>NC_084539.1:14027307-15264807 GCF_024500275.1 Phycodurus eques
TAACACCTGAAACCGCAGCAACTTTCATTTCTGCCTGTCTTTCCCAATCATCACTTTGGACCGGCACTGTAAACTTGTCTGTCTCTCTTTGGTTGCCTTGCTCAATAACATGGCCAAACATGCCCTCATTTACTGCCACTGACTCATCATTAGCAGAGTCTATGATTTGACTGCAGGGCTGCATTGGCAGTGCAACTGTGTGAGGCACATACACCATCACATCTTCCTCCAAGCCTGATAGAGTTGCATCGTCAACCAAAAGGCAAGTTTGAGGCTCCAGCTTTGCCTCAGCCTGTGACTCCTGAGCCTTCGCTGGTATCCCAATGGTGTCAAAGTTAATCCCAAGATCGAGCAACTCAGGACTGACAGCCATGCTGGAAATCCCACTTTCTTCACCCCCACCACATATGTTGTTATCCCTCAGCTTGCTTGGCTCAAAGAGCGGTAGGCAAATTTGAAGCTTGGGTGGGTTCATTGTACCTTCGGTCACGACGGGAGCAGGAGCGGTGAGAAAGGAAAAATCATCAGCATTTTGATCATTTTGTTGATCTTGAGAGGAAGACGCAATGTCCTCATGAAAGTTATCGTTTCTGGCATCTGTGTCACCTGGCAAATCGAACCTCGGCTGCTCGAAAGTTGTGGCCTTCGTGTTGTCACCATACTGGTCTTCGTAGATGTATGCTTCAATGTCACAAGATGGGTCAGGAGCGAAACCAACACTTATCGTTTTCAAAGCATTGTGGTCAAGTTCTTGAACACTTTGTTGATTTTCAAAAGACAAATTGTGGTGTTCACAAATATGGTCAACAGGCGCCTCATCTTGTGTAGCAGTTGTAGCTTTTTCAATAATTTCACAGAGGCTTTCAGTGTCATCTGATGGCATTGGCGGTTCATCAACAGTAGGAACTTCTTTCTGTGCTTGTTGATCATTAGTTGATACATCTGAAACCGAGTCAATTTGGGGTGCTGCTTCAGAGGTGATGCCTGGCATATCATTGTCAACCATAGGTGGGACACTTGAACTTACATCTTCCCTGCTGCTAACAACATTGCAACTCTCTACTAGCTCACTATCAGGAAGGAGGTCCATCTCTTGGTTGCTTGTCAGGCTGTGTTCCACTTTACGTTCGACCTGGATTTCTGGATTATCCAACGGTGGTGACCGAGCATCAAAATCAACAGCTGTGGTCTTCAAGCCATCTGAATCTGCTTCAGTTGCTTCAGCAGCCAGAGTACTGTTGCTGTCATCCTCTGTCTCCTGCTCTTCATTGATGACTGCATGTTTCTTTCCCTCTTCTGGAGCGAAGTGATCAGAGGAACATACACTAGGATCGGCACCGTCTTGATGTTGAATCACCTCCTCAAACTCATCCTTTAGGCTCTTGTCTGTTGACATTAAATGTTCTTCAATGTCGAGTTCCACTGTTCCACTTTCTGCTGTGGTTTTGTTGTCTTGTTTGTCATGATCAGCTTCTCTGATGGGACGGGTTTGCTCAAAGCACACTTGGTTACTTGACCAAGGCTGAGAGGTTTCCTCTTCTTTTCTAGTTTTCTTGTTGTCAGAACAATCCTCATCTGTGGTCACAGACTTGTGAACTTGGTTTTCTGCATTGTCGACCTGAATAGGAAAATATGAAATTAAACGTAAACACCATCTGATACACTTCCAGATTGCCGGAAAATACATAGTAGTAGTCGTAGGAGAACAAGCTAAGCCAACTGTTCACTCGGCCGGTAACTACATTGCAATTTCAAACTCTTCTTCCTGTCATTTTGATTACAGTAAATGAATTGGGGAGAAATTATATAGACACACCAATGGCCCACGCCTTGACCAAATTCTGTGTTGACCACAAGGTTTAACGAGTGCAAACATTAAACAGGTGTAACATTTGCAATTGTAAACAGGTGTTGACCACACAAGGATTTGTGAGGGTAGATGTTGAACAGACTTCACATTAGCAATTTTGAACTGTTTTTCAAGCAGGAAAAAAAACCCGAACATCTTTTAACACACCTCACACCACTGGATAATTGTTCAGAATATTTTTATATAATATTTAAGATATCACTGACCAGGGCCTTTTCTGACTTTGATAGCAAGAGAGGCAAAAGCCTCACATTTGGCCCGATTGACAGTGTGTGTACGCCGCTTTAGTTGAAATTACAATTTGTAAAGCATCAACAACCGATAAATTAGTTCTTACTTCTTCATGGCAGATCTGATCCCGAATGGACTCAGGCTCCTTCAAGCTGCCTTCTGAAATCCCTTCATCCCTAAATGAGTCATCATCTGTTGAATATAGGTGGCAAACAGTAGCAGATTCCCCTTGTATTTCTGCCCCAACACTTTGCAGACTCCAACTGGGCTTCTCCAAGTACACCTGGATTTCTCTGAAAGACGACGGCACAGACTCCACTCGCTGCGTGTGCGGTGATGTAGCATGTTGGTCGACCGGTACTTGGACGTCAGATGCCCAGGGTGACAGGCTCTTCTCAGCAGCCGCAGTAGTACGATGTCTGACTTTGAGGAGAGTCCCAGTGGAGTCATAATCATCCTCGTTTGCCACATCACCAACATCTGTGACACGAAACACACAGAACATTCAACTTTTACTCTGCATTACTTTCCGTTCAGTTGTGTGAGACGCTCACTGAACACCTTAATGGGTAGTAAGGGGTTTCTAAAATTGTTGAATTAATCTTCAGCAAGCATGTTGTTACATCTGCAAAGGCAGAATTATTGACCTAGCTATTGAATCTTTCTAAATTCAAATGTTTGCCAAAAGCCAAATGCACGTACACTACATCCACACAATTATTGAGACACCTGGCCAGTAAACCTACATAAAGCAAAAATATGGAGTTTCCTTTGCAGACTTTTGTGTCCTGCAATGTGTCCATTCATCAATTGAACATTTGTGAGGTCAGAGGCCTGAGACACGAAAGAAAGCCTGGCTCATAATTTCTGTTCTAGTTCCTTCCAAAGGTGTTTTGATGGGTTAGTTCTTCCCCACCAGACTCATCCAAGCATGCATTTATAGACTTTGTTGGAACAGTGAGTCCTCCCCAAACTGTTCCCACTGTCCACATAATTGAATTGTCCCAAATGTCTTAAAATGGATAGAGGAATTAAGCATAACCCCTGATTAATTATTTTTGATTAAATAAATAGCATGTCCCAAAACATTTGTTCATATATTGTGCCTCAGGTTAATAGGCTACTGCATTTTGATGGATTAACTCTAAAGTGCTGGTGGACCATTTTGATATCAAATAAAGGTTTGTATCAGGGCTGGACGATTATTTTATTTTTGAAAATCCTTTTTTTTTTTTTTGTAGTTAAAAATGCATCCCCGCTGATGTGCACTCCTTCCAAAAGGCAGAGTCAGTGCCCTCAGATTACAGACTTTGTTGCTATATTTAACGACTTTTCCAACCTCTCTGCCAACTATTTCTCAAAAAAGCAACTTTTGACTTTTATTCCTGATAAGCAACAGGCAAGTGTAGAACCTTTTTTTTTTTTTTTACATTGTTTTCCATAAGAAAAGAAAGCCAATCACAGATTCAATCGCGCTGAACATTGCCAAAGACATGTCGCAAAAGCATTGACATGTTGGAAACGTTTGACCCGAGGTATGTGCTTCTATGCCACAAATTTTGCAAGATGAGAAAATACCATGAGAGAGCTGAGGTGTGACATACAGGTCAGCCAAGCCATGCTTGCAGTTTGGTGGTTCATTCTAAATGTTAAATTATTAAGGATCACGTTCACATACATGTTTTGGCAAAAGGGACATTTTTTACAAGAGGAAAAGAAGAATGAAGATTAAACAGTTGTATTATTTCTGTGGGTGTGGCTGCAATTTAATGCTGTGGGAAACGTGCTTAAAAAAACTTGGCATTCAAGGGGGAAAAAAAGGTGTCATGGTTTGCTTTTTTGAGACTCAAAGGGAGGAACTCAATTAATTAATTGGAATATGATTTTTGTGAGAAGATACATTTATTTGATTTATGTTTTTTTTGTTGTTTTTTTTTAAAGCCCCAGTTTGCGCCCAGCCAAGCCCAAAGGTTTAATTCCACCGACAATGCTAATCGTGACCATGACGTCATTCGTCTATGTACCTGTTGAAGCCGCAAACGCTTGCGGTTCTCGCCCAGTTTGCTTCGCCGCCTCGTCGGTTTCCGCGGGCGGGTTCTTTCCCTCTGGTTGTTCGGCGGCCTTCTTCTTCCTCCTCCTCCCCCTCACGGTTCGGTAGATGACCAAACCCGCCAGCACGGACACCATGGCGAACACGACCAGAGCCACTGCGGGGCCGTGTCGCCCGATCATGCAGAAGAGGGACGCCAGATCCACGCGTCTTTCCACGGCCACGCCGTTGCTGCCTTTGAAAGCCATCGTGCGCTTGGAAGGTCGGGCGTGACGTGACAGGATGTGTCGATGTGTCCGTGCGTGCGTGGGCGTGAAGGGCCAGCGCGTGGGCAACTCTTGTTGTTGCAGACGGCTGCAGGTGCGGCTCATTGGCTGGTGGCGTCACGAGGACCGTGCCGCTCATTCATAAATACGTTGCCACGTTCACGTTTAGCTCATAGTCACATTTTGATGATTACTTCATAAAGTGCACGTATTATTTTTTGCTGTCGCCTTTGCGTTTGTTTGTTTTAGCTTTGATTTACGGTCATTCCAGAATTTTGCGACATTTTCTGGCCCACCACCAACCACCCCCCTTCAATGAAATTTAAAATAATCCATGTACAAAATACAGAAACATATGTACTTGTGTAAATTGTATTATGATATAGTTGTCCTGAGACAAATGTATAAATGTAGCTGTAGTAAAATTGATTCCGAAATATTATTTGAAATACCCAAATAACTATTAGAACCTTTTTTAAACGGATAAAATACTGCAAATGAATGAAACCTATTAAATTAATTTCACATTAAAAAAAAAAAAAAGACAAATTCAATTCAACCAATGCAAAAGTCTACACTGTAGACTCTACAGTAACACTACCACCTAGTGGACAATCACGGTAACATCATAATAATGTCACTGCTCGAGTTCCACAAATTACAATTTTGCCTACGTCATTGCCGAAACAGAAAATTCGTATAGGCACACAAGAGAAGAAAAAAACGTTCTCAATGCAAGAGTCCGTTTAATCTTTAAACTTTAGGTCCTTTATATCAATAATTGTATTTATTTACTGCAGATGTTCTGTTTTGAAGACGAGAATAATATAGTAGCCTATAACACCCACCAGATGTCACATTCAACCCATCCATCCATCCATGTACCCATCAATCTTTTTTTTTCTTGTTTTTTTCTACTGCTTACTCTCATTTTGGGTCATCTGTGAACTGGAGGCTATCCATGCACCTGACTTTGGACAAGAAGCATTGTCCACGCTGGACTGTTTGCCAACCAATCGCAGGGCACATGTAGACAAACAAGCATTCAGACTTACAATCACACCTATGGACAATTCAGTCTTCAGTGGTGACCAGTCCAGGGCATTGCACACCTCTCGCCTCACTTCAAATGTCGCAAAAGGATGGTCGTATCAACCTGATGTGCAAGTTTTTGGAATGTAAGAGTAAACATTCGGAGACATGTCGGAGACAAATGATTCCAACTAAGGACCTCTCCTGAACCTCCGAACTGCGAAGCAGATGTGCTAACCACTAATGCGCCATGCTGCCCCCACATTGTAACCACTTAACTGAATTAGACAAATTAGACACCCTTGTTAACATTTTGAAACAATAGTAGGGCCTACTAATATACTGTATTGATGTGTGTCAAGTCTGACACGTTTCATCTCAGGCAAACACACACTAAGTAGTCTAATTATTATAGTTTAAAAATGTCACATCACTACTGTATGAGGACTATGTGACTAGTTTATCAAGAGAAAAAGTAATTTTCCACCACCGCACGCATCTGCTGGATCGGGTGTTGCATTGCCCCTAATGCAAAATGGCAATTGCAGTAAAGCAGCATGAATGACCTTGATTTGTAATTTTATTTTCTTTCTCTCGGTTGTTTAATGTCAACCATTATAGTCTGGCTCCTGTCTGGCTGTCAGTGCTTTCCTTTGCCAACAATACATTGATTGCTTTATAAACATGACAGCACTGGCCAGTGGAGGAGAGAACACACTCCAAAGAGCGTCGTGAATTTTGTTGTTGTTTCGTTTTTGTGGAATGAGCCTTTTCAGGGATATGCTGACATAACACATACCGAAGAAGCTTTAAAGGAGACATTGTGCATTTCAAGGATCAAGAATTGTAGAAGAGTCTAAATACTCAAGTACAAGTAGATACTATTGGAGATAGCCAGCCCTCGCCTCGCTAGCTGCACTTTGACCCCAATTGCAAACAAACAACTGCGAAGGTGAAGGACACGTGAGCTACCACGAGACAGCGTGGATTCTTACCCCTACTGGAGGCTTCACAAACTTCTGAGTTCATTCTTGTGTGAACGGTGTATGTGCAGTTGGCACATTGTAAAACGGTTTTCTATTGGAGAGGAGAGACGGCCCGAGGGCTCAGCAAATTTAGCATCTGCTTGAGGCCCTGTGACCACTAAGGGTCCCCGAGAGCAATTAACAGTCGACTGAGTCTGGCATATTGAGGGAGAGCCAACAGAGAAGCATAAAATGTTAGGTTTGGATTACAGTAGTTTAGATATTTAGATATTTTTTGTACTAACTATTTTGCAAATTTTTACATCGTTTAAAGATCCAATTTTCAACTTCGTCTTTGTTTTTTTAAACAATTTTTGTCACCTTGCTTCATGTATCTCTGCTCACATACATCATTAGTTAAGTATTTGCTTGATATTTTATTATTTATTTTGTTTCATACTTTTTATTGAACATTCTTAGCATTTTTGGAACTTTTTTTAATTTTGCACTTTACTGTTGTTCTTGAACTCAGAATTATTTATGCACATTGCTGCTTCATTCTATTTTTTAATAAAAAACAATAAACCATTTTTTTTGCACTTTTACAGTACAAAACTTGAACAATTGTTTATTTTTTTAGTTACTTTTAACTTTTAGAAGATCCAGATGATGTTAATATTCCACATAGTGCTTCTCTTGGAATGTTGTATAACTGCTCTTGTAGCTGAATGATTGTGCAACCTTTTGAGATAAAAAAAAAATACATTGGTAGGATAAGTTAGTCATGACTAAGAAATTAATTGTATGGGTGGTCATGTTAATTAACACCAATGTTTCATAACAGGTTGGTAACTAGGTTGTTTGATTTCACTCTTGATGGGTGAGTAGGCACTCCAAAGAACCCAACTATGTGTGTGCAAGACATTAAAGACATTAAAAGGTCTGTTGTCCATAATAAATACCCTTTAAATATCAGCAGGTGTTCCTGTTCCTCTCTTCTATAATTCTTCTGCATTCTTCCTTTCACTTCCTCAAGTCTGGGAATCAGTCTCATAGTTTTCCCTCCTTGTTTCCATCCTGTCAAATCCTCCCACGATTAGTCAGGGTGTCGCCATGATTCACTCAGCATCCATCACTTTCATCTGGGCCACTCCTGTGAGATGCTGAGCTTCAGCGCGTCACCCATGACATCTTGTACCGTTTACTGACTCTATTAATGTCCTCTTTCTTCTCATCCTGCCCAGATTTTCCTGAAATCTTCTCTTCCCACCCTGACATATGCTCCCTCCACCCTTCCGAACCCATCACAGGCAGGACACAGTGAGAGAGCATTAATCAACGGGGTGTGTTGTGAACATCATTTATTGCCATCACAAAACCTCATGATGCAGTCTTTATGTGTTTACATGTGTGTGATGCCTGGCCTTGTTCATGTTAATCGTGTTAGAGCCACCACGTCGACATGATGCCGTGCAGCTTGGATGTAAACCGGTTCTCACAGTTAAGCAATGGGTACTGACTCACCACATGAAACCTCTTCGCTCCTCTTTGAAGACTGAAATGCAGACAATTTAATGTGAAATGAGTCAATTCCTCTACATCTTGTTTTCATGATTCATTTCCAAAGTTGGACCGGGATTTTCTAAGTGTGCTAAAATGCTCAACTCTTGACACTCGTTCTTTACCAATTTACAGGCATACAGGTGTTTAACAACTTAAATAATGATTTTGATTAAATAAAATGTGAGAGACCCCACAGGATGGGTGTGTTCCAACTGCTCTTAAAGTGTAGGGCGTACTTAAGACGACCAACATCGACATCATTAATCACGCTTCTCCTCATCCAAAGCAGACATCTGTTGTAATACCATGATTGACCTATGAGAGGCAGCATGGTGCCACATTGCATCCAGACTGGTGGAAAGAAGAAGAAATAGTAGTAAGAAAAGTCTTTGTAATTTTTAATGTGTTGAATTTCCTTGGAGACATGTTATTAAAACACTAAACACAACTAGCTGCTCCTTTATTTGTGTCTGGCAACAGTGTGTTTCACATCACAATCGTAAATATTAAACTAGATGACCATTTTCCATTGTTGGCCCTGACCATTTTCCAAGTAGAGGGGAAAAGGACAAATCACACCTCGCAGACCTCACACCACAGGATAATCGCTGAGGATAATCTTTTAGAGACATCCAATATTCGGGCATTTGTTGACTTCTATCAGAGGAGAGCTCAAATTAGGCCTAGTTATCAATACATATGTACCCTACTTAACAAATATTACGTTTCTTTCTGTCAATTGATGCAACTATTTTCTGTATTGGTTACTCCTGGTTGCACGAGGAGCTGAAGTTTATTAACATTGGACGATAGGCTGCCAGTCAACCACGGGGCAAATATAGAGACACTAAAGTTGGGTAGTAAAGCACTACAGTTACTCCATCCATCCATCCATTTTCTGAGCCACTTCTCCTCACTAGGGTCGCGGGCGTGCTGGAGCCTATTCCAGCTGTCATCGGGCAGGAGGCGGGGTACACCCTGAACTGGTTGTCAGCCAATCGCAGGGCACATAGAAACAAACAACCATTCGCACTCACAGTCACAGTCATGCCTATGGGCAATTTAATGTCTCCAATTAATGCATGTTTTCGGGATGTGGGAGGAAACCGGAGTGCACGGAGAAAACCCACGGGGAGAACATGCAAACTCCACACAGGCGGGGACGGGAATTGAACCCCGCACCTCAGAACTGTGAGGCTGACGCTCTAACCAGTCGGCCACCGTGCCGCCTGTTGTGGTAATATGTTTTAATATTACCACAGCACTCCAACACTGTAAAATGCAGGTTCGAGAGTTGGTGAAAAAAGCTAAAACTTGACAAACCATGTGGGACTCACTAAGCCCTAAAACTGTATCGCAACCAGCTGTTTTCTTCTCCATGCAGCCTTCTGCTTTGTAATCATTTTTATATCCAGATGCTCCTTTGACATTGACTATTTGTCTTCTGTTTTCTGTTACATGTTCCATCTGTTCATGCATTAGAGTGTTATTTTTCCATTCTTTAGTTGATGAGTTTTTTGCGGGGGAGAGGGCAGGGGGTATCTTGCCATATTAACAATAATGCTGACGGTCCTAACTACAATTGTGTTGGTTAAAATAATGTTGCAAACTGTCATGGATCATCGTTTTAAACAAAAAATAAACAAGAACATTTTAAACGAGGAACCATTTTTTATTGTCTCATGTCTCATGTCATGTTTCAAAGGTCAAATCGTCACAGCTTTTGTCTACAGGGAACGGTCTCTTTCTAACAACTAAAATGATCGTCAAAATCTTCAGGGATTTTTATTGTTCAATGCTAGACGAAGAATGCTATTGTATTTTTAGAGGCTAGATGGTCAACATAGCTGAAGTCAGAGGTCAGATTGATAGGTTCATGCTCCTTGTGCAGTATTTTACTTGCAGTGCTTCCCACTGCAGCAGGTACATGACAAATCTCCCTCTGTTACTTACTGTGGGCGGGTGTTTTACAGCATAAGGTCAATTATTTTTATAAATCACGCACAGAAAGAATGGCTTCTGTCACACGCACACGCATACACACACACTTACACACACATTTCCTGAGTGACTTCGAGGGTCTCTGCTATTTGAACAGATGTGGGCAGACTGAGCGTGCCTAGATCCCCCCCTGACCCGAGTATGCACTTCCTGCTTTGAAAGTTAACACCCAGAGAGAACAATCCCAGTCTGTGCCCTCAAAGCATGCATATAGCCACAGTGCATCAACGCAGTGAAAGTTATGCTCTTTAAGGTCAACTTGCAAGCAGTAAATGCAGAAAGAACCTGTTTCGGGAAGGGGTGCAAAATTTTAAGGGGCAGGGAGGAATATATATATATATATATATATATATATATATATATATAGTAGAAGTAGTGGTGCTCATGATAACAAGCAAAATGCTAATTTCAAAATGTCAACGGTGCCTTTGAAAGCCCTCCTTTACTCCCCATGGATTCAAGCTCTACAGTACTCCCCTTCCTTATAAAGAGTTGCTGTGAAGATGTTTTAAGCCAGGTTTAACTAATTCCACTTTAAAACACTATAAAAAAAACTATATGTATTATCTAAACCTGGAATATTTCTTTTTGATGAGAATCAATATAGGCCTCCTTTAACCATTTCCCTTCGCCAGGGACCCCACGGTGGTTTAATGGTTACTTCTAACTCACAGTTCTGAGGTTCTGGATTCAAATCTCGGCACCGGCCTGCCTGTGTTCAGTGCTTGTCTGGATTTCCTCCGGGTACTCCAGCTTCTTCTTCCATTCCCCAAACATGCATCTTGGGCTCATATAAGACTCTAAATTACCCATAAGTGTAAGCGTGAATAGTTGATCATGATAATTATTATTATACTGATTATAATCCCCAAAGTGGACATTCAGTTTACTATCTGCTGTTTGTATATTTTGTGATGCACACCAACACACATGAAGGCAAGTAACGAGAGAAGTCAGAGTAAACAGGGCATGCAAACAGTGCTGTACCTCTTGAGCTGGAGGGGTGGGGTGGTACCTTGCTCAAGAGCATGTTGACAGTAGCCAGGAAGCAGACTAGCATCTCTCCAACTTGTTCCCACTTTTATATTTTGTCCTTAGCGGGACTAGAATTGTGAAGTCATGTCCTTACAGATTAGCTACTACCTACTGTGTATGTGCCCTGTGATTGACTGCCAACCAGGTCAGGGTGTACCCGGTTGGACAAGGGCTATAGAAATTATATATTTTTTAAAGACTAACACTTTATTTCTAAATTGATATGCATGCAAATGATTGTGATTAAACAACCAGTTATTGACAACAAAGAATAACATAACACGATGCAACAGGCCAGTATTATTTTTTTCCCTTCCCAAGGGGTTTCAGGGTCAAGCTGTTGTAATATGATCCGCTTCTTGGTTGAGAAACGCTGGTATTGTATGTATGTCATATAAGTCACTAACATGGAGTGCAGAACTCAGTTTCTCCGTGTGTTTGTGTGTGTCTGTGTGTGTTTTCGAAGCGTGACCCATTAAGAGAATAAAAGATAAGAGGGATCACAGATGTCAAAGCTTAAAGAGAAAGCAAGACACGAGAAAAATATTTGAGGAAATACGAGGCCTTTGGAGAATAACAGAGGAAATGTGTGAAGGGAAGTCCATAATAAACTATAATAACAGATTTTTAAAAAAGTATTGCTAGAAGGCTGAAAAGGGTAGATTGTTGGAAATGTAGCTAGACAACCTACAGGAAAAGTGTACACTGTATTCCTGATAACTTCCATCCATCCATTTTCTGAGCCGCTTCTCCTCACTAGGGTCGCGGGGGTGCTGGAGCCTATCCCAGCTGTCATCGGGCAGGAGGCGGGGTACACCCTGAACTGGTTGCCAGCCAATCGCAGGGCACATAGGAACAGAGTGTGTTTAGAGTCTCCAATTCATGCATGTTTTTGGGAAGTGGGAGGAAACCGGAGATCCTGGAGAAAACCCACGCAGGCACGGGGAGAACATGCAAACTCCACACAGGCGGGGCCGGGGATTGAACCCGGGTCCTCAGAACTGTGAGGCTGACGCTCTAACCAGTCGCCCACCGTGCCGCGCCTGATAACTTAACTCTTGTTTTTCTCTTATCATGATACTCCACATAAACCACAATTACTACTGCTTAGACATTTTCCCCCCTTTTCTGTGGAATATTCCACTTGTAAAAGAGTAATTTGTTTGTAGGAAGCACAACTATAAACCTTTGCTTTAAAAGGCTTTCAAAAACAAAAAGGAATGTCTCCATTTCACCAAAGGAAATCAAAAAGTGCATGGCCTCACAGTGTTCCAGTTTCGTTGAAATACAGCGTCGAGGCAGAGGCCCTTGCGTTGCATGACAATCTGTTGTCAGAATATTTATTTGTTTCTGTGCGTGATGTTGATGAATCACTGATACTGTCAAGAGGAAAGGTCATGCTTTGTTTATGTTGCTCACTCATACTGTGTAAAGACGATGCTGAAGACAGGAGGAAATCTGAGATTTTGCTCTTGTGCAATGGTTGGACTTCATCACAAAATCAAGGCAGAGCCACGCAAACTGAGAGCGTGAGTGAGTTGCGTGCCATGGAAGGAGCGCCAAATTGTCAGCACATTACCAGCAAGATGAATGTTTCTAGTTGGCTTGTTAACTGTGGGTTGTGTTTATTTGGTATAAAGTACATTGGTTTTTAGCATCTCCAAAAATAATCTTTAACAATCAGAATTTCATGGTTGTTTGGAAGTGTGCATGTGAGCTCCAGATCATGTCGACCTGTTGACCCACCATCTCAACTGGAATGAGTGGGGAGAAATGTGTTTTTCAATTCTGATCATGGTTAAGAAATCATGATTTAAAACAGACAATGCTATTGTGTGTGTGCGTGTGTGTGTGTGTGTGCATCTGTGTGTATGCACAAGAGAGGCTGTCATGACATCACTGTTTCCACAGAAAATCATGTTTCCAAAGAACTGGTTTTCCACTCATACAAGGATCTTCTCAGTCTCTCATTTTCTCAGAGTCTCTTTATCCAGTATAATGTCGGTTGTGACAAAATTATGTTTCTTTGACTTGGAAGATCCCACCGAGGGTGAAGTCATACAATTTTATACTGCATGCATTATCATTTAAAAGAAAACAGCAGTTAATTTCACTCTGAACCAGGAGAAGAAACTGAGATTAAGTGGAAGTGGAGACATGACCATAATGACACAATTGCTGTCATCACAACGCCCAAACAACATCAACTGCATCAGTGTGGTGACCTCATGGCACATGCACTCACACTGGAGGCACGAGCAGGCCTTTAGTCACTCTTGCAGCAATAGGAGATTATGTGTAATCTTCTGGAATCAAGGCATCCATTTTCTATAGTGTCTGTCCTCATTTGGGTTGTGGGTGAGCTAGTGCCTGTCCTAGCTGATTTTGGCCGAGAGGTGGGGTGCACTCTGGACTTATTGTCAATCAGGGCAGGGCACATACAGACAAACAACTATTCACACTCAGATTCGCACATATAGACAATTTAGAAACTTCAATTATCTTGCATGTTTTTGTAATGTGGGAGGAAGCCGGAGTACCTGGAGAAAACCCACATCAACACCGGAGAAAATACAAACACCACGTAGGAAGGCCTAAGCCGAAATTTTAACCCCGAAACTTAGAACTGTGAGACATATTTGCTAACCTGCCCTATTGGATTAAAATCATAAAAAAAAAAAAAATGTACTGTATACTGCATGTATGAAATGGGTGTCGTCACTGGTAACTTGGAATCTCCACAATGGATCATTGATTGTTGGCCACTTTTGCAGAAAGTGTTACAGTTCAATTCAGCTACGTCATGTTGAACAGCAAGCTGATCTAGTTTGCAATTCCACCAAGGGTGTGGGAAAGAAGGAGATAGCAACTTAAATCGTGGAACATCATAGCAGAATGTAACCTGCCAATTAATTTCATGACAAAGAGAAACACTATAACCAATGAAAGACACATTGTATTTTGTGTTATTTCTTCATGACTGTTTATTTGATGAAGTAAATGTTTTATAATAGAAAGGCAAATATTGTGTAGCATATGGTTGAATCAGGGTGTCACAGAACTATGAGAAGTAGTACCCTCAATACAGATTTGAATGTCCATCCATCCATTTTCTGAGCCGCTTCTCCTCACTGGGGTCGCGGGCGTGCTGGAGCCTATCCCAGCTGTCATCGGGCAAGAGGCTGGGTACACCCTGAACTGGTTGCCAGCCAATCACAGGGCACATACAAACAAACAACCAACCAACCATCCGCACTCACATTCACAACTATGGGCAATTTAGAGTCTCCAATTAATGCATGTTTTTGGGATGTGGGAGGAAACCGGAGTGGCGGGAGAAACCCCACGCAGGTACGGGGAGAACATGCAAACTCCACACAGGCGGGGCCGGGGATTGAACCCGGGTCCTCAGAACTGAGAGGCTGACGCTCTAATCAGTTGACCACGGTGCCGCCAGATTTGAATGTGAAAAATAAAAATAAAAAATGGTAGGTACACTGACCACAACCGAGGTCAGGCTCTGTGGTATGATTGCCATGTCGCATGCGCAACCAAAGTGATAGCACACTCTGTCATACTCCCACTCGCTTTCAGAAGATGGCCCATGTCCCACACACGTGTCCCATTGCAATCATACCATCTGGGGGTCACTTGTCGATGGGATCCTTCCAACTGGACATGCCACAAATGGCCTCATAGCGACCATCCCACTTGACACCATTTGTCATAGGAATTGCATGTGCTACTCCTCATTTCTGTGGTGAAACTTGACCAGGCTAACTTGTCACCACTGTGTACATTTTAATTAACACAAGCCCCCAAATTCTTATGTGGTTTGACTCATTTCACTCTGGTCACATATCTTATTGCATCGGTCCTGAGCTCCATTAATCACTTCCTAGGACGAACCTGATAGCTGGCGAATACAAAAAGAACATACCAATTTGAAATGGAATACACCCTCTTAAATTATTGAGGAGTCACATTCTGGTCAGACTAATACAAAGACAATAATTTTTTAAATAAAAAGCTATTTCGAACCAACACCTTGGAGACATGGAAAGAAACAGTAGCAAATGAGTTTGAGAGACAGGAACAAAATGTGCTTTCTTGCTGACCTCAGATTGAACCAGTGATATAAGGAATCAGGGTCAGAGCGCCAGAAAATTGCACTTACGTGTGGGCTTAAGCTTTGCCTCACAACTGTAGATTCAGAACATGAAAACATCTCTCACAGAACATACAAGCATAGCTTTGTCTTCAATATCTTCTCCAGTTGCTGGACAAAAAAACAAACAAAAATCAAAAAACAAAAATGACCATCTTAAATCTCATATTTCCCTCTTCCCAACTTCCAAAAACATGCAAGTTAGTTTCTCACCAAAGGCTACAGAGAGGCACAACGGAAGTTTTATTTTTATTTTTTTACTTTAGGTAGATGTACAATAAGTCAGAGAACACACCAACATTGGAGCATTTTACCCAACGAAGTACAGTACAGTACCTATAGCGGGCGTCACCAACATGTGTCTGTGGGCACCAGGTAGCCCCTAAGGACCACATGAGTAAATTGCAGGCCTGTTCTAAAAATAGCAATATGATAAGATATTGTGATTTCCTAGGAATGTTGTAGAAGTAATCATTTTGAAATTGTAAACAGTTGCAGCAAGTGTTGCATATTGATATTTACCTGTTTCCTACCTCGTTAAATCATTGTTGATAATTATTGTGAGAAATACTTGACATGATCAGTGTCTTCACGTAGATGACTATCATTGGTCATTATTAATTACAAATAATTCAGCCCTTCGCATTAATCAGACACCAATAAACAGCTCACCCTTTCAAAAATGTTGTTGACCGCTGACCAAGAGAGTAGGCATTTAGGTTCACCACTTAAGCAACAGACTTGATCTCATGGAACAAATAAAAAAAAAATTAAAAAAAGCACTTTTGGCAGGTGAAAGCTTCAGAGTCGAGGCTTACCCGTGCGGCAATAGTGGACTGTAAGAAATGGACTTTGTGTTCCTGGGGAAACTGAGCAATTCATACTGCTACGTTAGTTGATTTGAAGAGTCTAAACTGCCAACGACTGTGAATGTGTCAATGGTTGCTGTTTATTATGTGCTCTGTGATTTTCTGGCAAACAATCCAAGGTGTGCCCTGCCTCTCCCAAATTGAGCTGGGATAGGCTATAGCCGGACTGTGACCCTGAACTGGATAAGTGGTTAAAAAATCTTTTTTTTTAAAAATATATATTTTAAATGGGTGTTAATGGGCGGCACGGTGGTCGACTGGTTAGAGCGTCTGCCGGGTTCAATCCCCGGCCCCGCCTGTGTGGAGTTTGCATGTTCTCCCCGTGCCTGCATGGGTTTTCTCCGGGCACTCCGGTTTCCTCCAACATCCCAAAAAACATGCATGGTAGGTTAATTGACAACTCTAAATTCCCCGTAGGTGTGAATGTGAGTGCAAATGGTTGTTTGTTTGTATGTGCTCTGCGATTGGCTGGCAACCAGTTCAGGGTGTACCCCGCCTCCTGTCCGATGATAGCTGGGATAGGCTCCAGCATGCCCGTGACCCTAGTGAGGAGAAGCGACTCAGAAAATGGATGGATGCATGGATGGGTGTGTTAATGGAGCTTGAATAGCACATGCGGTCGGTAAATAAAAAACAAGCAGTAATATAAAATTGCAACCATACAGTAATTGGCCTAAAATATTTTGGCCACAGCAGTCTTTTGACGAGATAGTGTGTGTGGTTACTGGTCTGTAACATATCAGGTAAGGTCATCGAGAGAGTGAAACAAGACACATTGAAAGACAGAGCCAACGTGCTCCTTTGACCTTGCGACACACAAACACTAAGACAGATGCTCTCTCAGTCTCACTCTTTCGTTGCATCACCCTCACACACAACGCATACGTATGAGTGATATTCCTATCACTGCTTTGACGGTGGGTGATCCACTGCGCTTGACCTTTTTTATTGAAGTTGTATGCTCAATGTCACCACTTTGATGTAAAAGTACAATAGCTTGTGTGTGTGTGTCTTTATTCACAAATTCTTAACCTACCACAAAGAATGTCACACAGAGCTACATACATGCCGACTTTCTTGTAAAACATATGTTAAAGCAACCTCAAAACCTCCACTACCACACACATCCATGCACAAACCCACAGTCCCTCATCACGGGAAACAGAAACCTCACACAAGTACAGATGTATTGGATGTATTGCACACAAATTGAACATAATATCTAGTATTCATTCATAATACATTTAGGGGATTTTTAAGTACAATTTGAACATTTATAACTGCTGTACAAGTTTGAAAAAAAAAAGTAACTGCTATTATTTAAATGCATCAAAACAAAAAGTATTTCCATTTAACTGGAACATGGCTAACTTTCTGCTGAAATACCCACTGTTGGTTTGTCTCTTCCCCTAACAATTCCAATTCCATCAATTGAAACTTCATTTTACATTAGTGTTCCTCTTACAAATTGCTCATGGTGAAAACCACCAGAGCTACCAAAAGTGTAAAACCTTAATTTATAGGGCAGTCTTCACCACTTTACGCCTGTTTTCAATTGTGCCAAAATCTTAATAGGTCACGCACAAGACGCCCACTCACAGCATGCACAATCTCTTCGCGTCAACATGCAATTCAGCTCACACTTTTTGAGATCTTCATAAATGACTTAAGTGACTTAGATGCTCCAGCATATTGGTAAAGGCCAATTAAAACTTTCCACATTGATCGTCCACAAATTGCACATAGACCACGGATGCGCATGCAGTTCCATTTAAGCTACATTTCGGGTTGTGTTCCACGCCTGCGCGTTGGTCCACGCATCCCCACTGCGTTTGTTATAGCTAATGTTTGGGATAGTTCACGTTAGAAGTTTTGAGCCATCTGGCTATCTTTACGTTCCTTTAAATTTGACTCGTAAAAATGGGGATACCGGCAGATGTGTTCACCCATGTTGTTGTTTTTTATTGCTCTATCGCTTTGTATGCGTACTGAAGCTGTTGAATATAAATGAAAAGTTTCCAAGTTGAGCTGAAATGTGAATGTTGAAATAGACAAGGGGTCCTTTTACCTCAATGGGCTGGGACCATTCCCCCCCCCCCCTTATCCCTTTCCCTTGCACACCCTCCATTTGTCATCTTTCAAGACTACACGTCCTCTCTTTTCAATCAGGCTTTTGCTCTTTCCATCTGTCTCTTCTCTCATTCATTGATTCCCTCTGAAGATTCTGCCAAAGGAATTGTGTGCTTCATTCACAGGTCATTTGTGTGAGTCTGTGTGCACGAGCGCATGTGTTAGCATGTGTCTGTTAATTACTGCAGCTTCAAGCGATTCTCCAGCTGTAACCTCATGTCTCTCCATAGTTTCATCTCCATCCAAATCATGCTAAGCATTAAACAGTGGAAACACATGCGTGCACGCACGCGGACACGTGCACACACACACACGTATGTTTCCATCCGTACAGATCATGCAGCTAAATTAAATTACTCAGTACTTTCTATGCATACGGTAAACAAAGCCAGACTGCTTTAGTTTGTGTTGGGACGTTCCGTTTTTCACAGTCACATCACACATAGTCAGATAACACAGAAAATACCATTCATTAGCTTCCAAGCCCACAGTAAAGCCTTCCATCCATTCATTATGCTGTACCTTTTGCCCTCACTAAGGTCGAGCAGTATAAATATTACCATTACATGTATATTTGCTTTTATTTTGCTTTTTTTCTCAACAATCTAATTATACCAATTATCAATAAGTATGGCAGCACCTGAGCATGCCTTCTTGTACCGTGTGATGATGTATTCTTACACTATTGAGTGTCAAACATTCCAGTTACATTAGTTTTATTATTTGCATAATGTACAAACTTTGGGCCACTAAAAACAATAAAAAAAAATAAAAAAATGGCCCATTGTAGAATTAGTTGCATTGAGGTTTTAAATTGCTTTTGTTTTCTCATTCTATTGAACTACTACTGTACGATTGTAATCTTCATCCATAAATAGTAGCCATTGTAATTCACGTGTTTTCTATAGTAGAGTATATTGCGGCTTAGTAAACTACCATCACTGACAACAGATTGACTGTTAGTTTGTCTCTATGTTCAGCATGCTACTTCAATTACTATTCATCCATCCATCCATTTTCTTTACCGCTTATCCTCACTAGGGTCGCGGGCTGCTGGACCTTAACCCAGCTATCTTCGGGCGGGCGGCGGCGTACACCTTGAACTGGTTGACAGCCAATCGCAGGGCACATAAACAAACAAGATGTTGAACTAGTTGCCAGCCAATCGCAGGGCACATATAAACAAACAAGCCAATCGCAGGGCACCTATAAACAAACAACCATTCGCCCTCACATTCACACCTACGGCCAATTTAGAGTCCTCAATCAACAAACGACGCATGTTTTTTGGGATGTGGGAGGAAACCGGAGTGCCCGCAGAAAACCCACGCAGACATGGGGAGAACATTCAAACTCCACACAGGCGGGGCTGGGATTTGAACCCTGGTCCCCAGAACTGTGAGGCAGATGTGCTAACCAGTCGTTCACCGTGCAAGCTACTTCAATTATTATGGTTATGAAATTTCAAAGACAAGTCCCTGTGTGGTTTTAGCTCAAACTGTTTGGAGCAGATTGTCTAACGAGGATTTTCTGTGCTTGAGAACCACAGCAGTCAGCACAGCATCACAACGGGTGGTCGATCCACATCCTCCCCTCAGCTATTAAAACAAATAGATTTTTATCCAAGAATGTCTCCATGTTTTGGTGCCTTCAGGAGAGACTGTGCGGGCCTGTAAGAGAAGACATTAATGTGTTTACCTCTTTCCATAATGAGGAGAGTGTGCACACAAGTAATTGAGAAATGTTATATGTGATTGGGATCATATTTCTGACATTAGCTCAAAAATAAAGAATAATCTGCATTTACAGAACTATGTACCTAAAACTAAAACATTTTTAAGATCCTGGAAATGTCCAGCAGACAATATTATGTGCTTTTCACACTATTTCCTGTCTCTTTGAAATCAAACTGAATATTTTCAGATGGTGAAATGTGTAAGGGATGTGCAAAATGTGTGAAAGAGGCAATATTTCGTGCTTTCACATATTATTTTGAAATAATTTTGAGTATACTGTATGTGGGCAGCCAAAATGGGCCAAATAGAGTCAGACAAAATGATTCCGTGTTGTGGTTGTTTTGCTGCCCACTGACCACTGTTCAACTAATATTTGAAACATTTGAAATCTAGAACATATCTACAGAGGTCCAACAATTCATAACCATCTATTTAACTTGTGTATCTAAAAATATAGGTCCATCTGGCCCCAATGCAAGCAGACTAACAGCAAAAGTGGAACAAATCTGGTCTTCGATGCCAACATTCATCCATTTTCAACACCTATCCCAGTCTAGACCCTTGCCCTCATCCATCTATGCATTTGTGGAAGGCATTAATAATCTAAATTAGTTGCATGTACACTATGACTTGTTTCCTGACCTATTAGCAATGGATGAATACTGACTTTGTCTCCCTACATTCTTCGTCTGGCCTGGGAACGCCTCGGGATCCCCCCGGAAGAGATCGATGAAGTGGCTGGGGAGAGGGAAGTCTGGGCATCCCTGCTAAAGCTACTGCCCCCACGACCCGACCTCGGATAAGCGGTAGAAAATGGATGGATGGATGGATGACTTTGTCTCCAGCAAATAGAAGATCCTTGTTGTTGCCACCAGAAAAAAAAATTGTTAATGTTAAAGATAACAAAGTTAACATGTTTTGCAATGTTCCTTCTCTCACCTTCCTGCTTCTTTCCATCTCCTGTTTTTAGTGACAAGTGACTGTCTGGCCAATGGGTGATGGTCAGAGTGAGTGATGATGTGAGTTACTGAGGAACATAATAGTGAGGTCAATGCATGAAATGCATGCAGTTGCAAAGATTCGACGCTGCAAAGTAGTGGAGGTCTGTACTCATGTTAGTCACTTTCTTTCTTACTGTAATTACATGTATCGTTGCCATTTTCCAAACTTAGGACCAGGGCCTAATACAAGTTCCAGGTTTTATTGGGTTACTCACTGTTACACCCAAGGCTCTTTTTCATTTATGGCTATTGAAAAAAAAAAAAAAAAAGCCTTTTACTCTTTCAAATCCCAGCCTTCCTGTGTGCTGTTATCAAATTCATCCCGTGATTGCATGGCGTTTCTTTTGGTACTCTGGCTTCCACACAAATTCCAAAAACATGCTTGGGAGGTTCATTGAAGACTCTAAATTGCCCGAAGCTATGAATGAAATTGTGAATGGTTGGTTGTTTATACAGGTACGTGCCCTGCACTAGCCTGGCATCCTGTAAAGGGTGTACCTTGCCGCTTGTCTGAAGTCAGCTGGGATAGGCTGCAGCTCAACCGTGACCCTGGACAGGACAAGCACTATAGAAAATGGATGGATGGATGAATGGATGTCTGTGTTATGGCAAAACATGATGTTTGTGTAAGTTTGGGTCTCAGGGAGAGCGCATTTATAGCCTTGAATAATTGACTATAACTTTTTATTTACTCTTTGTAAGCATGGAAAAGCTTCATAGAGTACAGTGGTTAAGAGGCTATAGATGAGGAAAAGATGTTGAGGATAGCAGTGGAAACAATGTCGATTGACATTGGCGAAATGTGATTAAAGTACATGAATCAAATTTGGCTGCTGGAAAAAAAAACTTGGGAGAGGAAGATCCAGGAAGCAGGAAATGATGACAAATGATAACAGTGGTTGTAGGATAAAGAATGCAATGGTCAAAGAGAAGCAAGTATAAAGAATGTGAGGGTTACGAAAACCATGCAATTGAGTGGTGTGTTTACACTGTACTGCACAAGGCCTTAAACCAGACCATTGCACCACTGTGTGCGTTGTGAGTAGTTGATGTGTGTAGTTGACAGGTGGAATGTGAAATTATCAAATGTTTTTTTTTTTTTTTTTTTGTCAGAATTAATGCATCATGATATGTTGCATTTCTCTAACAAAGATTCTCTAGACCAGACAAGAATGTGCTGAATCTCAGTCTCAGGTCACAGGTCAAGGTGTATTTTTCTTCACAGAGCAACATTATCACACTGTTTTTCTTAAATTGTGCACAGTAAGCCAGAAGATGAGGTAAAGGGAGTTGTGGGAACGCTGTGGCAGTCATAGTTGGAGGGAATAAATGTCGAACAACAAAAAACGGGGAGTGGAAAAATACTTGAATGAGGGTGCAGAAAGATCAGTGGAGGGGGGGAGGAAACAGGACGAATGAGTCGACGAGTTTTTAAAAAATAAGGTAAGTTTGGCAGGAATGGGTGGGGGAGAACCAAGACAGGAAGGAAAAGGAGGGTTAACAAAAGAGCTGAGGTGCCTGCATGACGCGTGAAAACGGGAGAAAGACGGAGGGAGGAATAGAAGTAAGAGGGAAAGAGAATGATGGAGCTACTGGCCCAGGAGGGAGAGAAGAAGAGATGTGGGGAAAGGACACAGAAGAGGTGGAGGGTGATTCTTTCTTCAGCTGCTTTTTGAGGCCAGTACTTGGAAGTAATTGGTTCCTGATGTGAACCTGAGCTTAGATGTGCAAAGAAAAGGCCCCTCTGTAACATGCTAATGTTTTTCCCATGCTGATCTACTGGATGCTACACTAGCATTTTAGCATGGCTCCAGTACCTTTTCAGCTATAGTGTAAAACTGCAGCAGACAACTATGTGTCCCCTAAAAGTTACATATTTAAACCAAGTTATACCAAAGAAAATTATGCACTCATTTGGAGCCTGACCTTTGCTTACCCAAATCTCTTCAATCTGATATTATTTAAACAATATAAACCAGTCTTTTGGGTCAGTCAATGACAAATATAGCAATAATGATGCAACAGAAGGGTATTTAAAAAAAAAAAAAAAAAAAAAAAAAAAAGGTGCAGCGACAGTAAAATTGAATTAATTCAAAAGTGGAGAGAGAAAAAAAAAAGAAGCTGTTGGAATAGCATGTGATTTGGTGTTCAGTGTTCGATATAGCCTGAGGGAAGAAGCTGGAAAAACTGGTGTGGCAGGGAGGATGACTAAATTTATTGTATTGTTGTATCATTAAAATGCAGTCTCATTAATATTAGTTTAACATATAACAATAATCTTGATCTGCTTGAGTAGGCCCTGACAGAACAAAACAAAACAATTGGAACCACTACTTATCATTCAAGAATTTAGTATTAAACCTCAGATAAGGCCGCCTTGGTTAAGATGTTAAAATTGGAATTCCTCGGGATTCATAACAATCGGTTTGAACGCTTGTAGCTCTTTGGTTTAATATTACACCAGGTGGAGGGATGGAAAGGAGCTTTGATTTCACCTACTGTGTTCAAAATGCATAGTTGTGAGGTTGGTTAATACCATAGGCATTATAATGAGTGTTTGCCGATTAAAGCATTTTTACATGCCTGATTAACACTACCGAGGCAATTTACTAAGAATAAATGTCTATGAGAGTTTTATCAAAATTGTGTCCTTACAAAGATATGGCTCTTTTATAAGCTATTTTATTAGATGATATTAGTTTATTGCAGGTGAATCTATTGTAAGAGATATTTGTTAGTTGGCCAGTAGAAAATAATGTTTTTGCTAGAAAAGCATGGAGTTGCCAAGCAATTTGTATTTTATTCCCAATGGCTTTTCAGTAAAGAAAGTGATTTCTACAAAAACAAATGGCCACCTCTTTAAAAGAAAAAATTATGTGATTGAAATTTATGTGTCACAACAATAAAGCTACAGCCTGGCTGTGACGAAAATGCTTTAAGGGTGATTTCACAACAGGCTATAAAGTGCAGACAGGAATCCATTACAAAAGGAACAGTATCATAAATACTGGCACCGGCAGAGAGAAGCTTTTATCATCTGTCACAACCTGAGATGAAGGAAGTCAGCATGGCTAATCTGTCATCCCCAGTTCATACTTCTTTCCTGCTCAGTCAGTCAGGGAAAGCGAAGCAGAGCAGTAAACTGTCTGCCTGTCACCGTCTGCTCTGCAAATGGATGCTGCTGTCAGTTCAAGACAAATACAGGTACTGTAGATGAAGGACATGAGATAGTTCTGAAGAGACTATATTGTAATAAGGCTTCATTTGGGATCATGTTCATCTTTTGGTGGTGAAGTGGTTAACATTGCTCCTGCTCAATACAGTTAAAAAGTGGCTTGACTGGTCATCAATCGAGGGCGTAATTCACTTTTCTTTCTAAATCAGATGGACTACACCAAGATATATCTAAAATAAAGAATGTATTTTGGCATGAAGAGATTTTTTTTTCCTTTTGTTGTTGCAGTCTGCTTGCATTGAGGCCAAGTGGTGCAGTGACCAATTCAATTTAGCAGATGGACCTCTGCTGACAAAGCTTGCTCTGTTGTCTGTAAGTTGGAACCCACTTTGTAATGCACATAACAACCACTCATAGGACTAGTTCATCCATCGCATTAAACTTGAGTGTAGTTAAAAATATTCCTGCCCTACTATCCTAGCAGTAATACTGCTGTTTATTACAAACCCAAGTACATGTGTGAGTATGGCATTTTGATTGTGCCACCTTAAAAACCCTAGCGTGGTGTTTCCACTTATTCTAAATGACCTGATGAATCAGATATTTTTATTGTGTAAATGAAAATGCAGCAGTGATATGAACTATTTGAATGCTTGATCAACTTCAGTTGTAAAAGTTTTGTTGTAAGGTTGACCCTTAATTCTTCATTGTGCTTTCACTTTGCAACATGACAAATGCTGTTGCTCAAAGGGGAGCTAACTAATGTACAACTTTTTTTTTTGTTTTTTTATCCTGTTCGGGTTTTAGATCAAGCAGAATGGAAAATCTGTATCCCTTTCATGCCGGAACAGTTTTACTGTGTCACAGTGTAGTTTTTAAGCTTCCGCTGTGGTATTATAATAGAGTTTTATTGAGAATCAGACTTATCAGTCGAACAGAACGAAGTTTCTAGAAGGGGGAGAGAAACAAAGACAAAAGACAAAGCGCTAATTGTAATCAGGATGAGAGAAGTAAATCATTACATTATCGACAACAAAAACATTAAATATGAGTGTTTCATGGGGCTGTAGTGCTACACCCTATGAGGGAAGGACAGGAGAAGATAGAACAGGACAAGGAAAGGAGAAGAAGCATGCAGGACAAGGGTCGTGAACCAGACCTTACAACTGAAGTGTGGTGGCATGATGTGAATTATAAAAGTCTACAGGACGAGAGTGTAATTGAGGGGATAAACAAGCAATTTGTATATTCATGAGTTATTTGTCGCAGTAAGTGCGTGACCCCACACCCAGTGAAAGAGTCCTAGAGGTCTGTGTCTGCGGATACATGCAAGTGAATGGATAGCGTTTTGCATGCACAAAGACTGACAGAAGGGTCCTGAGGCGGCGGCTGAGGACCCCACCCAATCAATTGAGGGGCGGGATCAGGCCCAGGACTCCACCCGAGAGCAGCCCGGCGAACGGGACACGTCCCACACAGAGGGACCCAGGGCGGTCTGCCGGCCCCACCGAGTTACACCCCCCAGCGAAACCCCCCACCGCCCCACACGCCCCGCCCCGCCCAACCCCAGGAGAGCAAGACGCCCCCCGCCCCCAACCCGCACTGGCCCGCAATGCAGCCAGTCCCCGCCCAGCCCGAGGGCGGGAGAGTGTCCATTGTTTGTTGGAAAGGAGGGCAGATAGGGTCACCCGACAAGGGAATGATAAGAGGCATGGCTCCTCCATGTCGGGCCCAACCACTGACGAAGAGGGCCATCCCTCAGCACCAACTCCCCCCCAACGCCCCCCTGCCAGCACCCACTACCTGACCCTGAGCGTGGGAGGTGGACCCCCCTAAACCAGGCAGGGAAAAGAACGCCACAGCAGGCCCCCACAACCCGCAAGGAACCACCCGGCTCCCCCACGGGAAGAGGAGGAGGCGACCGCAGCAGGAGGCAAGGAATGGAGAGGAGGAAGCAGGCCTGAGGAGCGACAGGGGGGCCCCACCGCCCCCACCAGCAGCCAGAATGGGGGACCCAGGCGGGTGCCAGCCGGCACCGCCCCAGCACCCACGGAACATGGGCGAGTCACCATCACACCACCACTACTCCCCAGGAGGTCGCCCCAGTGGTTCCCACACCCGAGATCAGGAAGGAGTGAAAAAAAGACACACCCCCACAGATTCCGGAACAGCAAACACAGGGACAAGAGGAGAAGATCCCCACAGCATGCATGTTTCTTTTCACCATGCAAACCAATCTAAAATGTGTGAAAATAAAAGAGAAAAAAGAAAAAGAAATGAATATAATAATAATAAAACAACAACAACCTCGACAACAAAGAATATAGAATTTCATTGTTTACTTTCACACATGAAAATAGTCATGCTATTGGGAGCTAACTAGTCTACAACTAATGCTATTGTACTTTGAGGGGAAAAAAATACTGAAACTGGAAGTTTTATGCAGAGCTAGGGTGGCGCTAGAAATGAGCACATACATTTTGTGTCCCAACAAATTCTGTCAGAAAAAAAAGGTTAGTACTTTGTATAATAGCTTTGCAGACAACCTTGAGCTCTTCCTTCCTGCAGAGATTTTGACTGTCAGGGTTAGGTTTTTCCCTTCCCCAGTGTTTTCCTTGTTTTCTATGTGGGCGTCACTTCTGCTTTCTCAGCCATGCTACAATATATCAACTATAGTTCCTCTCTGATTTGTCAACCTGTTGAGTTGAGACATTCTTAATGTTTCAATATTGCCAACTACTTCTCACGCACACACTCAAAATGTCATTGTCAAAAAGTAATTTTATAAATGTTTCTAAAAACCCATACAAAAGCTCACTGATTAGCATCGAGGAAAATTATTTGAAACTTGTAGATCAATGCTGAAAGCATGTACTGAGTACCTGTGTCTTATATGTGTTGGGCATCGCGCTCTGGACGTGCTGTACCTACTTAAAATTAGTACTGATTTTGCTATGAAATATTGCGTAATAATCACATTGCTTAAAATTGAGACTAAAGATCATAACGAATATGTACTGATTGGGCCTTTGACCCCAGATGCATCAGCTATCTTGAATCAGATGCAATTCATTTTCAGTTTTGTAGTGATTTGCCCTTGGATCTTGCCAAACTGTAACATTGTAGAGGTGTCAGATACAAAATCTATGTTTCTTGCTTTGACATGGAAAATAATATGAAAAGGAACATTACTTGGTATTATGACTTTTGCCTTTAGGTACCTCCAATATCTGTAATGACAAATTGGTTGAAGGAAAATGTTGCCTCTATAACATTTTTTTTTTCAACTTGAAAATATGACCATCTTGCCAAACATCACGCTGAAGCTCTACTAGTACATCTACTTCTTGGATTCTTGTTGTCATCTGCTGTATGCCTCTCCCATTTACGGATAATGCTGTGATAAGATAAGCAGAGAAAGATAAAGGAGGTAAGATGACAGCTTTAAGGTTAGATGAGACAAACAAGGTCATAAAAATCCAAGATATTATGTTTAGTTGTGTGCATGCTGTGACTCAAGAATTTTACTAATTGGTATTTTATTTAATCTTTTTTGTATTGCAGAAAAATTTGTCAACAGATTCCAACTGGCTTAATATCCTCCATAAACTGTCACCGAATCATGGTGGAGGGTGTTTGTGTGTCCCACTGTCCTAGAAGCTAAACTGTCCAGGGCTTTATGGCCCTGGCGGGGTTGCCCAGGGAAGACAGGTCCTAGATGAGAAACTAGAAAAAACACAGCTCAGAAACCCCTCAATATGGATAAATTATTGGACATTGTTTTCCCTCGCACAGATGCGGATCACTGGGGCACCCATTGAGAGCCAAGCCGGGATGTGGGGCTCGATGGAGAATGACAGGTGGCCGGATCTACATGCATGGAATCCAGCCGGGCACAGCCCAAAGACGTTAAATGGGCCCCCCTTCCAATGGTATCACCACCCGTGGGAAGGGCCAAGGGAGTCAGCTGCATATTGAGCGAGGTGGCGGCCAAAAGTAGGGACCTTGGCGGGCTGATCTCCGGCTGAAGAAGCTGGCTCTATGGACTTGGAATCTCACTTTTCAGGCAGGGAAGTGGAATGACATTGTGTGTAAGGTTGTAAAGCTCAGACTAGATAGTCGGGCTTGCCTCGACACACAGCTTGGGCTCTGGTACCAGTCCTTAAAAGAGGGGTTGCACTCGCTTCCTCTCTAGAGTTACCCCAGATGAAAGGCACCGATCAGGTGTGGGCATACAATACTTACTGCAACCTGGTACCTGTATGTTCACCCTGGTAGATGAGAGCGTAGTCTCCCTCCACCTTAGGGAGGGGGGACAGGTTCTCACTTTAGGCAGCTCAGAGTACACAGCCTTTTTTGAGTCCTTAAAGGGGATGCTGGAGAGTACTCCCACTGGGGAGTTCTTCATCCTGACGGGGATCTTCAATGCTCACATGGCCAATGTCAACGAGACCTGGAAGGGCATGATAGGGAGGAAAGCCTCCCCAGCTAGAGGCCGAGAGGTGTCTGCTATTGGACTTCTGTGCTTGTCCTGGATTGTCCATCATGAACACCATGTTTAACCATAAGGATGTCCATTTGTGTACTTGGCACAATAACATCCTAGGCTACAGTTCAATGATCAGCTTTGTGGCAGTGTCATCAGACTAGTGTCTACATGTCTTGACCACTTGGAGGAAGAGAGGGGCGAGCGCTCTGCTGATCATCACTTGGTGGTGTGTTTGCGACGATGGTGGGGAAAGATGGTGGTCCAACCCGAACATATTGTTAGGGTCTGCTGTGAAGGTCTGGTGGGGTACCCTGTCAGAAGGAGTTTTAACTCCCACCTCAGACAGAACTTTCACCATGTCCCAGGGGAAGCAGGGGACATTGAATTAGTGGTCCATATTCTGGGCCTGTATTTTGGAGGCGGCAGATCGGAGCTGTAATCAAAAAGTGGTCGGTACCTACCAGTCGCAGCAATCCCCAAACTGGTTGGTGAACTCTTGATTGGCACACTGAGATGATGGTCCCCCCTTTTTAAGATGAGGGCAGCAAGGTGTGTGCCAACTACAGAGGGCTCACACTCCTCAGCCTCCCTTGTAAGTTTTATTCATTGGTTCTCGAGAGGAGAGCCTATCGTAAAAGTAAAATCTTAGATTCAAGTGGAGCAGTATAGTTTTCTTTCAGTGAACCAGCTCTACAAGAGCTCTACACCTTCAGCAGGATCATGGAGGGAGCAAGGGAGTTCGCCCAACCCGTCTACATGTGTTTGGGATGCTCTGGTACTGTGGGGTACCACACCTAACACAGGCTCTTCAGTCCCTGTACGACCGCTGTCAAGAGTTTGGTCTGCATTGCCGGCAGTAAGAAAATTGTTTCCAGTGAGTGTTGGTATCCAAGGAGGCCATTTTCCTGGTCTTCTGTTCATAACCTCTATGGACAGAATTTCTAGGTGTAGCCAAGACATTGAGGAGGTCTGGTTTGGTGGCCTCAGTATTATTATAGTATTATTTGACAGGCGCATTGTTTCAGCATCTGCAATGATGGGGGGACTGCATCGGGCTGTCTTGGTGAAGAAGTTGCTGACCCAAAAGGCGAAGCTATATATTTACCGGTCAATCTTTGTTTCCATCCTCACCTATGGTCACGAGCCGTGGGTCATGACTCAAAGAACAAGATCAAACAACCAAAATGAGTTTGCTCCACGGGGTGTAGTGACTCTTTTCTTTAGAGATAAAGGTGGGAAGCTAGGTCATCTGTGAGGGGCTCAGAGTAATGCCGCATTGAGAGGAGCTAAATAATGTGGCTCAGGCATCTGGTAAGGATGCTTCCTAGACACCTCCCTGGTAATGTGCTCCTGGAACGTCCCACTGAAAGGAGGCCCAGGAGACGACTCAGGACACACTGGAGAGACTATGCCTGCTGTCTGGCCTGGGAACCCTTGGAAGAGCCGTATAGGGTGGCTGAGAAAGTCTGGGCTTCCCTTCAAAAGCCGACCCTGGATATGTGGAAGATGGATGGATTGGATATGTGGACGAAGGATGGATGGATGGATGGATGGATGGATGGACGGACGGACGGCCAATCAGCTTGCTCTGATGGATCATCTCCTATGCTGCTCACAGCCCACCAGTGGTACGTATGCTATGGTAGAAGGGACCTGCTTCTGTCATTTTATGTGCTATCCAGTGTTATGGTCCAGAATTCATAGCATCTCTCAGCGTTCACACATACTTTCTGTCAGGACTCCACTTCTAATTAATAATATTAATATTAATAATTAATATCAATATGGCTTCACCCGCTGTCTCGAGTCCCATTGTTTCCTCCTCTGCTCCGACTCCACCAAGTTGTGGAAGTCATAGTCAGCTCTGAGGAGAAGCTCCTTTGGACTTTCCTCACTGTTCCCTGCCTCGTCCCCTCCTCTCTGAGAAGCCCTGAGGATCTTTTCGCGTTTTGTCTCACGTTCCAACATCTACAACACCAAGATATATGCATCACAGTGTAGTAAAACATGTCTGATATTAACTAATCAATTATTAAACATTTGGTATATCTCACCTCGCCCAGGAGATTCTGCTCATTATTCTGTTGAGTGCACAATCCTAAGCAGATTTCCAATAGTGTGGTGGCACCCTGCTGAGAGCCGCAAGCTACCATGCATCCATCGTTATGCACTTGAAGGCTACACAGAGCTTCATCATGCACCTGAAAACAGTATCTGGTTGATTTAGGAGGAACAAAATGCCTCTATAAACACATGAGAAAACTCCTCAACACCTTAACGCTTAGAGTGGGGTCAATCTGCTTAAACAAGATGTCCCAGATGTCCAGCACACCATCCATATTCACAGTGAAGAAGACTGAGGGTCTGACAGGACTCCAGCAGGCGTCTGTTAAGTATGCCATCTGGTGCCTGATCACACCAAAGACACCACCACACATGAAAATGTGGCTAGTTAACACCTATAGCTGCCGACACTAAAAGACAAGTATGTTATGTTTTTTTGTGATAAGCAACAAAATTATGGTTTTATTCTCTCTTAATAGAATAGTTTGATTATGTATCCTGTATTATATTGTCTTGTAGATTCTACTATTCTACTGCTTTTTTACATCATGGTCAGGGGACTACAGATGAAAACTAGCCTTCTGGCTAATTCTGGCTTTTTTTACCCATGTGTACTTCATGTGTTTTATGAAATTGCATTGTCCCCTTTCAAAAATAAACTGATAAACAAACACTGATCATTGACCTCTCCCCAAAAACACCAGAGATTTAAGCAACCAAGAGGGTATGAAAAATAAAGACAATGACAGACCATCAAATCAGTAAAAAAAAAAAAAAAAGGAAAATAAAGAGTGGAGGAACATATGATAAAACAAAACAAAATTGTACTTTGTCCACATGATAGATGACTCCTTGATGTCTTCTGACCAAATGCGGGCTCCCCAGTCTCCTACTGTCAGGAAGTTTTGAGGAAAGAAAGGGTTCCTTTGGATGGCATAGACAGGTCCGTGGTGGCCATCGTATGTACAGACAATCTTCTCACTTGGAGTCTCCCCAGCCCTGTTGCAGTACACAACAGCTCCCTGTTCAGTCCCCACCATAAATGTGTCTGGCTGTAGACACAGGAGAAAGGTTTTAGCGAGAGTTTCATATCTTGTAGCAATTTTACTCATCAGACAATAACAAAAACATGTGAAAAAAATACAAGGTTTGGTGTTGGGCTCCAGAGACAGGATGTGTTTGGGGCATTACTTACTACTACAGTCTATATTGATTACACAGTGTTTATTACAGTACACTTCGATGGCTCCAAAATGGTTGGAAGAGTTTGGTTTGTGCATGGTAGAGCACTGGCCAAGTGTTAGTGCTCCCTAAGTGTATGACCCAATCTTCTTTTCTGAAAATTCTGGAAGGACAGAAACTCACCATGGTAGGCTCATATTCCAGAGAGATGGCTCCTAAAGCAGTGTCTAGGTTGTCTTTCCTACTCAGGTCCAGAACCAGCCGCTCTGTGGGCTGCTTCATTTGGCGGACATCCCACCACAAAATCTGTTGGGAGAGACATTTGTTTTGCATTTGTTAATCTCACGGTACAATATTTATTTATTGCGATATCATGGGAAAGCTCACGGAATTGCCAAGATACAAAAAGCAGGAGAACTAAAAAAAAGTTTTTTTTCTTGCTGGCTGAGTCCTTCTCAATAGATTTTAGTAGTTTCTGTGCATTTTCCCACAGGTTTTTGTGAAAAAGACATCTTCAAATCATTACCATGCACTTCTATCCCCATCCATCCATCCATCCATCCATCCATGTTTGCATTCGTATACTGTGGCTACAAAACAGTATTATTGCTGCAGCAATAATCATCATAATCACAAAACTGTTCATTGAGAAATTGTCTGTTCGCTAATTTAACAGCATTTACTCTCATTTGTTTTTTTATTTATAACATGAGAAATTGGATACTGTCTACTACATCAGTGATTCCTTTACTTGAGTCCAAAAATGTAAAAATGCAAAGTGATAAACACAGGAACAATTTTAAAGATATGGGAACCCTTAGTTTCTTTTCTTCTGCTTTGTCATATTGTAGGGTTTATTTTTCTGAGCAGCCAGTATAATGTTTTAACTTGAAATCTGGACATTTCATTTGAAGAGAGGGAAGTATGTCAGATTTTTGTTTGCATTGATATTTGTATTTTAATGGAATTGCCCTATTTTATTATTTCATTTTTGGGACTACTGTAAAGGAATGGCAGAGGGATATGTAAAGGGGGACTCCCGATTAAAACATTTCCCTCCGCCATTGTTATTGTCTCTTCATGTGATGTCTTTCATCCACGACTTTCGACTTGAGATAAACACTCACTAGTACACCAATAAAGAGCGCTATTGTTACAATGTGTTGAAATAATTTAGTGGATCATCCTCAAAGGGGGAGTGGCAGTGACGGCCCGCGGAGGACCACCTCGTGGGGCAAGCGGGGGGCAGTTTCGTGAAGCGGAGGTCCACTAGCAACCGTTCCCGACCCGTGGGAAAGCGTTTGCTTGGACGGAGGCCGGAGCCAACAACAAAATGCTTCTCGCGCAATCAATTGCAACATGACTCTGAGACCGGCGTAGTGACTTATGCAGTAGCCTCCCAACACAGTCTTTTGGTCATATGGGCTAGTCAGTCAATCAGTGTATTTTATGTAACGTACCCACATGGTCACATGGGTTACGCGTCCAATCGGGTGTGTTTATATTCTTCTTAATGAGGAAGTGCAGTCTGGCTCTAGCAGCCTGGATAAGCGCCGTGGCTGCGTATAAAACTGAATTTGAAACACAATGGCTCATTATTTTATACCTAGACAAGACCGCCATGATATCGAGGCACTTTAATTTCGCAATATAGTAACATTGTGAATATTGTTACATCCCTAAGATATATATATATATATATATATATATATACACACACACACACACACACACACACACACACAACCTGTCCATCGGTGGAGGCAGAGAAGGCTTCTGTCCCAGTAGACGATTGCAACCAGATCATCTTGTAAACAGGCTCTCTGTGACTCTGCTCCAATGAGGAAACTGCCACAGGCTGTTGGCTATCACGGGCATCCCATAACACTGAAAGTACAAATCCTCATTGAGGATAAGCATTTCTAGAGGTACTCATGAGTCTTTCTTTTACCAGAACCCACCAATCTGCCCATTGACACACCCACTGACAAGCGTGTGCAAGTCCTGGGGGTTGTAATCCAGACAGATGAGTTGAGATGTCGGTACGAGAACAGTTTTAGGGTGGTTGGGGTTCTCTGCAACACATACACAGTTCTGACAGACTGTGTGATTTTCAATTTATCTGCCTATTTTACCCACCAATGTCCCAGATGTATGAGTCTTTGCTCATGTCTGCTGTGGCTTTTTGCAATTCAAGGCAGGAGTAGGCAGCCGCCAGATTCGTGCCTCCACCGGGTTGCCAAGAAAGACCGGTGATGTTTCGTTGTTCCTTGTTCGGGTCTCTGAAGAAATATTTATAATCAGTAACATTAAGAGGTAGAGCAGTTATAGGGCAAAAATTTGGCAGGAGTTCCTTTAAGAACATTTTGCCAAAAGTACCTGAATACATTGACGATCTTCACAGACGGTGCTTCCTGAATTTCATCCAGCAGTTCTTCGTCTTTAAAGTACTCTTGGTAAATGTCCACAGCATTATTCTGTCCAACACATTGTCCTATTAGCTGGATCACAGAGCATACAGGCATATAGATATTTTTCAGAACTGGTTGTGGTAGCAAAAAGCAGGTATGGATTGAGAAAAAGGTGCACATGGATTGCGGTCATTTGTAAACTCACCGTGCCTAGTACCTGGATGCTATTCATGTAGCCTTCATCTTTCTCCACCTTCTTCCTAAAGCGAATAGTTTGTTCCATCTCGAGTGGGTTGATATCTTTTGGCCACCCCCCTTCCACATGATTTATCCCCTGGTTTTCAAACTCAAACCTTTTCGTGTTAACCTGTAACAAAACATTATCAACAGGCCTGTTTCAAAGAGTGCGCTAACATCTCACCAGGATCCAGTTGGTTTCATGTGTTGGTCTGGAGCGCCTTTTGACCCTGTGCCTTTGCGATAACCAAACTTTGTGGAATTCTGGATCCCAATAACAAATTTCACTGAAAACTATTTTATTTCCCTGCATAAACACAAATAGGTTACACATTTCAACATTTAAACATTTTCTGCATATGTAAAGCTGATCGCTTTTCCATTGACCTTGCTTGGACGTAGTCTCGGTGCAAAGATACTTTTACACTTTAATCCGAATTGTAGCCACTGAAATTTCCTTTAATTTTACTTTTTAAGTAGATCTGTTGGACACAATGCTATGGAGAGGCATTTCAGTCACCTCATGTTCCGACATTTCCCAGCAGCCCTGCACTCCCAGGTCTCTTGTCTCCTTCAGAACAAACTGCATCGCCAGCTTTGGGTTTGGAGCAACATCGACTAGCAGCTCCACATGACGGTCCGAAAAGAGACACTGGCGGCCAAAGTCACTGCGGAGCTTCACATATTCATGAACAATCTCCATCCCGCTGAGAGATGACTCCAAAGAAGGTCAGAAAGGTAATAATGATAGCACTGTCTTGTGACTGCAGATATGGGAATGGGATTATTTTACAAAAGGACAAAAACAAGCAAGTACAATTTTGTTAGCTTCTACAGTCATGAAAAAAATGTTTCCTTGTTGCTACAGTTAAATTTGTACTTGCTAAAAAGATGAAATACTTGCTAAAAAGATGACATACTTTTTACATCAAACAAATTAAATTAAACTTTGTATTAAAGGGTTATAATTTATGCAAAGCTTTATTGTCACAGAGATCAACATCGTCTCAAAGAAAGGAACTGTGACATGCTGTGATGTAGATGTTCTTCAATGACTGCTCGTAATGTATTCTCCACTAGTATAGATCAGTGGTTCTCAAACTTTTTACACAAAGTACCACTTAAAAAATTCCTAGCTCTCCAAGTACCACCATAATGGCCAACATTAAAATACAATACAATAAGCACTACAACTGCAATAGGCATAAGTGTTCATCAAAAGTGCGGCTGAAATGTGTAAAAAAATAAATACAAAAATTACATACTATTGTAAGTCATTGTAAAGATAGGAAAACATTTTTTTTTCAATAATTACATTAAAAAGTCTTGCACTGGAGTGTCTTTGAAAATCCAGCTGGCAGCCAGGATGAATATACGGACACTGTCACATTCTATATCAGTTTCTGTGAAGAGGTTTGTGTACCAACAAAGTCATTTCGCACATTCAATAACAACAAGCCGTGATTCACTGCCAAACTTAAGCAACTTCGCCAAGCTAAGGAGGACGCATATCAAAGCGGGGACAGGGCCCTGTATAATCGAGCTAGAAACCTACTGACTAAAGAAATTAACATTGCAGAGAGGAACTATGCAGCAAAGTTGCAAAAACAGTTTAGCGCTAACGACTAAATCAGTCTGGCATGCATTCCAATCGCTGACCAATTACAAGCGACGATCCCCCCAAACTGAGAACAATAGCACACTAGCCAACGACTTGAATACCTTCTACTGCAGATTTTAAATGGACACTTTCACACCCCACACCCACTCCGTCGCAACACCGACCACCATCACACCTCTGACTTCTGAGTTAACCATCCACGAACAGGATGTGAGATGCATCTTCAAACAACAAAAGATTAAAAAAGCGGCAGGCCCAGACCATGCGTCCCCATCCTGCGTCAAAGTCTGCGCAGACCAGCTCACTCCAGTCTTCACACAGATCTTCAATAGATCTCTGGAACTGTGCGAAGTACCATCCTGTTTCAAACGCTCCACCATCATTTCAGTCCCCAAGAAACCTACAATCTCGGGTCTAAATGACTACAGGCCTGTCGCCTTGACATCTGTGGTCATGAAGTCCTTTGAACGTCTCGTGCTGGACCACCTCAAGAGCGTCCCAGGTCCCCTGCTGGACCCCCTGCAATTTGCCTACCGAGCAATGATGCAGTCAACATGGGACTGCACTTCATCCTAGAACACCTCGACAGTGCAGGGATCTACGCAAGGATCCTGTTTGTGGACTTCAGCTCAGCGTTCAACACCATCATCCCTGAACTCCTTTCCTCCAAGCTTCTCCAGCTCAGCGTCTCGCCTGCCATCTGACAGTGGATTTACAGCTTCCTGAGGGGGAGGACACAGCAGGTGAGGCTGGGAGAGATCACCTCATCCACACACAGCATCAGCACTGGGGCACCCCAAGGTTGTGTCCTCTCTCCGCTCTTCTTTCTCTAGGCGATAGACTGCACCTCAACGCACCCGGCTGTCAAACTCCTGAAGTTTGCAGATGGCACCACTGTCATCGGCCTCATCAAGGACGTTGACGAGTCTGCATATCGACAGGAAGTGGAGCGGCTGGAGCTGTGGTGCGGTCGACACAACCTGGAGCTGAACACGCTCAAGACTGTAGAGATGATCGTGGACTTCAGGAGGCATCCTTCGCCACAGCTGCCCCTCACGCTGTCCAGCTGCCTTGTGTCACCCGTCGAGACCTTCAAGTTCCTGGGAATTACAGTCGCTCAGGACCTGAAGTGGGCAATCAACATCAACTCTGTCCTCAAAAAGGCCCAGCAGAGGATGTACTTCCTGCGGCTTCTGAGAAAGCACGGCCCACGTCCTGTGTTCTTCCATCACAGTCTGGTTTGGTGCTGCTACAAAAAAGGACAAAACTCCGACTGCAACGGACAATCAAAACTGCTGAAAAGGATTGTCGGTACCCTACCCACCCTTGAGGACTTGCACGCTGCCAGAACTAAGACAAGAGCGTGCAAAATCCTCTTGGACCCTCCACATCCCGGTCACCGGCTCTTCCAGCTCCTTCGAGTACGGTAGGTGCGACCGATCAATGCAAACTAGAACTAGCAGAAATTCCAACCGCTTCTTCCCTCTCCAATCAACTTCTTAAACAGCTAACCTACAATTCAATTTTTTGTCTGAGTTTTTTTCACAGTTCTGTCGGGCCAATTATATATTACTCATGCACTCACTGTAGTAGTCTCGCCACGCTGCACTATTTGCATATCTCTTGTTGACCAATACTGGCCACTCATGCCAGAGTAGCATCTGCACCATTTGCACACTGATTGAGGAGTATCTGCAACATTTGCACAATCGACATTGTCCCAGATTATAGCACTACTCGTCACTTTAAACTGCATACACTTCTTGAAGTCTCTGCGCCCTTTGCAAATTGGTCATTGCACCGGAGTCATTCGAACTGTTCTAAGTGCTAGAGGACTGCATCTTTTTGCACAATTGTATAAAAAAAATATATAATAATTTGTACCGGCATTACAAGATAACTAGCAACCCTTTATTGCTCAGTGACTGTTTTTGTCAATGTCTTTATGTCTCAAAAGTGTTCTCTGTCAATTGTCTGTTGTCGTCTGTCAATTGTCTGTTGTCGTACAAGAGCGGCTCCAACTACCAGAGACAAATTCATCGTCTGTTTTTTGGACATACTTGGCAAATAAAGATGATTCTGATTCTGAAAAGTTTAATACTGTACAACTGAGCTGTATTTAACAAATGTACTGTTGAAAATCACTGGTATAGATCGTTTCAGTTGCCTCACATAAGATCCCAGACATAACTTATTGTATTACTTGAAACACACTCAAATAAGTGATCTTTATCCAGATGATTAATATCAGTGAGCAAACTTCAATCATTGACACTTGATGCCCGATTGGGGCCTTTGAAACACTGCGAGGCTGCATGACATTAAAATTAAATCATGTAAACAGTATGTCTATCATTATGAGACAAATGAGAACAGTGCATTGTTCAGTGTTTTGCGCCTTTAACACATTATTACATGGGAGAAGCAGCAGGTTAAACACCTCAGTAAGTGCTCACAGATGGTGCTGAGTTGGCAAATGTACACGTCCCTATGGCAAATACTTTCTCCTGGCATGACAAATTGAATATGAGAGAATTTTTAGGAACAATGGGACACATATAGGCATAGTTAACATATTGGCATAGTTAACATAGTCAGACATGAGGAAATGTATTGAAGATCATATATAAAAAGGTCAGTAGGTAAGGAATATAGTCTCTCTTTTGAGTCTTTTTTTTTCTTCTCTCTCCTTTTCTCCAGACCTCACTCCCTTCCTGTTTCTCTCGATTAACAACTTACTGAAAAAAAAAATGTGTTTCCAATTAAGTACTGGGGTGGGGGGGGGGGGGGGGGGGGGGGGGAAAGAACTCGCAACCCCTGGGCACTTTAAGATATCCCTTTCCTTTGAAAAAATGAATAACTTATTCAAGTGTGCTGTTTGTGTAAAGTCAAAAACTATATATTTGATTTTAAGAATGTTTAGTTTCTATATTTTTACAGATAATATATGATACATTTTAATGAATATTTGGAGTTTGTGATATAATAGGCTTCCGGAAATAGTAAGTGGAATCAAAACTTCCTCTGTAAAGATGATATCGTATGAAAAGAGAATATTTGAAGCTATCCTACATTTTGACATATGAATTTATTTTTTATAACACTTTTGGTTTTAACACTTGTATAAAATGTTTAATGCAGATCCATTAACCTATTCATTGATCCATGCAATGTCTACGGTTTGTCCTCATTAGGGTTACTGGTGAGGTGAAGTTGCAGCTGACTTTGAGTGAGAGGTAGGGTAGAGCGAGCCTTGACTGGTCGCCTCTGCCACTTATTTATAAACAGCAGCTGAGGGACAATTGGGAGTCTTCAATGAACCAAACATGCATGTTTTGGGATTTGTGGGAGGATGTTGAAGTACCTTGGAGGAAACCCACGCACGCACAGGGACAACATGCAAATTCCACACAGGATGGGCTGAGCCAAGATTCAAACTGAAGGCCTCTCGACCGTAAGGTAAGGTACATGAGCTAACCACCTTTAGGTTTGAATCGAAACTGAACTGTGTTTAAATATTTATTTATTTATTTATGTTAATAGGGACATTTACTGCACAAACAGTATTTGTTTGCACTTAAGTTTACTTCCTAAAATAAAATTTAGGAGTAACTTTTTTTTGTAACACAGGCAAATCGTTATTTAGCATTTATTAAATAATTTCTGGCGCACGGTAGACGACTGGGTAGAGCGTCAGCCTCACAGTTCTGAGGACCCGGGTTCAATCCCCGGTCCCGCCTGTGTGGAGTTTGCATGTTCTCCGCTTGCCTGCGTGGGTTTTCTCCGGTTTCCTCCCACATCCCAAAAACATGCATTAATTGGAGACTCTAAATTGCCCGTCGGTGTGAATGTGAGTGCGAATGGTTGTTTGTTTGTATGCGATTGGCTGGCAACCAGTTCAGGGTGTACCCCGCCTCCTGTCCGATGACAGCTGGGATAGGCTCCAGCACGCCCGCGACCCGAGTGAGGAGAAGCAGCTCAGAAAATGGATGGCTGGATAATTTCTCTTCATGATTAAATACTTCAGCACATTTGCATCTTAAGGACTGATCACATTTCTAAACTTTTTAAGGTAAACGCTTAAATTTTTTGTTTGTTTGTTTGTTTTTGTTTGCACACATGCAGCAAACTCGAGTACGTCAGTTTATTTAGCCGTGTCATTTTCCACAGTGCGCGCGGGCGCGCCTGTCCTTGTCAGTGACGTCATATGCAGACAACAAGACCTCTTCCCGGCGCGTGTTCTTGCGCGCGCGCGTACGCACCAGGGAGCGAGGACGAGGAAGGGAGGGATGGAGGGAGAGAAAGAGGGACAGAGCGAGAGAGGGACAGAGGGAGCGAGAGAGAGAGCGGGGCGCCAGGCACCAGGAGAAGAGCATCAAGCGACTTCAATGTGGGAAGCAGAACTGCAACTTTCCACAGGAAAAACAAGTGTTGCGTGTTTATTTGGACGTACAATGCGACTCCCTGGCTTGATGCTGGATTTTGACTCGTCACCACTTTGACAGGAGTGTAGCTCGACTTTGTATCGTCTGTGGGAGGAATTTCAGGTTTTCCCGAATCAAACATTTTGGTCTGGATCTCTAGGAGCCACTCGGGGAGTAAACTGAACGTTCTACCTCCTGCTCTCATTGGGAAAATACATTGTAAGTATAACATTCTTCTTACTGATGTCATTATGAATTGATTGAATTATTAAAGGAGAAAAAAAACTAACTTGGTTCTGACACTTCAGTGCCTGGGTTTATGCATGTGGGCATTTTTACGTAAGCATACCTGCCACGTAGACGTGCATAGCAAGCATTTGGTTCTGATAAAGGCTTGATTGATAATTACGTAAGCAGATGCCTCAACGTGCCTTGTGCTGCGTTATTTGTATAGATGGCGCTGGTTTGAGCGCAGTTAAGGGAAAGGGGCGCAGCAGTGAGGGGCTTGTTGCGCCACGGAGGCTGCGATCTTTATCATGGAACCAGATAACAGGTCTTCATCACTTAAACAGGCATAGAAGCCTGGATTCGATATTATGTTATAAATGTCCCCAAGCATTTGAATTGTCACTATCCACCCCCCCTCAAGCTTTCCTGTCATCATTCTAACAGAAAGTCTGCAAGACAACATCAGGATGAATTAGCGTAGCTGCACTCAAAGGCGTAATTGTCTGTAAACAATTCCGTGTGGTGCTTTTACGCACCTATTCATCTCAAGAAGGAGCTCTGCATCAAGCTGCAGTCAGGAGGCACAACTTTGCATAGACTGGCAAATTAGCTCAACCCTGCTAAATGTTAGCCTGGAAAACTGGAATTGCTGGGAAGAAGTGAAGATGACTTCAACTTGAATTCAGTCAGGATTGTGTTTCCTTTTATATGTAAATGAGCCCTTCTAAAAATATACTAAACAAAAGTATTTACATTGTATTTCCTATAGTGCTTCAGTAGGAGTATTAATAGCATCATGATAGTTGTTTTAAAACGCAGTAAAGTTTGAATATGTCTTAGAATAGCATGATCTGGTCAAAGGTACCAAATCCATCAAGTCCTATTTATTTGGACCTTAAAGCTAAACCATGATGCATTCCAGGACACTTGTTAACCACCCATTTTTCAAAACCCATTTTATTTCATTATGTTCATTTGAACTGTCATCTAAGTATAAAAAGATGTTAACGGCAGTATAGTATTTCGCCTGACAACTAAATTAGGTACTTGGCATTCACTGAAATGATGCCGTAACAAAAGTACAGAGGGAGATTAGTACTTCTAATTAACACGAAACACAGCAGACTTGTGTGGTGGTTAGGCTGCCTTTTTAAATCATTGTTGACATATTGCTTTATCCATATTGTATTTAGAAGCCACCACAAATGTGTACCATTTTTTGTATTGTTGGCACAAGACTTTTTGTTTGTTTGTTTAAATATTTGTTTTCCCATATATATCTTTGAAGAGTTTTGTGTGGGCTTGTGTGTGTCAGGGCACCGTTTACTTACCACCCATGACCACAAACCTCAGGGGGTCTTTGATGCTACGGCAGAGTGTGAAAAGCTTTTACACTTAGGCTCGGGGTGAGGGTCAGTGCTTTTTCAAGATGTTTTAATTATGGAGAATTACGTTCACCTTCCGAGCCTTCCTTTCACTTGTAATGTCAACAGTGATTGGTTGGCTGCGAACTTTTCAATTTTTCTAGGATTAAATAAAAAGACTCAATCTGGCAATTTTAGCAATGAATACATTTAACATTTCCAAGTCATGAAATATTTGCTATTCAGAGAAATATCACTTTGTGTACCTTTTTTAAAAATAAATAAAAGTGTTTTTTGGACAGTTGAAGTAATGTGAACAATTACTAAATGGTCACAGTTATATTTCTTAATATCTATCTTAAACACTGTGGCAGACATGAGTCAAGATAATGCGACCCATGTCGTAATTTGTGATAAAAATTGGCAGTATTGTTTTAGATTTTAGGTCGTTTAGTTCTCATTATAGCTTCCGTGTATACACACTGTGTCACCATGGATATAACAGACCAGTGGTCGAAATATAACGGGAGGATTGTCTTCAGGAGCTCACTAGTTTCTCCGGTAATCAGAGAAGCTGCACATTATTTCTACTTGAAAGAGTTGTCCGAAACGAAAGTCATGTTCAAAGAAAAGAAAAAGTAACGGGAGCATTTCATGTTAGTGACTTCCGACACTCATGGTCAAACTGAATATTCTTGCAAAGACTTATTGTCCAATCTTGAGATGACTGTTTTATGTTTCCTGACATGAGCTATGATATCCGTCCTTACAAAAAAACAACAACAAAAAAAAAGTGGGTCCTTGAAACATCTGTGTTGTGATTATTCCAAGCCTCCTCCCCCTTGTCTAAAGACTTGCATTCCACCCATTCTTCATCTCAAAGTGTAGATTGCTTTAACATTCGTGCAGGTAGTAGAGTTGCATTTTCTCTGCTAATGCAGCAGAAAGTGAATGTCTTTCAAGGGCATCTGCACCAATTCATCATTAATGGCTAAAATGATTGTTAAAATGTATTTAATTTAATCTACTTTTATAAACAATTTGTACATGTACCTGCTATGGCGCCTCATCTTGGTTCGATTAATCTGGATTGGATTTAAATTTCCTCTGTGGGTGCGAAATTATATCCTGAATGGTACGATATCCTGAATGGTACGTGAAATATACACTCAACACACTCTTCAGATAACGGCGGTGTTTTCCTCACCAGTAAACAAGGTTTTTCCAAATCAGTTTCCAAAAGCCTCCAGTATGTCATCATACATGTTTAGAAGCTGACTGATGTCGTGTGCTCAAATGAGACGAATGTGATGGAAAATGATGACTGACACAGCCAAATGAGCTTCGCTCTGTGTGGCATTGGATGAGCACTGCAAAGATGAGCCAACATCACCAGTAGCAAATCTGACAAACGGCTTTAGGTAGAAATAGGGGCCTTTTCCATTTTGTTGGTGGAATATTATAATATTTATAATCATAATTCTTATTATAATATTTGTGTTTTGTCTGGGATACTGAAATCGCCACAAAATTAAATTATGTTATCAGGCAGTGGATGTTTCTTCTGCCAGTGTGTCTGATGATAACGTGCTTTATCACATCTTCCGGTTGTTGACTGTGTTTTGGCAATGAATATTTCCGACTCACTGTCCTCTGTGTGAGGTACCAATGTGGGGTGGGGTGTTGACGTCGACCAATGAATGTGCGTCTTCCGAGGCAGTATCAGAGGCAGAGCGTAAGCGGAATACATTTCCACACCTAATACATACTGCCCACAGCCTAATGAGTTTAAAAGCAATTGTCACTGTCACACTTGATGTTGCCACACATCGAATTATCTCAATGTGTGGAGCCGTAACACCTGTGTGAACGTGCACTTCGAACAGCAATGACCTGCGTAGGTGAATTTTATCTGAAAGGAAAAGCCAAACAAATCTCACGCCTCTGATTTCCCAATTTACAGGGAAACAAGTGTCAAACTTTGTTTCTTAGTGTGAATGTGAGTGCAAATGGTTGTTTGTTCATGTGTCCCCTGCGATTGGCTGGCAACCAGTTCAGGGTGTACCCCGCCTCCTGCCCGATAATAGCTGGGATAGGCTCCAGTACGCCCGCGACCCTTGTTAGGATAAGCGGCTCAGAAAATGGATGGATGGATGTTCGAATAACATCATGAAGACTAAATTGCATGCAAGAACTGAGGTGTTCTTATACGCCATTCCTGAGTGAGGTGTTCCTTAAAAGATGAGCAAAGGTTTACTGTTAAGCACATAATAATTGGAAGAAAACCAAGAAAGCATTTTAGTGGCTTCAACCTCTCTCCCTTAGTGGTCCAGCAAAAAAAATTGAAAGACACTTAATGTAAAGTACTGAAAAATGCTTTTAGAAAATAATTTATTTTTATTTTGAAGAGATGTGATGGGTCCCTTTATCTTTTTCGTGAAATACTTTGTGATGTGCTTGCTTGCCCTCAGTCTGCACTCCAACATGAAAAACCCATGTTGACTGACAGACTGGCTGAGGTGAGCTAATTGGAGCAGCTAGCCAGGAACATTCCATGGCCAGTCCCTGACAAGAAGACCCTGCTTGTCTTCTGTATACAGCACATTTTACAAAACTAGTTTGAAAAACCCACTATTAGTTTCAAATGTATATGCAGACTGATGTTGTCCTTTTCAGCAAGCAACCTCTTTTTTTCTTCTTTTTTAACAGATCCATTGCTGAAACATTTGACTCTGATTTGGAGTTTTGGTTATGTTATGTCTACAGTAATTTTTCTTTAGAAGACAAGATGACATACTGACATTAAACTGTTGTTAAACCTGACACATACAGTGGAGTTTATCTTGACCTACCGGGTATTAAAATAGCTTGAGATGCTGGGTTTTCACAATGTAGCCACTTAGAATGAAAACAAAGCACATGGCTTCAGCCATTTGTCAATGTAACTGGCAATTAGGGAATGACTGTGTCAGGGGAATACACTCGCTATCATATTTGGTCTAGTCTGGAGGTTTTTCTCCAAAAACGACCTCCATATTCCATGGCAACTTTGCACAGCCTCTGGCTTTTACTCCTGCTTTGCAATTGTAAATTTGTATGCTTGTGTATGGTGTTTGGAAACTCATATCGTGGAATTAGAATTAGCTGATTGGCATTTGTGTATGTGTCTAAATTTCTTCAACTATAGGGGAAATTAATGATTTTTATAAAAATGTCATTTTAATAGGATGGGAGCATCCCATAAGTGCCAATTCTTTTTCTGACTCTGAACCATTAATTCACCCCAACCTGCCAGAATTCCATATATAATTATTTTTGAACTGTGTGAAATGTGCTCATATTAAACTTGTTTAATACACTGAATGCCTGTACTGAGTAGCGATTGGACATGTGAACTGTTTAACAAACGAGAGCGAGCCAAATGTGTAGCACGACTGTGTCAGCTCACATGGTTTGTTTGTAACTTGTTCTCATAAGAATGCAGTCGACTTTAACATGAAAAATTTACCACTGTAATTGTATTTGTAGCATTGTAGGATTTCATAATGAATTTTGCGAACATAATCAATAAATGCTGAATCCCCTGAGCCCTAATTACTTTGGAATGATGGCAAAATTGTGTTTTTGGCAAATCATATAAGGGTTAGCTTATGAGAAGGCAGCATGTGCATGTTGCCGCAAAAATAGTTCTGTTTGAATGTTTCATTATCATGTTGAAACTTCCTCCATTGCTGAGGCGGCCGACCGGAGCTGTGGCCGTAACGTGGTCGGTGCCTGTCGTAGCGGCAATCCCCGAACCCGTTGGTAGACACCAATGGTGAGGGATGCCGTCAAGCTGAAGAAGGAGTCCTATCGGGCCTTTTTGGCCTGTGGGACTCCTGAGGCAGCTGATGGGTACTGGCTGGCCAAGCGGAATGCAGCTCTGGTGGTCGCTGAAGCAAAAACTCTGGTATGGCAGGAGTTCGGTGAGGCCATGGAGAAAGACTTCTGGACGGCTTTGAGGAAATTCTGGTCCACCATCCAACGTCTCAGGAGAGGAAAGTAGTACACCACCAACACTGTGTATAGTGGGGATGGGGCACTGCTGACCTCGACTCGGGACGTTGTGAGTTGGTGGGGAGAAGACCTCCTCAATTCCACCAACACGCCTTCCCATGAGGAAGCAGAGTGTGGGTTCTCTGAGGCGGGCTCTTCTATCTCTGGGTTTGAGGTCACCGAGGTAGTTAAAAAGCTCCTCGGTTGCAGGGCCCCGGGGGTGGATGAGATTCGCCCGGAGTTCCTAAAGGCTCTGGATGTTGTGGGGCTGTCCTGGTTGACACGCCTCTGCAACATCACGTGGACATCGGGGACAGTGCCTCTGGATTGGCAGACTGGGGTGGTGGTCCCCCTTTTTAAGAAGGGGGACTGGAGGGTGTGTTCCAACTACAGGGGGATCACACTGCTAAGCCTCCCTGGTAAGGTCTATTCAGGGGTGCTGGAGAGGAGGGTCCGTCGGGAAGTCGAATCTCAGATTCAGGAGGAGCAGTGTGGTTTTCGTCCTGGCCGTGGAACAGTGGACCAGCTCTACACCCTCGGCAGGGTCCTCGAGGGTGCATGGGAGTTCGCCCAACCAGTCTACATGTGTTTTCTGAACTTGGAGAAGGCGTTCGACCGTGTCCCTCGGGGAGTCCTGTGGAGGGTGCTTCGGGGGTATGGGGTACCGAACCCCCTGATACGTGCTGTTCCTTCCCTGTACGACCGGAGTCAGAGTTTGGTCCGCATATCCGACAGTAAGTCGGACTCGTTCCCGGTGAGGGTTGGACTCCGCCAAGGCTGCCCTTTGTCGCCGATTCTGTTCATAACTTTTATGCACAGAATTTCTAGGCGCAGCCGAGGCGTAGAGGGGGTCCGGTTTGGTGGCCTCAGTATTGCATCTCTGCTTTTTGCTGATGATGTGGTTCTGTTGGCTTCATCAGGCCGTGAGCTCCAACTCTCACTGCAGAAGTTCGCAGCCGAGTGTGAAGCGGCTGGGATGAGAATCAGCACCTCCAAATCTGAGACCATGGTCCTCAGTCGGAAAAGGGTGGCATGCCCTCTCCAGGTCGGGGATGAGATCCTGCCCCAAGTGGAGGAGTTCAAGTATCTTGGGGTCTTGTTCACGAGTGAGGGAAGAATGGAACGGGAGATCGACAGGCGGATCGGTGCAGTGTCTGCAGTGATGTGGACCTTGTATCGGTCCGTTGTGGTAAAGAAGGAGCTAAGCCGAAAGGCGAAGCTCTCAATTTACCGGTCGATCTTCGTTCCTACCCTCACCTATGGTCATGAGCTGTGGGTCGTGACCGAAAGAACAAGATCCCGTATACAAGCGGCCGAAATGAGTTTCCTCCGCAGGGTGTCCGGGCTCTCCCTTAGAGATAGGGTGAGAAGCTCGGTCATCCGGAAGGATCTCAGAGTAGAGCCGCTACTCCTCCGCATTGAGAGGAGCCAGGTGAGGTGGCTGGGGCATCTGATTCGGATGCCTCCCGGACGCCTCCCTGGTGAGGTGTTCCGGGCACGTCCCACCGGGAGGAGACCCCGGGGACGACCCAGTACACGCTGGAGAGACTACATCCTTCGGCTGGCCTGGGAACGCCTTGAGATCCCCCCGGAAGAGCTGGATGAAGTGGCTGGGGAGAGGGAAGTCTGGGCGTCCCTGCTAAAGCTACTGCTCCCGCGACCCGACCCGGATAAGCGGTAGAAAATGGATGGAGGGATGGATGGAACTTCCTGTGAAATTCATATGAGGCTGTGTTCCATTACTTTGCACGTCAGCTTTGTGGTGTTTTTGTCATGGGACATTTTACAAACAATGAAAAGCTGCACTTTTTTTCAATGTGTTTTCTTCTTAATGGCTTGAGTCCATCACATTGTGTTGTCATGGGACAACAATGGCAGCTCTTGTTTGTTTGTGTTTCCTAGCATGCTCAAAAGTGGCAAACTGCAAAGTTAATGAAATACATCCTCAACAGCATATGGAGAACAGTTTTGATAATTTTGCTGAGCAATATAAATTTTAATCTGCGCTGTCACACATTTAAAATGAGTAGGCAATCATTGGGTGGGTTTTGGCATTTCCGTGCGAGTGAAGACCAGAAAGAATGATCTTGACTACTTTTGATCTTGACCACTTTTTAATCGGTGGCATTCTTCTGCTGGTTTAAAACTGGGTGGTCTGAATTCAAACTTTGTCACCACAAGTGACACTGAGTTAGGATGAGAAATGCACTCCACACAATATTTGGGTTCTGTTCCGTTCCATTGGTTGGGAGCGATGGCTTTGCCTGTAAACTTACTTCAGCAACTTGATCACAGCAGGAAAAAAGAGGAAATGCAAAATGAAAGGGTGCGTCATTGGATTTTCCAGAACCCCATTGGTCAGATTGCAGCTGCCACTAGGCTATTCCAAGATATCGTCTTTGGAAAAATGTGAAGCCAAATGAAAGGGTTTGTATAATATATGTAAGATTTAGGATGTTATTGAGAAATTAGAGATCACCGTTAGTGGCTCTGCGCAAATCAGAAGCAACTGTTAATTTTTACATACTAACTTTTCTACAAGTTTCCTGCTGCTTTAGGTATAATAATTCCCTAATAAATTCAAATAGATCGTCGGTGTCTTGCCAAAATGTGGCATGCTTTAATCAAAATAGCCCTGACGATCAAGAAACATATATTTTTCTGCATGTTTCTTGTCACGTTGAAACAAACTAATTTCAGGAGCGGATGTGTTTCATGTAACGAGTCAGGCCTCAATCCCGCCACCCCCCATACTGCTGGGCCAATGGCAAGCCCGGCTTTTGTTAGCAGACGTCCAGTCGGCTGGATCACGTCGGCGCTTTCCTTTTGGTGTTTGGCCGCCTCCTCTTTCGTGTTCGCGGCGACTGCTGCATGCTTGCTTCTCCTAGGGTAAGCACAGACATAGACTGAGAGAGCATAACCATTGTTGCCCCTTTCATTGATCACACCAGGTGTAGTCCACCTTTTACTTTTAAGTCGGCTGCCGTGACCCTGAACATGATGAGTTGCGTTGATTGATTAATGGATGGATAATTAGTTATTATATTATACTCACGTTGATGGTTTTCCAGTCACATGCAATCAAATTAAATGGTTTCGACCCCATTTAGCTATTCTTCAGACATGCTATTCGAAGACTGAACCATGTGTATTTGTAGTGGCTGGTAGAAGTGTTTAGGGGTATCGTACGCAGACGAACTGTGAATCCCGTCACGGTTGGAGTCACGTATGACTCACCTCGGACTCTCAATCCATCCCTTGTGCTCAGCTCTGCCACTAATCAGCAGAGCCTATGTGTGAGTATGAGGGTGTATGTGTGTGGTTTAAGTGTGGCTTACGTGCATGAGGTTCAAGAAAAAGTTAGAGAATGAAAAGTCTGTATGTATGTACTGTATGTGTGTCAGTGTTTGTGTGTATTCTGGGTTGTTAGACGTCCCCGTTTCTTGGCTTTCTGGAGTGGGGGAATGTGAACAATGCGCACATTGTGTGGAGGGCGGAGTACACAAGGGGTGAGGAGGGGGAGTGCCATGGACGAGTAGAGGGGTAGAAGGAGGAAACAGAGAAAGCTGAATACAACGAAGAAGATTGACATAAGTAGTGTGACGTGCTGAGGTTAATGGTGCGAAGAGTAGTAGGTGGGCATTGCTAACATATGAGCAGGATGGAGAAAAGCTAGAGACTCGAAGGGTATGTTCAGAAGATAACGACCAAATAAAAGCAAAATGTTTGATTTAAACATCTCCTCTCCCATGGTCCTGCAAAAATGACTGTGCTGCAACATGGTTGCTGGCCCAGCAGTTGGCAGTGTCATTTGAACTCTTTAGAATACCTCTTGTCAGTGTTTTTTTTTTTAAAAACAAAACAAAAAAACACAAAGATGAATCCTAATCCGTCGCCTGCTTAAACTGCACTGTTTCCCCCCCTTATGACAAAGTAAGAAAAAGACAATAAAGCGAGGAGAGCCTATGAAAAGGGAGCACAAGTTTAGACAAGCAGAACAAATGAAGGCCTACTTAAAAGGAGGAGAGTCAATGAAAGATTGAAGACATATGGTGAGTGTTCTCAGTTACACTTGTCATACATACAGGGTGTTATCCATTTAGCAACAACCCGGACCAGATGGAATTTACCGATTAGACTCACAGTCAAAGGTTCATTTTACAGATTAGACTCACAGTCCAAGGTTCATCAGGAAATAAAATACAAAGAAAACTTGAGATAGAGCTGACAAATTAAAAAACTTGATCCAGATGTACCGTGTCCCTTGGACATTTCACTCTGGATAGTTGTAAACCCTTTAATGAATATTTGAAATGCTAACTTGCTGAACTGGAGCCAGTCTAAAAATAATATGTATCTCTGCTCCTCGTCACTCTCTTCTGAATTTTATAAATGCTGACAAAATTACTACAGCTCATAATTATGATGCTTCGCCTCATCATTGTTGTAATAAGCCTCATAGATTCTGCAGATTTTGATGAAAATCCTTTTTTTCCCAAGACTTCTGAAAGGTCTGGAAGTTAGTTCTCAAAGAAAAGCAGTAATAATGATCGTGATTTAAAAAAACAAAAAAACAAAAACAAACAACAACAACAAAACTGTCATACAGAAATATGGAGTACACAGAGGTTCACAGAAGTCCCTTCAACTGCTGGGAAGACTTTGAGGTAAAAGAGAGCGCCTGACTCACAATCTCGCTTCGAGTTTATTCCAAAGGTGTTTGATGGGTCAGTGTTCATATGTTATTCCACACAAACTCTGGCACAGTCATGATGGAACAGAAAAGGGACTATTGTAAGCATAGAATTATCCAAAACATCTTGGTGGAATTAATTATTAAAATTTAGAGGTATCTAAGTGGTCTATACCAACCCTTTATCGATTAATTAATTAAAAGAGGCATAGCGAAACCTTTGTCAATACAGTGAATATAGTGAGCACACAAAGCTAATTCTACAGCTTCTTCAAGACTTTTTTTTTTCATTATTGCCACTTTAGTCATATTTTACTGAACATCCTAGAGAGAGATGTGCATGTGACACTATACCGCTTCCAATTTCTTGTTCTATGGTCATTATCCCATTTTTCTTCTTCTTCGTCTCTGGTACCCTTCTGTGGTGACGCCACACACAAAGACACGAAGGTCTCATGAGATATGCTTGGAGTCTTACAAGATATGCAAAGGTCTCACACGGCGTCGTGCGCCATGGCCTTTTGAACTCTGTGATTTTGTGAGAAGCAGAAAAATGTTCCTCCCAATTTTTGGTAGAATTTGGAATGGTACAAATTGCCATGTTTGATTTTAAAGATTCATCTGTTCAGGACTTTGGTTGTGCATACTTAAATAATGACTTCATGCAATTTGTGGGTGGTCCTTTCATTTTAGCCTGTCCGACGACTCACACGTGCGCGCACACGCACACACACGCTCACACACACACACGTGCGCACACACACACACACACACACACATACACACACGTGCTTCCTAATGTTCTCTGCTTCACTCACACCAAACACTTGAACATTCATTTCAGTTCACATTGGTCTCTATCTTTTCAGGGGAAAAGGAACCACCCTGCAATTGTTGCATACAAACACACACCGTTGGACACACAATTCCAGTATCTCTCGCCACAGGCTCCAAGCGTGAATCGAAATGGAAAGTGCACTCAGATGTCACTGCCACTTCCTCTTCCACTTCAGTACAGACAACTGGTCTCAGGCATCTAAAAGCTCATGGCTCCCTCCAGATACTTAATGGCCATAACCCACAGATGACAAGTGGACGAGATGGGCTTTCATCTGTGGTGGTAGTTGTCATAGACTCCACCTCATTATGGATCTATCAGGCATTAGGGCTGCTGCTGTCACTCAGTCTCTCTCCTTTCAGTGCTATTAATGGCCAAGCCATGATTTCCTCTGGAGACACAATGAGTGCAAGTTATAGGAAGATTTGGATATTTTTTCAATTTAGGTTCCATTAAGTTCCATAAAGTAACAGAAACATGGATCGATATACTTTTTTTCCTGAGTGAAATTTGACCACTGATTGGGCACACTTGCACAATCCAATACAAGACTTGCATCAAAGTTTTTATTCAATATGTACTTTATGAGGGTTTTTTATTTAATTATGTTAATTTTGGCAGTGGTCTATCTGGAGAACTGTATATCCAAAATGTCAATACTATTTTGTTTACCTTATTTAGTGACATGACTAGGGCATTGTCAGTCAAAAAAGGAGTATTGTAATCTTGAATCAATCTTGGAATTGATGATAATGATGTCTATACTCACTGTTAGTGATATGTGATATGGCCAGCCCTATTTTGGGGGGGCACCCAGTCCACCCAAATCTTGCCTTAGCCCACCCTATGAAGTCATCCTCAAATTAATGAAAAAAAAAAAATTATACATATATAATTTATTTATTAGAAAAACATTTCTGTGTTGATAGAACATGCTTTGACATTGACAAACAAGTAAACTTCGTGAAAATCGGTTGAGAAATCAGCAATTTATGACTTAATTTCTATGCCCATCGGGCACATCGGTTAGCCGGGCTGCTACAGCGCGTTAGAGTATAGTCTTCATATCTATGGTCCGAATCGCTACACACATTTCCAGCTGTGGTAACGCTAATGACCAGGTAATGCTTGATTTACAACCCTGACACAATTTATGAAATGAAACTTGACCACATGGCGATGGTTCAAAGTCTCCTCTTGAATTGCTCTAAGTTATGTGTCTGCACAGTCGGCAGGGGGTTGTAATGGGTGTACTGCTTAGCTCAAAATCTTACCAAGAATATTTTATTTCTAGTCAGAACCAATTAAAATTAGACACATCACATTAAAAAAAAAAACTCAGAAAAAAAAAAAAACTTACTCCCGGCAAACTTTTTGTCTACTTATTTCAAGTAAATATTAGCTTTAAACAACTGAAAACTATCTAAAAACTATGTGATGTCTTTTTTTTAATGATTTTGAGTTTTTGCAGTGTGGGTGTTTATTTTCAGTTAAAAAAACAAAAAAAAAACATGGCAGTCTCAGGTCGCTTCCATTGCCATAACTAATGTGCTAAATCTAGTTAAAAAATTTACGATAGGACACCTGATGAAACACTGTTTGCAAATGTCTGCTTTTCAACAGATAGACACACGCTATTTTCTTTTTAAGTCAACCAGTTGCAGGTGAGAGACTTAAAAAAAACATTATTTCATGATAATGAGTTTGTCTTCTTTTCTTTTTGTGTAGTTGTTATTTTTCAAGGTCTAAAAACTTTGATCAAATTTCAGAAGGATACTTTCCAAAATTAGGTCACCCGAAGTACTCAACCTAGACTCGCCCCTGCTTACTGTGCTTGGAAAGACTAATATCCAACCTCCACTATGTGTAATTTGTGCTCGCTGTGTGTGAGTGGTATTAATTTAACAATATGTTCTATATTGTGGTTGTAGTATTTGTTAATTCAATGAATGGAATACATCCATCCCAAACAAACACAGAACTCCATATTGGCCTAACTGGGAAATTGGACACATAAACGAACACGAATAAAGTTTATTGATTAGAACTCTATTATTGGTTGACTGCCATGCCTAACACACACCCATTTCGGCTGAGGGATACTGGGATGTGGTATGCTGCAAAAATCCCCATCCAGTATGTTGGTCAGTACTATCTTGTCTTTGTCTTGGATTAAGGGTAATAAGTAAGCTACATTTTAACTTTATAGTACAGTGTGGGCAAAAAAATCCATTCAGGAATTTTGTTATGGCCTTAAGATACCCATAAAACTGTTACACTATTTGATGTAACATATCAGGAGCTTGAGATTTTAGGTTTCCTTTGCAGTTAATATGCAACAAACAACAAAAGTTCCATGGCTTTCAATATGGCTTCTTTACACTGCCTTTTAATGAAGAAAGTATTTACAAAATTGAGTCCAAGAGGGGACGGGGGGTTGGGGTTTACAGTCCTTTTTGTTGACAAATGAGTGGAGTTTGAGAGAGAGGCTTCACACAAAAAATAAACATTCATTTTTGTGTGCGTGATCTTTTTCTTCTGGTTTTGTTTGTAGCACATTACACCACATTTAGTTTTCTTTAGACACAAAAACATGTTATACTCGATTGTCCCCATGTCCCAAGATATTTAAGAGAGACAAAGTGGCATCTGTATGGGTTTTCTACAACCCCAATTCCAATTAAGTTGGGATGTTGTGTTAAACATAAATAAAAACAGAATACAATGATTTGCAAATCATGTTCAACCTATATTTAATTGATTAGACTACAAAGACAAGATATTTAATGTTCAAACTGATCAACTTTATTGTTTTTAGCAAATAATTATTAACTTAGAATTTAATGGCTGCAACACGTTCCAAAAAAGCTGGAACAGTTGGCAAAAAAGACTGAGAAAGTTGAGGAATGCTTCATCAAACACCTGTTTGGAACATCCCACAGGTGAGCAGGCTAATTGGAAACAGGTGGGTGCCATGATTGGGTATAAAAGGAGCTTCCCTGAATTGCTCAGTCATTCACAAGGAAAGATGGGGCGAGGTTCACCTCTTTGTGAACAAGTGCGTAAGAAAATAGTCGAACAGTTTAAGGACAATGTTCCTCAACTTACAATTGCAAGGAATTTAGGGATTTCATCATCTACGGTCCATAATATCATCAAAAGGTTCAGAGAATCTGGAGAAATCACTGCATGTAAGCGGCAAGGCCGAAAACCAACATTGAATGCCCGTGACCTGCGATCCCTCAGGCGGCACTGCATCAAGAACCGACATCAATGTGTAAAGGATATCACCACATGGGCTCAGGAACACTTCAGAAAACTAATGTCAGTAAATACAGTTCGGCGCTACATCCGTAAGTGCAAATAAACTCTACTATACAAAACAAAAGCCAGTTATCAACAACACCCAGAAACGCAGCCGGCTTCTCTGGGCCCGAGCTCATCTAAGATGGACTGATGCAAAGTGGAAAAGTGTTCTGTGGTCCGAGTCCACATTTCAAATTGTTTTTGGAAATTGTGGACGCTGTGTCCTCCGGGCCAAAGAGGAAAAGAACCATCCGGACTGTTATGGACGCAAAGTTCAAAAGCCAGCATCTGTGATGGTATGGGGCTGTGTTAGTGACAATGGCATGAGTAACTTACACATCTGTGAAGGCACCATTAATGCATACAGGTTTTGGAGAAACATATCCTGCCATCTAAGCAACATCTTTTTCATGGACGCCCCTGCTTATTTCAGCAAGACAATGCCAAACCACATTCTGCACGTGTTACAACAGCGTGGCTTCGTAGTAAAAGAGTGCGGGTACTAGACTGGCCTGCCTGCAGTCCAGACCTGTCTCCCATTGAAAATGTGTGGCGCATTATGAAGCGTAAAATACGACAACAGAGACACTGTACACTGTACATCAAGCAAGAATGGGAAAGAATTCCACCTACAAAGCTTCAACAATTAGTGTCCTCAGTTTCCAAACGTTTATTGAATGTTGTTAGAAGAAAAGGTGATGGAACACAGTGGTAAACATGACCCTGTCCCAGCTTTTTTGGAACGTGTTGCAGCCATAAAATTCTACGTGAATGATTATTTGCAAAAACAATAAAGTTTATCAGTTTAAACATTAAATATTTTCTTTGTTGTGTATTTGATTAAATATAGGTTGAACATGATTTGCAAATAATTGTAATCTGTTTTTATTTATGTTTAAGACAACGTACCAACTTCATTGGAATTGGGGTTGTATATGCATATACACACACACAATAAACATTCTTCCTACATTTGTTTATGTTTGTAAGTTCTGTGGGTTCATACAAAGTGTCCTGTTACTCTTTCTTACCGTTCTCAGTTTCTGAGTTGTTTTTCCCCAAAACCGGAACACTCATTAAACTGGACCAGATGGGGTGGAAAAAGGAGATTTAGTCACATGTCCCACTATGGTTTATTCACAAACACACACAGCTGGTAAACACTTGCTGTTTCTGTAACCTGTGACTTTGTTGACAATAGGTGTTCTGTGTTGCGTGTTCTTAAAAAAAGGTTCAACTTCTAATATATACTAAGTTGAAGGTACACTCTACCTTCACAATCCTGCAAAGTTCTTTCATTTCAGTCTAAATCCAAAAAGATTAGTTAATGTTTCGGGAAACCACCTCAGTTTACATTCTCTGACACATTGGTTTGCGAGGAAAATCAAAAATGTTTTTACTGGACACTTAACTCATTGTAAAGGAGAAAAAGCACAAGAATTTCATTATGAGCAATGAATAGCAGTTTTCAACAAATATCATGGGAACATGCATATTATTGTCGATATTATTAATCTAAAACATGAGCACTGGCAATACCACACTCACTTGACAACAGGGTTGGTGTTTATACTACAGATGACCTTCACTGATAGCTGGTAAAAGTTCAATACATCACAGCAAAACGTGACCATTGAGTTTAACAGTTTATATTTTCATCTATGTCAAATCTTCCATTTATACCAAACATGACTCCAAAACTACAGTCACGTGTTTAAGTGTTTTTAAGTGTTTTAAGTGTTTAACGTGTTTTTGTTTTTGTTTTTTTTGTTTTTTGTTGTACTAAGCTTTGAACATATTCAACAGTAGTTGAATTTATACTGTTTCTTGTATTATGTGGAGGAGCTTAAACAAAAAGTTGGCATATTAGGCAAGATTTTAAATGAAAACTGTCCTTGTTTCAGAAATTTGAGTACTGTGTGCCCCTTGACATTTTCTCCGAGCAGCTCTTCGTCCATATCGCCATCTGATCTAGTTCCATTATTCCATTCCTGAAGAATTCCGAACTGATCCAATTTACTAAAATGCAGAGGTTAACACGCGCATGCATTTTATGGTGATGACATTATTACAAAAGTCAAAATGTGAAATTACACAAGGAATATTTGCAGTAAGCTTGTACCTTAGTTTTCCAGGAATGCTACCATTCACATACTGTACCATTTGTTCATTCTGTAATCAATTAGATCACAAGATTATAGACTCACTCTGCCATAGTCCCCAGTTATCTGACATACTGTACACTGTACATTAACTGCCGAGCATAACTCCAGTTCTCTTTTTCATATCTTGTAATCTATTCTGGATGGAGTTTTCGTCTTCTCCACTGACAACATAGTGTTATCTGTGTCCATTTTCCACTTGCCTTGGAACAATTATACCACGAGTAGCACTTTTCTATTGGCCAAAACAGGTACTACAAGGGACATTTTGTAGAAAAAGGTCAACTGGGGCTCCAAACATGGCAACCTGATACTATATGCTTGACCTAAAGCAATGCTGATCGGTCCTCCATTGAGCTGATTTGTCATAGCCCTGTCATTTATACAAATTTAGGCTTTTTTTGGCTGTGTCCCTTGGTACTGTATTGAAGTGGACATCCAACTTCCAAAATTAAGGCAACCGTACTGGTACTGTACATGAGAGGGAACATTACTTTGTGGGTACTTTGGTTTTCTCCCTCAATGGTAAACTTGCATTAGGTTTTTAATTTCCAGCCAATTCCATTGACCAAAGTATAGAGTCAAGATTCAAAGAGCTGCATTGTGTTGGTCCTCTGCTCTACAGGGATATGTCGAATACAGAGAACAAATGATCTGTGACTCATAAGGTATCCTCTTCATTTCAGAAACTTCACAACCATCATGGATGAGGAGCAGTGCTACTATAATGAGACCATTGCCTTCTTCTACAACCGCAGTGGCAAGTACCTAGCTACTGACTGGAACACGGTGAGTCGCTTGGTGATGGGCCTGGGCATCACAGTCTGCATTTTCATCATGCTCGCCAACCTCCTGGTGATGATTGCCATCTATGTCAACCGGAGATTCCACTTCCCCATCTACTACCTGATGGCTAACTTGGCAGCTGCAGACTTCTTTGCTGGTCTGGCCTATTTCTACTTGATGTTCAACACGGGACCAAACACAAGGCGTCTGACTGTTTCAACATGGCTGCTCCGCCAAGGTTTGATCGACACCAGCCTGACAGCCTCTGTGGCAAACCTCCTGGCTATCGCCATCGAACGCCACATCACAGTGTTCCGCATGCAGCTGCACACACGCATGAGCAACCGCCGTGTGGTGGTGGTAATCGTCATAATCTGGACCATGTCCATCATCATGGGAGCCATTCCAAGTGTGGGCTGGAATTGTATCTGTAGTATTAAATCATGCTCCAATATGGCACCACTTTATAGCAACTCCTACCTGGTCTTCTGGGCTGTTTTTAACCTGGTGACATTTGTTGTCATGGTGACGCTGTATGCCCACATCTTTGTCTATGTGCGCCAAAGGACAATGAGGATGTCACGTCACAGCTCTGGACCACGACGTAACAAAGACACGATGATGTCACTGCTGAAAACTGTGGTGATTGTGTTGGGTAAGCATCTTCCTCCTGTTCATTCTGTCTATCTACAGTATTTGGTTTGTTAGCTAACTCTAAGATGAAATTCGTGGATTCTCTGGAGCGGTCAATGGGTTTTTGACATGAATTAGTGGAGTTTAAAAGATTAGAATTGAGGCACTTTGGGAGAAGCAGTTCTATATTCTGCAGGTGTCAGCAACATGGTGCCTGTGCCACATAAGTAGCACATGGACCTCTTTTAAAAATAGCTCACCAGTGATGGGACATTGTGATTTCCAAGGAATGTTGTTGAAATGATCATAAGAAAATTTAAACATTTTCAGAGATTTCTACAGCTAAAGTGTACATAGTTACATAATATATATCCTGTATTTTCCAACTTTGTTAAGTCATTGTTTTTAATTGTTTTTAATTGATTGTGAGAAATCAATAATGTGATCAGTCTTCATGTCAATGAATATCATTAATTACTGATAATAGCATATAATTAAAGGTAATTTGAGCATTTTTAATTTCAGAAATCTGTATCAAACTTGTTAGCCCTTCACTTTAATCAATACCCAATAAGTAGCTCTCATTTAGAAAAAAAATCATGAAATAATAGGTTATTGGGCAAATGCTAAATGTGTTTTAATTGCTACACTTCATTAATAGTTAGGTCCTTGAATTCTCTACTTAAGGCAATGGTCAAACTCTATAATAGACTTTACTGTGTACATATTCCATACACCTCTATTTGATAAACTCTTACGTCCCAACCTATGTATACAAGACCAGCTTTATATTAAATCAAAGTTATGTATGGCCACATTTCTTTGGTCTGGCAGTGTAAATTAGCAAGGCTACTTTGATGATGCCTGTTTTATCTTTCAGCTGAGCAAAGTGTGAAGTCTGACGAAGTTTTATGTCCAAACATTCCACAGAGATATGTCTCCCACTTTGCAAGCTTCCAGGAGTATTGTTGTGCAATAGTTTTTTTCAGACATTGAGCGTTCCAATTTTTCAAAATTACTTGCCTACATTTCTATGGCAAACACACTGAACTAGCAAACACATTGAACTGACTCAAAACTGAGTTAAAGTGTGAATTGTGGGAAAAGTGCATGTTGGTACTCAGAAGTAGGATGTCTTGGTCCTAGACAAAACATACCAGAGGATTCCATGCGATTTTCCTCCGATGTGTCTGCTATCTCAGACTGTTGCCACAATCGACTAAAGCTATTGTCAGAAGAAGGTGCTTTGTTACTTTTATTGGGGAAATTGTGTTGCCAAGAAATTAGCACATTTAACTAATCCACAATTAAAAGCTTTACACAATTATGCACAGTAAGTATTTTCACACATAGGTATTAGTATTTGTGATGCATCTGCAAACATGCTTGCATAGGTCTCAGCATGTTTTCACGCCTATGCTTTGTTTATTCTGGCCCAAACCATCCTTTGTATCACTAGTTTTCACATGACCCGACCGCAAATGTTCCCTTGGCTTGTTAGTATTAATAAAGGTCAACATCGTAACAAGAGCTAGCCACTCTACAGGATTCTAAAATGTTCAGCATACCGACTCGAAGAATCATTGAACTCACAGTTCCAAGTGGAACTGTGAGTTCTATGATTCTTGGAATATATATATCAATGAATGGTTGTCAAACCAAGCTGCTAGTTGCTGGTAATGCAGGCGAATCCCTGACACATTTTGCCGTACTCACGCTCCGGCCCTCCGCCAATCTCCCGGACGGCAAAGAGCATTTGAACAAGTCACTAGGACAATACTACACACAAATATGTTACATTGCCAAGAGCAGAGACAGTTCATTTAAAAGTATGGACATGAACCTACATTGTCAATATATGATATGCATATTTCAGGGGTCCGTGGTTTAAGACAGAATTCCGTTCAGAATTTGTAAGTTGGAACACACGGCCATGGCTATCAAATAATTACCTGAAAAACAGTAACAAAAAATGAACAACTCCTTACCTTAACTCCTGCGGCTGGCTAAATTGCACATTGCACATATATATGTATATCCATCCATTTTCTTTACTGCTTATCCTCACTAAGGTCACGGGCTGCTGGAGCCTATCCCAGCTATCTTCGGGCGACAGGTGGGGTACACCCTGAACGGGTCGCCAGTCAATCGCAGGGCACATAGAAACAAACAACCATTCGCACTCACGTTCACACCTACGGGTAATTTAGAGTCTTCAATCAACTTACCACGCATGTTTTTGGGATGTGGGAAGAAACCAGAGTGCCTGGAGAAAACCTACCCAGGCACAGGGAGAACATGCAAACTCCACACAGGCGGGGCCGGGATTTGAACCCCAGTCCCCAGAACTGTGAGGCAGATGTGCCTATATATATATATATATGCCCAGAACTGTGAGGCAGATGTGCCTATATATATATATATATATATATATATATATATATATATATATATAGAGAGAGAGAGAGAGAGAGAGAGAGAGAGAGGTTTAAAAAATATTTGCTTTCCGTTCAGGGGTACTTGCTTGGCCTTTTGGGGTTTTGATAAACCAGATGTGGCCCTCTAAATCAGGGTTGCCCATCCTTAATACAGATAGAGAAACGAGTGGCAAGGCTACCAGAACAGTGAGTGACTCTACTAATCATTAATGTTTCTCAAAAATCTCAAAACATTGCTATGTTCTAACTTCTGATAAGTGACCTCATCTTGTTACAGCTAAGACTGAGACAGGGAATTTTAAAGCACCCACACAGTTCTCAATATCAGGAGCAGCCAGTAAAGGGCTGATGCAAGGTCAGCGTCAAAGCTTTGTCCAGTTTTTAACAGCTTACTGATTTAAACCTATGTAGAATTACTCATGAATGGTTTTAACATAAGAGAATTAAGAGTGAAGTGGTGCTACTCCAAGTGGTTTCCTTTTGCAAAAAAAAAAAAAAGTATTTTTGTGAGCTCTTACAGCAAGCTTCTCTTTTAAAAAAAAATGCTTTTCATTGAAGAAGAAGTTGCAATGGTGTGTTTTTACCACCAAATTTCATCACATCCATTTAAAGTCTTAGTTGTATATGTAAATATTTTTTTTCCATGATACCCTAGCCAGAGTAGAACTAGAATATCTTTCAGTCTTCAGAAGAGTTGCCAAACATTACTCTTGAGCTCTGGGTTTTTGCTGGTGTTCACCTTTTGAAGGAAAGGTTAAGAAATGCTTGACAGTATACCCCTCAGAGATGCCCTATTGTGCTTTTCCCATCTGTTAGCCAGATGATGGCTGTTTCCCTGCCAACCTCCCTGCTTGTTCCTTTCAGGATCCTGTAAAGACATCCATAACAGGTTTCTGTCTCTAAGGCAATGAAAGAATGGGAATGTAATGGGCCAAGTTGGTTGTGCACACTTAAACACATACATAAGCGTAGACATCTGCTTTAACTGTGCCCTTTCAGAACTCTTTTTGCTTTATATAGAACTGGGGGACACAAGAGCTGCTTCTTTCCGAGTAACTCTGATGCAGCTGTGATGTTCTCCAATGATGGGAACATAAAACCACTTGATTGGTTTAACCACAGACAGATGAGCTTGTATCCTCTACAGAGATATGATTATACACATACAAACATCAAGAGACTGGACCAAATCTTATGACATTTTCATTGAAAAAAACTATAATTAGCAGGTAAAGCTGGAAATGCATTGTAGTAACTACAAACAGGCCAGTTGATTGGATAATGACTTCTTTATAGCCATCTACCTCTAGAATATTTTTGGTATACTCAAAGAAATTACTCATTGGATGAACACAAATACATTTTGGGCAGGTTTTCCATCCATTTTATTTGTGTAAGTCCAACTCAAATTTAGTAGTTCCGTGTTATTTGATATAATTGAGTCAGCCAAACCCATTTTCATCAAATACATCCATCCATCCATCCATTTTCTACCACTTATCCGAGGTCAGGTCTCAGGGGCAGTAGCTTTAGCAGGGATGCCCAGACTTGTGAGCTGTCAAAAAGCTGTGAAAATACCAGTTTAGTTGGCCAATGTGAAAGAAGCTATTTAAGTTAAGGCTAGTGTCCATCACTTCAGTTGTGGCTCTCAAATGGTCTTTCAGAGCACTTTATTTGATTATCAATGCTCATGTTTGCCGAACTAGGCACTTTCACTCTAATGGGCACCCGAGCTCTTGGTGCATTCAGCTGCTGGTGCTTATTGCACCCGGGAAAAAAAAAGTTTGAGTGACACCAACAGATATCATTCTTTTCTTGTCCCTCCTCTGAGTCAACACCTCTGTCCAACAAAAGCCTTTATCCATGTGTGTGGTGTGTGCGTCAGGTGTTGGCTCATGCACAGGACCCTCTGTGAATGAATTACTGTATCTCGATTGTCTTAGTGTTCGATGCTTGATCATCAGAACATGCGGCATACATTCCACAAGTGTATGAACACAAATGCCATGAAAGCTGTGGCATTGCCACTAAAGATCTTTCCTTATTTTGGTTTGCCACACTATTATAACTCTGTCTGTGTGTCAACTTTCTGAAGGCAGAACCCATCTGACATGGTGACAAGCCAAACTCTGCCATCCACTGTCAGAGTCGAAAGATGCCCGGTATGCAGGTCACACGATCACCTGTTATGCGTGTGCATGCTCTGTATGTCTGTGGTTGAAGCTCTTATTGCAAGGAATTTCTGTTCACAGTGCGGCTTTTCTAATCAGCACAATAGCGTCCTTATGGTTTGTGTTTAAGCAAGCGTCAGTTGCTAATTTGCAGCACACTCTGTAATCTTGTTTGAAATGTACCATTAAATGCTTGCCCAACAAATTTTGCTCATTTTTCAGGCTTTGCTTCATTTTTAGAAGCAAAGTATTCCGGCAACTTGTGAGCTGTTATTTACTACTGAAATATCCCAAGTATAATGCAAGAAATACCTGTTCACAGTGTGGCCTTTTTAATCAGGCACAGTTGCGTCCTTCTAATTTTTGTTTAAGAATGTCTAAATTGCTAATTTGTGGAAAACCTCCTTTCAAATGTGTCATTAACGGCTTCCCCAACTGATTGCTCTCATTTTTTCAGCTTTGCTTCATTTTTATAGGAACACGGTAATCCTGCAATTTGTGAGCTGTTATTTATTACTGAAATATAGTATTATAAAGATTTATTCAGATTACCTTGGTGCATGAAAACCATAATTATCCAGTGATGAAAGCAAAATGCCACCATTTAAAGTGCCTCCGATTGATCCCAAATAAATTTCAGTTCTAGTAGGCTTTTACTGTTTTTTTTTTTTTGCTTTCTAGCAGACACCTGAGGGTATAGTGCTAACAATTACAATGCTATTTTGAACTGTTCGTAATCCCATCCACGTTGCCTAAAAAGGCCCCAATTCCTACTGATTAAAACGTGCCCCAAAGCTTGATGCTACCACCATCCATGCTTTGCTGTCGGTATGGTGTTCTTTTGTGTTGTGTTTGTGTCAAACACACCTTTTGAAAGTATGATGATAGTTAAAACTTGGTTTAATCAGACCATTGCAAAATCTCACAAACACATGGCAAAATGTGTCTATTGATGGGACTTAGATGGAGATCACATCACATTTTATGACCAATTGTGCAGAAATCCCTGTTTTACATACTTTTGCTTGCAACACGAAAGTAAAGAAAATCAAGCTGAATAAAACACCAACAAGTTCGCCAGTAAATCCATAGCTCAACAAAACAGCAGACCCAGCCAGGTCAGATTAGATTTGATGATTTGGTAAAAGGCCAGAATGCAAATTAAAGTTTTCTTCTGGAAGTAACTCTCAACTTCCATTTTGAATTAAATAAACTTTCTTGTCCCTTCAATCAAGAACTAAATGTTAACAATATCAGGCTGAATACGAACAGCAACGCTTAAGTCAAATGCATACCTCAACACTGGATTGCTTTTAATTTTCTGACCTTTTTAAAACTTTGATGTACTGAAGCTTTGATGTCCATATTATATCTGATTTTGAAGGATCTGACGTCAAAGTCAGATGAATAAATATCAGTATTGGTGCAAATCTTCCATCATGCAGGAGCTCTGAGTACTGAATATTGATTTCACAGTTCTCAAGTACTTTCAAATCTCAAAAATTGGACTAAAATAGACAAAAAAAACATTTGAAACCTCAAAGCAATGGCTCGCTAATCCTTTTTTGGACATTTTGCCATGTTTTTGTTACAATGGAGCACAAACATTCTTTATTACCATTTCAAAGAAGTCCCTGTGCTTCCAGTCTTTTAGGCATGCTTCTCCAAACATTAGCTCACTCTATTCACACCGCCAGGCTGTTTATCAATCATGCTGACCTAGTGACACTTTGTGATTTTATCTAATCTACAGTGTGTGGAAGTAGTCACGTGGAGAAAAGAGAGTAAAAAGAAATCTTTCTCGGGGACAAACTGGAAACCACAGAGCCATTTCAGAAGTATACATACAGTAATGGTTTCTGCTGACTGCTTTATTTAAATGGCATCCCGGTCACGACCTCAGATGATTACTGGCTTAGGAAATCACAGAATGAGATAAACACTGAAAGAGGGTGCTACAGGGGAAGGACTGAAAGATTTAGAGAGGGAAAAAAAGGCAGATTGCTGTAAGTAAGGCATGACCAAGCTTGGCCAAGGCAATGCGAGTGTTAAAGAAAGAAATATAAAGGTGCTGACACTGTGAACAATAGAAAATGGACAAACTCGATTGAAGAAAGAAAAAAAAACATGCAGCAACGTTTATAGAAAGATTAATGTGGGAAAGCTCCTTTGAAGACAACTGGGAAATTGTGTCTTAGGAAAATAGCAATGAGCTCAATTATAAACATCCAAGACAGATGACCATTGATACTCTGTCCAACTGGACAAAGTACAAATGAAAATCGCTAGACAAAGCTAGGTAAGGATATCAAAAGGCAGAGCGTATACTGTACCTAAACTTGAAGGTCAACGCAGGGGAATACCAAGGAACAGGGAGAGATGTTCTGGCACAGACTGACTGCAATACAGAGGCTGTAAACAATGGTAAAGCATAATCCAAAACAATCATGTACAATCGAGCCCAGCTCACCTGCAGCCACGCCCAGAACCTGAGCAAACACAAAGCAACAGAATATTAGTGTAGGGAAATATAACCAAAGCATACAGCTCACCCGCAACACTAATGATGACAAACGGTATCCAAAATAGATGCATGGATGATATTTCATGAGATTTATTGACAACAAGAGTTGTTCATCGACCTTTTGCCCAGTTTTGTATTCCATCAGACCAAATCCTTCCCAAACAGACACTAATTACACTGGGAGAGAGGCACATTTCCTAATTTAAAACAGGGGGAACAGTTAAGTTACTGTGACTAATTATCTAACAATGGCCTTCATTACATGACTTAGGTCCTCTCTGGTAAGAAAATAAAATGATTATGATGTTGACTGTAAGGTTTAGGATGCAAGAACAATGCAAATGGTTCTACGTGAAGTTGAAGTCTTATTGCGTTGGTGGCATTAGTAATTATCTAATAAAGTGCTGGTGTGTGTTTGGCTGGACACGTTTATCTTGATGGAAATTATGCTTTAAGTATTTAATTTACCAAATCCTACTTACAATAAGTAGATGATGAGTTGTTATCTGACAGCATTAAGATAAGATTTTTATGCAGTGGCTAATCAGGATGATTAGTCCTGACTCATCAATCTAAGTGATCTGATTCAGCCCTGACTAACTACTTGGTATGTATGAGAGCTGCTTTTAAATAACACCAAGTGCAATGCCCCTGTCTGAATTTGTTGTTGTCACAAAGCCCGACAAGACCTGGAAAATGTCAAAACAGTTTTCCAGACATTTCAAGACTTTCCAGTCACTGCCGAGGAGGTGTTTATTTACATTTCTCCAAAGACTGCTCTGCTTCTCCAGTTTCTTTCCCCTATTTTTGACATTTTCTAGCAGTGACAAGGCAAGTGGGTTTGCTTCGGTCCGCCAGAAAACATATTCCGTTCCTCCATCCACAAAAACTGCTCTTTGGGAATACATGTGGCAATGAGATGGATTTCTGAGGCGGACGGTATGGCCAATTTGTGTCATTATCCTTATGAAGAAAGGAGGTGATGGTGTGATGGGGTATGATACCAGTAGTTACATTCCCCTGGATTTATAACGAAAATGAAAGACGTTCATGGGGAAATGTAGACTCTTTGCTTTGCATTGGTAGTATAGTGGGTCAGACAACCAAAATTTGTGTAATAGGCATGGGATCATTTGTTCCATTCACATTACACTGCAATTCACTGAGAGAGTGTAGTCTGCCTTTCTCACTGTGTCAACACATTGAATAAGATAAGCAGTAAAGACAATAGATTAATGGATGGATCTTTTACTTTTGGACTGACAATACGTTTGAACACTGTATATGGAATTCAAACAAAATTAATAGTTTAGTTAAGTAGTTCTGTTTAGACTAGAAGCGTATCCGTTAGCCTCATGAGGACAAGCAGTTGCTTTAAAGGGATTTTCCATTGCCAGATTAGAATTTTGTGTTTGTGATTAATTGTGCCTCTCAGATGATCTGAATTGGTATGCGTACTGATTTGTGGAAGACTTGAACCGCAGTTCTTCAATAGAACCTTTTCACAATACATTAGACGACTTTAGCCTTCTGGCTCTTCCACTGTGGATCTTTACCTTTGCTAGGTGAATGATGAAGGGTTAATTGAGAATAATAATGTTTTACTATTTACAACTCCAAATAAAGATGGTGGACAGCTGTGTAACTTTTTTTTCCCCCAAGTCCAGGTGTGGCAATAACAGTTTAGCTCTGACAACTGAGTATTCCAACTATTGATTCAATTGGCAGACTGGGCAGGAAAACATACCAGCTGATTGGTTGGTAGATATTGGCTAACACAGAAGAATTGCTCGTGAACCAGGCTAAATTGGTATAGATACGAACTGGGAGTCAGTCTTATGTGATTGAAATATCATGAAACCATGAAGAAAACTGAAGGTACATGTGCTGCCTTTGCATTATTTGGTCTCTAAATTCCCGTCTTCCCCAGTTAGATGCCTTCTGTTGAGACTGTAGAGTCTTTACCTTTACTACTGTTTACCATATCTGCTTACAGGCACCTTAGATTTACATTGACATGGGTTCAAGACGTGCAATCAATTCTCCAGATTTTCACAAACATGACATTTCTAAAAATATAATTCTTACGAACAGATTAAAGAGACGCAAAAGACTGATTATCCAGTAGCAATTTTAAAATCTGGTTTTAATTTACATCCTACAATATTGTTGCAGTGCTATATGTGACACATTCTTTGTGTGACAGTGAAAGCCTGGATAATTTTATTATATTTTGTGCCATATTTTTTGCTGCTCTTATATACTAGCTTGATGTTCCTTTCACCAAGGCTTGTCATGAACAGAGAAGGATGTTGAAACAAATGATGCAGACAGCTTGGGTGTAAGACATTCTGGAAAATGAACAAACTCCAAAGAGTCAGCCCGCATTGCTGGAAAGTGAGGTCAAGCCTTTTTGCTGCAGCTGCTGCCTGCAAACCCTCACATACAACAGGCCTGCACATCAAGGAGCTTGTTGTCCTCATGTCTCATCAATACTTTTTTTGTGCTGCTGTCTCCAGGGGTTAATGTGCTGAAGTTTAGTCTTCGTTAGGACAAATGGCCTCTGTTGACCCAATTCCCTACACTTGACCTTGACATTCATGAAGAATGACTCAGAGACCGCTGCACTGCGCTATCAATCGCACTTGTCACCCAAATGACTTTGGAATAGTACATGTGTGATGATTGAATGATACAAAACATCATCTGGAGACATTGCAGGTGCCATTCAGTCTCCCAGTGGGTCAACGTGTGATAGAGCATTCATCTCATAAATCTGTTTTTTTAAATCATGGAAAATCCATATTACGTACGTCAGCACTCAAATACTGTATCTAGACTGAAAAGAAAAAAGATACTACAATTTTTTTTTTTTCTGTGTGTTTCTTTTCAGTGTGGCCCTAATACTCCTTGGTAGTGGTAATGTGGGATGTTATGTGTTAAGTTAGTCATTTTAGGGGTTACATTTTTGTGCAACTGAACTGCTTTCTGTTTTGTTTTGTTTTTTTTCTGTTTCAGGTACCTTTTTCTTCAACCCTTTTTGTAGTTGATATAGAACTTTTGGTTTTGGAAGCTTTGATTTTTCTGATATGTCAAAGTATTGTCAATACAATTTCACCATAAAGGGAATATATTTTTAAGTGCATTGATGTGGATATTTTTGAAATATTCTTCATCAGAGGAAGATGATTTAAGTAGAGTTTAATTCATTTAACTGGAGTGAATTTATTTGGACCAATTAAATACAGAATTTAACAAAGGGTACCATCATATAACTGCATAAGTTCAAATAATTGTTTTACTGTATATATTTAATATGTTTTATGCAATTTTGCACTTTTACACCCTCTGGCAATATTTCATAATGCAAACTAAAATCTGAATACACCAAAGAGTATGTATTTATTTTATGACTTCAGGCAATGCTGTAAACTGAAGTTGTAGTCAGCACACCTGCTTCACAGTCGAGAGGTTCAATGTTCAGATCTTGGCTCATCAGGCCTTCCTGTTTAGAGTTTGCGTGTTCTCCCCGTGCTTGTTTGGGTTTTCTCCAGTTACTCTGGCTTCCTCCCACACATAAAAAAAACAAACAAACAAAAAACCATACCTCTTAGATTAATTGATGACTCTAAGTTGCCCATAATTGTAAATATGAGCGTGAATGGTTGTTTGTTTGTATGTGCCTTAGATTGACTGGCCAGGGTGTACCGCGTCGCTCACCTGGGATAAGCTTCAGCTCACCCGCAACTCTAACGAGGATAAGTAGTATAGAAAATAGATGGATTTTTACCTTAAAAGTAACTCAGCAGTTTTCCCATCCATGCTCCTGTAACTGATATGTAGTTTGTGTGGCCCCATGTTGAACTAATCTTCTTTATTGTGTCTCCACAGGTGCATTCATAATCTGCTGGACCCCAGGTCTTGTCATCCTTCTTCTTGACGTCTTTTGTGCCAGCTGCAACGTCCTCACCTATGAAAAGTTCTTCCTGCTTCTCGCCGAGTTTAACTCTGCCATGAACCCCATCATCTACTCCTACCGTGATAAAGAGATGAGTGCCACCTTCAGGCAGATCCTGTGCTGCCAGCGGCAGGAGAACATCAACGGGACGACAGCGGAGGGGTCTGACCGATCGGCGTCGTCCATTAACCACACGGTGCTCAGCGGTGGCATGCATCACCATCACAACAACGAACACTCTGTGGTATAAAGGGTCAAGGTGAATGGCTGAACTCCGAGTGAGAGATAATAACTGGGAGAAGGTGAGACGCTGCATGAGAAGGTCATGCTACTCTGAACGTGATGTGAAGACATGATCTCATGTATGGGATTGCGGAAGGAAGATGTACACTTTAGTTTTGGATCACAGAAGAACTCTAATTATGAAGGATGAGGAGTGATCAGACATCGTTAATGACTATGAAATGCTGTTAGTATTGTCGTTTATGACATATTTTCTATTTGTGTTAAATGTGTTACTCCGGGCAAGGCTAAACCAAACTATTTTGTCTGTGAAATTGCAATAGTGCCAGTATAACATACACCCTCTCTCCAGTGTGCTGTAACTGTTACTATATACTCCAGTTACTTCCACCAAGCACAAATGCATGAAATACATGAAATACATTGTTTTGTTTGTGTTTGTTGATAATTAGTTAGTTAGCAGGATCATGCAAAAACCACACAAACGATTTCTTGAGAAACATTTTGGTGGGGGTGTAAAATCACATTTTGTGAGGATTTGGGCTCTACCACCAGTTTAGCACCAGTCAATTAAAATCCATCCGTTTGTTAAGTCTGACATGAAGCAGAAAGTAGCCAGATAACTGATAAAAAGACAGATAAACTCAAGAAAGGCGGTCCACTTTTTTACTTTTGTTAACAGTTCAACTTTGGCAAAGGTCTGTGCTTCACTGAGTGCCATTCTAGTTACAAATTTGGTTTTGTCCATTGCGACCAAAGGGGTTCATTTACATCATTCGTTTGTGAAGCTATAGCTCAACGAAACAATAACTGAATATTATAGTGCTTCGATTTGATGACTCATCTTTTGGATCATAATCAGGCTTTTGTCTGATTTTGATGTTCATCGCCTAGTAGACCTTAATTGACACATAATGGAAAATAGTTAACTCATTCACTGCCATTGAGGGCTGTTGAATTCAAATGTCCATGTTAACATGGAGGACTGGCAGTGATTAATAGCTAATCTTATGTAACAATAACTTCAATCAAAATTTGGGAGCACAAACTTGGTGATAACGGAATTGATCAGATGCAAATTCTTTAATGCTGCATTTGAAACATGTTTTGAACACCACGAAGCATCCAAAAATGATCCACTGAACAGCTTCAGGCTGTCATCCTACGTAAAAACATGAGAGTCAAATAGCTGCAAGAAATCCCAACTTGTTTATTTACCATCTAAGGCATTAAAGACAACTTGTTCTCGGGATTTTACCAAAGAAGGGGAGGAGGATGTTTGCAGTTTACCGCATGCAGGCGCAGACCCACTGTATTATGCAGAGAGAAGGTGAAGGTTGTCTTATTGGTGGTTGTGAGTGTTAGCAGACAGCAGATCATGACATGAAATGTGATGACTTGTGTGCCTCTTCTTGTTTTATCGTTTGTTTTTGTGTCCATGAATCAGAAGAGGCCTAAGGTCATATTTGTGCAAAAAAATAAAAGTAAAAGTCAGTGAGATGACTAGTGATTCCTCTCAAATTGTCAAGCATGAAGAGGATTCTATGGCGGCCTTAAGTGTGAAATTCAGAGAATCTGTGGTCCCATAGTTCGTCTGCTCTGTTGTTTAATTTCCATTTTAATGAAATCCTTTTATTTGGGGAAAAGGTCACTCTTATGAGATCACAGCTTGGCTTTAGAAAACACCAGAGCTGAGCAGTGCTAACGTGTCCTTTTGACCTGAGATTGAATGTTACACACCAGTATTGTCAAAGGAAAGTTGAAGTTTTATGTACATAGATGAATTTTTACTATATGAAATGTTTGAAGTGAAGGTGAGGTTGATCTTTATTGTTCCATTTTAATCAAATGTTTACTATACCGTAGCATTTCTACAGTCACTGACAACTAAAACACGAATCACGTACAGATTATGAAAAGTACAGTTTAGTTCCCGGGCTTGCCTTTCCATGACAGTGTGCGTGCATGATGGTAATAGCCGCGTGAATTTAAGGAAATAGTGTGAGATCATATCATATCAGCTTTATGTTTTCTACATGTTCAGTTAATTCAGGAGCACATTTCTCTGTTGACCAATCAACGGCATATTTTAGAGACCCCTTCCACAAGCATACCGAAATACCCTATTGAAGGAGTACTGTTTAGTAAGATGATTCCGGTGGGATATTTTAGGACCTTAAACCATGGAAAAACAATTAAATTGATAATGTACCAAAGTGAATTGTACTGCTTGAATGTATTTGGAAACTTTAACAAAAGTACATTGTTATTATGGTTCTACTTGATTATTCACTGCATGGATCATTGCATGTGTGTAACTGTACTGTACTAGAAATGTGCATACCAGTATGCACAATCACCACATTGTCCCATTCAGCTTCTAAATTTTGCAGTGAAGTAGTTAAGGGTATATTATTTTCATAATGTTCATCAAGCCACCCCAAAATAGGCACATTTTCTACAAATGTTAATGTGCTTTTATATGAACTCCTACTAAATTATTGTGAGGGATGCAAGCCAGAGTTGAGTTTCTCATATATGCAGGGTTTAGAAACAACAGGGTTATCTTACGTCCACACACACCCTCAATGTCTTATGCCAGCCTCAAGTTGGACGACGCTGATGCGTCAGTGTGCATTGTGAAAACATGTTGCTTGTTGTTTTAGCCTTACTTAATTTCAAATATGAAAATATATGAGAAAAAAAGAATTAAAGATTTCCATATTATTTCAGATGCATGGGTAAAAAGCCGCTAGTAAGTACAATTTGTTCACCAGAGTAACCCTATTTAGAAGATAACAGAAGTTACGGTCTGTATAGAAAGATTACACTGTTCTCTTTTTTAGCATTCGCCTGAGTCAGATTATCGCTTTCGTACACATGGCTTTAAGCAACTTCACTGACAGCTGTTTGAAGGATTATTATTATTGTTTAGAAGGCTTTATGTCATCTGGCTGTCGCTACACTGTAAAAATTAGGAAACATCCCAACAAAATTTTCATTAAATCTTGCTCAGCCTGTTAAGAAATGTGGGTAAGAGTGCCCCATTTAATATTATGGTTTACTTAGCTCTAAATGATTGCAGTTTGTCTGAAGACTACATGGCTGACACTAAATTGTCAGCAGCCTCCCATTACCCCCCTTTTCCAGCTCTTATAATTGGCTGAAGTACCTTTCCTAGAAGTGGCTTGCATGGAAACAAGTCAGCAGGAGTGGAGTTGTTGACTGTAGTGTTTTGTTTTATTTTTTTAAGGACTAAGGTCAATGTCAAATTTGTAGTTGCACACAGTTTCAAAGTAAATTGCATTGTCAAATATATTTATTCATGCCATTTTTGCATTCCATCTATATTGTGCAACTGCAGTCATATACGTAATGTATACAGCATATGGCAAGGAATGAAGGTTTTTGGTGTGTGTTTGGATAAATGTTGCTGAGAGGGACCACTGTTTGAATCCTGTTTCTGGGTCCAAGTCAAGATAATTTCTACAGTACTGCAGTACAAACATTTTATTTCTTTTTACCGTGTTGAGTCTTGTGTTAAAACACTCCTTGTTATTGTAACTTGACAACAAATGTCACCCCACCTTCAAGGATTGTAAGTACTCTACGATATCACTGTACTCATTTCAAATGCTTGGGGTTTTACAGGCACATCAACTTTGTAAGACATCCCCATGGTTTCCATACAATATTAAATTGCATTTATTATATGTCGTATACGCCGGACCTCTAACTGCGGGGTATTGATTTAAAAAGCCACTGACCAAGCTTCAATACATACTGCACCGTAGTGTTGGAGCAGTTCATTGTTTCACTGATCTGACTTGTGACTGGACCCGACTCAATTTTTTTTTTCCATTTCTGAGCAAAATGTATCAATTTTGGTTATATAGTAAACCAACTACATGTGTTAGAGTTCAGTGAGTCAGTGTGTGAATACAAGCGTAAGTATATATGTACAGCATGTATATATAAAATGTATTATTCAAATTAAATCACCAAAGGGAATGTGCTTTTACGTGTACATTATAACTGCTATATGCCGTCCAAAAGCACTGTAGGAGTTTTTGTGCCTTGATGTCTATTGTAATTAATTTCCTGTAGACACTATTGAAGTTACATTGCTTATTTTATCTGTGCCTTCTACAGCTCTCCTTTAAGCTAGCCTTAGAATTGCTTTAGTACAACCACAGATAATAAATTAGAATAATTGAGAGTTTGAGTATTTCAATTGCGACAGCCAATGCAAAATTGAGAAGCACCTTTATGATCATATTTGTTCACATCCTGGTTACTGTTCACTGAACTGCACACTTGGACTTTGCAAAGGTGCACTGTACTTTTTGTTTACCCCAAAAATGATTTTACTGTCTGTTCCAATGTCAAATGAATTACAAAATGTCTCTCAACTTAACAAGCCATACAGTATAATAGTCTACATAATAACATGGAAAAAATTAAATACTACATACAGTACACTTCCCTATAGGTTCTAATACAAGTGAATGTCAAGTGGCGTCATCCCAACCAAAATAAAACGAGAAAACAGATTGTCGTTTTGTATTTTTTATCCGTGTTTACTGACAACACCATAATATTAATTTATCCATCCATTTTCTATACAGCTTAATCTTCATTAGCATTGTGGGTGATCTGGAGCCTCTCCCAGCTGACTTCGGTGAGAGCAGAGGCGCCACAGCAGGGCAGGCAAGCCAAGCTGAAGGGGGCTCCAAGGGAGAGCTGACATTGGTTCCTATCAATGACAAAGCACTTCTTGACACTGCAACGTGTCACGGTCAAGAACGTCCGCAAAGGGCCCCGTACTAGCTGTTGTTTGTTGGTGGGCTCTGCCTCTGACAGACTACTGATATTGGTCCATATCAATGGCACAACTGAAACCAGGCACTGCAATTACACGGTTAGGAGTGAGAGAGTTCTCTAATAGGGCCCCTGATAGCAGACTTGCTGGAAATGTACATATAGTGCCAAAATTATGAATCAGGGCACACAAAGAGAAATAAGTTAGTCATGTGCTACCAATTATACTTTCTCTACAAGCAGTTAACACATTCTTTGTCAATGATACCAACCTTAATTCTGCTGTCAATGGTCTGTCCAAACTGGTAGTAATTTTGTGTTTGGAATAGGAATGGCCCTAACCCTAACCAAGGGGGAGGGGGCTCCATGATATGTCTTCCCTGGCGTTCCAGGAGGTCTAGAAAAGCCTCTGTAATGGTTCTATAAAAAAAAAAAAAAACATTTAAAAAACAAAATAGGTTAGATAACAGATACAGCACTGAAGAGTGTCAGGTTTCAAATACAGATCTTTATACCTTCCCACATGGAAAAGGACCAGAACAATAAATACATTACAGGGAGACAGCCAAGTGTATGAACACATCAAAAACGACATGGGAGGACACCGCACATTAGCTGTATTGCAGCTCCAAGGGGGGGTCTTCTTTTTTTCTTCTTGCCATACGTGTAAATGCTTTACCTGATGTTGCCAGGTTTGAGTCAGACATGGGGTAACCTTTTTGTAATCTAAACAAAATTGGGCAGACCCTGGTTAAAACAAGCAAAACAATTAAAATCTCAGGTTTTAGTCACGGACAATAAAGACCTTATAAAGAAAGCCACTGAGTCCCAAGAAGTCCGGCAAAAAACGTGAAATGAGTTGATTTGGGCTTCGGCGCTCAAACATTTCACAGTCTCAGTGGAACGTACCGACCCTCATGCTTTTTCTCTGAAGCTTTCCATGAAATGCAAAAGTATCTTGTAAACCGCCTTCCTCATCTGTCAGCAAGATACAAAAACCAGCGTATTATCACAGTATTTAAATAATAACAGTGGCTAGCTCTCAATCATCTATTTTATAGTCCGTGCTCTCAACAGAGAAAGCAACAGTCTTTTTTTAAATTATTAATTGTGTATTGACTCCTCAATTTATAATAATAATAATAATAATAATGTTGCATTCAGCAGAGCAGCCACAAAGTGCAAATAACACTGTGCAGATGTGTGTTAAACACACTCTGCCATGTTTATTGTTCCACAGAATTGGAGTGTTAGCCTCCAGTTGACTGATATATGCCTTGGTACTTCCTGTGGCTCCCCATATGAGCCAATCAGAGGCAGCAGAGCCACCCGATCGTGTTCCTGTGTACAGTCGCTAAGAGAATGGGATGTCATATCTTCTTTACAATGTCAATACAGACACTTTCCGTGGTTCACAGCATGCTTGCTCAAGTGTCCCTCTGCATGGGGAGAGTCTTATTTTTTTGGTTAAATATTTGAATTGGCTGAATCAGCCTGTCCCGTTGCCAACAAATTCGATTAAAAATGTGAAAAACAAGATATGAGAAGTGAAGCTGTTAACATGCCCTAGGAATTGCTGCACTCTTCCAGAACAGCCCCGACATTTCAACACATAAACCACATCTGACCTCCTTTGGAACATTGTCCCGTTTCTATGGAGTGAAGACGTAGGCCAATTGTTCGACAGGAGATTATAATGACAAAACAGGAAGTGATTTTTCGGAACAATTCCTCTTATTGTTAAACAGTGACAGCCGGAGCGATGATAGGAAAGTTAGAGAGTCCATTTAGATAGACCCTTTGTTTGCAGGAGCATATTCAGCTAAATGACTGGCTGACTGATATTTCCAAGTATCGTCAGATAACGCATTTTAACAATGACATTTAAAACAAAAGGTCAAGTGAATGAAATTACACAAACGGGAACCTTCTGCAACGAGGATGAAAGAGCATATGTGCTGAGGTAGCTGGGAAAACAAGAGAAAAGCTGGAGTTGATGAGACAAAAACGCAAAGGCTCAACTGTTTCTTAAAACGTAACATTTTAATTACTAGGAGCAAGGACTAACAACGCGAGTGCGATAAGTTCAATTCAATTCACTTTTATTTATGAGAGAGATACAGAGAGAGAGAGGGAGCAAGAGATTGCAGCAGGAATAAGGAAGCAGTGTGTGCTGGATTACAGTCCCACCAAAGTCATTGTTGTGTTTTGTTTCTAAATACATTCAATATGTTTGAAGTGCTGAAAACGCGCAAAGACTGAGAACAACTTAGTACTGAATTGTTGTGATATAGTTTAAAACTCTTTAGCATTTTGCAGCATTTTTTATGACTATAATCTTGCTTTATACACACTGAGATTGCACAAAGCAAATAAGGGGCATCAGCTTTAATGTACTGTATGATTTCCCATCTTACAAGGGTTTGACCTGCAGAGCTGTAAGTAAACAAATGGCGCAAAATAAAGACATTGAAAGGATGGTAAGGCTAACCGCTTGAGTTCAGTGATACAGAACTGAAGTGCAGACAGAAAAAGGAGTGGGAGGGGAAAAAGTGTGGACAACAATTTAGATCAGGAAGAAGAGGCCAAACTGCACACAGCCAACTCTATAAACAGTTTACTCTTAACATCCTAATTCCCAACCCACTCACTTAAACTCACACACCAAGTGAGACACATGCCTACAATGAAACTTGTTATTTATAACTTATAAATAAATTCTATAAATTGATTCACATTTGACAGCATTCTTGCTGTATGCTTTTGACTCATCTGATCCATCTTGTGGTGAAAACGCAACCCTGCAAAATTCACAAGGTAAAGTTCTTCCACTTATGATATATATTGTACAATATTTACAGTGTTAAACGTTTTACTTGCACCTTGGTTCTTAAGATACCTTTATCAATAATACCAGCACAATCCCGATAAGAATAAAAACATACTTTATTTTGTTACCATAGTATTATGTGGTTGTTTCAGCACACACTTCAATTCCAAAATAATGCTGAAAATAGCATTTAAAATTTATTTTTTTGCACACGTATTATTTGCTGTGGCCATGTCTGTGGACTTAGATTATTTTCGTCTGGTTTGCCACACATTAACAACAAACCCCACACCAGACACAGCAGCAGACTCAGGGACCTCTGGTTTCCATTTATTTTGTAAGAGGTAGCAAAGTGCAGAGAATGTGAGAGCTGGTGAAATGAAGGCACATGGATTGCACTTTTGTACAAAGTAAGAAAATAAGAAAAATATTTAATCAGCTTAATCATTTATTTTTTTACAAATACAAGTATATACTGGACATTTATTTATAACTGTCCATGTGTGCTAGAACAAATATCAAAGTTGTTTTTAACTGTGGTAGGAGGAAAAACAAAACAGGAAAGGATATGTTTTGCAACATATTTGCAGTATAAAATGAACACAAAATCACATAATCTTACCAAATGTAAAAATGACTTTTTTTTAATTTGCAAACAATACAAAGATCATCATATTAAATGCATAATACTGTATATTATTTAAAACAAAAATCACAAATGCATTGCTCACACAAGGGAGAAAATTTATTATTTAGTTTAGTTTTTTTTAGTTTAAATATAGCAACTATAATCCTAAATTAGATTTTTTGAAAGGCAATCAATATAACGGGATAAACACTTTCAATAATTACCAACAATTATAATTTACACAACTGCTTAGACTTAGCATAATGATGCTAAAGAATGTGTCATTTGCTAAGGTAAACAGTTCCTATATATTCATGAGTTTCTTCTAATTAAAGATAGACATTTTGACTGTTGTTCATGTTTACCTGGGTATTTTGATGCGTGAGAAATATATGGGTAAATGTTGTCCAGATATATGTACAGTATAGCAATGGCAATGGCCAAATAACATTTGTGTGCTAATACAAATACACATGTGCAACACAGAAATAAAATATAAGAATAGTCTACAATGCATCAGATGGAATTATAGTCATATTAACAAAAAACAAGAGCATGGGTTAAAGTGAATCAGTGCCACTGGGTCAAGTTACGTGTGCGAGGTTTGCCAGCAACATTTTACAGTTCAATGCCACACAAAAACATACTGCATGCCTATTTGTCAGAGTGTTTAAACTTGTTGTTTCACCCTCTTTGCAGAGTGGTATTACTACCACTCATCTTATACTGTATCATCACACTAGCACCCAAAAGGACGAACCTTCATCATGCTACAAATTGAGAGTTTCTAGAGTTTTATATAGTTCTGATATTGCAAGTCTGTTAGTTGCAAAGTCAATAGATGCGACTTAGAATCTTAGCGAATTTTCCGTTGTCTATATTGTGGCCATCAATAAGAGACATCCTGACTGACCAAGTATCACAGGAACAAAATCAATGTGGAATTTCTTTCAACCTTTGAAAAGATGGAACTGAGATGTCAGAATGATTTAACAAAGTGTGAATGTTTTGTTTTTGTTCCATGTACTGTATTGGGGTTTTCCTGTCAGGACTTCATAATATTCTAAACTTGTGCACCTCGGTTATTGGAGTCTAATCTGAAAAGCTCTGCAAAATTATTCATACATTTTATGACAATGATAAAATATGAAAGATATTTTTGGTGTCTTGTTCAATAAATTACTAATATAACCTTAAAATATGAATATTCTGTGAATGCTGAGTGTCAGAAGTTATGCAGTGTCTTGGTGGGAAATTTAATCCCATCCTAATGGTTTGTTGGAGGTATAACAAAAATTAACAGTCAGCCTCAGTGTCAGCATTGGCACTCTGCATGTTATGATCCATCCGCTCCAGAATTCGATGTATGCTGCTGAAGCTAGGCCGATCGGATGGGTGTGTGCTCCAACAAAGCCTCATTAGATTATATAACTCCAGAGGGCAGTTCTCAGGGCAGGAAAGGATATGACCATCCCTGACATAGTAAATAACTTCCTCATGTCCCATGCCATAGTATGGCTGCATGCCGTGGGAGAAAATTTCCCATAACACCACGCCATATGCCCAAACATCTGATTCAGTGGTGTAACGGTTGTAGAAAATAGACTCTGGGGGCATCCAGCGAATCGGTATGGCGTCGTTCTCGTTGGCTTTGTAGTAATCAGCCGAGTATATGTTTCTGGAGAGGCCGAAGTCCGCAATCTTCACCACCATTTCCTCCCCGACCAGGCAATTTCTTGTTGCAAGGTCTCGATGGACAAACTTGTGCTCCGATAGGTAGGCCATCCCTGCGGCAATCTGTTTGGACATTGACAGCTGCTCAGGGCAAGAGAGGAGCCCTGCTTCCATCTCCGAAGAAAAACTGCGACCCGATAGGCTCGGTAGGCTGAGCGTTCGCACGCATTGTGTTGGAGATCGACGTCGCAGGAACTCATTAAGGTCACCTTGGGCCATATACTCAAACATCAGGCACATAGGTTTACCCACTGCACATACACCTGTGGAGTGAAAGCATACAGGCTTTTTTAGTTCACTTTTGATAATGTGAGTCAGCTTTTGATCTTAGCGATTTCCCACCACAGAGGTTTGCAAGACCAAACAGGGATACTCACCCACATAAGCACATTAGTGATGTGATTAATCTCAATAACTCAAGTTATTTTCTCTTCTACGGTATATCATAGAATGGTTTCATTCACGGGGAAAAGGTAAATAAACATTTGGTGTAGACATAAACACAGACAAAACCATCTGTGATGTGTGCACGTTCACAAATAAACTCCAGCACATAGTGGATCGACAGTTTCACATTAGTAGCTCAGTGACTGTAACTGCTGCCAAATTATAAGTTATCCTTGTGTTCTTCTGCACCAGTATTTACAGAGATTTTAAAGAATTATGAAACCGGAAGTGTCTGCTGCACTCTTTGTGCATGAGTAGAACCTTTACAGAAAAACTACTGGTAATTATCTAAAATCACAATGAGAATTTCAGCATTCTGCATGTCTTTGGCAGCACCAATAAAACCTAACAAAAAGCTAATTAAATCATAGTTTCAGGTTCCAACAAAGCACTTCTTTACTTGAGTTCTATATAGAAACAGCTGTCTACTCGGTTGTTTCTGTAATTGGATCACATAAAACGAATAGATTATTAAAGCTGTCTGGAAGCCTGGAATTCACAAAGTTTTGAAAACATCTGTATACAGCTACATATGTATCATTCGGTATGAAAATGTCGTCGTTCAATTATTGTGAATTTTGCCATTCAGCTCATTGTTAGAAAACAGCAAGTTCTGCAAAAAAGTACTGAAATGTGAACATTTGGACACATGCATTGAAAACTTTAATGAAGGTCAGAATAACTTCGCCTGTAAGTGTTATCGTGCATTTTAGGGTAATCCTGTAATTTCCCACGAAAACGCAATATCCCTAACTTTCTCTGAGTGGTGTTTATGTATCTATCGAGGCTTTTATAGATCCACAATGAAATAAAGCAAATATTTTAACTGAAAAAAATCAACTCCGCTATTAGTATGTGCATCTAAAGAGCCTGATACTATAAATATGAGGTAATCTAGAGTTCTTGCTTTTGGAGTAAAAGCCTACTGAATAATTGATTAAGTCATACCCACGTCTCCTTCTAATGAAGTAATTGTTTCTCGCTGATGGCTTTAGTTTGTGGTACACACAGACATTGAGGGAATTAAATTAATCCACATAAATTGACGTTTACATTAGTAATGAAAGAACAAACTTTGCCTTCTGTATCTAGCAAGTACAAAAAGTATGTGCCGTGTCATCAGTTAAGAACAGTGGTTGCCACATTCTTTTATTTTTCCCTGTCAGTTACCCAAGATCTGGTTTTGTGTTTACTCTCTGCCCCCTTTTAAGTGAATATGCTGGCATTCAGTCACAAAATGAGAAATCCAGGTGTGAATTCTGCCTTTTTTTAAACCCGGGTTTCAGCCCACATGTATACACTTACCTAGAAGTCGCACAATGTTGATATGGTCAAATTCAGCCATGAGTGCTGCCTCTCTCTGGAAATCATTCTGCATGTCTGCTGAGGCTTCTTCCTTGAGCATCTTCACAGCAACCATTGTGAAAGGTTCCATCAGTAGCAAGCCTGGGGCTCTGCAACAATTACTTGTTCACTCAAACATTCAAGAACACTATGCACAAATACAGTATATGTAATACCCTCTCAGAGAGGGTATTTTAAAGACTAAAAGTCTTTCAGTTTATTTTTTTCTTCTGCTACCACATCCATCTGCATGGAAAATTTTGAGAAAATGTGATGTATTTGTAATAGACACATTTAAACTGTGCATACACAAAAATGGTCTTAAATGCACACTAGTAAGCTGTAGTTTAAACCTTGTCTGTGAATATCTTCTTTTTTTCTGGTCTGTTTAAACCTCTGTGTATGATTTGTGTGTGTGTTTGTGCATACTGAATTATTGAATTATTTCTGGATTTTATGAATTCGAATACGTGTACTATGCAGGCATTTGTTCTTGGCTGACTTGCCCTTTGTGAGGAAAAAAATGTAAAGGACCTCATGTTCTAAAAGAAGTGGGAAAGTTAGTGTGCATGGGTTCGGTTAAGGAGATAATGTTTATCAATAGTTTAAAAAGCAAATTGCAAATTAATCCCTTGTTTCCTTACATGTGAAGTATTGAATGTCTGGATAGGTTAGAAGGAGTGTGATTCAAGGTCAGTATTTGTGTTATGTTTCCTAGGGTGTTTATTTCCTGCACCATTCCAGCATCCAGTCTTTGGATTATCAGATTGGATGATGGACATCACATCATTGTGACCGATAACACACCAATAGCTTCTATAGAAGCACAAATCATGTGTTTACATTTACCATTTTATACAGTAGTTTGCGAAGATGGAATCTGCTTAGAAACTGACTCATTGGGATGAATGTTATAATACTGCATGTTGGTATTGTTGATTTTGTTATGCATACCACATTGCTGCGGTTATTGGGGGCCCTGTATTGTTTTTATCTAACAATGTATAGCCCTTCCATTTTAATAATAACTAAAGCTTAAAACTAAGGTGACTGTGGCCAATCATAAATGAGAAAAATCTGTGAACTTTGAGGTATTGGAGGTAAAAGAATTTACAAATTAAAGAGTTTAAATTTGATATCCCAGGAGAACAAAAACATCTCTTGCTGCTCCTGGTTTTCCTGAATTCCTTTTTGAAGAGAAACTTTATACTTTCGGATTAGCATTCAATCATGGAAAAGAAATGGACAAACACTGAAGCAAAAAAACTTTGCATACAAGTTGAGCGCCTATCCAACCTAGAACAGAGATCTATTTCATTTTATGCTAGAGAGACTGGTCTGAAAGACACGATTCAGTGTTTACTTAATAAGACACCTCCAACAGCTCTCCTCAACATGTCCGAATTGCACTCTTAACTATTTGAATGCGCTTTATTCTGCAGTTGTTCTCTTGCTTTTGGTACACATAAACGAGATAGCTGCAATCCCTAACCTCCTCAAGGGATGGTGATTGGTCTGGACATTCTTTGACCAGCCTTTATCAGTTTGAAGCCTCACAATATTGGCAGGGATTTGCAAGAATCCATACCAGTCGTCTTTAGAAGACAGGAATTTGGTTATGTTTATAGAGGTTTTTATCACTGCAACCTTTGTTTTTATTAATCTTCCCCAGGTTTAATTCAATCTTACCTTGCTTGGAAAACTCGCCCAAAGGCTCCCTCTCCAATATCACGAACATATTGGATATTATTCCTGGGGTATTCAAGCGCCAGTAGCTTGGAGTTGAGAAGCAAAGGAACCCGCTGATACATGGGGTTTGGGTGAAGTCGATCCAACAGGAGCTCTGAAGGAAGAGCGGTCATTGTTGGGGTCTCCATTGCCCTGTACAAAGATAGATTTAGTAAGGAACACATTGTTCAGTGAAGAACTCTCCATCACATTTTGATTTTACCGTTCCTGTTGTCGCCATTGTTTTCTGCGCCGGCGACATGCGAGGATCACGATGGTGAGGAAGACCGCGGTCGCAAGTACAGACAGAATGATAACAATGACAGACATGGAGTATGCTGGAGATGATGCGGTTGTGGGAGGGAGGTGACGTGGGCCTGCTGGCTCTTGCTTCATCACTGACACATAGCCTGATAGATAGAAATGATCAAAATAAAAATTTAACCCAAAAGGGAAAGTATGAACATTCTTCTAAAATTATGAAAAAGACTGATTGATGACACTAATATTAATAACATGAACATGTAAAACTAGGTCAGTGTGTCTCAGTCGAGAGTTAAAATCTCCCTCAGGCTATCATGTGTGAAATTTGCCTGTTCTCCCTGTGCTACCTCTTTGTTTATTTTAGTCTGCTCCCTTGTGGTTTCTTATGCCACATGTGAAGAGCCATAATTGGCCGTTGGAAGTCTTGTGATGGTCAGAAACCTCTCCAGTGAGTTCACGCTTCACAACATCCTAATCGCCAGTTTTCTGAGTCTGCATTGACCATTTTAAGTACCTCATATAATATTCTTGAGGAAGAGAGAACAGGAGTTACCTGAACCTGTGCCTCCTTCCCCACACTGTGGTACAGCACAGTACTCCCAGCGTATGTTAGGATTTGAGGTGTAACACCATGGCTTATCACTGATTCCTGCTGGGTTTCTGCAGTTGTTATCAGAGTTTTTTAACTCCGGAATGGCATCCACAGACAAGCGGTGCTGGTGGGGAACCTATAAGACAAGATATAGCATAGACATACTTGAATTCTTTATCTTCTTTTTTTTTTTTTTTTAAACCATACTAATTTTAATACCAAGGGGAAATTACATGTTCGCTCAGTCAAGAAGCTCCACAGGAACTCCAATCCTGAAGCCCAACTACTTCAAGACTTACATTAACTGTGGCTTCAGTAAAGAAGTGGGGCCTGCACCTTTGTTGTCCATCCTATATCCAGCCAATATTTCAAGACTGCTATAATTTAGATTCTATAACATGATACATAAGATGGTGAAAGAGGTGTGGTTTAACATTTATGAGGCTAATCCTTCAGCACTTTTAAACTACTTGTATCTGTGGTCTAATAAAAAGAACAGTCTCTACAGACTTTACAACACTTTCAAGGACACACACACACACAAAAGATCACACTTTCAGAACAAACTGAAAAGTGGACCTTGTAAATATAACCTTTTTAGAGACCCTGTTGACGGCCAATGGGGAAGGTTAGGTTTTGATAACTGCAGAGTTTCTACAATACAAAGAGCCAACTTAAATATTGAACATCTGGTGCGCAATACAGCATGAGCACTGCTTTGAAATATCACAAGTGAGGAAGCGAAAAAGTGCATTGGCTGCAATAACTGAATGAACCTGAGTGAAGTTTCCCAGCTATTTAATTTAGTTTGAAACTTAACTTTATCAAAGGTTTTAGCCAAGCTTGAATCGAATTATGATGGAAAGCAGAGATTAAACTATTTGCAGAGAATTGCGTCATTGCAAAGGATGTCGTTACAATCATACGGATGTTCAATAAATGCACGAATGTGTGCAGCTCTGTGAGTAAATGAGAGAATTTCTGTGTTAGCGATAGTGGTTGCAAGATTTGCGTGTGAAAGCTAATTGTTTCCAGAAACAAGTTGTGATCCTCTCTCTCTTCTCTTCTTCTCTGCTGACCTGGCAAACACACTCACATGTACTCTATACACACACACAAACAGACGCACACAGACACAGGCACAAACTGCACAGGAGAGAAGCAAGAGTTCATCTGAAGAGACCATTTTTAGTGAGCAAAGCCATAAAAACATAAAGAAGCTTTTAGACGATTGGGAGTGTTTGTATAGAGTACACACATGCAGATGAGTACCTGTCGATCCCACGGCTGACATGGTATCCCTGACCTTGTCACGTTCATGCTACCCTGGTAAAAACGCCCTCTGTCATGGTAACATGTCGCTGTTGATACCAAACAGAAAAGTTGTGAATTTTTAGATGGTTGATAATTGTTACTGAGTTATATCCACACTTACTTGTTATTTGATCTGTGTTGATGTCTGAAATATAGAAAAGTAAGATTAATAATCTTGACTCATCAATCAAGGTCATGGGAAGAACACTTGTTTGTGGAAATGGTTATAATTAGTCTATATGAATAAATAATTGTAAAATATAATCTGCAACGTAACGCATTACACATACTGAATTGTTATAGTGAATGCGAACTTACCCACAAAAGGAACGCGAGTACAAGCATCAGGGTCTGAATGGACACTGGGTAAAGCTTGACATTTGGGCAGCAGCAAACGGGGACTGTGGGAGTCTGTGGCAGAACCGTAGTGTCCAGGCTGGATGGACATGCTGCCCTCCAGTATCAGCCATTCCTTATGACAATACAGCTCCTTCACTGCAAGGCAGTGCTCCCTGTATTAACAGGCAAACAAATTTGATCATTCATTACATTGTTGCCGCTTTGTTTTCGACAATATATGTGACCAAAAATACTAACTGTATTAACGCGTCCAGAAACCTACATAAAGTGGAAGGAGAACATTGAACAGTAATAACATCCACTCATCAAGGGAGATTTTCCATAACATTTTGGCGTGAGGTAAAACCGTTGTCTGGTCTATTTAAAAACAATTTAGGAAACCTAAAAACAGAAGAAACGCTGGTATGTGCTTCTTGGAAGACTTTCTTAAAGATTTGTATTGTCTCTGAGAACGTTCACCTATTTTTAATCCAGAAGACAATTTCTCAAAAATTACTGGTGTCAAACAAGAGGAACTGGTGACACTTTTAGTTTGATGGGGATGAGGTCAGGGCTCTGTGTGGGCCATTAATTCAATCATATTGTTAGCATAATAGCATAGTTGCACAGATCATATTTTAACATTTTCGTAAAACAAGAAAGAAATTCTTAGCGATTATTAGCAAGCACATTTTTATTCACTAAGTTAAAAATAGCGTAGGCAATTACCTTTTTCGGCAAATCACATATGAATGTCCTTTGTCCGCTGGGACAGATTTAGGACGAAGAAGTACGAATATGGATTCCTTTTACGGTAGCACAGATTCTTGGCATATTTCCCTAGATTAATTCATTTATGTGTGTAAATATGTTTGCTCATATAAGGCATATGCATAAAAAGGTTACCTGCAGACAGGTTTAGGTGCAGGTCCCAACCCTGATGGGTTACAATCAGGGAAGGCGTTATGGCAGAGAAGTGAACGCACAGCAGGGCCACATAGTATACTGAGTCCTTCTAATTCTGTCCACCAGCTCTGAACCAGATACTCTTGCATGTCCTCAGGGTCAGAAATGGAGTTGTTGAAGAAAACCAGTGAATCTTCCCGTAAAATTGTGCGGCACACATCCCTGCGATACGCACTGCAGAAGCCTGCAACGCCCTTGTAGAGTCTGTCAAGAAATGTGAGGGAGACATGCATTAAAAAGTTGAATGACAATCTAAAAAGTCTTATTTCTTTTGTATATGTTTAGAATTCATTCAATTAATAGACTTGAATTTAACTTTGTGGACGAGTGGTTAGAACGCCTGCGTCACAGTTCTGAGATTTTGTTTCAAATCTCGGCCAGTGTGAGTTGGCATTTTCTCCCTGTGCTGGCACAGATTTTCTCCAGGTAGGATGGATGGATGGATGGTATTTACTCTGTTGTCTTATCAACTATAGTTGGAGGTAAAAACAGACCCCCAAAAAGCCAAGTCATTACCCACACTTAGCCTCATCTGGCATTTAAGCATTTAATTCATCTGATGATGAATTAAATGCTATTTCATTAGTGATGTGCCTTTTGTTTTTATCCATACAAATGGGGACAGGCATTTGTCTGACAATATTAAAACATATATTATTGTATTCTATTGAAAGTAAAGTGTTTAAAAGGTAAATGTTATAACTCTTTGGATGGTTACACATGGTTACGATCTGCATTTGCTTCACATATGATGTCGTTCTGAAACGCCTGTCTGGCAGTGTTCGCTCCGTTTCCTCTCAACCTGCATCTACAGTGACTCTTACAAACTCCAGATGCTGCCTCCCGGAGAGGCTGGAGCACTGGTTAGTTCTTAAATCATAGCATCAACATAAAACTAACACATAAATCTACCATATCCCACAATGACCGTTATTTCTCTAATATTTTTCTCATGACTCTGTCTGCATCCAGTGTCCAGATGTGGCAATACGTTAGCAGACTTTCAATACTGGACTTTTCATAATTATTTAGTTCTGATACCATGTTGCTACAACAGTTTGTTCTTTGTTTCTATTTCAGAAATTGGAGCAAGCAGCTGTACAAAATACATTTAAAACACATACTGTTTATATATGTGTGAATATTGTACAACCCCAATTCCAATGAAGTTGGGACGTTTTGTTAAACATAAATAAAAATGGTATACAATGATTTGCAAATCATGTTCAACCTATATTTAATTGAATACACTACAAAGACAAGATATTTAATGTTCAAACTGATAAACTAAATTGTTTTTAGCAAATAATCATTAACTTGGAATTTTATGGCTGCAACACATTCCAAAAAAGCTGGGAGAGGGTCATGTTTACCACTGTGTTACATCACCGTTTCTTTTAACAACGTTCAATAAATGTTTGGGAACTGAGGACAGTAATTGTGGATGCTTTGTAGGTGGAATTCTTTCCCATTCTTGCTTGATGTACAGCTTCAGCTGTTCAACAGTCCGGAGTCTCCGTTGTCGTATTTTACGCTACATAATGGACCACACATTTTCAATGGGAGACAGGTCTGGACTGCAGGCAGGCCAGTCTAGTACCGGCACACTTTTACTACAAAGCCATGCAGTTGTAACACTTGCAGAATGTGGTTTGGCATTGTCTTGCTGAAATAAGCAGGGGCGTCCATGAAAAAGACGTTGCTTGGAAGGCAGCGTATGTTTGTCCAAAACCTGTATGCATTAATGGTGCCTTCACAGATGTGTAAGTTACTCATGCCATTGTCACTAACACAGCCCCATACCATCACAAATGCTGGCTTTTGAACTTTGCGTCCATAACAGTCCGGGTGGTTCTTTTCCTCTTTGGCCCGGAGGACACGACGTCCACAATTTCCAAAAACAATTTGAAATGTGGACTCACAGGACCACAGAACACTTTTCCACTTTGCATCAGTCCATCTTCGATGAGTTCGCGCCCAGAGAAGCCGGCGGCGTTTCTGGGTATTGTTGATAAATGGCTTTTGCTTTGCATAGTAGAGTTTCAAGTTTCACTTATGGATGTAGCGCCAAACTATATTTACTGACACTGGTTTTCTGAAGTGTTCCTGAGCCCATGTGGTGATATCCTTTGCATATTAATGTCAGTTTTTGATGCAGTGCCGCCTGAGGGATCGAAGGTCACTGGCCTTCAATGTTGGTTTTCGGCCTTGCCGCTTACATGCAGTGATTTCTCCAGATTCTCTGAACCTTTTGATGATATTATGGACCGTAGATGATGAAATCCCTAAATTCCTTGCAATTGTACGTTGAGGAACATTATCCTTAAACTGTTCGACTATTTTCTCACGTACTTGTTCACAAAGAGGTGAACCTCACACCATCTTTGCTTGTGAATGACTGAGCAATTCAGGGAAGCTCCTTTTATACCTAATCATGGCACCCACCTGTTCCCAATTAGCCTGTTCACCTGTGGGATGTTCCAAACAGGTGTTTGATGAGCATTTCTCAAATTTTTTGCCACCTCTCCCAGCTTTTTTGGAACGTGTTGCAGCCATAAAATTCTAAGTTAATGATTATTTGCTAAAAACAATCAAGTTTAGCAGATTGAACATTCAACATTTTGTCTTCGTAGTGTATTCAATTAAATATAGGTTGAACATGATTTGCAAATCATTGTATTCTGTTTTTATTTATGTTTAGCACAACGTCCCAACTTAATTGGAATTCGGGTTGTAGATCGACTATTGTAGAAAAGGTTGAATTGGAATATCGTCACAAAACATTTATTCTCTTTTTCCTCATACTGTCTGCAGTTTCACTGTCCATATGTGGTAATTGTGGTCATGTTGAGGTTTAGCAAAGTTCACATTCAAACTTGCACCATATGCTGACATCAGGAACGGCTCCCTATCAGTATGTCAATATTAGTGATAGAAAGAAATGCGAATTGAAATCAGATTCTCAACCAAAAAAATTTAGACTGAGTAAAACCAGATGGTTTTGTGTGAGTCATGGATGGTGTAATGGTAAATTCCCCAGACTTTGGTGCCGGCAGTGTGGGTTAAATTCTCAATCAGTGTGAATGTGAGGTAAGTGGTTTTCAGCCTCTATGTACCTTGGTACATTGTGTCACCCTGAACAGGATAAGCGCTATAGAAACTTTGATTTGGTTTAGTTGGATTAAATAGGTAATATTTTAATATATACTTTAGATTTTTTTGGTAAGCCAATAATTATATGAGCATACACAAATTGATTAGACGCCATATAAAAGTGAAAAACCTGGCCAGATTGGCCTCCTGTTGCTTGCATTTGTACAGGGCAACATCATACTAATAGTTGCACAGTTTAGCCTCAGAAATTAAAAGTGACCGATCTGAAATGTAAGAGTTCCCGCAAAGTACAGTAGAGTTGGTTCAACATAGTATGGGGAGGATTGTTAATCCTCATCAGACTCGTGATTCGATTGGTGGTCTGTCGGCAGGATGTTATTAGCTGAGTGAGCTACATGAATTGTGTCTTCATAGCAGCAGGACACCATTACAGATATACAATAAAGAAGCGACAGAAGCAGGTCTATTGTAATGGAAGACATTTTAAATTGTTTTCTTACTTTTCCACTACATCGCATTCTTACACGTTAGTAACAATTTTCTGTCAACCAAGCAACAAACGGTAGTGTGTCTAGCTCCATCTTGCACTCGTGACTGCCCAATGAAAATACACTGAAAAGTGATATCATAAGGGCCGGACAACATAAAAATATCCTTAAATTTGTTTGAAACCAGCACTGGTCATTGGACAAAATACAACAGGCTTGCATTAGAAGATTAACATTCTAAGTTCAAATACTGTGAGTAAAACGTACATTCTCAGATGTCACACAAAGAAGAAAAGCTAAAACACAAAATGGGTTTTAGAAGGTCCATACTCTGGCTGAGATTAATCAAAACATAATTATTTTGTGACCTAAAAAAAACAGTTTGCATAAAATGAATGAAAGACCAAACATATAAGACAACAAAAATTCTAAAAGACTATACAGTATTGAACCCCTAGTTAATCCTGACATGGGGCTTGAAGTGTAAATTTAACCACTGTGTGACTTTAGAGGATTGATACACAAGAAGGGTTGCAGCAAGGGTACATTCCAGTGACTTACCTCCATTCTATAGGGAAGTGGCAATATCCAGAAGATGTTGGTTGAAGGAGAACCAGCATGAAAAGAAGAGAAGAGAAAGAAGGCAGAGGCATAGCATTTAGTCTCGCTTGGAAGAGAATATCAAACATGATGCTAATCTAACAATGCATAGGTCTGTAGAGGGACTTAACAACCAGCAAGTGGTTTGTCATTGTGTGTGGTCAGCATGTGTTTTCTTGACTATGGGATGCAGGGGTGGGGGTTGAAAAAGAAACAAATGACGCAGGGGGAAAAAAAAAAGAGCTGAAGCCACATGTCAAACAGACAGGCAGCTAACACAACACAAGACTCAGAGTTAAGTAGTTGATGCTCCTCAGATAAATGCAACAATTTATTCAAAAATCCAAGTGTAGAATTAAATATTTACCTGGAACAGTCACTCTAGCGGTTGCTTTGACAGTGTTGGCTCCTGCACTGTGTCTGTTAGAGGCTAAGCATGTGTAAAGAGCTGGCTTATTCACTGTTACCCTAAGAACTGACAAAACCACTTCTCCCACCAAGGTCTCATCGACTGATGCACCTGAAATCTTCAATGGGGGGAAAAACAGAGTATTGCATATCATTACCAATTGCGTTGAGCAGATTATAGCTTTTCAAATTAGTAAGACTCGGGTACAATGATACATCTTTGAGAAAATATAGTCATAAAAGTGAGTCATAAAAGGTTGAGTTCGACACAAAATTGGTGGAAATTCCAAAATACATTATCAGTCTGTCTAGGTGCTCCCGGTCTATTTTTAACTCATCTTCTCATCCTCCACAAAAAGGTAATGGGGATGTTGTCTCAATTAGATTGGGTGTAAAGTTGGCAAAAAAAAATAAATAACTTTTTCATTAAAGGTGGTATGTTTATAAAGGGCAGCACGGTGACCGACTGCTTACAGCGTCTGCCTCACAGTTCTGAGGCCCGGGGTTCAATCCCCGGCCCCGCCTGTGTGGAGTTTGCATGTTCTCCCCGTGCTTGCGTGAGTTTTCTCCGGGCACTCCGGTTTCCTCCCACATCCCAAAAACATGCATGGTAGGTTAATTGACAACTCTAAATTGCCCGTAGGTGTGAATGTGAGTGCAAATGGTTGTTTGTTTGTATGTGCTCTGCGATTGGCTGGCAACCAGTTCAGGGTGTACCCCGCCTCCTGCCCGATGATAGCTGGGATAGGCTCCAGCACGCCCGCGACCCTTGTGAGGAGAAGCGGCTCAGAAAATGGATGGATGGATGGATGTTTATAAAGCGTGTGCATGGGCAAACAGGAACAAAGTGCAATATTAACTAAATACCATTGAAATGGTTAAATCTTGTTTATGGTATTAAAGTGTTAGCAGCGACACCAAATGTATGTTGTTTATATTGAGAAATGCAACATTTTAGTCAACACACACACACATGCTGTATTTACAAGCATTACTGGCAACGAATAATTTCTAAAGCACCTAAACCCACCAAGACATTATGATGTCTATGTCTGCCCACAATACTACACTTAATGTCTGGTCTTACTGGCAACTTCATTTTTAGACGAATAGTAAAATTCAACTATGCTCGAATTACATTACAATTGACAGTGAACAATGAATCATTGCATTACATTGAATACTCACTATAAGCCCCTTAAAAGCATTGGTGAACAACGACCCCATAACCACCACAAAAATCAAAAGAATATTGCTTAAATTATTGAGTATTTCTATGTCAATTCAGAAAATTATCAAACCATTGCTTTCTTGTTGGAGCGTATCAACAAATAGACACTTGGACTTTTAAAACTAAAAGCTTGTTTTTGGTATGATTCATGCAAACTGCCTTGTCTAGATGTCACGAACGTGTTTGTACTGTAAAGCTGGTGATGATTATAACAAACCATTCCAGTGGCGTTAGAATGTATTCATACTGTTATTAGATTTGATGCACGCATAAATCATTTGAGAATCCAGCTTATTGAGTCACTAAATATGACTCAGTCCTTTTGAGTTTTGTGTACACTGTTATGCACTCATCAACCACCACATGAAGAGCACCTGCACCAAATTGAAATAGCTCCCTGACAGTGTCAATCAAACCAGAGAATTATTCATTTTGCCATGTGATTATGCTATACTTACATTGACTTGCAATGTATCATGCAAGTGTAACTACTGATGCGGTCTGTTGTATCTACTGTATATGTGTACTGTACCTCCCAGTGGGAAAATAAGTAAATACTGTAGATGTACTGGCACATTATCAGAAAACATTTAAATTTGGATATCCTTTCGGTGATTCATAGTGAACAAAATGTCTCATACAAGTTGTCAGATTTCCTAATGAAAACAGCCTTGCAAAATCTTTGATCCCAGTCCAAGAAATAGTTCAACTTTCAAACACAATGTCATGGTCCATCATTGTCTGGAATGTTCTACGACAATTTGTATTCCATCATAGATTCTCCATGACAAGCTAGTGCAAAATTTACTTTTAAATTTGCATAAAAAGCATGCACAGACTTTGTGAACTACTTTCCAATGGTTACAACAATAATACTCATTAGCAAGTTCAGTATCATAAAACTGAGGTTCCATTTTAAAACAAGTTGTGACCAACATGTGCCACGTGTTAAAATTGTTAAAAATAGAAATCTGCTCAAACTGGCAGACAGTTTACTGCATAGGTCTGGTGGCCCGTGCAGTGCACTCACAGTATTCCCATTTTCTAACCAGGTGATGGTGGGGATCGGATTTCCAGTGGCATTACACTCCAGAGATATTTGGCTGCCATACGCTACTCTCTTCTCCTTGGGAACTCTCAGGATTCGTGCTGGAGCTGCACATGCCACAAACGGACCACACACGTACAAGTATATATATATAAAAAAATGGAAGCATAGAAAAGGGTACAGTGTATTCACAGTTGTTTTTTTAGTTTAAGGAAACCTTTACGAGACACGGGTTGTAATGCCTCATTTTTGGCCTCCTGAAAACAGTTAAAGAAAAAGCAACCTTCTTCGCTTTTACAACACCATGTGTTATCTGTTATTTCCTGCTAATTAAAGCTCTGCTCACGGTGGAGCAAGGATGAGATTTACATGAGGTTTACAAACAAATGTACCAATGCCAAAATTGCCCTAACAGCCCCAACATCTGCAACAACTTTGTCATTTGAACACTATTCAGCATGTCCATATTTTGTCTTTGGAGATCTTAACAGCCACGCTAATTTTAATAATTTATACTGAATGTGTTAACTCGGCAGCACATCTGCCTCACAGTTCTGAGGTTTGGCTTTCAAGTCTCAGCTATAGCCTAGCCTTCCTGAGTGGAGTTTGAATGTTCTACCCATGCTTGTGTGGATTTTCTCCACGTATGCATGTTGTTTGGTCAATTGTAGACTTTGTATTGTCCATAAGTGTGAATGTGAGTGAATAGTTGATTGTTCATATGTGCTCTACAATTGGCTGTTGACCAGTCCAGTGTGTACTAGCTGGGATACCAGCTCACCCATGACCCTAATGAGGACAAGCAGTATAGAAAATGGATGGATGAATGTGTTAACTGTGGATGTGTTTTTTAATGTCAAAATACAAACAAAAGGTTCCCATAATGATTCCCATAATGACATTGCACACAGTTTCATAAGTCAGATGATCCTTGAATTTGTGTACCAAAAAAAAAAAAAAAAACTTTCTATAGCTATGATGTTCCCGACTCCAGACATAATTATGTGTTTTAAAAGATTGTTTAAAAGAAATATGTCAAAAATGTAAAACATTTCATGAAATGTACAGTTTGTCCTACAAATGATAGTTGGTTATGTTCTATTCACTGATCATTGAAAGTACAAGAGAACCTTCATAACGATTCAACAAGTTTTGGTGCAGCTTTGTAGCCAACTTTTGGTTACATTCCAAATCTAACCAAAGGTTTTAGGGCATTGAACTTTGGAGGTTTTATCTATAGTTTACAAAACCAAGGTTGAATACTTACCTTGTACTTCAATGGTGGCAGGCTTGGAAAATGCCGAACCAAAGCTATTTTTGGCTACACATCGATACTGTCCTGCATCTTCCTTCTGAATATAGTTGATCTTCAGTGCGCCATAGTCAAGAATATTGACACGGTCACTGACCTGTTAGAGATTTACCATTTGAAAGAGTAATTTATTCACAAAGCCTTAGTAGGGAACATTCAACTTTACCTTAATAAGCTCATCTTCTTTAAGCCAGGTGATGTCTGGTTTTGGGTTACCAAAGGTAACGCATGGCAATACTGCTTTGGACTCAATCAAAAGTGTCACATTTGTTGGATTGCGCTTGATTTGTGGCTCTGGTTCAGAAAGGGATGATAGTAAAGACATTTACATCAGTGCTGCTAAAAAGGTTCTGGATTCATTGCTGATCGATTGTTTGAACTGCTACAATCAAAAGAGTTTTGAACAGTTTTGATATGAAGAAGACATACTCATTTTTAACTGTAGCGCTCCACAGCTCTTGGCTGGCTCTCCAATACCATTACTGGCGAGGCAGCAGTACTCTCCGTTGTCATTCTCTCTTACATGAGGGATAAGAAGCATTTGTCCCTGCTCTCGAGTAAGGTACCGGGGGTCATAGTACCTAGTGTGACAAAAAAAGAACAGTGAACAACCAATAACAACACAGCCAACACAACAACTTTTGCAGTCTTTCTCTCAAAGGTAAAATCTTGCTGATTAAGACTTGAGAGAACATTACTATTAAGTGTGTGCTGCTACCAGTGATAATAACTTTAAATGCATGGAATTTTGATAGTGTATAACTATTGGACTTTTTAAGGATCTGAGCTCTCCAAAGCCCTGTTTATTTGGGAACAGTATTTCCTTTGATGAGTGAAAATACTGTAGTATGCCTTTTGTCCCATGAGATGGCTGTCAAACTTTTGTAATGACACACCACAGGACACCAACAGGCACATGTGCATAAAAGCATTCCTCCACATATCCGGCGTAAACGTAGAAAGGCGATGATGAATGCGCATACGTCAATGGAGAACGTCTGGATTGGTTTGAATAGATGATTAAGTTGAATTATTTCTTGATGTGATGCTGGGCTACAAAACAACAAAATAGATTGCTGATTATGAGTCATGACATCAAAAATCTAAAATTTATTGAGCGACATTAATTAATTCAGAAGACTCAGCAGCCCAAATACTGTACATCTTAGTAGTGTGCAATCATTTAGACCTAGAAACCTGGAGTCAAATCTTTTGGGCACCCAAAATGCTCATCATCATCATCATCTTCATCATCATTACAGCTCTTGATGGGTGTGGACATGCCTGTCACCGTGCATAGAGCCAATCAGGTTAACCATTGGCTGTCAATGATGTCTGTATTCTGCCAACTCGTCAGCATCCTCAATGGCGAATCCGAGCTGTCTTTGGTTGCCCTTGATAACACTCAGCCAGTTGGTCTAGGGTGGTCTTCCCTAGACCAGTATGCTAGCCAAGATGGTGTGCTATAGTAGATGTGAACTTACATTATTGGTTGGTTATTCTTGGTCCATGTGATGTCTGCGGAAGGTTGGGATTCTACCTCACAGATGAAGGTTGCGTTGTGATCCAGTATTACGTCCACTGTCTCCAATAATGTAATAATACGAGGTGCTAGACAGAAAGTACGTGAAAAGAGTCATTGTTGGCAAGTCCATGGACCTAATGACAGTGAGTAACATTCCCGCCAATAAATAGGCATTAATAATAATATAAATAATAACTTAGATTTAGCCCCTTTCAAGGGATCCAAGGGCACCTAAATAACAGTGGAACAACATGACAAATGTTTCAGACTCAAGGCTCAAGATGTCCTCACGATCCAGCAGAGCATGTACAACCACTCCTACAAGAGACTTTTGTCAAAAAGGAATGTTTTAGATTAGAACTATTTGAATTCACAATTCACTCATCTCAGTTACACGTTACATTTGTTTATGTATGTCGGCTTTAGATTACAAAACAAAAATACTCTAGATTCATTCTGTTCGATATTCTATGAAATATGCCACTATGCTTATACAGAAATCAAATCAAGAAAGTGTTTAATTTTTTCAAAGTAGAAAGAGGGTAGGATGTTTTTATGTTGCATTAATCAGGAAAATTATTTATCCATCCATTTTCAACACCGCTTATCCTCACTAGGGTCACGGGTATGCTGCAGCCTATCCCAGCTAACTGCAGGTGAGAGGTGGGGTACACCCTGAACTGGTTGCCAGGCAATCGCATAAACAAACAACCAGTCACACTCACATTCACACCTACGTACGGGCAATTTAGAGTCTTCAATTGACCTACCATGCATGCTTTGGGGATGTGGGAGGAAACCAGAGTACCCGGAGAAAACCCATACAGGCACGGGGAACACAAGCAAACTCCACACAGGCCAGGCTGGATTTGAATCCGGGTCCTCAGACTGTGAGGCAGATGTGCTAACCAGTCGGCCACCAGAAAAAAATACTTTTTATTTTTCAGTAATGTTTAAGTCAGCCTGGTAATTTCACTCAGACATTGTGTAATATCTCAGTTATTGTAGGAAGTAAAATGGACTTACCAGACAAGAGAATTCAAGAGATTATAACACAGTATTCGTGATCAGATATTTTATTTTTTTGTCTGGGGAATATATTGTAAGAGACAGCAAGACAAACATGGACAGTGCTAGTCGCAGAGGGATGAAATCACATCCACCTCTATCTGATAAGAGACATCAGGTTTGCATTAAACTTCGTATGAACTCATGCACGGAAGAGAATATAAAAAGTACTGTTTTATACTTTTTATTAATTAATGAAAACAAAAAGAGAATGTAAAAGACAAGGAATGAATATGACAAGATGAGATGTATTTTGTTTGGGATAAACTGTTGGTCACTACTGCTGAAAGAGGGCCACTGGAAATGAAAAACTAACGTGAAATCAAAGTGTGGTTTCAAAATAATAACTTTAATCGAGGTCAAAGTGAAGTGAAAAAATATCTCAGTAAGCTTTTAAGTTACAGTTTGCAGTGCATACAGTTATCAGAGAGCATCGGCTTTTAAAAAAACTAAGAAAGAAAAAAATAATAATAATTCTCGTCCAACCAAGTCAATGTTTGCATGTTGACATTGGCTTTTAGATTTAACCATCAATGTGCAATGTACTTGAAAGGGATTTTCACAATGGTGGGTCACATTGTTTTGCTATAGATTCCTGATGGATAGCATTTAAAAAATAAAAATTGCACCAGATGGACCACATCTGGAAAATCACCAAATATTGATGAAAAAAACGGCATAATTGTTTGTAGAGCACATGGATAGCCTTGAATTTCCGTTTCCTTTGGTCTTTGTGGTCATTTATAATTCATCCCCCAGGATTTTTTCCAGTTTTTGTGTCACATTAGCAGTCGTACAGTATTTCCATTTGAAGCTGTCATGCAATAAAGAGATTATTTATTTTTGTGCCAGAGAATCAGATGTTAGCTTATTAGTGGCTACTTGTTGAGTTCTTAGTCATGCAAAACAACTGAATTGCGTCAGGAAGTACAAATTCTACTATGTTTGCTCGCACACTTTTTGATTTGTAGATCGTAAGAAGAGCCAACTCAGTTCAACAAAACACACGGCTTGTTTGTCTTCTATAATCACTGCAACTAAACCTTAAAATCACATTAAATCTTTGGCCAATTTTCCCAAAAACATACAGTATGCCTCTGTACGTTACACATAAACCCATAGTTTAAAGTTTGTACATCATGATGGCTGTTATGTCTGTGAAAACAATACAAATGTATGTCATGTAATACAAAATTACCCTGAATTTGTTTGTTATTACTGTTTATGTCTCGTTAACAAAAAAAATGAATTTGAAATCTGACGTCATGAAAAGTCATTGAAAAAGATTGTGGCAAGCAAATATTTAAGCATTCAACTATTTTTCAATTGAGGATTAAAATATTATTTAAAATAATGCTTGTGATATCTGCTAAGAGTGAATAAATCACTTTTCTTTTAAAGATTTTCTGCCAAAATTAAAAGAATAACTATATTTATATTTTTTTAAAAAGCATGAAGTAGACCCACTATTTGCTTTTGTGGGTCACATAAATTGTTGTGACGGGCCAAATCTGACTCCGGGGCAGAGACATGTATACTTCTTTCCGACATTTCAATGAGTTCCATTTCTTGTTCTTGGGAGTCATCATTACAAAAAAATAAAAAATAAAATAAAATAAAAAGACCCCCCCCAAAAAAAAAGAAAAAGCCAAGCAGTGTTTCCCTTAGATTATCATGTCACTCCCATTGCTTCTCACTTCACAGTAAAAATAACAATAAAAGAACAGAATTTACTGTATATGGCAGAGGGCACACTTTATGTAAAATTGACTTTTTAATTGCTTCTAATGTATAAAAATAATTGGGCCTTTTGGGTGCCAACCCATCCTGTAAGCGTGAATCTAAATAACCAAGTAAAGTGAAGTACTGTATTTCCAAAAATGTTGACGCTTATGACGATTTTAATTTGGAATTTATTAACTGATATTTTGAGTGTGAACATCCTTCTAGCTGCAGTCAGTCAGACCATAACTATCCCCACTCGGTTTAACCTGTATCTGTAACAATATCAATATCAAAGGAGAGTGTGTCCGAATTTGAAGCCCGTTTTCACATTCAACTCAGATAGGCTAGTTACATTAAGTTATATGAGTGAGTAACGTTTCTCTAACCAATCATGCCATGCTGCAGCATCATGCCAGTAGGTTAATATTCTTGATAGATTTGGTAGTATCTAAAATATGTTGGTCAAAAAACACCTTCTCCCTTGCCCTTGGGGGATGTGGTGATCAGCAGGTGATCTCAGGGTGACATACTGTACACGCATTTGAAGACTTTACATAGCAAACATACTGCAGCCGCAAAACAGGGTCCATCTCATGATATTTCCTTTCATTTCTACATTTTACTGTGTTGATTATTATAATTGAAAGAAACGTAAAGGGGTATGGAGCCGCTTCGCTATGTTCACTGATAACTGCATTTGCTACTTAAACAGTCACTTTAAAAACATTCAACATATGGAGGCTCCACTTACCTCTCTGTATGCCATTACTCAAACTGACCAAAACCAGAAGAGAGAGAATCTTGAAGACTGAAATGAGTCCAATACTTTTCATCCTGGCTCGGAATTGAGCCACGAGGGCAAAGTTTCTTATGTTCTAAAGCCTGTGGTTATATTGCCATGCCTTCTAGTTTCTTGTGTACCGTCGTAGTCAGACAGCCATGTTCAACACTGATCAGCTCACTCTGTGTGTTAACATTGTGAGTGACAGTGGCAGCTGCTAGCTATCGTCACATGCTGTCGCTCAGAGTTTGGAGCCACACTCAAAGCTCCAAAGGCTCCGGTGTTGCAGCACCACTCCAACTGTTTATAAGCCTGAGTCATGAAGTCAGAACACTATACGAGGACAACAACAACAACAAAAAAGACCAGAACTATCACACAATGTTGACTAAATTTTACAATTGTAGGAGCAACTAGAAGTACAAGACACAATTCTATGTTTCGAACAAAGTGACGGATAGTATTTCAGATCGTAAGTCGCTGGAAATAGGTAGATTAACAGCTTAACAACAATTTAAATTTACTATAGTTTAATTAATGTTTGTTGAATGTTGCACAGTGCATTACTCTCTGCATATGTTCTTCAGAAACAGATATTGGAAAGCATACGATACACAGATTTACTATGTGACACATAGCAGATAGGCCTATAGTGCAGAGGCTGCCCTTGTGTCCACCTGTTGCCTGCACTGTATGCTCTGATTTATTTTAGGAAAGGAATGGCACTTCATTGGCTTTTCATCCTTCCTGCTTCGGGTGTAGTCAACTACTCTTGTACCTTAGTGAGAGATTAGTGTAATTTATTTTGTAGGGTGATAAAATGCATCTTTAAGTGTAGTTTTGTGCCACAGTACCAGGCATTTTACTTTATAATTTACTGTGTATGGTTTATATATTGTTTATTGTTGGCATATCTATATATATCTAACAACATGAGGCTTGTCGCAAATATTTGTATATAGTAATATGCTCCTGAGTTAACGAACCTCACAATCCCTTCTTGGTCTAAACATGTTTTAAATACTATTCAACCACTGGATGGTGCTATAGCTCTAAAATTGAAAATGCTGCAAATCTGTAACTGATCTAGATTTAGATCTTAATGGCAGGAATACAATACTACAATACTAACGCGTGACAAAAGCACTGGAACACAGATGAATTGTACACTGTGAGAAAAAGTTAAATTCAATCTATCTATTGAACCATCCATCCATTCAATATATGTACCGCTTAACCTGTTCGGGATAGTGGGGGGCTGCAAGTCAGCTTTATTGCCAGAACAGGGAGAACCCTATATACACAGCACATACAGGAAATATCATGTTGTATTAAAAACATTGGAAGTAACACTTGTATTTATTACTGTAGTTTTTACAAATAAAACAGCATAGTTTACAAAACAGTAACCCTGCACATAATAATAATAATAATAATACATTGTAGAATATTGTGCACAAAAATAAAAGGACGTGGTGCAAATTCTGATACAATATATTAATGAATAAATAGCAATATTTTAATAGAACATTTTCTTGTGAAAGTGTTATGGAGATGTACTTGACTATGGATGACACACACACACACACGTACGCACAATAGGCAAGTCGGGTTTGATGTCAGTCAAGCCCTACCTTTCTTCCCTTCCTCCACCTACAATAATTAACCAGCTGCTGCATTTTGACACCTGAGATCCTGGTATACCACAAATGCTGCACTCTGGACCTATCAACAAACACACACACACACAGAGTTGAAAACGTCAAACATGAATAAAGTCATATTGAACCATTGGGAGAGTGAATTGCTAGCCAGGTAAGACTATATCTTTATATCATATGCTGTTTGGAGCCTTAATACAAAGTGGTGTAATGAGTAATGAAAATAGTACTCGAAACATTATTTCCATTCATACACTTATTTGTTTCGATTTAGAATCTACTTTTAAATAGAACAGGTGATCCCCACACGACTAATTATAGCTGAGATTCTGTCATTGAATCACAGATGATCACAGTTTATTTTTATTATTATTTTATTATTTTAGTTTATTTATTTTATTTTGTGAAATTGGTGAGTAAAGAGAAAGCTGAGAGGGGAATGGCATATAGGAAGGCAGTAAAAAGACTGGGTGTGTCACCATGTACCTTGTCTTCTTTCCTACCGGGTACGTGATCCTCCTGCTTTACAATTTAACAATAAACACCTTTTGTTTTAATGGGTAAGCTTTCGTAGCCCACAGTATCTGCTCATATAGCTTTGATGGCCAGTTCCAGAATTATGTTGCTGGTGATATTAGTTATGTTAACTTACTGACTATTGAAAACAATATTGATATATACTGTTATCTGTTTCATGTTTACTGCATTATGGCACACACAAACAATGCTTTCCGTAAAAGAACAATGTTTGTGTGACTCTCATGTTTTTGAAATACCTGTGACACGCACACACACACACACACACACACACACACACACGCACACAATGAAGTTGGTAACACCCTGGGTGTGATTTATTTGCTCCAGGCCTTAGAACTTACAGAACATGTTAAGACTTGACAAAACACCAAGTTCATTCTCACAGCAGTTGTGGGGAGGGGGGTACAATATAAATGACAATTAACACGTTTACATACTGTATTCATTCTATTATCAAGGTTAAAAATTAGATACGTATACCGAAAATCTGATCTGTCTTTGTTAAGGCCTGAGCATTATCATTTTGAACTGATACTCTTTCTCCCTCTGCTGTCACAATAAGGAACTTAATTCCAGTTCAGTATACAGTACTGTACTATAATTACATTAATTAATGACACATGGAAAAGACAAAACAAGTGTATTGAACATACACAAAAGCATTATCATTTCCAACTATATTCGTCTCAAATAAATTAAATGAAATCTCACCCACAAGCGTTTATGGCATCTATGACCACTTTCCACACACTGTTCCCAAAATGTTAAAAGCTAAGAATAGTGCCAAATTTCCATCCTCTCAGATGCAAAAACCCAAAGCTACATGCTCAATTCACCAATAAGGCAATAAAGAAGAGTTCATCCTTATTAACCAAGTTTACCCCATAAGAGAAGATCAAGATTGTATTATACAAGTTAATGTCTGACTCATAATTACTGTGTTTAGAAATCTTTCCTACAGTTTTTTTTTGTTGTTGGCAAAATGTTTACGTTTCTTCTTACTATTAACAAACAATGGGCCTTTAAATGTTGTTCTTTCCTGTGTGAAAGGCACATTGTGAAAAGTCAGTCAGATGCGGGGGTTGTGGGTTACTGGTGAAAACTACTAAATACCTGGGATGTTTCTTAGCAGCAAACATGCTGAGACAGCGCTGCAGAGAAGCAAATGGATAAGTTCTACTGTTGTGTCACTTGTGGAAACTGAGGAAAGGGAGAAAGAAAAATAAAGGAATGAACACAAAGAGTCAGGACTGGTGAATATACCAACAAGATTCAATGTTTCCGGCTGAAGGATAAACAGTGCACACTGTCATCACTGGTTACTGGGTGGAGTACTGTTATTAACTCTCTTGAAGAGAGCAAGAGAGTGAAGGCTGGGGCAGAGAGAGAGAGAGAGAGAGAGAGAGAGAGAGAGTGAGAGAGTGAGAGAGAGAGAGAGAGAAAGAGAGAGAGTGAGAGTGAGAGAGAGAGAGAGAGAGAGAGAGAGAGAGAGAGAGAGAGAGAGAGAGGATAAATATAACACAAAAAGTACACAGAGAGAGAGAGAGAGTGACTGGGAAGAAATAGTTGAGACACAAAGAGAAGAAAGAGCCTCAGACGAAGAAATGGAAGAAAGATCAAAGTTGGTGGGGTACTAAACGTAAGCAAATGTGTGATAATCGATAATTCTTCTGCATCTATTTTTAGGAGCATGTGCAGCGATGACAAGCACATGTCCAAGGCATTTTTCATGTTTGCTTCTTTTGCTATGTTTTTGTCTGCTGGCACAGTACATCTGATTGCCTTTGTGTCTCTGTGCAGTAGTTGATGCTATCAGAGATGAATGAGGCAGGTCTTCTTCCACTGGTCCAGGCAGGAGATGGGAGGACTCTTTCCAGGTGGGTTAACTCATGCCAGACACTCTTTTGATGGTACAAGAATCTAGAGCATATGTGTCAAACTTTAGGCCCTGGGGCCAGATGCGGCCCGCCACATCATTTTATGTGGCCCGCAAAAGCAAATCATGCTCGTCAACTTCCATGATTTTTGCTAAAATCTGTACCCAAATTCCAAATTGTCATAATAATAAACAATAATGTTGAGACATTGCATTTTCTTTTACCAAACGCTTCTTCTACAGTAACTTAAACAATACTTGAACAAACTATTATCCTTGTCTTCTGATTTCAAAACTAGTTATCCCTCAATTTGTTGTGTAATGGTAATAATATGATTTTGTGATTAAACATTTCACTCTTCTAACGGCCCTCTGAGGGAAATCATAACTACAATGCGGCCCGAGACAAAAATGAGTTTGACACCCCTGATACAGTATTTGTCATCTCACTGTTTGATTGAATATTAAATGCTATTCAACTTATCTTGATGTTGTTGTTGTTTTTTTTGTCCATTGCTATTGATTTTAGAGCAGAATTTCTCTCATTGATAAACACCTACAACTGCTTCCTCAAGGACCAGACTCAACTGCATCTCAGTTACTTCCAGGTATCAATCATCATGTTATATATGCAGGATGCTCATCTGAAATTATTAGGTCCATCTGCTCAAGCTAATATTATTTGAATTAATTATTTTATTTATTAATATATTTTAGGTTAATTGAAGACTACAAATTGTCTGTTGGTGTAAATGTATTGTGAATGATTGTTTGTCTATTTGTTTGCTGTGATTGGCTGCCATCTATTCTTCTCACCCAAAACAAATCAGCTGGGATAGGCTCCAAATCATCTGTGACCCAAATAAGGCCAACGGGTATAGCAAATGGATGGATGTTTTTTTGTTTTGTTTTTAAATCTGAGTGTGCATTTTTAAACTGTATTAAATGCTGTGGTCATTTTAATCATGTGGTGTTTTGATCTTTGACAAAATAATTCCTGATTCTATTATTTGTTTATTTGATCCTATATCAGGGTGACGATGGGGAAGTGGTCGTGGAAGGCTTCCTAAATATCTGCTGGGGAGTCCGAAGACCCATTCGGCTAAAGATACAGGATGAGAAACAGATGATTCCTTTTGCTCCCCTGATCTCATCTGACCCAATCAGCCCACTTGGAAACAGGAGGTTGAATTCAGTTTTTGTACTGTTGTTTTTAGAGCAACAGTAGAGCCAAATAGCAAAAGCCCTGTTGCTGCTTTTTGTAGTCTCGCATTGCTTTCAGCCTTTTAGGACACCTACCTTTTGTTGTTGTTATCACTGGTGTTGTTGTTCTTGTTCTTGTTCTTGTTAAAGGCAACGTTTCCCACACAGAATGCCAGTTCTTAACTGTACCACTTTGTTTTGCTTGTTAAAAAACATTCTCAAGCTTGTCTTTGCAGGGGCATGTCACGATGGGGTGAGTGTAACGACCTGCATCAGATAGATGAGATGGCTGGCACAGCACATGAAACAGTGGTGAAAAATCCTCCACCAGGTTTAAGACTTTTTGTCACTTTTTTCAGTCACTGTAAACTTTGATTTATAGAAACATATTTTATACTGCATTTAGTGCATGTTTAAAATGGACTAGGCTAGTACTGTAGTGAAACACTGGCTTTCAGAAAAATAATGATGTATCAAAAGAATTCTAAAAATATATATCATTGTTGGGAATTTGTTATTCATACATCTTTCAAAAGTACTTTATTTTTAAAAATATTTCCATCTTTATAAATATTTCAGTGAGTGCTATAAAGGGTTCTTTGTGATGAACATTGTCTTTTCAATTTGTTTTGTGTTTACACTACATACATTTTATTTTTCTCACAAGCACAATATTCAATATTGCGTGTTTGAATAGATTCAACATTAAAGTGAAGGTATCAATAAATATATTTTTTCAAAATTTACCCATTTTATGATCATTTTCATACATTGTACATTTAAAAGGGGCTGTTTATGAGACCACAACACTGCGTCCTTTGAGGCAGAAAAGCTACGAGCTGGAGTCTGAGTCTAACCTGTTCCGCTGTATGAGTGATGCATCCCTGGTCAAGAGGAGGAGTCGGCGAGGCAAGTCAGCGGCACAAAGAGAGAGAGAGCGACAGCACCGCTTTTCGATCAATGGACACTTCTACAACTATAAGGTAATGTATGTCTCTCGTAGGTTTTGTACATTCACTCATTTGCCACACCATTAGGGACAGTTATGACATACCAATACTAGAGCTGTGTCTCAAATTTTCCCTTCCCAAAAATAACTAGAAATGTTATACTGTACTACAAAGTATCCCACAGAGCATCCTCCAGTTGTTTATGATTTGTTCTTTGCAGTTTTCTAATAAATGTGTGTCTTGTTGTCAGTAACCTGAGTGAAAAAGATTGCTCATCAATGTCTCTGTTTTCCTAGACATCTATCTTCACTCCCTGCTTTGGCACAGCAACCAAAGTCCGCATTACTAGCAGCATGACCACAAACCAAGTCATTGTACAGCTGCTAAACAAATTCAAGGTGATGTGAGCAGTCAATATTCATCCACAGTTACAGTAGCAATCAGTAAAACATGTCTTGTGTTTATGTCACTGGATTGCACTTTTTTATGACTTAGTTGAAAATAAATGATTTCATGCCTTCAGATGACAGACATTTTAAAAATATATATTGTCCTTGCATGTTAACATCACAGATAGAGAATGACCCCCAGGAGTTTGCACTATACTGTGTTCACCAGAGCGGTGGTAAGGTTTATTTGCTGTCATGTCATAAAGTTGAAAAGTGCAAATCATCATACGCTATAGTGACTTGTGCGAGTTTATGTTGTTATATGTAGAAAAGAAGAAGATGAACAACAGAGACCAGCCGCTGTGGGAGCGCATCCTGCAGGGGCCGTCTGAAGACACCATGAAAATATTCTTGATGGACATGGATGAAGTGGAAGTCAGCAATGATGTGAGTGTATCATAACACTGATGATCTGAATTCACGTGCTTCATCTTACTAATGTGCAATGATGCATTTCTTGCAGAATCTATTTTTATGAATTTCATTTTAATCTGTCAATGTAATCTGCTAGGTGGCCCAGTATCTTAATTTGGAGCTTCCCATCTTGGAGCAGGTTCTACTGAATTTGAGAGAAGAGGAGAACAGAGAGATACAAATGGTTATAAGCAAGTTAGTATGAGTTTTTGTTTTTTTTAAACTTCCATTCTCTTGTGTTTTGACAACAATTTAGCATGCTTTGCACAGTCAACTAATTTACATCTGTGTGAACCAAAACTCACATTATTTTCAGTTTCATTCAAATAAATATGTCCTCGGCTGTGCCTCTGTCTCCCTGATTGTCTCTATCCATCGTGAAACTTCCCAAACTGCTTCATATTTCTTCACATCATTAAGTGTGATCAGTTTTGAGGTGCTGTGTTTATCTTGAGACAGCTGTGCTTTAATTGCGTTTCACTTTTGTTACCTGTGCTTTCTAATATGCAACACATGTGCATCTGAGTAACAAATGTATTTTAGTGGGTGAAAATATGTTTGTAAGTTGTGTCTAAGTACGTGAAAAGTGCTTAGCGTTCTACCAAAAGGGTGACCAACTCAATAAGTGGCTTCAGTGAAGGCTTGCATGTGCCAAGCAGACCAGGAAAAGCTCATCCATGCTTTTATTTCAAGTAGACTAGACTATTGTAATGGTCTTCTGACTGGACTCCCCAAAAAGAGCATTAAACAGCTGCAGCTCATTCACAATGCTACAACTTTAATTCTGACCAGAACAAAGAGGTCAGAGCATATTACTCCAATTCAAAAGTCTTTACACTGGCTCCCAGTCAGCTTTAGAATAGATTTTAAAGTTCTCCTACTGGTCTATAAATCACTAAATGGTTTAGGTCCTGAATACATGAAATAAATGCTCATGGAATATAGTTGGGCTTAGAGACTCTGGTCAAATAGTGGAGCACAGAGTCTAAAGCAAACATGGTGAAGCAGCATTTAGCTATAATGCTGCACACAAATTGAATAAGTCAACCGCCAGTGTAAATGTTTTGAAATCCAGGTTAAAAACTCTTTTTTCCTTGTGCTTTTTAGAGCATTTCCACTTTTAAATAATCTTTATAAAATTGTGTTATTTTTCTCTTTGTTTTAAATGATTATAAGCTTTTTTTTAATGCTTTTTAGTCATGTTCTGTAAATTGACTGTCTGTTGTACTAGAGCGGCTCCAACTACCGGAGACAAATTCCTTGCGTGTTTTGGACATACTTGGCAAATAAAGATGATTCTGATTCTGATTCTGTAAAGCACATTGAGTTACCTTGTGTATGAAATGTGCTATATCAATAAGTTTGCTTTGCATGCTTTGCTTTGCTTCAGGGCACTGAGTATTTGGTTCAGGAAATGATAAATACTTGTAAGGCAAAATATTTGATACAACTCTTGCATTACATCTCTTTGTACTGTACAGCTGTACCTAATTTTGTAATATTTTGTAACTACCAAAATTTTTTACTACGTTTTGTCTTATTGCCTAATAAGGTGTGTGTGTGTGTGTGTGTGTGTGTGTGCGCGCGCGTGTGTGTGCGTGCGTGCGTCGTTTAGGCACCAGAACCATCACAGAGTCCTGTCTCGTATGTTGAGCTGCAAGAATTCACCTCACATTGAGACCAGTGTCTGACAAGACGGAACACACAGAGAACACAGTGTACAAAGTTGGAAATATGACAAAATAGAAAAAAGGGAAATAAAACAACAGGGAAACAGCAATAATGGTGTTATATGTGGGGGGGGAGAACGAGAGAGAGAGAGAGAGAGCACTGTCACCTTGTGTGTCTGGCAGCGAAGACGTCATACGGACTTACCAGACAACTTCTAACGATGTGCCATTTTAACAGATTTCTTTCTTTTTAGACACAATGAGAATACATTTCCTCTGCACCAAGGAGTCACATTTACACACGATGTCTTGAAAGGAACAATGATTACGTGATTATTTTGTTTGCCACCGATGAGTCAGTCCATTTCTTAGATGCAGAAGATTTAGAATGGTGTATATTTCTCTCTCTCTGCACTTATTGTACCTTTAATGTGTTGCATGAAGTAAAGCAAATTGCTGTACCCCAAAAGGATGGACTCATTCTACATTTTTACATTAACATTCAATTAAATAAAGCACAATTACCACATACAAAAAAAAACATGGTTTTAAGTTTAAATTGGTCTCTTTTCCAGGCGGCACAGTGGTCGACAGGTTAGCCCATCTGCCTCACTGTTCTGAGGACGCGGTTTCAAATCCAGCCTCGTCTGTGTGGAGTTAGCATGTTCTCCCCGTGCCTGCGTGGGTTTTATCTGGGTACTCCGGTTTCCTCCCACATCCCAAAAACATGCATGGTGGATTAATTGAAGACTCTAAATTACCCGTAAGTGTGAGTGTGAATGTTGTTTGTTTATATGTGCCCTGCGATTGGCTGGCGATCAGTTCAGGGTGTACCCCGCCTGTTGCCCGAAGTCAGCTGGTACAGAAAATGGATGGATGGTATATTTTCCAACAAAATGAGCTACCGCAGCAATTTCTATAAAGTTAGGGAAGCGATATTTACACATAACTTTTGCTACAACTATAATTGAAAAGGGTCAAACTGTCATAATTAATTCATTTCATTCGAAATAATGCTAAAATCTCATCAGAACAGTCTTGTCAGTATGAGCTCAAGCTCAAAAAGCTTTTGTGGTTTGTTTCCAAATAGGTTTGGAAAAATCATTGTTGTATGTAAAATGTAATGTGCCATTTTTTGCATAAGAAATGAAAGACGAGACAACTAATCACACACTTCCGTTGACTCATCAAGCACACACTTTATTGGTCTGTTGTGTCATCGTAGGTTGCTCATTACGAATGCAACACTTTCAGTCATTATACCAAAATGTAAGAAAAATGCAAAAGATTTACGCTTGAATGGTGGGCACAGGCCTCTTGCACTTTTGCATCTGCAGCTCATGTTTGTTGTTGCGGGGGTTGAACATCACCTCAAAGTGACACTTGAGATGCTGCAAAGGAGGAAGCAAAAAGAACTGGATTTTCTGTGCAAATGGTAAATCATCTATTAAAGTTGTTTTCTTTCCTCATGACGTTCTACTTTCCTTTTTGTATTTGTGTTGTACTTTATTCAGGATATTTTTGGGAAAGACCAATATGAATCATGTAGATTTAAATTTAATTTTAAAAAATCCTACCTTTACAAAAACTCTTTTCTTTTCTATTCTAATTTAGAATAAGAACTTGAACCTTGTTGTTTTGTATATTATATATGTATAAAATATTATAAACAACTCCCACTATGATGCAATTCTGTTCTCCACCCCTGCACAATATAACCACAATAAAAGTAATGTGGTCAACCACTTTCTTTGTACATGTACAGTGCATTCAGGAAGTATTAAAACTGCTTCAGGCGGGCGGGCTGGCCCAGGCTAGATTGATTGAACATCTCTGGAGAGATCTGCAAATAACTGTGCACCAACGTTGTCCATTCAACCTGATGGAGCTTGAGAGGTCCTGCAGGAATGGGCAGAAATGCCCAAAGATAGGTGTGCCAATCTTGTGGCATCTTATAAAAAAAGACGTGAAGCTTTAATATCTGGCAAAGGAGCATCAACAGTGTCTTGCGGAAAGGCCATACATACACACACACACACACACACACACACACACACACACACACACACACACTGATTTATTTTGTTATTATTACTATTTTTATTTTGGATTAATTTCAAGTGGCGGCCGACTGGTTAGCACTGCCGCCTCACAGTTCTAAGGACCGGGGTTCAAATCCCAGCCTCGTTTGCATGTTCTCCCTGTGCCGTTGTGGGTTTTCTCCGGGTAATCCGGTTTCCTCCCACATCCCCAAAACATGCAGGGTAGGTTAATGGAAGACTCTAAATTGCCCATGAATGTGAGTGTGAATGGTTGTTTGTTTGTTTGTATGGTACAGTGTGGTAATTTCTTTGTCAGTCCACAATATTTGTGGAAAACACAGAGGGCCGAAATTACTTTTCCAAGAGGCCACTGTCACAAAAACGACACAAAAAAAGCACAAAACATCCATTCATACATGATTTTTGTTGCATGTGTTTGAAGTAAATATATTACTTCTAGTTTAGGAACTTCTGTACTTTAAACATAATAACTTTGAATTATGACAGCGAGAATATATAGAAAGCCGTAGAAGTTTTAGTCATAAAATTGAATAGAAGCTTCTTGTTCTCAAGATGTTTTGCCACTGAACTTTGTGTTGTATCTATTGTTATTATTCGTAGTAGTAGTATTACAGGATGAATGAAATTTTACAGCATTAATAAAATGTTATATTTACTTTTTTCTGTTATATTTACCTTTTTCTCAACATTGCAGCTGTTCAAGTCATGATTTTCACCCTTGAGACATTTTGTTTTTCCCAGTACTGCATTGATCCTGTAGTTGATGCTGTTGGTCACCTAAAAAGTAGTGTTTTGAAAGCACAGTTTACATGTTGCCTGTTTGCGAAGTGCAGAAAAAAGTATGTTGTATAACGCTTTCTTAATTCAGTCCAACCTGAGCCTGTGCAGATGTGATGGACGCCAGTTTGAACAATTTCTTGGCCTTTGAGTGTGTGTTGAACGTGTCCACAGCGTGCTGAGCCGCCGCCTGAACCTCCTGTGACTCTGGACTCCTCTCGAACCAGCCACCCAATAGAGGCACTTTTCCTTTGAGGTTATTCAACAGAACAGATGGCACTTGAAACACTTGAGACACCCTTCAGATTGTGTGCAAGATATTGCCAGATGCTGTAAAACCACAAAAAGCGTAAAGTTGATTTTAAGATGCCCTGGCAACTGTCTGTGGATCCCAAGCTTATGTTTTCCACAGAAATAGATCCTAACTTGTGGCATTACATTCACTGCACTGAGTTTTCAAACTAAATAAAATGTTATTTTCTCTCTTTTTTTAATTAAAGCCTAGAACAGTAATATCTTATGAATTGCATCCAAACCACCATGCCTTCTTCCATTGTGTCACCATTTGTCTAATTCCTACTTTCTAAATCAATACGGAAAATTAGGACTGCCACAGTGGTAGCTTTTTCCTCCCATGCCTTGTCAAATGTTCCAGGATTGGAGCTGTTGTTAAACAATGCATGATGCAAGATCAAGAAACAATAACATGGAGACAGAAATACCTTGCACAAGGAGTTCCATACTGCTAAATTAATACCTCTCTAATGGTAAATACAATTCAGAGAATGTGCAAAATGAAATTTTAACTGACAGCTAATAGCTACAAAACTAATTAGTAGTATATAAAGTAGTCACTCCATATTTTTAAACCATGTGGTCTCTCCAATGTACTGGCTGTTTTTTTGTTTTGTTTTTCTGTCATCACATTTAGTGTCGAATAGGTCTGATTATTTTTCTTCCCAAGTGACACCCTACCCAAACTCCACTCAGCCAAAAGAAATAACAGCTCAGCAATGACGATTTTCTCTGACAAAGCCAAAGCCTCTGACTCATTATAGAGCCAGACCGCATTTTGCCATTGTGTCATACTAATAGTGGCATATACCAAGTTTAATGTAGGCAGTACTGTGTTTGTAAGGCACATACTGTACATATATACAATATATATGTACACATGATGTGATGTATTTGCCATGTATTTGCCAATGTGTTTCTCAATTAATGTCAATATTTGACCGTTTGTATTGCCAACAGCAGCATATGTAAAGACATTTCAAAGAGCAATTGCTAGTTCCCACTGTGGTTCGGGTTATTAAAAATGACTCAAATCGATCAAAAACACTATTTCTACTGTAAAAAAATAAAAATAAAAAAAACGACAAGCAAACTTGTTTATGACATAGTTTGCTTTATTTATTGATGAAAAAATGACAACGATCTCAATATTACTGTTGTTGTTGCATATTATTATATACCAAGCTATGTTCCTATTTACTTATTGGAAGAAGAAAAATGCTGAATAACTGAGAGGTATCTATAATTTGTAGCTATTTTCATTAGAGTCCTGCTATTGTTCATTGTGCCTTTAAGCTTATAAAGGCCGTTTTTGTGACCTGCTAGCCTTATATTAATCTTCCTACAGTCCAGGTCAATTGTTTTACATTACCTCAAATCTCATTCCAATTCCATAAAATAGGTACTTTTTTCAGTTACATGCACTTTACTTACTTGGTACAATGACTTCCTCCACTGGCTGGTCCCCCACACACATCTGAACAACTGACAGACATATAAGCACTGACAGAGGGAGATTCATCTTTACTTGTCCACCACCAAGATGAGAGCGTTGAGAAAGACGCTGGTGAAATATCCACACAAAGATTGTTGTTGAGCAGGTGAGACTGAAGCACTTTTTTTAGGCCTATCTGTCCAGATGACAAACTTACTAAAAGAAAACGTTATGTGTGTCCACCTAGAGAGAGAAAAAAAGAGTAATATCATTTAAGTATAAACCAAAGTAATAGCACTGAAAAGTGAATATAGTTAAAACCAACTTGCCTTTTGGGACGTGAAAGTGTGACTTCACCCTCCGAGTGCTGGAGCGACAGTGAAGCAGAGGAGTGTGTTGTTTGTGAATGGTGTGACTATGCAGAACTTCATCTCTGGCATGTTTCACAAGTCAGTGACGACCCACCCACTGACTGGAAATGGCGCCATGCACACAGGGATTAAATGCTCGTCAGTGCCTTTAGTGCCCATCTGTGTGTGTGTGTGTGTGTGTGTGTGTGTGTGTGTGTGTGTTTGCGTGCGTGTGTGTGTGCGAGATATGGATGAGAATCAGATGTCAACTATTCTGTGGGTTCACCAACATTGAGCATTGTTTTAAGCATCGGCCTGGCCATTACAAGTGAAAATGGAAGACAATATGAAGTTTGTCCCCTTTTATAGCTGTTACAGCTTTCAGTCTCGGAAGACTTTCTAGAAGATGTTGAGTGTGTCTGTAAAAGTTGTTGTCCATTCAGCCAAGAAAGTGAGGTCCGGGTTGCATTTGATGAGAGACAAAAGGACCTGGGTTGGTTGTTTGGAGGATAGGTTGAGGCCAGGGATTTCAGGTACCTTCCACACCATTGGTGTGAGTTTGGTGTGACACCAAACTTATTTGAAGGGCAAAAATGCGGTTTTCAAACAGCTAGCAATATTTGAATGTAGCCTCATTCCTGTCCCGCCCCCGCCCTCTTGCGTCTCTGCCCAAAGAAACACCCCCAGCTCACTAAATTTGGACAATAAAAAAGAAACAAGAGTAGACCGATTCATCACGCATGCCTGGTCACCTCAGAGTGCACCTCAGTTGGCCATGCGTGTGAGTTGGACGGCCCGTTGGAATTGGCCTGGAGGTAAGGACCATGGCGTCTCACTTGCCTCAGATTGCACCTCAGAGTGAGCCGTGAGCGTGCAACGTTCCAAGAAATGTAACCTGTTTGATGTTGAATTATTGGGAATTTACAATCAATTTAGAATATATGAGATGTGAGCACCTTACAACTCAGAACAGTGATGTTATGGTTGGTTTTACAAACTCACCCATGAACCCGACACTGTTACATGTCTTTACCCTTGATTTGAAGTCAAGAGCTGTGCACTACCTTCTTTTTAACTTTTGTTGCTAACCGGAGTTAAATAAGAGACTATAATAGTCTACTATGCGCGAGCCTTTGGTACATCCCAGCGAGCCTCCGTGTACATGATGGCTGTGTGCAAATGATTGACAGACTATTCGGTCACGCCTCCAGTCACTACACTCTGATTGGCTATTCTTGTCCCGCTGTGACCAGTTGTAAAAGAATAATAACATTTTAAATAGGGGCATTAGATAGTGCCACAGACGAGTGATTTTTAATAATATTCTACTGTCAGGTCATACAGACAGTTTAAATATAGTAGGGGTGTCCCGATCGTTATCGATCAGATATCAGCAAAACGCAAGTATTGAATTATATTGGACTGCATCTAAAATCTCCGATATAAGCATTCCAATACAAGCAGTCCCGTCCAGACTTTGCTCTAGCTCTTCTATTGTATTTTTATTTTATTTATTTATTCTACTCAATTGCAGAAAATGCTTATGTTTAATTGAAACATAGTGCTTATTTTGCACTTAAATTTATTTTTGTTTACATTTGAATTATAGAGATTATTTTTCAGGAATTTCTATTTTTGTATTTGTTTCATTTAATTGTAGGATATTATGTTTTAATGTTTAACTTTATGTAACCAATTAGTTAATAATAAATTGTTCCGTTTTTCCTCATATCTGCTGTTGCTGACTATTGTTCTGTTTGCGTAATATTATTTGATTGAAAACTATTCTAAAACTCCATATTTCAAAATAAGTAACAAAAGTATGTATGATTTGTGCTGATATTGTATCTGATCAATGTCAGTATCAGCCAATACTACTCAAGGTTGCAATATCGGTATTGTATGGGAAGTGAAAAAGTTGTTTCGGGACATCCCTAACAAAAAGTGTTTGATTTTTTTTAAGCTGCAAACTCTACCTTTAAACACAGTCTTGTGGGTGTGCTTTGTGTAATGGGGCACATTGAGAAAAGACAGAAAATTACCTTTCCCAAGCATAATGTCCATAATGTCTTGGCAAGGTAAAATATTTTGATTCAGGTGGGAATAATTGATTTAGCGTAACCCCTGATTGATTCATTAAGATGTGTGTCTCAGGACTTTTTCTATACCATTTTAATGGATGTGTGTTTATGAGGATGGGTGCATTTATTTTCACCTTTTTTTTTCTCATGAAGGTTGTATACTATGTGCTGTCACAGCATGCACCAACACTTTGCGTCATCAAAAGATGGTCTCGGTGGGATTAAATGCACAAAGCAAAGTTAAAGCAAAGCAAATTTATTTAAAATCAGCCGTATTGTGTTATGAACCTGCCTTTGGAACGGAAGCTTGTCTGTTCATCAGACGATGACTAAAATTAGTTCTACACACTAATTAAATTACAGTTATATGTTAGTCAAATTAATACTCACCTAAGGGTGGCAAAACCTGGCACTGGTTCTACTTTTTGCAATGTGCACGTGTAACTAATATGACCAGCCAATATTTTTCCAAACGTTTGTGTAATGGATCATAAATCCCTCCAGGGGTCGCAATTTGCATTCAAAAGGTGTCATCCATGGTCAAGTAATGTAATGTTTGCTCAATGATACCGAAAGAAAGTTGAAATGCATGGTTCCAGATTCTTTTAAACCAAAGGTAACTCACACCCATGCACTGCTGTTCTTTTGGCAAATGAGAGACAAATAAAGGAAAACAAGTAAATAATAATAATAATAATAACAAGTAGTAGTAGTAATATAAGTGACGAGTTAGAGCAAATATCGTATTAAAACTATCACACACACATTACACATGAAAAAAATAGTACACTAATATGCCTGGCTTGTTAAATGAACCAAAGCTTGTGAAGTACAAAAATACACAACCCCAAGCTGTGTACCCAACAACATGTTATAAAAAAGTGATTTAAAATAAATGAATAAAATGAAATACATAAATGAAATAATAATAATAATAATAGTGCTATTACTACTACTACTACTACAAATAATAATATTAATTTCTTGTGAATACTGTAATTTTGTATATTCTCTTTTAAATTGAAATGCTAATATAAACTGACAAATTGAAACGCTAATATAAACAGACAAAGGGTAATTTGTCTTTTGATGGTCTTTGATGCAAAGGTTAGATTTAGATCTTAGGTTAGATCTTGCACGCACAAACACACACTCACACACAAAACAAAGCTTTTATCATTGTGTAATTTAGAGGTCACAATTTGAGTTGTTTTGCTGACTGCATTAGATTGAAAGCTATGTTTTTTCTATTATATATGATGGATAAAAAGGTTGTTGTTTTGGATAAATTATACTACTGACATTAACTTACGTAATTGTTTGAATGATTTTCAGGAGCCACTAATGGTTTTAATGTGACTGTGTTATCACATTATGGAACAGATAAATATAGAAATAGATCAGTGTCCTGTATCGGTAAGTGAAACAAGCTCTGGTGTTCATATAACAGATGGAAATCTATTTTAAATGATGCAATGCAATTGTGCCAACAACTCGATAATTTATCTGCTTTTTTTTTTTTTTTTTTTTTTTGCAAATCAAGTGGAGATTTAATGATGACTATAATTAAAAAGACATTTGGACTATACAGTAAACATGTTTGTATATGGATTGTACATGTGTATTCAATTAGTGGCAGGCAGTATGAACAACAACACCCTTATATTCTCTCTTATGTTGATCCAATTTTCCACATTTGCATTGTGTTTTCAGCTTTTAAAATAAACATAAAACCCCAATACCAGACATTTTGAACAAAAATAAATACCATCCTGTATGTTGTTCTCTACCCTGCGATTGGCTGGCAACCAGTTCAGGGTGTACCCCGCCTCCTGCCCGATGACAGCTGGGATAGGCTCCAGCACGCCCGCGACCCGAGTGAGGAGAAGCGGCTCAGAAAATGGATGTTGTTCTGTACTCTCTTCAGACCAGTGCTCAGTGTTGTTCCCCAGACTCAATATAATCTCTTTACAGTCACACCCCGCCCACTAAGCCATGATCGACAGATCACTTATCCAATGAGATTCCAGATCTCCTGACTGGCCTCCTTGCCGTCCTCCCGCCTCCTTGTCGGACTCGGTTGCTGTCTCGCGCCGCTAGCTTACCTCTCGTCTCTCCGGGAAGCCGAAGAACAACTACTCAAAAGTGCCAAACATGGAAGGCGACAACATAATAATGTCCGCTTGACTCGGGGGGGGGGAGGAATTTTCCAAGGTGAGTTTTTTATTTTTATTTTGAACCGTTCAAATCGAGTGGGAGGAGGAGGAGGAGGGAATTTAGCAGCGGGGTGGTTTGCGCGTGCGGCTGGCAGAAAGTTTATCCGGCTCACTTCGGGACAGGAGGGAAATTACTCCAATGTTTGTCGCCATGGAGATGTGTCATGCTAATAGCATGTGTTTGTGTGTGGGCGCCTCTTGACAAACCTTAACATGTAGTACATTATATTATTTTGGATTGTAGTCCATTTATTGAATATGGCCTGATTTGGTTGTCCAGATAACATTGAAACTAAGCAATTGTTTATTATCAGTGTTAATTATGTTATCAAGATTTGTAATTCTGTTATTCATTGTGTTTGTCTTTTAATCCAGCTCTGTTTGTGTGTACTGTATGTATGCAGTTAAATTTTTGTTTGGTAGGATATTCACAGTGTCAGTTGTCAGGCTTTGTGTACTACCCCACACACCCTAAATGATACACAACAGCTTACCTGTTCTCATGAAGCGATTGCCACTGGACAGAAAATAGAGTTGGAGACAGTGGTCTCGGTACTACAGATGTGCATTCCTGCAGGCAATGAAGTGATCAAGGCTTTAAATAGAGCCCAACAGGAATGCAAACAGACCCAGGAGAGAGCCCAAGCCTGGGGGCGTCTGGGGAGTAGTAGAGTAAAGGTATTTTGCTTAAAATAAGCAACAATTTGTGCCCACCTCTTGAATGTCACTCCAATTAGAAAGTCGACATGTTGTGGAAGGATACTTTCATGAAAGGAGATGTCGCTCTTCCACTTAAAATCTGATCTTTCGGTTCTTTAAGAGGTCAGAAGGGGTGATATTTATGTTTAGGTTTTTTCTCTTCATTTGGATGTTTTAAATTGGCCTGGTTACCTCTTAGGAGATAGAAGATGGTTAACAGTTTAGGGAGGTGAGAGTACAGTATTACCAGGTGTTGTGTGTTGTCAGTTGAGCAATGACTGGCAAGTGCATGATAAATCTAGACTACAAGCCAAACACTTAAAGTGGATAAGAAGTCTTGATGTGGTTCAGATTAATCTGCCTTGTTACATAAAGTGGTTCATACTACTGCAGTGACACTGCCCTTTTTATTCACCACCTTTCTAGTCTAATCAGGAATATTTTCTTAATTGTAGTCTCTCATTGCCCAATTTTGGGAGAAACTGATATTTAATAGCCTTATATAACCAGAAAATCTCTTCCTTACGCTGACTGTTTTACCACAGTCAAAGTATAAATCCGCACACATTAGTTAAGATAAATTGTGTCTTGCTGTTTTCCTCTCAAAATGAATTTATCTCAAATTAAGACATTTATCTATTGAGAGGAAAACATGCATTGTAATTAGAATTTTAGATTTATCTCTTTCAAATAGTGTAAGGAAAATACCATAGTTTTTTTTTCATAAAGGATATAACATACTGTTACAGTGCGTTGACAGTAGTTGACCTCTGATCTGTTCATATTTAGAATATTTCCCTCCAGAAGAAATAATGAAAATTGAATTAATGTGTTCCAGGGTCACACTCGCCTGACTTTGGTGCGGGCAGCGTGGGTTCAGTTCACACTCAGTGACGGTGTGAATGTGGGTGCAAATGGATGTCCCTGTCTATATGTGCCCTGCGACTGACTGGCGACCAGTTCAGGGTGTAGTCCGCCTTTCGCCCGAAGTCTGCTGGGATAGGCTCCAGCGCCCCGCGACCCTAACCAGGATAAGCGGTGTTGAAAATGGATGGATGGATGGATGTTCCAAGGTCAAACTATCACAATCATAAAACCTTATTTAAGTAAAATTTTTAAGAGTTTTTTTCCTTTTACACTAAGTGAACTGATTTCAGGCAGGGAATGGCATCTCATAAGGAAGAAAAAAGAGATTTGTGATTACACAACTGCTTTCGTACTGTATATGCCAACAAAATAACAATAAAATGCAAGAGGAAGAAGCAGAAGAAAAAAGTTTCCATTCATGTCTGAAAGGGACTGGGAAGAAGAAGAACTCAACTGATAATATAAATAAAACAATATATCATGAACAAACAATAAAATGTGCTCTCAATCTTCACTTTACCAGTGAAGTGGAGAGGGAAATTCCTGCTTTGAGGGCAATTCATTTCACTTTTTAAACATTCTTAACTTTCATAAAATTGTAAGTTCACCGCTGTCAAACAATAAAATGGGTCCTCACGGTGATGGATCGGTTTTGGGAGATTACTGCTTCTGTTTGCTAGATAAATTGCTTCACATAAGCGCTAAACACAGGTCACTCTTAAGTGTCAACAAACATTCCATTCTTCTTCATCTATTCATTTTATTATTATCGACCTAGTCATATTGTACAGATCAACCACTGCAAAACCTGTATACCACTTTCCCACATCTTGCATCCATTTCTGGTTGTATGATCTTCATCCCTTTTATTCTCCATACCTCATCATGTATACCCTTCTGTGCGGGCATCACGCCAAAAAACATCAACAGCCAAAGAAAAGAAAACACTGTGGATTTAATACATGGCAATTCACAAATATGCGAAGTTTTGCAATTTGTTTTGAGGGGAGATATGCGGAGCTATATGCGGAGGTTCCATCCATCCATTTTCTATACCACTTTTCCTCATTAGGGTCCTCTCCCAGCTGACTTCAGCCAGGAAGTGGGGTAGGACCTGGACTGGTCGCCAGCCAACCACAGGGCACAAACAGTATAGACAAACCTAGACGAACAACCATTCACACTCACATTCACAGCTAAGAAAGATTTTGAGTCTTCAATTAACCTAAAATGCAAATTGACACTTTTTCGATATTCATGCACAGAGAGCAATAATTTTTTTTTTTTTTTTTTTTTTTCAGTGAGCCAACATTTTTTATTGAGGCACCAAACAATATTCTTTTGGCCTCATTAAGTTATTTTTCTCTGCGCTTAACTTTCCTTGACACTGACTTGCATTTCAGAGAGGTTCTGGTTTTAGTTTCTCTTCAGCTTCCCTTGATAGCCTGCAGACAGCTCTTACTGGCAGTCGAATCTCTTCTCCAGCAGTGGCCAAAATACACATAGATGTCCTGTATATGTGTACACATACTGGTACCATATGGACCTCCTCACAGACTCATGCATGCACAATATACTGTAAATTTAGCGCATGCGTACAGACCCAAATGTTCTGAACGCACATCTTAACACGTAATCACATGTAGCTAGTCCTCCAAAGCCTTCATATTCTGTTCTTTGCACTTATATTTCACTGGTCGCACACATGGGCCCCCGGTAATCAATTTAAAATTAGAGCAAGAGCTGCTCCAAGAACTTGAGCACTGCTTGCCAGCTCTGACTCTGAGGCCATACTTTTCTTGGTATGTGTGCGTGCGTGCGTGTGCGTGTGTGTGTGTGTGTGTGTGTGTGTATGAGAGAGGCAGCAAGAGCCAGCTTTTGATATTGAACCAACTTTGAGGGGCCTACAATGGGGCATTTCTTCTCCACTCTGCTTCTTTTCAAGTAGTATATCCCCGCTCATACTCACCAAAAGCAGAGCCAGCATTTTTAGGCAGTTCTTTGAAACGAAATAATAATTTCAAATGAAATCTCTACTACAAGTTTGGTCCCCTTTTCGTCTGACCTTGGTTCCCGATATTAATTACAGTTCCTACTGCTCCAACCCGCATCGTGAAGCCACTAAAGTGAGTCTGGTCTTGTGGCTTAGAGTTGTGGCTTCCTTTAAGCTTAGCTGACCAATAAAAATAGTGTTGTTGTGATAATGCCTGTGGCGTTTCGTTTGAATATAAGTTTAACCTGCATGAAAAATGTACAGTGGACCCTCTGTTGATTTATCCATTCCAAAAACCGAATTGTACAAAAACTGAATGTAAATCAAATTCATCTGTTTCAGACACCCCAAAGTTTATCTAAAAATATTTTATTGAGATTAAATACAGTTTACTATACACAAAACAATGTGAAATAAATGTAAATGACTGAATGAAATGGACAAATGAAGGTTAAACATCACTTTTACCTTCATTGAAGAATATTGATGGCATCTGAAAAATGGCAAAGAGGGGACAGGGAGGGTAGGGTATTGTTTGGAAAAGTAAGCATTTTCATACTTTGCAATGAGTTCTTTCTTGAATTGTATTGTGTTTCTCATCTTTTTTATTAAAGGGCCGCCACTTGGAACATTCTTTGGCCCCATTGTGGCTTATTGAACAGTCACACTCTATTAATAAGCACAAAAACCTTCGAAGTGCTTCAATGAATGCACGGGGTAAGGCTGACTGAAGAAAACACTCAATTAAGTTGCTTTTTTTGTCACTGCCACCTTTCTGTTTTTTGGAAATAAATCGCCAAATTACCGTAATTTCCCTATAATGCACATTTCCCCCCCAGAAAATTGTCAAAAGTCAATAGCATTACACATAGATATAGGGGAAAATGAAAAAATCTTTCACATTTCATAAATATATGCCACCATCAAGAGGTTAAGAAAAAGCTGTACACTTCCATTCCAATGTCACCGCCACCTTGAGGTTATGAGAAAGGTTTACACCTTCATTCTAATATGCCGCCACCTTGAGGTTATGAAAAAGGTGTAGCTTACACTTTCATTCCAATAGGACAGGGGTACGTATGACTTTATATATGTGCAGTTGTGCTCATAAGTTTACATACCCAGGCAGAATTTGTGAAATATATATAAATATGTATATATTTATTTATTTTTTGAAATATGACTCAACAACAACCATCATTAATTTCTTTATTGTTATGTTTTGTTTAATGAAAATGCTTTTCTGAAATGCTTGACAGTTTAAGTTGATTAAAATAAAATGAATTGTGTTTCGCCTAGCCCTTCATATTTTCTTTAAAGAATTATACCCATCTTACAAATTCTGTAATCAAACATATAACAACTCTGTGTTTTCTCATTTACTAAATGAAAGTAGGGCTGTGAATTTAAAAATAAGAACAAGTAAATAAAAAACGTATTACGTTCAAATAAAGAGCTTAACTTCAGAATAATTCTTTGAATTAGGTAGAACGGTTTTCCAGGATTTTGGGGTCAACTTTGGGGGTGCGTATTATACATGGGTGCGCATTATACACGAGACGTTATGGTACACAGGCAGGTGGATGAGATTGGTCGGGACCTTTTTCAACTGTACCAAAAACAGGCAGATGTACGAAAATGTGGCAAATTTCCAGTGGTAGGTTGAAAAGGATGTGCAAATCATTGTATTCTGTTTTACACAAAGACGGTTTGTACAAGCCTGGGTTGATTTTTGCACCTATTGGTGCCGTAAATCCTCACTCCCTTGGAACAGCTGCTTCCTTTCTAGCTAGCTCACTGCCTTTCTGTGGCGCTGTGTTAGATCAACTTAATCCAATTCATTCTGCCGCGGTCGCCGACTCGCCGTTCACCTAGGGAATGGCTCATTTCGTCTTGGGTTGTGGCACTCCCATGAATATCTCTACAACTCCTCGGGACTAGGCGAATGAACAAACTTCATGTGGAGATCTCATTGGAGCTACATATGTGTACATGCGCAGAAACTATACGCAGTAAGTCCAAATGGTGTGGGCTATAAACAAAGGCTAACAATTGTGTAAAAATGTTTCTTATGTAAATGCAGCATGGAAGCATTGCAAGTCTTGTCAGAATAATGTAAATAGTATGTCATTCTTTGATTCGTTGTTATTCCTATTCGAATAACTTTATAGGGAATAACCTTGGTTGTGCTAAAAACGGCATGCATGCTTGAAATATAATAGGGAAGTGAAATGTTTGAGGATGTTTCCTAAAATGCTCTTCTGGCTTGTCTGGACACTCTTGATATCCGCTGCTGGATAGTTTTTTATCAATCATCCACAGGACTTCCACTTTGAATTTGAACACTGGCTACGGTAGTTGCCATCTAATCTGTAACTAGCACGGCATATTGTATTAAAAATGTATTTGTCCATGGAGTTTTTCATTGCACATTGGTGCAAAAGATGGTAGTGAAACAAATTCAACTTTGTTTTTTTTTTTCTTTTCAACCCAGAACCACAACATTGTCCCTCGTTTGCTCTTTATTCACATTGCTTCATTGTCCATGTTCAGATAATATAGCAAAATAGATGTTTCGCTCACTGCTCTTTCCTGTGTTACAGGAACAAAAAATACAGAGGGTGATTTTTAGGAAATTCAGGCACTGCTGCATATGAAAAGTGCTTCATTTACAGCAGTGCCCACAGCCTAGTCAGCCAGCCACCAAGGAGCGAACGTATGGTAAAGGCTTCATTAAGGGCTTAAAGGCTTCACTGCACTCCGTGTCCATCTTAAAAAACAAAAGCTTAAAATGGCGCACTGATTTCCAATGTAGTAATATAGAAGCTTTTATTTTGAAGTTGCCCCTCTCAGCACGTTGTCGGAGAGGCAGCATGTCACGGTAAGACACAATTAACAATCGTTGTAGCGTCTGCCTTGATTTAAACTTTTCGGCTGGCATGACCGCAGTAAAAAAGCGGCAGAAGTAAATAGAGAGGGAAATCACAACTGTCAAGTTCCTTGCAGTTTATGACCGTGCACGACTGACCAATCAAGCAGAAAAACAGAGACGTACCCTTCCTTGACAGTTCACTATACAGACAGGGATTTTCGAATGAAAGCAGGCTGCTGCGACATCCCTGCTGAATGTAAACATGAATGGCGGTTGCCAAATACAGTGTTCATCCCCGACATATGAAGGCTCGTATATCGTGTCCCCAGACTGGTTTTGTCCTGGAAGCCCCGAGCAAAACCTGGCACTCTTGAATGAAAATGAACTTTCGTTCGAAAACCGTTCTTTGATGCCACAATGAGTGCTTTCTCAATAACAATTCAGTTCACGTGCACGTTCTCCCAAAATATGAAATATTTCATAAATTTTTTGTTCATTGAACTTGTTCAGGCACAACACTAACTATGGAAGACACTATAAAAGGTTTTGGTCCTTATACGCCATTTGAAAGGTCGGGCTTGGTGGTTTTATGTTTATTTGTTAGCGTTTTTGCGCTCGTGTTTGTGCTTGCGTGTGTGTGCGTGTAGGTGCTGACCTAATTCTGTTGGAATGTCTATTGAAGATGCTTATGAACCAGCTCCACCTTTTCAGTGAAATTTTACTGTAACCTTTGACACAAATGTTTTTTTCTTCCTCCTCTATTTATCAGTGCCTTTTCACGATTTTCTTGGCTCTCTCTCTGCTTTTTTTTGCCTCCTGGCTCCCCGCTCCTGCTGTGTTTGTTGTTTTTATGGAACATCAGTGTTTTTAAAGGAGGTTAAAGGGACGTTATGGAGCATGATGATGATATCAGATTTGGCAGGTACATAACAGAAACTAATGGAAATGAAATTGAAACTGCACAAGCAGTTTCTTTCAGATTGGGATCACACTGCCACAAAAAATGTGTTAAAAACATTTTTACCTGTCATAGTAATGATAAATCTTTGAATGCCATGCATGCGCAGCACGTTTATACTACTGTTTGCTCATGATTTTTAATAATTTTGTTTTCTTTCTTTCTTTTCTACCGCTATGTGAAATTTTATTTTATTTTGAATTTATAGCTGTAGCAGAACCTCAGGAATATGTCTTATAAGGAACCAATAATGTTTTCACATTGGAATTTGAATTGTTTCCTTTTATATATTGATTGTGGAATGCTAACATTTGTTATAATTTCAATCTTTTGACAATTGGCAATCTACCATTTAGTCTTTTAACCTCTGTGTACTGTTCAGAGAATGAACACCAATATTTAACAGGACAGGGACTGGAGTCTGGGAGTGGGCACCAGCTCCTAGCAACACCTAAATGCACTTTCCCTGCTGTCATCACTTACATGGAAATGGATTCTAATTTGTCCGGAAGAGGCAAGTAAAAAAAAATGTAATAATCTAATTTGCTCTACATCTATCAGGAGCATATCGACAGTCATAATAAAGTAATTAGAGTATGAACACAAATAATTAATCTTGGAAATTATGTTGTCTTGCCTTTTTTCAAAGGAAAATGTTAGCGATAAAAGAATGTATTGTATAATTAGAGAAGCATTATAAGTTAATTCGACTGATTTGATTGTTCATAGTTTTTGTTGAATTGGTCATATTTGCTACTAGTCACTATAGTGGCAGCGTAGTCAGTAGTGTAGTATGGAATTCTTCTATACCACTATTCCTTGTTTGGGTCGCGGGGAACAAGCCAACTCGTAGAGAACTCAAGACACAGGCACATGCACACACATACACGTACGCACACGACTCTCAACAGATTTTAAAACTACGTATATCATGGTGGTGCATTTAAAATCTGATTCATATCTCTCTCTTCATCTGAATTGCATGGTCTAAATAGAAGGCTATTTGTTATCCAGGCTGTTATATGACTTTTACTGTGAACTTCTTACTTGATCCATTTGGAGACTTAGAGTCGGTCATAAATGCTAAGCCAAACCATTTTGTAAAGGTGGTGATATGTGGTAGCCTACCAACACAAACCTGAAAAAAATCCTCCTCATCTTCATATCTGATGAAGATAAAACAGAAAGAAGTACCTACCTGTAAATAGCCTGGATGATATACAGTAAGAAGTGTTTCATAGTTTACCGTAATTTCTCGTGTATAATGCGGACCCATGTATAATACGCACCCCCAAAGTTGACCTAAAAATTCCGGAAAACCCCTCTACCTATGCATAAAGCATTTTTACAATGCATGCTTTTGTTTCTACCCATATGATCAAAACGAATTATCTGTATTTTGTTAGTTTAAAAATAATTATTATTCTGAAGTTAGTCACTTTATTTGAGCACGTAAAACTGCCGTTTTATTTACTTGCTCTTATTTTGAAATTCCCAGCCCTATTTTTATTTAATAAATGAGAAAACACACAGTTGTGCTCATATGTTTGATTACCCAGGCAGAATCTGTAAGCTGGGTGTACAATTCTTTAAAGAAAACATGAAGGGCCAGGCGAAACACATTTAATTTTATACAAATTTTATACACATTTAATAAACATTTCGTTTTATTTTAATGGGATTCAAATTAAACAGTCAAGCGTTTCAGAAAAGCATTATCATTAAACATAACCATAGAGAAATGAATGATGGTTGTTGTTCAGTCATCAGTCATATTTAAAAAAACAATCCATCCATCAATCCATTTTCTACCGCTTATCCGAGGTCAGGTCGCAGGGGCAGTAGCTTTAGCAGGGACGCCCAGACTTCCCTCTCCCCAGCCTCTTCATCCATCTCTTCCGGGGGGATCGCGAGGCGTTCCCAGGCAAGCCTAAGGATGTAGTCTCTCCAGCGTGTCCTGGGTCGTCCCCGGGGTCTCCTCCCGGTGGGACGTGCCCGGAACACCTCACCAGGGAGGCGTCCGGGAGGCAGCCCAATCAGATGCCCCAGCCACCTCATCTGGCTCCTCTCGATGTGAAGGAGCAGCGGCTCTACTCTGAGATCCTCCCGGATGATCGCGCTTCTCACCCTGCGGAGGAAACTCATTTCGGCCGCTTGTATCCGGGATCTTGTTCTTTCGGTCACGACCCACAGCTCGTGACCATAGGTGAGGGTAGGAATGTAGATCGACCGGTAAATCGAAAGCTTCGCCTTTCGGCTTAGCTCCTTCTTTACCACAACGGATCGATACAAAGTCCGCATCACTGCAGACGCTGCACCGATCAGCCTGGCTCTCCTGTTCCATTCTTCCCTCACTTGTGAACAAGACCCAGGGATACTTGAACTCCTCCACTTGGGGCAGGATCTCATCCCCGACCTGGAGGGGGCACGCCACCCTTTTCCGACTGAGGACCATGGTCTCAGATTTGGAGGTGCTGACTCTCATCCCAGCCGCTTCACACTCAGCTGTGAACTGCTCCAGTGAGAGTTGGAGGTCACGGCTTGATGAAGCCAACAGAACCAATTCATCTGCAAAAAGCAGAGATGCAATACTGAGGCCACCAAACCGGACCCCCTTTATGCCTCGGCTGTGCCTAGAAATTCTGTCCATAAAAGTTATGAACAGAATCGGTGAGAAAGGGCAGCCTTGGCGGAGTCCAACCCTCACCGGAAACGAGTCTGACTTACTGCTACTTAAAAAAACAATATTTCACAAATTCTGCCAGGGTAAGTAAACTAATGAGCACAACTGTACATATATGCAGTCATACGTGCCCCTATCATATTGGAATGAAAGTGTAGGCTACACCTTTTTCATAACCACTAGGTGAGGGTGGCATATTAGAATGAAAGTGTACAGCTTTCTCACAACCTCTAGGTGGCGGTGGCATATTGGAATTAAAGTGTACAGCTTTGTCATAACCTCTAGATGGCGGCATACATTTATAAAATGTGAAGGTTTTTTCCATTTACCCTATACCTATGTATAATGCGCACTATTGACTTTCAACATTTTTTTGGGAAAAAAGAAAATGGGCATTATACATGAGAAATTACAGTAGGTGTTACAGATCTGAAGGTGCTGTTGTCTTTTGTCTTAATGCGGGACAGCCTGTTAGCCTGATATTTAAGGATACCAGAGACCTGCTGGTAACCTTTTAATAGCAAAAAGTTGCTGCATCTTGCAGCCTTTCGACGCGATATTAATGCCAGTGTTTAAAACTTTCAGACCTGTGCCTGTGAATATCGCCATTCAACCAGGTTATTGTATTCTCGAGGCATTAATTTGATCACAACTGGACTTTTTTAGTTGTCTTACCCTCTAACTTAGGGAATAAATACTTGGGTTTCCACACCAACACTAAGGCTATGTGCATGCATTGATGGAGCCTGCACGAATCAGAGGCGAAACATCTTCTAAGATCTTCTAACCAGAACTATGTAGCTGCAATCAATTCAGTGCCTTTAGAATGCTTTGAAACCGATTTTAAAAGTTTGCTTTTTCCATTGTTGTGTAAATGATTGACCAAAACCACAGTTTGCATCTTGTGTATCTCTTGTGTAAAGAACACTCTGTGTCTGTCAACGTAGGTTATAATGAGAATCTTAAATTTGATGATGTCGTTAACGGGAAGCTAATGCAAGGAGGCCAAGACGGGGGATGTTACATCATTACTGGTTAACATCTTAACAGTACCATTGTCAATGAACAAAGGATTAATTACCGGGGGGTGGGAATCTCTAGGTACCCTACGATTCGATCCAGTTATGATTTAGAGGCCTAGGATTCAATTCAATTTGATTACCATCTCGATGCATATTTTTTAACATATTTTTTTTTTCCTTGACTACTTACAAATATTAAAACAATATTTGTAATGACCCATACTGTCGTGATTGGAATAAATAACATACATTATCTTTTATGAAAACTAAAGAGAAGAGATTGCAAATTTTACATTATAATTAATACAAGGTGCCACGGTGGACGACTGGTTAGAGTGTCTGCCTCACAGCTCTGAGGAGCGGGGTTCAATCCCTGGCCCGCCTGTGTGGAGTTTGCATGTTCTCCCCGTCCCTCATGGGTTTTCTCCGGGCACTCCGGTTTCCTCCCACATCCCAAAAACATGCATGGTAAGTTAATTGACAACTCTAAATTGCCCGTAGGTGTGAATGTTAGTGCAAATGGTTGTTTGTTTGTATGTGCCCTGCGATTGGCCGGCAACCAGTTCAGGGTGTACCCCGCCTCCTGCCTGATGATAGCTGGGATAGGCTCCAGCACGCCCGCGACCCTAGTGAGGAGAAGCGGCTCAGAAAATGGATGGATGGATAATTCATACAACAAGTGGCGGTCTTAGCTAGATACTGCCACTGTGTACACACAACAAATGGTTCTCAGCTTTGCAAAAAGCCAACAGGAAACAAACGTATGTGCCTATAGGAAGTTTACCTCTCCGAGTTGCTCAATGGTTTGCTGAATGGCAAAAAAAGGTCGGAACGGCTGTTTTTCCTACTTCTTTGGGTGGGAATGCTTCATGTGAATCCTCATGTTTGTTGTGTTTCCAACATATTTTATTCCCAGTATTCCGTTTTTAATCCCACTAAAGCACTCTTAGTTATATGGGCAAAATTGACAGAAGTTTTATCATTCCGCCATCATTTCTTTAACAAACGATTGCAGAAATGTTCTAATCAATTCAGCATTACTTACATCTCAAAATGTAATCATACATGTAATTTATCACTTGATTTATGCCTGCACAAAATGTAAACTAATACCCAATGACTAAAGGCGGCTGGCTCTCACTCACTTAGTCCCTCTGTATTCCCTCCCCACTGTTTCCAGGTGCTTGTTCATGGGGGATTTATTGGCTGCCTCTAAATATTTAAGAAGTGTACTGCTTGACCTGCTGTGTATAAAAATTGGCCTGACATAACCATTTGGCAATTACAAAATCCAATTATAAGCCCATTATTCTGTACTATTCTTTTAAATCATTTTTAAATAATCAACACAAACAAATGAAACCATTAAAAGGAAAGTGACTAAATCAAGGATCATATCTGACCACTGCTTTACATTGACAAGAACATTGTAAATTTTATTATGTATAATCTGGTTTTCGTCACTGCTCATATCAGCTATTACAAACATGCATCACTTCCTGTTTACCAGCAGTCTGCCAGAAAATAAAAACAGACAAACTGCTCAGCGCTGTATACAAAGGCTTTCTGTGTTGTTATGTTTGTTCCTAGCAGGACAATGGTGTGATATAAAATGCACATCATGCTCCTCTCCATGCCTTTCTTTTTGCGTCTGTTAGTACTATTTACTGTAAGTCATTACACATTCATTTGGTTTGGACTGTGCTTTGTCTGACCTGAAGCTATGCATACTTTTATGCATCGTTAAACAGACGCTGATTTATGTTGTGCACAGTAAATATAACTATGCCTGTCTATTCTCCCTCCTTATCCCATGTTTTTTACTCACTTAGTTTTCCAACATCAGTTTCTCTTCATGACACTTTTTCTCTCAGCGACATTACTTTCACTCTCCTTCTCTCCTCAGTGCATGAGGACTGTCAGTAGTAATGGGCACAGGCATGGAATTCCCAGCAGAATGACTCACTACGAGAAATTCGGGGTCGATGTGTGATGGTTTTTGTGGGTGGATGGGTGGAAATGGGTGGAAGGGGTTATCTGCTCCCCAATATTTTTCCTTCGTGCTGATAAAAATTGCGGAAACTCTTTGATAACCGTGTTAAAGGTCTGTCTAAATAACAATAGCTGATTGTGTGGTTATCGATGTTTGTGAACTGTTACGCTTACAGCACTTGTAATGCTAACCACCGAGTGTGCATATAGTAAAATACAACTCCAACATATATGGATTTACACTAGGTCTGTGTGAACAAGAATCGCTTGGACACTTGTTTTTCTTTAAAAAAAAAAAATACAATGAAAGTGCTTAACCACTTTTGCAATATGTCTGACACGTAAACATATCCTACTTGTTCTTAAAAAGCAGTAATTTGCAATTATGTCATTTGTTAAACTGGAATCTTTCAGTAAACGGTTTGGAGTGGTATATGAGTCTCTGGGATGCCTAGTGTTTAAAATTGTCTCATTGTTACAAAATGACACATTCATCAATCACAGCTAAACCTGTATATCCTATTTTGTGTATATGCATGGATTTTTTATCCTCAATGTTGCATAAAATGGTAATCTCCAACTATCTGCTGTATGTCTCTATAATTGCTTCCAGCAGTTGTGTGGCGCCAGTCAAATGCATTTGGACGCTGCATTTACTCTCTCTCTCTCTCTCTCGCTCTCGCTCTCACACTGACACGCACGGTCGCACACACACACGCACACACACAGGCGATAATCAAAGTGTGCAAAATCAGATCTAGGCATAGTTTTTTTGGGGGGGCTCGTCCACCTGCTGTCTTATGGATGTGAACTGAGTTAAGTACAGCAATCATTATCAGCAACTGAGCGTGTGCATGTGTGAGTTCATGCATTTCATATAATATATATATATATTTTTTTTCCCCCCAGGCTTTGACTACAAGCCAATTAACTGGCTGGTCTCTTGCAGTTTAAAAAAAAAAAAAAAAAAAAAAAAAAAAAAAAGCCAAAACAACAACGTTCTAACATTTTATCTGGGGATGGGGGGAAATACTTCTTGTCTTTAAGTGTTTGACTTATTGTTTAATTCCACATCTGGTGATAGGTTGCACAGCTAGAAATTCATTGGAAAGCTTTGGACTGGGTGTATGTTTTAAGCCGTGTTGATTTAACAGAGAGCAGATGTGATGGGTTGGTGGTTGCTGAACCAGTGAACCAGTCTCAAAGTGAAACCTTTTACATTATATGGACCAAACTATCCAAACGTGGCTATTCCATAAAGAGTCTCTTTAGTCAGAAAAAAAAAATGTCAGAGGGCACTAATGTTGGCAGAGAGGGGCAAGCTCACAATCTCTCGTAGTTTAAAGTTTAGAGGTTGTTTGATGGGGTTGAGGTCAGGGAACTGTGTGAACCAGTGAAGTTCTTCCACACCAGGCACTCATCCAACCACACCTGTGGACTGTGCCTTGAGCATGTTCTGTCATGGAACAGAAAATGGCTTTCTCCAAACTGGTCGCACAATGTTGGAAGCATATAATTGTCCAAAATGTTTTTAACATTATTTAGTTGAATTTTCCCAATCCGGTCACGTGCTCGGCGCCTCTCACCGTGGGCAACTCCAGAGTGGAAGGGAGTCCAACCCCTCTTGAGAGGACTGGTACCAGAGCCCAAGCTGTGTGTGGAGGCGAGTCAGACTATATCTAGTCGGAACTTCTCGACCTCACACATCAGGTGACATTCCACGTCACGTGCTCGGCGCCTCTCACCGTGGGCAACTCCAGAGTGGAAGGGAGTCCAACCCCTCTTGAGAGGACTGGTACCAGAGCCCAAGCTCTGTGTGGAGGCGAGTCAGACTATATCTAGTCGGAACTTCTCGACCTCACACATCAGGTGACATTCCACGTACCTAGAGCCAGCTTCTGTAGCCGGGGATCGGATGGCCAAGGTCTCTGCCTTCGGCCACTGCCCAGCTCACACTGCGGGGGGGGGGGGGGGGGCGATGCTTGTCGCTTTTTAAAAATGCCTTTTAAAACCGGTACAACAGTACAGTACAGCATACATAAACCAACACACATACATAAACCAAAAAAGGAGACCACGCTCTACCGAGCATTATGGGGCGGGTCGGTTGACAAAAGAAAAGAGGAACTTTATCAAATGCGTCCATCTATTAGCACGTGCTGTCATCAAGCGGCACCTTATACAAAGGTGCTGCCCAATGACGTTGCTTCTAAACACCCTGTAAGAGAACTACATTACCCAAACGACTTTTGCAGCAATGTCAGTGTTCACTGTTTGAGGCGGAGTAAAGCGCTCTGGTTTTATTTCTACAATGTTGCACTGTGTGGAATTGATTCATTGTAAGGTTGGATATTTTAAATGTACCGTTAATTTGTTTGTATAATTTTTTTGTACTGAACCACTAATATGCTATAGTAAGATTTTACTTGTTTACTTGGTTAGAACCACTGCTGGACTAGACTTATGGCCATAAAAAAGTATCATTATGGGATACCTTTTATTTATTTGAACAAATAAAAATTCAAACAGTTAAGACATTTTGGATGCATTTTTCATTTCACCTTTAGTAGCTTAAATGTGACGATGTAAGACGTTAATTACACTCATGAGAGCACAGATATATTGACATGTATTTAAGTTAGTCACGCTACACATGACTGGGACGATGTAATTTTCCAAAGGCACACAAAACGGCGTGTGCTTTTTTTATGGTAGTGCCCAGGTTCTTACTTACAGCTAGCTTCAGCTGAATATTGTCCAAACAGTCAAGTTGTGTTAAGCAAGATAAAAAGGGGCAGTTGCTTTTCTTTATAAGAGGTATTTTTTATTTTTTTTGGTCTCAGTTTTTCAGTAGTAATTACATTTACATGAGGCATTAAGGGAGTGAAAATTATGCTTTACACGACCAGGATTTTTGGGGCCAATCACCGATCAGCGAGTTTAAAAAAACGATAACCGATCACCGATCCGATCACAAAATGGAGCAATATGTCTATTTAAATAACATTTACTGTGTACTGTACGCCGAGTATCTTCGAAAGTATTCTCTTGTCGGGTCATGTTTTCTAATCAGTCAGGTCAAACCAACATTACAACATGACAGAAATAATGGGTGCTTACTTACTGTAATTAAATTACTTTATTGTAATTAAATTACTTCACACACACCGAAACTTTAGAGCATGATTCGATAGAACACCGGGATGTTTACGTACAACTGTTAGTGCTAGCATAATGTTTTGTTCCCTGCTTGCGAGCCGTATCGTATTAAAAGTATGTAAACATACCTCAAGCAATTTTTGAACAAAAGTCCTCTCCTGACCACCGGGGACCATCAACACACGTTTTTCCCCATTTTGTTCTTACAATACACGTGGCGCAATCCATTGTTGTTGTCGTCACCATGGTAACGTGTGTATCCCGTCGCGTTTGGGTTGACGATAGAGCCCAGTGATCGTGAAAGATGGGATGTGGTGGTATCGGAATACAAGATTTTATTCTAGTAGTCTGAGAAAGATCGTGAAAGACCAAATTTGTCTTGTAGTCTGATCCAGGCTTATGTGTTGTCTGTCCCACACTGCCGACATATTTAAAAAAAATGAAATAAATTATTGGATATTTACAGTACTACATCAAAAGACGCGCGACAAGGCAAAAAATAAAGTAACTTTTGACTTCAGATATTCTGTACATGATGGAAACGCGGAGTAAATGTCTTTTGCGGACCAGATCAATGACGTCATTGATCAGATCGTGGAATTATGACATTAAGGCCGATCAGCATAAAATGCTAATTATCGGCCGATACCGATCAAACCGATCAGATTGGTGTAAAGTCTAGTGAAAAGTGGACCCAAAGAAGGAGTGGGGTTCTGGTGAGCTTTTGTGGTTATTGTGTGAGAAGAAGGAAGGTTTGCCAGAGGAGCGCCAGCACACTTGTTTGAACAAAAGGTGTGCACATTGTCTCATTTAGTGTGAAAGCAACAAAGAAGGTGCAAGTCATTTATGTAACCATCCATCCATCTGTCCATCCATTTTCTGTAATGCTTACTCTCACGAGGGTCGCGAGCATGCTGGAGCCTATCCCAGCTATCTTCGGGCGAGAGGCGGGGTACACCCTGAACTCGTCGCCAGCCAATTGCAGGGCACATATAAACAAACTACCAGTCGCACTGACATTCACATTCACATCCTACGGGCAATTTAGAGTCGCCAATTAACCTACCTTGCATGATTTTTGGTATGTGTGAGGAAACCCGGAGAAAACCCACGCAGGCACAGGGAGAACATGCAAACTCCACACAGACGAGGCCGGATTTGAACCTGGGTCCTCAGAACTGTGAGGCAGATGTGCTAACTAGTCGTCCACCGTGCCGCCTTATGTAAACAGGATCATACAATTTCTTGCTACATTAGGGAGCATGAGCCTAAAACTCACCCACAAATTTGCATAAACAGGTTTGTCAGTAACTAATTTGTAATGCCAAGGAATGTCTTTTGGGAAACATCTGTTTGGCCAGTGTTTGTGGTCCTTGGGTTCTCTTGCGGGACAGCTGGAACAAAATGTCTTGGCCTGTTTGAGTAATATAAAATGCAGCCTACATGAAGCTGTTACCAAGCAAAACAGGTTGGACACCTCTTTTGAAAAATGGGAAAAACAACAACGTTACAGTTATGTAATTTCATATCATGATACCAATTTATATCCTGATATAGAATTTTTCCTTAAAATTACATTACATAAATGGCAGAGTAAAGAATGAAGGGTAGGTGTTTTGGTAAACAAGTCTCGTTGTTGAGATTAACCGTAGATACTATAGGTTTTGTTTACAGAGGTGCTGTTATGATTTTGAAGTTATGAAGTTTCTTCTGCAAAAAGCTTCCAAGCCTTTTTTTAGCAGTATAATTTTGACGCACTTTTGGCTGTCATTTAAACTTTTTATTGCTGCGGTATCTCTGGAGAAAGGCCAAAGGAGACATGACTTGACTGTGGTTAGCATTAGCACCTGGTGCTGTTTACAGTGGCACTCTCTGCCACCCGAGAGGGAGTGTAAATTAGGCACCCGACACCTTGCTGCATTCATGATTGAGGGTTATTTTTCTTTGGGATAGATTTAACGGTTGTATCAGTAACTCTTTAAGTCCTACCCTTGCAAATATCACCGTTATGGATTGTTGCCTTCTATAGTTATTAATGACCAAGTATCGGCAGCACTTCGTCAAATGAATAAGCAACGAGTAATTTTGCTGATGCAGGATGATCAGGGTTGGTTTGAGATACCTGCAAACAATTCAACCTTTTAGTCCTCAGATATTCATGTATAACTTGGTTTCCAAGCTCCTTTTTACAAATACTAATCAACACACCTTACTCATGCTTATCAGCGCTGAACGAGCAATAATCCAAGAATTTGATTGTTTTGTTGATGTTATGTTCAGCTTTGTGTTACTGATACTGTAATGAAGTATACAGGATATTTATTTATTTATTTATTTTAACATTAAATTATTTTAGGGTCTTCAAACACACTTTAAAAACAATACACACATTTAAACACCATGCATGCAAATCAGTCGCCTTTCGGCGAAATATGGCGTTTTGAACTCAAAATAGGCCATTTACGTGAACCGTATAGATCCGATGCGTTTTTCCTGGAGGGGGGCAGGGGGGGTAGGTCGCCGTCACTGACGTCAGAGGCTGTTTCGTAATCCTTGAACGCTGGCAGCTATATCCATTCCACACATCCACCATTCACACATAGTTGTGAATATTACTCCATGGCGGACTAATTTGCGGCCTGAGGTTCTGCCTGTGCGCTCGGGTCCTGGATTGGTTAAGTCACAAGAGTTGACGAGACCAGAAAAAAACTTCCGTTGCTTCTGCTGTTAAGAAGTAACTGTACTTTTACTCCATTACAATGATCTAAATGTCGCTCACTACTTTTTTTGATCAATTATTGCTTATTTAGCAACTATTTCCTGCGCGAGACTACGACTTACGCATCAGGCGCCAGTTTAAGCGCTAGTGACGTTTAAGTCTGGTTCACCAATCAAACGACACAAGAAAGACTTCACACAATGTCTTCCATTGGGCTGTACTATCAATTGGGTTAACTGGTTAAAAAAAAGATATTTCACATGAATTAAAAAATAAATAAATAAATAAAAACGAAACACGAAATAGCGGGACCACGTAGCGTGAACCACAATATACCGGGGGTTTACTGTATGTGCATTCTTTGGTTTCAAATGTGAGGTTATTCTGCGAGCTCGATAGCGAACGCCACGTCCAACCCTGTATGTGTGCATTTTGCATTGTGTGAATATCTGGCATATGGTAGCCATCTTGCCCTGGCGGCTGAGCTAACGGAAATTCCAGCATCGTAGAATTTAGGCCAAGATATTGCCGCAGCACTTACTCAGTCACTCAAATGCACACACGCGAACACACTCACACACGTGTGCACACACACACAGCACAGGTCAGGTTTGTGTTAGGTGTGCCAAATAAATTCTGAAAATAAATAATTTGAGTAACTCAATAACAAGCCTCTCGGAGTTTGGCATGCTCAGGTTGCTTAACATGTCATTATTCCAATGTTCTCACTTATAAAATCGCTTATAGACACTCTGGTCTTTATCTGCAGATTGACTGAGTGCTATCTCTGTAGACACATGGCAGCCATTATTTCTTGTGTGTTTAAGTCTTTGGCATTTTCCACAGATTGTATATGGCACAAACTTTTGTAGAAGACTAACTTGATCTACGTGTCCTGTTGTAGCACTGTCTTCCATAATACAGCTGTTCTTCATTTAAGGTTTAAATATCTCGGGTTCTCAGACCACATATTTCTCTCAACCTCAATTATTCAGACACAAAAAAAATAATTCTAAGTAGGTACCTTTTATTACAAACATTTTGCAACTTTGAGCCTGGTTTGTTAAATATAATCTTAACTTTATTAGCTTCAATGTCAACCGTCTACTCGAAAACAAGCAATTGCACCACCTATGCCATAGTTCATTTTCCTATCAATAATTTACTTATAAACGTGTAATGTATTTTAAGTAAGTGTTTTCTGAGTTCAATCAGACCTACTTTGATTATTACAGGTGTTCTACTCATGCCGAGACCATACAATACATATAAAATTGTTTCAGAATTCTGTCAAAATAATTATTAATACTACCCAAATGTAGTGTGTTTGAGTGAGGAACAGATAAGAGTATGTTTGTCCTTTTTTTGTTCCACCAACCCACAAACAAGCACAACTCCATGTGGAAAAAGTAGCAGTAGTAGACTTATCTAAACAAACTTCTAGGCAATCATGACTGCACTCTAGTTCTTCACATATGGACATGCAGTACAGTATGTCTGTCAGCAGACTTGTTATCGCCTTGAAACGGTCAGATGAGTGTGCAGTAGTTGCTGTAGCAACTTGGATAAACACAGGAGCCGTTGTAGTGTTGCCCCGTTAACATGGCACACATTTTGGCTTGACCCTCAAATCTTGTTGGTTCAGTGCATGTGCACATTTGCACGCACGCACGCAGGCACACACGCGCACGCACACGCACACAAACACACACACACACACACATGCTGTTAGCTCAAATCTCAATTTATCAACTAGTTCATCTTGAGCACAGGCTCTCTCATTGACGTATCCACGAAAACACAATGTACAGAGAGTTGACTAAATTAAACATCAGTCTTCAATAATGTGCGACAAACTCTAATGACCAGTGCTAATGAACGTAATGTTCTGTCATTTCTGCATGATGTTGGAAAGAAACTGGACTGGAAATAGGTGAATCTAACTATTGTACAGATATACTTCTACAGTCTTGTATGTAAGCCCCCTCTCAACCCTCCTATTTTTTCCTATTCTTTCTTTCACCCCCAGTCTCTTGCTTTTCGCCTCGTAAAGATGACTGAATGTGCAGTGGCATGCAGGGCGTGAGTGACTCAGGGTGTGGGATTGTGCTGCCACAGAGATGAACAGTTAAAAGTGTGTACTTTTGAATCAGATTCGTCATAGTGCAAGTGTGCATGCAACTTATTTTAGTATCAAGGTGTTTGTCATTAGCTGAAGAGTTTTTCTTTGGGAAGTACATACTTCTTCTTCTGCCTCTCTACAACACATTTCCAATTCAGGTTTTAATCATGAGCTAATGCTTGACCTCTGTCACAATTTCCCAGCTTTCACCCTTGGCCTCTTTTCTTGAATGGGCTTTACACCAAGTCGTAAGTGTCATCTTTTGTGGTCTTTTAATCTCAGAGAGTGTGTTGAAATTTTGTCCAATAATTTATAATAAGATCTGTTTCATGTAAGTTTAAGTGGCACTCCGGATTTGTTTTGCATATTTTACACAGAGATATGAGAAAACATGCATTCAGGTTGCATTCTGGTGACAATATCCTTGGCTGCAGAAGTTTTACAACTGTATCTCGCTTGGAGAGATAGAGAAACGTGATAGTTGGTGGGACTGAGTCACAAAGAAAGCATGTGGAAAGAACATGTGGTGGCATTTGAGGAGTTAAAAGTGGTCCTTGACATAGTTGCTCTTCTATCATTTTAGGTAATGAAAAAGCAGAAAGTCAAGGCTTAATAGGCTGATTCATTAACCCCCCCCCCAAAAAAAAGAATTTTCAATATGTAAATCTTGACAATTTTACTTTTAGACTTGATTCCCAGATTTTCCACACAGACACCGGGGGTCTGGAAACACTAAACACTATAATGCTGTTAGACGTTGACAAAGGGGCATATTGTAAAAAAAAAAAAAAAAGTTAAAAAAAAGTGTATAAGTACATATGGGAACCATTGCGCCAGTGTAAATCATCTGAAGGAAAAGCCTTTTGGTAAATGAAAACTCTTGATATGATTGGAACGAGTCACTGATGGTGTAGTGGTACACTCGTCTGACTTTGCTGCAGGCAGCGTGGGTTCAGTTCCCACTCAGTGACGTTGTGAATGTGAGTGCGAATGGTTGTCCGTGTCTATATGTGCCCTGCGACTGACTGGCGACCAGTTCAGGGTGTAGTCCGCCTTTCGCCCGAAATATGCTGGGATAAGCACCAGCGTCCCGCGACCCTAACCAGGATAAGCGGTGTTGAAAATGGATGGATGGATGGATGATTGGAACGTCTCGTAAATCAGTTGCCCCTGTCTTGACACATAACAGGTGATGTCTGCATCTCATCCTTGTAGCACAATGAATGCATGTTTAAGTCTGTCAAACCGGATCATGTGGTGCAAAGCCCAAACCAACTAAGGTGAGCACCTCAAGCGTCAGTGACGTCAAATCAAGGAGTGAGTGCCTCAGCCTGCATCAAAATGCAGAATGAGTCAGTCATCTAATTGAAGCCATTTGATTTATCATCATAGTGTAATGTAGCGTGAGAGTTCCACCCTTAAGTTACAGCATACAGGTTTAAGTTAAAAACTTGATGTTGAAAGTGCTAAAAAAGCGCTTTTGAATTTGACCCTTGAAAAGGTATCATAGTACTGCATTTATGTTCCAAATGGTGTTCCATGATTAGAACAAATGACCTTAAGACGTCTTTGAAAAGCTGCCATCAGTGTACGGTGAATTCACCTAGCTGGATTTGAAGAAAACCTTGTATAATAACGAGTCACATGAGGGTGAAAGGGGTGGGGGTTAATTAAAGAAGCTTCTTTTTCAGAAACTGTCAACTGGTAGTATATACATTTTCTGTTCTGTCCTACAAGTTGATATATTAAAGCACAATCATTTAGAATGTATGGATGTAGTAGATACAGACAAGCATCAGACTGATACTGCCTCTCTGAAATTTTTATTTGGGAATGGATAGGGTGTGAATCAGCTTTTAACCTGGAATGTTGCTTTGTTTGCAGCTGTGTGGTTGATACGATAGAAGTCGATTTTCATGGTTTGGCCCTTGCTATAAGCTTGGTTGTGTGTTGACTCCTCAAAAGAGTGTAGATGGTAATCAGTGTACCGAATACATGCCTGTAAAATATCCACAACTACTGGGCGACTTCATTGCAATTGTTAGCTTCCATCTTGGTTTTGGCAGACCACAGTGTAATTTTCAGTCAGCAATCCAACAGTGAAAGATGAGATTTTCCACTAGTTTGAGAATTGCCACTGGTGTCGTTTGCTTGAAATGAAAAAAAAAAAGGTCTCTTTTATAACCGGGTGGGCCGCTCATTTACAGTACAGTACTTTGAAAGATATGATGATGATCCCCCCTTCACTAAATATTTTTATTTAGATTAATCTTTCTGTAGCTTTATAATTTTCTTTCTAAAGATATCACATCAATGAAGAAAGACAAAGCATAGAATACTTTTGTTTTTTGCACTAGACTAAAAACAAAAACAACAAAAACATTTGCCACCATCCTTAGTGTTGAGTTGTTTTTCAAAATTTATAATTAAAATTTGTTAAATCTGAGGACAAAGAAGAATATAATGCTGGTGTCGTGTGATCAAACTATCAAAGGAGTATGTCTTCGTCCGCATTCTTCTTCGTTGGTTTTCGCCACAGTCTTCTTCGGGGTGGGTGGACAGTTGGAGATGATCCCACTAGTCATGTGGATGATTGTAGTAAAGTATTGGCCAATTGGGCATTGAGAATCGAGAACTGATTGGAACCGGGACTAACGTTCCGGTTCTCCCTGAATCATTACAATTTTAAAAACATTTCAGTTCCCAGTTTCGATGCCTAGTCCGCCGACCCCGAATAAGAAGTGGCGAAAACCAACGAAGAAGAACGCGAACGAAGATGTCCTTGTGCCCAACGGCAGCGGCGGTGAACAAAAGTGTGTCATAACTTAAAATTAATGACCAGTCGCCTCAGTGCAACACTTGGAATAAGATTCTATTGTGCAAAGGAGGCTTTCACGTTGTGTAGCGTCTGACGCGCGCCGAGCCTCACTGACACCGCACGGAGCGTCAGTGAAGTCAACTCTCAGTCAATTGGGTGAGTCAAACAATAATATAGGCTAACAAGGTAAACGGTTGGTTTGCACTTTTGCACTGATGGCTTTAGGCATTTATTTCAGTCTTCAAATCAACGTAAGAGCCAATGACAAAAAAAAAGCTTAAAATTGAGCTAAAACTTTACTGTAGCAACTTTACATCACAGTGAATTGGGAATGAATCCACATAAATGTCTCACAGTATCACAAACACTAACCTTGTGCCTCATCGGTGTGTAAGGAATGGAATCAATGTTTTATAGCATTTGGTTCCATGCATTAAAAAAAAACAAAAAAACACAAGTGCCGTGTGAAGTTACTTTTCGTGCCAAAATGCTGAGTTCCAGTACCCTTCAAAATAAAAACAGGTAGTCAAGTTAAAACTTGTACATGTAAACCATTTGACGTGATAAAACAGCCCCAAATAACGATTTTAACAATGCTATATTTAACTTTTCGCTGAAACATTAATTAATGAATATTAAGTCAATTGGATTAGTTCCACACACATCACCTTTCAGTTCATAGGTTGATAGCGATACTGGTGCTAAAGAACCCTGAGTCAAATGTTCATTTTAGTCTATGTTGTGAGCTGCTAAGAAAATAGATGTTCATAATTCGGACACCCTCTATTCAAACCATGCAAACCTTTTTGACCCAGCCCCCTAAAAGATCTGAATTGAGAATCGTTTGGAACCGGAATCGAAATAAGGAACCGGAATCAGAACCGGAATCGGTCAAATTCAAACCATGCCCGTCCCTACTGTTAAGCCATGTTTACTCTTGTTACTCATTTTAGTTTGGGTGTTTATCGTTACTTTGTGTTTTGTCCCATTAGCCATTACTTATGACTTTAGCTCTTAGATGAGCAAGGAGTTTGATTTTAATCATCTGTGACTGGTGTTGGGCATTTGAGTCCATCTGTTTGTGATGTTTGACAAGGAGCACGAAGTAATATGACGATGATGATATGAATAATATGACGACTGCTACTTTAGCATTTTCCGCTAGCTAACTAGCCAATAACTGATTAGCTCCCATATGGTTATCATTCATGATCAAGAAGTGCAGTATTTTGTTTTGTTAAATTGATGGTCATTTGTTTGACTGCTATTGTTAAATAAATTAATATGTATGAGGTAGATCAGTGCCGCTATGTTTTTCCTTATTCGTCATTAAGTTAAGAAGTTTAGTGAGTGTTTTTATGTCATCGTATTAGACTGGTTAATGTTGGCTTATACAACCCCAGTTCCAATGAAGTTGGGACATGGTGTTAAACATAAATAAAAACAGAATACAATGATTTGCAAATCATGTTCGACCTCTATTTAACTGAATAAACTACAAAGACAAGATATTTAATGTTCAAACTGATAAACTTTATTTATTTTAGCAAATAATAATTAACTTGGGATTTTATGGCTGCAACACGTTCCAAAAAAGCTGGGACAGGTGGCAAAAAAGACTGAGAAAGTAGAGGAATGCTCATCAAACACCTGTTTGGAACATTCCACAGGTGAACAAGCTAATTGGGAACAGGTGGGTGCCATGATTGGGTATATAAAAGGAGCTTCCCTGAATTGCTCAGTCATTCACAAGCAAAGATGGGGCGAGGTTCGCCTCTTTGTGAACAAGTGCGTGAGAAAATAGTCGAACAGTTTAAGGATAATGTTCCTCACCGTACGATTGCAAGGAATTTAGGGATTACATCATCTGTGGTCCATAATATCATCAAAAGGTTCAGAGAATCTGGAGAAATCACTGCATGTAAGCGGCAAGGCCGAAAACCAACATTGACTGCCCGTGACCTTCGATCCCTCAGGCGGCACTGCATCAAAACCCAACATCTTTGTGAAAAGGATATCACCACATGGGCTCAGGAACACTTCAGAAAACCAATGTCAGTAAATACAGTTTGGCGCTACATCCGTAAGTGCAACTTGAAACTCTAGAAAGAGGAAAAGAACCATCCGGACTGCTGAAAGGTACATACAGATTTTGGAGAAACATATGCTGCCATCCAAGCAACGTCTTTTTCATGGACGCCCCTGCTTATTTCAGCAAGACAATGCCAAACCACATTCTTCACCTGTTACAAGAGCGTGGCTTAGTAGTAAGAGAGTGTGAGTACTAGACTGGCCTGCCTGCAGTCCAGACCTGTCTCCCATTGAAAATGTGTGGCGCATTATGAAGCGTAAAATATGACAGCGGAGACCCTGGACTGTTGAATAGCTGAAGCTGTACATCAACCAAGAATGGGAAATAATTCCACCTACAAAGCTTCAACAATTAGTGTCCACAGTTCCCAAACATTTATTGATTGTGTTAAAAGAAAAGGTGATGTAACACAGTGGTAAACATGACCCTTTCCCATGTTTTTTGGAACGTGTTGTAGCCATAAAATTCGAAGTTAATGATTATTTGCGAAAAACAATAATGTTGATCAGTTTGAACATTAAATATATTGTCTTTGTAGTGTATTCAATTAAATATAGGTCGAACATGATTTGCAAATCATTCTGTTTTTATTTATGTTTAACACAACGTCCTACCTTCATTGGAATTGGGGTTGCACAGAGATCAGAGTGCTAGAAAAATGTTGCCAGGGACTGACTGCAGAGTGGAGTGGGAAGTCAAGTGACAGAGAAATAGTTTAAAATAGAAAAAGGAAACACTGACATTATTGAGCCCTTCACATTGAGCCCTAAAACACTGATGCATTGACCTTTACTTTTTCTGCATTCTATCATAATGTTAGGACATTCGAGAAGTCCCATCCATCCATCCATCCATTTTCTGACTGACATGATTAGTAATCAATTGACTCTACCTGGTGAATTCGTCCACAACACATTTGAATACTCATGTGCACAGAAGTGTTCCAGCTGGATGGCAGGCACAGAATGTCTCACATTTCTTGAGGCGCTCAAAGACAAGGAAGTTGGCATGGCTAGAGGAGGAGAAGGAATGTAAACACATGAAATTTGAATTTGCTGAGTATGCTGTGTGAAGTCACAGTGCCAACATGGTGAATTTAACGCCACTATGCCAGATCATGATAGCACAATGCAAATAGTTTTATCTCAATTCTCGTATATAGTTTTCATAACTTTTTGTGCTCTTCTTAAATGAGATTTTTAGAGCTACAATGAGTTATGAATGGTAAATAAAACTTGTACTGCTTTCATAGCATTGTCTCTTTCTTACAAGTTACTGCATGAGTATTTAGGTTTCTTCAGACCTAGATATTATAATGATTGCTGGCTATGGACTGCAACAGACAAATCTGTTGGGGCAATTAGCCACCTATTACAACTGAAAATGAAATATAATATGGAGTTTATCCCACCTTTGAAGCAGCAACAGCTTTCATTCTTCTGGGGAGACTTTGTACAATATTTTGTTATGTTCTTTTCTAGTTCTTTTCAAAAGTGTTTGATGGTGAGACGATACAGGCTCTCAGGCTCATTCACCCAAGCATGGCTTATTGACCTAATGTGCCCTCGGGCACGGTCATGTTGGAATAGAAAGGTTGTACCCATCGTATAGTGTAGTGATAGCTTTGTCACTGTGGTCAGGGCAAAGTAAAATACCTTCCCCCCCCCCCACTTTCTTGTTATTTATTTTACATAATTGACCAGGAAATATTTTTCTGATCTTTTGGAACATTTCTAACCGTTGTGAAAATATGTCCTGACAAACAGTTCATATGGTTGCAGTTGCAGATTCACTTAGGTTCAATAGGGTAGTGGTCAACTGGCCTTGGATCAGGGCTGCCTTTTATTTTGATGGTGTTATGTTTCCTCAAAGTCAAAAGTCCTCATCCTGTTTGACTTAAACAATCACGTCATCCTGTTTTAAAATTTAACTCTCTCCAATCACTGTCCATTTATCGCAGCACCTTTTTGTGATCGTTGATTAGATTCCGGCAAGCGCACTGACACTACGTGAGCCAATGATAATACGTTGTATTGATGAAAGATTGTTGATATTTATTTTATAATTTGAAAACCGATATGTTTAGCTGAGCGGCCTTTTGTCTGCCAAAAATTGAAACTGCACTGCAGTTAGTCATCATGAACTGTTTGCAAAAAATGTCAGCTTGACAAACTATTGATGAGAGCTTAATATGCCTTCCCTTAATTGAATCCTCTTGCATGTTTTATAAACAGTATTTCTGAAATAAATAAAAAAATCCTCAAATATGAAATAATGCGGTTTTAACTCTTGCATAACTGTTGGGTAACCTTTAGTAGAACATTGTACTGGAGATTATAGTAATACTGCAGAGGAAGTTGAATGCCCCTGAATATCACAAAAGTCATACAATAAAAAAAAAAACTAATTGTATTCGGTAAACACATGCCTCTAAAGTTGCATTAAACAAGCTCAGTTCATCAAAGGATTATCTGTGTATGTGTGAGTGTTTTCTGATTTATTTTTTGCTTTTTAATGAGTGTATTTTATTTTATTTTTTAAATTTTTTTTTAATTAGCAATACTCATTCTAAGAAGGACAAGCATCAACAAGGGCTGTTAAGAGAAGACTAATATACACCAGAAACTGTTGTGAAGCGGACTCATTGTAAGGGTTAGCCGGGATTCAAATACTAGCTAACTAAGAAGTTTGAAACTTGTGTGATAAGGATGTTAAAATAATTAGATGAGTGAGGTGCAACTCACCTTCACATTGCGCATTTGTGACAATTATCTGTTTTAATATCAAGCGTCTTACTTATTTTTACATATGTATGACAGTAAAGAATTTTAAATGTCAATCAAATGATGCTTAAATTGCATATAATAGATTTGGTGGCAAGTGTGACTCAAAAAGATTGTTTCTATTTCCTATCAAATAGAATGTTAACCAGCCTCCTATACTATACTATCCAATACTATACTGTACTATACAGTATTATCCTACCGTATATCTTAATACTATGCTATACTATATACTAAACAATATATATTTTTGCTTTCGTTTTATTGCTCAATCAATGTAGTGCTGTTAAGCAGTGGTCAAATTAAAAGTTAATGAATAGATTTGAAAATAAAAAGCTGCAGATACGCTTCCCATAAGTCCTCATGATTACACTGTACCTTCTGTGTCTTTCCAGATGCCAGGTCTTTTGTCTAGTCCTGGGAGTCTGACAGTCATCTGGTTTTTATCTTGGTCACTGTGTCTCAGTGGTGCTCAGATTTGGACCAATGAAGGTAACACACACTTCTAGTCCTTGCACTCCTCCCCTTATCATAAGGACATATTTTAAATATAGATTTGCAAAGGCATACGCACACCTACTGTATATACAGTATACTCACAAGGAGTGAGGTTTGAAACTACTTTGGGTGTTGTTGACCCATCACAGTTACAGAAACTGCTGGAGAGGGAGGAAAGGCATCTACCATTTAGAATAAAATAACTGGTTATCCTTTAACTCAGTGATTCCCAACCAGTGTGCCGTGGCACATTAGTGTGCCGTGAGAGCTCTTCTGGTGTGCCGTGGGAAATTATCAAATTTTACTTAACTGGTCAGAATATTATTTATTCACAACAAATTATGTATCTTTGTTCATCTATCTATGCAAGTGGCATATAAAGACAGACAGAACAAATAAATGCTCTTCTATTAGATGGCAGAAAGTGTATAATTGACTTGTGTATCCACTTTTGCTGACATTTTTGTTTGTTGGTGTGCCGTGAGATTTTTCAAATGTAAAATATCTGCCTTGGCTCAATAAAGGTTGGGAATCACTGCTTTAACTGTATATGTTGTCCTTTTGGGAAAACACCGTAAAAAACTTTTCTAAATTAAAACATTTTTAATCTAGTGCAACCACATTCACTTTTATGGCTCTCTTTTTCAACCATTTTTAGTCTATTTTAAATTCATATTTTCATTCAGTGAGCCAGCCCTTCAGAAGAATTCTATTGTTGATTGGTTTTCCCTTACCCATTAGCTTGAAAATCTGGTATTGAGAAATTGATATTGTTGCACGTTTCTTTCTTACCGAGACATTGTTCTCCTTTTCTTAAGGGCTCTCCAATGTTTTTTTCTCCCTATGTCTGGTATCTGAGCCAAGTTGAGGTTAAGTTATTCATTTAATTAATAAGGCTACTGGCCCTTAGCCCTTTGAGTAAAACTGTCACTTTTTTCCCCTTCCCATAACACTACACAACATCCTTTTTTTATTTTTTGGTGAGTTCTAAGTTTTGTTGAACTGATTTCAACAAAGAAAGCCATGCAGCTTTCCTTTACACATAAATTTGTGTGAAGGTTTATTTGTATATGTGGAGGCATGCACTTAAATGCATATGCGTGCGGTTTTGTCTGTACTGTATATGTATGGGTACTTGTGCATGTGCTGTGGCCTTTTTGCCAGAGGCAAAATCAGATGCGTGTGGAACGCTGCGGGTTTGGGGAATAATGTGTTTGACTGCCAATAAAACACATGAATACGCACATTCAAACCAGCCACCTCTGCACTACACCAAGGATTACACATATCCACACGCACGCACACACACACACATGTACACACGCATGCGCATACACAAAAACAAGGATTAGAGAGTGCGTTATCTAAATTAATCTGACTAAGTTTCAAGAGAGGTATTAACTAAAAATTTCAGATGGAAAAACTCTAAAAACAAATAGTTGGAGGAACTACATTAGGATGGCACTCGGGAGAAAGCAGATATCTGCCAAGGCCAAAACATCCTTGGAGCCGCACCAAATGATACACATTAATCTGTCACTCAAATTCATGCATTAGGCAAGAGAGTAGAGGAAAGAAAGAATTGTTTTAAAATAAAAATATTTAGTATGCTTATTCAAGCCGGCACAGTGGACGACTGGTTAGAGCGTCAGCCTCACAGTTCTGAGGACCGGGGTTCAATCCCCGGCCCCGCCTGTGTGGAGTTTGCATGTTTTCTCCGTGCCTGCGTGAGTTTTCTCCGGGCACTCCGGTTGCCTCCCACATCCCAAAAACATGCATGGTAGGTTGATTGAAGACTCTAAATTGCCCGTAGGTGTGAATGTGAGTGTGAATGGTTGTTTGTTTGTATGTGCCCTGCGATTGGCTGGCAACCAGTTCAGGGTGTACCCCGCCTCCTGCCCGATGATAGCTGGGATAGGCCCCAGCACGCCCGCGACCCTAGTGAGGAGAAGCGGCTCAGAAAATGGATGGATGGATTCTTATTCAAAATGTACTATCTGTATCTTTACTTTCTTCTACAGAGTTCACCGTTTATTTGCTTATTTTTGACTGTGTCTTTATCTTTCATTCATGTAACATGATCTACTGTATGTGCTTACTTTAGATTTTCTTAGTACAGTCAGGAGGTTTTATCATCTTGCATATTGGACCTATGGGCGCCTTTAAACTGTACGCATTACTCAAAACCCTTGCAGCAAGGTACCACATTTTGCTTTTCTCAGCTGTGTATAGCCATTCAAATCGCTAACTCCAACCTGAACTCAAATGTATTTTGAAGAAACAGCTTTTAGTCTTATAAGGACAGCAAATATTAAAATATCACAACAGATGAAATATAGCAGTACAGCTGTAAAGAAAGTCATTTATGTGTATTTTATTCAATTTGTTCTTGTATTTTTTTGGTGTTGCTAAGTGTAGTTCCTGCTGGAGTGCAAGATTTGTCTGAAATGCTTGGGCTGGACAGGGGTGGTTTGACTTGTGGGCTACCGTATTTTTGCGACCATAAGGCGCACCATATTAAAAGGCGCAGTCTCAGTTACGGGGTCTATTTCTGTATTTAACACATACATAAGGCGCACTGTATTATTGGGCGCAGGCATGGTAAAACATACGTTAGCTTAAAACATATGGTAGCATATATGCATGCTAAAACATATGCTAGCATGCATGCTAGCGTATGTTTTTAAAAAGGCAGCGGGAGCAAAACTGAGTTCGGTATTTAGTATTTAACAATGTACTCACGTTATTTTTTTATCAATCCTCATCCACGAAACCCTCAAAGTCCTCATATTCTGTATCCGAAATGAACAGCTGGGGAAGTTCTCAATCAAACACGCCGGGTTCCCTCTCGTACTCATCGGAGTCAGTCTTGTTGCCGGGGGTCTGTTCAGCAATGATGCTAGGGTTAGGGTCGGTTAGGTTGAGTTAGGGTTAGGGTGGGTTAGCGTTAGTGGGTTTTATAATACATGTTACATACTTGTTTTCCTGTCTGGAAGCAATAGGGTGTGTCCTCTCGGGATGCAGCAGCCAATCATATTGCAGTGGTACGTGTCTTAGAGCCAATCATATTGCAGCAGTGTGTCCTGCCTAGAACACCAGTGGGATTCCTAATCATGTGGCAAGGACATTCAGAATGTTCAAAATTACTGACGTTATTTTAATGCCTTCGTAATTGAGCATAATTGAGTCTTTAGGGTGAAAATTATGGCATGGCATAAAACCTTTATTAACTCTACAGGCAAAAAGTCACCGTTTTAAAGGTCAAACCAATGCAAATATGAATTATCCATCCATTTTCTACCGCTTATCTGAGGTCGGGTCGCGGGGGCAGTAGCTTTATCAGGGACGCCCAGACTTCCCTCTCTCCAGCCACTTCATCCAGCTCTTCCGGGGGGATCCCGAGGCATTCTCAGGCCAGCCGAAAGACAGTCTCTCCAGCGTGTCCAAGGTCGTCCCCGGAGTCTCCTCCCGGTGGGACATGCCCGGAACACCTCACCAGGGGGGCGTCCGGGAGGCATCCGAATCAGATGCCCCAGCCACCTCATGTGGCTCCTCTCGATGTGGAGGAGCAGCAACTCTACTCTGAGATCCTCCCGGATGACCGAGCTGCTCCCCCTATCTCTAAGGGAGAGCCTGGACACCCTGCGGAGGAAACCCATAGGCCTCCCCGAGGGACACGGTCGATCGCCTTCTCCAAGTCCACAAAACACATGTAAACTGGTTGGGCGAACTCCCATGCACCCTCGAGGACCCTGCCGACGGTGTAGAGCTGGTCCACTGTTCCACGGTCAGGACGAAAACCACACTGCTCCTCCTGAATCTGAGATTCGACTTCCTGACGGTCCCTCTTTTACAACACCCTTGAATAGACCTTACCAGGGAGGCTGAGGAGTGTGATTCCCCCTGTAGTTGGAACTCACCCTCCGGTCCCCCTTCTTAAAAAGGGGTACCACCACCCCAGTCTGCCAATCCAGAGGCACTGTCCCCGATGTCCACTGTCCATGTTGCAGAGGTGTGTCAACCAGGACAGCCCCACAACATCCAGATCCTTTTGGAACTCAGGGCGAATCTCATCCACTCACGGGGCCTTGCCACCGAGGAGCTATTTAACCACCTCGTTGACCTCAACCCCAGAGATAGGAGAGCCTGCCTCAGAGAACCCAGACTCTGCTTCCTCATGGGAAGGCGTGTCGGTGAAATTGAGGAGGTCTTTGACGTATTCTCCCCACCGACTCACAACATCCCGAGTCAAGGTCAGCAGCGCCCCATCCCCACTATACACAGTGTTGGTGGTGCGCTGCTTTCTTCTGAGACACCGGCTGGTGGACCAGAATTTCCTCGAAGCCGTCCGGAAGTCTTTCTCCATGGCCTCACCGAACTCCTCCCATAACCGAGTTTTTGCTTCAGCGACCACCAAAACTGCATCCTGCTTGGCCAGCTGGTACCCATCAGCTGCCTCAGGAGTCCCACAGGCCAAAAAAGCCAGATAGGACTCCTTCTTCAGCTTGACGGCATCCCTCACCGTTGGTGTCCACCAACGGGTTCGGGGATTGCCGCCACGACAGGCACCGACCACCTTTCGGGCCACAGCTCCGGTCGGCCGCCTCAGCAATGGAGGCGCGGAACATGGTCCACTCGGAGTCGATGGCCCCTGCCTCCCCCGGAACATGAGCAAAGTTCTGTCGGAGGTGGGAGTTGAAACTCCTTCTGACAGGGGATTCTGCCAGACGTTCCCAGCAGACCCTCACAATACGTTTGGGCCTGCCACGTCGGACCGGCATCTTCCCCCACCATCGGAGCCAACTCACCACAAGGTGGTGATCGGTTGACAGCTCCGCCCCTCTCTTCACCCGAGTGACATACGGGCGCAAGTCCGATGACACGATCACAAAGTCGATCATCGAACTGCGACCTAGGGTGTCCTGGTGCCAAGTGCACATGTGGAGACCCTAATGCTTGAACATGATGTTCGTTATGGACAATCCGTGATGAGCACAGAAGTCCAATAACAGAACACTGATCGGGGGGCGGGGAGTTCCTCCCAATCACGCCCTTCCAGGTCTCACTGTCATTGCCCACGTGAGCATTGAAGTCCCCCCAGGCAAATATGAATCAATACATTTTTATAATAACAATAAAACATAGATGAATGATTCATGTTGCCCATGTGCCTCAAGCATCTCACTTTTAACAATGTTAATTGCTGTATAAGTGTAAAAAAAAATCTAATCACTGTTGATATTAAAGCATAAAAACTGAACACTCACTAAACTGATCTCTTGTTCGGTATGTTGAGATCTCGTGAGCTATACTGAAATCCCGCAGGATTTCATGCTTGACAGATGTTTGAATTCTGACTTTAGAGGCTCACTTTTTCACTGACATTGTGGTCCAATACGCAATTGTACCACAGTGGGAATTTGAATTTACAGACTGCACTGTAATAGCATTTGAAAAAAGACTTTGTTCCCTCGCCTCATTCCTCTTTTCTAAGGTGTAATTGTAATAATTAACAAGTATTGTGTTGTTCATGCCAATGTGACTCGCATATAGAGCAATTGGTGAATGAGATGACTTATGTGTATGAAAAACACAAAACTGAAAATCTGGCCAAATGTTGAGTTACCGAGTAAGAAAGGGCCTGCAGAGTGGGCACTGAGGTTGTGAATTAATTAAAAAGTTTGTGTGCTTAGCCCTGTGCTGCCTGTTAAATATTTTTCCACTTCAGATGTGCTGTAAAAGCCAACTTTCATATCATGTAGCAATCTAAACACACACACACACACACTTTATACTGAAGATATCGTATCCACTTGGCAAATTACTAAATTCAACACACATATTTATTCAGTTACACACTGCTCTTCGTTTTGCACCAAATCTTGCTTACCTGGCAATTGCATATGTAATATTGACCGCTTGGTATAAATATTTTGGCCATGTTATAAGTGTGAGCCTTTTCATTTATTGAACATAAAGTGACCTATAAACTGCAACAATTTTGGAAAAAGTATTGTTGGATACCTCAAAACTGAGACTGCGCCATTGCACTCCACTCCTGTGAGTAAGAAAATACTATTTGTGATTTGGGGCAGAAATAATTGAATTAACTTGCATGCTGTGTCGAGTTTTTGTAATGCAGTCAAATGGCCTGCAAGTTGGACCTTTTTATATCACAACGGAAATCCGACCTCATCTTGAATCCAGACACTAACTCAGACATTGTATCAAACTTGGACACAAAACAGTCTGATGTGTAATATTATATTAAGTAATTACTCTGTCTTAAATAATGAAGACAGACAAGGATTCTCTGTGAGACCTGAATTGGTTCTGAAGATAATGTTGTTTTTGCCATCTAATTTAAAACAAAAAAAACCAAAAAACACTACATGTATATGTCTTTGTGCCATACAAATGTCTCATCAACAGTCCAGTCTGTATTGCACCTTTCACCCATATCAAGGTTTTTCCATGACCCTGAACAGGATAAGCAGTAGGAAATAGGTGGACGGATAATTGATTGTTCATCTTGACTATCATTGATCAAGAAGCATTTGTTCAAAGGCTAATCCATAGTTTATGGTAAATTGTGGTAAAAATTGTAAACCTTTGTTGCCGGGGTTTTTCCTCTCCAAGGGCTTTTTCTGGCTTACAAGTTTTTACACTTGAACAGCTTAAACTGTTAATATCATAAGTACGATTAAGTGTATGAGTGAATAGTTTTAATGTTATTCCTTACACTTTAGTGGCAGTTTATTATTGCAGCAAAGCTGCTTTTTTGATACTGATGAATGGAATTGTAATGATTACACAGACGAACTTCCAGAGCAACTTAAACACTCAAGACAAAGTCTGCTCAGATGAGTCCCTGAAGGACCCCTAACCTTCTTTGGTCATGTTATTGTGTCCCTACTGTAAACTGTGATGCATACATCACACTAATTCAGACCACGGTGACATAAAATATGACTGCTTGTAGGTCAGCCAGACAAGCAGTGTGCTTTAATATTTTATGTGACATCTGTGTTTGCAGTTTCGGACGTGCAGTACGGGCGCTTGGACTCTAATGTGACACTGGCATGTGGGAAGTCACAAATTAAGTAAGGAATTTAAAACTTGTGTTTGTGCCATCATGTTGTCTGCATTTCTATTTTATAATGGCCAAGATGATTCCGGTAAGGTATACTGGATTTTGTAAACTATTGTTTACAATAGTAGTCAATCTTTTGGAAAAACTACAAGATGAAAACAATTTCATCTAATTGGTTTTGTAAGAAAGTCCCAAACTTAGGTAACATAGTCAATTACCAGACTTTTCATATTTCCTCAAACCCAGGCCGCTCCAATAGCCTCCTGACTACCAGAAAGAAAAAAAAAAAATTAATCCAATCACCTTTTTTTTTTTTTTTTTTTTTTTAAATTCAATCTTTGTGAGCTAAACAGAATTCTTAAAATGTTTTATTTTTAAGATCTTATGCATCCACTACAGTGGAGACATGCGGAATACAGTTAAAATCATTCAGACAATTTATTAATGTGTTGGTTAAGGGATTTATATGCCAATAACCTTTCAAGCCAAAATTAGCTCAATAAACAGTATTACGCACTTTTATTTCCTCTTCCCATAAAAAGTGCTTGCCCTGATGGATGTCATTTTCCTTTAATGAGATAGTGAAAGGGAGAATAACCCCATTCCTTCACATTTGGTATAATTGAAAAGCCCTAAATTTCCTCTTTAGGTGGCAGAAGGAGTTAATTCAGTTAACCAAGTAGTGTTTGGGGGATATTCCCATTTACAAACTGAACTACAGGTTGACAGGAGGATAGGTGCTATGTATCAATTAATCCCCAGGTGCTTCATCACTTTGAATAAATACTGTACCGCACATGTACTGTAATTTCTCGTGTATAACGCACATTCCCCCCACAAAAAAAAAATTGTCAAACGTCAATAGGGCGCATTACAGGTATAGGAGAAAATGGAAAAGACTTTCACATTTTATAAATATATGCCACCATCTAGAGGTTATGAAAAAGCTGTACACTTACATTCCACTATGCCACCGCCCCCTAGAGGTTATGAAAAAGTTGTACACTTTCATTCTCGTATGCCACCTAGAGGTTATGAAAAAGGTGTAGCCTACACTTTCATTCCAATATGACTGGGGTACATATGACTGCATATTTGTACAATTGTGCTCATAGGTTTACATACCCAGGCAGAATTTGTGAAATAGTGTTGTTGTTTCTTTTAAATACGACTGATGACTGAACAACAACCATCCTTAATTTCTTTATGGTTATGTTTTGTTTAATGATAATACATTTCTGAAATGCTTGACATGTTAATTTGAATCCCATTAAAATAAAATTAAATGGTCGTTCATGTTTTCTTAAAAGAATTGTACACATCTTACAAATTCTCCCTGGGCAAGCAAACATATGAGCACAACTGTGTGTTTTCTCATTTACTAAATAAAGGTAGGTCTGTGAATTTCAAAATAAGAAGTAAATAAAAAGAAAGTATTATGTGTTCAAATAAAGTGCAGGTTGATTGGAGACTCTAAATTGCCCTTAGGTGTGACTGTGTGCGCAAATGGTTGTCTGTTGATATGTGCCCTGCGATTGGCTGGCGACCACTTCAGGGTGTACCCTGCCTCTCACTCGAAGATTGCTGGGATTGGCTCCAGCACGCCCGTGACACTATTGAGGATAAGTGGAATGGAAGATGAATGAATGAATGAATAAAGTGCTTAACATCAGAATAATTATTTGAAAAAACTAACAAATTACAGATAATACTTCATGTTTTGATCATAAGGGTACAAGCAAAATCGCGCATTGTAAAAATGCATTATACATGGGTAGAATTTTTAGTTCAACTTGAGGGGTGCGCATTATACATGGGGGCGCATGATACACGAGAAATTACGGTATGCCTCATTTGTACCCTCAGGAGAAAAACAACAACAAAGTGGCTGCAATTGCCTTTGGTATGACTGATAAACCAACATGTAAATTTTTTAGCGCAACACAACAGACCAGACATGACCAGGGACATGTAATCTGTAAATTTGAAGTTCACGGTGCAGTTTGGAAAGAAAGTGGTGCTAATACCCACAATAATCACTTTTGAGTCAAGTCTTCCCAAGCTTAATAACATGTTCCTTAGTAGGATACCAGTGGTGTGGCATCTAGATGACAGCCCAGCGTTACCATGGCACGAAGTAACATCAGATGGATCCTTAGTCCTGCTGCACGTCAACCTTTCAGCCCAGGGCAACTACAGCTGCTATGACAACCAGGGGCTCCTCCTTCACTCCATCAAACTCAGACTGGGCTGTAAGTGGTCTTGTCTGCATCACAAAGTCTCTTGTGAAATTGGTGCACTTTAGTTTATTTGTCCTGCTATACATTAGTCTTTCTACAGCTTTAATATACACTGTGCTCTTTTATTCAATATAGGACATTTCTGTTTATCTCGAGTGTTTTTTTTAACTTTTTAAATTTTCATAATTTTTTTTAGAGCTAGGTTTCTGCCACAGTGTTAATCAGACTATTACTATTGGTACTTGAAGAAAACTGCCGTTACTTCCACCACATTGACAAAGATTTCACTTCCTGTGACTGTCTTTAAAAGGAAATGGCTCCCTAAGTGGCCTTCCTTTCGAGGGAGAGGGCGCCAAATACACGCCAATTGTTTTTAGTAGTGCAGTATCTGAAACTTATATTGCTACTTCTACTTCTTTTGTCTCAAGGATAACACAACCTCTAAATGTATGTATAAATAACTACCTCTGATTCTTGTTCTTCCAGATCCCCCTGGGCTGCTTATCATTTCCTGTCAAGTTCCTAATCACGCTCATGTTCACTGCTCCTGGGTGGAATCAATGAAGACCTTTCTTCCCGTCGAGTACAACGCCTCCCTCAGGTAAAAACCAATTATTGCAGCTCAACATGAATATAAACTATTTGAAGTGACCACTTGGTTGCAGTGTTTTTGTTCTAACCCTTACATAATAAATGTCTTATTATTTTCATCATGTCAGTAAATTTTTTGTCTTTTTCAAGGGGGACTGGCCCGGAGTGGCAGCCTTGCCTGGTGGACGCAATCCACAAGTACTGTGATGTAAAGCCTCCATCCTTCTGGCAGATGATCCACACGCTTAAAATTACAGCCACCAATGCCCTTGGGTCTGAGACAACGTCTACCCGATTAAAGTTAGATAAGCTCCGTGAGTATGGAGATTTTTTTGGATGAGTGAATTATTCTCTCTTGTCCTGAATAGGGGTATACTGCGATAGGCTGGCAACCAGTTCAGGGTGTACCCCGCCTCCTGCCCGATGATAGTTGGGATAGGCTCCAGCACGCCCGCGGCCCTAGTGAGGAGAAGCGGCTCAGAAAATGGATGGATTGAGAGAGAGATAGATATATATATATATATATATATATACATACACACACACACACACAAACACACACACACACACACACACACACACACTCTTTTTATTTATAATGTAGCCCATGTTATCAGGTTCTCTTTATTGCCTTTATCACTTTCATTGTTGCATACAGAGCTTTGTACAGCAAACGGCCTGCGTTTATTACTCATTTATCCTCAAACAGGAGCACCAAGTGTCATACAGTATGTGCAGAGGCTGCATATGATTACCATATGTTCGCTTCATCATCACAGCATCTTCAAGACCGTTATACCAGTATTTGATAATTATACCTTAGTTTTCACCTTTACATTCTTCATCTCACATTGGTATGAATATGGGAACACATTTTAGGTTGAAGTTGAGTGATATGGGCAAGATGATGTTGGCATTATGTACAGTATCTGCAGTTCAAGCTCCAGTTTTCCTTGTGATTTTGCGATGCAATTACAGTAGCACCATACAAACTGCTTTTATTTCAAAGAGGCTTTTTGACTACAGCTTGTACAGAGAAAGCTGATGTGTATATTAACGTGTAGAAACAAAACCAACGAAAAAATTCCAAGTAAACACATCTTTCGTTTGAATGTCTTCAGGTGTTTGCTTACCCAAACCCTTTTTCTTTCTTTTCAGTGAAACCTGACCCTCCAGAGTCTGTGTCTGTAAATGAAGTGGAAGGCTATCCACAGAGGCTGATTATCTCATGGAACTTTCCCTCCTCGTGGCCACAACATGATGCTTTCCCACTAGTGTTTCACATAAGATACAGGCCACATGGATCTCTATACTGGTCAGAGGTTAGTAAGGGTCCATGTACATTAAATTAAACACAAATCAAATTATTGTATTTAAGACATGTCTTCAGAGTACTTCCTCTTTTCTTAATTTTGCTGCCCTTTCTTGTCCTGTCTAACTTAGGTTTACTCTGAAGAGAGTCTAGCTGTGATTTTTGATGCCTTGGCTGGCCACCTTCACCAGGTTCAAGTGCGAGCGAGGGACGAACTGGACGCTGAGAGCCAGTGGAGTGACTGGAGTCCTCTGCTTTATGGCCGGCCCTGGGAAGGTTAGAAAGAGATCTCTGAGATTGACTTTATTTAAATAATATTCCAGTCACATCTACAGGTGTATCTCAGTAAGAAAATTGTGGAAAACTTTTAAAAATGTTACTTCAATTCAAAAATTGACAGTACAGTATTTCATGATTTATTTTTATGAAACGTATTTTCGTGTGGCGGCACGGTGTCCGACTGGTTAGAGCGTCAGCCTCACAGTTCTGAGGTGCGGGGTTCAATCCCCGTCCCCACCTGTGTGGAGTTTGCATGTTCTCCCCGTGCCTGCGTGGGTTTTCTCCGGGCACTCCGGTTTCCTCCCACATCCCAAAAACATGCATTAATTGGAGACTCTAAATTGCCCGTAGGCATGACTGTGAGTGCAAATGGTTGTTTGTTTCTATGTGCCCTGCGATTGGCTGGCAACCAGTTCAGGGTGTATGACAGCTGGGATAGGCTCCAGCACGCCCGCGACCCTAGTGTGGAGAAGCGGCTCAGAAAATGGATGGATGGATGGTATTTTCGTGTGGTTAATAAATCTATATAATACAAGTTTCACTTTTTGAATTGAACTGCTGAAATAAAAGAACTTTTGTAGGATCGTGATGCTCATTTATATGCAGTGAAAACGTCAGTAAAGGTACAGGGATTAGTGAGCAAGGATAAATGCCGCAGTGTCACAATAACAGTGCACATTAGTTCTAGTCAAAATCAATCATACTGTAGTGGCGCACTCGGCTCACTTCCGTGCAGCCCGTGAGAGTTCAGTTCCCACTCAGTTATGTTGGTATGGTTGAGTGTCTCACTAGTTCCTTTCACACTGGCTGGAAATTTGGCACTTCAGAGTACCAGTTATGGCGGGATTTGTCAATTTCAGACCACCAACGGAAACAGGATATTGCTGCAAATGAAATGTGCCTTCAATGCGGCCTACCGCAATGAGATAATTAGATGTGTGGCTATATCAGCGCGACAGCATCTTTCAATGCAAAGAGGGTGTGAGAAGTTACTTTTGACTGTTTAAGTTCACACTCCCTTCCACACTGGTGCCGTTTTGCCTCTGATACAAACCTTGGAAAACAGCCAATTCTCAGGGCAACTTCAACCCCCACCTCAGCCTTTATTCCGCATCGGTACCTTACATAAAGGTAATGGTAAAAAGCAGAAAAAATGCTAGCTGTGATTGAGGGTGTAGTACACCTTTTTTGCCATCTCAGTAAGCTCGAACAGGTTCCTGTTCCTCATGACCCTGAAAAAACACAGTAGATGGAGGAATGGATAGTCAAAAGTGAATGTTGGTTTATTTGGTTTACTTGAAAAAGCTTTTCTTGTTGCCATTTTTAAAGTATGCATGTCATGAAATGAGTTTATTTAGGACGCCATATGCTCATGCTTAACTTTTTGTATAAGTTCCCACTAATTCCTCTTAAGAACATGTGGGGCTCTTGAGTTGAGCAAGCCTTGGTGTCTAAAACAATTGACATTTGTGTGTGTTTGTGTGTTCGTCCTGCAGATCCCGCCACATCTGAACCGCCAGAGGATAATTTTCCAGACTATTTTTTTCCCTTCAACACAAAGCCAGAAACCTCAACTTCAAAATCACATAGTAAGTTTCTTCAATTGATAAATGTGTGGTCATTTGCGTGGCTGCACGGTGGAAGACTGTTTAGCACGTCTGCCTCACAGTTCTGAGGACCGGGGTTCAAATCCCGGCCCCGCCTGTGTGGAGTTTGCATGTTCTCCCTGTGCCTGCGTGGGTTTTCTCCGGGTACTCCGGTTACCTCCCACATCCCAAAAACATGCATGATAGATTAATTGAAAACTCTACGCCCGTAGGTGTGAATGTGAGTGTGAATGGTTGTTTGTTTCCATGTGCCCTGCGATTGGCTGGCGACCAGTTCAGGGTGTACCCCGCCTCTTGCCCAGAGTCAGCTGGGATTGGCTGCAGCACCCCCCGCAACCCTTGTGAGGATAAGTGGTACGGAAGATGAATGAATGGTCATTTGCTATATCAGTTTACTTCTTTGCCATAAATGTGATATTTGAACTACAGAATCAAACTATTGGCGTCATATGATCATGCTTAACTTTTTGTATAAGTTCCCACTAATTCCTCTTAAGAACACCATGTGAATATGGCGCCAATCAAACTACTGGCTTTGAATGAGATTGGATAGATCGAAGCTCATTTTCATCGCCGCAGGCGATATAAGGCATCATTTACTGTTACTATAAATGCCTTGTCCTGGCCTTACGGTTCAAATTACATATAATTCCACTAATATGCACCCGTGAGCTGTCAGTGCTTTCTATACAGCAGTATATTTAAATTATAAAAATGCATGGAAGCTGTGCTATACAGAATGCACTTGGCACGCTGTTGCCAACACGCACGTTCCAAAAGTGCACGCTCTAAACGCAAGCTTACATTTTTAAACACAGTCCATGATGCACTCAATTTGATAGAAAACTGTATTTGTGAGTGATTAGACCTTCTAAATGTGCTGTGAACAAGATTAATTCCCTTTGTGTGTTCTCAATCAGTCCGCATCAATCAGTCAACATTTTTTCCATGTGTGAATTTGCCCTTACTTTGATTTGTATTTGTTTTATTTTGTGTGGGTCTGTTGACTCTCACCACATTGTAAAGATTAATGTAAAGCAATAATGTAAAGCAATGATAGCTTATTTAGAATGAGTTATATCAAAATTATCATGCACCCATTCGCATTTGTCCCTCAAACAACCCAGAGACATGGGTATGAATTCTTAAACTACTGTATTTATTTTACTAAACTTTGACATCTCGTCTCATTCTACCATCAGTCTTCTGAATCTCACGATCTCTGCCCCTCTCATCACCTTTTTCTTTTCGCCTAAAATCCTGATCTTTCCCTTCCAGAGCCAGTTGTGCCGGATGACAGTAATTTGGGATTGGTGATTTTGCTGGTTTTGTTTGCCGTGGTTATCATAGCCACTGTCCTTTCCCTCATCTTTGTGATGTGGTAAGACACACCCACTTGCAGTCCACATATACAAACACAAGCATTTCAATTTTTAACCATTTACGCTATCATTTGAAGTTGTTTTTTTGTTGTTGTTCTTGTTGAAAGCGAATAATAATTGTTTTGTGTTTCCAGGGTGAGGCAGAGGCGGCGTGAACATGTGACCAAACAGGAGCTCACCTCAATGGTCAAAATGAAGTCCATGCCAGTTTGATGTGAGGCACTTTATAATTTATAGTTGCCAGTTCTACTGTATATTAATGGAGACATATTGTGCTTCCCCCCCGCAAATTCATCAAAATGGTTCCCACTTAAAGCGCACAAAAAGACAATCCGCCTGTTTGGGGCGATTCTGCCCCTTCCCGACCAAGCACGTCAAACGCCAGACAATTTTATGTCTTATAAGATTATCCTATAAGATTGTCCTCAAGTCTGATGTGTCTTACGAATGGATTCGTCACGATTTTAGGGTTAGCAACAGGTCAGACTTAAACTTCAAACTTAAATAATGAACGTGTTCAATATTTACAACCAAAAACTCTTTGTGTTTGAGGAACGCTGACTCCTCCCGCCTCATGAGGCCGAGAACGGTGACTTGGAAAACAATGTAGCCAATCAAAGAAGCACCCAAGCCTGACAAACACGGAAGCGACCGTAAATAAAAACTAAAATGTCTTAGTCGTTTTTTTTTTTTTTAGAACATCGCCATTTTACAATGCTCTCGGCTCCGGCAACCTTTGAGAACACTCGGGAAACATGGCCTCCTATCTGGAAGAGTTTCTTCTTCTTCGGTTTTGTGAGATTACGTGTGATCATGATTTCTAGATCGGCGGTACAACAGAATCTTTGTGGTCTGCTGTGTTGAGACTCTCAGAGCACATCACAAACATGACGACCAAAACTGTTCAATACCTGATTTTTTTAAACTTTATGTGATGTCCGTAGCAGATGAAAAATCTTTTAAGAGTGGAAAAATCTTTGTGTGTACCAGGCCTAATTTAGAGCATGACATGTATTTTGACCGAAGAATGTCAGAGACTATTGGCAGTATGAAGTCGCTGGGGAACTCTTTTAAATTGTGAGCAAAAATTGTTAGTCTTTTTCAAAGGTCCCGTATTTTGGCCATTTAGACTTCCATAGAGTGATTCTTTAATATGGACTTAGTATAAAAGTGTCCATTTAATTTAAAAAAACACCTTGCATTTGTCATACAAATGTCCAGAAAAGGCCCCTCTGACAGCTACTTCTGTTTGACCCAGTTTTGGATGCGCTTTGTCCATATTTGGCTAAGACCGCCTCCTTTCCTCTGATTGTTTGCCTCCGTGTAGAAACCCAGTTGTGAGAGCACACGTTTATGTTGTTGCACGTGTATTTTTATTATTCTTTTTTTTATTATGATCACTTCCCACGCATGTGGCTGTGCCTCTCCTCAGCTTTGCCCGCTTGGGAGATAGTTGTTGATGGCGCACATGGCCTCTGTGGTGGAGATGATTATAAACCTAAAGGGCACACTCGCTTATTCTAAATCCATTTGCGAAGTTAAAACAAGTGGCATGGCAGTGATGCAAACGAATAAACAAACACGATACAGACTGGTGGCTACCATACAGTACTTGGCTGAGGCCGTTATTCACCATATGGATTAAATACCATCAAAATGCTACATTTGGGCAAATCCAGTCCATGTGTTGCTATAAAAAACTTGCACATATTATGGGCTTCTAAATATGTCATCCAGTCTGTTATTTACATCTGGCAGTGCTTATTGATATGATATATGGTTGTTTTTAATGTGGTGCCCCCTCTTCATCCTTCTCCTCCTCCTCTCTCTCTCAGGTCAATGTCAAACATCATCTACTCCTCAGCCTGTTCTAGGGCTTGTGTGAAGATTCAGCATTCATGACAGCATGCTGACCTTCGTATCCAACTACAATAAATGAACCGGAATCCATTTAAGATCTGTGATGACACAAACAATCCCACCCAAGTCCCCTTTTATGATGATATGATGGAAGACTGTCAGTTGTCACATCGATTTACATTTCCCTTAATTTCTTTCAGGTTATTTTGGTAGTCATCGGTGGTTTTGCTGCACAGTTTCATGTGTCCGTTTTAACAGACAGACTCAATGCTGTGAATAATAACTTTTATCTGGCAGCATTGAAGTGTCAAGCATAAATCAAGAGGCCTGAAGAAGGGCAGCTGAGAAAAAGTTGGGCAACTTGAATTGTAAACACTTCATGTATTACACTTTTTTTTTTTTAATTGCACGGTTATGTTCCTTTTTTAAATGCCTCTATGTACTCATGCATCCATGGAGGGTGTCTAAAAAAATGGGGATACAAAGTCGATAAAGGCCTTTTCACAAACCATCAGCATTATGACAACGGATACAAATGTAGGAAAATGTCATAGTTATTTTAGTGAATCTGTTTATGCTGATTCAGATTATTCAGTGTAAAGTGCAGTTTAGTGTCTTTTATCAAACAAACCCAAAACAATGATCATTGACTGAATTAATAATTCTAAATGTATCCCTGTTAGTTTTCAGCACTTAATGTAGCAAGTTAGAAACCTTCAGAGGCGTTATGTGTTTGAATGTTGTTACAAAGTAGTTTAAATTGTATTTTTAAGGGTTTACGTATCTGGAAGAGAACAATCCTTTGGGAAAGTCTTGCCCTGCAAGGAAATCCCAAAGATGTTTGTACAATGCACCTTTGGCTCTAATAGGCTAATGGGGTTGAACAAGGAGCCTGTTCTTATGACAGTTTAGTAGAATTTTGTAAGAAAGGTTACACATTGTAAGTAATGCAAAATCTGGTTTCTGAGGGCAGCTTTTTTTTTTTATTTTGATCATAATACAGTGGAGCCTCTAATTTTGAACAGAATGTGTACCAAAAGGCTGGTCAACATCTAATTTGTTCAATTTTTAGCATAAAGATTAAACACCACTTTGCCTGAAGTCTTGTGTCACTGCAGAAGTTTATTTTTGTGTCTGTGAAGTACAAATTTAGAGGTTCCACTGGAAGATTTGTCCAGTTTGCTACTAAATTGTCTGACAACACATTGCAGCTTGCAAGCGCAGCTCACAGATGACTTTGACACGGGGTTCTTTTTACATGGCGCACAGACGCTCACAATCGTTGCTGATATGTGACAGACCGTAGTTAGGGATGTCATTTTACTTTATTTTACAAGTAAAAAGGAGGGAGTACTGCCAAGAAAACTTACACTACAGCAAGTAAAGAAGGATCTATTGCCTTACAGGTTTTTAAAGAAAAAAATAAATATGCGTTCAGTTCCAATTCCCTGCTTGACCAGTTTCATTGTGGCCATCTGGTCTGGCAAGATAGTCAAGGACCACAGTGGCCATGGTTACCTGACAAGAGCCTATCTTTATCTCACTACGTTTGGGTCCTAAAACCGTCTTCTTTGGTAAACAGTAATGACTGGGAGGTCAATGCTCATGAAAAGCCCTAATTACCTCAGTTTGTTAAGTAATTCTTTCATTTCTCTCCTGTGTTTGTGTCCTCTGTTGATTTCGTGTTGGCATTGTATTGTGATCCAAAGCTGTGCAGTCAATGCCTGAATGACTGACTGTGTACGATGCATCAGGAGCACAAGATGCATAGATGTCAAGCTAGTTGCGGTTTGACGACTGTATGTTCTCTCAAGCTAGCCCCACATAAAATGCACAGGTCCAGTTGAAGCTTTGTTTTTGTGTATTATTGTATATCACATGTACGTATGTAATGAAACATTTCCTGAATGATTTTTTTTTTCCTTTTGTAATGTACATAACCAATTTATGACAACACAAGTTAACTCAGTTTTGCGTTGGTGTAAGGTCGTTGTCACTCCATAGATATTAAAAATGAACCATTCGTACCTATATATTTAAGGAATTGATGAAAAATATGTGAACTGAAAAAAAAAAAGAAAAGAAATTCCAGGTAAGAGCGTCAGAGAACATCCCTGAGGATACTTCATCTATATGTTCCCAACATTGTGTATTTGTGTTGTCCTGCTCAGTTATGAAGCTGCTTTGTTATTTCTTTACTGATCATTGCTCGGTCAAACCAATTGTTTGTCATTACATTATTTGGCATCATAAGGTCCTTTACATTTATATTGTTTTTTTTTTATGACAATATACAACACTTTTTTTGCAAGTTTTGTCTGGAGAAGATAACGTTCGCCCTTTCTAGTTCGATTTGTCATATCAATAAATAATAAAAACAATTTTTAAAAAGTGGAGGGGATTGCCCAACTAAACATTTAAATTGTTTTGGAACATTGCCTCATGCCATCATAGATATTTTCATTTGTGTACCCCCAATTTGCTTAAATTATGACCTGCATCCATTGTTAAAAGCACACTTTTATGAAAGTAAAACTGAACTAAAAACACCACACGAAGCCCCTCCCCCCACCCCCCCTTTGCTGTTAGACACATTTTGTAATACAATTACATTTTCTTTGGGCGAAGTACAGTATTAGTGACTGTCCATAATTCTGTGTGAGCCTTTTTTTTTTTTCTCCAGTGAAACATTGTTTCCTCTGTATGTGATGCCAGAAGGAGCCTGCATGTTGCTTTTACACTCAGGCATCCATCCTCAGATGTACATGGTGTGTTTAGTTTTGTTCTTTGCTTCATGCATTTGTCAGATATCACCATAAGCTGTTATTCTCTTCCTGCCCTTGTATGTTTCTGTAAAAAAAATAAAACTATTTTATCACACCAGCAGCTTTAGGGCACTTTCAATTCTTCACGGTAAAAGCTGAAACAATGATTAAGTGATGTGCGGTTGTACCTCCTGTAACAAATACACATTTAGGATGTTGTTTATTGAGATTAAAATAATAGTGCATTACATTACATTGTTTTGCCCCACAAGAACTAAACTTAAGTCGTTATACAGTTAAAACAAATTGAAACAAACTCACAATGTGCAAAATAGGCTTCAAGTGTATTACTGAAAACAGTGATAAGAGATTTGGCTCAAGAGAAAACTATTTCTGGGGGGGGAGTTTAAGATTCAGTGTGCCTGTCCACAGAACCTGCTCGGTGCAAGTAAGTTTGACATCAGACATATGTACAATAATGTGTGATGAAAAAAAATCCTAAATATTGTTTATGCCATAAAAACAGCAGTGAGAATAAACTCTTAATAAATCATAACATTACAAATTATTGTAGAGTACCGCTGCACACAACGGAAATACACAACATATAACATTTTAATTAAAATGTCTAACTTGGAGTCATTTACAACTGTATTTTGATCTTTACTTGGAAGAGCTCTTTAAAGAAAAAAAAAGAAACTTGGAATAATTCAACTTTAAGTTCCTTGTCGCCATCTAGTGGCTAAAAGAGCTAAAAGACCTAAAAAAGCCTAAGCCTTTTTTTGGAAAACAACAGTTGTCTTCTTTCTATACTGGCTCAGAATTAGGACAAAACATTAAAACTACAGTGTGTGTCTACAAAGGCCTTTTAAATAATTAGGAGTAAGATTAGTTATATCATGAGATGTTATCTGAGTTATTCGTAAAGTTAGAGTTTTTCAGTGTAACAATAGCAAATAAAGTGGTTTCACCTTTCAAATGTAAATACTTTAATTATGAAACGTAATCTATTATAAATAATGGTATTCCTATTTAATATTAAAACACAAAGGCGTCTGCACATGGACTTTTCAAAAGGAATCGTTCGACTATAACTACAATGAAAGCATGTACAATTAAAGTCTGCTCAAGGTAGGCAACGCTTCTTACGACATTTTGTTTAAAGTAAATACTTGTGAGAAAGTGTAGTTGTGATAAAGTACAGTAATGCACTACATAATAAATACCGCTAAAGGCGAAGACATACAAACGGCCAATCGGGATGTTTAAGGTAAGAAAGTTAAAAGTTCCTGTGACTGGCTCTCATTTGTTTGGATTTTGTTCCACATTTCTTCCGTGCATCAATTCGCCATCCATTTGTTCGTACCCAGTCTACACATCGATGGCAACTCCATGTTTAGTGGAGATGACGTCTCTGGTTCCAGTCAGGTACATGAGCACAGAGCACAGGTGAGGAAGCGTCGCCGTGGTGCTGACATAAAGCCAGTAGGGAAGCGGCGCCGTGTTCCCGAACGGACACACCCACAGGCCGTGGCGCACGGCGTCCCGCACGTGGTGCGTCGCCATGGAAATGAACAGCATCCAAGGCAACGAGCACCAGGCGTCTTTGATGCGTCCGAGCCACATGAGGAAGCGGAGGGACAGACAGACGACGGGGATGAGGGAGGAGCAATGGAGGGGAGGACGCTGAGGGAGGGAGACGGCGGCCTGGGTGAGAAAAAGTTGGTGTATATTAATTAAGTGATTTGTAAAATGACACATTTGACTCTGCATATGTGTTAAAAAGCACCTTGAGTGACAGCGAGCCGGCCATGTAGAAGTGGTCCAAGTCAATGATGGATGCCAGGAGACCCGCCAGCAACACCTCGTACACGTCGCTCTTCTTCCTGAGCCCGATGACCACGGCCCAAGACCACAGGCCCACCATAGCGTGCGTGCCGTTGTCCAGCACGGCGCGCAGCCACAGGTGATGCTGGATGAGCGGAAGCTGCAGGGCGTGGTCCGCCGCCACGCAGAATACGCCGAGCCCCGCCGATGCCAGCACGGAGGCGGAGCTGAACGTCTGCAAAAGGGCCTGGGCCTTCTCGGTCTCCACAGCCAGGCTGAGGGGTATGGGGGCACCCTCTCCCTCGAGGCCCGCGCCCAGCAGCGGGGACGAGTCCAACTTGGAGTAGAAACCTTGCATGTTGATCAACGCGGCTGGGTGGTGGCCAGACAAATGCCATGTAAGGTCAGCAGGACTCTGGTGGACTGGTAGAGAAAACAATACATTAAAAAAGACAATGTATGTATGTAAACGTAATATGTAAAATAAACCCTTTTACACCTACATACCGTTAACCCCTTCGTAATTGGCGGCATGGCCCTACCCCCTGCAAATAGCAGAAATGTGCAAAGAATTGCCGCTCCCCTTGATAGGATTTTTTAATTGCGTGTCGGTGCCACAAGATGGTGGCAAAGCAAAGCACTTAAAACAGAATGCCATAAAGAACCACACATCACGCATGTACACAATCATGAACCCATGTTACATAAAAAACATATGAAAAACTGTAATGAGTAGTTAAATTATTCAACACAAATAAACCACCTTCACATGGGGCTCATCAATATTATTAGCTAGCATACCATCTGAAATAACACGTTAATACAAACTGATGTGGCATCACACATGGGCAAAACAATTGCGATTAGCACTTTACACAAACAGTACTAAGTCATTAGATTATCCTTCAGGTATTTACACAATGATAAATGTTAGGGAATACAGGTACATTGTAACAGAGACAGAAGCAGAAACATTCTTTCACTTTTGAAGGTGAACAAGGTGCCAGCAGATGGCGCCAATAATTTATTGCTTTGGTCTGTGCACAAAAACAGCAAATAGACAAGATTATACCCGGCTATCAAAAATTAATTAAAATTTTTAAGTACCGGTATTTAAGTATTATGCTCCTGCAGACATTCACCTCCTCATGAAGAAACAAGACACACGCAGCATTATCTGGAATTATTTTGCCTGCATTGCCAGCAGGGTGCGCCGGACCGACATGGGAAAACCTTTCTGCAAGGCATCTTTGAAAGCCATTTGCACTTGCTAAAGACCTCACTGCCACTTACAAATATACAGTACTGTGTAAAGGTCTTAGACCACCACTCGCTTTGCTTTTATAAATACTGTACCCCATTTCACATCAAGTCATTAAGAGTTTTAAAACTTAAATAATATGACACATACAGTTCACAGGATTACACCCACACACACAAATAAAAAGTGTGGTGCATGAGACAAGGAATTATATTTTGCTGAGGATCTGAATTAGAGTGCTGAAAGGAATTTATGAATTTATTTGGCTTTGGTTTATTTGGCATTAATAGAACCGTACATACCCCATAATTATACTGGCACCTCCCGCCTGTTCCCCATCCTCCAAGAAAAAGCCTGCTAGCTAACAAATACATGGGCAACCCAACCCAAATAAAAAGCTCTAGGGATTGTTTTAATTTGTATTACTAGTTTAGCTTTGGTGTAGGTGTATGATATGATATACTTAGTGGCCTTCTATTTACATATGATCACGATGACATTGCTAAAACAACAAATCTTTTGACGGCAAAGTTTTTGCCGTGATATCGTTTTAGTAGCGGTACCAAGGTAATTTCTGCAGCTATCAAAGTCAGAATTTTGGTATCGTGACGACACCAGTTTGTAGTTTGGGCTTTAAATCTTTTCTGACACATGATAAGTGATGTTTGTTTATATAACCAGAAGCACTTGCTGCACATATATTTTTTATAAATCTAATGATGGAAGAGGACAAATATTTTATTTAGACTATATTTGGCGGGCGGCACGGTGGCCGACTGGTTAGAGCGTCAGCCTCACAGTTCTGAGGACCCGGGTTCAATCCCTGGTCCCGCCTGTGTGGAGTTTGCATGTTCTCCCTGTGCCTGTGTGGGTTTTCTCCGGGCACTCCGGTTTCACACATCCCAAAAACATGCATTAATTGGTGACTCTAAATTGCCCGTAGGTGTGACTGTGAGTGCGAATGGTTGTTTGTTTGTATGTGCCCTGCGATTGGCTGGCAACCAGTTCAGGGTGTACCTCGCCTCCTGCCCGATGACAGCTGGGATAGGCTCCAGCACGCCCGCGACCCTAGTGAGGTGAAGCGGCTCAGAAAATGGATGGATGGATATATTTGGGGAATGCAAACAGCTAAGGCGGGGTCGGCAACCCGCGGCTCTTGAGCCGCATGCGGCTCTTTAGCGCTGCCCTAGTGGCTTCCTGGAGCTTTTTTTAAAATGTATGAAAATGGAAATATACTTTTTGTTTTAATGTGGTTTCTGTAGGAAAATTTGCGTCATAGCCTGCGACGCGTGCTTCTTTGAGCTCGGCGTGGCAGGTGGCTGTCGCAGACAAAACGGCGGGTGTGTGATGGGCCATGGATCGCAAAGGGAAAAAGTGAAAGATAGCTGAGGAGAACAGAGGATTCAACAGTTCTTGGACCGAATCATGTGCTTTCATTGCCAACGTGGAAGGTTCGCCTACATGTCTGCTTTGTAATGAGAAGTTGTCAAATAACAAAAAGAGTCATGTGGAAAGACATTTCCAGGGAAGGCATGCTAGCTGTCCTTGTTAAACACATTCCTAGGACTAAATCTAGCTGACCTCCAAATGGAAATGGGCGATATAGCTGACAAAGATTTATGGGTTTCCAAATTCAAAAGTCTGACAGCCGAGCTTGAAAATGTCACTCGCCAGAAAGCCCATTTTGCCCAAAGCCACGAATGGAGTGAAATTGAAAGCTTCGCAACACCCGAGAAACTTGTGTTTGAAACATGGAATGCTCTTCTTGACAGTTATAGAAACATGAAGAAATATGCATTTGGAGTATTATCCATCTTTGGATCAAGATACCTGTGCGAGCAGATATTCTCAAACATGAACTACATTAAATCCAAATACCGCAACCACCTCACAGATGAGAGCTTGCAGTCATGTGCCGAGATTAAAGTTACATCTTACATGCCCGATGTTGAGAAGCTGCCCAGTGATGCCCGAAAACAGAAGTCACATTAAACGGGTAAGAACACAATTCGGTCATCGGCACATGTTTAGCAACAAAGTGTCTGTCTTTATAAAGTGGTTTCTGATTTTTGTCACTATATATTTGGAATGAAACAGGGATATTATTGTGTTTTCTTGCTCAGGTCCGGGGATGGCTGCGTTGTATTGTGCGTCAAAAGAGAAGAGGATGCTGCTTTTTACTTTTATTACACTCTGTCTGTTGCCCAGATAAGTGGGAAAAGAGAAGAGGATTGTTTGTATTATTGAGGAATGAAGAGGATTGCATTTTATTTCCATGGGGAGGTCTGAAATTACAGGAGGCATGTTACTTTTTTTTTTTAAATCCTCAAAATAAAAATGAAAAAAAAAATCTGTTTTCTTTATTATATTTCTATAATTTCATCAATGCAACGAAACATAACACATCTATAACGGAAGTTCAACTTAAAACACCATCGTACAGCAGAGTAGTCACGTGGTGCGTCATTCTCTCCAGGATGCCTTGCAGGAAAAATAAACATTTAATCATGAATGCTCATTATGTCATTTGGATAGTAGGCTAATATAGACACTTTGCCTTCCTTATAAGGCTTTGATTTTTTTTAACACACGCTTAAAACAGATTTGTTTTTTGGGTCGAATATGGCTCTTTCAACATTTTGGGTTGCCGACTCCTGGGCTAAGGGAATATAAAATAAAGTCATTAAAAACCGGTGGCACTGAAAATATAGAATTGTGCATTGTCCTAACAGATTTATAAAAAATAAATAAATAAATAAATAAATAAGTACTTGATATTTCATATAACAGTTTTTTTGTTTTTTTACATGGATTTATTTGAACCTAGGGTATAAATGTTATTAAAAAATATATTAACAGGAACTTGATTAAATTTACCACCCACAACACGATACAACTGCCATCAACTTATGAATCAAGCCTAAATATTAAGGCAGCTACGTCGTTTCTATTCTTCTTGTTAACACACGAAATAAATTCACCTTTTTCTGAAGTGACAGCTAGCTGCAAGCTAACTTGCTATGCTAACAAGCCAATTGAAGGCGGCTGCGGCTGCTGCATTGTGTGGGCTGCCAGCGGCTTGGAGCTCTGCTAACACCCAATGCTGCCGAATACAGTCAACAAACAAACACCACTCGCTTGTCATTGAAACACATTTGATCATAAACACATGACTGCGTTAAATACTGTTTTGTAATGTTTTCGGCTGATAATAATAATGACACTCACCTCATCGTCTTGTACTGGAAGAAGTCCAGCAGCTGCAAAAAAAATAATAAATAAATAAAAAATAAAATACAAACCGCACTTCTTCTGCTTGGAAACCTCGGTCGGCCGACAGTGGATATGACTCACTAGCGCCGCAAAGGGGATTGATTGTACGATGGATCTCCTGTTTCACGTCACGACTGGACAGTTTTAATTTTCATATTCCTCAAAATGTTCTGTTAATATTTTAAGCATCATCTGAGCATCAGATAATTATGGCATCCCAGAAATAATGCATGACATTTATTATTATCTCATTAATTTAAAATTGTTTTCCATTAGATGAATATCTCATTTGCCTATTTCTTTTGGTTTGAGTTACTTGATTGGTTGCCATTTATTTGCAAATCTGTTTTTCTAAAATTAGTATTAATTTTTGATTTATTTGTATTCCATATTTGTACTGAAGTTCTATTTTGAAAGAAAAAGATTTGCCTATCTCAATGTAAATAATTGACCTGAACATAATAGTTTTTAGCTAATAATATTAAAATAAATAATTTTAGAGATGTCTTCTAATACCCCTCAGTAATAGCCAGGTAACATAACAACATTTTATTATTAATATTTATTTCTCTTGAGATTCATTCTACCTTTAAAAAAAAAAAAACGTGAGTATCCTGTCAAAAGAAACTAATCTTTTCATGGGAAAAAAGAAGCTTAAAAACATCATAAAGACACTGGATGATAAATAGTTTTTTTTTTTTAGGATATTTGCTGGCCCATTTATGACGCGGGTAAAAACTGACCCACTAACATCATGGTTAGTAACAGAAAGCTAACATAAGAGAAAGGTTATTTTTTTTTATTTTAAATTATGTGTCAATCGAAAAAGCCTCAGAAAGGAAAGTAGATTGTCTGGATGTTTATTTTCAGGGACACAGTTATACCTACGAATATCTATCTATTTATCATTTTATTTTAATTTATTAATTTTTTTATCATGCCTACCCTCATTAGATTTGTATGCTAGCCCGAGCCTGGCTGACTGTGGGTAAGAGATACGGTACACCCAGAACTGGTCGTCATTCAATCGCAGGGCATATACAAACAAACAACCATTCACACTCAGATTCACACTTCTGGACATTTTCGAGTTTTAAAATCACCTAAGATGCATGTTTTTGGGAAATACCCAGAGCTCTCAACTATGCAACTGTTCTGCCCATGAATCAGTATGCCAATAAATTCTCCATTAGGCTTCTTTTCGTTCGGCTTCCGCGCATCTTTGTGAACAAAACAGACCCCAGGAAAGCTCTAATAATGACACCAGATGAGGGTTAATCATCACCCAAAGTGGCAAGACCAGACCAAAAGAAGAGAACAAAAGAAGAGAACAACATTTTCAATTTGCCTCTCAAGCTCCCCAGAGGACCAGTCTAAAATGGGTTTAAGGGAGGGGGTAGGGGGGGACATGCAAGTGAACATAATGGTTTATTTACTATCTAAAGAGACTTAGGTATATTTCCCCCAGGAGTTGGTCCACTGTGAACACAGAGAAAAGAGTGAATATAATTGGGTTTCTCTTTACCACACTGGGCAGAAACACATCTTGAAATGGATGCTGCAAGACAGCTAAAAATATTATACACTGAATTTGCATAAAATTAGGCAGAACTGTGTTGTAGTGATAAGCACCTTTCCCTCACAGACTCAGTGGAGAGGTGTTGGGTTTGATTGTCGGCTCAGGCCTTCTGTGTGGAGTTTGAATGTTCTCCCCGTATTTACTTGGATTTGCGCTGTGTACTCCGCCTTCCTGTTGGTTAATTGAAAACTCTAAATTGTTAGTATCGACACAGGTGGGCAGTAATGAATTACACTTACACCGCTACAATTAACAAAATCACATTTTTAATACATTGTCAGAGTCGTTTTAATACAGCATAATTTCTACTTTCACTTGAGTATTTATGTCAAGAAGAAGTGTTACTTTTACTGGCTACATTCTGCTCCCTTGCATTTTTATGTACAGATATTTATTATTGCTTGGGATCTGGTTTGTTTAGGTAGAAAGACTTCAATATCATGTGACTGTTTCACCAATCCAATGTAACTATCGTGACATTTGACTCCATTTCACAGAGCCAGGCAGTCACATGACTGCACAGTCACATGGAAGCTATGCTAAGACGAAACATGGCAGAAATCTGTTTTTACCTTACAGATAGGATCTTGCTCATCCGCGACCTAAGTAAGGATAAGCAATATAGAAAATGGATGGATGAACTTTAAAAACGAAGAGCTATGTGATGACCCGAAACTTGCGTCTGCCGAGAAATGTCAGCATTTCAGCCTACAAGAACTCCACCTGGAACTTGGGAAACATATTAAAGGCTCTCTCGGTTTGCATTTGCAAAATGGAATGCTCCGTTGAATGAAACCAAAAGGTCAAGCAAAGCACTTGAATGTAATTACATTTCATTCCACCAACTCAGACCCAGCTCTCCGCTCCTGCTGTAAAAAGGAGCAGAGGGAAAAAGCAATCTGCAATGTATGCACGGCACTGAAGATAAAGATGTAAGTTGGTAGAACTCGCATAGGTTTTGAGTAACGAAACCGCGACCCCAGTGAGGATAAGCGGAAAGGAAGATGAATGAATGAATGAATGAAACAGATGTTAGCATTCCTGATAAATGTGGGTGAATCTACCTGTTGAGGTTCAACATAATCAAATTGTAGTTAATAATCTGCTGTGCTGTTTCACGTGTATGAAAAAAGAAAGTTGATTTAAGCCCATTTATTGAGGCTTAATTAGTGACTTAAATAGTTTATTATACAAAAATATTTTTTTGCTATGTCATCTGGGACAGGCTCCAACTCACTTGTGGCTCTTATGAAGAACAGCGATAGAAATTGCACAAAGGGATTGATGCTTACAATTATGGTGGTTGTAAATGATTTTACATGACACGATAGGAGCTTCAGTACCATGGACAGCAAAGCGAGCGAGTTCATCTGCTTCGCTCTTGTGAACTGTCCATCCATCCATCCATTTTCTGAGTCGCTTCTCCTCAGTAGGGTCGCGGGCTCTTGTGAACTGACACATTGAAATGTTTTTCCACAATTGTAAATGTCATATGTACTCACAACAGACAATTTTATTATATTACAAAGATAAATAATTTCCATAACAACATTAATTATTTACAATTAATTGTCGCTTAATGTGGTGTAAAACCCCCCCACCTCAAACTGAATGCTGTTTCTAACTAAGTAAGGTAAGCATAATATTAGAACTAATAGCACTTCTGGAGTGATACAGTGTTTCTACGGCAACGATGTAACCCAAAACATGCTGTAGTCCAGCACTTCTAGGCTATAAATATTGATAAAGGAACAGTACAGCGGTAACTTAGGCTGCCTACTTACACCATGCATCGTTCGTAACCTCAAAATGTCGGAATTGTCGTAAACTGACGTCCTCTTGTATTAGGTCTCTTCAGTGTGGGCATATGTATCTCACGTAGTGGTTAATTGAGTGTACATCAAAATATTTGAAGGCATGACCATGTGAAGATTTGCAAAACAAAAGAATAGAATAGGTACAATGATAAAATATCAGCATTCATAATATATAGTATTAGCAGTCATTGTAGAGAAGAATAATAATAAGAAGGCTGCTGCACGCCTGAGACAGGAGAGATTGTGTCATTCATCTATTTATCAATTGAAGGTCAAAGTAGTCATTAGAGCAGAGCGAGGCTGTCAAGCTTTTTGATGGCTTCTCCATGCGCATGCACACTCACACACCACACATACACGGTAGATATCAGAGGTTAATGTGGATCACATCTTGGCCACAGACAAAGAGCATGGCTGACCATTTCAATTGCCATTTAATTAAAACTGGGACCAAATATCAGTTGAAGAGTTCAATCTATGCTCACTTCTTTCTTGAAGTGTAATGAGATGTTGGGGGGACATTTTTCACAAGCGCTGAACAAGTGAGGGAAACAATGAGGCTGAGTCATGCTCTCTTTACAATTTAGAAGATAGCAATTGTGTAAATAAAGCATGAGCAGGGAGGAATACTGATGAAAATAAAGACAGATGGATGAATGGATGAATAAACACACACAAGAACACCAGCTGACAGCTTTTAGATGGTGTATTGATTTGTCCTCAGTCTCCGCATCGGGCTGCCAGAATAACGAAGAGAGAAGAGCGAGGTCCTTTTAAAGCACTAGACATGCACAAGGACCACCAAAGGTTAAGAGAGACCAATGATCTTTTTCCATCCATCGTTTTCTATACCCTTTGTCCTGCCCGAGCTGAATTGTGGTGAGAGGTGGGGTACACCCTGGGCTGGTCGCCAGTCAATCGAAGGGCACATAAAAAACAAACAAAAAAAAACCTCACATTCACACCCGTGGGCAATTTAGAGTCTGAAGAAAACCCGAAAGCATGGTGAGAAGCTGCAAATGCTGCACAACAGGGCCTGAGCACAGATTTGAAACTGGGACCTCTCAACTGTGAGTCAGACATGCTGACTACTTCATCGTAGTGCCCCAATGTTATGTAAATTAGATGGTTGTCTTTTTAAATCAAATACAACCTGTGCATACCAACATGGCAACATTTTAGGCTGATGTTAGGATGAAAGTAACAGTTACTTAGCACTTTCAACAGCTTTTGTTAAGAACAAACACATTATTAATAATAGTTCACAATGATAATAATGCTTGGTTTTTATTGATACTATCACCGCGGTATTAATTAGTGTTTATAATGATAATGATTATTATTGTGCTCATAGTTTGCAGGAGTGTAGAACTGCTCTGTATCATACTCAAGCTGATTCTAATATTTGGGCCCTATCATGTCGCTAAATAATGTAACCATAATATTAGAAACAGCTCCCAGTAAGATGTAATACAGTTTTACACCTTTATAAACTACAACCACAAGAATACACATATTATTAAAAATAACAAGGCAGAATTTTTGATAAAGCTTTTGTATTGCATTTCATTCTATTTTGAAAGCACCTTTATGAAAGCAAGGAGAGAGCGACACATTGCCGTGCCCAAACATAAAGTAAGTAAATCCAACACTGATTTAACTCACCTGCTGTAAATATGCACTCAAACCTCTTCCTCTTGTTGAGTAGAGAATTACAATTATTTGATCTTGATTGCTGTTTTAGTATAAAATGGAAATAGTTGACGAGGTTGGTAAGAATGGGGTGTGCTAAAATGAGACGCAGCGTGTCGTCATTCATTGTGAAATGGTCACATTTAATGGTTGAAACCTGTCATTGTATATACAGCTATAAAAAAGACCCCAGGTACAGGTTACGACATTCTACTGCTAATACATACTTATTATTTTTTTATTATTATTAAATAATAAACTTTTGTTCAATGTTAAAGTTACATATCATAGTTTACAAAATAGGATCAGAGAAATACAGTAAGCCATTATGAATGTCAGATTAAAAAAAAGAAGCCAGAAACAGAAGAACTAAAACCCTATATGTGTGTTTTTGTAGTTGTTTCTCCATAAAATACATATAAAAACACAATAAAACACATCAGTACTCATCGGAATAACATAATACCAACAGTTTATCATGGCTACTGAAAACTGCAAAAAGACATGTTCTATGTATGTGAAGGCGTCTTTGAATACAAAGTGATTTGTGTTATTTTACAGCCACCCATGCCTCCCAAAAACAGCTTTGTCTTTGTCAAAAAAAAAAAAAAAAAAAAAATAGTTGGGAATCTTTAGACTTTATTACATATATAGATATCTTTGTTTTGTTGGTTTGTTTTTATACAATCAAAGTCCTTCTTGACGGTTGCAAGCTAATTGTCTAAATAAACCAGACTTTTGTTACTGAACTCTTCCAAGTGTCATTGATTGTTTTTGTGGCATTGATTATTTTTGTGGCCTCTGCAGGATTCCTCCTTGATTATGTGATCACAAGTTATTATGCTTTTCAAATCAATCAAATCTGCACGTTTTGGGCACCATTTGACTGCAAGAGGGAGTAGTTGAGTCTTTGGCATGACGATTTAGCTGCATGGGGCACTGGGACAGCAACTGGGCACAAACACATGCTCACACGCTCGACTTGTGTGCGCGTTTTGGTGTGAATGCTGCTGTATATTCACACACACAAAAATTTAAATTCAGTGAATAGATACCCCCCCCCCAAAAAAAGCAGAGAAGATAGTCAATACTGTTACCAGCCAAACAAATGAAATTAAAGCCAGCAGCTGCTGTTAGACGACTGTTTGCAGCGAAGCTCCTTTTGTTGCTGCTGATGAAGACGATGAAGAAGACGCTATGGCCAAAACAGCTCCTCTGAAGAATTTACGTGTAACCATTAATTGAAAATGCTGCGTAGGACATTGTCCAAGTAATCTTGGCAAGTAAGTGTATGACTGACAGAAATGATCGATGCACTGTATCCCTGGGACTTGTGCAAAACAGAAAACAAAGATCCAGCCTCTTCTTTTTCTTCTTCCTCCTTCTCCTCCTCCTCTTCTCCTTTCAGCTGTAAGATATTTACATCTGGACAGGAAGGCAAAAGAGTTGAACTATTATTTTTTATAATCTTGATAGTCATATTAAACCGCCATGCAACACTAGTGCACTGTGACAGATAGTCAGGGGTGCCACAGGAAATTAACCAATTTCACTTAATTTGTTTACATTTTTTTAATCCATTAATGACAATAAAATGTCCCTCTATTAATGCCAGTGATATATAGTAACGGGAAGAACTATGACATGCTCTTCCATTAGATGGCAGAAGGCACAATACATCCGTGGAGCCACCTGTTGCCATTCATACAACACACAAGTCATGGCTCCCTGCGACTACATCAGCTTGTGTCCAATTAATAAACAGACCCAGATTTTACACTGAGTAAGTACATTCGTGAATAAATTGAGACCAGAGCATTATTATTTTAGAATGTATACTTTTTGTGACATTATTCTTTGGCAGTGTGCCATGAGATTTTTCTCATGTAAAATGGGTGCCTTAGCCCAATAAAGGTTGGGAAACACTGATATCAAAGATATTCACAAATTTTGCATACATGTGCTCAATGTACAGTAATTGCCATATCTAATTAACAATAAGGTAAAACAATTCATTGGATTTCAAGTGATGTCTGAAATCTCAAGTCTATTATATGTCTGAAAATTCAAAGTTTGGTTTGTTATTATGGGGAACTCAGAAGTCGAAGGATGATGATAAATCATTGAATTATGAATGAAGTCGTTTTTGAGAAAAAAAGTCCAAAATGACCACATACACCTGTTAAATGAGGACTGTTGAGAATCTTGTCAAATTTTGCAAACAAGGAAATATCGTGTCTGCTCCTGAGAAAAGGTGATGGCAACATCACTCTATATTAAATGCTTCATGACTTCAACAACAGAGGTTGTAGTTGAGGAAGGCTAAAATGTCATCCATCAAAAGCTGCGCTTTGTACTTTGTTGACTCACTTTGGTCCACAATGAGTACTAACAAAACATTTCCTGCTTGCATGTCCTTTTAGTAAGTCTATGACTTAACAGTCAATGCTCAACATGAACATCTTCAAAAAAGACAAAACAAAAAAAAACAAAAGCACACACACACCATTACAGCACAATTTGTAGTTTAAAAGCAGGGAAATAAATTGAATGGGACAGCTTTGGATTGGATTTTACTTCAGTTGCTTTCGGAGGTTTTGTGGGGAAATAAATGACCTGCCTCTTCAGCTGGGTCGTAAAACAAACTCTACCCCTCTAAATGCGTTCTTGCCGTCAATGGACATGCATTGCCTTGCTGATATGTGACTGAGGGGCTAAGTCTGCAATCAATTCAAATAGAAGTCAATACAAGTGGTGTGCGTGTGGGGGTATGCGTGGGCGTGTGCGTGGGTGTGTGTGCGTGTGTGTGTGTGTGTGTGTGTGCGTGTGTGTGTGTGTGTGTGTGTGTGTACTCACTACATGAACAGCAGCAGCATCCCTAACAGAAGAGGCGAGAAGAAGGTGAGAAGTTTGGCAGCCCTGCCCACCGGAGGTTCAGCCTTTTGTGGTGCGTTGGACGAAGGTATGGGTGAAGTCTTAGTCTCTACAGGGAAACATGCACACCAATGCACATTTTTGTTTTATTTATTCATTCGTTCATTCATATGTTAGTCCTACTGTTTTTATTCCCAAGGGAATTGACATCTGAAACATTGTTTTGATGAATGGACACTGGAAAAAGGCTCATGATAGCGGAAAGATGCAAACAGGAAGGAAAAGGCATTACAGAGCAAAATCAATTCTAATCTGCAAGAGCAATCAATAGGAGACTTGTTGAGGCAGTTATGAAGTGAACTGCACAAGAAAAATCATATTCGTTCGAAAGCTGCCCAGAACTAATACAGTTGAACTTCTTAGGTCAAGGAATTACTCTGCTTTTTCTGAATATGATTTTTGTAGTCTCATAGAAGTCCTTCTGAAACCTTTTACAAAAGTACCATCCTAAAAAAAATACCACCATCATGACTAAAATTAAAATACAAAGCCTAGTAGATGTAAGTGTTCATGAAAATATTATTGCAAGTCATAGTAACATTATGCACAGTTTAAACATTAACACTGCAACTAAATATAGAATAATTGTAGTGAAAAGTTAAGAATAGTCATTTGTAAGAAGTCTACCTGTATTTAGGGTAAATGTGCATAGTTGAAATCATTTATTTTCATGCCCAGTTATACGGTAGAGTCATTAGCATATTCCTAAGTATTCATTTGTTTTTTTAATCAACACTTATGTTTTAACATATACATTAGTATTTCCATATTTTTTAGCTGCATTAGTTTAAGCAAAATATGTTGTGTACACCTGAAGTTTGTCCCTTCCATGATGCCGTGGCTCTCCCTCCTCCCCACAAGTCTAATCTGTTGTGACATGCACTCATTCGTCACATTCTGAAGAGAGATACAGTAAATGCAGGCGTGTAATTGTTTCCTGTGTCCTAATTAATAGTTATCATGCAAAAACAAATAAGTAAATAAAATTAACATTTTAACATACGATACTCAACAGTGGCCTGTTGCAGGCAACATAGCCGACAAAACCTCACACCAATAATTTTGGGGGGTGTGGAAAGAATATAATTTCCCTTTTCCCCCAATTAATGAGTGTCGCAAAGCAATGTAGAGTCAGGAGATAGCGCCGGGGAAGCAGCCAGGTGTGAAATGGAGAGCGCTAAAGAAAGAGAAAGAAAGAAAGAGAGAGAGAAAGAGAAAGACAGAGAGAGAGAGAGAGAGAGAGAGAGAGAGAGAGAGAGAGAGAGAGAGAGAGAGAGAGAGAGAGAGAGAGAGAAACAAAGCCGGCCACTGACAACAGTCAAATAAACTTCCTGTAAAGCAGTTTGCTTTTTGATTGGCGAGACAAATAAAAAATTATGCAAGGATAAGAGCATAGCCACCAGAGGCCGTGATGGGGTTCATGTGGATTCAACAAGCCAGAAAAGACTGGCAGAGAGCAGGAGATCTGGCAGTCCACAGGAAGAATGATGAGGAGGGCACCCGGGCCACGTGTTCAACACCTATGCAGTACATTATAAATTTTATTTAAAAAAACATGACATTTTGTCACACATTTAATTTGATTGTGTAGATGTTTTTGTCTATTCCTTATCATGGCAATACTACAGTATACAGTATCCAGAGTTTAATGGCATTGTTACTGTGGTAAAGTATAGTTTTGGGATAGACTCCGATTTGGGGAGCACAGGTTTCGAGTTTTTGATAAAGCGTTATATACCTGTAGGTGGATGCATGAAATATAATCTGTTTTAGAAGACCACATAACATGTGTGATTTGACAGGATGCACTTTTAATTTTCATATGGTGGTGTAAAATGAAACCATACATGGCACATCTCCTTTAAGTTTGAGATATCTATTTTTTGAGGAGGTAGCCGCATTTAGTTATAGCGGTCCCTTCTTGTTTGTCTCTGCTTTTACACATCACATCAGGCATGAAGTATCTGGTATGAAATAAGAGCCATCAGACGCCGTCCACTTTCTGTCTCGCTGACAGGATGATACAGCGAGGCCGCCCGTGACTTTTCAAAGACTCCAGCAAACTGCTTTTTGCGTTAATGGCACGAAGGCAGCTGAGCAATGGTCCCATCGCCGAGGATGAGATTTCATCTGTCTGTCAGTGCGCCATCCTTTTGGATGTGAAATGAGAAGGAGAACCCACTGCCAATGTTACTTAATCTCCATGAGGTATACTAGGTGACACACTATTTAAAGCATAAATAGGAGAAAAATATAACCTAAAAGGGTTTTAGCCTTATTTTTCTTTGGCAAGACAAGATGAAGAAAACAAAGGACCAAAAAAGGAAATAAAGTAAGTGCAGTTGTATTTAATTAATAGGAATTCCATTTGCTAACCATAAGGCTGTGCAGTCAATGTGTTTAATAACACTTAATATTTAACACTTATTTCTCTATCTGGCGGCTTCATTTCAATTGCTACTAATAAATACATGCACTTTAAAGTTAAAAAATATTGCAATACTTTTATAGTGGACAAAAACAAAACAAAAACAAAAAAACCTTTCCAGAAGTTTCTGTATTCTCATTTGAGCAAAGGGACTATCATAGCTGTGGGATCGACAAACCTCAATGATATTTTCCACTGATAGCATCTGCACTGATTCAATCGATCATCTAAATTGTAACAGTAGTAAAGATGCCCGAGAAGGCTGCGGACTTGCGGAGTAGGTAATAATGAGCAAAACTGTGATCAATACACAGGCATGTACAAGTAAAGAGAGAGAGGGAGACAGAGACAGAGAGAGAGAGAGAGAGAGAGAGAGAGAGAGAGAGAGCATCAGACGGGATGGAGAGAAACATGAGGAGAATCCTAATGACCTCCCCTTCTCACCAGTGGACACACAATGCACCATGTGTGTGTGTTTGTGTCTGTGTGCATTGGTTTGCATGTCAGGAGTTTTAGAGTTTTGCAGGCCACCTTTTCTGTCTCTGCAGCTTAGCATGTGTTTTGTGTTTTTCCCCAACATATCTGAGCTCTTACGGAACCTGCGGAGTGTACTGCTTCTGATGGCCTACAGGGAGCACTGTTGCACCGTGAAAACCATTACGAGTGGGCGCACAGAGAAGGCTAGCTTTTGAGATATGAAGTAAGAGTAAAATGAAAAATTATTCTGTGATATATATATCCCATATATATATATATATATATATATATATATATATATATATATATATATATTGCATTAATCATTTTGGTGGGATTTTAGAGGAAATGATGTCCTTGCTAATTTATGATGGCCAGACTACACAGTGAATGTGAAGTACAAAATAAATCAATAAAGCTGGTGGTTTTAAACTCAACGTTGGCTGTTTATCACATTTTTTTTAGCCTTGATGTTCTCTGCACGTCCATTTACAAATCAACAAGGCTTCATTTCCTTTGATGTTGAGATGCAATGTGGATAATGCACTATTAATATGTAATGCACTAGCATGTGTCAATAGTATTGATCAGAGCAGGATTTTCTTCTTGCGCACTGATTATATGTTTGATGATTTCAGGCGTAAGACAAGACACTGAACTTAAAATCAGCAGAAATCTGCAAACAAATGCATTTGTTATGATGTTATCATGTGATGTGCGCCGTTATTGTTGCATTTAGGCAGGTGCTGAGCAACCAGATGAAAGTGAGACTTACGTGTGAGATACTCCACATCGGTTGTGGAGGTGGTCTGCACCGGTTCTTCAATCCAAGGTGTAGCGTGCACGGCAACACTCCAGTCACTCCATGTTCCGATCTCTGTGTCTTTGGCAGCAACCTGTTGAACACACATGTAGGACATATTAGAAAAAAAGTATGTGCTTTCTGGACCATGATAAAATCAATGTGGAGGACTAAAAAATGAAGAACTAGGCCCTGTGTGTTTCTTTTGACGAAATCAAGTCAGCAAGTTGTTACGGAATCTTGTTGGAAAAGGCATGAACAGTTTTACATGTGCTGCTGGTGTGTACTTCTTTAGAAACCATATATTTTACTTGGCTTTGTTACTTAGTTACTAAAACAAAATATTTGGTGTCAAAAAAGACCGAAAACTTTGTTCTAATTGCAATTACTGCGTGTCTGTCAATAAAATACTGCATTTTTCTCTCGTTTTGCCTTACAAACACAACACAATATCTTCCTGCTGAATCATCATTTGCGCTTTTGCACACAAAGAAATATCAATGGTTGATTGATATTTCTTTGGCCTACCGTTAATTTTATTCACATGATTTACTGTAGTTGTGACAGTACCTGGATGATGTATTCCTTCCCAGCATAGGCGTCGGTGATGGTGTGAGAAGTGCTTTCAGATAGTTCCACCTGGGGAAAAAAAAGAAAATAATCAAAAGAACACAAACAAAAAAGAAGATTGGCTAGAACACTCCAGTGAAACAATTTTGTTTGTTTGTAAAAGTCAAAACAAGCAAAAATACATGTATTTTTAACCATGGCATACTGCTAAAGTTGCATGCGCACATAATATGACAAACATATTCTCGATATTAAATGTTCCAGTACAGATTTAGTTGGAGTAAAATGTATTAATAGCCTGTCTGACATTAATAAATAATTAACCCTTAGTCATTGTTTCCTTATTTTATTTTCCTTATATTTAGTATAAATGATCATTCTTATGCTGTTTTACTCTTCCACTGTTCCACTCTTCCACTCGGCATTCTCCATGACCAATCAAAGCAGGTGCATGTTTCTGTGGAAACCTGTGCAAATGTGGCTGCATCAAGCTCCCTCTTTGTCAGCGTTACCAGTCTCATAAAAAATATACAAATGTAAGGCAAGTACAGTTTCACAGTTTCGAGATTCCCCCTATTAAAGGTTATCTTCTATTATTTTCCTTAATTTGGAGTAAGACGCACTAAGAAACTCAAAACCGAGTGGTTAGCACATTAGCCACACACGTTTGAGGTTGGGGGTTCAAGTCCGAGCTCTGGCCTTGCAGTGTGGCGTACATATACACCACTAAAGTAGGGGATTTGTGCTTTCCATAGCAACCTTTGAGCTTACTGAAATCATTTTTTTTATTATAATTTTTTGTTGTTGTCCTGTTTGACTGTTAGGTCCAGCAGAATGGAGGATCTGTATCCCTTTTATGCCGGAACAGTTTTACTGTGTCACATTGGAGTTTTTAAGCTGTTGCAGTGGTTTCTTAGTATTAGAATGGTTATTTATTGAGAATCAGATTTTATTAGTCGAACAGAACAAAGTTTTTCGAGGGGAGTGAGAAAAGAAGACAAAAGACAAAGCACTAACTGTAAACAAGATGAGAAAAGTAAACCCTTATATATCTAGATCAACGACGTAGATATGAGTGTTGTATGGGGCAGTAGTGCTACACCCTGTGAGTGAAGGACAGGACAAGATAGGACAGGACAAGGACAGGGGGGGAAACATGCAGGACAAGGGTCATGAACCCGGCTGTACAACTGAAGTGTGGTGGGAGTGGCTATGTAAATTATAAACGTCTATAGGACCAGAATGTGAGTGAGTGAATACCCAAGAAATTTGCAATCATAAGTTATTTGTCGCACTAAGTGAGTAGCCCCACAACCAGCAAATAAGTCCCAGGGGTGTGTGTCTGCGGACACATGCAAGTTAATTGACACCGTTTTGCATGCACAATGACTGTCAGAAGTGTCCTGTAATTGCTGTGCCTGCACCCAATCAATTGAGAGGTGGGATTGGGCCCAGGAGTCCACCCAAGAGCAGCCCGGCGGATGGGACACGTCCCACACCAAGGGACTCAGGGCGGTCCGCCGGCCCCACCGAGATGCCACGAACACCGGCCACCCGGAGGAGGCCGCAGGGACCCAATCCCACCCCATCAGACCCTCCTCCTCCTCCTCCCCCCACCCCCCCCCCCCCCCCCAACCCGCAAGACCCACGATGCAGCCAGTCCCCGCCCAGCCTGAGGGTGGGACGGTGTCCCTTGTTTGTTGAAAAGGAGGATAGCGCCGCCCGACAAGGGAACGATAAGGGGGAGAACCCACAGAGCAGCCGTGGGGCATGAGAGGGGAGGCCCAACGCCAAGCAGACATCCAGCCCGGGGTGTGGGCGGGGGGTGCTAGGTGAGTGATTAAGAGGCATGGCTCCTGCAGGTCGGAGCCATCAGGCAGGACAACCACAGACAAAGACCCACCACCCAGCCAGTCCCACAGCAGGCCCCACAGCCCAGAGGGGACCACCCGGCCCCCCCCAGGAGAGGAGGAGGAGGAGACCGCAGCGGGACGCAAGGAACGCCCCACCGCCCCCCACCAGTAGCCAGAGCGGGGAACCAAGGCGGGCACCAGCTGGCAACAGCCCAGCACCCAGGGAACATGGGCGAGTCCACCATCACACCATTAATTCTCTTATTACAAGCCAGATGCTGATAATGATTTGAAAGCTGATTTGTTCAAATAAACATTTTACATATTGTTGCTTCCAGCTTCCTATTTGGTAGGAAGTCAGATGTATTTTTGAAACGACACAACGGGCAAAATATATTGCAACATCATGAACCCTGAAAGTATTTGGCGAACTGGAATTTATGGGCACCCGAGTCCGCTGGAAGTCACTCTGACAGCTCTTTCCTTCTACCTATAGTGCCAGCCATAAATTATGGGCTCAGTGTTGCAATTCTACATTTAATGTTTTATGGTGGTTATATTAGCTCAGCCGTGCGGGATACAATTTTTATTGAGTGGTTATTTATTTACAACACGCCTTACATCATTATTCTGTGTATGAATCAAGCTCGTTGATTTTTTTTTTGCTGTTTTTTTATATTTGGCTATAGGAATGATTGAACTCTGATGCCCCCAGCGGCCTTTGCATGTTGCATACAAGCAATTTGTATAGAAGGACATCAACAGCATAAATCACAATTAAAGCGGAAAGCTTTGGCATGGATGACAAGTTTGGTGACACAATAACACATGCCAGCGCTGGAAAGGTTTTCGCACACACTTTTAATGTGGAGAGTGTAGCAGATTGAAAGTGCACGCCGCTTTAATTTCGGGCTTTGTTGTACATTACAGTTGGTGCTGCATTTGTGTGTATGTTTGTTTGCCTTTGGCTTGCGTCTTGACACATTCAAGGAAAAAATGGGGCTTTTAAAAAAGGTGCTGATTTTTCCTCTCCTGAAGCCAAATTAAATGATTTAGTGACATGCCTTTTGCAGCTTCCCATCAAGACAAGAAACATATGCCCAGACAGCTGCAAAAGTGGATTAGAATTAAAGAGCCATGAAATCCTCACATCTTTGATTGGACGGCATTAGCAAGACATTCATGTGCTTGGCTGGACAGCATATTATGTATACACAAAGTATGATCTGAGCTTGCTTTTATGCAAACCCTTCTGGGGTTTCACACTTGGTGAAAGCAGCCAACCTACCATATACTGTACAATATACAGTACATCAAAATGAAAATGTATCCAAATTTATCATTAATTTGATTAATCTGATAATGTGATTGGCTGGCAGTGTCGCATCCACAATTACATACTGTTGTACTAACACTTCAGTTCAAATGCCAGGTTTTTCTGATAAAACAAATTTACCAATATAAATCATTTCTAAACTTTCCCCACCACTAATGTGACCTATAATGTACACACTCTGCCACCCTACCTCAAAGCCAAGACATATGAAGAAGACGGGAGCTTGTTGTCACACTTATTAAACAGCCAGTACTTGTCAGAAGTTCCTGCAGCTCCTTTAATGTTGCTGTTGGCTTCTTGGTGGCCTCCCTCACCAGTTTTATTTTCATCTTTTCACAAATTTTAGAGGGAAGTCAATGCTTTGTAATGTTACACACCCACACACACACTTGTGCAACTACATTATCTCAGTTGTTCATTTTTAGTTCCCCTTTGGAAATGATTTCTTTTTATTTTATTTTAGTTTTACAGATTATAGGTGAAATTAATGGTGGAAAAAGTTTTTAAATAATTTATCTTTTGTCGATTTTTTAATATCACAAAAAATGGCATTTGAACAGAGGTGAGCAGATTTCTTATATCAACTGTAGAAAGACAAACAGACAGACAGACAGAATGATAGATCAAGAAGGTTAATGCACTAAGTGAAAAAAAGAAACACTAAATGGAATAAACAACTTTTTTTTATAGTAATATGGCCATCACATTCCACTGTTGTTTCATTCCAATGAGCTCATGGGATAAATCTTTAAACAACCACAGCCTCCCAGAGCACTTGTTCTGGAAGTTTTCCCTTCCAAATAATCTGTCTCTTATCTCATGATGATGTTGACCCCCCTGTTTTCAGCACGGCCTTGATCTTCAACAGCATCTTTCTCCCGCCCACGCTTTGTTTGGAAGAACAAGGCCAGACTTTATCTCACAAACCGAGCGCTATATTTACAATCTTAATTTATTTAGTGGAATGCCCTAACAACATCATTTGAGCACGCTTACAACTGTGCACGTCTCCATGTGTTTGACCATATTGCATGATATGTGCCCTGCACACACATTTCTGTGTACTGTAGAGTGTGTGTGTGCACATAATGTGTATAGACCAGTGTTTAGCTATCGGAGCTGTTTACATGTCGTCCAAGCAGCGTAACCACAGCGACTCTAAGCATTTTCTACCACACAGTGTATGTGGCTATTTACAGAGAAAGGTCTGTAAAATAAACATGGAAGTTCAGTCACACGTTTGTTCCTAAGTGTCATTTTGTGAGAAAAAAAAGTACGTCTTTGAATATGTACCCTAACCCTAACCAAATACAAGAGTTTTCACATTTTTTAACAAAAAATAAATAATAAAAAATTAGGAGATTGTTGCTAATGCGACCCCAGCTTTCGTTACATTGAGAACCAGAGGGCTGGATCTTGCCAGTGCGTTACTGCCAACATTTGGCTATCTCCTCTTCAGCCTCACTTGGCGGTGAGTGGTCGCAGAAGGTAACTGCTTGCTTCTACTTGCAGAAGCAGAGCCCAGAGTGTGACAGATAACCAAGCACCAAAGACATGAAACCTTTTCGTGCCGCATGGACACATACCAAACATAAACTACCCCTCGCCCCGCTAAAAATTTAATGGAGCAATCAAGTAAGTGCCACATTTCGGATGTCTATGTTAGATGTCTATCTATCACCAATCTGTGAACCCCAGAAAACTAGCTAATTTAACCATAGCCCATTATCAGAAGCTGGCGCTGGTTACACTGTTAACAAGTGTTAATCTCTGCTGCTAACGCTGTAATTGTGTGTATCTTTTGGTTATGACATAAAAGTGCTTAGGCCACCGTTTTACTGCCGCTCTTTTGCTGTGGAACTTAGTCCAACCTCACCCAACAGGTGTTTGTTTGAAAAACTCGTTGTGGGAGTGTTGGTTATTTGCTTCACTGTTAGGTAATCGTGGGGCAGAACAGCTGGCTCACAGACACGTTTTTAGAAATGGGCAGATAATAAAATATTTACTTGGTTGGGTCATTTCACACTTGATGGGTGGGCAGGCATTAAAGAGATCCAAATTTTTGTATATAAACAATAAGTAATAATAGTAAGTTTTTATTTTTTTTCATAATGTCTCCCATTTAAGAAAAATGGCACTGGCATCAAAAGTGAAAGATCTCCACACCATACTCCACAAAAATATGACACTCTTTAGTGGTATTTATTTATTTAAATGAATTCCCAGTGCTTGCGTGTGTTCTCTCTAGGTGCTGTGTCTTCCTCCCACATTTCAAAAACTTGCATGCTAGGTTGTTTGAAGACTCTAAATTGTCCATAGGTGTGAATGTGAATGACTGTTTATCACATAGTTTTCATCCATCCATCCATTTTCTGAGCCGTTTCTCCTCACTAGGGTCGTGGGCGTGCTGGAGCCTATCCCAGCTATCATCGGGTAGGAGGCGGGGAACACCCTGAACTGGTTGCCAGCCAATCGCAGGGCACATACAAACAAACAACCATTCGCACTCACATTCACTTGTCAATTAACCTACCATGCATGTTTTTTGGGATGTGGGAGGAAACCGGAGTCCCCGGAGAAAACCCACGCAGGCACGGGGAGAACATGCAAACTCCACACAGGCGGGTCCGGGGATTGAACGCCGGTCCTCAGAATTGTGTGGCAGACGCTCTAACAAGTCTTCCACCGTGCCGCACAGTTTTCATCTCATTTTATTTATATGTTATTGCATTGTACAGCACTTTGGGAACCTTGTGTTTGTTTAAATTGTGCTTATATAAATAAAGTGGATTGGATAGGATTGGTACTGTACTTATTTTGCCAAACAGAAATGTTTGTTCTGCTGTATATAAGATAATAAGGTATAAGATAATAATGGTTAGTTAAAGCAGTTCAAATATATATATATTTTTCTAGAAGGACGTTTTAGATTGCAGTGGTGTAGAACTTGACTTGACCACACTGAGAGAGCTTTCTATTTTGAATTATTTTGCTTACATTTCTCACATGAGTATCGGAATATTAGAAACAGCGCTGAGTCTGATGCATTCTTCCATATTGTTATACTGCTCCATTTAATTCAGTGTCAATTTAAAAATGAGACAAGGCAAGGCTTTTATTTGATGTCATTAGATTGTATAGGTGTACCTAATGTTTTGTCCAACAAATAAGATAATATGTGTAAAGTATGTTTGTACAAGTACTTACAGTATATGTATTTCTAGAGCAATGGGTTGTAGCTGTCTTGCCAAGAGGCTCAAGAGTACTACTGGTACTTGATTTCACTGAGAGAGAGGGAGAGAACATGGTGGAGGCTGCTGTTGTCCTTGCAAAATAAATGAATGAGTGAATGAATGAATGAATGAATAAATAAAAAAATAAATAAGCTCCTTACCCTGTAAGACCAAGCACATGGTGAAATAAAATATATTTGCTTTCTGATATGTGTGTTTTATATGTGTCCGGCTGATCTATTGTACTAACCACACAATTAAAGTGATAAAGTAATAAAATCTAGATTTTAACCATTCATAAAGAGTGCATACCCATAGGAAATTTGGAATATGTGGCCAAACACGATGATGCTGCCAACAAAAAAAATATTTGCCAATTAAACATCACGTTGAGTCGCTTCACTACTCCCAAGATAGAGTATGATAATTATGATGATAAAACATCTACCCAGATGAATTGACCACCGAACGGTCTGTTTTGACAGTAATCTTCTTTAAATATCCTCACTCTGGAGACATCTCTTCATTTCATGCATAAACACCATATGTTTGTTCACTGAAAACAGCATATGTCAGCAGGAATATGGCACAGTGAAGTAGGAAAAGCAGTGCAGTACACCTGACTTGTCCAACCATTTTCAACATGAAAATTATAATTATCATGCAATTTAAACCCTAAAATAAAGATATGATGACCCTCTAAAATATATATATTTTTTCTCTTTAAGTATTTCTTCTACTAGATAAAACAAAGGTTAAGAGCAAAGTGTTGGTGAAAATAGTGGTGCAACATGAAAATTCTCACACAAGTTAAAGCTATAATTTGCCATATTTGGCGCCCCCTAACGCTGAATTTCAGTATTACAGCAAAGCCTTTATCGCTTCAATATGACGGAGGCTAAATGCTCATCTGGTCTCCTCCTCCTCCCAACCCTGCATGCTTTCTCCTTTGTCTATGTCTCAGTCGGCCTGCGCGCTGTCCTTATATAGGCCTGCCAGTTCGTAGGTAAAATACGTCATTTCCACTACGTCATTTTAGAGCACCACCAAGTGATCCAGCGTGGGAATGTATAGGATAGTCACTAACTATAAAAAAAAGAAGTATTGAATATTATAGCAAGATGTGTCAGAAGCTGATAGGCTTAAGGCTTCTCTATACACGCACAGGCAGCGACCGCGCTGACGTGAATGCGGCTATCCCGCGTGCAGTTTGCCTTTATACTCGAGCACAACCCACGCGCGGAGTTTGAAAATGTACTGCAGTTCTCCTCCAAGTCGGGGGTGTCGCTCAGGGTGGTACTGGCTAGGACACCACAGGGTGGAGTTTCCTCTGGATTTTTCGGCCATTTCCGGTAGCCGTTTATACTTTCCTTTCCGGAACACGGAACAAAGCAACAACAATGACGAGCGTGGAATAATGTCTGCTAGAACAAATGGGCCTCGATGACCAGATGCTACATTTAATTATGCTGCAAAATCGATCAAGGCGGGGGCGGCGTAGGTGGTGTGTGGAACCAAGAGGAATGCTGAGTACGTCAGAATCAGAATCATCCTTATTTTGCCAAGTATGTAAAAAAAAAACACAAGGAATTTGTCTCCGGTAGTTGGAGCTGCTCTACTGCGAGAGGGAAGAGCAGCGGAGAAAGAAACACAACCTTGGGGCGCCCCGATGGTGATGCTGCATGTGGATGAGGTGGACTCCCCTAGCCTCACCTGCTGTGTCCTGCTGTGTCATCACAGCATGTGACTAAAACGGACAAATCACGAGAGATGATCTCCGCGACACTCTACGCGCAGCAACAATTTTTGCCGTCTGCGCGTCGAGTGATGCATAGGGGCCGCGCAGCCCAATGCGTCAGTCAGCGGAGAGGCATCAGGACGAAGAGGGAACGTCAGAGGAAGTGTGAAATACGCGTGAGTCACAATTAATAATTTCTTATGTTTCCAACCTCATACGTTGTTCATTAAAATTAAATTTGTTATTTCTAAAAATTTTCATAATTATTTGTCATTTTTATTTCTTAAACAAATGTTTGGGCCTTGAAACAGGTTTTGACCTTTGTTTCGTTATACAATAATATTAACAATAATAATAATAAGTACAACAACAACAATAATAATAATAATAATAATGTACTTATTTTTCTTACAAAGGTTTGAACTTTGAACGTGTTTAAACAAGAGAGAAATATCAGAAAATGTTAATGGTGAGGTTTACAGCCTTAAAACATAGTACAATAATTGTAAAAGTTTCCTACTTCCCGGATTTCACCTGTCGCGGGTTATTTTTGGAACGTAAGCCCCGCGATAAACGAGAGAACACTGTATATCCTACAGTATAATGATAAAATACGATAAAACTTGTTGACACAAAAGATGTGAAATTTGACGTTGTCTACCATTTGGGATCATTTAAAATGTGTAGAATTCCTCCTCAGATATCCAATGATAATTCCTGAAACTTTAACTGGTAGAACTTAGACATATACTTTATACCTCTACATAGCATGCTGTAGTCAAGTCCCGTCTAAAGGACAAAAGCAGAAATGCCTCATATACTCACAGCACACACACATGCATGTACACACACTCCAAAAGCTTCTCCAATAATCCATACAAAGGGGGCGCAGAGGAAATCTGAACATTCCTCAGAGATTGCACACAAACTATGAGAAAGAAAGTGACCCTCCATTTTTCTCACATCCTTTATTATCTTCTATTTACAGTGAAGTTGTGGAGATACAAAAAAAAAAAAAAAAAAAAAAAAAACGTGACCCCAATTACCCCCTGTTGCATTGTACAGTACTTGCAGTCTTCTGTGTCATGGTTTGACATAAATTGTGTAGGTCAGTGGGGGGAAAGGGCACTGAGATAAGATTACAACAAAGATTAGGACAGAAGATTAGGGATCAATTATTCAAAAAGAAAATGAGTAAAGAAAGAAAAATCAAAATGGATGGAAAGTGAGTGAGGGAGACATGCAGGGAATTGGCGTCGGTGGTCAGATCTAATCCACTGAGCATGTCTGTTGTCCTGGAAAGGAAACCCAATTATATGGCACTTCCACTGGCCCGATGCCGCTTGGTGGGTGTATGTGTGTGCTTACACTTAGAAGCTTGGTCTCATTACGTTGATTGACAGCTCCCATTTTCCACCATGCTCTCCTCCCATATACGAGCATATACATGCACGTGTGCGCACACAAACGCCAGGTCCGAGGGATATTTCACTCGATGGTATTTCTCTCGGTTTGAAGCCTCCAAATTGCTCAGACAGAAATTACTGTAAGAGGGCACTAAACCCTCCAACAGATCGAAAAACATCTTTCGAGCTTGTACAAGTATAGCAGTGAAGGTGAAACAGCACTAAACCTGGCTTTCAAAAATGTTACGTATTAAAATATAATCGGCGATAACCTTTTGATCAAGCTTGTTCTATTGTCACATTTCCTAAAAACTCCTGTCACACTTCCAAAATATCATATCCCCGTGACCCAAGAAAAAAAATAATGAGAAGGAACATGTACAGTACTCTATTCAGCACCACAGTTTACCTCTCTATCGTGCAAGGAACCATGTTTGGTATCTTACCTATACAGTAGGTATACACTATTCTGGTTCAGAGATTTCTGTTGTATGATTTCACTCTACTCTGTATCTTTTTGCTTTCTAGGGACACAACTTTATCAGAATAGTCACAGAGAGCCTGGGTGTAATGGTGGCATGGATTAAAAAAAATAATAATAAAAAAATAAAAAACACCAACAAGGTGTGATAAAAGTATTAGCCGATGAGACGTGATGAGGAGCTAAAGTGGTGAAAGCCAACTAAGTCAGAGATCTACCAAGATAATAAACACTACAGGAGTTTTAAATAATTTTACAGATAAACAAATTTTTTCTAAATTGCCCGGAGGTGTGAATGGTTGTTTGTTTCGTGTGACCTGCGATTGGCTGGCGAACGGTTCAGGTTGTACCCCGCCTCTTGCCCGGAGATAGCTAGGATAGGCTCCAGCATGCCCGCGACCCTATTGAGGATAAGTGGAATGGAAGATGAATGAATGAATGAATGAATGAAAAGACCAAATTTTTTTTTTTAGTTGAACATAAACGTGTTATATTCTTGGATGTATTTCTGGAGCCAAGCTAAATGATGATGACTGTAACGTGATAATGTCGGTCCTGATAAATGATGTGTCTGTGCCAGTGCCCTTCTGATAGGATGTTTTCCCACAATCAAGGTCTAAACATTTATCATGTGCAGTCATAGATACAGATGAATGCCTGAAGGGTTGGATGCTTAGATAGCTGGCTTAATGCGTGGATGGGACAGACTGGCTGGATGGATGACAAGGTGAGGTTAGAGTGGAAGACGCGATATCTGTAAGTAAGAAAAAAAAGAAGGGGAGGAAAGGAGGCATGTCTGGCAGGGAGATGAGGAATGCAATGGAATGAAAAATATTAAATGAATACAAAAAGTGCCATCATGACTTTCTGCCTTTCTGTCTGTTTTATGCACTAACCAGTCTTCATGTTTTTATCTTTGTGTGTGTTTGTATATTAGCATCACACTTTGTGATTAGTCCAGTCAGAAGAACAATGCATATACTTATATCACATCAATTTAAGAGACTACGTCCTCCGGCTGGCCTGGGAACGCCTCGGGATCCCCCCGGAAGAGCTGGATGAAGTGGCTGGGGAGAGGGAAGTCTGGGCGTCCCTGCTAAAGCTACTGCCCCTGCGACCCGACCTCGGATAAGCGGTAGAAAATGGATGGATGTACATCAATTTAATTACGGGAACAAGAATGTGTTAATTTCTGAGAGTGTTTCTGTTTACTTTTTCATATGTGTGCGTGAGCATCAAGATGCTGTGTTTGTTTGTGTTTGCGCCTGCTGCTGCAACAGCCACATTTCTGTGCACGACTCTGACTGCATGGCCATGTGCGTGTTTTCAGTCGACTGGAGTTTAGCATCACCCCCAAAGGGAAATTACAGCATAGCAGATGTAGTTTCATTCCTTAGCTGAAAGAGAATATTGAGCAATGTGAAATTGTTCTCATCACGGTGACTGGTCCATTGCTTTTAATTGCTCAGAGAGTTGAGCCCCACTTCGCAGAGAAGAGAGCGTTAGAAAGAGGTCATGGGAAACAGCACTGGATTCATTAAACATTTAAGGGCAAGTGGATGTGCGCTGAGCTTTCATGGCTGGTGAGGCACTGACATTCGAGTCAGATTTACAAATTTAGGTGTCAAACAGTGTGGTGTGGCAGAGTTAGGTGGGGTTAAGAATATTTTGGAGGGGCTTCAGTCCCCCCAAAATAGGCCCAACAAAACCACACGTATGAACTATAGTGATTAAACATAACTCAACTCAAAAGAAAAGATTTATTCTAATATATCTATTCTCTAGACATATTTTGGTAAAACTATGTGCGGCAAACGTCTTTTCCTAAGGTGACGATTATAACTCAAACTTGTGCATACTGTAAGTTGGAACGTGCCAAAGTTTATCACTAACATAGAAGTCATAATTACAGTATTTGTCTGAATAACACTTCCAGGCCATAAATATATAACTATTTTATTGTGCGCCATTGCAAACCAATGTAAAGAGACATAGCACAGTACATTGCTCGGCTTGGTGCAGTTCTACTTACAAATGACACTTTTGAGCCCCTTTTGTGATTAAGGGCTCTACAAATAAACTTGACTTGACTTTTCTTTTGTTAAAAGCAGGTACAACCAGGTACTAATTGTCGTGGCAGGTCAGCTGGGGTTCAAAGCATACTGCGCCATTGTATGCTAACATTTAAGGATATACATGATGTCATTAATACCACAAACTCTGGATGTTGGAGTATTCCAGTCTCCACTTTGCTGCAGTAGTCCATTTTCTTGCTGGCCTTAATCTCCTTTAGAATGGAATCAAAGCAACATCCGCATGCTGAAAATAAAACACGAGACCCTCGTCTACCTTCGTAATTTTGTTGTGTGCTAGCATGTGTTCAAAGTGGCCAGGAATGTTCAGTATCCCGAGGAACTGACTTAAAAAGTGGTGAACAGACCATTCCAAAGTAATCCAAGACACGCTTCTTCGTATAATGTAGTGTATCACAACAACACATACAGTCGATAAAACAACACTTCAAGCATCAAAGCAGAATATTTAATACAACTCTAGATTTCTACCAGTCTGAAGAGTTACAAATCGAGGGATGAAATTCAGAAATCTTGTTTTGATGTTTTATGTTGTTGTACATTCCCAGGCATAGTACCATAGCAGCGGTCTACACATCTTCAACCCTGATGGTTTCCTGTATACTGGCAATCATTATCCTCTTTAGCCAGCAACTAGCTGGATGACTGAACCGGCCTTGCCATCTGATGGTTGCTACCAAAGTTGTACACCCTTTTCTTCTATTTCTTCAGTAAGTACTTGACTACACAAGTCTAGATTAATAAATGTACACCGAATTTTGAACAACTCTAGTAAATACCCAAAATGACAGCCATTTATGGAATATGTTACAACAGGATTTAGTGTTTACATATTTAACATTTGTTCTGTTTAAATAAAGTCCAAACAGAGCATCACATTACATACAATTTTATAGCACATTATTCTAGGAATTATTGTTGATTAGATGATTTTCTTACAGTGAGTTTTGTCTTTTTTTAAAGTCTTGGTCTTCTGATTCAAATATCCCCAGACGTCTCTCCATTCGACTCTTCATTTGAAGTATTCATTTATCACCCCATAATGCGAAACAACTTCTGACTGATGGCCTCTAAAAATGCTCTTATGCTATTTATCTATTTTTGGCTCACGTTGCTCAATATATTTTATCACTATCTTCCCTTTGCGCACATTTCTATCATTTCTGTCTGAGGCTCTCCTGCTTGCAAACCATGACTCCTTCAGTTTTATTATTCAAGTAATGCTGTTCATTTTTCTGTACGATTTTTTTCCATCACCCATTACTAAATGTAATAAGGACTTGTTTTAATTTTGCTTTGTTCAGTCAACTCTTTCGCCTGCACAGGAATCAATGAAACACTCATGTTTATCTTTTCTGTCAGTACTTTTCATCTCTTTGCTTCAATAAATTTTTTCTTTCTTAGATATACAATATCCATCAACACTCACCAAGTCACATCTTTGTTGTAGAGGAGAATGGATGGATGGTTTTCAGTTTCATCACATTCCAAACCATCAAACACATTTGGGGATGTTGCGTGTGAAAGTCATTCTCACCCAACTGTCTGCCACACAAGGTGAAACTGGTGTCTACAAATCTCTAATTGGCTTGAGCACAACACTTGATTTACAAGATGTGTAACTGCATTCATGCTGGAACCTGGCAATCAAATTAACATCTACTAGAAGTGCTACATTCAATTTATTTTGAATTAAAAATTTGTATGAGCAGGGTGATCTGACGGCAGCTGTGCTTCCACTATTCTACTATCACAAATAATTAAATAATTTTCACCATTAATCGGAAATTATTCTGGTTCCATCCACAAGTTATACATGTAAAGATTAATCATCTCTCTCTCAAACAGATTGTATGCTTTCCACAGGACTATAAAACAAATCCAACACCTAATAAAAATTCAGACAGGCTCAGTATTTTCCGCCTCTTACTGCTCTGAAAACTAAAACCTCAGTCTTTTGTCCAAGACGACCACGAAAGAGGAAAAGCTAGCAGTTTCCAGCTGTCATTGACTAAATTTATGCAATTTTCAAATCATGTTCTCTTTACCAATCTAAACATTGATTCTGGTTTTGAAACATTCACGTTATGCATCAGTTCTCATAAGGATCGCGTGGTGGTTGAGTCCATGTGTCAGGTTTAATCTTCACTTTCCAGCCCCAAATACATTTTTCATTTTATTTTTTTCTCATATCAATGTGTGCCTGCAAGGCAATGTGAATGGAGGGACAGAGCCATAGGGAACAACATAGATCGATAGAGTGATAATACATAGTGATAATGTGTTTAATATCAGCAAATCTAACTTGTCAGAAAGCAAGTGTGTGCATACATTTCTCGAAGAAGTCTGGCACTTGCATCAGATGGCATTCTTGTGGTGTCTGATAATGCAGACACCACGAGCAACACTTTCCATCCATGATCATCAGGTAGCAGTATGTTCAAACCTTCACTGCACATGGTTTTTGGACAACAGCAACTTACGTAAAGCATGTAGCACATTTTAGATGTAGCAGGCAGGGAAATTGACTTAATCAGGTGCAAAAGCCACACACTAAAAATTGAAGTTTCTACTGTGTTGGAATCAAAATGAGCTTGAGAAACAATGTGATAAGATGAGACTGCTTGAAAGTACTGTAGATGGGGAATATTGCTGCTGTGAGGTCAGAGGCAATAAGTGTTGAAAGGTAACGACGGGGGGACTGAAAGTGTTCAGGAAAGACTGAGCGAAAGAAAATGTTATTCAGCCTTTCATTGATACACGTGTGTATGTGAGAGACTGTAACTCAAGTGCTTGAAATAACATCTATGCAAACCAATGACATGCATGATAATAACGGTACAACGTTCGACCCCAACTGACAGTCTTTAGTGGGCACATATGCTTTTACTATTTACAAGCCTCAGAGAATGGAGGCCCCCAAAAGAAGTCAGATACAGTAACATACATCCAAGCAGCTACAGAATTTGGGCTGTATGACCTTGGATGAAAGTCATGGTAAGACAATCATTTTAAGTTTCACTTTTTTTTTTTATTTTCACTTAAAATTATAGTCTTAAAAAAGGTTTGTTTAGTGTCGTGTTAAAAATATACTGATGTTTAATATGTTTAGATTCTAATTGTTAACATAGCTGGTAAAAGCTGACAATCGACAATTGTATGATAACCAGGATCATTTATTTTAAAAGACTTTCTTTTTAGCACAATGTAAAATAGCCATGTAGCTGGAGTTGTAGTAAGGCTAGATTTTCACTGCAGGTCCAAGTGTCTAATTTCAATTTAATGCCCACATACGATTTTTTTTCAACTTTTGTCTATTTACATGTACATTTCAAGGGACACATATACGATATGACTCTGCTTATACTAAGATGCGCAAACAGGCAAATTACACGTGCAGTAAATAACTCCAAAAGTGTCAAGACTGGGCAGTGACAAAATAGAAGTAAGCAATAACACATACATACGATATATCCCCCCCTATTGATTTCAGTGAAGGTAACCTCCACATTACCCCACTGGCTGCCGTCAGCATTTTGCTTATTCAATGATCAATACACTTCTACTGTACCATATTTAGACCAAATTTAATTGTCTATTCCTTCGCTTTCATTTATATTTACTGTGGCAGTCGTATATTTTGATAACTCAAGCTCATATTGACAACGTATATCCGATCGGTCCATTTTACACTGCACTCATATTGGCTCAAATCCGTATTGGATTTGTGTCCACAGAGACTTGATTCCGATCTGAATAAACCCAATTTCTTGTTTATTTTTATTTCTATTTACGCTGCTATGACACATCTGAATTGTGCCACTTGAGAGCAAATAATCTGAATTCTATCACGTGAACCATGCAGTGTATATCCAGCCTCACAATTTAGCCTTATGTGAGTGGGCTTTCCACAGGTTTCTGAGAATGCTACTTACATGCTGCCACTGCTCCCTGATGAGAGGGCGGTAGCGAAGAAAGTATTTCAGAGGGAAGTTGTCGATGTCGGGCCAGGTCGCAGGACTCTGCCAGGATACCTCCAGCCGACGAGGATTGTAACGGATCGGAGTTGCTGTCACACGCTCAGGGGGGTCTGGTTTGACTGGGAGGGAGGGAAGAAAATAATCAATCATCATCAGGTAGTGTCAAAATATGTACCTTATTGTAACGTTCTCTTTTCTGCATACATTTTCCCAAAATTTTAAAGTATAACATAGAAAACAAATTGAGTTATCAAATGTTAACTAAATTTGGACATTTTACTTAAATCGATAAAACAACAATTTTTAAAAGTTCAAAATTGTAACGATTAGATCGATGACTAGGAACATTGGAGCTGATCAGCTACAATCACAAATGGACACTAAGCAGTGAAATGACTTATAACCTTGCTGGTAAGAGATGAGTGACAACAATGGTTGAGGCTGGTAACCTCTAAGGAGTCTGAAGATGAGGAATAAATTAAATCTGACAGTCCCTGTAGAACACATACGTGTGAGTCCTGCATTCTGAATAAATGTCCTCGAGAGAGAATTCCATTCAATACCTTTGAAAGATATTAAATAACCTTTTTGTTTGTGAGATCACCCCCATTAGTGAGCACACTGTCCAGTCATTGTATTTATGTGAAATATTCTCTATACCATGTGCAAACAAGATGTTAGAACAGGATATGGATAGTTCCATTTAAAACTCCAGGGCTTGATAAAAGTAAGTATCACAAGATGGCATATGAATTAAACATAGGCTATGGCACACATTCTGACCGAACTGACTGAACAAGACATAGAGATGGATTTGATCAGAGACAGACAAAAGCAGAAAGGCATTGTGAGATGGTTAATCTCATTATGACCTTCCATAAGTAAAAGTGGAAAGAAGAAAGATGAAGAAACAGACTAACTTCTTTGTTCACATAAGATTCATCCAGCAGTTCATAAAAGAAATGAAACGTGCCATTCAGAAAACGGAATCTGCTTAGATCGATGATTCCAGTGACTTTTCATCTGGCCTGAAACACTGTACAAAAGCTGCCTATTGCATTGGTAATGAGTAAAGAGGAAATGGGGAACCATGATAACCTGGAGCCAGGCCAAGCAGAACAAGCCAACTACTCGTGGATTTATCACAGAGCGCAGCAGGCAAAGCTTAATGAGGCGATCTCGAACCAAAGAAAAACGCTCTGTCATATAGTAAACAAAGCACTGCTTAATGTGCGGGACGAATGTTATGAAGTTAACTTCTGTTCGTTTCAGTGTGTTCACATTACAGTTGCTGTGTTCATTCATTACCATGTTTCAACAATCACTGATGCTGGTGTATGTAAAACGGCTTAATTTCCAGAAACACAGAAGCTGCTCAATGTTTATGCTGAGGTGGGGTATTTGTAAATAAATCTTATGTGTAACTTATTTTATTTCATAGATTCAGGTGCTGAGGCAGTTCTACACAGCGGTCATCGAATCAGTCCTGTGTTCTTCCATCACAGTCTGGTTTGGTGCTGCTACAAAAAAGGACAAACTCCGACTGCAACGGACAATCAAAACTGGTGAAAGGATTGTCGGTACCCACCTACCCACCCTTGAGGACTTGCACGCTGCCAGAACTAAGACAAGAGCGTGCAAAATCCTCTCGGACCCTCCACATCCCGGTCACCAGCTCTTTCTGCTCCTTCCCTCAGGTAGGCGCGACCGATCAATGCAAACTACAACTACCAGACATTCCAACAGCTTCTTCCCTCTTGCAATCAACTTCTTAAACACCTAACCTACAATTCCATTACAACATGCTGGCAATTTTTTGACTTGAGTTCGTTGTCACATTTCTGTCGGGCCAATTATATATTACTCGTGCACTCACTGTAGTAGTCTCACCACGCTGCACTATTTGCTTATCTGTTGTTGACCAATACTGGCCACTCATGCCAGAGTAGCATCTGCTCCATTTGCACACTGATTGAGGAGTATCTGCAACATTTGCACAATCAACATTGTCCCAGATTATCGCACTACTCGTCAATTTAAACCGCATACACTCCTTGAAGTCTTGGCGCCCTTTGCACAATGTTCATTGCACCGGACTATTGCATTATTAGTCATTTGAACTGCTCTAAGTGCTAGAGGACTCTGCATCTTTTTGCACAATTGTAAAAAAAAATAATAATAATTTACTGGCATTACCAGATAACAAGCAAACCTATACTGCTCAGTGATTGATTTTTATGTCAATGTCTTTATGTCTCAAAAGTGTTCTCTGTCAATTGACTGTCTGTTGTCGTACTAGAGCGGCTCCAACTACCGGAGACAAATTCCTTGTGTGTCTTTTGGACATACTTGGCAAATAAAGATGATTCTGATTCTGATGAGATTCAGGTCAATGTATATAGTTAAGAATAAACACCTCTCTGCCTCCTTACTCCGTATCTTGCAGTTTATAATTATGAAAAAGACTTCACACAGTGCCAAATGACATTTGAGATTGAGTCAAGATCTTCTACAGGATCACCTTCAACTAAAACTACTCCTCTGTATGATCCAGTGCAGTTGTACAGTTGAGCAATGTGCGCACTACACCTGCAATATTTTTTTTTCCTTGTGTAGGCAGAATTAATTTTCTGTTGCTCGACAACTATTTCAAAGAGTAGTTTAAATCATGATAATGTATCTTCAAATTCTAAACAAAATTAAGACAAGTCTGAGATTTACAGACATGGGTAGCAGTCGACATTTACTATTATGAACAAAAGTCAAAACACACTCCTTTATTTTAGGCCCATTCACCATAAGTCAAAATACATTATATGCTGTAAGTCTAAGGAAAAAAGGAGTAGAAGTAAGTGATTTCTCCCAGTCAAACAGAGAACAAAGGTCATGATAATGATGGGGGAGAATTAAGTAAAAGTTCCTGTCCTAACAATCATTTCCTGGGGTTAAGATTTTGAAAAGTCACTGACGTTGTAGTGGTACCCTTGGTGTCCTTATTGGCAGTGTGGGTTCATTTCCCACTAAACCACAGTGTGAATGTGAGTGTGAATTGTCTGGGTCTGTGTCTGTCCCGTGCTTGATTGTCCACAAGTCCAGGGGTTAGTCTGCCTTTTGCCAGAAGTCTGTTGGGCTAGGCCCCAGCTCGCCGTGACCCTGAGCGGGACTAGCAGTACAGAAAATCGATGAATACATTATTGAAACAATGATGTTGTAGAAAGGCTGATAAAGCTACAAAATTGGAAATTACTGATTTTCCCATCTATTTTCATGTGTTGTAAATGAAATCATCTGGGATCCCGATAATTTTTCTCCATACGGTAAATGGATCATTACACAGCGGCATAATCCAAGTGAGCGGTGATTACGTTAACTGAGTACTCCTGCAATCCTTCAACAAAACATCATCCTGTCATCAAGTCTTTCAAAGAATTGGCACTAATTAGCTCCGTGAGCTAGCTGCCTCTGACAGGGTTTGTCATTTTACCTGGCAGAAACTACGTTCCTAGTTGACGGTTTGTACGTGTTGCTCTTTGACAAAGATAATTAACCTCAATCTCTTCATTCACACACTTGCACATTTTCACTTGCAGGAGAGAGATAGTTGAGCCTGGCTGTTGTGAGCTGTACCACCAGGAAGCTGAGGTGGGAAAAAAAACTAAACATCCACGATGTGCAGGAAACAGTCTGACCAGCCTTGTTTTTGTATGTATAAAACTTGGGCACCAATCACTTCCCTGTAGGTAGTGTACTTATCATACAGTACTCTTTAACTGTCTAATGTGTGTTTTTACCGAATTTACAGTATGTTTCTCTTAAAATTTCTGAACTTCAGACTTCGGAGCCACCATGAACCTATCCTTTCTGCCTCACTGGCAATCACAAAACTAACATGGTTGTCGTTAGATTTGTGATTGGATGAGCGATTGAAACTGGAGAGAGTGTATGTGTGTGTATGGTAGATGGACGGCACAACGTTTATTGGACAACTTATATGATGTTTTAACTGTTCATTTTCTCAAAGAGGTTTCTGATCAACCACCGCTTGGCCACTTTTTAGCATATGAGAAGACGCTACAATATGGTGAATAATAGGGCTTGACTCACCCTCTAAATCCTCATTCGCTATTCGTATTGACTGATGAATGACTCGCGAATCAGAACTGAACTGTTACTACTGTTGTACTACTCCAAAATAATAGTCCATCCATCCATTTTCCGTACCGCTTTATCCTCACAAGGGTCGCGGGCGTGCTGGAGCCTATCCCAGCCATCTTCGGGCGAGAGGCGGGGTACACCCTGAACTGGTTGCCAGTCAATCGCAGGGCACAAACAAACAACCATTCGTGCACACATTCAGACTTAAGGGCAATTTAGAGTCTTCAATTCACCTACCATGCATGTTTTTGGGAGGTGGGAGGAAACCGGAGTGCCCAGGGAGAACCCACGCAGGCACGGGGAGAACATGCAAACTCCACACAGGCGGGGCCGGGATATGAACCCCAGTCCTCAGAACTGTGAGGCAGATGTGCTAACCAGTCAGTCACCGTGCCGCCATTAATAGTCCAAGAAATGAAAAATCAACTGACATGTTTTGGCTGGAGCGGCACGGTGGCCGACTGGTTAGAGCGTCAGCCTCACAGTTCTGAGGACCCGGGTTCAATCCCCGGCCCCGACTGTGTGGAGTTTGCATGTTCTCCCCGTGCCTGCGTGGGTTTTCTCCGGGCACTCCGGTTTCCTCCCACATCCCAAAAACATGCATTAATTGGAGACTCTAAATTGCCCGTAGGCATGACTGTGAGTGTGAATGGTAGTCTGTTTGTATGTGCCCTGCGATTGGCTGGCAACCAGTTCAGGGTGTACCCCGCCTCCTGCCCGATGACAGCTGGGATAGGCTCCAGCACGCCCGCGACCCTAGTGTGGATAAGCGGCTCAGAAAATGGATGGATGGATGTTTTGGCTGCCAAGTTTTAGCTTCCACGTCTACCTCTTGACTTTTTTTTTTGTTTTTGAGTTTAAAATGGCTTACTTTAACCAGACTCTCTCGCCGTACCAAGGCCAACGGTAGAAGCCTATATTGCCTCTCGATGGCTTAAATCCTCGCTGCTTATTGCCTTCAAGCCTCGGAACAAGCTGCCGCCTTTCCAGCTAGCCAGCTAGTACTAGCCTGCTGTCATCTTTCACGCTGTGTTGGATAAACTTTCTGTTTCACCCAGAACATTGGACTGACTCGTTCGTAGCTCCAGTAAATATCATACATAATGTCGAAAATTTAAAGAAAAAAATAATAACCTGACTTTCTTGCCAAATTTCAGAAAATTGTGAAGAGGCGGGTTTTTCTGCAAATAACCGAGGATAGGTTCCCCCAAAAACCTGTAAAGAGGCAAATTTGTGGATGCCAAACCTCAAATATCTGTGTATGATTTTAATGTGCACAAAGACTGAAAGTCATATTGGCTGTATAATAGCAGCTGGCCACAGAGATTTCATTGTTTCAAGTAGACTCTCTGTTCTCCTATTACACTCAGGAGTGCCCAGGGATACAGGTACCTGTGGAACTGCAGTCATTTGCAATAATTGGAAAGGTTACCTGTGATATTAATCTTGTCCACATCCGCTGTCTTTAATTTGTGCACGAAAAAAAATTCCCACCATATTTCACTAAACACGGTGGTTGTTTTATGACATTGGTCTGGTGCGAGTCAGCATCTCTGTGATTTAATGTGAGTGGAGGTTGCCAGACTCTGCACAGCTGCCAGAGGTTATCCCTCTCTCCACTGTAAGCCACATTACATAGCAGGTGGTGATGTGCCGCATGCTGTTTTGTGATGCACTGCCATCAGTTACTGATCTCATCCACTTGGAACAGTTTTTACTCATCTGCGACCAGTAGTTTTACCCAAGTGCTGAAAGCTTGAAAATTAGCCACTGGGAAAAGTAAATTGTCATCGTTTGCAGAGATAGAAAATATCTGAGGTGTGGCTTGATGCCGCCTACTATAAAGTTAAAGATTTTGTTACTGCAAAGCACAAGGTTTCATTCCTTAACAAGAAGTGAAGTGAAATGAAGTGAGCACCGAAGGACCGCAAAAACCAGACTAATGCACTAAAATGTCTCTGAACTACTACAAGACAACTTCATGTGGGGGCTTTAGTTGTCTGCTGCTGTCTCCGAGTGCCTTGCTGTAGCGGATAAGCTCCCGCAATCGGAGGTGCCACAGGGACTCCCAACCACTTGATAACCCCATTCCTCCACGCTGCCCTGCTGTGAGACGGCCACTAGGAGAATGCCTGGTGTACGTCAAGTGGACCTTAACCAAATTAGCAGATTCCCGTCAAATCTTGATTCCTGGCTTCAAAAGACTCCTCCCCCGACCAAAAGGTTGAGGGACCCTCCCTCCAAGAAGACTATGTGGTGAATATTCAAACAGGCACATGAGGCGCCACCCACTGGTGTTGAGAGTAACTGCAAACCTGTGGACACACCTTTGATGTTTGTTAACGGAAGATAAAATGTCCGTTTTGATATCTTACAAACTCTGTAGAAATATTCCAAATGTATGACTTGGTGTCTGTGTCACAGGTGGGGCCGGAGATTGAACCCCGGTCCTCAGCACTGTGAGGCAGACACTCTAACCAGTCTTCCTCTACCGTGCCACCCTCACTTTAACAATAAATTATTATTATTATTTGTCATAAGTAAAAAGGCTTAAATTGGTAGAAGCCTTAATTTTTTTGATAAGGGTGAAACTTCCTCAAGGTGTCCGTCATTAACTGTCGCCACAGAATGTATAGACAGACTAACCCATCCATGTGCACGCACACATGCACCCCTGACATACACATGCACACACATCATCTAATTTCATTCCAGCAGTGTTCGAATGGCCTCACTTCCACCCGGAGTGAATAAGTGCATCAGAAACCATTAAATTGTTTTATTTATTTACGATATGCTTCGTTTTCCCGTAAAATGAATGAGACTCACAAGTTAAACTGCCAAATAAGACTTTTTAACAATACAGTCACTGAGAGCATATACATGCAACCATAAGGGAAAAAAATGGCAAGATAGGAGCAAAGTGAAAAGTAGAGACATATGTATGGAAATGTTAAAGAATGCAAAGAAAAGAGCAGTGCGGTACTGTGCAGTACTTTCTTATCAACCAGTAGTTAAGGGAAGTAGCCTAAGTGAAAGTGCTAATCCGGCTAGCATTAGCATTTTCATGAATCCTGTGTCCGGGATTTGGCAGAGCATGTCATTGGCTCAATTCGCACAAAAATACATATTCACTCACACGCACACACACACACACGCACACACACACAAACACAAATTCACAACAACTGTGTGTTTTATTAGCCATACACACCCATACCTTACTCGAAGGGATACAGCAGAATTGAGAACCGCCAGAAGCACTTCCCTTATCTATTTAAGTGGTGCTCAGTCCTTCCTTAAAGTGAACATATTTCCTCTTCATTGCCTTCCAGCCAGTCTCCTAAGAATTTTAATAATCCTTCTTTTGTGGTATACCCATCCAGTATTTTTACACAGAATTTGCCATGAAGTTTGGCTAAACTGTATAAAAAAAGGATTGTTGTCACATAAATTAAATATAATTTAAACCAAAAACTAATTTTAATCTGGGCAACTTCAAATTTTTCCCCCTTATTTATGCAGTTAAGAGAAGAGGGTGAGATAGATTGTTTTGATAGTTATTAGATGTTGATTTCTTTAATCGTTTTATATTTTACAGTATTACACAAACTGCACATGCAGCAAGCCTACTGACCTTTGTGTGAACTTTACAAGAACCCATAAAGTTTTTCTCTCTTTGTTGGTTTTCGCTGCTTCTTCGTTGGTTATCGCCGCTTCTTCTTCAGGCTGGGCGGATTGTGGGCATCAGGGTTTTGGGTCTGGGCAGTTCCGGGGGGCTGGGGCGTTGGTCCTGGTTCCGGTCGGTTCTTGATTCTCGATGCCCAACCCTACTCACGACGGTCGCTTAACTTGGACTCGCTTTGGCGGGCAATGACCGTTTTTTTGGGTGGCGGCTGACTCCTTCGTTGGGCCCTGTTGGTGGCTGGGGTCCCCATGCTCTCTGGGGGTGATGGCGGCGGTGGGACTTGCTGGGTAGGGGATGGTGGGCGGTGGTCCGCTGCCCGTGCCCCTCCCCTTGGGACTGGTCGGGGCACTTCGGTCGGGTACGGAAACTCCCTGGGTCCTGGATGGTCGGTCCCCTGCTGGATGGGCTCGCTGATTCTTCTGCCATGGTGGAGGGTTGTACTCTAGTGCCATACAGGTGACGAACGTATAGAAATATTATACCCTATCCCGGACGAGTTGGAATTTAGCTTTTTTATGGCAGCTTGTCCACCAAGTTGGTGGAGTGAGACGCTCAGTGATAAACCTAACACAGTGCTTATCTTGTTTTACACAATCTGACATGTATCTGATTTTCTTTTCATGTCAATATGAACGGTACAATTCATTTTTATTTATTTTTTTCCAAATCCGACCCAGTCCTCTTTAGTATGTGGATATAAATTGGATATGGATCCGATGCGAGTGCAGTCTGGCCGCTCATGTCGTGCTCATCTGGCCTATAAATCATCAGAAGTCGAAAACCATCACAGTTGTTCGACAAAACAGACGCGCGCAACAAGTAAAAGGCAGACGAAGGAGCAGAAAATAGTTTTTGTTGAAGAGAATGTGCCTTGGAAGTGATAAATATATGGGGGGACTGGAATGTTCAAGCACAAAATACTTGAAATGGCCACAAATGCATAAAGCGAGACCTACATGCGGGGCCGTATTTACTTCTATAAACAGCACCTCTTGTTGGTGTGCATGCGTGTCACTTAAAGGAGACAATCTGTTCATGGTAAAAGTTTGTTTTTATAATGTGAACGGCTACAGAAAAATATCTAATTTAACAAAAATGTCAGAATTGAGCATCATTTCCTGCAGTGCGAATATAGACTTAGACCTCTTTGCAGAACTGTCTGATGGATAAAAAGCTCTAATGTAGTTATGTAGCAAGACCTGTAGGTGCAAACTAACCTTGCTATAGATCCGTCCATCCATCCATTTTCTATACCGCTTATCCTCAGGGTCATGGGTATGCTGGAGCCTATCCCAGCTAATTGTGGGTGAGAGATGGGGTACACCCTGAACTGTTTCTATACCACTTACCTTGCTCAGGGTTGTAGGGTGCGAAAGCCTATCTGAGCAAAAGGCAGACTGTCAGCAGACTGTCAGCAGTCAATCACGGCACGGAAAACAAACAACTAGCCACACTCGCACACCGCCAATGAGTGGCAATTGAACCCATCCAGCCTGCACAGAAGGTACGCATGTAAACCACAATGTCATCAGTGACTTCCAATTAAATTCCATCCATTTTCTGAGCCGCTTCTCCTCAATAGGGTCCCGGGCGCGCTGGAGCCTATCCCAGCTGTCATCGGGCAGGAGGCGGGGTACACCCTGAACTCCACACAGGTGGGGCCAGGGATTGAACCCGGGTCCTCAGAACTGTGAGGCTGACGCTAAAACCAGTCGGCCACCGTGCCGCCCCAATTAAATTAGTCCAATAAAATCTTGCCATAAATAAGTCTGTTGGATCCAGTAAGGAGACATTTTATTGCAGAGAAAGCTGACAACAGCAAGATAACAGATTGCTGTTGTGGAGACTGTGGCTTAAACCAAGTATTACCAGCAAAGCTAGAACAGACAGGAAAAGACCAAAGAGAAATCTACTCTCGTAATCCATACTGTATTGGTACCGCCTACTTAGAACCCCCAATGATCAGCTACTACAGTACAAATCATACTTTTTAGTATCTGAATTTAAATACAAAATGTATCAATAGCAAGTACAGCAACAAAACCCTATGTACAGATGGTGACCAGGTGGTGGAGAGGGGGCAAGTGAGTTTCTCACTAATGGACTTTGCTTATTTTCTTAGAAAAAACAACGCTAAATTTCCTTTTCAGTTTGGTGACATTTATTTGGCCAAATATTTTCTATTGTCTTTGTCTTGCAGGCACTGATCATTGATGCATATGCAACGGACCATCCTGAGGGAGTGAATAAAATCAATCATCTGCGGTCAAACAAATGCTTCAGAATTTGGGAAGGGGTTGGCATCTTCAATGAGATGACACTCTCTTTTTCCAGTCTTTTTGTTCGCTGCCAAATCTTTGTGGGAAGGATCCCACAAAGACTGTGCCAAATTGGAAATTTAGCATAGTTGGTCATGAATACCTACATATGCTACTTCACTGAGCGGGACTGTATGGCAGAGTGAGTTCCAAACGTTTTAAAATGCCATGTTCAGATAAGCTATGACAAGAAGTACTACAGAATAAATTTGGTGGTGTATCAAAATAACAACATAGAAAAAAAGATTTAGTTTGCTTAGGATTGATACTTTACCTATAGTGGACTCCTCAAAAGAGATTGTGTTAGAGGCTTTCCCCAAAGCGTTGATTGCAGTCACGTTGACTTTGTACGGGAAGATGGAGAACACCTCTGGAAAACGTACATGGCAGCGATTCTTATGGATGGAATCTTTCTGTACCTCCAGTGAACGCTGGTTATGTCTAGAGACAGAAAAATGACGGACAGAAATGAGAAACAGAAGTGTGTTGCAAAAAGCTGCAAAAAAGATTTTCTTGATTGCGTTAAGATCAACACCCCAAAAAAAGATCCACCAGAAGGCTGAAGATACTGACCAAATGATTACCCTTATTATCTTTCAGTCATTCAACTCCTTATTATCACTGTAATAGAGTCATAACGATTTTGCAGTATTAATGAGGACCGCCAGCTGTGCTTTGAGACGGGAGGATGAAAGACGAGGAAAAAAAAACAGGTGATGGAGACGAACCTCTTCAGTCTCCTCCAACTACGAAGTATAATGTAAGAATGGCAGTACAGTATTTACCACAGCGTGTCAAAATCAAGGCTCCTGGGCCAGAAGTGCCCCACAAAGTCACTTTATATTGCTCCAGGAGTTTTTTCCCTTGACCTCTTGAAACTACCTGCATAGTATTCTTGATTTGTGTGGTATAATGTCACTGCCGGCTGGACAAATCGGTATGTAGAAAGTAGTGGCAGCAAAGCATTTTTTCAGTTTCTAAAAGTGCGAGACACAGGCTGAACATCAGGCAGCCAATTTCTTCCGTTCACGGCTGTGCTTTGGCTACCATTTGTCTGGTTTAACTTCAACTTTGTATTGTGAATGTTTTTATGGGGTAGTTTAGCATGTTAGCTAGTTGAAAGCCCTAGCTTGACTGTAATCAGACACAATGATATTTCCCTTTGAGATGTACACTGTACATGTTGGGTACATTTATTGCTGTTCATTTTCAACAAACGGTTTAATGCAACAATATTGTAACCAATATGTACTTGTGGTAATTTAGTTTCACGGTATGCAACTTCAATAAATACTAAGAAAATTCAAGCCTTTCCGTTTGTTGGAGAAACCACATTGTTTGTTAAATGTCTAGCTGAGCTTAGCATTAATCAGCAAGCGCAGTATACTATTCAGAAAAATTATAATAAAAAAATGCAGGGGCATCTATGTAATATGATGTAGTGATTATTAGGTTTCCCACATGCTGCTTACACCAGAAACAGCACATTTTCCATTCACCAGTCATTCACCTTTTTATAAACTGATCTTTTTGCAGCGTTCAGGTCAGCTTAAGGTCTATTAACATCTCTCGTTCGCTTTCTCTGGTCTGAATCAGTTGATGGGTTCAGAAACAATGTCCCTGTGCCCCCTGTTCGGTTCTCGCAGTAAGTACCAAAATACTACAAATTAGTTTTCAATTTTAAAAAAAGTAGAGCGTGCCAGTGTAAAAGCCCCTTTAGTTTTCAGTTGCTTTTGACAATACATCCCTCAAAATCTTGACTGACTAGAAATATCATAGGTATGGTGCAAACACAGCACTTGTTGTTTTAAATTAGGTAAAGAAAACTTTTTATTAAAAGCCGTAGCTATTTTCTTGCATTACAAAATGCGTTATTCAAACAAATTGTTAACAGAAAATTTCTAAATGACTTACTGAACGTCCACTTCAAAAGTAGTGGGGATGTAGGTTGAGTGCTGCTGGTGCCAGCTGCAGTAGAAGCCTTTGGGATATGTATTGGATCTACAGGAGACTTGTGGGTCCCGAGGGGAAACTGCAGTGAAAAAAAAACAAAAACAGAATAGATGGTGATTATTTGACGCAAATAGAATAATTATCATATATGGCTGCAAGGAAGACACAAGATGCTCTCCAATCAATATAATTTGCAGTTGACAACATTATCAGTTATTTTGATGGAGTAATGAACAGTTGTGAGGGGAGGGGGGGGGGGGGGGGGGGGGATTTGGTTGAAAAGTTGGAAAAGAAGAGTAGGGAGGCAAGATTGTATGTGAATAAAAGCAGGATAGTGCAGCGGGAGCGTAACAGATGAATGAGGGAGGTTGTCCAGAAGAAGTGATGTTATGCCAACTCTGGCCTCCCTCGAGATTAGACTCTTTTCTTCTCAGCTAGTGGAGCACACACTTGTCTACCACTCCCTCTTCCTCCCTGCGGCTCTTTGCCCTTTTTCCCAGAGTTATTTACACTACATATAAAATATAGTACTGGCCTCCGTATAGCAGAGATATTTGAGTGGTGACAGAAGATAATTTTATTTGCCACTATAAATTGATCCACAAACCGTTTCACCTGTTTTAAGTGGCGGAAAATTCATTTCACACTTGACTGCTTCATTGGTCACAGTCAGTACAGTATGTTGTTGTACAGTATATGTATGATATAAGAGAGACTATTACATTTTTAATATTATAGATTACACACATTAGGCACTACATTATAAGCACTTGCACAGTTTAATGAGATCCAATTGCATAAAAAGTATGTTTACAAAGAAAATATGCATTAAAAATTCTATTTTTTAAAATTTATTTTAGTGGCTGTGCTGAAGAACTGCTGTATAGAGATGGTTAATGTTTGCTCCAAAAAAACATCCAACCACAATAATAAACAGGTTACAAATGAGTACTTTTGCTACAGTTTCAATCAAAAATGAGCAAAATTACCTAAGCCAAGCATGAAAGTGTTATTTTTTTGGATCCAGCTTATGCTGTTTAGGGTCACAGGGCTGGAATTTATCCCCATTGAGTGAGGGCAAAAGGAAGCAACACCATAGATAGTCCACGGTGGGCTAATCATCAGTCAACCATATGGCAAGTATCAACAACGCATTTAGTCAGAACTGATCCCACACCAGTTTCACAAAAGTCACCTATGTGAACCACTACACCAAGAGTGGCCCCCATTTGAGGAATATATTTTCTATTTTTGCCTTCTGAGTCATTATTAAACTCCCCCCAGCCCCATTATAATAGTAATTTATAAAAGTTATGCATTCCCTTTCCTTCATGTGTTCAGTGAACTCAGAGGTGGCCTGCAAACATAAGGATGGTAAAACGAGCACATTTTTGTTGATTCAACCTTGGCAGACATCCAGACACTTCTGTTGTCGTCCTCGTTGTCAAGGCAGACAATTTGATACAGTACTTATATTGGATAACATTAGCTTGTGCAACTGTACCTAATAAAGTGCAAGTGAGTGTTTACCCTTAGTGATATGTCTACTGATAACAGATCATTTTCCATTATGTTCAGTTACATAACAGAGTTAAAATGTGGGAAGGAGTCCATTTCTCTGTAAGAACTACAGTATTGGGTCATGGAATGTAAGACATGAGAAAAACTGCATGACTAGCTGCGCAGAAGAACATTTCTCTCCCCTGTGGTGCACAAGGGGAGCTCATAATGTTTTTCCAGAACAGAGGCTTCTAAGGTGTGGCCAGATAAAAAGGTGTTCGGTAATGTTCCCAAGAAATGGCTTAACGAGTATCAGCTCAAATAATAGCATTGTTTAGTAAAAGCATATTCGGATAATGTTTTTCTTACAGTATATCTTTGGCATTGACCATGAATTATGCAAACTAATACTGCACTACCCGATGTCCTAAATCACCATAATGCACTGACTTTGGTTTGGTAAACCAGAATTGTTTGAGGTTTGAGAGTACTCAGACTAAGAGAAATGCTAATCATAGTGAACCAAGACAAGAAGAAAGACAAACCCTTGAGTGGAAAAAAGTAACAAAAAGAAGTCAAAAATTTAATATCGAGGACCTTATTTTATACTGCCACAAAGACTTTGTTCCCCATTTGTCAAAGCTTATATACTGTATGTACACACTCTTTTTTTCGATGCAAACACTCTCTTGGTGGGCGGTTATTCAACGGTTTAATAATTCTATATATTATTCCTACTCTTCCTTTTTTCAAAAAGCATTTACATTATTTTGTTCTGTATTTACAGTGGCAAAGCACTGGCAAAGTGCAGGCTAAATACTGTTAAAATACTCTACTGCAGAAGCATTCAATGTAATTAAATTTCAAATTTGTAATTGGTTTTTTAAAAACAATTACAAACTTTAAAAAAAAAAAGTGTTTTTTTTTTTAAAGTTTGATAGAATTCACAACTGACAGTGGGGTGTCTGAGTAATTTCTGATAACGTTATTTCCCTCTCACACCCAGTTAGCTGTATTTAAGCAGTCACCACAGCAACTAATTAACCTGTCAATAGCATCAACAATGAGGTGTCAGGGAGGAGATCTAATCACACACAATCAATCACAAAGACTAATTGGGGCCATCTTGATCAATTTGTCGCTCATCTGAGAGCTTCAGTCAAAGTTAAAGTCAGATACACTGGTGAAAACAAAGACAAACACGCACACACGCACGCGCACACACACGCACGGGCACGCACGCACACACACACACACACGCGCACACACACACACACACGCGCACATTGATCGCCAGGGGAGACAAACGCAAACCCACATAGATTTGGACCAGCAGGGATTCCTGTAGGCTTTGTAGAAAGAACCCTCATCAATGGAAGCATCGTATTAAGAACTTGAAAGTCATAAATTTAAAAGGAAACAAATCAAGACCACTGCTTAGACAGTTTACCAGATATTTAAAAATACATAAGAAAAAACAAGGACACAATACAATAACGTTAAATGTAACTATCCCAATTGCATTACAATTGTTGTGAATTTTGACAAAAAGAAGGTTTTGTGTTGAACCTTGTTTGTTGATTAAAAACGTTTTTTTTTTATTAGGGTTACACAAACGAAACCTATTTCTTTGTGTAGAGGAGTAGTGTAGGGGCAACAAACCCATTCAAATTCAGTGAAAATTTCTGTTACTGTGTGGTGAAGAATAATGACCATTGAACTGAAAAAAGGAACTCATACCTAAAAGAAAAACTGGTACACTCATCTCTGACCTGGATGCTCAGAACAATATGGCTAAGTTGATAACGCCAGGCAGAGTGATGGCTAATAATGTGGCTAATGAGGACCGTTATGAATGTTTACATGAATGAATGTGCAACAACCCATATTTCCATGTTTGCACATTTGCATGGTTTATCGTGATCTTAGTATTAAGAGTTTGCACTCAGCTTTTAAATGTTAATATTAACAGAGGTTAAAGGTGTATTACAATTCAAAAAAAAAAGATAAAATGTTACTTAAACTGAACACGGTCGAATCTGTGCAGAAGCACAATCACACAGCAAATACGATATAGGCAGTTTAAAATAGTGAAAGTAATATTTTGTACATAATTATTAAATGGCAATTTCCCAACGTGGATGACACCTCTGTCATGTCATGTCGATACCAGTACCAAACCAAGGTATTCTGATGTAAAAAATAGCACATTATATATATATATATATATATATATATATATGTGTGTGTGTGTGTGGCAAATGGCAAATTGCCGAGCTGCTGCAGAGTGCAGAAACCACTTCCTCATGGAGAACCAAGATGCAAGAAGCATCATTTGGAACTATTCACTAGTACTCGCTCTTAGCGGTGTGCTAATCAGTTTGCAACCAGCGTTAGCATGTGTAAGCACAAGTTAGCATTAGCACTCACTGACATGTGTCAGCAGATGAATCTGGAAATTGGGGAGTTGGAGAAGAATAAAACTCCACCCGAATGCAAAAGGGTAAACGACTTAGTATCCAAGTGGAGCAAAGAGGTCCACTGTTTGAGTGTCGTGGCTTTGTACGCAATCAACAGCAGCCACTGAGTGGGTGCAAATGTATTGTTTACAATGGGAGAAATCAAAGGCAAACACAATAATACTGCATACTAAAAGCTTATATCATGTATAAGTATATATATATATATATATATATATATATGATGCAGACAATTTTTTTTTAGAAAATGACTTAAGAATGGGATAATTTCTGTTATACATTATCTTTCAAAACCATTCTAATATTTTGAATTAATATATTATTATTATTGTATAATATGATATTAATATAAAGTATTTGAAGTTGTTTTGTGAGTTTTCATTCCACTGCTTTTACTGATGTTTTAGATTTTTGCCGTGGTATCATTTCAGTACCGGTATTAAGGTATTTCATGCATGTGTAGTATTAAAGTCAGAATTTTAGTATCGTGACACCACTACTCCCGATGTGCCCAACACCACCGTGACTTTTCCAACATTAAACACACTGCAGAATGTGCTCTCTATTAGGCTCGTGCCACATGCGACACACACCTGCTTCCCTAGAAATCATAAGAGGTCATTTGAGCATTGCTCAGTCTCATTCAAAACTCTCAGTGAACTGGCACTTAGCCACTCGTTTCAGATTCAAATCGATTGTGTCGACGTGTGAATATGCTTTTGAATGAGAAGATGGAAGGAGCGACGGATACAATGAGTCAAGATCTTGTTTGCCAGCGACTGTGTGAGACATCCACACTGCTGCTGAACACAAGATCTGACCTCAATTCGAAAAGTTGCGATGTACTTCAGACACTTATTTTCATTACATTCTCAATAGGATCTTGTTACACATCAATACCTCTTTTTTTATTTTAAGCACAAAGCAATCTATATGAATCAACCTTTCAAACAGAAAGACATTCAGTCAGCTGAATTTCAAACGTTAATACATTAGTTTTTTTTTCAACTGAAAGCAAAACATCTGTCAAAGCTATGTATTCAATTTGCAGATCTTTGTCTTATGTTGTGTTATGAAAGAAATATGAATGATTTATTTTTCTTTATGTCAAATATCCTTTTACAGTCTGAGCTGCCGAGAGGCACAACTCATTTAGACAGATGGCTTTGGTCTCCGTTTGATTCCAATCCAACGCCCACTGCATTTTAGATTAGCTAAAACATGTGTAATTGGAGAAACAATGATGTCAATATAAAATAAATAAGTATGTAAGTAAGTAATAAAAGGAGGCACAGAGACGACGTGGTGCCTTTTTGTCCAGACCAGCTGGCGTGACAAAAGGTAATATAATTGTACTGAAATATTTTCATCCCTCCACTGGAGAGCCATTAAATCCAGTCATTATTTGTGTTATTAAGTAAGTTATTTTTAAAACAAAAACACAACAAAAGAAAAATAACAAAACAAGAAAAAACAGTGTGTCTACGCGTTATTTGAGGAGTGTCTGTATGCTGAGGTTCATTTAATGTTAGACAGTGGAAGCTCTAAAATCAAAGGTTTTTAAGGTTATACGATTCAGAATTGTACTGATATTTTTAGTAAAGGAATGTCCCCCCCAAAGCTTTAACCACCACCATGCATGATGTCAGGTAAGATATCAGCAAATCATGTGAGACCTCAGCTCACTTCAATGAGCATCAAATGACTACCTGTATTTAAGAAATGTTTCAATCTTGATATGACATTTGATATGTGATATTTATTCTTGAAAGATGGGGTTGTTAAGAGAAGGAGAATCTGAGAAGAGAAGAACAATATACACCCAACTGTATTTCCTATGGGGAAGATTATTTTACAAGGTTGTCCTCTTCCCAGAATTTAGTTTTACTATGTTGTCTGTTGCTAGGGCGGCATTGGAACTTAATCTCTTCTCAATTGCCATACCTGGATAAATAAAGGTAAAATAAATTGTGTTCAACCTACTATGAATCGATGACTATACAGTATATAGAGAATACAACTAGAAGAAAAAAACAAAACAAAAAACATGCTTCTCTTAAAGCTGAATGGAATGAAACTCTAAGCACCTATATCTGTCTTATTATTTACTGCTTAACTATCTCATGGATGAAGCATGCTTGAAACCAAAAATCCAAATGCTATTTATCTCCACTGACATCAATCTTGCATAATGTACGTCAGTTGTCTGCGTCGTCACATCAAAGCAAGAACACCATGTGTTTGAACTTTGCTGGTTCTACTCGGTGTGTACGAGCTCCCTCCAAGTGATTCCTTTTTACAGAACTTGAACAAGAACAGAACAAAACTTGCAAGTGATTCCTTCAGAAGAAACCAAATTGCCGGTAGGTGTGAATGTGCATGAGAACGTTCTCTCCAGACTCCACCTCTCACCCAAAGGCAGGTGGTATTGACTCTAGCTCTCTGCAACCCATCACAGGAGTTGCATATAAGCTGTGGCTGCACTCTTTAATCTTCTTATAAATCCCTTACATGTTCTGAGCCAACATGCTAAGATATTTGTGTGCTTATGCACAGTGGCTGCACTCTTTTCTTTCTTGCACTCTTAGTCTTTTTTTCTTTATTACTTTACGTAGCATTTATCTTTCCATGATCCCATCCTCTCTGTTTTTTTGTTTCCAGCTCAGAACCTCAACATGAGAGATAGCTGACAAGGGACACACGTTCACACACAGACTATACAAAACAATGATGCCCAGACATTCTTGGAATGTCTTTGGGGCGATTGGAAACAGTTGTGTGGGAGATGAGTGAATGAAAGAAGGATGAATACCTAACAAAAAGCATCAGGAGATGATAAGTGAGACAGAGGTGAAGAAAAAGTCATGTGAAAAAGAGAACTGCCGGAGTTACATAGTGACGGATAAATGAGACCATTGTTTCAATATTGAAGCATGATGGCCAAATGATGAAAATATACTGTGCTCCATGGTGTAATATACTGTTAAAAACTGAAAGGAAAAAAACTTGAAAAGAGATGCAGAGGTTTGCCTCAGCAGCTCTTGAGGTCAGACGCCATTACTTTATACCTCAACTCTTATTTTACCCCGCAGCATCTCTCGCACTCCTACCCAAAAGCGCATGCTCACTTAGCCACCTGACATCACATATCTTGCTCAAAGCACAGATATAACAGCTTATGTTTCACAGGAAATAAAAAGTCTGAGGCCACACACGTATACACAATCTCACCTTAAGTGTTTCCAAATAAATATTTGGGACGTTTCCACTGATTCCTCTTCTCACGCGAAAACCATTTAGTGCGGGTTGTTGATGCTATGAGACCACATATGTTTCCTGTCCACTATGTATCCACGTGTGTGCCTTTTGTTCGACTTTGTAGTATGAGATCCCGTTTTTACCGGAATGCATTTAGAATAAACATCTATGCACTATAGACATACAGTATGTTTTACTTGAAATGATTGCCCATGATTGCTGTAGACATAATAGTCTTGCAACCCCATTTGAAATTAAGGTTAAGTGTCAAAAGTGCACCATGTCGTTTATGGCGTACGTTGCAACAGCACTTGCCGTCGCTTTTAATATGATGTAAGAGCACAGACCTTGAACAAGTGCAGTGGAATTCATGAAGTGAGAAAATAGCCTAGTTTAAAGAAAATATAAAATGGGCCCTTGGAATATTTGGGAAGGTGTTATTTTGTTTCACTGTTGAAACATATTTTCCTCCCTAAAATTTGGTTAAACATATAGACAAGCTTCTAGGGCATTGGACTTAGGCAGCTCCACTGTATACTAGGGTGGCACATTATTGTCCTGTGAGAGATCATCAGGGTTGCTGCGGAAAATTATCCAATTTCACTTAATTTGCCTGAAAATGATGTATAAATTACAAATAAATCTTTTTTTGTCTATCTAGTATGCCACTAATGTATAGGGATGAGCAAAACAATTCAATGCTCTGGCAGAAGATACAATAAACCTTGCCACACATTCTCAGTTTATAAATGTAACTATTTTAATCTATCCTTGACTTTTTAAGAAATGAAAATGTTAAAACATCGCCTCTACAGTATTTTATTTATGGAGGACAAAGATACAGTAGAAAACTTTTTCATGTTTTCTTATGGGGAAAATTAACATGACATCCAAAATAATTCAAGGCCTCACAGCCTCCTGGAATTATATAATATTGTCGTTCTTACGGTTTAGTATGATTTAATGCTGAATTTTACTGAGAACACTTTGAGTTTGAACGCGATAATATTGCCAGGAAATGAAACTGCAAATTTGAAATTCCACTACACGAAACCTTTCATTCCTTCCTCAAAATATACTTAAATGGCCTCATACGGCTGCAGGAACTCGTAGCATAGAATCTAGGAGCTTAGAGGCCATGCATTCCTTTTTTGTTACTTCATTCTTGCCATATTTGTGTTATTATTTATCTTGACAGCACAGTGAGGATTGCCAAGTGAGTTGGGAAAGAAGTCATTGCCACTTGTGAGTGATTTGTTCATTTAAAAGTAATCTTCTTAACAAAACTGGGATTGGAACTTTTCAAGGCGACAGCCGCACTTGTCTGGACCTTTTTCCACACTTCATTTCAGGCCTTTGTTGTTGCTGCATGGCTGCCACAATAAAATCCCCGACATAATTCATAACAATAAAAAGTACTGAGGAGAAAAATTCTCAGAAGTATGTTTTTGTTTGATCCTCACTGAAAGCCACGTAGAAATTTGGACTGAAAGAACCAAATTGTTTTATGCGGCATCTGAGCAGGGTTTGATTAAGGATTAAGCAACATTGCACTCAAAGTGGCTTTCAGTGTCAAACCTAACGCAATTTTAGAAGCCTCTAAAAACATAGTCATCAGCAGTCATCATGCTGAGAGAGCTCATTTATTTCCCTCTAGTCTTCCAGCATTATCTCACAGAAATGATGTGATGAATGATTACTAAATGCTAATAGGTGGGGAAATCCATAATAGGGTGATGAGAAAATGTACATCGCATTATTCCTGTATCCTAAAATAATACCATTGAAACGTAATCCAGTTTATTTTGTGAATTAGCACCAATGCTGTATACAATGTAAAGAGGCTGTCTGCATGTGGTAACAAAAAGGAGAATGATTATCCAACCATCCATTTTTGGGAAAAATGAGTTGAAATATTGTCAAACCACAGCTAAGTGTAATGCATGTGTGTAATGTGGAATAGGGGCTTAAACTTGCCTTTTCTACTCTATGCATTCCCTTGCATACCCAATTCCTAATCATCTTTTGGTCTAAGTGGTGTCTCAAATTCTCAACACTGTCTCTGACCTCTTTATTACAGCAGTAACAAAGGATAACCAGACATTTTCGTGGACGTGTCCCTTCTATAGTACAAAAGCGCATGAAGTACAGCTTTTCATTACCTCAGTGGGCATTCATTCTGAGGTTTGACTGTGAATTTATTTTTTATTCTTTCACTGGTCTGTGACTGTGGAGAAGCTATACCATCATTGGGCTGTGAACATATTGCTCATTTCCCACAGTACTATGATTTGTGTAGATTTGTTGTTCATTTGTTGTACTTCACTATACATGCAAACCTTGCCTGTCTTTATGTCAATCATGAGAGGACTACTCAGGGCACCAGTTTAACCGGTTTATTTCTGCACATATTGCCCAACATGTCATTGTTTTTATTGATTTCCCAAAAGCCAAAGGTTTAATGAAATATCCATATATTCTAGTATGTCATTTGTTGTTTTGGTATTATTATTATTATGACTGTATTTGTTATTGTTTCGGTAAATATACTGCATATTATTTTAGACCGTAGTTTGGCTCACCTCATGCGAACCCTGAAATGAGCCTCATATATGGCCGAGGATATTTACATGCAGAGTTAGAAGTATGCCATATATAAATAGTTGGAGAACAAGTCTCACATACTAAAAGAAACCCAAAAGTGTCATTTCATAAAACAGTCCTGTTGGTATTACTCAGCATCATCTGTAGGCATCGTTTTACAGTGCAAAATTGAAATTGAATGGTATTAAATCTGTCTAGTTGAGATGCTTTTTACTTAGTGTGAGGCACAACTCTATCCCAGCACATTAGCCTGAGGTTTTGTCACCGCTAATGCTATTGCTGCTTAGCTGTAGTGTCCATGACAGTGAGATGAGTGACAGCCTGGGATTGACCAATCTCAGGTGTCAAACTGTCAATCGGCCATGTGCCTAACTGCTGCCTCTCAGAGGGAGATAGATGAGACGCAGGTATAGCAACTGAGTCCCTGGCGTCGAAACAGCTGACTCTCTTAAATTTGCCTGTCACATCCGAAGTGAGGCAGACAGCGAGAGCTGAAAGAAAGCGTGGAATCCAAAGTGTCTGGCCCGTTAAGCTTGAGGCCATCATGGTGAATTCAGCCAGCTGCTTTGTGCGGGAGCACTACGTGCTTGTCTTTTTACATACACCATGTTCACTTTACGGCATTATGAAAGGTGTCACATTACTGGAGGAAGCACAAAGGCTTGTTCCACACGGGCTGAAACCTTTCGAGATGCATATATTGGGACAGAGATAAGTGAGGTAGGCTGCTGTACACACCGGGTGACTGTCTGAAAGTAAGAAAGACTAAAATAGACTTCAAGTGGTTGGTCGTAGAGTTAACTGGTCTAAGTCCTCAAGTTGGTACTTGCATTGACACTGTCAAATTACCCCTTTTTAACTACATTTTCTACACTGTGTTCCAAATTATTTTAGGCATATGCTGTTTTTAGTGTCGGTTTATGGTATGTGTACGATGGGCAGCTGCACAAGGCGGCATAGCAGTCCCGAAATAGACACAATTTAAAAATGCCAAACGGTAGTTTGCGCAGGGAGCCATTGAAGGTAAAACCTGTTTTGTTCATTTTCCTAAAATATTAAATTTAAATTACAGCGATTCAAAATGCTTCATCACCGGCGACTCATTCAGCCTGTAGAATAATTCAATAATAATAAAGCTCACTGTAGAATAATTCAATAATAAAGCTCACTTGTGACCCAAGTGAGGATAAGCGGTATAGAAAATGGATGGATTGATAGTTTACACTCCTGGTTGACTTTGAGATAAATTGCTTCTCTTTCTGCTTTAGACAGAAATACTTTAGGTTATGTTATGTTATGACCAACCACCTATCATTATTTAATTAGAGACAGCATATTGGAACAGCTTGGCTTGAAGTTGGTAAAATAGCATTACATTTTTTTCAGTGCTGCTAGACTGGAGGGAGTGCTAAGTGTGGAAAGGTATTTTTTTTTGGGGGGGGGGGCGGTATCAGATATTAGAAGCAAATAGTAAGAAAGAGAAAAAGGAGGCTAAATGACAGTCATTGTTCCCTCTTCTTGCTGTCATTCACAGTAATGCCATTCATTAGGCTAATTTGACAGGATGGTCCAAACACACACAGATGCACGCACACATTGATGGTCGCGCACACACACACACACACACACAACCACAGTGCTCTAATGCACGTTCATACACTATGCCCCCTTACTACATCCCACCCCACACCCTGTTGCATTCCAAAGGACAATGTCAATGAGAAGGAACCGCCACATTACATGGCTGTTTGTTCACTTTATACGCTTGCCTTCAGTACTATTAGAAGCATTCTTTGTAGGTGTTGTGTATGCGTGTGTGTTTGTGCGTGCATGCGTGCGTGTGTGTGTGTGCTTGATTGAATGTTTCTCTTTTAAATACAAGCTTGCTGCAGTTGTAAAGTTTACTGTTCTGATGAGTGGTATTCAAAGAGGTATTCAAAGATTTTGAATTTTTGTGTTATATAATACATTAATAATAATATTATGGCATTAGGACCCCCCCAAAAAACATGACAAAAGTGAAGTCATTTTGCAATAAAAAGTTGCAATATTATGAGACTTCATAATCAAATGACAGCATTTAATAAGAAGAAAGTCATTATTACGAGGATAAATCTGCTTTAAAAATGAGGATCTTGTGTTAAACAATGAAAACCTCAAGTTTTGGCACATTGCCTCTTTTGCTGGAGGTGTTGGCTGAGTAACCAGATGTATTTTTTAACAAATGACATTACTCAGTTAATATATAAAAGAAAGAGAGTGGCTGCTAGTATTAGACTGCAGTGTTTAGAATAGTGTGGACATTTTAACAGTAATTTGTTGAACCAATGACTACGGCTCTATATTCTCCGAACAATTAGACTCGGAAAGAGACTTTTTTTCAGTAAAAAACAATTTTCTCCACCACTCTCTGCAAACCTGCAGGACATTTTGGAAAAGCTAATGGATGACTGGAAGGGTTATAATTCCTTAAACGTGGTGAGTCAATACATTCATGATATTTTGAGGTCATTATCCTAAAATGAATAAAATTTGAAAGGACACAACTTGCTTCACGACGATGGGCCACTTTTACACATTTACATTTGTAGATTTTCCTCTCCAACTCACACGAAACAAAACAGAAAGTTTTTGAGTCGTACTTAGTAATCTTGAGCAAGGCAAACAATCCCGAGATTATGTCGCATGCAGTGCTGTTGAAAGCTATGTGTGTGTGTGTGTGTGAGAGAGAGAGAAAGAGAGAGAGCGAGAGAGAGCAAGAGAGAGAGAGAGAGAGAGAGAGAGAGAGAGAGAGAGAGAAAGACTGTCCTGAAGGAAAAGAGTGATCGCTCTTTAGAATAGGTAACAGTGAAATGGAATTGGGCTGAAAATTGAAAAGTGGAGCCATCGCAAAACCAAGTTGGTGTGCTGCATGCCAGTGAGTAAGAGCGTCTGTGTGTGTGTGTGCACCTGTGTTTGTTTGTGCATTAAAATCTGAGTGGGATGCCAGTGTAATCCTTGCACAGCCGGACCCCCAAGGATAACAGAATTTACTGCTGAGTGGGTGAGCCACAGAGGATCCCAGACAGACAGACACACACACACACACACACGCAGGTACACAAACACGGACAGAGCCCAATGCCAGCTTCCTGAGAGGAAAAAGAAGAGTGAGAATGAGGACATGCTAAATCTCGTTACAATCACACGGCTGAAAAACTAGAAAGCTCTCTAGAGTGTCTTCTGAGGATCACTCATAATAGTTGAGTTTATTCCCTTCATATAAATCACACTTTACATTTCCTGCACTATATTCCCATAAGATTATTATGATCTGCTATGTAACATTTACTGTTTTATATGGTTTCAAACAACAGTCTTAATGGGGATTGAATAAAAAGGCGTTTACTCAAGAGGACGAGCAAAGGCATTTTTCATACACCTCAAAGGTGGAACTCTTTTGAAGCTGCCTTGAAACACCATGAGAATTGTATTTTATGCAATACAGAATTTAGTTTAGTAATAAATTGTACAAAAGGTTAATCACTGTATGACATTCAAACTGAACTTATTCAAGCAACATGAAGTACAGTGCCCAAGTCATGGGCCACCACAAACTTCATGACCTCTTTCTCAACAGCCATTTTCACATAGTAAAACTAGTTAGCAATGACATTAATTAGGGTTAAAGTCCATTTAGCTTTTAGAGAGGCAAGTTCACACAACTTTACATTGTTATATAATGCGTTGTTCATTTGGTAATTTTAGTCATCCATCCATCCAACCATTTTCTATGCCGCTTATTCTCAACAGGGTCGCGGGTGAGCTGGAGCCTATCTCAACTGACTTTAGGGGAAGAGGCAACTCTACAACCATGGACTGACTGGTTGTCAGTCAATCACAGGGTACTTATAACAAACAACCAGTCACGATCCCATTCATACCAATGGGCAGAGTCTACAATTAACCTACCATGCATGATTTGAGAATGTGGGAAGGAGCTGGGGTACCCAGCGAAAACCCACACAAGAATAGGGGGCACATGCAAAATTAGGAAGGTCGGCGCTGAGATTCAAACTCAGAACTTCAGAAGAGTGAGGCTGAGGTGGTACCCACTACGACATCACTTCAAAGATTGTGAGTCTTGCCATAAGACACTCTGTAAAATGGAGGACATGTTACATTGAAAATGTCCCCTAATAAATGTTTATATTATTTGTCAGGGACTGGGTACAGTATATCCATTCATTTTCCGAACCGCTTATCCTCACTAGTGTCGCTGGTGTGCTAGAGCCTGGGTATAGTATATATTCAACCAATTAAAAAAATAAATAAATACAATTTTAAAAAAATAAGGTGTTTTGACCAACAACCCAAGATGTCAGTTTTTTTCCCTTTACTAATTACAGTGCATCTGGCACAAAATCCGTCCTACTAATTGTAATGTAAACAGACTATTGTTAGTATGGGTTTAGCTCCATCCTCACAAAGCATCTCTTCTGTTGACAAGGTGTCAGTTGAGGAGATGGGAGAATACAGTGGAGTTAACCAGTCACAGTGTAAGGTTTCAAGGTTGCAGGTCAAACTTCAGCGAGTAATGGTGCAGAAGCGGCAACATTCACTCTGGTTTACACTGTCCTCTACGCTGTTTTCCCCACCAACCATCTGGATTTGCATCACTCTTATGTGTATTGTCCATATTGCAACAGGACTGCGAAGGTTCACGGCCTGCATGAATTTTACATGATGCAACCAAAAAGAGGTTCCACTGAGTCAGCTTGGGTATTTGAGGCTTGGCAAAAGGCACCTCTGAATCACTGCCAGAAATAAAACAAAAATGTGGAACATTAGGGAAGCTTCCTGTTGATGCTGCATTTGTGTTTTATTTGTAAACAATGTCATGACAACCGATGGCCCGGGGGCTTCCTTAATGCCTAAAAATGCAGATGCATTTTAATATGATTACATTTGCACACCCTTTCTTTTGGTGGAACCAGAACGCTTGAGAAACTATAGAACTTTAGAGCACAAGGCAGGTTCGACCAGTTTCTTCTACCATGTCACATCTTGGATGTCAACCTAAATCTAAAGGCTCCTTAATTGAGCAATAACACCTTAGAATTTAAAGGTTCATGGGCTTTTAACTACCACAGATTATCAGATATAATAATAATAATTAAAAAGAAAAATAATGTTCCTACTCTTACGTAGAGAAATGATTCCCAATGGTTCAAAGCTTGTCTCAGACATTATTCAACACTGTTTGGGCTTTTGCTCTGACATACTGTAGATCTGTACTGTACTGTACTTTATACCCGAGTTTGAATATGTAACAAGCTCAGCTATGAGTCCGCTTGCATCAGAAACCATTGAAAGCAATATTTTCACTTGGTCGAACAAAGTTCTGCTGACCTCAGCTATTTCACCTTCATCAAAATTCTATAATAGCTGAGCATTTAAAACAGTGCTGATCTCACTGACTGTGGCCTTTTTCAAAAATAAATTCTATATTGTTTAAGACCAGTAGGTCCCCCCCCCCCCCCAAATATATCGCAATTATCCCTCACCATTTAGAAATGAAAAGTTGTAAACTTTAGTTACAAAAGTGCTCCTAAATTGATGAACTATTATGAAAACATACACAAGCAAGGAGAAGCTCCAAATGTATTCCAAACATCTTATTTTGGATGATACAAAAAGTTAGCAGAGTAGCTAACAATGAAATATTATTCAATGCTCCATCCTAATGTGTCGTTTACTCAGTAATACCTTCTTAATCACAGTGAACACAAAATATGCAAGAAAACAATATATTGTACGGCATTGTGATTACAAAATTTAACTTTTATCTTTTCAGTCAAGGAGAAATAATGCAACTTTTAGTTACTTGTATCTGAACATTTCTATCACTAGTAGAACTTGTCTCGATGCTTCATCACCCCATGACATCTTCCTCTTGATCAACATGAGACAGAATCACTGAGTTTGTTTAAAGATTCTGAGATGTGGGAAACTCAACTTGTCTTCTTTGCAATTTACTGTTTTTCTCACTTCTCAGCATCGATTTGTTCTCTCCATTCTCTAAGAAAGGCTCAGTGCATGTGTGTGTGTGTGTGTCCCTGTGTGTGTACGTGTGGTCTGCAGAGAGGGGCATTGGACTTTCTGATAAGCGAGACACACAAGCAGTGACAGATTCATCCATCAGTGTGTCTGTTAGACAACCCTCTGTAAGGAGAGGTCACACCACACCCGCCTGTGTTTGTGTGTACGTGTGTGTGTGGTCTTAGGCCAAATTGCACTTTAGTCAAAATCCAAATGTGATTTGGTATATTTTTTTCCTCTCCTTCTCTTTCCTCACATTCCCTCTTGACACTCCGTGTCCTTGGACGGCAGTAGCTCAGCCGTAAGGACTTCTAGAACCTGAGGATCACAGTCCCGATGCAGACAAAATGCACAACAAATGGCAACTACAGTAGTAGTTGGAGAGAAATAAATAAGGCACTGAATACGCAATAGGTGAACCAAGACATTACGAGGGAACACTGTATATACAGCATCGTCTTTGTTGAATTTCCCCTTGAGGGATTATAACCAATATAATAATCAAATGTTTCAATATTCTTGACCTTTTAAATTAATTCTCGATCTCCCAATGTTTTCCTTCCTTGTTGTCTACTTTTTCCAATCCATCTTCACTATATTCTCGCTAACGCCACAGAAAGTGAAAATCTAAACATCTTATCATCAAGATCCCTGCCAAGTCATTTAAAATTTAAAATGTATTGTAATGTATTCACTCATGCTGTCATATAAACGGTGACACGGGTGCATCAGTGTGACATTGCTACTGCTGTCATTGGTCCCCCCAAGGATCAAAATTGTTCTCAAACAGCCAGCAAGGAAGTGCTTCCTAGCAACAAGCACCACTGAAGGAAATGATGAGGAAATTGACCTCTAATTTTTTGTCAAATTGACCCCTTAATTGTTCAGATCCCACAATGCATTTTTCTCATTCACAGCTGACTTTGTTATGGGAACATGTTCCTTTATTGTTCATGAAAGATGACGGTTTTGGACAGGAAATGCATCACTGGATCGTTTGTAGCCATGGCAATGCTGCATAGCGTAGAATCAGACTAAAATATGTTGGTTTTGTTAACTATTTTCTAAAGCTAGTAATTACATTGAGGCCATTTGTTTTTACTGTTTTGCTGACTTGTTTTGCTTTACAAAATACAAATGACTACATATAATACTTTAAATGTTTTTTTTTTTTTTTTTAATAAACATTCATTGATGGTCCTGGATTCCACATGCAATATACATGCAATTTCCAGGTTTTTTTAAATAGTTCCATTGCATTAAACAGCAATGTCCAAAGCTATTTAAAAAGGAAGATTGGAATCAGTTAATGAAATTTAATGGTGAATTTCTGAGAACATTTCTGTGTTCATCTAATAAGGTGATTATGTTGCAGTTCTTTTACATGCAAGGACAATATAAATAAATCTCAATTGAACTGAAGGCAATCAACAAATTTGCAATTGGTCTTCCTAAGGACATTTCACATTCCCAAAGGATATTACAAAGACTGTGTGTTGAGATACTAAGCAACAATTTAGGGAACACCTCATGTATACACCATCTTTCACTTCTGTTATCCAGTAATGTTTTATGAAACAAGATGAACCATTGTCCACCTCGCGTACGGTTTTTGGATATCTGTATTCGAAACCTGAATCATTCATAACTATAGAGTATTTACTTGAAATTGTATTTCCCATACGTTCTCTGGTTTTGACTTCATGTCACCCATTCTCCAAGTTTTCCCTCCCACTGCTTCGCTGTCTCCCCCTCTCAGTCAGTCGCACATTCCAGGCAAGCTTGGCTTCTTTGTCCTGAATGACATCACAGACACAAGGCCGTGACAGGAAAGACAGGAGGAATGCAGGCCAAAGAGGTATAGAGAGCATAAAAGATGGTGAGAATAACCAGATGATGGAGAGAAAGTGTGAAGGAATGAGAAAACGTGAAAGAGAAAGGACAAAAAAAGAGAGCAACAGAGATGGAGAAAGAATTCTATTTATTCAGCAGGGCATGAATGAACTTCACAGAGGACTCCCCCAACCAAACACACACACACACACATACACACACACATGCTTCCCACTACTAAGACCATTCTACCCATCCACTCCCCCTTTCTCGTGGCCTCTCTCATCCCTTCATCTGTTCAGTCCCTCCCTGATTCAATGTCTTTTCGCTAATCTCCTTGAGAGGACTCAGACATTCGACCCACCCCTCCACCCCCATCCCACGAGGAAAAAGTTTTCACACAGTCATTGCAAGAGCAACACAAAGCTACATTAAACTGACAAAAGCCTTATACGGCGGGGTTGTTACGTTTCATTTCAATGTGTCATTTGTGAAGTGTGTAAATTCTCATAGATTACTACAATGCTGGCTCCACAAATAAATGCCTATTTTCCCCCTTTAAAGGTCATAAATTGGTCGTAAATTGCAACAGTGTAGAAAAGATTTGGATACACATTTTCAATCTACTCTGTATGATGGAGTTGGCGCCACAAATAAGTTCCTCTTTTTTTCCCTTTAGAATGTCATAAATTGCGATTAAATAGCAACAGCGGAGAAAGGTTTTGTATACACGTTTTCAACCCACTCAGTATGATGGAGTTGGCTCCACAAATAAGTTATTTTTTTTCCCCCTTTAGATGTCATAATTTGGTATTAAATAGCTACAGTGTAGACAAGTTTTGGCGATGTTTTTGATACATTCAATACGATGGAATCAAATGATGTTGTGGTGGATGCGTGTCATGAATGCACATGGCTTTGAAATGCCCTTAATTTTACAAACAGTTACAGGCTAGCTGGTCAGCTGTGAAAGGAAAGCGTGTGTTACAGAAAGAGCATATTTGTCTTGCGAGAAGCCAAGAAACCGCAATGGTTTAAGCAAATGTTTAGATTGACAATTGCCTTAATTTTTCAAAGTGTGCTGCTCGCTACTGATTCTAAGTCTCATGAGGAATCATTTGGAAACAGCTGTTCGAATAATGGGGATAGCTGCAGGATATGGTGGCCTTCCGCAGCGGTTTGATGGAAAAGTGGAGTATGTGCGGGATGTGGAGACGTCCACAATAGCAAAGGCTGGATGAAACTTTAACTCCCAACCACAAAATCGCACAAGACAGATTGTTTTCCAATGGCTAGCCCAGTTTGACCGCAGTGAAGTCTGCCAGAATTACAGGGAAAAAAAATATCAGAAACGACAGTATGGCAGGAGCCTGTGGGATAGCAACTGCAAGTTGAAGACAAAGGAACAAATGCAAAAACATTTCCAAACACAGGCAGACACACATGACAAAGTCAACGGGTTTGAGGCCAGGCAGGCTTGGATGAACTTCTCCTAACCTATTGTGATGCGGTGAAATCATTTCACCCCATTAGGACTGAAGAGCAGCCGAGGCCGATCAACTATCTCCGATACAAGCAAGACTGAGACAGCAGAGAACATAATGTGCATTTTTGAGAATAAAGATGACGTGAGCACTGCAAACTCAGAAATGCAGAGGCAATGCATCCACAGATTGGATTAAGAACAAATCCAAACCAAATTCCTTTAATTCAGGAATCAATCAGATTCCACAATTACCTCAATAATAGCTTTACAAAAGGCACTGCAATTATTTAGTACATTGAGCACTGCTAATTTGACCAATAAAGACACTGTGGGAAATGGGAATGACTTAATATTACACAATATTTAATTGTCAATCAAAAAAAAGTAAGAGATGAGAAAAGTACCAGCAACCATTGGGTATACTGTATGTAAAAATATACATTGATTTACATTAAAACATTTAAATGATCTTTTTCAGAGCAGTCATTTTGACATAAAGTAGTATTATGACACTTTATTTTTTCATTAATGATTGTCATTGTATGGTATGTTATACCATAATTGTAAGTGCATTAAAAGTTTTAAAACTATGTTGAAAGAAAGCATTTAGTCAAACATGTTGTGGTTTCCACCATGGCCACCATGTTATAGATGTGCCTGGCAGTTATTAAAACTTGCCGATGGTTCAAGTTTCAAGGTTAACTTTAAAATACCCAAGAGTGCGATATGTCTTGAACTCTATCTGTCCATTTTCTATACCGCTTGTCCTCATTAGGGTAAAGGGTGAGCTGGAGCCTGGCTGACATTTGGGGAGAGGTGGGGTACACCCTGGACCGGTCAATCACAGACCATTGAAAAAAATAAAAAAATAAAAAAATAAGTAAAAACAATAATTCTCTAAAGCCCAATGATGCTCGGATGTTGGAAAATGAATGAATGCAACTTGTGTACTATATCCTACAATTAAAAAAATAATAATAATTTTTGGGGTGAGGAAAAAGTTTGCTGAATATTATTAGGTTTTATTTTCAGTTTATCCTAAAATGACCCTAATTAAAATACATTTGCCTGTGCAAACACAGGACACAAAACGACCACTAGCCCTAACAAACCAAACGGACCAAAACCAAGAGCCGCTCTTGCACACACACATTCACAAACACAGTAGCGCAACGCCAGCTGGCCATTAGTGCGTGAGTGATGGTGCGCTGTGCTCAAGCTGACTCTGGACTGCATCAGGGCCTGGCAATGCAATAAGAGCAACAAGAACTGATCACCCAGACAATCGCTAATAGCTTCCTCTTTCTGCCTGCTTGCTTTTACTGATGTTTCTCTTTTTCTCCTCCACAAGAGCTATACTTTCCTATATTTTGCTTTCCATACAGCCAAATGCAATACCTGTATTATTTCTAATTCACTTCCCCTGCGGCTGTTAATTGCTTGGCTTCTCTCAATCCAATATGTGCTTACTTGGTAAATCATTGAACAAACTTGTTTTTATCTTCTTCTGCAAAGGTCTCCTTTTGTTTTCGACCTACTTGCCTTTCTGTTTGTGGTGTTACATCTTATCTTATTCAGTATGATGGATTAATATTCAAATCACAAAAAAACATTAACAGTGAAAAGGAAAGTGGAAAAGATGTGATGAGAGGATGGAAGGCACTCAGAGCATCTCTGTTTTTCTTTTGCTTTATGGCCTGAAATATTCCGTATTTGGTTTACATAAACACTAAGTGGCCTAGGCTTGAGTTATGGTGCCCCCTGCCCCGGCTACTCTATTTGTTTTCATGTTTATGGTTTTGAAATATTCATATTTTGTTATAGACTAATAACGCTAAGTGGTCTGGTTGATTGAGTTATGGTCAGTGCATCCTCGGCTTATACAAGTCTGATGTATATTGACATGCTCGCAGGCATTCCATCAAAGGTCATGTTAGGGAGAATTTGCCATTTTTTCTTTATACCATGGAGTGTGCAAGATCATCAAGGTTATGGAGTTTCATATGTGCACTTCATCCAATGATGTATTACAATAGAAAAAAAAGGTTTCATTAATTTGTCAGCATTTAAAAGCTGTTTAAAACTGACAAAACATTAGTTACCCAATGACTAAACATTTTTAGTTTCCAAAACTTTATTGTTGTTATTATGTTTAATGGTACTAATTATGCCCTGCGCCCTTCCTCAAGCTGTTGCAGCAACATGTTCTCATGAGAATTTAATAGAAAATTGTATTGTAAGTTAAGAACTACTGTATAACTTAAGTTAATGTTCATTATTTGGACTTCAAGAAAATCTCATCTGTGATACACAATAAAACCTCACAAAATAAATAATAATAAATTTCTGAATGTTTATTTTCTAACCTAGTGTATTGGAATAATGCGATGTCATGTACATAATAATAACCATTGTTTCTGTGGTAGAAAATGGACAATTTCAATGTAACACCTCCTAAGACTCACACTATTGAAATGCAACTATGTGCCAGATCTCACATCTGGCGTTATCCCAAGGGTCCTCCTCACTGAACTTTGACTGACGTGAAGTCCAGATCATTAGTTTGTGGTGGACACGAAACCTCTGTTTCTGCTCTATGAAAACACCTGCTGACACTTCACACAGCGACTATGTTTACAAATTAATTGGCTCACTGCAATAGTTTTTTCCCTCCACTCTTTCATACCTATTTGTGCAGTTCAAGTTCATATGCACTTGGTGCAATTCAATCTATAAGACAGCTAACATCTCAAGTATATCTGACACTTTGAAAGTTGTTGTAGTGGAAAACAAAACACATTGTAATGTAAATTTGGAAATGCATCATCATTATAAAATAAAAAAAAAAATGTGAAGACACTGCCCATATGCTTACAATATATCGTGGCCTTACTTTGTAACAGTTGTACAGTTTATTTGTTCCCAAAGAGAACATTTTGTTCAGTATTGTTACTCAGTGGTTCAGAAATCCATCATACAGCTTTAATAATAAATGTTTGACCAAAAACCTCCTGCAGGAAGTATCCTCATCTATTTTAATCACACTACTCCTTCATTAGACTCTTGCTTGTGCACGGATGTAGCTGAGGCACCGTATGCCACACGGAAATAATAACATACCAGTTTAAAAATTGGAAAGCTGACCTTTTTGCTTGCTTTGGTTTAACTCTAGCTGCTACCTTAAAGCCACTGGTATGTACTGTAATACATCTGCAGAGTGGACAAGGCAGTGGGCAACAGCCAAGGATGCACATTGCTTGCCAAAATTACGCCAACCTCCAAGATACAGTGGGTACGGAAAGTATTCAGACCCCCCTAAATTTTTAACTCTTTGTTATACTGCAGCCATTTGCTAAAATCATTTAAGTTCATTTCCCCCCCTCATTAATGTACAAACAGCACCTCATATTGACACATAAAATCGGAATTGTTGAAATTTTTGTAGATTTATTATAAAAGGAAAACTGAAATATCACACAGCCATAAGTATTCAGACCCTTTGCTCAGTATTTAGTAGAAGCACCCTTTTGACCTAATACAGCCATGAGTCTTTTTGGGAATGATGCAATACGTTTTTCACACCTGGATTTGGGGATCATCTGCCATTCCTCCTTGCAGATCCTCTCCAGTTCTGTCAGGTTGGATGGTGAACATTGGTGGACAGCCATTTTCAGGTTTCTCCAGAGATGCTCAGTTGGGTTTAAGTCAGGGCTCTGTCTAGGCCATTCAAGAACAGTAACGGAGTTGTTCTGAAGACACTTCTTCGTTATTTTAGCTGTGTGTTTAGGGTCACTGTCCTGTTGGAAGGTGAACTGTGGAGAAGGTAATGTCCAGGAAATCCGTGTACTTTACCACATTCATCTTTCCTTCAATTGCAACCAGTCTCCCTGTCCTTGCAGCTGAAAAACACCCCCACAGCATGATGCTGCCACCACCATGCTTCACTGTTGGGACTGTATTGGACAGCTGATAAGCAGTGCCTGGTTTTCTCCACACATACCGCTTAGAATTAAGGCCAAAAAGTTCTATCTTGGTCTCACCAGACCAGAGAATCTTATTTCTCACCATCTTGGAGTCCTTTAGGTGTTTTTGAGCAAACTCCATGCAGGCTTTCATGTGTCTTGCACTGAGGAGAGGCTTACGTCGGGCCACTCTGCCATAAAGCCCCGACTGGTGGAGAGCTGCAGTGATGGTTGACTTTCTAGAACTTTCTCCCGTCTCCCGACTGCATCTCTGGAGCTGCAGAAATGTTTTTGTAACCTTGGCCAGATCTGTGTCTTGCTACAATCGTCTCTCTGAGCTCTTCAGGCAGTTCCTTTGACCTCATGATTCTCATTTGCTCTGACATGCACTGTGGGCTGTAAGGTCTTATATAGACAGATGTGTGGCTGTCCTCATCCAGTCCAATCAGTGTAATCAAACACAACTGGACTCCAATGAAGGTGCAGAACCATCTCAAGGATGATCAGAAGAAATGGACAGCACCAGTTAAATATATATAGTGTCAGAGCAAATGGTCTGAATACTTATAGCTTTGTGATATTTCAGTTTTTCTTTTTTAATAAATCTGCAAAAAAATTAAACAATTAATTTTTTTCTGTCAATATGGGGTGCTGTGTATACATTAATGATGAAAAAAAGAACTTAAATAATTTTAGCAAATGGCTGCAATATAACAAAGAGTGAAAAATTCAAGGGGGTCTGAATACTTTCCGTACCCACTGTATGATGTGAGGTCAAGACACTCTTTTGTTTCAATACTATACGGATTGATGTACAGAAAACCCTTTTTTATTTATTTTCTGCTTTTCCTTTAGTTCCACATGTGGTATCTCGAAACTGCAGAGAAGCCAGTAGCTGATGGCAGCATGCGACTATTAATGAATCACATCTTCAGGTACACACAGATGAGAAGTACACTATAAACTTTGAATACACTTTATGATTCTAATTTGCATTAGTGAGTAAACACACCATTAAGGATAAATCTGTCAGTACTTTGACCTTAGTAAAGTTTTAGTAGTCTCAGTGTGCACTTCTTTTTGGAATGTTTCACTCATTCAGTGGAGAAATGAAGAACAAATATTACACAATGCTTTTAAATGCAGACATCAGTAATGATCCACTTGTAAATGTATCTACTATGACATTAGTAATAATGCACTTGTTCCTCATTATAAGCACATTATTAGAGTTTGTCTGGCATGTAGTGCGCTGGTCTCTGTCTGCTCTCTATTATACTAAAAGTACTCTGAAGAGAGTAGCGCATTGTTTAGTCTTCATTAATACAAAGTGAATATGTCAGACATTTGAAGCAAAAAGCACATTTATAAAGCTTTTAATGCACCACTTTTTTGTTTCTGTACTTTTGGGAAATTCAATGTATGTTCAGGTTACTATGAAGCTAAAATTTTAAATTGTGAAGTGCTGCTGGAAAGTAGCCAGTTGGCTTCTTAAGCATTGTCAGAAGAATCCGCATCATTGGCACAATTGTCAAAAATGAAAAGAAAACATCCAAAAAAGTATCGGCATTACCACATTACTGGTAACCTTTCATTGCTCAGTGACTCTTCATACTGTGTTTTTATGTTGCAAAAGTATTTTCTGTCAAATGGCTGTCTGTTGTGTGTTTTTGACTTTTGACATACTTGGCAAATAAAGATGATTCTGATTCTGAAGCTCTTGAGCAAGGCACCCAACCCTCTCCTGCGTGCCGATAGGATCTGGACCTTGTATGTGGGGCCCATTGTATCTCGTTAAAATGTTTTAAAACAAATGGTGGCATTTTAATTAACTTCAACGGGATGACAAAAAAGGTATGTTCTTCTAAAAAAGGCTCTAAAGTTCTCTTTTCATTAGACAGAAGACATCGGTTCAGGTCTGTATGGTGGGCATTTTATTGCAATTTCAACTATAAAAGGTCACAGTGGTATGCTTTGTAAGGTGGAGCTAGAAAAACTGTTGATCGATTGACAGGGAATTGACGACGTTCCACTTTACAGTGGAACTAATTACATTGCCAGAAACAATGATTATTATATTATCTTAATAAATTGGCAAAATCATGCACCAGCCTGCAGGGATGATGTGATGTCACATTGTTTTCCATACTGTAGTTTGTGCAGCTATCATCCTCTACACATTAACCTGATCGGGGTTTATATATTTGATCCATACCATGTCGAACTAAAATGGGACGCATGGTGGAAAAATGCCTTACATTTTCCTCCCAACATTCCATTGTGGCCCTCAAAACTGAGAAGATTTAACATTCTTATTTGGTGTGATAATTTGAAACATACAGTAGATGCTTGAAATCAAACGTTGGCCGTTCTTCTTTCCAGATAATAAGTGCCACTTATCACAACATGTTCCCAACACATGGTGTCTTTGGCCTCCTGTGGATCAATGCAGCTTTGAACCTTAAATGCTCTGCAACATCTGCATCACACCATACGCATGTGTGTTTAATTTGTTTGCTTGTGTGTTGTCCATCCTTGCTTGTGACACTATTTCTGGAGCAAAGTCTAAGCCAAGGTCCTTTTTTTCAGAAGAGTTTTTTCATACTTGACAATATTAATATGGGCAAGCTTTTTTTAGATTTGAATGGGGTAAATGGTTTGTTGCTATTATACAGTGAAATTATTATCCATCCATCCATCCATTTTCTGAGCCGCTTCTCCTCACTAGGGTCGCTGTCATCGGGCAGGAGGCGGGGTACACCCTGAACTGGTTGCCAGCTAATCGCAGGGCACATACAAACAAACAACCATTCGCACTCACAGTCACACCTAAGGGCAATTCAGAGTCTGCAATTCATGCATGTTTTTGGAATGTGGGAGGAAACCGGAGTGCCCGGAGAAAACCCACGCAGGCATGGGGAGAACATGCAAACTCCACACAGGCGGGGCTGGGGATTGAACCCGGGTCCTCAGAACTGTGAGGCTGACGCTCTAACCAGTCGGCCACCGTGCCGCCATACAATTATTGTCCGGCACAAACGTTCTAGATCAATGGGAGCATTCTTGGTTCAATGACATTGTGACAGCTCGTCAGAAGCTGTTAACCATGACGTTGTTTCGGGTTCAATTGCAGGTAGGTTTTAGATGCATATAGGGACATATATTAAGCAAGTTCCTGTCCATTTCCCTCTATTTATTTTCTTAGTTGTGCATAGTTTTTGGGGATAATCCTCAATTATGTGACCTAAACACTGCAGTGTAAGGTCACACCAGTTTCGTATCCCTTCAGCTTTTTATCATTGTCTTCTGTTTTATGATTGTGTTCTAATGATGTATTCTTGACTATTCTTAGTCTTATTATGGGATGACTGTTAAACCTTTAAATACGGAGGGTCTATGCATTTGTTCGTTTTGTGTGGTGGGTGAGAAAAGCCAGCCTTAAATTCTTATATTTGTTCAAAAAATTCAACCAACATATGGTTTCATTTGGTCAGAGTAAGTGCCAAGGCTCACTGCATCGCTGCTTTTGTGGTACATAATGAAATGTAGCGCTAGTAAATATTACCTGCTGATGATTTGACCTAGTCACTGATGGTGTAGTGGTACACTCACCTGACTTTGGTGCAGGCAGCATGGGTTCAGTTCCCACTCAGTGACGGCGTGAATGTGAGTGCAAGTGGTTGTCCGTGTCTACATGTGCCCTGCGACTGACTTGCGACCAGTTCAGGGTGTAGTCTGCCTTTCGCCCGAAGTCAGCTGGGATAGGCTCCAGCGCCCCGCGACCCTAACCAGGATAAGCGGTGTTGAAAATGGATGGATGGATGTTTTGACCTTACATGTATGTCTATTAAATACCAACCAAGGAGGAGGCTGCAGTGTTCACCGAATGCAGAAGAAATGTGACACAACTAACCGCTCCGTGCTTTGGCACTAAAAAAAACCACTGACGTTACCCCAAGAAAAAGACCTTTCCATTCCGACCTTAACCACAAACACACACACAGTATTACAGACGCTACACTATGATCACAGGAAACAATCTCAAATCTTTGGAGAGTCCTTGGTCCGAACGGAGCTGCTGTTGATTGTGCGGTTACTTTGAAGGGCAATTTCATCTGGCTCAGGGAAACACGTGTGTGTGCGTGTGTGTGTGTGTGTGCATGAAAAGAGTGTGTGTTTTCTTAGCAGCGGGGGTCAGTCACCTGGGGTGTTAGGGAATTTTCTGTCAAAATATTCCTGTGTAATTGGAGACATCGGTGTACAGAGCTGACAGTGTATGTACGTGTGTGTGTGTATAGAGTTGTCTGTATAACCTGCAAAAGTGTGTGTCTGTCTAGGCTCTGTGAACGTGCACGCGTGAGTGTGCGGGTGTTTGTGTGTGTGCTGAAGGCTGGCATGAGGCCAAGGCAATAGAAGCCATGTTTGTTTTACAAATGCCTTTTTGAATCTGGCAGGACATGCAGGCATATAGTCATGCCATCAAGGTGTGTAAGTGTGTTTGCATTGACGTTCTAGAGGACAGCGTCCGTCCTGTTGTCCTCTTTTACAGTGTGTGTGTGTGTGTGTGTGTGTGTTCAGTGCAGATGTTATAGATTACATGATGACAGTTATTTGGTGTTTCAGAAGTAGCTCTCAGACACTACAAATCTGCACTTTCACAAAATAGTTCTCCAAAATAGTATGCTCTTGAAAACGACTTTCATTTGAGCAGCAACACCAAGCTCAGTTTACTTATCTATCTATCTATATATCTATCTATTGAACTTTTATCATATTTTCAGAGATAAATTAAGTTTCTCCTCAACAAAAAAAAAGTCGTGGGGGTTTGGATTCTCTATGCATTCGTGTGGTAATTTGATTTCTGACTTGATGCAAAAACATGCAGTGAAGTGCATGAATGGAGTGAAAACCAGTCATGGACAAAGAAATGATGAACGATCTGAGGGCTGTCAAACAGCGCAAATCTCCAGAGTCCCAAGAAATAAATTAAACTCATATTCTTCCCAAGCTACAACCTGAAACACCAGGCACTAATAATGTACTAACAGGCAAACCACCAGACACTGGTGAAGACAGCCTCCCTGCCGAAGGTCAAGAGCAAACCCAAATAATTTCAGCAATGCTTGCTTCGTCTGAGGAAAGAAAAAAAATAACTTGTATTTTGTCAGCGATACAAATGTCCCTTTTTATGCAAAATGAGTAACTTGAATATAACAAGTCGCCGAGGAGGGAGGTTGATAGGTGATTTTTCTTTCTTTTTTTTGTCCTGTTCGGCTGTTAGGTCAAGCAGAAAGGAGGATCTGTATTCCTTTTATGGAACAGTTGTACTGTCACAGTGGACTGCCGCTGTGGTTTCTTGGTGTTTTAATGGATATTTATTGAGAATCAAATTCGATCAATTGAACAGAAACAAGGTTTCTAGAGGGGAGTGAGAAAAGAAGACAACAAAAGACAAAGCACTAGCTGTAAACTAGATGAGGAAAGTAAATGATTATATACCTAAAACAATGACACACTGTGAGAGAAGGACATGACAAGAAAGGACAGGACAAGGACAGGACTGGAAGCAAGCAGGACAAGGGTTGTTAAACTGGCTGTACAACTTATGTGTGGTGGGAGTGGCTATGTAAATTATAAACGTCTATAGGACCAGAGTGTGAGTGAGTGGATACCCAAGAAATTCACATTGTCATAAGTTATTTGTCGCAATGAGTGAGTGGGTCCACAACCAGCGAATAAGTCCTAGGGGTGTGTCTGCGGACACATTCAAGTGAATTGACACCGTTTCGCATGCACAGTGACCGTCAGAAGTGTCCTGTAATTGCTGTGCCTGCACCGCGGGGGCTGAAGACCCTACCCACCCAATCGAGAGGTGGGGTCGGGCACAAGAGTTTGAACTTCCCTTTTGTGTTTGCAGAACACACACAGAAATCAAATCCCATTCAAACTCCCATCCTCCCACACCATTCTTGTCCATGTTTCCCACCCTTTCACCTTCTCTCCAGCTACTCTCACACTTCTTTTCCTCATCTTCCTTGCTCATCACAATAAACGCAAGACACGTTCAAATTTCAAATAAAAGACAGACACGTCCCACACTGACGGATCCAGGGCGGTCCACCGGCCCCACCGAAGCACCCTGAAAACCGGCCACCCGGAGGAGTTCGCAGGGACCCAATGCCACCGCCCCAGCCAGCAACCACTACCTGCCCCCGAGTGTGGGAGGTGGACACCCTGACACCTAGGCCGGGAAGGGATGAAAACCCCACAGTAGGCGGTGATTTTTCTAACATTCACAGTCAAAATTTTGTTTGATTTAATATTTAGAGGTGTTATACTTTATGTACTCTCCTTTATACAATCTCTAATTAACAGGATGACAAACCATGCAGTGTCACGTTAGCATCCACCTCTTTATGTTATGCTAAGTTATGTCCATTGTGTTATTTGATCATGTGGGAAAAATTATAACATTGAAATCATTGTAGCGTGACATGTGTTTATTTGTTGGTTTGTTATTTAATTATTTGGAGTGGAAGCCTGACTCATTAATGAAATACAGGGTGTCCAAAAAGTCACTTTCCACTTTTTTAAAAATTATTATTTATTTTGTTTCAGGTATCTGTCGGATTAACATTTGACCGCTTAGGCTTTGCAGTTTTTGTAAGCAATTGGCTCGCCAAGTGACATTGGAGCAGCGTTGTAAAATTACCACCTGGCAAGAAGTTTTTCTGTCCCTGACTGCAATTCAGCTCCATCTTAAAAAGCTTAATAACCATCAGACTGCGCCAATGTGTAGTACAATTTACGCTTTAGGTCGTTAAGAATCATTATATTCCATTAGAAGCCTTTGAACAACCTGAAGTTGGTACAGGTAAAGCTTTAGACTCTCAAAAGCATCCCTTGAATAGAACTTTCGTGGATGCCAAGTTCCATTGCAGCCCTCTGGACAGATTTTCTCTGGCCTTGCGCAAAGGCCTGCTCTAGAGGTTCAGATGTTTTCATCAGGGGCAGTACTAGCAGGCCTGCTGCTGCATGGTTTGTAAAGAACAGATCCTCTTTTGAGAAACTTGCCATGAATAGCATGTAGAGCAATGTGACGGACATAAAGATTCTCAAACTGGTGCTCAACTGTAGATGGGGACAGAAAAACAGCAGTTTTCTAATGCTGCTCCAATGTTGAGCCATGGGAAAGGGAATGATATGCTTACAAAAACTGCAAATGATTAGCTGTTAAATGCTGATGGTCTTGCATCTGTCCGACTGAAATGAAATAGAAAAAAAAGAAAGTATATAGTGAGCTTTGGGACACCCTGTACAGTAATGATAATAAAACTTTACACAGTTCTCTTCATTTACCAAACAGCCAATGAACAAATGGCCAAAAAATCTCTTTCACCTTGTCTCTTTGGTACTTGGGGAAATGGTTTGATTGGGTGAAATTTGGGGAAAAGATCCATTTTCTTTATCAAAAAGCAAACCAACTGATTTAGTATGCAAAACAACCCCTTGCAGAGATACATCTCCAAGTTCAATGAAGAAAACAGCCTTATTGATGCCCATTTATCAACCACAAATTGGCTTTTATGCTTACTATACATTTACATCTCAAAGTGCTTATTTTTTGCCCAAAAAAAATCACTGGCATTAGCTGAGAGCCTGTTGTGCCTCCAACCGAAGCCAAAGGGCATCTTGTGTCTCCGTATAACACAAACAGGGCATGAGAAAACGTCACTATCTGGTGAGGTAGGCGTGTCCTAAATAGTTGTTTGTGCCTATTGAAAGAAAAAAAGTCCTGAAAATGGTAATCAAGTTCAACACTCAATAGGCACCAAATTCTGACATCCATTTTCAATGTATGCATAAAAATGTTTCAGTGTCACCTCAAAATACCAGCTTGAAAATCATGTAAATTGCACTGCATTGGCGTATTGTGTGCAACACTCAAACAAACTCTGTTAAAAATGATCAGAGAATGTTTGCTTTCAAAAGATTACAATAGTTTAGCAAGTATATTGATTTGATTGAAATGCATAGCTTCTGCCGATGTGCTTAACAAATTTACATTCAGTTATTGAAGAACAAGTACTGTACTTTAAATCGAGCTTAATGATGTGCTTTGAAGCAAAATAAACAAATATTAAAATAAAATAAATAAATCCCCAATTTTGATTTAATTAGCAGTTATCAGTCTTGAAATTGTAAAAAATCGGCTGTGTGAATTTTACCAGGGCAATTTAGTAAAATTGGACACTTTGCATGATAATTAAGTAAAGTTGATTTAAAACTCTGAATCCAATGGAATGTTTCCGACAAAACAAAATTTGCAACAAGTGTCTTAGTATTTTTATTGAATTTTGTTATTAAAACATTTTACAATGGTTACTATGGAGCCTGTTATGGGCATCGGCATATACATTGTGTGCGTGTGTGTTTTCATCTATATGTAAATGCCATGTCATTATCTGTTTCTTCACCCTACTTTTCTACACAAAAAGAGAAAATAAAAAGTAAAACTGGATGGAAAAAACAGTAGACAGAGAGAAACTGTACATACATATGAGACACAAACTCCTGTGAGCAAGAGGAACAAACGACCGTGACAGAAATATAAAACATGAGAACGTGATGGAAAAAATAAAAAACGCGGCCAAATCTGCAATTACACAGATGAGACAGATGAAAGTCTGGAGAGTTGTTAAATAGAAGTCATGGAAGCAGGGTTGAAGAAATCTGTCGGAAAAGACACAAGTAAAAGAGAAGGAGCATGGGAAAAATGCATTGAGGAGCTTAGTTTAAAAAAAAAAAAAAAGATGGGTTGTTTGATCGGCTTTATGTTGCGCTTGGGTGATGAAATCATGAATGACCACCTGCTGTGGACCACTCTTTGAGGTTGCGTCCCCACTCGCACAGAGACACATGAAAACAGATTGTCAGACAAACAAAAACACTAAAAAAGTGAGCTGAACTTCCCTCTTGTGTTGCAGAACACACATTCATACACAGAAATCAAATCCCATTCAAACTCCCATCCTCCCATACAACTCTTGTGCATGTTTCCCACCCTTTCACCTTCTCTTCAGCTACTCTCACACTTCTTTTCCTCATCTTCCTTGCTCATCACACTAAATGCAAGCTGACAGTCCATAGCCAGAGAGGCATAGATCAACACAGAATGGGAGAAAAGGCAAGAGGAAGACTTGAGGGTGAGCAGACAATTCCCTCAGCATGAGGAGATGCAATGTGATACATGTCCAAAAGTGTTTGGTCACCAGCAATGTGTTCTCACAGGAGATTCAGAGGGAAATTGTATAAAAAATGTATTGCATGCGCAACTAGATGTTTGTCCAACACTCACACACACACACACACACACACACACGCACATACACGCAGACGCACGCACACACGCACACAAAACATTGTCGTTTTAGGGTGCCTGTTACTAGACTGAAAACCTCAAACTGCTCTTGTACTACTGACACTAGGAATAGGCATACATGACAAATAAAAACAGAAAAAAAGCAATAGGTATAAGACCTATTAGCACCAGAAATAGAAATGTTGATGTTATAGTTATCACTGTGTGTTGTACAGTACATTGTTTTAAACTGTTCGAGCAAACGCATGGGTAAGAATGAGTCTCATACTGCTACTCCTCCTTTTTTTTCTGAGCTTTTAACGACAGACAGCAAAAAAGTTCCAGTACATTGATTTCTCATACCTTGACTGCAATAAGTGTTTGCTAATGCTCTCCTTCATAACAAAATGAATGGCTCAATGTGTAACGCATCAGCCAAATGTTAATGATACATTGAAATACATCTAGCTCGCATTGGTTGATGAGATATTTGGATGAGAATATGGAGGTCCGCATTACAGTATATTAAAAAAGTCAACGGGCACCACTGCGCATATAGTACTTGGCATCGGACTGTGACCGTTTCGATAGATGACATTGGTGTCAATACTGTACGAGACAGCAATTCTCCTTGACATTATTGGCTCTCTTCAGTAAGGTGCAGTTACCTTGGAGTCAAATAATTAGTAGTACAGTGTGATACATTGATATAGACCCAATACAAAAGACTGAGTGAAAGTCCAGTGACACACAATATATGGCGAGTTCTACCACAAACACTGCATAAACATTGGAGACCAGCGGAATATTTCTCTTTTGCAAAACTATCTTAACATAATTCGAAAACAGTTTGGCTATTAAGGCATATTTTCACTGAAGAAAAAACAATCTCTTAACAACAGGCAGACACCAGTAATGGAGAACATAGCTGTGTATTTCTAGTTTATTTGGTTCTGATATAATAAATGTATTACCTCTCATTGTGGGCCTAAAGTAATATCGAGTTTTTAAAATGACAAACAGTATGTGAACACCACAACCCAAGAAACGTAGAGAGATTAGCTCAATTAATTAATTTATTGCTGTGGGGAAATACTGAGCTAATACGGTCTGGCTCACTGCCTTAATGCCGAAGTTATTGGTCAGGGTTGACTAGCTGTGTCAAGTATGTATTTGTCAAAGTCAGGAAACCAATTCTTTATGGACTTGGATTTTTTTTGCATCAGGAAAGCATATTTTAAAAGCTTTTGTATTGAACCAACCGATGAAACAATTGTCACTTGGGAGAGTTGAATGGTGGGGAAAGCGTTTTCCTGATTTATCACCTACATAGAGTTCATCGGTGAAGGTTGCTATAGAAAAGTGTCCGAGTGCCAATGTTGACACTGGCTATCAAGATCTTTCATGCTGCCATTTAACCTGTCAAGGCTGTGATTTAACACAAAGTACAAGACTGCCGGGGTGAAATTATGTGACTCTGGCAAAGCTTTTCCAGCCGGCAAAAGTCATGCTGGGGATGGAGATTCAACCAGAGAATTAAAGAGCTCAAAAAATGTCCTTGACGTACCCTTTACCAAGGCTAAGCATGTTTGGTTGAGGGCTACTGCATCTTGGGATTGACCTGCAAAACAACCACAAACCTCCTCAATGTCGAATATGAGAATAAAATGTTAAAGGATGTAATGATGAACCACCATATTTTAGTTCTGCACCAAAATTAAATTACGTACTTGCCAGTATTTTGTTACAACCCCAATTCCAACTGTTGGGACGTTGTGTTAAACATGAATAAAAACAGAATACAATGATTTGCAAATCATGTTCAACCTATATTTAATTGAATACACTACAAAGACAAGATATTTAATGATCAAACTGATAAACTTTATTGTTTTTAGCAAATAATCATTAACTTAGAATTTTATGGCTGCAACAGGTTCCAAAAAAGCGGGGACAGGGTCGTGTTCACCTTTTCGTTTAACAATTTTCAATAAACGTTTGGGAACTGAGGACACTAATTGTTGAAGCATTGTTTGTGGAAATCTTTCCCATTCTTGCTTGATGTACAGCTTCAGCTGTTCAACAGTCCGGGGTCTCCGTTGTCGTATTTTACGCTTCGAATGCGCCACACATTTTCAATGGGAGACAGGTCTGGAATGCAGGCAGGGCAGTCTAGTACCCGCACTCTTTTACGACAAAGCCACACTGTTGTAACACGTGCAGAATGTGGTTTGGCATTGTCTTGCTGAAATAAGCAGGGGCGTCCAGGAAAAAGTCGTTGCTTGGATGGCAGCATATGTTTCTCCAAAACCTGTATGTACCTTTCGGCATTAATGGTGCCTTCACAGATGTGTAAGTTACCCAGGCCATTGGCACTAACACAGCGCCATACCATCACAAATAGTGGCTTTTGAACTTTGCGTCCATAACAGTCCATATGGTTCTTTTCCTCTTTGGCCCGGAGGACACGGCGTCCACAATTTCCAAAAAATTTGGCTTTTCATAGTAGAGTTTCAAGTTGCACTTGAAAGATGTAGCGCCGAACTGTATTTACTGACATTGGTTTTAAGAAGTGTTCCTGAGCCCATGTGGTGATATCCTTTTCACATTGATGTCGGTCTTTGATGCAGTGCCGCCTGAGGGATTGAAGGTCACGGGCATTCAATGTTGATTTTCGGCCTTGCCGCTTACATGCAGTGATTCCTCCAGATTCTCTGAACCTTTTGATGACATTATGGACCGTAGATGATGAAATCACTAAATTCCTTGCAATTGTACGTTGAGGAATATTGTCCTTAAACTGTTCGACTATTTTGTCACGCACTTGTTCACAAAGAGGTGAACCTCGCCCCATCTTTGCTTGTGAATGACTGAGCAATTCAGGGAAGCTCTTTTTATACCCAATCATGGCACCCACCTGTTCCCAATTAGCCTATTCACCTGTGGGATGTTCCAAACAGGTTTTTCATGAGAATTCCTCAACTTTCTCAGTCTTTTTTGCCACCTGTCCCAGCTTTTTTGGAAGATATTGCAGCCATAAAATTCTAAGTTAATGATTATTTGGGGACCAGGGTTCTAATACCGGCCCCGCCTGTGTGGAGTTTGCATGTTCTCCCTGTGCCTGTGTAGGCTGATTGATTGAAGACTCTAAATTGACCGTAGTTGTGAATGTGAGTGTGAATCGTTGTTTGTTTCCATGTGCCTTGTGATTGGCTGGCGACCAGTTCAGGGTGTACCCCTCCTCTCACCCGAAGATAGCTGGGATTCGGCCCTCGCAAGGATAAGTGGTACAGAAAATGGATGGATGGATGACTTTACTACTGCATTAATGTGAGTGATAGACTACGGCGTGTGTTGTAATACGTACCAATTCGGTTATGTCGCTGCTGCAGGAACTGTCTTAAAATGACGACCCACTGTATATTGAATATGAACACTAAGGGCTCTAATTTTGTAAACGATGCATCCCCAGCTGGATGCAGCCCGGTACCAAATGGGGACCACTGATTCTAATCATCCACTGTTTTAATTCATCCCACTGGCTGGCACAGCTATGGGGGAGAGGGCGAGAGGAGCACACAAACGATCGTAAGTGGGGAGAGATACATCAGGTCCACGGACATATTTAAGTAGAGAGTGGTTATCAATAGCTCATTTTGTAATATATTGTATTGTATACCTGCACACATTGTCTGTTGCCATACTGGCCAAGAGCAGTGAAAATGCACAAATCGCTGCGATTTCGCATCGTCCTCTTACCAACACCAGGTGTAACCTGTCTCTGCACAGATTTATGCCACGTCGGATTTAAGCCGGTTACGAAAATAGAGCCCTAAATGTCTGAGAGGCTTTGCAGCTAAAATAAAACAAATAATGAATTAATTAAATAAAAACATTTAAAAAGAAGCTAAAATTCATGAGGAACTGACTTTTGCATTCATAATACCAAGAAGAGATGAGCTTTTTGGACTTCACAGCCTTTCTCTAAACTCTTCACTAACCTCTTAAAGACTGCTGGCACTCATTAAGTATACAAGGAGGTCACTGACATTGAAAACGAGAAGAACTGAGGATGAGTATTTTGGGAACTCTGGCAACGCATTAACTCAAGCAAAAGGTTGATAGAAAAGGTCAAACTAGCCTGATAAAAGAGTATTGATATGGGTGCATGCAACAGATGGAATATTAAATGACAGACTTGAAGGACATTAAATTAGAGAGGAGTGGGGGAGGAAAAAAAGGGAGGGTTGGGACTTTTTAGAGTGATGTGCTGTCAGATGATGAAGAGCGGATGATGTTCCTTTGGTGCATCATAGGAAACCACATGCAAAGTCAAGGCCTACTAGGTATTTGTACAAACAGGAAACTGTTAGTGGCCTTTTCGAGAGTACAGAATATTTGCTTTTATGACAACTATCTAAGGGAGCATTTTACAGCTGTTTACTATAAAATCTGTTATGAAATATTTTATTTTGCATTGTTTTACTCTGCTGTCTGCAGCAAGTTCACCATTGCAAATGAGAACCTGTTCCTTAAATAAATAACGATAAATAAAACTATAAAAGCAAGTTTAATGTGACGCTTTGATTGTTTCTTGTCGATCAGTACAAGTACAGGAAAGTGTCAACCTTAAACGGCTTCTATTAATTTTCTATGCAACACAAATAATATATAAAAGGTGAAAGGAATGTCTTTTGGAACAATATTTTTCAATGAACCTTGTATGACTCCATTCTAAGCAATTGAAAATATGCAGAAGACGTAAAGTGTAATGCAAAACATAATAAACACAAGCAATGTTTTTTTTTTTTTTTTGCAAGAATCACAAAAGTTGCAATGATGAAATGTAATCCTCTCAAATTACTTTGAACTACAGGTCACTTTCAATTTATGGCTAGTGATTGATACAATATGCTATAATCGCATTGAGAGTCCTGAAATTATTGCTGTCTTTAGAATTTCTGCATAGTAAAATCATCTCTCAGTATTCATTTCTGAGTGAAGTGAAATTTTTAGTTCTGGGCATATTTAATATATTCTGCAACACTTGGCTGTTGAATAGAAGGTAACCTGCATGGATGGATCGTTGCCTTAAACACTGGTAAATCCTCTTATCAGAAATGGACAGAATTGAAATATGCTTTAAGATTTATAAACAATGGCCTGAAAGGTTGAAAGAAGTAATCCATTTTTGTTGTCTCTGTGAAGTTTAATTAACATGTCTATCTTGCTTTCACGCTTACCAGAGATAAGTAATTGTGTTAGTTTTCAGCTTTTTTTTTTTCAGGGTCAAATGCCTGCGATTTGATCTTACAAACCTTCAAACTGAAACCTAAGCTTTGAATTGGAGGTGTACAACTTTTATTACATAATAAAACACACACATGCACACGCACACACACAAACACACGCACACGCAAACACACACGCACACGCACACGCATTAAAGTTTGTTCCAAAACTGAAAAGCACATTTATTCCAAGCACAACAAAGAAATCTGCATGTGAAAACTTATTTATTTAGCTGATGAAAAAGTAATAACAATATGTCAGGGACATTACTTTAATATGATTGTAAACAAACACATTTCACGTACCATCAATTGACATGATGGTATTGAGTTTCTAATGTAAGTCAACTGCACTATTGTCTATTTGAGGGAATGTTATTTCAAGCATTCAAAAGGAGATGTTTTCTGTTGCTGAGCACTTGGAGATGATAACAGCAAACAAAATATTGCAGAAGCATTTTCAAGGTGTCTGAACCCTAATTGCATTTTTAATACAATTCTTGGCAGGCGTGCATGTCTGATTCGTTAGGTGTACAAATTACATCAATATACAAATATACACACAGTTGAGGACTCCATCTGGTAAACTCTAAAACATGTTCATATTGAAGCTTCTAATGGCTGTCATTAATCACGTGATACTAAATCACTTTAGAGACGGATGGAGGTGGGCAGCGGTAGAGAAAAGTAAAATAGAAAATATGATGAAGGACAATGGTAATGGAGAGTGAAAATGAATATAAGAAAGAGGCAAACAAAAGGCAGCACATTTTAGAGTGGATGTCCGATGTTAATAGAGCGCTCGCAGCTTCACTAATCTGTCTTTGTCTACACATACAGTACCGGTACATCTCTTGGCAGAGTTCAGTGTTAAAAAAAACTTGAGTCACATGGGTAAAACAGATAAAAGACAATAAAAGTTTTGTTTTAAAAAAAAAAAAAAGTTTGAAAGGTGAAGGAAGGAGTGAGATTTGAATACAAATCAATAGTGTTCTTGTTTATTTCTGCGCGGAATAGTGCCTGAAAGTTTGGAGAGATAATCTATGTCCAAGGCCAGCTCAGCTTTCTGTCTGTGCTTTTGGCTATGCACAATAATTCCTGAACGTTTTAAGACTAATTAAAAATTGAATGTCTGGATTGTCATTTAGCTTGGCCATCTTGTGTTGGAGAACAACAAAATCAGAATCAACCAAAACTAAATTAATGGGGTCTTTGCTTTGTCAAAGTTCTGATAACTGAAATTAGCCAGTTCACCCGTCTTTGGTTGAATGTTATTAAAACACATTTTGTTTATTGTTTTGACATATCAAAATTGCCCCTGAGAGTTTAAAAAAAAACCTTAACTGTTGCTTGCAAATTCAGATGATCGCAACAGACAGATACCAAAAGGTAGTTAAGGACTAAACATGATTAGACAGTACAAAAATAACGTCAAACTAGAAATAGAAATAATCTAAAATAGAAAATAATTTACTCTATTTTGCTTCTCCCTGTTGTGGTTGTCTGTTTGTGTGATGAGGCCAAGTACAACACCCAAATCATTGGTATTGCGGGTGAGAAAACACATGCCATAAATACACAATCACAAACACTCAGGGTAAACACTTTGACCTTGAACGTGACCCAAGCGGAAACAAACGCCCACGTCAGCATGCTTTGCTACCATCACAACTACTGGCTTCGTAGTGTGCGTTTGTGTTTGTTAGTACATCACATTACCACAGTGTGAAGGCTAAATGACTGGTTTGGATAATCTCAGGGGAAATTCCCAGGAGAGATTATACATAGATCAATTTTCATGTGGCTTCAGTGGTAGTCAGATGTTACTAAGCATTTATTATTGCTTGTGCCCACACACAAGTATGTGCGTAACCACGTTTATAACATCTCGAATTAGAACACTTAAAACACAAACCAAATTACAGAGTTTATGTTCTGTGTGTCATTGGAAGATCATTTTGGACAAAAGTTGAAGTATGTTTGACCTCTAGTTGGAAGTAAAATCAATACGCTAAGTACTCATTATTATCAAAAATCCATTTTTTCATGTAATAGTTTATTGGGATTCAAGCATGCATGCGTGTGGTGCACAGGGAATAGTGCGCTGCATACAGTATGTTAACTGCAAGTAAGGATTAATGGCAGTCACCTGCTTTACATTTTAACATTAGCATTTTAAGCATTTTGCGAAAGCCTTCACATGGAATGATTTATAATGTGTTAGGTAGGCTAGAGAAACCAGGTAGGAAAATGTTTCAAGACAAAAGCAAGGCCAGGTGCACTGAGGAATGAATGGCAGTGAAGAGGAACGTGAAGGAATTCTTCAAGACATGCTTTCACTGTTCATTAAGGAAAGATGGGTTGGAGCAGATGCGGCTGCTTCACTACGGGCTAGCAAGACTTTATAATGCATGGGACGACATGATTGCTTAAAAAGAAATAAAAGGAGATGCAAGCTTTGATTTATGGTACAACTTAGTACGAATAAAGCACGAGAGCACCAGCAGCAAGTAGTAAAGGGAGGACAGGATGAAAGCAACATTGGAAAAATGGATGTCACAAGTGGGCTGCAACCGTCGAAGTGTTACAGTGAAAGTCAGCTTTGAGATTTCTTCTGAAAAGTCTTTTGCCATCTTAAAGTCCATAAGAGCCAATAGAAGTCATCATTAAATGTGTCAAGCATATACACTCAGCAGACAGGTAGAACTGTCCATCCTAATGAGCTCCAATATAAAAGCTGTACCAAAATGTGTATTATATGTATTTATAGCTAAATAAAGGTATCCAAAACATTACAAATACTTGAGAGTTAAAGAGCACTCTCAGAACAGACCTTAGCCATTGTCAACTCCTACCAAAATCTTTGCGGTTCCAGGAGGGCGTGAGATAATGAACATAGAATTCAATGATAGTGAGGATGCAGGATCTGTTTTTGTGAACAGATTTTCCTTGGCAGATTTTTGCTTTAACTGGAGCGCCACTACTAGTTTTAATGATGTCCTCAATGGACACAAATTCTGTCAAAATTGGTTGAGTAGTGAGAGTATAACGCTAACCCTTGGTGGAGGTATTAAACTTCTCTGACATCACAACATTACATCATATGTGTGGCCCTATAAATGTGATTAGAGGGTACAAGGTCAATATTTGATCTTGGACAGGCAGTAGCGATCCTATAGGTCATAATATGACAGTAATGTCGGGCGAGTCTGACGGGCGACTCTTACGAAGACTGGGTCTATTTCGCAGTATGTCTTGAGTACCACACCTTGCCTAAGCTTAAGTTTAACTGTTTTAAAGACCAATGGAAGCACATTGTTCACAGAAAACCTAAATAGCCATTTAGCTAAAGCTCAAAAGAGTAATGATACCCCTACATCACATTACCCGAGCACCTCCTGCCTATGACACCAGAATGTAATCGAATAAATTATGATTCATTTACACATGAGGCCATTAATCCCACTTTAATGGCCCAGTTTTGCATCTGAATTCCTTCCAATGGGTTGTAATACCTTTCACCTCTAAGGACATGCAGTAAGTAATGTGCTATGAAAGCCTGATTCACAGGTGTTTCCAAAGCTGTAGACATTGCCCTTGACATTGCTATTTCCTGCATTATGAATTTTATAATAAGCAACCGGAAAGACTCCTATATCCAAAGGATTTTAAAAGATATGATAAATTGTTGTCAGGTCGGCGCCGCACATGAATAATTCATTTTTTTTAAACTGCAGTGGACAGCAGACATTGTCTCCTAGGAAATGGATCCTGAGCCTGAAAACAAGTTAGACCATTGGAATTGAAATCTATAATGACACTGGCGACGAGATCTAATAAGCGCCTCTAACACATTTTCTAAAAGGGTATTTGATGCTCGAGGTGTTTGACAATAGCTGGTCATTAGCCTGGAGGTCATCGTATCTAGACGGTGAGGACAAATGTCAGGTTGTAATCTCATATGACCGAACTGATGAGATGGATGCCTTATAACGCCACGACATTTATTTCACAAATCTCATTGCGACATTTAATTTATGGATTATCATTTGAGGTAGGAATATGATGCTCTTAAAAATCCAGTAACTCTGTTTGATAGTACAGTGTGTATCGACAGTGGACCCATCGGGCTACAAGCCAAGAGTCAAACCAGAATCCAGAACCACTTCACAAGTATTTGCATTTTATCAGTGATGATAACTCAACTCACCTCAACTCAATTTGTAGAGCACAACCACCACAGCTATAACAAAGTGCTGTACATAAAACAAACAATAAATAAAATCTATAATAGAAATACAAATCTAAAATCTAGTTTCTAGTTTGTCCATTGGTGAGTAACACACATACAGGACAAAACGATTTAAATCTGTCCAATTTAGTGTTCTCTCTCGCTCTATTTTACTTAGTTTTATAAGCCAAAGAAAAGTTGAAAAGTAAGTCACCGTCCAAGATGTTATTCCTTAAAGGTAAGGCTACCTACAGTGTTTTATTGTTTTTTAGGTTTAACCGTTAAGAATAGTTCACATAATTCTTTTGCAACATGACAATTAACTATGCTAAAATCTTACTTACAAAATTACCTTGACATTATTTTAATCTTTTATAGGTGAATGTACAACCTCTGGAATGGGTTTCATTGCTGGATTTCACACAAGGGACATTTACTGTATTAGAAATCACAACAAGGCGGCACGGTGGCCGACTGGTTAGAGCGTCAGCTTCACAGTTCTGAGGTGCGGGGTTCAATCCCCGTCCCCGCCTGTGTGGAGTTTGCATGTTCTCCCCGTGCCTGCGTGGGTTTTCTCCGGGCACTCCGGTTTCCTCCCACATCCCAAAAACATGCATTAATTGGAGATTCTAAATTGCCCGTAGGCATGACTGTGAGTGTGAATGGTTGTTTGTTTGTCTGTGCCCTGCGATTGGCTGGCAACCAGTTCCCGATGACAGCTGGGATAGGCTCCAGCACGCCCGCGACCCTAGTGAGAAGAAGCGGCTCAAAAAATGGATGGATGGATGGAAATCACAACAAATCCAACCTCAAAAGCCACTTGGAAGTATTGCTTGATTGTCAATGGGGAAAAAAAAGTTTCATAATCCCAACGCTGTTTGCAAAGAAGGCTCAAATTTCAAAGTCAAACCATTTCATTGAGCATCGGATGAATGAAAACTGTAAATATCTTAAATGTCAAACCGAGCATGACTGCTTGTGTTCAATTGTGGGCTTACATACCGCATGCTCTTGGAAAATAAAATATTTATTTCAAAATGTGTACCCTTTTTCAGCAATTTTATGTGCTTGAGTCTGAGGGAGGGAATGTCTCCCTGGTATAGTTATATATCTAATTGCTGGATGAATAAATAATTCCCATTCCCAACTCCCCGATGGCCATCAGTGAGGGAGGAAGGAAATACCCCCAGCTGTGTGCATTTGTACAAATACGGTAATGCATCTGTATGTTTTTGCTCTACTCACACAGATCTTTGTGAGAGTTTGCCCTTGTCCAAACAAACTGGAAATGTGTTTTAGTATGGTTAAGCACGTCGGAATCATACCTCTATGCATTTATAGAACTTTCATACCTTTGAGTGTGCTTTCTAAAGCCTCTCCTGTCCATTAAGATAAGTACGCATCATTTATTGAGACCAAGTTTATTATCAACTGACAGCAAAGATGGTCAGGCAGAATTTAATACATGTTGGAGGAAAGACAGACGTGCTTGGTTTTGTGTCTGTTCCAACATTGTCACCATTTGGCTCTTTCTAAATCAATTGAATGTCCATTTTTCTATTTTATCCATTTCAGTGTCACAACGTGGGCTGGAGTCTAATTCAGTTGACAAAGCAGAAAAAGGCTGACTACACCCTGGACTGGTTGCCAATCAATCACAAGGTAATTGTGGAGGGCGCATTAAGTGGGAATCAATCCTATGCCAGTCACATGGAAGTCAGCTATGTGGACCACTATACGACCAGTGGCTGCCAATCAAATTTTGATTCATAACTTGACTCTTCTCCAGAGGAATGAGCTCCACCTAAAACCTGTCGCAAAACTCATCCATAAGACAGTTTGTCACGTTAACGTATAAAATACAATGTCATCAACAGTTAAAGTGCAAAGCTTTTTCTATACAGACCTACAAAATAATTTTTTAACCACACTCATTAGACTCGCTATGCTTCCATTAAAAAAAAAAGAATGTGATTGGCAAGTCAGATACTCACAGTTCACAACCTACACACCCAATGCCAAAGGGAGTCCTGAGCTCATGCTCAACTTAAACCAACATTATGACGATGTGTGCAATAAACTGTTATATTTTGCAAAGGTACTGCTTTGTTTATATTGACAGTAATTTGGTTTTCTCAATTACTTTCATGACAAGTCAAAAAGGTATTACTATATACAGTTTAACAGCCCTCAGTATGATGGAGCACTGTTCTTAACCACTGCAAACTACAACTATAATATTGACGATAATGTTTAATTAATACATACATTTGCCATACCATTTTATTGCGTACAGACTACATGATCCTGTTCTGAACATATTTAGAGTGAGACAATTAATTGTTTTAACAGGATAAAATGAATGTTCATAACATTTTCTGGTTTGGGTAAGTGTAATTTGTGTCTGAATAATCCAAATAGTCCAACATTCATAGCACTTTTGAAGAGCTCCTCATTTGTTCCAACACATAGCTACCTTAGAAAAGGTTGTAATAAAGGTTCCCAAGACCAATGCAACACTGGGATGCTATTGATAATTGCCTCCTCATTTCCCAAAAAGGCATTTACAAATTTTTTTTTTTCACTGAGTCATGAAAAATACAGTACCAGCGGGAAAAGTTGGCCACAGTACAAGTTAGGTTAATTAAATCCTAATAAGCTTTACAGCGATTATCCAGAAGACTACCGGGGAAAAAATAAGGAATTTTTAATTTTTTTTATTTCATGATGAAGCCAAAAAGATACATCCAATACAAGCATACGATCATTAGAAAAAGGAAAGCGAGGAACAGAAATATTAAGATTAAAGAGGAAATCCATTGGGGCACCTGCAAATACATGAGGAGCCTGAGGTCAAAGCTAATTTATATGCCAAACCTAATCTCCAATTACTGGTGACGAATGTATATTTGCTGGAGCATATCCTGTATAGAATTTGTGGGAATCCGGTGCCATTAAAGTGTAGGTGGTCAGAACAACAACTCATTGCATGGGGATTGTCACAATTTGTGTCTTTTCTGAGCGGTGTAGGCTTTTGGAGTTTTCATTTAGAAGCAGGGGGTAAGAAATGTGCCAGGTTCTTTAATTATAAAATAGGTGATGTACGTGGGGTATGAAATGAAATATGTTTTATTCACTTTCACTGACAAGATGTTAAGGAAGTCTCCTATCAAAACACTTCAGGGATACTGAGACAAATATAAGAAATGCCGCCATAAAGAAGGAAAAGTGAGGTAATATTACAGACGTGTAAGTGATAAATTGGCTCGAAGGGAAAATTTTAACAGAGCAGAAAACAGATGGAGAAAAAAAGAGTGGAAATTAAATGCTTTATATTAATGAGAAATAGAGTTAGCACAGAGGTGCAGCGACTCAGTCGACTATTACACTGCTCTGATTAGTTCATCTTCGCCTCTGATTAATGCACTTTCCCCTCCAGAGATGCTGAAAGAAAGATGGAATTATTTCCCTTAACTTTTCGAACTCGGTAAATCTGTCTCTGTATCGGAGCCACCTGCACATTCATGACGACACACACACACACACGCCAGTTGGCAGAGGCAAGGAGAATTGAATTGATTATTTATAATTCTCTCAGTTGAAAGTTTCTTTTTTATTTTTTTTGTATTTTTTTTTTTTTAGTAGTAGTACCCAAATGAGACCAGCATTTTCAGGAAAAATATGCCCAAGTTCTATTTCAGCAAGCATTAAATGTTTACCAGCAGTAGTTAACTTCCACCCATCCATTTTCTGAGCCGCTTCTCCTCACAAGGGTTGCGGGCAAGCTGGAGCCTATCCCAGCTGTCATCGGGTAGGAGGAGATTTTCTGGCAACCTCAACTGGTTGCCAGAAAATCGCAGGGCACATACAAACAAACAACCATTCAAACTCACAGTCACACCTACGGACAATTTAGAGTTGTCAATTAACCTACCATGCATGTTTTTGGGATGTGGGAGGAAACCGGAGTGCCCGGAGAACACCCATGCAGGCACGGGGAGAACATGCAAACTCCACACAGGCGGGGCCGGGGCTTGAATCCCGGTCCTCAGAACTGTGAGGCAGACGCTCTAACCAGTCGGCCACCGTGCCGCAGTAGTTAACTTATTTTATACAATTACATGACACTTAATGTAAACATTTCCTCAACAATATTTAAGGTTTAATTAGGTCAGTTTGATGTTGAATCAGATTTTAAATCCCTACACTTTGGAGCTCTTCCATCATCCTAACTGGATTGGTTGTTTTCGATGTTAGAGGTTCCACACTTGTGAATTACCTTTTTTATTCTCTTGTTTCTAAAGTTCTGGGTTCCTGAAAAAAGGTATTGAAAGTAATCTCACAGCAAATTCCTGTATCCTGATTCTACTTTGACAGTGTCTATCGATCAATTTTCAAAAATTAGATTTGAGTCAGACAGGAAGCCATCTTATTTTACAGGGCCTCAAAGAGTTGATTGATGGATATGTCATAGCAATGTGTTCAAGGACTTTAGAATCAGTTGGGAACAAAATGAAAACGATACCTCCAGTTAATTTGAATTTGATCCATGCGCATGGGTGTTAATGTCTCAAACACTAGGCTGAGCAGTCACTTTGACATGATAACCTTCACACTCTAGATTGGTGCCAGACTTTCATATAACATAATTGCATTCTTTGTTAACACTAAAGTTTTTCTCTATTTCAATTTGTATCAATATTTTTTCTTGCACATGTACTTGATTATGTAAATATCCATTGCTCACTTGTTTCTCCTCTCCGTTCAGCAATGAAAGTGCATTTTTAAAGGAATGATGTTTCTAGGGTTCATATTTAACTGTGTCGGAATCATGCCGAAAAGTAAATGATAAGTTGTGCTCTCATACAATCTAGTAGAGTAGATCTCAAATGTTTTGTAGTTCCTGAAGGATTGAGTGGAGTTATGCTACAAAGATTTTACCTCACTGCAGTATGCTGTATGCTGATTAGAATTTGTGACATTTGCACATTCCAAAACACTTTCAAATTAACAAGGCTTATTGTTGTACACAAGAGAAAAGGTGCACAACATGACATTGTGGGAAAGAAAATTTAATGAATGCTTGCCAGAACCAAACATTAAAAAGGATCCTGCAGTTATAAAGGGAAGATGCAGAATATGATGGAGTCGAGTAAAGCTAATGATGGCTGTAGGGAGACTCCATCGTACAAAAACCTACCCTATTGTAAAGCTCTAAATCTGCCAAAAAACAACCAGTTTCCAGTTTTACACTTACACTCTAATATAATCAGTAAATTATACTTGTGGTGAAAAAAAATATATATATATATATATATATATATATATATATAGATGGTTACCACGTCCGCCTCACGGTTCTGAGGATCTGGGTTCAAATCCGGCCTCGCCTATGTGGAGTTTGTTTGTTCTCTCCGCACCTGGGTGGATTTTCTCCAGTATCCTTCCACGTGCCAAAAACATGCATTGTAGGTTGATTGACTAGTCTAAATTGGTTGTTGCGAATGGTTGTTTTTTATGAATAAATAAAATATATATGCATGGTGACCGACTGGTTAGCACATCTACCTCACAGTTTTGAGGTCAAATATGGCCTCGCCTGTGTGGAGTTTGCATGTTCTCTCTATTTATAATGTTGTCTAGTTGGCTGTCCAAAAGAGTGTGTGCATATGCGTGTGTCACATAAACCTGCAAGAAATACAACAGCAAGCCAAGCCCTACCATTGCTATACGCACAAACACAAAACCCTCATTCTTGTCCTGCCAAGACCAACATCTCTATGTTTTACCACAATAAGGACTGCTCATTTGGACACAGGAGATACATTTGTGTGGGATTCCTTTCATCTGTCCGCTGCAACATGTGTGTGTACATGTGTATGACTGCGTGTATCAGCGGATCAGTGCGTTTGTGTGATTATCAAGGAGTCAGTGTTTATTTATCCTGCACCCAAGTGAAGTTTTGAAATCCCAAATCCCTCGCCTTTAGGTATTTCTTTCACATGATGCATTATAATTGAAAATTTCAGCATGCGTTTTTGTGATTACAATAACAATGATTGCCAAAAACTAATGGTTCAATTAAAAATTGCATGAGTGAGACCCTGAAATTTTGAATTCACAGTCATGTAAATACATAATTAAACCGTATTAAATATGTCTTGGTCGACTCCATTCTCTACTTCTCGTTGCTTTCTTCTTGCCATTCCCCCTTTCCCTTCCTGTCTGTTCTTATGCTGTTCCATGTTCTGTGAGTGCTCCTATCCTTTGGGACCATCCCATTTAGCCACAGTCCAGGCTCACAGCTGCCTGGTCCCCAGAGAGTGCACCAACAAGCCGATGTAATTGAGACTTCTTCGAGTGGACAGAATTGCTGAAGCTACTAGGCTGTTACAGAAAGACATCCTTTATTCATCAGATACACTGTTAGAGTCGGTGTGTGGCAATTGGAATGTTTTTGGTTGGACTCTCAAGTATCCTTGAGGAAGATGCTGAACCCAAAATGATCTAAATGATGCATCATCACTGTGCAAAAAGGGAATAATAAGGAACTAGAAATGGGCAGTCACAGAAAACCAAACTATCTCAGCAGGCATCTTCAAATTTGTTATGGTTTATACAATGTATGTATTTTTACACTGTATGTACACAATATATGTATTTTTATATGTACACGGTATGTAGTTGAGCAAAATCAATTGGACAAGATCATCGCAAAAGAATGACAGTTGCTGACTCACCCCCGCACTTTGAGCGATTGGCTATATGAACACCCTGAACAGTGAGCCTGTATAGGCTTTTGATGCTGTTCATATACAGTAGTATATTGTACTTTAGAACAGAAACATTAATTGTTAAGAAAGCGGTGTTTTGCTAAAGAGAGAAGACGTGGGTGAGGATAAAAGCGAGATTATGGATATTTTAAGACTCTCGCTGATTCCATTTCAATGTACTCAGGACGGCACGTATGATTTTGGCCACAAGCTTTGGTTTTTCATCTGCAGGCACATAGAAAAATTCGAAAAATAGTTAGGTATTGTTGCAAAACGCAATATTTGATACTTTATACACTGGATTTATATACCAAGCCATATAAGAGGCACAGCGGCCGTTCTGTCTCTTGCTCTCTTAAAATCCGGAAATATATTTTTAACATGAGTGAACTCTTATGTGCATTTTGATTGGCTGTAATCTGCAACGTTGTGATAGCATGCACCGGCGATTTTATTTTTTAATCGCGGCAAAACCAGCGTCCGACTGACTAATGAAAACAGTTGCCAAACTCCGCAAACTGCGCTACAGTTCAGACGCGTTCGATCGATGTTGCTCGGTGTGCAGAAGCCTTAAGGTGACTGACATACAATTGGCTGCTTGCTGGCCTCAAACAAGTCCCGTCATGACTGTTTTGCTTCCTGTTGGGAGGTTGAGGAACAGAATACATTCAGAAGAGACAGTTTAAAGACTTAGCATATGGTGCATCCATCACTTCCGATAACAAAATCTGATAACCAGTGAGAGACGATCTCCACTCGTAAGAAACAAAACAGAGAAACAGAAATGACCTGAATAGAATACTGACTTCTCATTTTATTCAGAAGCGTGAAATTATGTTAGTAGCTAGTCCATTACACACACACACACACACACACACACACACACACACACACACACGCGTAGGGATATGCAGAAGCAATGTGGTGATCATGCACATAAATGGAGATGCTTCATTGGACAATATGCGTGTTAAGGGTCCATACACATTACGCACAGACCAATGTAAGCTTGTTTTCTGCTCTCTTGGCCAAAAATACAATTATTTCTGGTTTTGCTTTTGTTGTTTCATTTTATTTTGGGCTTCAAACTTTATCAAAATATTCTTTTGTCAAAGCAAGAACCACATTAATTTATATGATCTCTGACAGAAGACCTTCTATGAGATAAAAGGCAGATGGTCCAGTACCTTGTCTACTCAAACTTTCACTTTTTACGATTGTACAACATCTGAGAAAGAACCACATTATTTTTTAATGTACTATCCAGTTAATGGCAAAGTATGGAAATGTTGACCTGATTTGAAGACCGTATATTTTTTTAAACAGACTGATTGCTTTGTAGGGATTGTTGCCTGTGACAGTTTTGTAGTTTAGACAAAAGAAAAGCTCTACATCTAATGTTGAACAAACTGATTTCAGCGTGTGTGTGTGTGTGTGTGTGTGTGTAGATGTGTGTGTGTGTGTGTCTGTTTGCATGAAGAAGACTAAGGCATTCCTAACACACATCATTTTATAAAGCTACATAACCTACAATAAGAACCCTTCATGGTGACATCCAATCTAAGAAGTTGAGATTCAGTACTGCTTGAAACCATTGCTTTTGTCTGTATGCGTCGTAATTGAATTTTAAAATGCAATAACAAAAATAAACTCTTCAAATCTTCATTCCGCAATTTTAAGTTTATTTGCTTTATCCATCCATCCATTTTCAACACCGCTTATCCTGGTTAGGGTCGCGGGACGCTGGAGCGTATCCCAGCTGACTTCGGGCGAAAGGCGGATTACACCCTGAACTGGTCGCCAGTCAGTCGCAGGGCACATATAGACACGGACAACCATTCGCACTCACATTCACACCGTCACTGAGTGCGAACTGAACCCACGCTGCCTGCACCAAAGTCAGGCGAGTGTACCACTACACCATCAGTGACAGTATTTGCTTCATCAAAGAACTTAAAGTTCTGATTTCAGGGAAGGATGCAGTCAACAGAAAGGGGTGTGACAGTGTTAGCTGAATGGGTGAGTAGGAGTGGCAGTCTCACATTTGAATCTCCTTTTGCTCTCTCTGTCTCTCTTTTTCTCTCTCACACACACATGTGCACACAGAAATATATTTATCTTTTTCAGTCAGTCTGACCGTGCCTGACTTGATTGACGTCAATGGAGCAAACCCAAACTCTCCGGTGGAATCTGGGCCGGAGGGAATACTTTCTGGTCAGAGTCCTTCTTTTCCTGTGTCGTTCTGTCATTCTTTCTCTTTACCACTGTCTCTCTCTTTAAACACACAGATGCACACACAAAGACCAAACCACCTATACTAGGCACAAAACAAATCACAAAGCAGATTTACGGTCCATCTTATTTAAACCTAATCCAAAAACTGAACTAAGTGATGAATAAATATGAAAAAACATACTGTACGAAGGTGGCATCTAAATAGAGAAAGTGGGTCAGAATAATGACAAAGTCAATTGCCTTATTCTAGCTACTGTAGGTATTTCGAGTAAAACCAAGTATGCCAATAATTGCAAATTTCCACAAAATTGTGAGAAATGTTGCACATAAAAAACAAGAGAGAGAGGGTACAAGCGAGGGTTCATGGACAAATGTTAAGAATAAATGAAGAGATGCAGGAGTTTGAAAGTGAATGATGAGATAATAATGTCTTGACTCATTTGCCATTCTCAAGGCAATTGTATGCTGCAGTGGTGGAGCAATCAGAAAGCATTTGTTTAAAAAAAAACTCTCTGAATGGTCACAAGTCAAATTTATCTTATTTTCAACAACATATCCAACTAAATGGCAACTTGTATTCATGTTTAAAAGGATTTCAGGAGAAATACATGTAGCTTGGCATGACTGACAGAGCTTACATTTCAACATTGCCACATTCTTTGCTAAATCCACGTAAAGACACAAAGTCCAGCCTTATGTCTGCATTATTTCCTGTTTGTCTTCTGTTCCTTCAGCTGAGCTCCTCTTTCACAGACTATTTATTCAGTCAGTCTTTGCAGTTGGACCTTCATCTGTAACCAGCAACCTTGATCCAAACATGATTACTGAGGCTCACCGCACACTGCGTGATGCGCTCAAACCCGAACCATCACAAAAAATAAAAAATTACAATTGCTGACTCACACTAGCCCATTAAGAGATTGGATATATAGACACCCTGAAGAGCGAGCCTGTATAAACTTTAGATGCTGCACATAGAGTAAGTATATTGTACTTTATCACATTTACTAAACCACAAATGGATAGAGTAATAGTTAAGGAAGAAGCAGGTCGCTAAAGAGAGAGGATGTGGACAAGAATAAGAGCGAGAGCGTGGATACTTTAAATAAGGCTCGGCACCCCCATTTGCTTGAATGTACCCGGTGAGGTACGTACTGCTCACATAGTTTAGTAACACTATACCTATATCATATTATCAAAACCTTTTACACCTTCATTCTCACCCGTTTTAATTGTTTTGACTCAGAATGTTCGACAATAATGTATAGTCTTAAAACATTTATTTCTACAGAAACATGAATTATACTCAATGGCATTGGAAGGAATTGTGCAAAACAAATAGCAAAAAGATAAAATAAAAAAAATAATAAAAAAATGGCAAAGGTAATTTAGGATAGACTAAGGGGTCTTATAAGATGATTAGAAGAAGGGGGAATATAGAGAACCTAGATAAAACTGAAACAATACGGCTAAAAGGAGGGAAAAGACAGCACAAAATGAAGGATGAATGAACAAGACAATTGTGGGCTAGAGGAATAGCAGTAGGAAAGGTTAACAAACAGGATAAGGAGTTGAAAAACTTTGCTGGTTTCTTACAATAATGGATGTACAATAGGTACATTAAATCTATATGAGCGGTCAGCTCCAGAAGTACTTTGCTGTCTTTAATTATTTCATGCTATACCATCTTTGTTGAAACAGCAGCATTGAGAGAAGAAAAGAGAAAACAATCTGTCATTTCAGAGTACTCCTGATACCCAACTCATATAAAGAGGCCAAGCACGCAACGACCTTTTTTTTTGTTTTTCAAATGTTTGCGTTTCCCTCATGGCTTCCCATTGACTTTTTAAACCAGACCCATTTTCCCATTTGTTATGGTTGTCTGCTACAATAAAGTGATGCGTGAGGTGCAGTTTTCCTGCATGCAGAGCAAAAAAAAAAAAAAAAAAAAAAAAAAAGAGGTCGACAAAACCAAATGAGGGGGAAAATAGGAAATAGAGTATACAGTATTAAGTCTGGGTGGTGGTAAAACATGGTTAACTACCATGCATACTAAGTATGGATGTGTGCTTTCGGCATCAAAAACCAAAGGTGAATAACTGTAAATAAAGGGCACATAATTCTCTGAGAGATTGAAGGGGTCAAATTTAGTATGTAGGTTTATTCCAAAATGTCCAGTTATCTGTTCATGTTGTGTTGGTGGTGGAACTACTTGTAGATGGAAAAACAACTTGATCCCAGCAGTGCTATGTGGCACTGTTTAGGTTTCTGAAAAGGAAATTACTTGTACACAGCCCAACAGTCCAAAATTACGTAGCCAATGATGAAAGGTTTGAATATAAAAAAGTGGTGAAAGTTGCGATGAGGTCAAAGATGACAAGAAGAGTAAACTGAAATCAGCCACTTACATGTCTGAATTAGGTGTATGAAACTGTGACATTGTAACGGTAACATCGAAACACCAATTAGAAGCAAAATTTGCATTTCCTCATTGCATTTTTTGTCAACATGAAAAGGGCAAGACATAATTCGACCTCTACAACGTCCATTATTGTGACCAAGTAGCTTAAATTCAGCAAAGGTATTATTTGGCAGCCGGACCTTACATTTGGCTGAAGATATAGAATGGATTGGATTAATTTTCATTCCTGTTCATCTCAAATTAAAACATTTTCTCAGAAGACTTACTGAAGCAGTTTTCTTTTCCTGGGGGAAAAAAAAGGGCCAAGAGAGAAGCTCATATGACAAACAGTTGAATTAATTTCCATGGCCATGGATATCCTTCAGGCAGGTATTTTCTGTTTATTGTGATTGACAGAATAGTGGGTGAAGCAAGGGGAGTAATTAAAATATAAGATGAGTGGTTCTTGCAGTAGCCTTGCAAACACTTCCTGGTTTGAACAAGAAGTCCCAGATGAGATAGAACTTTATGCGATTAACATCCCTATAGCGATCTGTCTGGAAAGATACAAGACAAATCCATTAGCCAGCGATGTAGCACAGGTCCCCTGGGTGGGCATGGGCGTGTGTGTCTTAGCATGGATATACACACAAATACAATCTGCCAAGGGGAAAAAAAAAAATAATAATTTGGCATGTGCCAGTGTATTTGTGAAAATTGCCTGTGGGGAGGCAATGTACTGTATGTTCATTTAACAAGGGAACTCAATCCACCTTCAATTCATTCTGTGTGAGGTTGCAAGCAACCAACCAATGTGTATGTATAGTGTAAGTGCTATTCATTAGGTCTTTAATAAGGGGTGGAAATTGGATTTAAGGTTGGGGTTTTTCTTCAAATACTCAAAAGGTGTTTGTGGCTGAACAAAAGCTGCCACATTAAGTCATCCATTCATCCATTTTCTGTACCGGTTCTCCTCACTAGGGTCGTGGGCGTGCTGGAGCCTATCCCAGCTATCTTCGGGCGAGAGGCGGGGTACACCCTGAACTGGTCGCCAGCCAATCGCAGGCCACGTAGAAACAAACAACCATTCCCACTCAAATTCACACCTATGGGAAATTTAAAATACTGATTTTCTTTTTTTCTTTTTGCTTAGATTACAAGATTACATTGCTGCTTCATTACCCAATGCTTTTGTTACTATTTGAAAAGGGAAACTGTATTTAAACAAATACCAAATATTATGGATTTGTAAGCATTAAAAATATGCCCGTTTCACACAAAAAGACTACACAATAAATATAATTGCTTGCCTAACAAATAGTTAAGTACCCTTTTAGTGGATGGTGTGCCGCTAAGGTGACTTTGACTTAAATTAGTGAAGTGTAACTGGCAGGTCAACTGACTTCCTCACTGCATGAGCAGCTGACCTGCAAGTTGCTGCTGGTTCACTGCTCAGATGTCCTCCAGGCCAACTATCAGACTTCTCCAACAGCTTTGCTCACTGAATGACGGCGCACAGGGAGATTGTGTGTCCTGCGGACTGACTGCATGACAGGTCACTGGGGTGAGCGGCTGGATATACGACCCACTGCGGTTGATATTGTGTTAGCTGTGAGGCTGAATAACTGGGTGGGTGCAGCCAAGTGGTGGTGCTATAAATTTCTTAGCTGACGTCCAGTGAGGACAGCAATAGATAGAAGAATGGGGGAAAAAACCATGAAAATGCCTGGACAGTAATAATTTACACAGTTATGACAGCAGGGCATGGTTTATTTCATCAAGGAGCTGTATTGTTTTATAACCTGTTCTTATTAAAATATAATGGACGATTATTGTCAGGGCACTCTCATTTTATATGAATATCTACTCGATGACTTCACCATTCTACATAATTTTTTCTTGAACAATTATCCCCATAGATGTTGTCAAAAACAGTTTGAGAAGATGCATGTGTGTGACTCTTTGTTAATTTTAATTTTTTTTAATTTCCATTTGGTACGTGTCATATGTGAAGGGTCCATGCTTACAAATACACATATTCCATCTATAACTTGTTGGGCACACAGCAGCCTGACTTCCGCTAAGACAAATTTGATAGATACCCACCTCCAAAATTTTTTTGTATTTGACACCACTTGATATTTGAACATGGGGCTGAAAAGGTATTATTTTCTTCAGTTATGAAATTCTACTTATAGAATCCCATTTGAGCTGATGTTATTGGAATAGGATTGTTTTCTTGAAGCAGCACGATGAACCAGTGGATCTCACATATGGCTCTCAGTTCTGAGGTTCTGGTTTTGAATCTCTGCTCTGCCCTTCCTGTGGGGAATTTGCCCCTTCTGGGTTTTCTCCGGGTGCTCCGGCTTCCTCCCAAATTCCAAACAAATGCATGATAGGTTCATTGATGACTATAAAATTGTCCATGGGTGTGAATGTGGCTGTGAATTGTTATTTCTCTATTCTGTGTTCTGTGACTGGCTGGAAACCAAGGGTGTACCCCGCCTCTCACCCAAAGTCAACAGGGAAAATAAGACAACAGCTCTCCTGTGACATGAATGAGGACAAGGGGTATATAAAATGGAAATAATGATGTTTGTTATGTTGGATAATGTTTTATGGTCCCTTTAGAGAGCTGTATTTTAAAATATGTAAGGAATACTGATGGGTATTGTAGTCGTCTAAAACAAAGAACGTAGTAATTGCATGAGTTGTGGTCAAATTTAGTCTTAGTAATTTAGTCATTGTAACTTCTTGAATCATTGTACAACATCAACACGTTATTACATTTGCTGCACACACATCAGGTCAGTCATCATTTAACATGTTAATTGATTCTTGCTTGAGTGGCACCATATTTTACAAACCATAAAGAGTTGGAATCATGAGGGAAAACAGTGTTTGAGGAAAACAGCATTTAAAAAAAAAAAAAAAAGATTGCAGAGAATTAAAAAAAAAAACAGACAGATGGTTCTTTGTTATCCTCTTGATAACACTGTGTGTTAAATATAACAAGCCCCTGGTGTGAGTAATAAACGCTGCATAAAATCCCGCTACCGTCATGACAATAATCACGACAAGTGTAGCTTGTCGAGGTGTCACACTCGCTGTAGCTGTGCAACACCTTTAACATTTTATAGGTGGCAGTGTACAAAAATGCAAATACTAATAGAACGCCAGCATGACTGGAAACAAGAAAAAACTAAACTATTATCATGATAATTGCACTAACAAGTAGGCAAGAGCAATAGACTTTGTGCACACAAACTTGTAATTGACCCTCGATGAATATTTATGCATTGCAAACGGTATTTTCCATATATACACACACACAGACACACACACACATGCACACACATACACACACACACACACACACACACACACACACACACTTGAGCTTGAAACCACCACAAGTGTCATTATGAGGCACAAAATTATGAGCACTGAAAAGACACTGTAACTTGTATGTCACTCACTCATGCATCATTCATCTTCATGAAATGATGTACCATCACATAAAATGCTCATCAGTTTGGTATTATTGCAGCATTCTGTAATTCATCATTGCCAGTAAGATTAACCCAACTGTCACACTCCAGCACAGACTCATTCATCACATATTTGCATGGAAATGTTACATGTGCCAGAGTCGCATATACCTGTACAGAATGCATGACTCATTCTTGGCTGTGTGCTTTTTCAGATGACAGGAGGATGAAATATAATAACCTAACCAACCTTAGTGTGGAGCTTATTGTGCCATGTGAATACATCTTACGTTTAATTTAATCAAATTTTTGATTTGTATTGCAAACTATCTTTTTGACCTTGACCTAAGGTTATCACTTTATTAGAAACCTTAAAAATAGAAAGAGCTGGACTTGTGCAGGTGTGTGTGTGTGTGTGTGTGTATAATATATATATATTCAGTGCCAGGAAAGTGATGGATTAAGCTGCCTCAAAGTCTGTCATTTCTGGCAGTGCGATGAAGTGGTGGGCCATAATTGATGCTAAACAGATATCATCTTGTACCCTCTAGTAAGGTAGCATCTGCCTAATGATCCCAGTGGTCATCAGGGACTTTTTAAAAATTTGATTTAAAATGTCCCATCAGGTTGTATCTACATTTTTGAATCTCTGTTGTCTTAATAAAGCTAATTTAATGTTCAAATCTACTGTAAACAGAACCACACACTTGTATTCTTTTGGATTACCATATTTACTCAAATAGTGACTATGGATGTTTATTTTATTTTATTGCAGATCAGAACCAGGCATTTATGTAAAGGAGGAGTCGATTTGAGAGGATATCATTATTTATGCTTGTGCTTTTGTAACGGTGGAGCTGGAGAAGCTAATCACAGTAGATTTGTCCGCAAATGGTTGTTTTGACGTTTTAAGCGGAATAGCATTTGCAACAGGCAAAGTTGCGTGTATTCAAGTATGCACTTGCTACATGTATTGTATAAGACATGCTGATATCATATTTTTGTGAGTTGGATTCGCTAAAAAAATCAAGCCCTCTTTGTGTGCTACTTTGAGACTAAACTGAATGGGAGGAGAACAAAAGTGTAGTTAAAAAACGTACTGGCAGTTACGATGGAGAGAGGATTTGTGTTTCTTGTTCTTTGGTAAATTCACTGGCGAGACACTATCGACATAGCTCATGCACCAATCTACTTTTATGATCTGCCATCAGCTTCAAAGCTGCGGTAGAGACGCTAACCGAATCAGGATGTAATGTACCCAGTAACCATGTGAACCAAACTAAACTGTACTACTCGGTAGAGCATGTGATTCAATTACCGTATTTTCACGACCATAAGGCGCACTTAAAAGTCTTCAAATTTCTCCAAAATGGACAGGGCGCCTTATAATGCAGCGCGCCTCATGTGTGCACCGAGTTCCAAAATCTGTAAATGTTGTGTGACTTTGATGAGCGCGCCGCTTGACTGACTGGGAGCATTTCCTGCCGACACGCTGAATATATAGAGAAAAAGCGGACGTGGCTGAGGACAGCATGCGGACATAAAGGGGGAAGGGTGCGTGTGACAGAGGACGCTAAAGGCACGCCCCCAGTAGGTATATAGCGGCGGTATGTGCATTGTGCAAAACATCGGTTTGGCTAAGGACCTACGAAGAGACACGCTTACGAAGCAGTTTAAATTGCAAGCTTTCAGTTACGCGGAGGAACATGGCAATCGAGCAGCCGCGAGAGAATTCAAGATCAACAAATCCATGGTTCGTAAGTGGTGGAAGCAGGAAAACGAGCTTCGCCAAGTCAAGAAGACGAATCTGAGTTTCCGCGGAAACAAGGCGGGGTGGCCCGAGTTGGAAGATCAACTCAAGCAATGGATTAATGAGCAAAGAACAGCCGGGAGAAGCATCTCTACTGTCACCATTCGACTGAGGGCAATAACGCTTGCAGAAGAAATGAAAATCGAACATTTCCAAGGAGGTCTGTCTTGGTGCTTTCGTTTTATGAAACAGCGCCATCTATCCATCCGGGCAAGGACTACAGTGGCGCAGCAACTTCCAGCAGGAAAAGCTGGCCATCTTTACTGCAGTAAAAAGATTGCCGACAAACACATCCAGCTCAACCACATCACTAACATGGACGAGGTGCTGCTCACTTTCGACATCCCTCTGAACCACACTGTAGAGAAGAAGGGGACCCCCACGGTAGCGATGCGCACAACGGGGCACAAGAAGTCGGCTTTTACTGTTGTGCTTGGTTGCCATGGTAATGGACTTGATTTTTAAGAGGAAGACGCTGCCGAAAGAAAGGTTTCCAGTCGAAGTCATCGTTAAGGCCAATCAAAGGGACTGGATGGACTAGGAGAAAATGAGAGAGTGGCTGAGTGAGGTGTACGTAAAGAGATCGGATGTTTTTTTTTCAACCCGTCACCGTCCCTGTTGATCTGTGACTCCATGCGCGCCCATCTCACAGCCGCTGTGAAAAACCAAGTTCAACTAAGACTGGGAGGCAACGCCGGGCGAGTTACGCCACCATATATGAATGGATTGTGGATGCTTGGGCTAAGGTATCTGCTTTGACTGTTGTCCAAGCTTTCGCGAAAGCCGGCATCATTGCTGAACAGCCCCCCGGCAGCGAGACTGACTTTGACAATGACGAGAGGGAACCTGGCGTGTTTGAAGGAGAACTTGCCAAGCTGTTCATTTCGGATACAGAAGATGAGGACTTTGATGGATTTATGGATGAGGATTGATAAAAAATAACGTGAGTACATTGTTAAATACTTTAATAAAGTACAACCGAACTCCCCCTGCCTTTTTAAAAACATTGTTTTAGCGTGCATGCATGCTAACGTATGCTGTAAGCTAGCATATGTTTTACCATGCCTGCGCCCAATAATACGGTGCGCCTAATGTATGTGCTAAATACAGAAATAGACCCCATAACTGAGACTGCACCTTTTAATACAGTGAGCCCTATGGTCGTGAAAATACGGTAGTTAAACTTTTTCCATGATAAATATTAATTTAAATCCAAGCAAACCGACAATGCTATTGATAGAGTATAAGTACTTTTGTACTCGTGATATCGCTCATAAAGTAGCCTTTCATTCCAAATCATTCAACTTCCAAATACCAGGGTATTTATTATTCAGAGGTATAAAACCATCATCATAACAATAATGGTCCTGAGAGGAGGCCAATGGCACTGAACGGCCACTACAACATTGTAGATACATTTAATTTAAATGTTGCTGTTGCTTCTACACCTACTATTGTTATTTTAAATATTCAACACATAATAAGAACACAAGTTTTGATCTATTAGTGCTTTCAGCTTACAGTGACTTAGAAAAACAAAATGTATAGACATTTTTACCAAACTTGTCTGCATTTGGTCTAAAGGAACAAGGAACAAGAGTTATATTTAAAATGATTAAATGATCTTAATAAGTACCCTGCACATAAACAGGCTGATCCAGCATAAAATTCATATTGCAAGCTTTGAGGAATCATAAACTTTTTTTTCTTATTTAGTAATGTAGTGTGTAAGCATGTTTTACTTGTATGCATGGTATTTTATTTCGCATGATGGATACTTCAATCGGTCTCTTGTTTACTCTCTGCAGAAGCAATAACCAAAGTGACGTACCGGGATGATTAAAGACTCATGACTGTTTGGCAAGCAATATTTGTCAGTCAATTGTGTGGGTACTTACTGCCGATGCGGAGGTTGATGGTGTCACGTCTCTCTCCATTTGGGTTCTGAAAGCAGCTGTAGAGTCCATTGTGGCCCAGGTCCACTTGGGTTAGTATCAGTCTGGGTCCTTCAAGACGGTGCTGGGCCTTCACGTCCGTCCCGTTCACCTTCCATGACACCGACGCATCATTGTCCAAGGAGCCACACTGCATGGTGACATCACTGCCCATTCGCTCATACTGGTTCCTGGCAACTTGAGACACATAGAAGCACATATTAATTTTCTGTAATAATTATAACCAGATTTACTGTACATGACCGTGAAGAAATTGAACTATCACATTTGGGCTCATTAGTTTGCTAACATTAATAAGGACATTACACCGACAGTAAGAAGATGGAAGAACATGAGTTAGTGCCCCCTTGCAACATTAACAGCTTTGATTCTTCTGGAAACACTTTCGACAAGATTTGGGAGTGCGTGTGTGTGTGTGTGTGTGTGTGCGCGCGTGTGTGTGTGTGTGTGTGTGTGTGTATGTGTGGAAATTTGTTACATGATTTGTGAGTCTCGCTTTCTCCACTTGGGCAGTCTGGCTAGAACTGTTGCCACAAAGTTGAAAGAATAGAATTGTCCGAAATATTATGATATGCATGGAAAAAAATGAAAAGGGAACTTAAAAATTGGGGTGAATTTACATAATTTGTAAGAGGAATTATTTCATCACTGTTGTGTTATTGTTTTAAATTATATTTCAGACACGGCTCAGGACAAAGGACACAATAATTATGCAGTTGCTCCTGATCATAAATCCTGCAAATAGAATTAAATGCCCTTCACATATTACTTGTTCCTTTTTCTTTCAGTAAACCAGATTAACGTTTATACTATCAATATTTATTTTTTTATGATACAAATTTTGAATCCTGAAGATAAACGTGTATATAAATATCTTATTTGTCTGTGTATTATCATCATGCCTCCGTCAATAGTTTTAAGTGATGGTGTAGGGAACATGGCCTACAGGATTAAGAGATACATGTGAGCCTAATGGGAGTTTTAGTTACGACAGTGCACTTTGGGGGCCCCGCTTTGTTGATAAGTCCCATGGGATCCAGCAGGACCACACAAAGTGAAGACGACAGATTAACATTTGAATACTAAGGATCAACAGCTCAACAAAATGCAACAATGAAATATTGATCCCTGTCTTTTCAGAAGTTCTTGTCAAGACATAAAAGAGAAGACAAGTGGGATCAAATGTTGTCAAGATTTTTCATAGTTGCTCCCTTCTCTCGGCGTCCTCTGACATGTCTCTTAACGCAGTATATACATATGTCAGCCACTGTTTCATGTATATTTAATGTCCAATAACACATCCATTTATATTTCATGGGAAAAATCGCTGTGACCATTAACATTAACGAGACATGATTTGTTGTCTCTTTTCCGTTTTCCGCTTCCCCTCTGAGCTGTGCATCAACCCCTTTGACCTCTCCATCCCTTGAATCCTGGCTTCTGATTCACTCCTTTTTCCCATTATCAGCCCTTCTTCACCCGCCCATCACAGCCATCTTTCCCAATTTTTTTGAGTCACAGTCAAAATAGTGTGTGCGTATGAATATGACCGGCAAGACTTCCCAATTTGGTTTGATCTCTCGCTCTCTGTCAAAGGGGAAAATATGTGGCTTTATTTACATAAAAACTTATTTGCATTTCCATAAAAGCAGCCTGACTTTGATGTTTAGCTTTGATGCAGATGCTGGTGTCCTTGTTAGCGTAGAAAGAACTGGAGCAAAAATCCTCTTTAGTACAGTGTAGTCGCTTTGATACCTAACTTGAAAATTACAGCTAAATGGATGGATAGCTAGATTGACAGACAGATGCAATAGGTTATTAAGTGAATGTTCCCCCTAATATATGGACCTGTAATGCCATGTAAGCCTTTATGGTCATTGTACTGGAAGTAAGGAGGGAAGGGGAGCAAAGCGTTACCTAAAGAGAGAGTCGACACTTTTTTTTTCCTGTAACCACTGCATATTTTTTTTACTTCTTTTGGAACAGACTGCATACGTAACCTATACATGGAAATAAATAAGAGTGGTGCCTTGAGTTATAAGTTTAATTCATTCCGTGACCATACTTGTAGCGCAAAACACAGAAATCTCAAATCATCTTTCTCCATTGAAATGACAGGAGATACTATTAATTCGTTCCAGCCTGAAAGATTCAAGCGTTTAAAGTTTTTAATTCAGCTCGATATAATATTGTACTTTATAAAGACATACAGTACTAACATAATTAAATAGAATGTAAATAATTTAAGCTTCAATTCAATGGACATGTTGCTCCTTCTGGTGTGTGCGCCCTTATGTCATGAACGGAACAGAGGATAGGACCCAAAAATGCACGACTCCAAAACAAATGGACAGTTTCCAAAAAGAGAGGTTTAATAGACGGGCATAGGTCGGTACACAGGCAGGCAATCTAAGAAAGGCAACAGTATCCAAAAACATGAGGCAAAGAGGCAAGGTCGATAATCGGAACAGGGTCAAGTCTTACTGAGAGTCTGTGACAAGGAATGCTGGAACGCGACGACAAGGTACAACGAACTGGCAACGAGAGGGAATGAGACACGAGGTTAAATACAATAGGTAATTAGGGTGAACGAGGCACAGGTGGTGAAGATGCTCACAGGAGCAGGTGTGTGTGAAACAGGGAGGGGAAGACAAAACCCGGAACCCACACACACACACATGACACCTTACTACCTGGGGGCAATATAGTACAGAAACACATATACATGGAGAGGGTCACTCCTCAGTAAGCCACAGTCATAGTAGTTGTTCTTCGCAGAGGATAAAGAATATAAGTCTGTGAATGGGGTATTGTTATACTGTCAGTCTACATTTGTTGCTTCATATTTGTGTTCAAATATCCGATGGTGAAGGTTTCTAACACTGTGATGGCAAGGCTATTTCTCAGCCTGTCTATGGCATTTTGTATTGTTAGCATTACGTTAAAAACACTTTACTTTAAGTTATGTGGTTGTTTTAAATAGATAATGTGTAATTCTCTTTGTTTTATGTTTAGTTTTAGAGTAAACTTCAACTGGTAGTAGTATTAAATCACTTTCTTCCAAACTGCTGCTTGTGAATTCAGTTGAGTCAACTGCCACCGTACAGAACTCGTTTCTCCAATTTTTGCTGAAAAGTAAAAGCTAAAAAAAACTAACAAAAAAAAAAAAATGATTTGATTTCTGCTGCTTGTATTTAAAAAAAGCCTCACAAGTGGGGTCACTTGTATCACAAAGGCACCACTTTTATAAGGTATTCGCTGGTCCACAATCAATACTGCAATATTGTACTTTTTGGGAGAGATTAAGTACTTCAGGTATTTAATGAAATACAAATGTAGAATTATGTTGTCACAGTGTTCTAAATTATAGTTTTAGTCTTGATATTATTTACATGGGGGGCATAATGGTCGCATAAATGCCTAACCTCCTAACCTCCAGTAGTGAAGTTCAGACAGGTGTGCCGTGAGAAATTGCGCACTCTATGGTGTGTCGTGATCATTTGCCATTATCTTGGCTTCTCGTCTTTGTTTCTTGCTGCTGTAAGTTATTCTCACTGGCTTGGGGTGCCTCTGTTCTTTTTCTCACTGTGTCTTTCTTTTTGCTTGCCTTCACTCTCCCTTCTCCATCATTCTCTCCTCCTCACCTTGAAACAAACTCACTCCCCTCTGTATTCTCCTGAAATGTATGAATTCGTCACCTATTCATCTAAAATATTCTATCAAATAATACAAAACTCAACATAGAGTAAGAGATGCACTGATGAATAAACTCACCCACGCATATGCACCGACTTCTACACTGTGCAGCATAATGCCCTCATCACCATATGGGCAAGTAGGCCTAATAACCATAATGGCATTCAGCTCAAGTGCTATTGATCTTTTTGTAATAGACAGGGCATTGTTAGTAGCATTAGAACAATGTTATGAGCTATCAAGTGCGAATGAAAATCATTAATGTCCTTCACAAAGTTCAAAGTCTTCTAGACACAAACCAGAGTCGATAACACATCCTCTTTGAGGAATGTAATAAACTATAAACAACCACAAAATGCTGTATTTTTCCTCACTGTTTGAAGTGTAATTTTTAACTGCCAACACTGGAAATACAAAAAAATATCATCGATATATTGTCCATAAATCCGTTTTTTTTTTTCCGATACCGCATATCTCTGCAGCCAATCCCAGATGACTTTGGGTGAAGGACAGGGAACGCCCTGGAATAGTCGCCAGCCCACAACCAATTACATTTCCATTAGTACCTATGGACAATTTCAGGTTTTCAGTGACACTGACATGCATGTTTTTGATATGTGTGGAAGAATCCGGTGTACCGGAAGAAAATCCATTAAAGCACAGGACAAATATAAAAATTCCACACAGGAAGGCCAGATAGGAGATGAGAACCTAGAACATTAGAACTGTGACACAAACGTTCAAACCATTAGTACACCATGCTGCTGGCATACAGTGTATTGGGGGTAATTTTGTGAATTCATGAAATATTTAGTGAACTAATTCAAATGAATTGAAGCAATTTCTTTCAGGTTACTGCATATTGTTCATTGATGGCAATATATAGTAATGAAAATACCAATTACCAAAAAAAAGAAGATCCACTGTCCAAAAGCACTGTTGCCATATACTGTATTAGAAACACAGTATCTAATAATGGTTTAACACTTTCATAAATATCAAATACTGATTATTATGGATGAATTCTACAGATTCACCCTAGGGTGTTAGTGGGCACTTAATTTTTCACCCACACTCTGTTCATTGTAGTTTATATGCAGCATATCCACTCATGTCTTCCCAGAGTGCAGCATTACCATGTTGTAAGGTCAATGGTGCTCAGACCTGCCGCACATTACATCTACCCAGAGGTTACTTAAAGAACACACATACACAAAATCACACACACGCACAGGACCATTTGCTGCTTATTCATTCACATAATTGATGATGGACTTTGTTACACGTGATACTAGGCATGGCATTTTAACTGAGTAGTCCTCAATTTGTACATTGGCTTCACATGGAGCTACGAGTATGTACAAAAAGTCCACCATTATAATATAATTCTCGCTAATACTGTCAACAACCTAAGTGTGAACGTAAGGACAAAAAAATTAAATCCAGTCAAGAAGAACCCTACTACAGTATGGTGCACCATTGTACTAGTAACGCAACGTCAACGAATTAGATTTTGTTTTGTTTGTATTTTGTTGACAGACACCACAATGTTTCTGATATGCTATAGTTATTACTAACACAAGAAGTTGCGCTGATGATAAACACTGTCTGCTGAAATGGATCGTTTAAACATGTAGTGGAGGTGCGACTGGTGAAATGACTTGGACATGGACGATGAAGTCAATTTAAAGACTAGACAACAAGAATCAAATGTTTTAAAATATAGCTTTGCATATTCTATGTGCACAAATGCTTATAGGTGGAGCAATTGTGTACACAGACAGCCACACCAATAGGAACAACTGCAAAATCTAATGCATTCTCATTAGATCACAATCAAACATACATTATTCAGCAACATGTTTAGTATTGTGGGTACAGTTTGATGCGGTTTAGAACAGTTTCCAACGTTTTGGTTACTTTTTCGCTACATGATTATTGTCTTTGGTAGGGCAATATTTTTTGATAAAGCTCTTGTACACATGCCATAATTGTACCTCGCAAGGTTATGTGGGTGTGTTTCAGAATGACAGACATTTCTAAACATTAAATGACAGAACAAAATTGCAATTAGATCTTTTAAAAAAAATGGCCTCTCTGTCAAGTTGTCCATTTTGAAAGTCCAGCAGGCTGCTAAGCCTGTCAATCAGCCTGCAAAACTAAACTGTAATTGCAAGTGAGATGACAAATAAGTGGACACAAATGGTACTGTCTAGCTCAATGTGGTGAGAAAGATGAACAAAATATATGAAATGTTCATCCATCCATCCTTTCATTTTCTGTACTGCTTATCCTCACTAGGGTCGCGGGCGTGCTGGAGACTATCCCAGCTGTCATCGGGCAGGAGGCGGGGTACACCCTGAACTGATCATCAGCCAATCGCAGGGCACATACAAACAAACAACCATTCACACTCACATTCACACCTACGGGCAATTTAGTGTCTTCAATCAACCTACCACGCATGTTTTTGGGATGTGGGGGGAAACCGGAGTGCTCGGAGAAAACCCACGCAGGCACGGGGGAGAACATGCAAACTCCACATAGGCGAGGCCGGGATTTGAACCCCGGTCCTCAGAACTGTGAGACAGATGTGCTAACCAGTCTTTCACCATGCCGCCATGAAAGGTTCATTTTATTCTAAAATTATGGGGAAACAATTTTCTATCAAGGGTTTAATGGAAGTAGATTTTCCAGGCACCCAGAAACACACATACAGTAGCTTGCAAATCAATATTCACAGTGTCACACGGTTTTTGTATCTATCAGCCACATAACTCAAACACTCCCTTCACGAGATTATGTCAGTGATTTATTTTCATTATGGAGCACCAACTGTGCGAGAGAAATCTCAGGGCCGCACATGTGCAAGTGTGTGACTCGCGCTATCATTCTGCATCTGTGACTTCACTTGTTTGTGCACAAATGTTTGTTATCAGTGAGAATCTCAAGAAGAAATCATCGATAAGTTATGGCGTGAAATTAAATGGAAGTTTGGCATTCTGATTTACCATCTGAAGAGTTATATACCATTGTGCTGTGCCAAACATTGAATGTGTGTGTTTCAGTTTGACGGCGAATGTATGTGTGTGTTCAGTATGAGACAGTCTGTAGCGGTACTTGTAGCTTCATTGGCATGCATGTATCAAACGGTGTGGGACCGTGTCGCTTTCCAACCGTGTCGTAACTCACAGGAACAGTTATCAGTGAATCACATTTGTATGCCTAAGGGGAGTCTCGCCTTTTAAAAGTTCAACAGTAAAATATTGGATAGGCTGACATACTGAAATGCAGCCTGCTGGAATGATCAATTTTGGTTTAGAGGATTTTTCACTCAGTGGTTACACATGCCCAGCCACAGACACACGTGCTCATCTTTTATCAGAATAGATAGACAGAAAAATGTTCTGTATGAGTTCATCTGTTCATCTTTTACAGAATATATAATATATATAATTTCAAAATAATATAATTTGCACCAGAAAACATGACAAAACTGACCATTCTTCATGTTATCGATAAAAAGAAAACTGACAAAATGTGTAGATGGTTTTCAAAATTTGGAGATACATGGTTTTCATTGAACATTAATTTTGATTGGTAGGTGATCCTCATGATTGATTCATAGTCACCCTTCTAATTAGGTTTAAAAATACCTAAAGCCTTACTGTCTCTCATTGGGACCACCTCCATTGTACACATCTAAAGCATTTTTTCTAGATACCCTAATCCATTTTAATAAGGGCAGCACACTAGTTCATCATATTTTATAGAACAAGTTCAGTTGAATCAAACAGATATCACAACTTACAATAAATAAATATAAATAAATAATAAATAAAGAAAGAAAGAAATAGATGAAACTACCCTGAGGTGTTAGTAGTCCATCTGGTATGGCACCAAACCAACTTGGATTTCCTTGCTATCCCAGGATGCCCTGGTTGTGTTATTAATCTGTTCTAGCCAGCTAGCATGTTCTACAGAATTTACTTTTTGTTTTCTTGAACTCAAGAATCCATTCCTGCTGCCCCTTTGGTATTTAGTACAAGCTAGCGTCATGGTGAGTTCCAATCAAAACTTGTACTATATCTCTCGTGAGCTTGTATTTTCTTTTTCTGTTTTAGCACAAAATGTTATTGGTGTGATTAATTGAAAATTCTGAATTGACACTTCATTATGGACTGTGCATGTCTGATTTAATTTCTTTTACAGTTGCCTACTGCCACTGGAAATGTGATCTAAAATGTGCAAAACAACTTCATAAATAGGTTTTGCCTATTAATAATAGATCATTCTTGTTGTCAGCTTAAACACAGTTCAAATAAAAAAATGATGATTGGTTTCATTTTATACTAGTTTTGGACAACTATTAAAATTTGTTTATTGTCAAATATAAAGTCAAATAAGAGTGTCTTCTACAGATGATACCAGACAAGCACACTCAGTTTTTGTGATTACATGTGAGAGAATGGGTATGTAGGGCCCCCAAAGCAATTTGGATAGAGAGCGTGTATGTAGAGCAGCAGCTATATCGGGGTATGGAGAAAACAATTAACAGATGTTTCCAATTATACATATTGATGGGAAAATTCAGGCATGCTATCTCTAGAATAATAAAAAAAAAAAAAAGATGGGAAATTTGTGATACAGGAATGTGAGATGTGCAGGTGTTATTGAAAAGGGTGGAATTAAATCTGACTGGCCAGCTTTACTTTTGAGAGCCTGCACTGGCTGACTGAATGGACGGACGGACGGACAGACGGACACCTAGCTAGCTAGCTAGCTAGCTAGATAGATATATAGATAGACAGATAGATAGATGGATAGATAGATACATAGATATATACTTTATACTGTATGTTATAAATACAATAGATATAATATTGTTGTCATTAAATTTATGTTATCCATCCATCCATTTTCTGAGCCGCTTCTCCTCACTAGAGTCGCAGGCGTGCTGGAGCCTATCCCAGCTGTCATCGGGCAGGAGGCGGGGTACACTCTGAACTGGTTGCCTGCCAATCGCAGGGCACATAGAAACAAACAACCATTTGCACTCACAGTCACACCTACGGGCAATTTAGAGTCTCCAATTAATGCATGTTTTTGGGATGTGGGAGGAAACCAGAGTGCCCGGAGAAAACCCACGCAGGGACGGGGAGAACATGCGGGGCCGGGGATTGAACCCGGGTCCTCCGAACTGTGAGGCTGACGCTCTAACCAGTCTTCCACTGTGCCGCCCTAAATTTATGTTATAAAACATTAAATTATATTATAATAAAAAGACACATAGGAATAAAATAAAATATATTATTATAATGTAATATACTTTAGATATTTATATTATACATTAATATTAAACATTTTATGATTACAATTATTGTATTTAACATAATTATATTATTAATATACAGTACATATATTGTAATGTTATTATGCAATATATAAATGTATTTTTATTAAAACATCATTACATTCATGTATTTATAAAAAATGAATCGAACCACCCCTCCTTGAGCCGTCACCTTATCGTGGTGGAGTGGTTTGTGTGTCCCAATGATCCTAGGAGCTAAGTTGTCTGGGGATTCACGCCCCTGGCAGGGTCACCTATGGCAAACAGGTCCTAGGTGAGGGACCAGACAAAGCACAGCTCCAAAGACCCCTATGATGAGAAAAATTATTGGATTACGTTTTCCCTTGCCCGGACACGGGTCACCGGGGCCCCCCTCTGGAGGTGGGGCTCGAAGGCGAGCGCCTGTTGGCCGGGCCTGCTCCCATGGGCTCACCACCTGTGGGAGATGCCATAGGGATCGGGTGCAATGCGAGCTGGGCGGTAGCCGAAGGCGGGGACCTTGGCGATCCGATCCCCGGCTACAGAAGCTGACTCTAGGGACGTGGAATGTCACCTCTCTGGCAGGGAAAGAGCCCGAGCTGGTGTGTGAGGTCGAGAAGTTCCGACTAGATAGAGTCGGACTCGCCTCCCGCACAGCTTGGGCTCTGGTACCAGTCCTCTCGAGAGGGGTTGGACTCTCTTCCACTCTGGAGTTGCCCACGGTGAGAGGCGCCGAGCAGGTGTGGGTATACTTATTGCTCCCCGGCTCGGCGCCTGTACGTTGGGGTTCACCCCGGTGGACGAGAGGGTAGCCTCCCTCCGCCTTCGGGTGGGGGGACGGGTCCTGACTGTTTGTTGTGCCTATGCACCAAACACCAGTTCAGAGTACCCACCCTTTTTGGAGTCCTTGGAGGGGGTGCTGGAGAGCGCTCCCGCTGGGGACTCCATCGTTCTGCTTGGGGACTTCAATGCTCACGTGGGCAATGACAGTGAGACCTGGAAGGGCGTGATTGGGAGGAACGGCCCCCCCGATCAGAAGCATTGTTCTGTTATTGGACTTCTGTGCTCGTCACGGATTGTCAGAGTTTGGTCCGCATATCCGGCAGTAAGTCGGACTCGTTTCCAGTGAGGGTTGGACTCCGCCAAGGCTGCCCTTTGTCACCGATTCTGTTCATAACTTTTATGGACAGAATTTCTAGGCGCAGCCGAGGCGTAGAGGGGGTCCGGTTTGGTGGCCTCAGTATTGCATCTCTGCTTTTTGCAGATGATGTGGTTCTGTTGGCTTCATCAAGCCGTGACCTCCAACTCTCACTGGAGGAGTTCGCAGCCGAGTGTGAAGCGGCTGGGATGAGAATCAGCACCTCCAAATCTGAGACCATGGTCCTCAGTCGGAAAAGGGTGGCGTGCCCTCTCCAGGTCGGGGATGAGATCCTGCCCCAAGTGGAGGAGTTCAAGTATCTTGGGGTCTTGTTCACGAGTGAGGGAAGAATGGAACGGGAGATCGACAGGCGGATCGGTGCAGCGTCTGCAGTGATGCGGACTTTGTATCGATCCGCTGTGGCAAAGAAGGAGCTAAGCCGAAAGGCGAAGCTCTCGATTTACCGGTCGATCTACGTTCCTACCCTCACACCTATGGTCACGAGCTGTGGGTCGTGACCAAAAGAACGAGATCCCGGATACAAGCGGCCGAAATGAGTTTCCTCCGCAGGGTGTCCGGGCTCTCCCTTAGAGATAGGGTGAGAAGCTCGGTTATCCGGGAGGATCTCAGAGTAGAGCCGTTACTCCTTCACATCGAGAGGAGCCAGATGAGGTGGCTGGGGCATCTGATTCGGATGCCTCCCGGACGCCTCCCCGGTGAGGTGTCCCGGGCACGTCCCACCGGGAGGAGACCCCGGGGACGACCCAGGACACGGTGGAGAAACTACGTCTCTCAGCTGGCCTGGGAACGCCTCGGGACCCCCCTGGAAGAGCTGGATGAAGTGGCTGGGGAAAGGGAAGTCTGGGCGTCCCTGCTAAAGCAGCAGGGATGCTAAAGCAGCAGGGACGCCCGCGACCCGACCTCGGATAAGCGGTAGAAGATGGATGGATGGATGGATGAATCGAACCATGGGTCTGATATCGCGATACGAATCAAATCTTAACTCGCGTTTTCCATTCTTCAAAATGCGAGTCACACCGACAAGTTGTAACTTGTACATTATCATACTGCCGCAAACATCTTTTGCTGCCTCAGTCAGCATGTGGAGGACATTGCAGTTCTATAAAAGTACAACACAGCAAAATGCTAAATCCTTCCTGATGATTTACAAGATGGGGGCCCGATTAACTGCTGTATGACATAATAAGTAGCAGCAATAAACTTTTGTTGGCAGTCTGTAGCCGCACACACATTAATGCACTGGTATAGCTATAGAATAGATTTGAAGTTTGATAGAATTTGCTGGTACACTCAGGCAAGGCAGGCATAAAAATACAAACACACATGAATGGGATTATGCATGGAAATACGCACTTCCACACCCACCCTCTTGTTCCCTCACACATTACACTTCCTCTGCAAACATCTTGGAATTAAGTTATCACTTTATCCTCCTGTCTCTTTTTCTCCTCCGAGAGATTAAGAGTCACTCTCGCTCAGCATTTGCCGCTCCTTTCATGTGAGTACTGAGGCAGCTGCAGCTGTGAAAGTGTTTGTATGTGCACATGAGTCAGGGCATCAGTGCTCATATAAATCCACTTCCTGTTTCCTGCCATCTTATCTTGGGCCCCAATGCATTTGCACTGTTAGGTGTGTGTGTGGCTGTGGTGGGTGGTGTGTGTGTGTGTGTGTGTGTGTTTGAATCGGTCATATTATGCCCATCATCTAGGAGGCTTGCAGCAATAACCGGAGTTGACAAGAAGATTCACAAGCAACAAAGTTAATTGAGCCTTGACTTTTTAGAGGCTCCCTGGGAGAAACATGGAGGCAAGGAAAAGAATGGAGAGAGTGTTAGATGGATTGGAAAGATGAAGTCGTTGTTGCAGAAAGAGGAGGGGCAGCACAGAAGGGAGGATGTTGTGAGTGAGCAGTTAATATTTTACAAGCCTGGATTAGAGAGGTCATGAAACGAGGAGTGCAGGAAGGATTCTTGAGAATTAACTCTGAAGTATGTGGAAGCAAAAACACACACACTGAGCAGGACAGCTGGGTAACACTGACATTTTTTTTACAATAGGGATGATAAAACAGCAAGAGGTGGAAAAAAGACATCATAGATTTGCATACGGAATCTGACTTCTTATGTAAAGACTTCAAATGTTTCGGATAAATATGAATGGTTAACTGGCTTGTCATTTTGTAAAGTGTTATGATGTGCATTTGATTGGGGACACCAAGAAAACAGAATGGGTTTCAATGCAAGAGTTGTATTATTCCGCCTAGAAACAGATAATGCTAATTCCAGATGTATACTGTCAGAGATTATACTTCATTTCTGTCACTGTAGATATAGAAGTGAATTGTATCATAATCTGAGATTTTTTTTAAACCTGTTGCTAAATATTGAAGTTACATAAATAAATAATAAATAAAATAAAATAATAATAAAATAAATAAATCATCAAAAAATCTGAAACATTATGAAATATGGATGAGCACACCTGACACAATATTTATATTAAGACAATTGTATCCCTGACATTTCTTTATGCTTATAACTGCAGTGTTATGATATACTTTACATATAAACAGCTCAGTAAAATGCAGTTGCTTTTTTTTTTTTGCTAGTGCAAATCCGAAACCATACACTTGTCTTCTTTTTCATTCATCCTTTAGCAACATGCTGTTTGCATTTGTTCTGTAATGTTCTCAAGTCAGATGTGAGGTTTAGTGTGGCATTCCATCACCTGCATCTCGTTTGAGTTTTTTTGTAATCTTTTTGTTAGATCAGCATTCTGGGAGGATATTTCTTGTGTAACAGGAGTTTTGTTGTTACCAAACCAGTCGTGAGTCTGACACAGCTTTACTGTGTTTTTGTTGCTCTTTGTTAAATGATATAGGGTATGTTGATATACAAATATGATCTTTATAATTAGTAGTTTTTGACTCCTTGTTGGCTAGACTGCATATGAATAATAATCCCCTCGTAAGCCCGAAGAAACCTCCCTGGCAGTCCTCATTTTATTGGTTAATAATGTGGTTAGCATTACCCTAAGCCTTCCCCGAGCAGCAGAATGAAGGTCAGTGCTAATACCAGCCAGCTAATTTATTACATAGATTGGGGGGGACACAGACCTAGGAGGAAAAGTGATAGAAAATATCTCCTACCTTCTGATTGAAAATGGGAAGATTATATGGAAGCTTAGAAGTGGTGTAAATGGTACAGAAAGCAACCATGAAGGAAGTTAACAAGGTGATAAGGAATAACATTGTGCGATACGAAACACAACTGGAGCTGGGAGGGGAGGAATTTCAAAAGGTGTAGATGACAAGAGAAACTGAAGCAACGAGCGACTTAATTAATAGACAATATGACAATACAGCTTTCATCAAGGATACACTGTGGGAATACAACATGACCTTGGTATAGGAATTTTAAGTGTCAGGAAAATTGTCTAAACTCCTGACAGGATCTTAATGTGTTTTAACCGTAGTAAAACGTTATCAGGGTCCCAATTACAGAAAAGGCTAATGCAAAAAAGTTGCACCCCCGCCGCTGTTTGAGTTTTTTCATTGCATTTTTCAGTGTTTGGACATGAATGGTAGTGCAATCGTTTGTAAAAACTTCCCTTTGAGATTTCTCTTTTTTTTCTTTTTATTTGCCCACTTTGCCGTATAAACGAGCCAAAACAATTTTACAGCTGATAAGCGTTAAAGGAAATTAAGTGATCTTCCCCAATCCCTGATTGATTATCTGATTAAAAGGCATGTCCATATATAGCCACTAAAATCTCGTTTTAAAGCATTTTATTTCATAACAACACACGGCAATTGAGTTAATTGGACATATTTAACACTACAAATGAAAATCTACAGTATCATTTCATAGTCATTTCTGTATCTAGTTTGCTTATATTTAATATTTTCCACTGTTTAAATGGACACACTCAAGAACATAGTCCCCCATGCAAGGGGAATTAAGATTTATCAAGATAAAGCAAAACGGGATATTTACATGAAGCCCACATTATAATTTTACAATGTTATCAGCATCCTTGAATATTTTAATGGATTTTTCAACAATATGTGTTTGACATGGATACATCAGACTCGGTTGACGGAATTAAATCATCTTTTTAAAATCTTACGTTCATTATTCAAGTTTTTTGGCACAGATTTTTTGTTTTTTTTAAACAAAATTACAACATTCTGCGGCACGGTGGCCGACTGGTTAGAGCGTCAGCCTCACAGTTCTGAGGTGCGGGGTTCAATCCCCGTCCCCGCCTGTGTGGAGTTTGCATGTTCTCCCGTGCCTGAGTGGGTTTTCTCCGGGCACTCCGGTTTCCTCCCACATCCCAAAAACATGCATTAATTGGAGACTCTAAATTGCCCGTAGGTGTGACTGTGACTGTAAATGGTTGTTTGTTTGTATGTGCCCTGCGATTGACTGGCAACCAGTTCAGGGTGTACCCCGCCTCCTGCCCGATGACAGCTGGGATAGGCTCCAGCACGCCCGCGACCCTAGTGAGGAGAAGTGGCTCAGAAAATGGATGGATGGATGACAACATTCTGCTTTCCTCTTCAGTCAGTGCGCTCTAAAACTAAAGTATGTGTATTCAAGGACGGTTCTGTGGCGATGGAGAAACTGTATGTTTCACACAAAGCTATCGCTGCAGCAGCCAAGCCAAAGCCCACAGCTACGTATCCCACACAACTTCCAGCATAATTTCCAGTCTTGTTTGAATCAGCAATCAAAGGGCCACCATTCCAAATGGGTCCAGAGGGTATTTCCCTGTTGCCGCTGAGGCTTAGTGAAATTCAACAATGAGTTTTTTATTTTTTTCCATGCTTGTCTGCCTACTGTGTTTGCAGTGTGACTGTTTCGAAAACAGTCGCAAGGGTATCAAGGGACCTGCACATGAGTAGTTTAAGAGCGGCAATCAATCATGTGTGACTGTTGAAATGTAACACAGCTACGGCAGCAATATATACAATGCATGCACACACCTGTGCTTGTACCACACAGACATCCTGAAATATAATAAATTGCCCACCATGTTGCAGCTGTATGACACAGGCATCCAGAAAATAGATCGCTGGATGGATGTTTGCATTTTGACCCTGAAACGGGATATTTATTTAATTTTTTTTTAAAATTCTGAACAAATTGGAGCTCAACCATCATTTGGAAAAAAAACATTGTGTCCCACTGGTTACATTGTAAATATGCATTCATGCTTATTTTATTTAAAACATTTTTTTTCTGAAGCCGATCACAGCTGACTTCGGGTGAAAAGCAGATTACACCCTGTACGGGTCGCTAGTATATCACATGGGTATAGAGAGACAGATAACCAATCACACACAAGATCACAGTCAGTGAGTGGGAATTGAAACCGCACATTCTGTACTGAAGTCAGGGGGGTAAACTGTTACACCATCACTGACCTCAGTGTAAATAATGAAACAATTTTTGCTCGTTTTATATATTCTCCAACATACTGTACGTTGTACAGCCAACTATACCGGATACATTTCGTTTTCTGATGACAGTCGCCAATGAAAAGCAGCGAAATAAAGACAGCACATGATTTTCTGGTATATTCATTCAAAAGCACACAGATACCAGGTTGTCATGCATTCAGATATGAGAGTATGCTTATTTGTTGGCTCACTGATAAAGACGTACTGTTCCACTGTCAGCTATCTCGCATCTAGCTATTATGACATGCAGGTATGTTTGTTGTTCATTTTACACACCTCATTGCAGATCCAAATAGCATAATCTCTGTCTTTGTTTATGCATGGGTGTTAAAAATGTGTTTTTGTCTACACGGTGTGTGTCCTTGTACACGTCCACATGAGTGTGCACTTGTTGGTTGGCTCAGTGTGTGTAATATCCGTGTTTTTGATGACGTGCATGTAATCATATTCATGTTTGTGCATCTGTGTCTGTTTCAACGCATGCCAATATAACTTTGCCCACATGTGTAGACAGAGCCTTTTCCTTGGCTTGTTGACATTCCTGTAGCTTGAGCTCCCTGATCCAAACTTCTCTCAGACCTTTTCTCTCTTCCACATACACACTCACCTTTATTCTGAATTGTATCAGCCACCTTCTTATAGAAAACATCGGAAAGGCATGAGCGTGCACGTCCAACCTGTCCCCCATCAGCACACTTCTTCTTGTTGAGTTCTTTCATGAATTTAGTCTGAACAGAACATGTACTGTTTTGCACCGTATATTGATAATGAGGCAGGTTGCATGATGTTCTTCCTAGCTCACTGCATACCAAAGCTCTGCCACGGCCCGCTGCCTCTGATGACAGCCTACGAGGCACAATTGTATGGCTTACGTGCAAAGCACGCTGCGAATTAACTTTAATGTAAAGACCTTTGTGTCATTACAAGGCATTCCTAGCCTCATGCAGTGACAATTGCTATGTAACTACTGGATGTGACCAAGACAAATGTGTTTTGACAGGAGCTACAACCTTACTGAATATTTTCAACCATGAAGCTAATCAGACCCAGTGGCATCCTTGCATTCCTTAGAATGACATTGTTCTTTCTAAGATCCAATTTGGACTTACACAGCAGTGATATAATCACATAACTAATGTATAATAATCTTGTCACACTATACTTATAGTCAGGTTTTGGTCATTGTTTCCTCGCAGCTCTCTGTCCAAGGGAATGTTACAATCAGCCCCTAGTTTGACATTTCCACAGCCAGAAATATGTCAACGGGACATTTATGAATTATCCCTACGAACTTTGCTTAGCAATAAGTAGCCATGAAAATGTGACCAGGAAAAAGAAGCTGACCAATTTTGCTGATCTAGATTGCTGCATCTACTATATCATTATTTTAAGATTGCATTTGTGAGATTTTTATGCCCTGTGATTGTGTGGCAACCACTCCAGAGCATATCCTTCCTGGCGCCCAAAGTCAGTTGTGATCAGCTCCAGCTCACTTGCGACCATAGTGAGGACACACGTTATAGAAAATGGATGGCTAGATAAATTGTGAGATTTTAAAATTTTCAGTTGTCAAGTCGTTAGGTATATTTCCAATAACACTGCAGGTGGAAGAGCAATTGGATTTGGAGACAGTACAACAGTGTACCTGTTACAGTTTAGCTTGAGTAATTAGTTGCACCATTTTTTCCTAAAAACATCACTTAACATTCGTCATCTGTTAGCAACAATAGCACAATATTAGTTACGGTTCACCGTACTTTAGTTGCAATGTGGAATATTATATATTTGCTAACTTACAGGTACAGTATGAATGGGCCAACATTTATTTTCACAAATACAGTAAACAAAATGTTTCCAGTAGAAATTACATTACACAACTCTCTCCAGGTGACAGACACAAAAGGGCCGATTGATTGATTCTTCCTCAAACTCCTCTTGTCACTTCATTTACAGTGTCGAAGTTGTTGCCAGCTCCCTCCCGGGTTCCCTCGGACGTATTAAGCTTCAGTTCAGCTAATGCTGAATTCAAAAGGTGTTTATCCTTTATTCTGCTTCAAAAAAGATTGAAACCCAATGAAAATTTTTTTTCTTTATGATGAATTGTTTCTGCTGTTTCCAGTAGTATTTAAATAGTGCCAATACTCAAAATACTAAAAAGGTTATTTGCATTTTGCAGCATATTAAATAAACATTTTGAAACTGCAAATTCCAGTTACTGTATTTCCGATAGTAAAAATAACACAAATGAATATTTAGTTTAAACAGAGAAAAAAAGAAAGAAGAAGACTTACGGTCGAAAAGTATACAGGTGTATGTGTTACTGGAATAAACAGACCATAAAATGTAGTATTACCAGTGAGAACAGGTGACCTTTACAAAATTCTTACTGCACAATTCAATATTTCTTTTAAACCATTTTCAGCTGCTCGGATCCCTGGGCATGTTCATTCATATATTCATAAGCCCTTGCAAACTGTATCTCATTTTTGATGGTGTGAATATGTGTTAACCCTGTTAATGACAGATAGAGTATATTCATACTGCCTGCGCCTGCTGAAGGATGAAGTACTCATTATTTTCTTGATACATACTGTAACTGTTTTACTTACTTTACGTGGAGTGTGGTTTTGCAAAAATCTGCTTTAGAGTCTAATTATTCTTCCTTCATGCAATTTCCAGGCACACTTTATTTTATGTATTTTATATATAAATATAATTTCTGAATATCAATGCAAATTCTAGAACCACATCCCAGTAATACATATAAATGTGAAAAAACTTTCTTTATATAAATTCTATCAACAATTAGCTGGACACTTTTTTTTTTTTTTGCTGTATGCAAATATAGGTTAAAAACAGATTTATTTTCTATCACGGCATTCTTGTAATGTATCTGTTACATAAACTCTGTTCTCAGTGGTCAGTTGGCAGCGATAATGTGGTGAAAAAAACTATTATTCTAATAATAATTTATACTTGTTAGGTTATTTCTTCAAAATGTCAAGCTATGTTTTACTACTAGAAGCTTTGGGAAATTTTATATTATTGCGTTTTAGACAGGTGTAAGTCTGAGGGAAAAAGTATCTCGGAAATAAGCCCCGGTGGACCTCATGACCTTCTCACAGAAATGAATATGACATGAAGGGGAGCGAGAGAAACAAAGCAGTTGTCAAAGCATTGCATCACTCCCGCACCACATCATCCATTGATAGTGTTTATGTTCACACAGTCTTACTTTGAAAAACACACCCTGTCCTACAATACATAAGTACATCCTAATATGTCACTATAAAGTTTATTCTGACAAAAGAAGCCATATAACTTGCACCAGACCTTCAAATTTGGGGTTCTGGTGTCCCGTAATATTTCAATATTTCAAAAAATACTAGTATATACAGTAACTGCAAATTGCTGTTTGGTCCTAAAAGTCTAGATGCACTATAATGTATTTTGTATCTTCTATTTTATTTTCTCGCTTATTACTTGTATACTCTTGTTTTAGATGGACCTGCAATAAAGATGACTTAATGTGTGCTAGAAATTTTAAACAAAGTAAGAAAAAGTAACAATTTGCTCTTTACCTGAAACAAACTTCCAGCGACACACTTTCTGATGATATGAATGCCAATTTAAATATGTATTTTGCCACTCAAAAAAAAAAAGTATTTCATTCCATGCAAATAGAGTAAAGCAGCACAAACAAATGGAATGGAAATGGGGAAAAAACAAATGCATGGTTAGACACAGATCTGGAAAACCAGAAAACATTGTAATATTTATAGGCTGATTGACAAAAAGAGAACATCAAAAGGAAAGAATTAAGATCGTCCCTCTTTGATATAGTGCATTGTCAACAAAAAGTATTTACCATACACTTTAAACTTGGCTTAGTAGGCGTTATTGTTGCAGACAAAGGAAAAGCCTTTGTTTGCCAGAGTGGTTGTAATCAATTCTTTAAATGACTTTCCCTGACCTCTTATTTTAACAGTAAGGTCAGTATCTACCTATAAAATGGAGTGGATTCCAGTTGCAAAGGGCCACAAATCTCAACAAGTTAATATTTGTTGATTTATTTAATTTGGCTGGGGTGATGCATTTTGTATCCTTTTATTATGAAAATCAAATTCTGAAATGTAATTGAATGGAACAGAATCATGACTGCAGGATATGTGTGTGACCATGTCTTGAAGGGAACACCAAAAGAACTCCATCTTCTATAGACCACGTGCTTACATGCAACAATGTGGAATGATTGTGTGTGTGTATGCGTGTTTCTGTCTGTCCACTGTCCACCAGAGAGCTGAAGCTCAAAGCCTATCCAAATTCCCGCACGGATTACCAAAGCTGCAGACTTCTTCTGTAGAAGATGAAGTTACAAAAATTAAACACTTGTATGTGGGGAGGATTTTCTCCCAAACCTAAAATAAAAATAACTTTCAAATTTGATGCAAGTAGGCAGCTTGAATTTATGCTTACGCTATTATTGAGTGCAAAGATATTCATCATAATACCTGGGAATTGTGTTTGTGTTCCCTCTTATTACACGTTTGACACCCAAATCCATCCACCGTTATGGTGTTGCCCACACATTAGTTTAGGATTAGATACAACCTTTCAGATGAAACCGACCTACAGAACACCTGTTTAGTTGAACGAGGAGCAGAAACAAACATTTGTAGGACACAAACAACATTTGCAAGATTAGAAAACCACATTGCAGCGTTGATAGAACAGCCCAACCTCAATTAATTATCGCATGATATGAGATAGATGAGAAAAAGGCTGATATGAGATAGTTAATGTTACCACACCTAGACGACTGTGTGTGATGAATATGCTTTTTTTAACAATGTGACACATCAGACTCATAAGCATCCAAGGGATTAAGTCCACATGCATGTTGAAGTTTTTCTTTGGCTGTTTTTCCGTCTTTGTGATGCCATCACACGTGCTGTGGTTCACGAGCAACTGGTCCAGGTTGTATTTCGCCTCTTGCCAAGAGTTAGCTGGGATCGGCTCCACCTCACCTCCCATGACACTAATGAGAACAAGCGGCATAGACAATGGATGGATGATGCCACCACAACTGATTGACATAAAATGTCCCGATGACCGTACAACTGACAATATGGCTTGTAATTACAGAAAACGATCATATCTGAACTAGCATGGATATGAGGTGTGTCAGAAGAAAATCCAGGACTATTGTCATAAAATATGCATTTCAAACCAAGACTACAAACTATGGGTTATCCTCTTCGATGTTGACCAGACGGTCAAACAGCACATTTACAAAGAGATCCTGCGGCACTTACTTCATTCAATGCGTGAGAAGAAGTGAGACTTGAGGCAGGACAACTCGTGCCTGCTTACCATGACAACATGTGGGGTTACAATGAAAGGTTATTGTCCGCAGAAAATACAATAAGGGATTTTGGTGAGTGAATAGTTCTTAGTATTTAGCCATCCCACAAAGGAAATCGTACTTCAATAGAAAAGGGACTGTCCTTGTCCAGTGTCACCAAAACTACCCACGTTTGAAGACAGATCCAATATACACAAAACAGGTACACACTTTTTCCTCTCCTTTGTTGCTTCTCCTGGACAAGGACAAACAGCTCTTTCATAAATATTTCTATTTGCTTCCTCCTCTCTCCACTGCTCTGGTACATGTTAGCCCAAAGCCTTCCAAATCTTCTCATAAAGTTTTCTAAAGAAACCCAATGTGGTGAATAGGTCAGCACCAGTGTTAGCTCAAGAAAGACAAATACGTTTTCAAACTTAACAAAACCATCGATTCCAATAAAAAAGTAATCACAAATTCCGTAATTATACTAAAATCCGTCCATCCATTTTCTAACGCTTATCCGAGGTCGGGTCGCGGGGGCAGTAGTTTTAGCAGGGACGCCCAGACTTCCCTGTCCCCAGCCACTTCATCCAGCTCTTCCGGGGGGATCCCGAGGCATTCCAAGGCCAGCCGAGAGACATTGTCTCTCCAGCGTGTCCTGGGTCGTTCCCGGGGTCTCCTCCCGGTGGGATCTGCCCAAAACACCTCACCAGGGAGGCGTCCGGGAGGCCTCCAAATCAGATGTCCCAGCCACCTCATCTGGCTCCTCTCGATGTGGAGGAGCAGCTCCTCTTAGATCCTGCCGGATGACCGAGCTTCTCACCCTATCTCTAAGGGAGAGCCCGGACACCATGTGGAGGAAACTCATTTCGGCCGCTTTTATACGGGATCTTGTTCTTTCAGTCAAGACCCACAGCTCGTGACCATAGGTGAGGGTAGGAACGTAGATTGACCGGTAAATTCAGAGCGTCACCTTTCGGTTTAGGTCTTTCTTTACCACAACGGACCGATAAAAAGTCTGTATCACTGCAGACACTGCAATCGATTTGCCGTTCCATTCTTCCCTCACATGTGAACAAGACCCCAAGATATTTGAACTCCTCTACTTGGGGCAGGATCTCATCCCCGACCTGCAGAGGGCACGCCACCCTTTTCCGAGTGAGGACCATGGTCTCAGATTTGGAGGTGCTGAGTCTCATCCTCGCCGCTTCACACTCGGCTGCGAACCTCTCCAGTGAGAGTTGGAGGTCACGGCTTGATGAAGCCATCAGAACCACATCATCTGCAAAAAGCAGAGATGTAATACTGAGGCCACCAAACCGGACACCCTCTACGCCTCGGCTGCACCTCGAAATTCTGTCCATAAAAGTTATCAACAGAATCGGTGAAAAAGGGCAACCTTGGCGGAGTCCAACATTCACCGGAAATGAGTCCAACTTACAATGCGGACCAAACTCTGACACCGGTAGTACAGGGACCGAACAGCCTGTATAAGGGGGTTCGGTACCCCATACTCCCAAAGCACCCCCCACAGGACTCCCTGAGGGACACGGTCGAACACCTTCTCCAAGTCCACAAAACACATGTAGACTGGTTGGGCGAACTCCCATGCACCCTCGAGAACCCTGCCGGGGGTGTAGACCTGGTCCACTGTTCCATGGCCAGGACGAAAACCACACTGCTCCTCCTGAATCTGAGACTTCCTGACGGACCCTCCTCTCCAGCACCCATGAATAGACCTTACCAGGGAGGCTGAGGAGTGTGACCCCCCTGTAGTTGGAACACACCCTCCCACCACCCCAGTCTGCCAATCCACAGGCACTGTCCCCGATGTCCATGCAATGTTGCAGAGGCGTGTCAACCAGGACAGCCCCACAACATCCAGAGCCTTTAGGAACTCCGGGCGAATCTCATCCACCCCAGGGCCTTGCCACGGAGGAGCTTTTTAACCACCCCTGTGACCACAACCGCAGAGATAGGAGAGCCCACCTCAGAATACCAAGACTCTGCTTCCTCATGGGAAGGCATGTCGGTGGAATTGAGGAGGTCTTCGAAATATTCTCCCCACCGACTCACAATGTCCCGAGTCGAGGTCAGCAGCGCCCCATCCCCATTATACACAGTATTGATGGTGCACTGCTTCCCCCTCCTCAGACGCCGGATGGTGGACCAGAATTTCCTCGAAGTCGTCCAGAAGTCTTTCTCGGAACTCTTCCAAAGCCCGAGTTTTTGCTTCAGTGACCACCAAAGCTGCATTCCGCTTGGCCAGCCGGTACTCATCATCTGCCTCAGGAGTCCCACAGGCCAAAAAGGCCCGATAGGACTCCTTCTTCAGCTTGACGGCATCCCTCACTGTTGGTTATACTAAAATCCCAAGATGGAATTTTGTATGTTATTTTATTTCAAATCAATACTCAGTAATTTCTGTTAAATTCACACTTAGAACTGCTTGACATGGGAAACATCTTATCCTCCTAAACAGAACAACATGTAATGTCCCTTAATGTTTGGCATTTGTTTTGATTAAACGACACCTAAGTTTTATGCAGCAATTCCTTGGAAGCACTATTAAGCACCATTTGCTGTTAGAATACTGATGTTGTAGGATTTTATTGTTTTGTCTAATGCTCCATTTTTTGCCTGATCTTGATTGTTCTGTTTTCACTCCACTCTCACTTGCATGGGTGCACTAAGGAAGATTTTTCTTTTTTCTCCACGCACTTGAGTCACAGAATGACTTCACTGGAGGGGAATGACAATAAAGTTGAGCTGAATTAAATTAAACTGAAGTTCAATGTGATAAATGGCAATCCTCTCCCTTGATCACTCTTCAACCCCCTCCCCACGCAGCGTGTCAGAATTAAGGCAACTATTTTCCGAATAGATCAAATTAAACGCATCTTTTTAGAAGTATTGCACCATTGAAGGGTCCAAGACCCCTTTTAAAGGCTCTGGTGATTCAATTTTGATGGATTGGAACAAAGTTTTACTTCAAGACACAATTAGCAAAAACTTGCAGAAGGCCTTTGGTTGCTTTACTGGCTGCACTTTGTAAACACTAATAACAATAACAACGACATAAGCAAACATTATTGCAGATATGATCGAAAAACTAAAAATTAAACAAATGCAACCATTGAGTAAATCAGTGATGGCCCTTGAAGGCAACTTTATACACCTTTTACTTTCATTTTTTATTCACCTATCAATAACCTAATCCCTAAATAATATATATTGCACATATTTGATATCCTTTTAACACAGCAATCATCACAATAGAAGAAGAGCTAATGAGAAATTAATAAAAGGAGCGCCAAATGCTCATCGATAACACAAAAAAAAAAGGGTAGTAGTAATGCCGCCTAAAAGAAATTAGATTTGATAACTATGTTACATTTGTACATCACCAGTCATTAGGTAAACAGTATATGCATCTAAATGCAACAGGTGGAACACCTTAACACAAAGTCCCACATGAATTTAATGGCTATTCAGTTTCAAATTACAACAGGGTAAGCACTCAATTATGTCCAAAAATACAATGGACACACTGCACAAACATAACAGACATAGAACACAAATACATATTGAATAAAATGCGACATTTTCCATGACTACAAATAGCCTAATTTGTTCTGAGATTAGACCTCCCCATATTGTTTGAAAAACATAATTTAGAGATGTATGCTGTTCAGTTTACATTGGTTAACCAAAATCAGGTCCATTAATGTATCTGCCTAACTACTGTGCCACGGAGTGTTTGCAAAAGTATTGCGTACAACATCCATCCATCCATCCATCCATCAATTTTCAACACCGCTTATCCTGGTTAGGGTCGCGGGACGCTGGAGCCTATCCCAACTGACTTCGGGCGAAAGGCGGACTACACCCTGAACTGGTCGCCAGTCAGTCGCAGGGCACATATACACACGGACTCACAGTCACACCGTCACTGAGTGGGAACTGAACCCACGCTGCCTGCACCAAAGTCAGGTGAGTGTACCACTACACCATCAGTGACTTACGCGTACAACATCCATGCTGGTAAAATATTCCATATTGTTGCTTTAACAGAGGACATCACCTTTACTTATAAGCCTATATGAAGTAGCATATATATAATTTTCCCGTGAAGTCACGCACCTCTGGACATGGCACCGGCTGCCCTGCTGGAGGTCTGTGTGTTGTTTTGTTCTTGTAGTTATTGAGTGTTTGAATAGATACATTTGATAGCCAAAGTCAAAAATAGTGAATTACTGTGCGGTGTTTGGCTGCAACAATACAGATGGGAGAGACAAAGTATAATTTGACCGTTTACTGGATCACATTTTGAATCAGGGCAAGAGGACTGCACATTTGTCCAAGAAAAGATGGAGAGTGTGGCTTTCACAAATCAGCAAATCTGACCTCACTGTGGCCAGATACTGACACAAAGCAACTTTTATTTATTTTCTTTTATTGCATCACTATTTATCTCCGTTTTGTAAAGCTAAGCTTGAATGAGATTTTTAGATGTACATGTTCCCTCCCTGTCAGGCCGCCATCAGTCTGACTGCTATCCATCAGGTTGAGCAGTCAGTCAATCAATTGTTTCAGCTCATTCTTGAAATTAATTCAAGCTGCATGCCAAACAGGCAGCGCTGATTACACTGAGTGCTACTCAGGATAATGAGTGTGATCAAGCCTCCCTGCTGGCACATATGTACATACATGGCTTGACATATACAAGTGTACACAAAGACAGACCCCCCCCCACTCCTCCCTCCCACACACACACACCGAGACACACACAAACACACACGTAAGCATACTATCAGTCTTTGTGCTTTTTTTTTTACTTACAATAGCTGTCTGTTTTCTCTGATTGCACATCAGACAGCGGTTCAATGCTTTGAATAATTGATTGCATTTGGTTGTCTGCATTTGTCTTGTAGCAGCATGGATGCATTCTTACCGTATACTCCCAGACAGTTACGAATATACAGGATTATGTAAGAGCACCTTTTCTATTATACAGTCTTTCCTGTGTTTTAAAGATAAATGATGTGTCCGCAGAACACAACACAGGGCGCCTCTGATGTAAATGCCATAGAAAAAAAAAAAAAAAGACATTAAAAATACATTAGTTCCTGTAGTTATAGTTTCCCCTTGTATCCCTATGTGAAAATAAACTTTTATTTTGTATCCTTTATAAATAGTTAACATACATGCAAATGAATGAATTAATATGCACAAATAGTTTTTTTTCTTCATCTTAGCGAAATAGCAACATTGCAAGAGTGAAAAAAAAGTCAAAAAAACAAAAACAAACAAACGTCAGGAAATACATAATTCTGACCTTCCAACATATCTTCTAGCTACTCCATTGCTCTTAATATAAATGGCATCCATATCTTCCCGCCTCTGTGAATGCACATGAATGTGATCTGACTTCGGTGTTAAGAATAATGCTGGGGGTCAAATCTGAAAGCATTAATTTAATTTGAATACATAATACAACCCATTTAGAAGGGTGGTCACCATGTTTCGAAGCCTGTGCATGTTGTGTCAAAATGCTCATGAAATAAACACAGCTTCAGCCTGAACACCATAGAATTAGTGCTCCTTGTACTGCCCGCTTATTCACTTCCTTTCACATGACCTCTACAGCAGATTGGGAACATGCAAAAACATGCAGCGATGGTGGTGTAGTGTCAGCAGCACATGATGTCATAGGCGATAGATCTGCTGTTGACAAGCCCACTGATGAATGGAGAGTTGAGAAGCGTAGGAGGGGAAAGAAAATGAGTGAAGGTAAAATGATGCCGAGCAAGAAAATCAAGAAATTAGTGGGACAGCGGTAAGGAAAAGATGAAGAAATATATTTTAAATATGGGTTATGTGGGGGGCAGAAGGACACCAAGCGAGGGAGACAGATGGAGGGCATGATTAGAAGTGGAAACATTCATCTCTCAATCAGGATATGGACTACCATAAATAATGTGCTCTCTCAGTCAACAGTATGATGTCACCACATACACCAAGAAACACATAGACACACTGAAAGGTTAGTCTGGAAGTGGGCGAGGCAGCAGTACTAATAAAAGGGTAAACATCTCAATATGTTAGGATCCGTGGCCATTTTTTGAGTGCATGCTTGGGACAATGTGCAAATAAAATTGGATATTTCCCAATCAGAGATTCATTTCGGTTTGATGTAATTGTTTTTGAGAGACTGTCAACATTTTAGACAACTCTAAGAATGATGAAGTGTTGGTCCACCAAAATGTTGTCAGTCTTTTGAATGACATTGAATCTTTTAGGGGATTAAAAACTCTATTTCTTGTCAATGTCATTCTCAAAATCGGAGAAAAAGATCAAACATTTGGCTTATATTGAGATCTTAAGTGCGCTTACAAATTCACAAAATTTGAACACAATCCAAATAAGGCTGTGACCTGTGTTGTGCACACAAAATAAACCCTGCGGTGGTGGTGGCAGACATGACAAAAGGACTGTACCCCCAAATTTCCCTTGGTGGGATATAATTAGTAATCACAGACACAAATGTAATATTTGTCTGGTTTTTTTTTGGGGGGGGGGGTTAATGTGAAAAGTTTTAGCCCTTATTTGCCCTACTTTTGGTTGACTATTTCTACTGAATCAGTTCCCATTTGGTATTCTTGTGCTTTGAATTAGCTGTGAAAGAAATCCTATTAAAAACAATGAGTTGGACTGTCTCGTATTTGACGTATCTCAGAATTCAAATGAGATTGAGACGATAGACACAGATGGAATCAGAGGGCAGATACAGCGAAAGGTGCAGAGAGAGACAGAACAAGACAACAAAAAAAGATAAGGCTCATTTTGTCTGCATATGTGACTAATCTTGAGGTTTTTCATGCATGAGAACACAAACTTTACACTCAAAATATGGATTGCATCACTACGACAGCATCTAAAACAGCCTGTATTTGTTGTCTTTCCTGTGGTTTTTAATCTTTTGCTTTTCTCGATTATTTTTCATTTGCCAGGCACCACCAGGATTTTTGATCATATATAATGTCTTTGACGACTGACAGTAACAGTAAATGTATCTGTAAAATATGTATTACAGCATCTTTTATGAACATAGTTTATTTCACTAATTTTCCAGTTTAGCAAGTCAAAGAGGCTTTGTTCCAACAGATGAATCCAAATTAAAAATGTTTACTCGATTTGGTAGTAATCAAATTACTGGCAGTCCAAACCTTCCACACTGTTATGCCCATTACTACTTAATCAAAAGTCCTCTTTAAAACTATTGTCAATTGCAAAATGAAGTATTTCCAAAATTTGGCATAAAGGATATGGAGAGCGTTCTTACACTTAAACTTGCATGTCTCGCCATACACTGCACAGCAGCTTATTTTCATTCAAATATTGACTACTTACGAAAATAAATGTTATGCAATCAAAAGAGAGACTTTAAAAACCTTTGTTTTGTATTGTAACAGTGTTATTATGTTATAGTCAATGACCAAATTAACCTCGCCTCTTTGTAATTCTGTCCCAAAAAATTGGCAGGTAATCTAATATTGCATTTTGGTGAAACTAAAGGGAGGCAATGTTTGCATGTTTCACTTTATACAATGTACAAAGATACGGATATTTATTCAGTTGTCCTGCTACAGCACTATTCTATGTGTTGTGTTTGCATAAATGTTGCATTATGTGTATTTGAGTCTGTTAGACTCTTGAATATGTGGTATAAAAATGTCAATCAAGAAGGCAAGCAGCGGTTTTAGGAGTAACAAGGCATGTTCCAGATGTGCCGCTGGTTTCATACTGTGAAAATAAGTGTACATATTGTTTTGTACTGTGTCTTCAAATATGACCCAGTAACACTACTACTTCAATATACAGTCGACTCTTCAGTACATAGCATCAGTTAGATGTGACAGTGGCATCTGCATTATTGTGCGGTGCGTACATGCTGACAGGCACACACGTGCAGTACATTTTGTGGACATCTCAGTGAGAAGTGACAGCTTTCAATCTTCAATTTTTTTACGAGACTGTGTGATTCCCTTGGGTTTCCGATTTTGTTCAATATTGCAAAATCTGCTTCTGCTGAGAAACGGCTAAAAAAATAAAAAAATAAAAAACATCAAGGCTGATCCGAACAAAAACTGTTTCAATAAACATGCCATACATATTAACATTTATTATTACATTACATTATTGTTATTAAAAAAAAATCTGATTTGTGTTTTCCTTAATTTGAGAAGATTTAAGTACCGGTGTATTTTACATTATTTTTGAATGTGTTTTTTAAAATAATAGTCTTTTTCCAATTATATTTCAAACAGCTAAACATTAACTGGCTTGTACACTCTCCCATTAAGGTAGAAAACAAGTTTGTTATTAGTTAGTGATTTCCAGCCTCAGATAATTGCTATCACACACGGAAGACATCACTTTTGTTGAAGACGAACCTTATTACGCTTTATAAACTTGTCTAAGTGAACATAAGAGCTGTCGAATTGTACAAATGATATACATTTTAATGTGTGATTAATCAAGAGATCAAATAATATTTAATTATGTGTCGTATTATAACTATGTTATTGTATAATCATGGAAATACCCAGTATGATCTTCACGTGTGTTTAACAGAAATATACAGTATATTATTATTATAGATGTACTGTATTGTATACTTATTCTTTAAAGGTACAATATGAAAAAGGAACAGCTTTTCTCCTATGATACAAATTTTGTTTTTTGAGAGCTGACAGTCAGTGGCTGCGCTTCATAGGAGCCACGCTTCCTCCAGAGGGCTACGCCTACACTAATGGAGTTAACTCTCCAGGGCTCTAGTACCAACAGTTGGAAGGAGAATGGAACAATACAGATGCCCTGGTGTTATCTACTTTGAAGCAGTGGTCCGCAACCCAAAACTCAAACTTGTGTTTCATTCTCTAGACTATCATTATGACATTATCTAGCTTTTGTTGGTGACAGCATAGCAGTGATGAAATTAGATAATTAGGTTTTTAATTCTGACCATCTATACAAATTTGGTTATGTCTCCCCCTGATATGTAGGAGTAGGTTGCGTCAATTCCTGTGCCTCTAGAGACATCTATTTCCTACACTACTTATTCTTTCAGGGTCAAGAGAGGGAGCAGGGTTCTAGTCATGTGGGATCCAAAGGGAGCAGAGCCCCTACAAAGTGCACCTGTACTCTGATAATGATTATTGGCTAAATAAAAATAAAAAATATGTGGCTTTAGTTTTTGTTTTTCCAGACACCAAATCAGCCACGGCCCGTCGCAATTCATCTCAGGTTTAATAAATGAAATTGTCCTTGCTAAATACATCTATTTGGAAATACATCTTCCAGAATGCCCAACGTGAACTCTGCAGCGACTTTGGACATTTGAAAGATGCAAACGTAGGTGGTCAGCTTCCACATTCAGCACAAACTGCAGTATATTTGTGCCCATTTTTGCGAATGCTATCTACTATTTCAGCCTCATCCTCTTCTAAAGTATAAAACTCACATGCGGAAAGTACAGACACAAGCAGAGGATCAGAACACGCAAAGTCACCACTCTCTGAACTCTAACGGCCATATTTTCATGAATGGCGTAAATCTGGTGCAGCGTGGGCGCTGCGGGTGCAACTCTGTGCCAGGGGTGGGTTAGACCGGTGTTGGTAATTTCGTAGACCAGCACATACTGGCAGATCCAAGACTGGGCAGGCTGCACCACCGTGGGTGTGTTTACATCCCACTTCATTCGTCGGCAATCAAAGCGGCTCCTCATCCCAATGTGGTGCAGTGACAGTGTCAATGGAGACATCTCTGTGTGGAAGAGGACGAGGCGTAATCGAAGCAATCCGTGAGTGGAGCATTGCCACTGCTCTTGGCCGGTGTGGCAACAGACAATGTGAGCAGGTACCCTTATTAAATATAGAACGGGCTGGTGATAACCATTAGCAACTTAAATATGGCCGAAGACCTTAGTATCTGTCCGCCCCAATCAAATTCACCAAAGTCACGTTAGACCAGCTGTAGTTAGACGTGGTCTGAGCAGGCGTAAGTTTAGACCGACTTTCAGTAATGAAATTGTCACTCCTCCGAGTGCATCTCCAAGGACGCACAATGGGTGCAACAGAACGCCCGGCTTGGCACAGACCAATCTGCCAAATTGGAAAACACTCGCAGTAAGCCTCGCGCTTGCACGAAAATCTGAATATGCCGGCTTTTGCGCCCCGCCACAGATGCATTGTCTATGAAAAAAGAAGCCCTAAAATCAAGTGTCAAGGAAAAGCAAGCAAGTTCACCACCAAATAGCTTTCCCTTCCAAAACCAGTAGAACAGTAAGGCCATTTCATTTATTGTTGCTGTAGAGGTATCACGCATACTTGACATCAAAAGACGAATAACAAGACATGAGATCAACATTTCAACTTTTATTTCGAGCCATTTACATCTAGATGGGATACATAATTTAGAAAATAGCATGATTTGTAACAAAACATCCATCCATCCAACCATTTTCTGAGCCGCTTCTCCTCACTCGGGTTGCGGGCGTGCTGGAGACTATCCCACCTATCATTGGGCAGGAGGCGGGGTACACCCTGAACTGGTTGCCAGCCAATCGCAGGGCACATACAAACAAACAACCATTCACACTCACATTCCAACCTACGGGCAATTTAGAGTTGTCAATTAACCTACCATGCATGTTTTTGGGATGTGGGAGGAAACCGGAGTGCTCGGAGAAAACCCACGCAGGCACAGGGAGAACATGCAAACTCCACACAGGTGGGGCCGGGGATTGAACCCCGCCCGGTCCTCAGAACTGTGAGGTAGACGCTCTAACCAGTCGGCCACCGAGCCGCCAGTAATAAACCAAAATGTCAAATTTTGGGGTGAGCAAGTGTTGACACATCAAAACTGCACACTAATAACTGCATCAAGCCTATAACTCATTGACATCAGCAAACCAAAACTCTGTGTTTTTTCCTGGTTTACCCATTCATTGACTGTTCCTAGTGTTTTTTTTCTCTCTCTGTGTCCTTCTAATGGTTTTATTGGCTATGGCCAATGTTTGTACAATTTCTTTTTCAGCTTCACAATTGCTTGTTTTTCCACCAATAGACAGCTCTCTGTTATTTAAACATCCATGTTGCATAAATGTAGTCTTCACAGGCCAAAAACTAAAACTGAGCATAGAGAGTCTGTCATGTTACAATTCGTTTACAAAAAAAGAAAAAAAAAAGTTTTCAGTCTACACCAAAAATAAAGCCTCACCGTTCCAATACTTTCAATACATTACCAAGAGTGTAAATTGCTGAACTGTACTTGATTTGTATCATTCTCAGAGTAGTTGAATTTCTAGTATTTATCAGATTTCTGCATTTAATTTGTGTATCCCCGTGACATAGGTGAACTTATTGACTCCCTTAAATAAGTTCTCTGTGTCAGCTGACTTCCACTCAGAAACCATTGGCTAACAAGCCCCTGCCACTCTTTCCACAAAGTCAAGTGACAAATTGACTCCCATGCCAAACAGACACAGTCACGTGTTTTGTGAAAACTCTAAAGAGCAGTCCTATTAATCTATAGTTTTCTCCATGTCCCCATCCGTTCTTTCATAAAGCTCTAGGCATGCCAAATCATTTGTGACATGCTCATGGTCATGAGATGACCTGACTAGCGTCTTTGTTGAACAAAATGTTGGTGTCGGCCCACAAATACACAGCTCAGCAATACTCAAACTACACAAGAGGTCTGTTGATCCATAATGAAGCAAACCTTCACCAGTGTAAAATTTCATTTCAGTCAGAAATGTAAGGTGTGCAAAATATCACAGACTTTGTCAATACTTATGTATACATTAACAGATGAAGAAAAATTTCATCCAAACCAACAAAACAAATGAAGACATGCATCATGAAGATTAGATTACAACTGCAACAACTTCAATAATAGAAGAGCACAAGTTGCAATTAAAAAAATGTAACTGTGACCTCAAGGCACAAATGTCAGTCAGATGTCACTACAGTGGTCACTGAGTAGATAAGGGCTGTCGGACAAGAATGGGGACAAAAAGATTATAAAATAAAATGTATACTCACCAAGCTGACTGCGTCTCTGCGCGTAGGCTACCACCACTGCGGCCAAAACTACACAGCACAGCGATGTCACAAGGTTTGCCATCTGTGGACACAGCACACAGGAAAATCATCAGCGAGAGCACGTGCAAGAGACGGAGAACTGGCCAACGACTGTGTCTGCCTGTCGTCCTAATTGACTGACAGACATGGATGCCTACGACGCCATTGAGGAGATGGAGAGATAGCTGCTTCCTGTCCCCTCTGAGTCTGACTGTCTTTATCTCTCCTCCCTGGGATGGTGCCTGAGGTGGCCTTTTCCTTAACCTTTTTCGTTATTTGAAAAGCTTTCTTGTTTTCTAATCCTGTTCAACTCCCTGTTGAGTTTATTTAAATGGCATTTTAAATTGTTATTTCTGTCTTTATTTCTCTTTCTCATTCATCAAACTAATGGGTTCATCCTCTCTGGGATGGGCTATGAACAGAGGCTCTTAAAGGGATAGCACACCATAAACAAACAGTCTCCTTGTGGAGCAATGATTCTTTGAGAGATTTGTTTCTATTTATTAAGCCTGCCAAAGAGGTTATGTTTATTATGATGATTAGTCAATTATTCTAAGGACTTTCATGAAACCTTGGGTAGGAACGGGGCCCGTAGCAGGGAAGAATAAACAAAACAAAATGATGATGTAGATCTGGATTGATATTGAAGTTGAACTGAGTTCAGTTATTTTATGACACACTGTGAACTTTAAGCCTTATGTTTAATTGGTCATTGTTGTTCAGTAAACATTGACACTAATGGAGCATCGTTGAGTTATTGTTAATATTCATTATAAATTCAGTGAAAGTCACCCAATGATACAGTGTGTATACAGACATACAGTGTATGGACAAAAACATTGGTACACATGCAGGGAAAAAAAAAAAATAAATAAAAAAAAAAATATATATATATATATATATGTGTGTGTGTATGTATGTATATTTGGACCCCGTTTGTAGCTATAATAGTTCCCAATCTTCTGAGAAGACTTTCTATAAAAGCTGTTTTATGGGGTTGAGGTCAGTGTTTTCCAGTATTTCTTTTATATACCTTTGATTGATCAGTTAACTGTCTGATGAAAAAATAAGCAGTATTTTTGTCAACAAGTCAAAATGTGCAAACACAGTTCTAAACAACTCTAGACAACTGTATGATTGAAGACTTACAGAAAAACACTATTTGTTTCAGTTTTTATAGGACTGCTTTGGCTTATATGATTCTTACTGCTAATGAGCAAATGGTTCTTCTGAGCAATATTGAGTATAAAATCTTCTGTAATCTTAGTTGTTGTGCTAATATCCTTTGGTGGGATCACATTAAAGATAGAATGTTTAACTCAATAAATGTATCGAATTTGAATGACAAAATAAATAAAAAATAAATAAAAGTTTAGATACATTTGATACAAAAAAATGAGCACAATTTTAATCTCTGAAAGGCACAAAGTCACCAATGCTGGCAGTGAAGCAGGTGGCTGCCATCCATTGAGCAGGTGTTCCATTGCACATCAGCATTAATGGCCAAGATTAATTAATTAGCTTTAAAAATGATCCTATTTAAACTGTTTTGCTTCCCCACTAGCATGGGGGCAAAACAAGTCATAGGTCTGGCTCCATTCCTGCAACAATACCACTTGAGTTTTACCTACTAGACATGCATTTTTTTTTACAGGATTTGGCATTTCCTCTTTTTACCGAGGAATAATTATTTCACTTTGTAGGGCAAGCTTGCCAATGAAGCTGGCAAAAGGCACGCTTGTCCACGTGCAGAACAGAGTGAGCATTTTAAATATAGGTGTATAAAGCAAATTGAATTTCCCTGTTCTTTGGATGGAGGAGTTTGAGTGTTACAAACCACTGTTGCCTTCCATTAGTGCTTTGGTGTGTTTTTTTTTTTTCTTTCTTCAGGGCTCCAATGCTTTATCCTTTTTTTACATTTATAATATTATCCATTCCATTGCTATTACCATTTCACTTTTATTTTGGAGTACATCTTGTATTTATTAATAAACATCCGTCAGACTAATTTCACATCTGCTCTCGTTTGTTAAGGTTTCATGTAAACCCGTGTTTAATCATCACAGAAATGAAGAAACATCTGTAATGCTTCGTGATGTTCAAGAACAAGAAAAGGCTTTTACACTCCCATTGAATTTCAAACTTAATTAAACAGTCCAAGAATGAGCACAACTGCATGAACAAACAATCATACGGTTTCAAAGCGAACAAAAATGTTGAGATCTGGTGATATTTTTTTTCATTCCATCCTCTATGAAGGTCTATACAACATACACTTTTTTTCTTTACGTGACAGCAAGTAGAAATGGCTGCTTACAAACTGTTCGTATAATAAAACTTCCATGAGTGAGTATTCCAATTGACATCCTATTTGCATATCCACCTTCTGCGAGACACAACAAATTTGAATATAACAGCAATATGAGATCTGGGCCATGTTTTCACAATTCAGTTTATGTGGAGGAAAAAAAATATTGGGCACTCATCTCAGCTCAATTTGATTTCTTAACAGTTTTTTTTTTTTGTTTTTTTTTTTCACCGCACCCATTTTGTTTGTCTTCAATAATCAGCTCTCAATCTCAAAGCAAACTTGATTTGGTCATAAAAGAGCCTGCACAATGCCAGTAGTTTGTCACAGTGATCAAATAAATGTCTTGTCTAAATGGATTTTATGTTGTCTTGCTTCTAAAAAACAGTTGTGACTAGATCTACATCGTGTGTAACAACAAATACATCTGCGATGCCCTCCACACAGGAGCATTACCCAGGGAGGGAATGTCATGCAGGGTGGTGGCGCAAGAGGGATTAATTGAAAGTCAGCTTTATCCATGCTGAAGTTGAACAACATGCTGAACCAACAAATATTCCTATAATAACCATCTTATTTTGCCACCAATATTGGGCAAGTTGGCAGTTAGCACAGCTGCCTCACAATCAAGAAATACTGGTTCGATTCTTGGATGGAATATATGTGCAGTGGTGGAGGAACTGGGGAGAGGGGCTGGGCCTGGTGGGTGTCACTGCCCCCTCCCACACACACACACACACACACACACACTTTTTACCCTAAGTGCGTGATGTGCCCCTTTGCTCTGCCACAATACCCTTTTTTAGGAATGGAAAATATTGATCGATATGTGCCCTGCCATTGACTGGTGAGCAGTCCAGGGTTCACCCCGCCTCTCACCCGAAGTCAGCTAGGCTCCAGTCCCTAATTGGGATATGCAATATAGAAGATGGATTGATGGAAGATGGGAAAGTTAATTCCAAAATGTAATAAATTATATATTATATGTCACTGTCATGTGAACATTTTAAACTTGTAGGAATATGTCTCCGGATTGCATACTTACAATACTTTCACCAAAACGACTGCAATGTGACTTGACATTCCAAAGTGTGACATTTAACTTTAAAGTAGTTATGGCCTTGAACAAGACAACAATGTCAATACATTGCATTTACATTTTGGACTTTCTTGATTAAGCAATCAATCAAATATAATTCAGATTGAGTCATCCACTCACACATTTCACTTTCAGTCTCTTTCCTTTGTCCAACATGACTAGAAAATGATTTATGGCCAAATAATCTAAATCATTTCTATTCAACATTTAGCTCTAAAAACACAATAACATTTAACTGCCAGGTGCTATTGTAACTACAGTATATGTAATGTTGTAGAGGTTAATCCATTCTGATGTGAACAATGATTGACATGTTGACCGCCCAATGAGTCTGCAAACAGAGACGCACAGTAACAAATAAATCAGTGAACAGTATAGTCAATCTGTGTCGGAAGGCAGTACTTAAGGAGAAACTTAAGCCACAGCGCAGGGGAGCAATACTTGAGCCAAGCTAGTGGTATCCTGCAGTTTTACAATTCTGACCGAGAAGGTCAGAATTCTCCAGTCATCGTCAAGAAGGCGATGACTGGAGAGGAGAGTCTGTCTGCTGGTGCTACTGCTAATATGCGTTGTAACATGCATCACTGAGATTGTAATGGGTAAAATGTAACCAAAATGCTGTGAGTAATGCATTACAGTGTTACAAGAACAAGTAATAAGTGATTTTAATTTTGTAACTCTGAACACTGTTTGCTGGATTACAACATACAGTTCCGAATATCACTTTAAACACTTTATATTTTGGCCATCTAATGTAGATAAATTGGGAGCAAAAATTAAATAGAAGCACCTGACAATTTAATTTAAGGGAAAAACAAAACAAAAAGTATTGTTAAGTTAATTGATCTATTTATCAAAACTGAACATTATTGGCTTTGAGGGGCAACATTTTTGACATAACTCTTGGACTGGAACAGATTTAATAAAATTGTGCGGGTGTACCTAAGATTGTGGACCATTAAAATAACCTATTATTATTATTATTATTATTATTTTAATGACCTGTCCAGAAATCCATTCCTATCCAGTGGCATTTTTCAAAGTACTCAAAGTCTCATTAAAGGGGTAAAATTGACATACTAATGTGTTTTTTCTTTGTGTGTTTTCGGTCCAAAAATCCAGGTTCCAGCCCATTCACACTGATGGCTGCACACATGTGAAGTGAGTACTAGACTGAGTTATTGGTGCCACGTGTTGTTTCCTGGTCCTTTAATCTCTGTCAAGTTTATTAGTGAAATGTCCAACAAAAATAACACCACCAGGCATTGGGGTAGGGGGGTCGCAGGGGGCACACTGACAAAAAACAACTTTACACTGTGCACTGCAGTGATAAAGCAACTACCCTAGCAGGGGTTTCCAGAACGGTTGTAACATTTGTCCCAGTGTACGCTACAACATATACATACATATATATATATATATATATATATATATGGCTGGATCTGTTAATTTTTTTCCTTGTGTAATGCAGTTTAAAGCTAGAGCTTGACAAAAGGAGTTTTTGAGTTTGCTGAGGCCTTTCTTTGTAGAGTTTGTCCTTCCCCAGAATGGGTTCCCTCCATGGTGCTCCAACTTCCTCCAACAGACCATAAACAAGCAAGTGAGGTTAATTGCAGACACTAATTCGTTCGTATTTTCACTAAAATAAAGTTAATACGAGACACAGCTTGTACTGTATACTTGATACCAAACACAACAGTCAATCCTGTTATTTTCTCCCGGGTCAGCATTGATTAAATCTAGTGTAAATAAAAACAGGGTTTATTTTCATAATAATAATAATAATAAAATTCTGTGCCTGAGGATTTGACCATGATGATGTCATCATCTATATATCTTCTCCCATAAAACGAGCCATATCTTCGCCAGAGTGGACACTGTCAGGTGCACCTACAAGTGCTAAAAAACTTTTAAGAGTTTTTTTTAAAAGGAGCCAGACAATCTTTATGTGAATTCCCAAGATTCAACTCAACTGTGTACATCCCCACTAAGGAAAGTGCATTTGTGAGTTTTCAACATTCTATAACCCAAGTTTTCGTGGGCCTTCTGTGACTGAAGTTCGCATTAATGTGTGTGATTGACACTGTGTGTGGCTGCCGCTGTGCCGGTTGTGTATGCGTGAGTGACTGGCAGCTCATATGTATTTCATCAGAGATGATATCACAGAGAATGACAGAGGGTGAAATTAAAATTGCTTCCCTTGTCAGACCATCACAATTCCCATATCGCCTCTTCATTTTTTGTAAGTGTTGGTTTGCCCATCAAAATCCAAACGGTGTGTGTCGGCATGTGCGAGGCCATTTTGAACCATTGTGAATGTGGGCGTGCTGGAAACTGCAGGAGTATTTAAAGCGTCTGTCAGCAAACAATATGATTTTGAAATGTGACAGCCTCAGATTGCTCACATAAAGACCGCCCACAGGCGGTTAGCACCACAATTGCCCAACCTCAATACAACCCGTCTCCCCCATTGCCTGACTAACCCTTCCGCTCATTTAGTCCCTTCTCTTGCCTCTCTACATATTTATTTATTAATTTCTTATTGGAAGCAAAAAAGCTGAATGGGCATGATTCTTTTGGCTGCTTAATTAAAATATATAATTCATCGCTGCATCAAATGATTTTGATGTCGCGGCGTCTTTCTGGAGTCCGATTTGGGATAATTTGCATATAAATTGGAAAGCCAGGAGGGAAATACAGTAGGTGGGCTATGGTGTGTTTGTGAAGATAGTAGGCATTTCTCTCTCCAAGAAATCCACATGAGGAGCTTCTGCCTTCCTTACTAGTGTCTTACTTTGTCATGAAAAGAAATAGAGAGAATGACACAAAGCATGCAAAGCAACAGCATGAGCAATTGTCTCTAGTTCATTAAGGACCTCGAGACCAGACTAATAAATATACAGTAGCTGACTAAACATCCCTTCTATTCTATTTCCAGTTTTCCCCATAACATCTGATTCTTCTGTCGCTGTGATGTAAGTGATGAGTATAGCAATACTTTGTTTATCGCTGGGGTTAGATTAGCGGACCACCCCCGCATTACATGAAATCCGCAAAGTATAGACCCTATATTTTTTTTTATTTATAAAAGTTTGAAAGCGCTATGAACCTCCCCAGACTCATTTTTCTATACCCTTAAACACATTTTAAAGTCTTGAACATAAAGACATACACAGTAGTACTGTATACCGTGTACATTTCACTCCTTGTAATGTTTTTTTCCAGTTTTAATGAGAAGCATTTATTTTACCACAAAAAAAGTAAAGTAAAAATACTGCATACACCCAAATACCCGCAATGTGACAAATTATAGGCAACATGAATATAAGAAAATCTGCAATGCACTGAATCCACAATAGGTGAACCGCGATATAGCGAGGGAACCCTGTAGTGGAATATGAATGTGTATTGCAAGATAATTCTTTGGAATAATACAGAACCTCTCTGGTTTAGAAATAAAAAGCAATGCTGATGTTATTGTCTGTAGCACCAGCAGATTTTTCTACATACAAAATTCTACATGCATCATGTTAAAATATTAATACTGATATTTCACTGTATATATAAATTATACATTGTCAACAAAACAGGGGTTCAGAACATTTAGAGAGAGATGTTCCCATCCCAGACTTTTAGTTAAATGCACGTCAACATGTAGAAAATGTGAATTAGGTTTTCTAACACCAAAGCACTCAACATACTGTATATTTTCAGAAAACCAAAAAGTCACAACTAAGTCTTCCGAAGACAAAGACAATGAGTCAACTGTCCCACATGCTCGAGACTCATAATATCATAATCTATACTCTTGATTCCTTTGCCTGGGTAGGGTCCCATTTGACAATAACAAGACTATTTTCATTAGTGTGAAAGTAAACAATGGCATTGTGTATTCTTTGTTGTCGAGGTTGTTGTTGTCATTATTATTCTATTTAATTATTTATTTTTATTTCCCCACACATTTTAGATTGGTTTGCATGGTGAGAGGACACATGCATGGAGTGGGGATCTTCTTGGTGTTCCGGCGTCTTTGGGGGCGGGACCTTTTCACTCCTTCCTGATCTCAGGGGTGGGGGGGAACCACTGGGGCGACCTCCTGGGGAGTATTGGGGTTGTGATGGTGACTCGCCCATGTTCCGTGGGTGCTGGGGCGGTGGGGACCCTCTGTTGCTGGCCTCCTTCCTCCTCTTCTCTCTGTTCCTTGCGTCCCGCTGCGGTCGCCTCTTCCTCTTCCCGTGGGGGAGCCGGGCGGTCCCCTGCAGGCTGTGGGGCCTGCTGTGGGGTTTTTGTCCCTGCCTGGTTTTGGGGGTGGGGGGAGGTCCACTTCCCACACTCGGGTGTGGGTAGTGGGTGCTGGCGGGGTGGCACCGGGGTTGGTGCTGCGCGTCTGGGTGGGGTAGCCCTCTTCGTCGGTGGTCGCCATGCCTCTTAATCACTCTCTTAGCACACACTCACACCACGCACTGTATATATTTTTCTCAATGATCACATCTGGGCACAGATACATATCAAAGAGTTCCTGGGGGACTGGTATGGGATTGGGAGGGTTTCAGCACATCTGGGCTAGTCGGGGACCTGGCAGTCATAGTAACAGGGGGGGGAGGTGGGCTCTCACTTAGTTGCATGGCGGTGCTCCTGAGGCGGTGCTCCTGAGGCTCTCGGGTGGACCCCTGGGGCCGATCCCGCCCCTCGATTGATTGGGTGGGGTCCTCAGCCTCCGCGGTGCGGGCACAGCAATTACAGGACACTTCTGTCAGTCTCTGTGCATGTAAAACGGTGTCAATTCACTTGCATGTGTCTTCAGGCACACAGGCCTGGGACTCTTTCACTCACTGGGTGTGGGGCCACTCACTTATTGGGACAAATAACTCATGAATATGCAATCCTCTCACTTATACTCTCGTCCTGTAGACTTTTATAATTCACATAATTAATGCTACCACACTTCAGTTGTACAGTTGGGTTCACGACCCTTGTCCTGCATGCTTCTTCTCCTGTCCTTGTCCTGTTCTATCTTCTCCTGTCCTTCCCTCACAGGGTGTAGCACTACAGCCCCATGCAACACTCATATTTAATGTTTCATTGTTGTAGATAATGTAGTGACTTACTCCTCTCATCCTTTTTACAATTAGTGCTTTGTCTTTTGTCTTTGTTTCTCCCTCCCATCTAGAAACTTTGTTCTGTTCGACTGAACGACTCTGATTCTCAATAAACTTCTATTATAATACTAAGAAACCACAGCGCAAGCTTAAAAACTCCACTGTGACACAGTAAAACTGTTCCGGCATAAAAGGGATACAGATCTTCCATTCTGCTTGACCTAACAGCTGAACAGGACAAACAAACAAACAAACAAAAAATGCCCCACATGCTTTTAGGGAATTTCATTACCTTCAAAAACTTCATTCAAAAATTTCATTACCTTCAAAAACAAAAAACCTTGTCGATCCCGGGGAAACATTCAAACATCAAAAAGGGTCTTCATACAGATGCAAAATCCTTATTCTCATTACTTCACAGTGAGCCAACTACATCAAGTAATTTATTTCTGCTGTTTGTCCTTCCTCTGGGCTATTGACAACTTACACATTTCATTGAGCTATTGCAAGACCGTGACAGAATACCCAAAAATTATTTAATACATTATTAGTTGAATAATACCATATTCCAATTAACCCTTTTTTTTTTGTTATAATAATTTTAATAGACCATTGTTTTTACATTGTTTTATTGTTGTTGAATGTGTGCTTTTAAGCATTGTGCAGTGTCTTACATTCGTGTTTAAAACGTATACACATATATCATTGCTCAAGGGCGGAAACTTTGTATGTCGAAATATGGTAAATTTAATATTTTTTCAAAAATAGATATAAATATTCAATCCCCACGTGGTCTATTTTTATATTTATTTGTATAAATTATTAACCAATGTAAAGTGTTGAAAATTGCTTGAGAATCTATTAATGGCCTTGGACACTTTAAATGTATGGAAGTGTCTTAAAACGCCACCTCTTCTTGATTCCAGGGGAGCCTTGTGGCATTATGTCGCCTTAATATTTATAGGCTTTGTGTTTTTTTAAAACAAAACGAGTGGGAAAAATGGTTTGATATATTTGGGTTGGCCTGTTTTGTGAAAAAAAAAAAGAAAAAAGAGTCATGGAGTTAAAATCTGGGTGCAGATTAATTCCTACCTATTACACTGTGTAGTCATCTGATCGTTTATTTTTTTTTAATGCATCACTCATGGCTCTTAGACCTTGGAAATAGAGTTTGGGAAGATAACATAATGGCAGTTGTAAGCTTTTTTTTTCAGTATTAAAGCCTTTTTTTTCTTGTCGGGAGCTCGGTGCAAACGCAGACCTTGGGCATTGATGTCATCTGTAACGTACTCTATGAGAGTAATAATTTTTAGAAAAATTATTTTCATTGGGAGACCGTGTGCACTGTACAACATGATAGCAATATAAGGTATAAAACCAACCTTTAACGACCGGGTGTTTGATGACCCAAGCACGATAGTGTTTTTTTTATTTACTGTCATAGTTTAGAGATGTGAAGATTCCACCCGACAGCGACAATATGTTGCATTTCAGCATAAAATACAAATGTTTATTCAACATCAAATTGAAGGATAAATAAAATATCAAACGATGATGAGTAAACTTTGCGAATACCCTGAAGATCATGAAATCTTGTCCCTCTGTTGTGTCCTGGGGCTAATTCCCACTGGACCACAATATATACATTTAAACACATTGCCACCCACATAATAACAGATTGTTGAATTTGGAACCTCTAAAAGCATGCTCGCTACTGAATAATAAGACTTCCTCATTCCTACAATGCTTTGCTTTAACATTAATTCCCTCGTCAATCATGAAGGGATTTACTGCAAGTTACCCACAGGGAAGAACGGGGGGTGGGTGGTGGTGGCGACTGGCATTTTGGGCGCTGCGTTCATAGACACACACATAAAAACACGCAATGCTGTGCACAGTTGGCATTTGACACTGAGTGTTGATAGCTGGATGACGGTGACCTTTTTTACTGGCGTTCTGGCTGTAATTGGCTGCTAAAGACAATGTCAATCGTATCTCAAGAGTTGGCGGGGGCTGAGCCTACAAATATCAGCTCATACACAAATGCTCACAATCTCTAATGCATGTGCTTGTGGATGACAGCGACTTGGTCAGAGTGATAAATTTAGCTATTGATCACATGTGACTGTGCTCAGCTGGCTGAGATTTAGAGGACCTAGATGCGTCATGAGTGCTGCACCACTTCTTGTTGTAGTGGTTTGTGGTGTTTTTTTTGCATCCCGTAGTTGCTATATTTAACATGTTGGTTCTTTAAACTTAATACATAACACGAGTATGTCAAAAAAGCAAGTTAAACTAAAGAAAATACTCTGAATAAAACCTGCAAACATCATTGCTATGGCATCATACAGGTAGTAGATCCATGATGTGCATGTACAGTATCGGTGATATTTTGTGTGTGTGTTTTCTTTTTTTTTTTATTTATTTGAGCATGACAGTGAGTGTATGTGTGCATGTGAGAGTGTTTTTTTGTCTGCACCCAGCCATCTGGACCTCCTTGTGTGTCTAGAAGCAGATTTAGGTGGTTAGAAATTCTGGAAAAACACGGTGTTACCTCCAGCCCTCTCACCTCTGAACTCTATAAGTGTATCAAAGCAAAGAAAACAGAACACTTTGTGTGTCAATGTGTGTGCGTGTCTGCGTGTGATTGAGCGTGTGTGTGTCAGCATTCTTAAGGCCTATAAGGCTTTGAATGATGGGTGTAGACTCCCCTTTGTGAACAGTGAGCCTCCGGGAGCTTCGCAGCATGTGTGTGTGTTTGTGTGTGTATTGTGTGTGCATGAGGAGCGAGAGAAAGAGCGAGACAGAGAGAGTGTGATGTACGGGCTGTGATGTTCTCAACAGAAGTGTTTTTCCAGGGAGTTAATCGGAACCAGAGATGAGGACTTGCTCGCAGAGGATGAAGTGTGCACACATGCCCATATACATGCGCACGTGCGCGCACACATACACACACACACACACACAAACACACAGACACACACATACACATTTGCTGCCCTATGCCTTTCCCAAATTGAATAATGCCGCCCTTACCTGCATTAACTCTGATGCCATTTTTGTTTCTGTATATTTGCTTTTTGTTGGCTTATTGCATTAATAGAATATTTAAATTTTCCTTCACTAGAAAAGAATGTCAAATCAAATCATAGTTAACTGGCAACAAGTCATATTTCTTCATGTTACAAACAGCTTGATATAGCTTCCTTTTAATTATTATTATTATAATCTACTGTATCTGAAAATAATGCTGAATGTGATAATAATGTGAATGCTACAATGCCTCATTTGTGATTTTTGTCAAATTAAAAAAATATACACATGTATATTTGCCTATCCAAGAAGAATTGTAGAGGGTATTTGAATGAAATCCTTTTGAAGAGTCGTGAGCTGTAGGACTTTTTTTCTTTAACATGAATTTGGAAGGGATCTATTTTAAATATAATTAAAAAGTAATGAACTAGAATTTTGTAGTGGGCGAGCTGGAGTCTATCCCTATTGACTTTCGGCAAAGGGTAGGTTACACCCTGGATTGGTCACCAGTTGGCCGCAGGACCCGCAGACAAAAAAAAACAAAAAAAAAACATTCAAACTCAGATTAACAACTTCGGACAATTAAGGGTTTTCAATAAACCTAACATCACCTCGTCAAACACGCTTTGGGGGAAGGTTGTAATTTTGAATTTATCATAGTATTTGCCTTCAACACAGCTAAATTCCAAACACATGCTACAAATCTAATGTTGAAGAATCAAAAGGCAGATGCAACGTACAACCAACGTGCTGGAAAGAGTCAAGGGTGACAGATAAATAAGAGACTCAAAGAAACAGGAAAATGTCCTGTTGAATTTCAGATGAGAATGTTTGTGTGATTTTGTGTGTTTTTGTATGTTTGTGCATGCAGGAATGCAAGTGGCTGAGTGTTTCTCTGCTTACTTTGGAAACTAAAAACAGTATATTGACTCAGCCAGTTTGCTAAGCCATTTAGGTAAATATAGCAGATACAGTAGAGGCATAGACTGAATTTACAATATTTTCCATTAAAAGGTTACTTGTATGTGTAGAGTTGATTCTAATATCATGTAAGCATATTTAAAAGATGAGTAGCTCTTCAACCAACCAAGCACACGCACGTGCACATGCACACAATTGAGAGAAATGACAATTTACAAGAAAACGTTTTACACATAAAGACTGATTTGCTAAAGGTTTGCATATGCAAAAATGGACACAGACTTGATTACTTATGCAAACGTTTGTGGAAGCTGATCTACTGACCAGGCACACCCAGGATTGCGTCTGCTAATTTAGGATGCGCAACATGATTTATCAAACCTGAGATGAGTTTTGCGTCTTTAAATAGTGCATCTGAATGGCAGGTACAAACCAGAATGTTAGGAGGTGGCAGTATAGCGCAGGCAAAATGAGAGGTTGTGGGGGAAAAGTTTTCCGCTTGTGTAAAAAATTTTTAAATCCCAGAACAAAAAATTAGCGCGACATATTGTCTATTCAGCAATGCAAATTTGGAGCACACTGTGACAGTCACTGTCTGGTGCTAGGCCATCCCAGAGCAGTTTTATGGGTGTGCTGGTCCGAGCTTTGACCGCAATATGACACATACAGCCGATTGCCAAGCATTTGGGATAAGTTAAATCAACAAAAACAATGGCTTTTATGCAGTTTCTGGCTTCCCCAAATGTATTGGAATGATGACATTTCTGCAGCTCATTAATTTGTTTGTTTGCCTCTTCCACTAACACTTCCAATTCCATCTCTTGAAACATCATTTTGTGGTCGCGGTTCTCTCTAAACTTTTTTATGAAAACCGTCAGAGCTAGTTAATGGAAAAAAAAAACCTCTTGTAAATATGACACAAGCTGTTAGCGTGAGTGCACATGCAATTTAGCGCCTGCTATTTGGGATCTTCGTAAAAGACTGCAATTTTAGTAGATTATGAGCATTATGGCCACCAACAACGCATGCAATCTGCTAGAGTGAATGCCCAATTTTGCGCCTAATATTTTAGATTTCAGGCCCATAGTTTCAGTAAAAGAATCTTAGGTACTCATACAATAACAAAGCACGGAACGACCCAGAAAGAAGTGCACGGGAGCTGGTCAGGAGACCCAATGACCAGATAAAAATACTGTACAAACAACATTGAAGCCTTGTAAAGTGGAACATTGGATTTAATGGACAGAGAATAGTGTCCGGTTGGAACTCAAAATGTCCCTTTTTAGCGGACAAAGTCTCTTAGTTCCAGAATTGGTCGCTGTTGTTTCCTGGTGCAATCAACAGACTGGTACCTGTATTTATATGTGCCGCTGTTGTCACAGATAAGAAGACTATTAAATTCGGCTAACCGATGTGCTTATGTGGTGGCCATGTTGGCAGGGGCAACATTCCCATCAAAGGCAATGCATGGATATTACCTTAGTGTCAACGTAAGCAACCAGCTCAAAAGGGGTGTGTCGTACCTACCTTTTAATACCTATGGCTGTTGTTGACCTGAATGCTCGTGTCTTGTCTCTCGAACATTCTAAACTGATTACGACTGACGCGACCCTCGATTCGTCACTACAACAGCCGCCGGCATGTCATTATCACCCTTCCCAAGCACCAGCGATCACGGCACTTCCACTGCAGTATTAGACAATTATAAAAACGTTTAAAGGTAATTTTAGGTCTACTAAGACATTTCAAACTTTTTTACATTTATTTGCAATCATTTTTGACTGTAATGGGTCTTTTTAGGGCACGACATACAGCTTCAAAAGACGAGCCCTCCCACCTATTAGTATGTTAAATTGAGGTTCCACTGTACTTCAAAATGTTAGTTCACAGCTCCGCTTCAGTATCCTTTTTATTTGAAATTCTTCTTTACACGGCACTGTGTATAACTCAGAGGAAAAATAAATTCAATCTACTAAAAGTCATTTGTAAAGAGATTGTCAGTACAAATAACAGTATTTCTTGTGTTTAATATAAAAGTGTTCACAATGTTTATAATGAAGTCCACTCATATATTGATTATACTCTATGTCCACTGCATGTACATGGAAACGAGCCATTCTTGACATACATATTGGCTTCAGTATTTATCATCGATGATGATGTAGTAGCTATTAAACATCGTTCAAAATTAAGTTTAATCAACTGTATAGAGTACATGGGATATATATATAATACTTTTATTGTTTATGTGTTTTAAGACAATATTCTCCATTGTACTTGATTGTATATATATATATATATATATATATATATATATATATATATATATATATAATGTTTATATATCCCTATATATATTAGTACAGCACCCTGATTGGATATTTAGCGCGGTAGACACCCTCAAGTGTACAACAAGGATTATTTTTCCAACTAAGGGGACAGGGAGTTGATAATTTGCCTTTAATCTGAAGAATTGCTAAACTGTACAATGTGATGTAATTCTTTCCTTCCTGCTTGGGGATAATCACTACATTAAGACTCTATCACCATCATTCATCAGAATCAGTTAGTAAAGGGGAATTAATAAATGTATGTCATTTAGGTCACAAATTGAATACCAAAACATGAATGAGCTGCAAGCACTAAGCATGCTGAACAATCAAGAGGTCATCTAATGTCACACTTGAGTGCTCAGGAGCAGAGATATTTAGACCTGAGCAGCTCTATTTCACAGACCTACACATAGTCCTTGCTGACTAAACACTGATGTCATTTTCTGAGCTCACCCTTTGTCAATATGAGTGTGTCATTTATTAGCTCATTCCACTTGCAATTTTAAACCACACGCCCTATAGGTACACATACTGTCAGTTTCCCCCTTTCTTTTCCGTCTCTCACAGTGATGTTCTAATTCAACATTTGAACTAGAGCTGTCTGTCTCTTTCACTCTGTATCTGTGTCTCATATTCCTCCCCTTCTGCCTTTCTGTCACCCTCTTCACCTCCCCTCTACCCATGTCTGTTCACTGTTCTCAAACGCTCTCGCATCTGTCACTGGCTATTTTTGCTTTTCAGTAATTCCACCTTTTCTCCCTCTCCACTTTCTAGGTTCTCTCTTACTCTCTCTCTCGCTACATATCGTGCTACTTCTGGTGTAGTCGTCCAGTAAATGCTGATGACAGCAGAGCACCACACCTCCCCTGAGGGATCGTTATTATAATGATACAACAATGACGAAGCAGGGACAGTGACAAAGCTGGAATGCGCAACGCTTTTGGACTAAACCAGTTTTTAATTTGTGTTCATATAGTCTAACATGGCAGCACGTTAAACCAAGTGGTGAGTACGTTTCCCTCACAATTTTGAGGCAGAGGTTTAAATCTCAGCTCCAGGTTTCGTGTGTGGCGTTTGCATGTTTTCTGCAGGTCCTTCGACTTTTTCACACGTTCCAAAAAACATCCACACAAGGTTAATTAAAGACTCTAAACTGCCAGTAGGTGTCAGTATGAGTGTGAATGTTTGTTTGTCGATATTTCCCCTGCGACAGACTGGTGACAAGTTGAGGGATAGTCTTGCCCAAAGTCAACTAGGATAATTTTATCAGCTGTCAGCAATACAGATCAATTAGACTGACAAGTCAGAGTCAACACTACAAATCTCACTATATATGTTTTTGTATTTTACCTGAAGCCAGTCAAAAGAAGAGATAGCTATGTACAGTATTCAGTCTTCAGAGCTGTTATGTGCATTTATTTCATGTTCAATCAATCTATAAAAGCCTTTATTTATCCATCCATACATCCATTTTCTGTACTGCTTATCTTCACCAGGGTCGCGGTCGTGCTGGAGCCTATCCCAGCTATCTTCGGGCTAGAGGCAGGGTAGACCCTGAACTGGTCACCAGCCAATCGCAGGGCATATAAACAAACAACCATTCGCACTCACATTCACACCTATGGGCAATTTAGAATAGTCAATTAACCTACCACATGTTTTTGGGATGTGGGAGGAAACCGGAGTACCCGGAGAAAACCCACGCAGGCACGGGGAGAACATTGTGCCACTTGATCAGAGCCTGGAAACATGGTGAGATGATTCAACTCCATTTCGTTTACAAAGTAATAAGAGCGCCCCCCCCCCCCCCCCCCCCCCACCCACACACACACACAAGAACGATAATACCCCAAATGTTAATAAGCTTAACAGCATAAACAGGAATAGAAATGAAGGAAAGAAACTTAAATGGTCAATCAACATAACCCGAACAAATAAAGTTTAATTTCCGTCAGCCTGAGGTCATTTTCAGGGGTCGGAATGCTTGTTGAGTTGTTGAAATTGGCTCCACCTGCATGATTGTTGAAAGAAGGAAGTAACATTTATTTGTTCACGGTGAGCTCCAAGTCAGTGGCTGTGTAGTTTCAAATGAGTAGCTATTTTCATATAGATCATTAGTCATACAATTTGAAAAGATTAGAATAAAATAAGTAAATTAATGCAAGACAGCAGCGTAAATCTCAAAGGTAAATTAAACCATCCAACATCACAGAGACGTCTAAGTGTGTGCGTGTGTGTGTGTGCGTATGTGTGTGTGTGTGTGTGTGTGTGTGTGTGCGTGTGTGTGTGCTCCCTTGGCTCAACAAGGTCTTGACAGATCTATTAGTATTCTCTTCCCCATTGTCCACAACATAAACACAGAGTACAAATATTACACAAACAAACACACACGCAAACGCACACACACACACACACACCTGTACAAATGTGCCCCCGTCCTTTCAATATTCATTAGCAAAGCAATCTGTTATACAGGCTTGGCCAAGCACTGCGCCTGCCGGCCACCTCTGTGCACACACCTTGCATCCGCTGTGGAAAATATAACATCAAAGATGCTTCGAAGGTCAACATGAAATAAATCCCAAAGCAAAACAGTGGACATAATAGAAAGGAGGAATACAAATGATAAAAATAATTTCCTACTCTTCTTTATAAAATAAGCGGACAGTTACTTATCATGGCAAATTGGGAAACAAATATTCTGCTTGTGATGTCAGAACTCTTTGCTTGAAAATGATATCTTATTTTTCCTATCATGGGATATAATTAGACCACAATTTCTGGCAATTAGTGTTAAGTCATTTCTGTAAAAGGCATAATAACAATAGCAGAACAAGAAAAACAGGAACGAGTTTGGACTCTCACTATAGTACAGTTATAGTTTATTCTATGTCCATAAAGTAAACAAAACAATGCACAAAAATCCAAATGGCAAGCCAAAAAAAAATAAAAAATCATACTTTGATGTCATAAAAAGCAGTAAAGCCAAAAATATTTCATGTCTCAAAGCAAACGCTGAAAACATCCACCTGGCCAGAGTTTTCTCGAAAGTTAATTTTCAGGGACCTAAAAAAAAGTCTTCTGTAGAGTAAAATGGCCAAGAAGCATCAAATATGTGCCTGTGACCTTCTTCACGTGTAACTTTTGTCCTCACGGTAGTCATCACACAGTGGTGAAATTCTTATTCATTAATACAAATTTCAGGAAATTGCCAACATAATACTTCTGAGCAGATGCTGTAAGAATCTTGCAAAGAATGAAGAGGTCAAAGGGTCATTGCCTCACAGAACGGATATCGTCAATTATCTGCTTTAATTAAAAAGAGAAAACAAAATCACTTTTAAAAGCAGATGTAATATTTGCTTTTTTGTAGTATGTAGTGTAGTAGTCACGTATTTCTGTTGAATGGACATGAATGGACTGACTGTCCTCTGGCTTAATTGCAGTAAAATGCAGTACTAATTTTAAAACAAAGACGGAATTAACTGGATATCATATTATTCGGAAAGGCGGAATTAACTGTGTGAAATTGTTGCAAGGGATATAAAGAGGTTCCGAAACAAACATAATAGAGTAATATAGAAAGAACAATTTTCCACAACCAATTCACATGGACTTGATTAAAGTTTTTAATGCAGTAGATACACACATGCACAGTTGCATTGTACAACATTCATATTGTTTATATAACTATGTTTGTCTACCTAATATCAAAAACTCATCTAAGACTCTTATGCAACAGCATTTAGATACTCAACATTTAAAATCATGATGCTCACCTGCGGAGTCGGGAAGTCGGGTCTCCCGCAGTGTTCAGCCAAATATCTATTAACACAAACTCCCTAAAGTGTTCTGTCTGAATGAATTAACCCATAGGAGAGCAGGAAATATAAACAACTTGGAAAAGATCAGAACAGTGATAATTTAGCTTTGCAAAAGCAAGCTTCAACCTGTGGGTGGGAACTATTTGCATGAAAATGTCAAAACAAGAAACTAAGATTTACTGTTGTTGGCGGTTTATAAGGCGTTAGGGACACATTATACGGGTCTGGAACCAAATCTTATGAAATGCTTGATTGACTGAGAAAAACAAAAGTAACTCAAAGATCCATCATATTCTGCTATTGACTGAAGTTCACATAAGGACATGTTTTGTTACTTACAATGATAGCTCATATTGACTGTATATAGCAATTAGGTTCTGCAGTTCTTGGTTGCTTTTCCTCTCAAAGGCCAAAAGGATGGAATATGGTTTAAGTAAAGCTCATACAATTCTAAATGTCAGCCTGCCTGTTCGTCCGTCTCTGTTTTAAGATATTTGCCCTTGGGATAACAAAGACAACCATGAAAAAACTCAATACCAAGTTATTTTTTTTAAGATTATTCAATATCTTTCACATTGAATGTTCTATTTAGGTTTAAATACAAGTTGCTGTGTAGGATAAAGCTTAATAGCTTTTCACACTCTATTTTCAACTGGTTTGTTTACACGCTTTAGAGGAAATTGAAAATATGTCAAAAAATAAGAGCTGAAAACCACACCACTTTACAAAAAAGTAATAATTCTCTGGCACCTTGCTGTTAATTACAAACTCAGTTAAGGTTTGACGTACAAATGTTTAAACAGCCTTTCCATTTTTTATTATCTGGGAAAAATGTAAACAATTTAATGAATCACCTCACAGTATTTCTCCTCACTATAATGGAACAAATACCCACTTATGTCAAGCTGCTGTACTTTAAATCGCTTCATTTTCTGGTGTTTGTCTTGACAAGAGTCGACACAGAGATGAATGTTAATCAAAAGGACTATAATTACACTATAATTAGAGGCATATGCATAGCTGTTTAGCTCAGTTGTGTGAAATGCCTGGCAATTGCCACCAAAGTCCCCATTCTATTACTTTCATTCTCACTCAGACACACGCACATAATTACCTGAGTCTGTCTGTCTAGTAGAACCAATGTGAGGGGTGTGTATGACTCAAAAGAACACACACACTGGTAAATGGAGGGACTGCGCAAGGACACACTCCACTGTATCTCTTCCTGGTAGCGGTCTGCATATGAAGAATTCATACCCAAGATGTCACACAATTTAAACTAACGGCTACACAACCTGCTCTCTGTTACCGACTTCATTACTCAAGAGGCACGGCTAAAGAGAACAGTGTAAATAAGAAGTGAGTCCTCATTGCATTTAACTTCCAAGTGACTTATGTCGAAGAAGATTATTTCTTGCGCCCAATGTTTGCGGTAAGACTCATGTTTCCTATTTTTGGAGTTGCCTGTAATGTCACCGGTTTAGGATTTAATGTCCAGCCTGTTGTTGCATTCATTGTAAGCTGCAAATGGATAAAACTGTCAGCTTAATGTCAGGGGATAGGAGAGGGATGGGACAAAGCAGAGAGAACTAATGTACAAAGTAGAAGGAGGAAAGAATGTAACAGGAGAGGCTATAATCAGTTACATCACTCCCAGAGAAAGCATGAACTGTGACCGCTTTGACTCCCTTTGTAAGAAATGAGAAGAAATATTAATTATTTGCGACATGATAAATGTATTCTAAATGTAATGAAATTGTACAAATTGCACATCTTGTTCTAAGAACACCATCTAACAATTAGCACTCAAAATGTTATTGGGCCTCTTCAGAAAATCAGATCTCTTCACCTTTGTACCACCTTTCCTTAACCTTTGTGGAAAACGTCATTGGGTCAAGGCAAACTTATTAAGTGCTTCTTTTCGGACATAGGAAAAAAACAGCACTGTTTAAAACTGAATTCAACTTTACTAACTACTTACTAGCCAACGTCAATGTGTCACAGTGATGAGTATCTTGCGTGAAACTGCAGCATACTTTGGCGGTGGCGTGTTGCTGCCAATATTGCTGCCATAAAGGATTATGGGAAACAAATATCCCATTTCCTTTCGTAAAACTTGTTCTATGCTCAAGTTTGGTTGAAGGTTTCACTGAGGTACCTTTCCCAAGCATTACTTAGAATTCAAACAATCGTTCCTTCAAGTACTTCCAGGCCAAGGAAAAGGAAAGCGCTTTAGCAAAATCCAATACACATGCAGTAGACGCCTGACAATATAAAGTAAGTAAATGTAAACAGGCATCTAATGAGTCATCTATATGTACCATTAGTACTAAGCTTTAAATTTTGGATATTTAAATTTTGTGCCACACAAAGCTTAGAGCACAGTGCACCCACCATGGTTCATGTTGTTTTGCATGCTACTGTATGTTTTAAGCTAGCGTATGTTTTACCATGCCTGCGCCCAATAATACAGTGCGCCTTATGTATGTGTTAAATACAGAAATAGACCCCGTAACTGAGACTGCACCTTTTAATACGGTGCGCCCTATGGTCGTGAAAATACGGTATGTTGAAGTGACACGTCCTGTATTTGAGGGAGAAGAAGAAACTAGGAGAGTCATCACCGCATTTGTACTAGTACTTCAGGTGCATGTTTTCAAAATCAAATTGTCTATAAGCCATTTAATTTAAAGGGAAAAGTTGCACAAGGCGGCAGGGTGGCCGACTGGTTAGACCGTCAGCCTCACAGTTCTGAGGACCTGGGTTCAATCCCCGGCCCCGACTGTGTGGAGTTTGCATGTTCTCCCTGTGCCTGCGTGGGTTTTCTCCGGGCACTCCGGTTTCCTCCCACATCCCAAAAACATGCATAAATTGGAGACTCTAAATTGCCCGTAGGTGTGACTGTGAGTGCGAATGGTTGTTTGTTTGTATGTGCTCTGCGATTGGCTGGCAACCAGTTCAGGGTGTAGCCCGCCTCCTGCCCGATGACAGCTGGGATAGGCTCCAGCACGCCCGCGACCCTAGTGAGGAGAAGCGGCTCAGAAAATGGATGGATGGAAGTTGCACAATGTAATGAGATACACTACAAGTGTTATAACATTACTGACACTATCAGAGAGACATTAATTACCATATGGTTATTATTTGATAGTTTGAAGTAAATGTTTTATGCATCTCTGTGAGAGTCAAAATATTAGAGACTCCTCTTTGTATGATCGATTTTGAAGTTTTTCTTTTTGTTTAGGTGTCAAATCTAAACTAAAAGTCTTCTGAAAGAGTATTCCATTTAAACATGGATGGGAGGAGCAAATCCCTGTAATATTTAACAACTACAACATTACAGACAACTGTTTTTTGTATGTAGACATGTTAGTGCCCTTATTTATTGTGCACTTCCAGCTACTTCCATCTTTTTTCTATTCCGACAATTATTTACAGGCATCTTTCAATTTGTCTAGCACCCCAACCATCTCATTTGATTTTCATCTCCCTAATTCAACGTTTGACAGCCCTTAATGACTACCTGGCAATACATGTATAGCTCCTTTGCTGTATTTTCACCCAGCCCTTTAATTTCCTCTCCTCTGCATAGACACCCATTCCCGATGCTCAATCCAATCCATCCAACTCACTCCTCCCACTTACCCCAGATCATTCACTTCCTCCACTCTTCATCTGCATCCCTTCATCATCTTCACCTTGCTCCTGCTCATTCCACCCTTTCATCATTCCTCCCGCCTCCCTTTTCTGAGATAATACATTTGAAGCCCCAGTGATCTATTGATTCCCTGAACTGAAACACCTTTCAGAAAGGTAATTTTTTTAAGGAGGCAAAGATTAGGCAGAACCTCAGCACTTTTCAAGGTGAGCAGGGCTCCCCCACATTTTTTAAAGAGGGCGACGTTGGAAGGAACAATGATTTGAAGTGCTAAATACATCTGAAGCTGTTCTGTTTGTTTTGCAATTGGTGACGTCCTCACATGAAAAATATTGACTTCAGTCACTGCCAAGGAAGTTATGTTTTCATTGCTATTTCACTTTTACATGACTAATAGCGAAGATTAAACTACAAAATGGATTTCCACCTGCAGCACAGGTTTCTACTTTAGTTTTCCACTGCCCCTCTCATTTCTGACTCTGACCTTGCTGGAATTTGCAAACTGACAAACCACAAAACTTCTGTGAGAATGTCCTTTGGACCGATGGGATTTTTTTTTGGCAAGTCACATTATGATTACAGATGTAAAAAAGAGGCAGACAGAGACAAGAACACGATACCTACTATGAAACATGGAGGAGGCTTGGTTATTTTCCGGAACTACTTCAGAGCATCCGGCATAGGGTGTCTTTTATTCTGTGCAGGGTACAACTAAATCTCAAGACTATCAAGCAATTTTGGAGTGAAATGTGCTGCTCGGCCAGCCCAAAAAGCTTCTTAGCTACAGGTCATTGGTCCTCCAATAGGTCAAAGACCTGAAACACACGACTAAAAACACCCAAGAGCTGCAAAAAATTTTTATAAAATAACAATAATAATTTGAACATTCAGAAGTGGCCCACTATGAACCCTGATATAAATCATATTATAAATTTATGGAAGAAGCTGAAACATGCAGACAGCTAGAGCAGTTTGCTGACTAGGAGTCCGTCAAAATAAGTACACAGGTAAGAAACACTCATTGAGAGTTACAGATATCATTTCCTTGCAGTGACTGCCTCAAAACGTAGAACAAAATGTTAAGTTCAGGGTGCTATCATTTTTGTCCACGCTAGTTTCATCAGTTACATTTTGAAAGTAATCTTAGACCACAATCTAAAAGCAATGCCTGATTTTCATTGGCTAATTTTCAATAAATTTCAAGTTTCAAGTTTGTTCAGTGGCCTTTGTGGGTTTTTCTTTCTTTAATAGAAGGCCTTGTGTGTATCTCACATGGGTGAGAGCAAACGGCTACCACCTTGCTATTACTCTATTGTACATCAAATGGTCTAATTATTTGCTTGAGGTCTGGCAAAACATGATGTGGCTCAAATTGGATGACCTCATAGGACCATGCATGTAATTCTTTCAAAAGAAGCGACTCAGTGACCACCAGATGAGATTATGGTGTGATTGATTGATGATTGATTGGCAATCACAAAACCTCCATTGCGTTCATTCAAGGGTCAGCTATAGCAAACATGTTTGCTAAGAGTCTGTCTGTTTTTCTCACGTTTGTTCCGGCATCTCACACACATAAGACTTCATAAATATGCTATAATGGTTCTCATAGTTCATACTTTTGTCACATGACTTTGGAACCATATGTTCTAATCTACTTTGTGGATAAAACAATTTTTGCATATTGTCGAGGGAATGAAGGGAGCCAAGAAAATACGTAGGCCTAGGAATGTTGCTGACCGAATGTTGTGGATAAGGAGAAGATTGGATGTTTCAACAGCGGGCTCCCCATAATCAAAGAAAACAAAAAGGGCAGACAAATAGTATCCATCCATCCATTTTCTGAGCCGCTTCTCCTCACTACGGTCGCGGGCGTGCTGGAGCCAATCCCAGCTGTCATCGGGCAGGAGGCGGGGTACACCCTGAACTGGTTGCCAGCCAATCGCAGGGCACACAGAAACAAACAATCATTTGCACTCATATTCACACCTACAGGCAATTTAGAGTCTCCAATTAATGCATGTTTTTGGGATGTGGGAGGAAACCGGAGTGCCCGGAGAAAACCCACGCAGGCACGGGGAGAACATGCAAACTCCACACAGGCGGGGCCAGGGATTGAACCCGGGTCCTCAGAACTGTGAGGCTGACGGTCTAACCAGTCGGCCACCGTGCCACCGACAAATAGTATACCATTGCTAATTTGAGATAATACAACCTATTGTAGTTTAAAACAGGCAGTAAAGACTAAAGTCGGATGGAAATACACAAAGAATGATAATGGTAGTAGAAGTATTAGTAGAACAAGTAGAAGAAGTCTGTAATTAGATATTGAATGAGACCCACGATACACCATTGGAATGTCCATTTAATCATCATATATCTTGTGCTGTAACATAGCGCACAGAAACAATGCATTTCAACTAAAACATTCAACAAAATATGGGGGTGTGCATTGTTACGGAAAATATATTTTTGCTGAAATAATTGGCTAATTACTGCTTTTGTTCCTTGAATTTTAACAGATTTGGGGTTTGCATTTTGATTGCTGCTTTGCCTCAGATGTGGTTTGCGTCATTAAAGAAAATGTGTTTGATAAGAAGTGGCTTTTGCTCGGTAAAATAAATTCAACAGATGATTGTAAAATCTCTATATGAAAATGTATTCACTGGAGAAATTGTTATTCTGATCTACAATTCCATTATGACTAGAACCCTCAATTTATAATTCAGCAACAACCTCCTGCCTAAGTCACTTGTTTACTTTATATATACAAGTATAATTCTCTCTATCATCCATCCATCCATCCATTTTCTGAGCCGCTTCTCCTCACTAGGTTCGCGGGCCTGCTGGAGCCTATCCCAGCTATCATTGGGTAGGAGGCTGGGTACACCCTGAACTGGTTGCCAGCCAATCGCAGGGCACATACAAACAAACAACCATTCACACTCAAATTCACACTCACATTCACAACTACACAGAACTTTAGAGTTCTCAATTAACCTACCATGCATGTTTTTGGGATGTGGGAGGAAACCGGAGTTCCCGGAGAAAACCCACGCAGGCACGGGGAGAACATGCAAACTCCACACAGGCGGGGGTGGGGATTGAACCCCAGTCCTCAGGTCTGTGACGCAGACGCTCTAACCAGTCGGCTTCTCTCGATCAGTTTAACTAAATTAACACACTGTTATGATTTCCATTTGTTGGAGTCATGGTAACTTATTGGAGTTCAATACATTCTTATTTCAAGTCCATTACTTTCAAGAGGCTTGCCATTTTTGACAATCTCATATTGCTGGAAGGTGGAGTGAATTATTGTTCATATAATTGAATTAACACACTGATTCATAGCTGAGCTGTAAAACCTTAATCTCTCATAAAACCGCTCCCAGTGGCTAGGTTGCTAATCATTGCAGCTCCTTTGGATGTCTTTCGTTGTGAATTGGCAGCATTAACGACATTTTGAGATTTGCTTCGAGTTGAATGGGTTTTCCGTGTGCTAAGAGACAGAGAGGTATTAAAGGGGCTTGCTGAGAGGCATGGTGAGGAAGACATGGGAGGCAAAGCAGAGACAAAGCGGCTGGATAAAGGCAGCTAAAGAAAGCCAATAAAAATAGTTAAGGGGGTAGGAAGGAAATTTGTTATGTAATGAGCTAATTACATTTCATAGACTAAGCAGCAGAAAGAGCGAGAGAGAAAGGCTTGTAAATGGCTTGATTGGCAAAAATCAGGAAAGCAGAAAAGTGTACTTGGGCCCAGAATGTCATTTCTTCACACTTGAGGTGATAGGGGTTTGTACCAAATCCTTGAGCTTGCCGGGCCAAAGTGTGGATTAGTGGCAGTCCTCCTCTTTTATTCTCCGTTTAAGTGTACCGTCACTTTACGTCGAACGCCCGAGGCAAGGAGCAGGGGAGCTGATTTCATGGCAGCTTTTGTCGAAGGTGGGGACACCTTTCACCCTAACCCTCTTACAGTCCCGAGTGTTTATGCTCTTACTGTCTGAGAGCTCGTCTCTTGCTGTTTTATGTATGTGCCTTCTACCCTTCAGCTCGCTACGAGCCTCGCTCATGTATTTGGGCTTTATTTCCTCAACCAGCACTCTTATTGGCTCCAGAGGCCTGCAGCTTATATGCAGGTTTTCAGGAATAGGCTTGCCCACAACAACAGTTTATGATTTAGCTTGAATAATATCAATATAGATCTATGACCTAGATGGATTAAAGTTAATTTTTGACTTTCAAAAATAAAAACCTCAATCTCTTTGTGAGTTTTTGGTAAAGATGAGGTATTCTCAAATGTCTAAATGGTTGAATCCTTATTTTTGAAGACATCACACAAATGCAGCCACAGACTTTTGCACACCCTTTATGAATCACAGGTCTTGCCTGAGACGCGGTAAGCTAACAGTCTCTTTTGGCAGGGCAGTATCTCACCTTTGGCTGACTTGCACATTTAACTTCCCACATCAGAGAAGTTGTTCAAAATATGGATGTCTAATTTTAACTGTAACCATGAAGAGTCTAAATGTAAGGAAACTCAAAACAGAATTGTTAATGAGATTACTAGACTGAATATTTATCAAAATGCAAGGGCTATTTTCTTAAATTGTTAGAAAGAAATTCCCATCTGGTGGTCCCAAGCCCAGTTAAAAATGGGAGGGTTGCATCAGGAAGGGCATCCGGTGTAAAAAACTGTGCCAAACAAATCATGCAAGTGACTCACTGTGGCCACCTTTGACAAGGAAAAGCCGAAAGTCACTTCTTCTATGAGAGCACAACACCTCGCTAGGATTACTACCAACGACCTCTCTTACTGAGACCGCAGGTGGAACAACCGGGGCACATTTTCACCTCTCTCGGTGCAGTTAAGACTTACTGGCTGGGATCACTGCCTCCTTTCTTGAGCCTGCTAGCTAGTTGTCGCTAGCTAGCTGCTCCTTCTTCAGAGCGCGAGCCGTGGAGGACTCTCGACTTCGCCGCCCCCGCTTCATCCAGCAAAGTTTTTGCTTCTCTCTTTGTTTGTGTTCCTGAAGCGAAAATAGTATGCAAACCAAATTGTATGTCAACTGGAAACCGAAGTTTCACTCTAGATCCATATTATGTGAATTAAAAACTCCACATTACCCATGTGCATGTGAAAGATTGTTAGAATTATTTGTTTGTTTTTTTTTGTCAACATTTGCTCTGCAATTGGCTGGTGACCAGTCCAGGTTCTACCTCACTTCTCAAAAGTCAGCTGGGTGAGGCTCCAGCTCACCCACCACTCTAAGGAGCGCGACAGAGAATAAATGCATGGATACAAATTTGAAATCAAGTTCAAAGGTAAAACAGCCGTACAACACACTTTTATATTAGTTCAGTATTTACAATTTTTTCTATCCACCCATCCATTTTCTATACCGCTTATCCTCATTGGGGTCGCGGGTGCCTCTCACAGCTATCTTTGAGCGAGAGGGGGGTACACCCTGAACTGGTCGCCAGCCAATCGCACGGCACATAGAAACAACCATTCGCATCCACATACACACCTATGGGCAATTTAGAGTCTTCAATCAAACTACCCCGCATGTTTTTGGAATATGGGAGGAAACCGGAGTACCCAGAGAAAACCCACACAGTCACAGAGAGAACATGCACATTCATTTACAATTTTATCTCATTGAAATTACTCAAAAACCTACCTAACCTAAAAGTTTTACAAATTACGATTGTAGCTTTTAGATTTAATTTGAAGTTCTAAACAAATCCAGCGGCATGGTGGACAACTGGTTAGCACATCAGCCTCACGGTTCTGAGGACCAGGGTTCAAATCCCAGCCCCGCCTGTATGGAGCTTGCATGTTCTCCCCGTGCCTGTGTGAGTTTTCTCCGGGTACTCCGGTTTCCTCCCACATCCCAAAAACATGCATGGTAGGTTGGAAACTCTAAATTGCCCTTAGGTGTGAATGGTTGTTTGTTTCTATGTGCCCTGCAATTGGCTGGCGACCAGTTCAGGGTGTACCCCGCCTCTCGCCTGAAGATAGTCGGGATAGGCTCCAGCACGCCCGCGATCCGAGCGAGGAGAAGCGGTACGGAAAATGGATGGATGGATAAACAGATCCTTGTTCTTATATTTTATTGCTGCAAGTCAATTTTTTTACAGAAACAATTACAACACATATAGCTGAATTTACAGCTGAAAACAGCATTCCTTACGGATAAACATTCTCTTTTGTTTGGTTATGTTTTGCTGTGAGTCATTGCACAGTCTCCATAAACAGGCACTCTAATGGCTGCAAAATATTACAAACACTGTCAGCATTGTGTACAGTCCAACTCTCCCTCACACGCATAAAATTTAACACATACGCCTATGTGCATTCACTCATTGCCATACATCAATGTAGCATCAATATAAACCACCCCCAGACACACTCAAACACATCATCTTCTAACGTCAATGATGCGTCAACGCCGGCAGCAAGCACGGGAAGATGGTAGAGGGGAAAGGGAAAAGGAGAGCAAAAAAAATCAATAAATGAAAAGCACAGTAGAGTTCGTACTGTATTTATCATTTGCACAGATTTTTGACAGTCCATTCCAATTTACCCAAGTACATTGACTAAGGCATTTGTATATGTTTTATTGGGGCATAGATTAGATCAATATCAGCCATTAACTTTGTATACGTCTTTGGAGGGAAGACAGAGGTTAAATGAGGTCACTGTCTGCCCTATAATGGAGAAGTTTGACGATCAGCTTCCATGGTGGCTGAATGACGTTATGGCTATGACTCGTGACTATTCTGAGGCTCAAATGAGTAGTGGTGTCAGGTTCAGACTGCTGCCTAGGTGCATGTCGCTACAGTATAGGTACATAAACATCAGATGAATGCTGATGGAAGGTCATGGTTTCAGGGATTTACTGTGGAGCCATGAAGATGTGCTAAATATAAAATTTAATCAAACCTTAATGGTAGCCACATGCTGACCCCAATGACAGAAAACATTTTGGTGTTTTCTTTTAAAATGGTAAAGTCAACTCTGTAGCTCTAGGGGGCAAAGAACCATATCCGGTAAACTAAGATGACACCACATAACTTACTGTAAGGAAGAACAATGTAATTTATCCCAGTCAGTCATCAAAGGAAGGTATCATAACAAGAATTTCATGGCTTTAAAACAACCACATGTATCCCACCAAGCATCCTCCAGTTGTTTACGATACTGTATATGTGTACCATAAAAGTTGTTCAACCAAACAACCAATCCAATAACAATGGTTGTGCAAAAAAAAAAAAAAAGTCATAACTTCATCAAAGTGGAAGAAACATGAATTTTTGGACCATTGCTGTGACCTTAAGTATTCTTACAAAAACGTAAAATTCAAACGTGGCCCAGAAATATTTATTAAATATTACATATTAATAGAAATATTATAACATACAGTGTTCTGTGCACATGAGATGCATTAGTACTATCGGGGAACCCAGGGATAGAATAAAGGAAATATTATAAATATATAACAAAATAGTAAATACATAATTAAATACAACTATACTATACGGATCTAAATATATTGGAACATTAATGCATTTTTAAAAAAATTAAATGTAACTTTACCACTGTATAATACAGTACATCTAATTAAAGTAAAACTCTTAAGAAAAATAATGGAGCATAAACAGAGTGATTTCACCAAGTGGTTGCTTTATAGTGATTGCTCGATTTAATACGTGATTCCGCATTTGCAAATTCACATTCACAGATGTTTTTGGGAACATAACTGTTAACTCCGCTATTCACTATTGTTGTGCTAAGGCCTAAGCAATAAAAGTATCGCTTTACTGCCATCTTGGTGTCAAGGAACTACAGTATGTTGAAGTGAGTTGAGAAGTTTCATTTAAAAGTATTGTTTGCTGCCACCTAGTGGCATATTGGTGCCAAAGAACTATGTCTGAGACCCCTTTTAGGTAACACTTCTATACAGAAGAAACAAGACAAAGGGTACTCAGCCCTTGTAATCACATGAATGAAATGGGCTTGGATCTACTAATGTTCCACTGTTATGATCATCTGTAGTATAAAATTTAAATAAGTAGCAAGCTGTCCACTTTCACTCCCTCATACTGCGACTTAATGTAAAGCCCTAGAGCGAGTGTATCATGCCATTTTCTACAACTTCGCAAGGTGATGAGACTAAGTCCCACAATTTAACCAAGGTCCAGCCATGTCCATCCATTTTTTTGCACGGCGCTTATCCTGTTCAGGATCACAGAAAGCTGGGGCCTGTCCCGGTCGACTTTGGAAGGCACACTACACCCTGTACTGCTGGCATGTTAATCACAGGGCACATATGAAGACAGACAACCATTCACACTTGCTTTCAAACTATCACTGAGGAGGAATTGAACACACTGAAGTTAGGCAAGTACCACTACACCATCAGTGATCCATAACCAAAGTCCCTCAATGCGATAAGGACTCACTATTCAGTAATAAGAAAGACCAGTCCGTTTAAGATGACTGTAGACCGAACCCATAACATATTATCCCTTTAGGCAAGCATTGCTTATTATTTTCCCAAAGGTTTCTCATTAATAGCACATTTAAAAGGTTCTCATTAGGGTGTTTATGACTCACCTGTTACAATGCAATGTGTTGCCAAGAATTCATGTGGTACTTGGCTACTGTGAATCCCTAATTAATATTTAGGTAACAGTAAATACAGTACAATTGGTTCAATCCTACTTAATCCTGTTGAAATTAAAATGACAATAACAGCCCTAATGACTCATCACTGTCTTGCATGAAATATTGTATTCACCATCATGCAGGGTGATTCAGAATGGATTCCTTGTGGGTTTCCACGATATGACAAAGTACTTTTACATTGACATTCGCAACAAAGAAATACTTTCAACTAAATCACATTGTGTGTATATGTGTGCAATTGTGTGTGTGTTTGTGTGTGTGTGTGTGTGTGTGTGCATCTGTCCATGTGGTAAAGGCCTCCTGTGCTGCGGAGTGAGAAGGGCATTAGTCAGATTCGACCAACAAAGAAACTGTGAGCACACAGCTATAGGGGATTAGACCAACACTACAGACTTTCATTAGTCCACAGAGAAGCAGATAACAAGAAAGAGCAACGGTAGAGAGAGAGTGTGAGAGAGAGAGAGAGAGAGAGCGAGAGAGAGAGAGAGAGAGAGAGAGAGAGAGAGGAGTGAGAGAGGAGTGAGAGAGAGAGAGGAGTGAGAGCTAGAATAATTAAACTAGGGGAGTTCCTGCGAAATCTGGATTATTGGTCATTTATCGTCAACACGTGGGGGGAGTGGGGGACACGGAGGACGACTGGTTTGCACATCTGCCTCACAGTTCTGAGGACCGGGGTTCAAATCCGACCTCACCTATGTGGACTTTGCACATTCTCCCCGTGCCTGCGTGAGTTTTCTCCAGGTACTCCACTTTCCTCCCAAAAACATGTGTGGTAGGTTAATTGAAGACTCTAAATAGCCCACAGGTGTGAATGTGAGTACAAATGGTTGTTTGTTTCTATATGCCCTGTGATTGGCTGGTGACCAGTCCAGGGTGTACCCCTCCTCTGGCCCAGAGTCAGCTGGGATAGGCTCCAGCATGCTCGCGATCCTAGTGAGGATAAGTGGGATGGAAAATGAATGACGTGGGGGAGATGCAGCTGGATACATCCATCCATCCATTTTCTGAGCCGCTTCTCCTCACTAGGGTCGCGGGCGTGCTGGAGCCTATCCCAGCTGTCATCGGGCAGGAGGCGGGGTACACCCTGAACTGGTTGCCATCCAATCGCAGGGCACATAGAAACAAACAACCATCCGCACTCACATTCACACCTACGGGCAATTTAGAGTCTCCAATTAATGCATGTTTTTGGGATGTGGGAGGAAACCGGAGTGCCCGGAGAAAACCCACACAGGCACGGGGAGAACATGCAAACTCCACACAGGCGGGGCCGGGGATTGAACCCGGGTCCTCAGAACTGTGAGGCTGACGCTCTAACCAGTCTTCCACCGTGTCGCCCAGCTGGATACATGTAGAAGGAAAACTGATACAGAAAAAGAGTGATGAATAAATAACTATACATGCTGTATAATTTGTGCTGAAGAATGCAGAAGTGAAATGGACACTGGAGCCATTTGCAAACTCCATAGAGGTGTACTGTAACTAAGCATCACAACAAATTAGATTTTTTTACATTAAAATTACTGACAAATACTCTATTTGGATAAATTCAGTTGGAACTTGTTTGGACTTTACAGCTAAACCTGCATAGATGTTTTGAAATTTGAGACTGTTATTTTTTTTCAGTATATACTATTTTTGAGAAGTTTAGCACAAAATGAATTTAATAGAATAAGAGTGCATCAAAAGTCAAAAATGAAAAGCTTCAATAGGAAAAGGAAGTAGAAGCGAATACAGACAGAAAGTTGAAGGGGTTGATGTGGGGGGCAATGATGTAGAACAACAAGTCGCGAGGATTAACCTCACCACTGGATGAGCGACACACGCAACACACACAAATACACACAAACACACTAAGGTCCTGGGAAGAAAACTCACGCACCAAACTAATTAGCAACTAAGTCAACTATTCGCGCAAGACGAAATGAAAGATTTCCAGAAGAGAGCCGGGCTTGACCTGAGTTGTGTGTACAGTACGCTCCTCTTTGCGAGTCTGAGGCAAATCCATACGTATATGTTGAGAAGACCTGTGACTGTGTGGACTCTCTCATTAATGTACATTTTTATCACCTGTTATATAATATCAGTGGCATCTAGTTAATAGATAGTGCTTGGGTGCCACCCCACCACGCCCGGTAGTTACCACATTCCTTCAAGACAAAAAATAAATAAAAATATGAATAATAATTTTGAAATATATACATATCTAATTTAAGATGAGAAATATAAACAGTATACAGTTCATGATGAGTTGTTTTGACCACGTGTGTTGTCTGTTTACTAACGCAATTCCGGTCTGGGTCCGCCACTGTTGTGTAAAAATCATATAACCACTGTAAAATGTATTAAAAAGAAGTGAAATACTTACATTTGGAGTAAATATTGTAAAAGAGCCACAAGAAGCAAAGAAAAAGCACAACGTGTGTAAAGAATAAATCCAATTTGCAGATGCTATAGTAACAAATGATATTGCTTAAAAGGGCTGTAAAAGACTACTAAAACTGCGGGAGACTTAACCAAATAAATGGGTTTGAAATAAGAGATTCCCAGCATGAAGTTGGTTTTCTCTGATAAACAATCGGGTTCATTTTGCAAAGCTATAAAATTCTAATTATGACTTCGCTATCCAATATGCTCCTGCCAATTGTCATTTCAGCAGACATTTCAAAATCATTTTATAGCAATGAGATGCTCGGAGTGATGAAGCATGTCCATGACCTGAAATTGAGCTCCATCTTTTAAGGGCAACAAGTGGAATAACCTTGATGACATCACACATCATGTTCCACATTAAAAACTCCCACAATTATCAAGGCAGTCCCACCAAGATAATGTAGACATCACCACCACCAGAACAGATGCATTTTACTATTAAGGGGAATTGTCCTACTTTGTCATTCACTATTTACATTTTAATTATCTCATTATATAACTAACTAGGGAAGACAATATTTACTTTGGGAACAACAGAGCAAAAAAAAAAAAAAAAAAAAACATCCTTATGCCTTTCAGTGCATCAGATCAGGGATGAAATATATTTTCCACTGAGTTACCATGTTAATTCCTATTTGAACCACAGCAAAAAACACTAGGACATTAAAACAAATTGCTTGGAGATTGCTTTCAGTTACAGTGATGCTATAAAAGTGTAATTTAATCTACAACGTTCATTTGGAGTTTTGTGGCCCACTTGTAATCTTCTGTGCATGTTCTGTCAGGCTAATACAGCGCCATGTTACTGTTCGGTGGAGGCTTTGAATGTGCCACCAGATGTTTTCTTTGCCATAATGTGTTTTTAATCACCAACCCTGAAGTCAAATGCCAGCAGGCAGCTTCCAATCTCATTTGCATCACTTGTGTCCCTTCATCTCTTCTCAACAGCTGAGAGAGCAGAAGGCATCAATCACTTTTAACAAGACACCCTCCCAGAGATTTTCGACGTTAGCTTCACTTTTCAGGAACTTGGATGTCCCTTTATATACTCTGTAAATGTTTACATCCATTTCAACATGGTACATAAAATAGACAAGCTGAATAATGAATATACACTCACCAAACACTGTCTACTATTACCTACACCTTATGTTGCATGAAAAGGGTTCACTCACAGTCATCTCATGTATTCTCATAGCTTCCCTGTTAAAGCTCGAACCCATGCAACACTGTTTTCTTGTCTCAGGTTAATGAAATAAAGATATGATAGAATAATTTTAATGCAGCTAGTACAGGCTGGTTTTCATTGTGCATTAATAGCAACATACGCTAGAAGGTCTCCACTTTGAAAAGCCTAAGTCAATATCTACTCAACCTTAGGCGACGCTTATGTCTTTTTTTTAATGCCAATCCACTCTCTTTTGTCTATTACTGAATACTGTATATTAATTTCTCAGCTTGACTAAATAATTGTGGCAGGATTTGAGATGTGTTGTTGTTTCACACCTGCTTGCTCTTTGTTTCCCCCCAATCACATATTTAGAGCCCAATAACACCTGATGGTTTTTCCTTCAGGTTTAAACATTTCATACCTAAGCAACAATGTTGTCAAAACATCCTTTCTCACATACATGAAAAAATGATTAAAATAGCAGTCATATTCATGCGAGGCAAGAAGTAGATGACTCAGTTTTTAGAGGAACAATACGAGCGTATGCACGAACTGCTTGTTCTTGATGAAAAAGTATTTTGTTGCAAATACGTGAAATGTAAAGCAAGACTAAGTAGGTTATGCTACTGTGCAGTTGCGAAGTGAGGTACTCGCACAAACCCAGAGTGAGCGCTTCACATGTCACTGCACTGCCACTGGTAGTGCCTTACGCTCAGATAGCGTGGGTTTGATACCCGGTTAGTGGACCAATTCCCAGTCACTGTCAGTCCCAATGGGTGGGTTGCGTCAGGAAAGGCATCCGGTGTAAAAACTGGGCCAAGCAAAGAATGTGAGCTATGTCACCTCACTGAAATAAAACAACCTATAGAATTTACCCAATAAATTTAGTGTAACAATTTGCAGCCACTTTAATTGGGTAAATTTAAGACACATATTTTGGGGTGAAGAATACCTTAATTCAACAGCTATAAAATACTTGGATAAAGTGTACCACACATTTGTGATTATATTTCAACAACAGGGGCTGAGTTGAGGTATACTTTGTGTTCCTCAATATCAGTGTTCTCTATTAGTATATGTATTTCACTGATACAGACATGCCTATTTTGGCAGTATTAAGTCTTTCAAAGCAAGTGTGACGCCAAATGTCTTCTAGAAAGACTCAACTGCGCAATCAATGAGATGCCTACACAGACATCTTCCACATTATAATGAGCACGGCCGAGAAATCATTGTTTTCCATACAATCCCCAGACACAGTTTTATGAAATGAAATGCACATGTAGCCTGCTAACCTTACCTGACACACTCATAATACAAGCAGGATCAAATCTAAGTAATGATCAATGTTTAGCTAAGCTTGTTTTACCATATAGTGAATTTTTCTTTGTCATTTGTTTGCTTTAGTGCTTATTCGCTAGCTAACAACCAATCAGAGTGATCAATTGTCACCAATGGGCGACACCATTTTGTAATGAGCCAATTAGTGCGGCATGCACGTCACGTGATGAATATTGTAGTACCAATGGGTGGATTTCACTCAATTTTTCTTGGTAAAACTTTTTACTGTTGTCAAATAGGTAGTGTAGGTAAAATCTACCCTAAATTTTAGGGTACTTTACCTATCTAGAATAATAATGTAAGTGTTAGATGATTTTCATGGATTATTTTTACCACTCTCCAAAATAATTTTTTACAGTGCTCTTCTTCTTCTAGACAGGAATGATAACAAAAAACAGTTGAAAAAAAATAAAAATAAATAAATATCCATTGTTTTGTAATTGTTAGCTAAAACAGTCCCATGTAAATAGCTGATTCAAGTCTGTATGAACTGACGGCATGTGTCAAGTTTTCCCTTTCTGTACCTTTTAAACTGACCTCAAGTACCCCAGATCAAACACCCTACAAAAAGGTGTGCACTGAGAAATGTTGTTGATGTCACTTGGGAGAGGCAGCTTTGTTTATGGGCAAATGATTGATCCTTTTCAGACAACAAGAGTCCTTAGGAAACACTTAAAGCTTTAAGTAGTGTCGTTTGAAACTCTCACAAACTTTCATTTCACTTTGAGGAAAAATAAATTCCCTTCTCACATTATCTCTTGAAAGTGCTGGCCAGATCATCATCATCACTTACAACCCCAATTTCAATGAAGTTGGGACGTTGTGTTAAACATAAATATAAACAAAATACAATGATTTGCAAATCATGTTCAACCATTTAATTGAATACACTACAAAGACAAGATATTTAATGTTCAAACTGACGAACTATTTTTTTTAGCAAATAATCGTTAACTTACAATTGTATGGCTGCAACACGTTCTAAAAAAGCTGAGACAGGTGGCAAAAAAGACTGAGAAAGTTGAGGAATGCTCATCAAACACCTGTTTGGAACATCCCACAGGTGAACAGGCTAGTTGGGAATAGGTGGGTGCCATGATTGGGTATATAAGGAGCTTCCCTGAATTGCTCAGTCATTCACAAGCAAAGATGGGGTGAGGTTTTGTGAACAAGTGCGTGACAAAATAGTCACACAGTTTAAGGACAATGTTCCTCAATGTACAATTGCAAGGAATTTAGGGATTTCATCATCAATGGTTCATATCATCATCAAAAGGTTCAGAGATTCTGGAGAAATCACTGCATGTAAGCGGCAAGGCTGAAAACCAAAATTTAATGCCCGTGACCTTCGTTCCCTCAGGTGGCACTGCATCAAAAACCGAAATCAATGTGTAAAGGATATCACCACATGGGCTCAGGAACACTTCAGAAAACCAATGTCAATAAATACAGTTCGCCACTATATCCGTAAGTGCAACTTGAAACTCTAAAAGCCATTTATCAACAACACCCAGAAATGCCACTGCCTTCTCTGGGCCCGAGCTCATCTAAAATGGACTGATGCATAGTGGAAAAGTGTTCTGTAGTCCGACGAGTCCACATTTCAAATTGTTTTTGGAAATTGTGGATGTTGTGTCTTCCGGGCCAAAAAGGAAAAGAACCATCCTACTGTTATGAACGCAAAGTTCAAAATCCAGCATCTGTGATGGTATGGGGCTGTGTTAGTGCCAATGGCATGGGTAACTTACACATCTCTGAATGCACCATTAATGCTGAAAGGTACATACAGGTTTTGGAGAAACATATGCTGCCATCCAAGAAACGTCTTTTTCATGGACGCCCCTGCTTATTTCAGCAAGACAATGCCAAACCACATTCTGCACGTGTTACAACAGCGTGGCTTCGTAGTAAAAGAGTGCGGGTACTAGACTGGCCTGCCTGCAGTCCAGACCTGCCTCCGATTGAAAATGTGTGGCGCATTATGAAGCGTAAAATACAACAACGGAGACCCCGGATTGTTGAACAGCTGAAGCTGTACATCAAACAAGAATGGGAAAGAATTCCACCTACAAAGCTTCAACAATTAGTGTCCTCAGTTCCCAAATATTTATTGAATTTTGTTAAAAGAAAAGGTTATGTAGCACAGTGGTGAACATGACCCTGTCCTAGCTTTTTTGGAATGTGTTGCAGGCATAAAATTCTAAGTTAATGATTATTTCAGTTTGAACATTAAATATCTTATATTTGTAGTGTATTCAATTAAATATAGGTTGAACATGATTTGGAAATCATTGTATTCTGTTTTTATTTAGAACGTCCCAACTTCATTGGAATTGGGGTTGTATATTTCTATTTTATTTCACATTAGACAGGAGTTCGCTCTCTTTTCTCTCTTTTTTCCATTAATTCTTCTATGTTACTCTATTTGTTTCTCTTGTGCTCCTCCATCTTGCTTCCTCATCATCTGCCTTGCCTGTGTTTTCAAAAAGGTACAAGAATGTCGCCACAAGTTTAGCTGGAGAACCAGAGCCAGATCAGACATGTCAGCACCTCCATCACACACACACACACACACACACACACACACACACACACACACACACAGACACACACACACACACACACACAAACATTCAGAGACAGACACAAACACACAGATGTGTCAGCACCTTAAGTGCACTGCACACACACATATTCATGTCCGCATGTCACTAGGGAGGTCCACATGGTTCATATAAATGCCTCTCCAACGGAAGGGAAGGGAGCTGGGCAACAAAGGAAGGCGATGAAGAAGGGTGAAGCAGAGAGAAGTGGGGGGAGAGTGTTGCCGACAAGAGACAAGGTGAAGGAGACTGGGGAAAGAGGGACTAAAACACTGAGCAAGAAAATTAGTGTAGGAGTCAAGGGATGGATGGGAGGGAGGATTTTGGAGATCACCTGCCACTTGAGTGTTGCTTTGTCCATCACAGAAGCCACCTTTGCTTTCATCCTAGGTCTCAGAGGTCTAAGTGGCTGATAGTGATGCACAAGCCATCCTCTTACTTCTCTTCTACTTAACTCTCCACAGTCAATAGTCTGCTTTAATTCTTTTGCCCCTCTTATCAACTTGAAACTCCCTGGTTAACTTTATTGAGAGAAAGAAAATCCTTTATCCACCATCAACTAATTTAAGCTCATTATAGTTGCACATTAACACATAGGAGCATTTTTTGTTTAAGTTTTTCAGTCAGTAATTATTTCCTCTTATGAAAGCCAGTTTGTGAAACACACAATCACCTCTAAATATTTAATTTAAAATTTGGGGTACTGGGTTTATTTAAAGGGAACATACAGTATTATGCAAAATTGGCTTCTTAATTGACTTTATACAAACAGTTGGGTCTCAAACCAAATGTGAAATCACACAACACAGTACATATTTTGTTAGCTGCCTAGTAGGCAGGGCCTAGTTCTGAAATGTGTATTTGTTGCTCTGAACTTTACAGGATGGTGATGTAGCTGTGTGGCTAATTTACATAAACCCGCTGCCGGCAGTTTCTCTGCAATTTATTGGCAGCTAGGCTGGGTGAAAAGACGCTATTTGCAAGTTACGGCCTCAGTCATACCTCCAGACTACACAGAAACACTATCAATGTCGAAGTCAAAAGGTAGGCAGACTTACTGTTAGCATATTGATTACCTTTAGCTTTACCATGCCCCCACCATGCACCAACTCTGGTCTCCTCTCTGTCCTTGGTATCCACCTGCGGACTTATACGTCCAGAGCACAGGTGTCAAACTGGTGGCTAGATCCAGCTCGCCACATCATTTTATGTGGCCCACGAAAGAAAATCCAAATTGCTCAGTGTTCTGGTGTAATACCATTGAGCTATTAGCAAGCATTTTTTTGTTACCAATCTCACTTTGAAAAGAAATGTAATAGTCGAAAAACATGTTTTTATAGGCTTCTGATTCCAAAACTGGTATTCATCAACGTGTTGTGTATACTGTATGTAATTACAGTATATGAGGTAATCTTTCATTTATATGGGTTCAGAGTTGTAGCGGCCCTCCGATGGAAGTCATAACTACGATGTGGCCCGTGACAAAAATTAGTTTGAGCCTTGAGCGTGATAGCCCCCAACCTGTGGAACTCTCTCCCTTGGAGGTCTGCAAAGCCCCATCGCTGGACACTTTTAAACTAAAGCTCAAAACTCACCTGTTTCATGCAGTTTTTTATGTTTAGTGGTCTTTGTTCTGTGATTTTGTTCATCACTTTGTGTAAAGCAGTCTTGGGTCCCATGAAAGGCATTATATAAAACCAAGTTATTATTATCATTATTAACAGCCTCAATGGCGTTAGCTTCTGCTAACCAGCACACACTCAAATGTTTGTCCAAGTTGTCAGTTTGGGGGTGGGGAGTATTTACAGTATGTTAGTAGTGTATCCACTACGTAAGTCATATGCATGGATTTGCACAACCAATTCCAAGTGCAATTCATTAGCTAGTTGATGAAGTGTTGAATCCATGAGTGTAAAATACAAATCCATCCATCCATTATCTGAGCCACTTTTCCCCACAAGGGTGGTGGGAGCACTGGAGCCTATCCCAGCTAGGAGGCAGGGTACACCCTGAACTGGTTGCCAGCCAATTGCAGGGCACAGATAAACAAACAACCATTCACACTCACATTCACACCTACGGGCAATTTAGAGTCTTAAATCAACCTATCATGCATGTTTTTGGGTTGTGGGAGGAAACCGGAGTGCCCGGAGAAAACCCACGCAGGCACGGGCAGAACATGCAAACTCCACACAGGCAGGGCCGGGGATTGAACCCCGGTCCTCAGAACTGTGAGGCAGACGCTTCAACCGTTTTCCCCTCGTTTTCCTCTCCAGACTGTGGGCTGACAGAGAACCAGTAACCGCTAACCAAAACTACAAACTACAAGTTTTCCCCTTCAGTGTAATCCCCCTGGAGTACAGAATATACAGTAACTGTGACCACAGCTCTTTGCAGCCATTGAACTTTTTTCCACATGCTGTTACATCCATATCCTCTGTGTCTTGTCGTCAAGCAATGAGCATAGTGAGTGATGATGAGACCAATGAGTCTGTGACTTGCCGGTGATGAGTCATTCATCTTCGAGTATGAGCCTTCAATGAAAGAGTCCCGGACACCAAAGAAAGCAAGACAGTCGAAGACCACAGTCATGTTGATCACATGGTTTAATTTGAGGGGCATCGTCCACTGAGAACTCTTGCCACAGGGACAGACGGTCAACCAGCAAAGAGATCCTGCAGTTTGCTTTCTTCAGTGCGCAAGAAGAGGCGGGAGTTGTGGCAAGACAATTTGTGGCTGCTCACCATGCCCAGAGTATCCAGCAGTTCCTGACTGTAAAGATCATCATCATGGTGGAACTACCTCCCTACGCATCAGACCTGGTTTCATGTGATTTTTGGCCTCTTTCCCCGGGTTCAAGGTAGTCATCACGTTGAACACAAAGGAGCTGCGGATGACCCCAGAAGAGTCCTTCCATGAATGCATTAAGGCATGGCAGAGAGGGCTGGAAAAGTGCATTAGACTCCAAGGCATTACTTCAAAATGGAAAACTTGGTAGTTTGGGTTTGAAGTATACATTTTGTGACGCCAGTCCTGGACCTTTTCTGACACACCTCATATACACAACAACAATGGAGGAAAAGGACTTTCCACCACCACCCAAGGGATTGGATTTACAACAACAATGAAATTCATCCCCTTGTAGTAATAAGTGTTGAAAACATAACCTCCAATTCCATAAACTAATCAGAAGCTATGGACATTCACAAAGTACGAGATGTTTGAGTGAGTGCTAGGGAATATGTGCTTTGATCAGTCCTCTGCAGTGCTGGAAAATGAATATTGCATAAATCCAGCTTGGTGTCTGTCTTTTTTGGACATCTTTGTTTTACTGATTTTTATACCATTGATTATTTCATTGTGCTTTTCTTTCAACTTTTCTATCAAAAGTTCCAAGAATGTTAGATGGAAAAGGCTGCAATCACTTAACAGTACGTAAAGCACTTCTCTTTCAGAGTTAAAATACAGCACTAGTGGTGGACCTGGCCAGGCACTTCATGACCAACTCAAGGCTCTACGGCTTGCTCAAGAACACTTTCATGACTGAACAACATTTTCCTCCTGGGTCCCAGAGAATGCGAGACAATAGGAAAGCACTCTTGAGACAAAGGGAAAAGGCTCAGGTGAGAGACATTGCAAATACACAGGAACACTGGGTGGTCTTTGGGGCGGATTATAACACTAAAAAAGAGACATAGTATCAGAACTAGTGCCATGAGAGTGAAATAGTGCACTCAAGAGGGCAGACAGTGACAATAAAGACAACGAGTGGGTGGCAGAACACAGACACACAAAATGTGGGGAAGAGAGACCATAGACAACATAAAGAAAACAGAAAGGATCGGGTTAAAAAGGACAGAGACAGTGTGGGATAGCTGTGAGAGAGAAAGAAGAGCCGAGCCAGGGAAGTCCAAGAGTCTATACTCGGATCAATGGGTGGCCTGTCCTCTGCTGTGTCTGCATTTCCTCTGGCTCACATAATAAGGCCTTCTCAGACCCAAGGCATGTGTGCGTGTGTATATATGTTCGTGTGTGGGTGTATCTGTGTGTGTGCAAAAAAAGTGCATGTGTGTGTTTGTGTGCAGGAGAGAGATTGTCATTCAGAAAGTAAATGACCCCTTTGCACTCAGGTATTTTCTTAATATTAGAGGTCAAGGGGTAATCTATGAGTGAGGATGATTCTACCTGCCCCATCAAAGTGAAGCTTATCTTCATAAGCCAAATCACCAAATCTGATTGTGAGGATAAGAAACATACGAGTGTTAGCTCCCTATTTCTTTTTGCTTTGGAAGGAATAGTGTATTGCTGTCAATGCATTTTATTCATTTTCATTCAAAAATCAGTTTCACATTGTACAAGTATTCTCATTATAGAGATTATTTGATAATACAGTGCAACCAGAGGCAGGGGAGAGGTGGAGGTAAGAGGATTGAATGACCACCCTTCAATTGGGAGACTGATTTGGTAAGCCCCCTAGTACAGTCTCGGTATTGGGGCAGTATGAATCTGAATGCGCTATAATGGTAGCCCAGCCAATAAATATTGTGTAGCACAACATTTCTAGTGTGATTTATCAACAGCATTAGTGGGGTATGTTCCTAAAGGTTACACTTTAGTAACAAAGTAACTCATGATTCTGCAAAATATTATTTGATTTAAATATGTTGCTTAACATGTTTTCCGACTAAACTCTGTTGGGAATGTATTTAGCTGAGCAAATTATCTTGAAAAATAGATTATTACACAGGTCATATAGGGGTATAGTGAGCTGGGAATTTGGATGGTAGCAATATTGGTAAAGAAAGATTTGTATTGAAGGGAGTAACGCAACACTGATTAAACAAAGAATACTTCAATTAGTGTTGTTGTTGTTTTTTTTTTTTTTTTAATTCCAGTGTTAAGTAAAGGCCAGACCACGGGCAAAGCTTAAAATAATCAAAATTGGATCATCATCTAATTGCTTCATATTAAACTCCATCCCTCCGAAGTTTAGCAAAACTCAATTTAGACATGTTTGTGTCATACTGTTCTGCAGCACACAGTGGTAGAAACACAACCTCCTTGTCAGATGTACTTAACGATGTACTTTCTATATTGCTAGCTTTCATTGTGTTGCAGTTAACTGGAGCCTATCAGCTATCAGCTGACTTCAGGCGAGATGCGGTGTACAGCCTGGACCGTGGACAGTGAACTACAATTTTTGCCTTGAGTTGCAAGCAAATACTTGAGTTACAACCACTAGTTATGGTGGCAGCGAACCTCCTAACAAGCGACAGCTTGGCAGATATTGCTCAATTCTTCAAAAAAGAGGCCAAGTGCTTGCTTCAAGCTGTTTATTGCCTCTCCCAGTTTAAGTTTACTTCAATAATAATCATAAAACACAGAATTGTACATTGTGGGTTTAACTAAACTACATTGTCTTGTAAAAGTTAGCGAGCTTAAACCTAACACACAATGTGAAATGCCATAGACGGACTAACGAAACTAGCCTCTCGGTAGTTATAAACTTTTGAACAACTAAGATTTGAACACAAGTGGTAGCAACTGTAAAGTGCAATTTTTACTTTACTAAAAAAACATTACAGCATTTTGAGGTCTGTTTTCTGGGGCTGTTGAAGGGTGCAATGGCATGTTCGATTCATTTCAAAGGGAAATCATGATTTGAGATATCCAAGTGTTTTGAGTTACGCGCCTGGTCACGTAACAAATTGAACTCAGAGAAAAGTCAAAGCACCATTGTAATAGATATATCCAGTGCTGACCGCCAATAGTCAAATTTTTATCTGAGTAAATCTTTGCAACCTGCATCTCAGTCTGTCCCAAGGTTAGGAGCCATTAGGGAGGAGAAGGATCAGCTTACACTAATGCATTATGGCTGCAGGAAGACACACGTGCGTGGCCCGTCACACACTCCCACCCTATCTGACTTTCACTTTGTCTTTCCACACAAACATTTGAGATATTCTACTCTATTTTGCGACCTGTGAGTCGTCTGCTTGAGGGCTCTAAGCAAATCACTTGTCTCTGAAAATAAAAACGGAAACCAATCCTTCTCACTCACAAGACCAGACTTTCACAGTGAGGACAGTCATATCTGTGTTCAATAACCCTTCTTATCAACTTCTGTTTCATGTACATGATGCTATGACGTGCTGTGATGTATTGAACAGCATTATTGTCCTAAATTAATTTTGATCTAATTTTTCAGTACAGGAATTCATACGTAATATATTTTTAAATAATTTTTTGTGAGGACAAGCTCGCAACAAAAATGATTTCAGTGTGCTTTCTTGAGGCTATTATCAAGCTGTGTAAACTGTGAATGTTAATGCTGTCCATAATAAGTTAAAAAACTCTTCCAAAAAGATTGATCCCCTCAGACGACAAGTACGTTTCTTCTATTTGTTTTTTTATGTCCTTGTGAACTAGAGGCTTCGTAAATGTGCAAAGTGAAATAAAATCCTCCTTTTCCTGTCATGATACAAATCAGATTAAGCCTTATGAGTCAGAAAAGTTTCATTACATCCATTTGTTTCATATTGAAAACCTGTTATGCCTTAGAGAAAGTAATTTAATTAAGTACTGTAAAGCTAGCTCGGTCATTTTGGCTTACGCTTGAAAAAACTCACAATTCACTTCTTTTTTTTTAAATAATGTTTTTATCCAATGCATCTGATAACACGAGGAACGTATGCCCCATCGCATCGTCATGCATTAAACAATACTATTTACGTAACCCTGGGGGACACGTAATCATTGGATCTTGAAATTCACAGCCGTCCACTAACTGTCTCATCCCTCTGTGGTTCTGCCTTGATTAAAGATTTTAAAAATCTGTGATGGCAGCGATTGGGAAAAAAAAAGAAGTTGTCAAATGAAAAAAGAGCGAGATAAAAAGAACACAAAAGGTATAAAAATAGAGATGTGGGAAGAGAATGATAAATCATTTACTGACATATGGAGGGTAAGGTCATCAAGGTTTAAATATTCATTATGGGTGTCAAAGTCGAAGCTTTAGATCTTGAGGAATAAAGTTTGCTCAGTTCCCCATTTGAGGTTTATGTTGCCTGAATTATGCATCAAAATGAATGTTATAAATACATTTACTTTAGTTTTTATTGTTATTGTTTGTTGTAACTTTAAGAAGATGATCTTGTGTCACCATAATGCTACCGGAGTTCAAAGTTTGAACCCTGTTGAAAGTTATAAAAATGTGTGATGATGGTGTAATTGTTCTCTGGGCTAGGCTCTAGCTCACCTGTTATCCTGAACATAATTAGCGGTACAAATTATGGATGGAGGAGCTGTATGAGAAAGTAAGGATCTCGATTTTACCCTTGTTTTTTGTGTATGTTAAATGCAAAAAAATTGCAAAAGTGTCATTTTGATTCAAAACTAATCTTATTACACTTGAAATTATTTGATTTATCACCTAAAAAGTAACTTGTTTTTAGAAAATCTCCATTTGTTTCAATCAAAATCTTTATTTTAAATGTTTGTTCATTGATTAGTACCATCTATCCATCCATTTTATGCCGCTTATCCTGTTCAGGGTCACAGGTGAGCTGAAGCCTATCCCACAATTCACATGCTCACCGCGTTAGGACTATGGCAAAACAGTCCCACACCTTTTGTATTTTTTAATGATGTCGCATTCATCTACATCAACTTCATTCCACGTTGTTGCTTTCTTTTTTTCATTATGATGTCTCTCTCTCTCTCTCCTTGATACTTTTCCATGGTACACAAACAAGCCCCCAAATGACCCGCCCCGCCTCACGTCCAAACTCCACGCCTCCCTCCTCCTGACTTAATTTCCCTCACTGTCTGCCCTCGCTTGCTTTCTCCTCCACTCACTGCTGGGTGTCCTGTTCCCTCTCTCTGTGTGAGAAGCAGACCTCCTGACGTCTGATTATTGATCATCTTATCTCCCTATCTTGCTATCTCAGACACTCGCTCTTGCACACTTTTGCTTTTTGTCACACACACAAGTGCACACAGACCGACACGCACGCACACACATGCATGCATGCATTAGGGTGACAGGATAAAAGGGTTTGTAGGCCCTGAGGCAAAGACAGCTAAACATGAGACCATAAACTATACAGTATGCCTTTAAAAAAAAAAAGAAATAGGAAAGGTCAGGACGATGTTTGAGCAGCTTTTCTTGACTCTATTACAGTAGACTCTGTAGTTGCATACTATGAAAACACAGTATGGTTTCCCGCAGAGATGTGAGACTTTGACAAGTTATTTCATGCTGTCTACAAGCAACGAAATGTGCTGCGATTTAAATCCTTTTACTACCTTTAAGTATGACTCTATTTAATATGTTCAACTTGAATTAAATCCAGGTATCTGGCAGAGATGCAACCTTGCTCACCAGCTGTTACACTTTTACAGGAGTGATTTATGGCAGGTAAATCTCAGTTTCTTCACAGACTTAAGGTTGTGAATTAAAGTTCATACAGCTTAGAATGCCATGTTTTGTTTTTTTAAATACACAAGGCAGATGGACAACATCAGTTTTTGTGTGTGTGATATTAGAAGAAAAAGAATGCTCGGTATTATCAATTAACTTTTTTAAGGTTGGTTGAAAAGGCTTGACGGTTTTACACAAAATCATGTCTTCAAAGCTCCACATAATTTCTGAACTTGGACCGCTGTAATGTGTGACATTACATGAGACCACAACAAATATGTTGTATCTTGTATGTCTTTTGCAACACATATTTATTAAAAAAAAGACCAGCTCCAAAAATGGGTGAAAAAAAGACAAATAGCATGAACCAAGACAAGGATTATAAACTGGAATGTGAACTCCAATGTCACCATACACATCATCCCTTGATAACAAAAATGTATGGTAGAGTTTTCAAGTGTGAAAAAGTTAAGTGCATCTGTGGCACCACTCTGCCTTGCATTGTACCTCAATCATTAAAATTAGTGCTGACTATTTTTTTGTTTGTAGAGGTTTTGGATTTTTTTCACGTCCAGTTTCTGTTGGTTATTTAGCTACTTCCTGGACAGACTGTGCCATTTTGAATCAGGGTCAACTGTGTGCCAGGAAAACTGAAAAAAAAAAAAATTCACCACCTAAATTGAAGTTGTTCTTTTCGGTCCCTGGGCCAAGGTTTTACGGAACTCGGTAAAGCATTTTCAGTACTATACTAAGAAGGAACTGACCAAAATCAATCAATACATAACATCCTTGTGCTTTGCACATGCTAATAAGTAATTTATCAAAATCTCTGCTCAATCATCACAAACATTGTTTCCCATCTGCCGATGCCCCTTGTTCAAAATAGTACTCTCAACATTTTTTTTTTTTTTAAACATAATTACAAGCATCCTTCAGGAGAATGAGTCAATTTCTGTTGGGTGTTCTCCAACCCCCTAAATGTGGCAGCATGACTACCATATTCCCCATCCACTGAACCTAGGAGCTAAAAGGAGGAGGTTGTCATGGATCAATACCTGGTGTGAAAAATGATGTGACTTTCAGCTGCTGTGCCCACATCAATCACATTATTACCATTAGCTCATCCCTCCACACCAAACAGATCTCTCTCTCTCTTTCTCTTTCTCTCTCTCTCTCTCTCTCTCTCTCTCTCTCACTCTGCCAGCTCAGCGGATGCCCCTTGTCACAGCTCCTATTTCAGCCTTCTGAAGTTTCCTAATTGATTGCAATTAGAGCCGGTACTAAGCAAGGGTGGGGGCTGTGGCAGAGATGCTGAGAGAGAGTGTGTGTTTTATTGCGTGTGTGTGTGTGTGTGTGTGTGTGTGTGCGCGTATGTGTGTGTGTTTATTAGAAAAAAAGTGAGAGAGGAAGGGAGAGAGAGAGAGAGTGAGAGGTTGAAATCAATGAGTCTGTTGGAGTAGAGACTGGACTGTACACAACTGTAGATGGCTAGGCAAATGAGGCAGGTGGGGGTGGGTGTGTGGTCAAGGAGACAGACAGTAGGAAAATAAAAAAATAAAAAAGAAAACATTAAGACAACACTCTTAATGGACAAATTACATGAATACGCATTAAACAAAGACACAGAGACATTTCCTGTAAAACGCAAAAGTTTTCAGTCTACAGTAAAAAATAAAGCATGCATTTACTATTCCAATATGTTTGGAAGGGGAGACTTTATTTTCTTCCATATTCAGGCATTGCAGTGTATCTGTGTCACAATATTATTAACCATATGGTCCTGACACTTCACTAAAGGTAGATGGAAAACCAGCTACTGAAAGGGGAAAAATGTGTGTTGTTACTGCACATAAAAATACAATTGCAGAATAGTACACGTTTGTTTTAACCCATGGTGAACAATGCTGGCTCAACGGAACAACTCATGAGCTATCATTAAAGTGACGCACATCTTGCATAATCAAGAATGCAGATCATGACGTTAGCCTATCTACCAATCAGTATTACCGGTACACATTAATTTACCAGCATTATGTACATAACGTTCAGATTTACAATGTTTAGGTACAGGTATTTGCATCAGTATTAAAGAAAAAAATGCATGTGAATTAGGATCAAGATAAGAACAAGCAGGAATTGTGATTTTTTTTTTAAACTTCAAAACGATAGACAATGAGATTAAAGAGATAAATTCAAGGAAAACAGATATTCGGTGAGGAAAGTTGGAGCCAAAGAGTAAGAGATAATTTGTAATAGAGAGATAAGATAGGCAGAATGACAAACAAGAATAACAATGGAGCCAAAGGCCTTCCATCCTCCAAGTCAACGTATCCAGATCCTCTTTATTGTCTCATTTAAATTCCTATCCTTTGTCATTGTAATATCGTCTTTACTCCTTCCAGCCTTGCAAACACACACACACACACACAGATACACCGACATTAAAACGCACAAGCATTGACCTCCAACAGCAACCAGGCCAGCCCAGTGAGGCAAACTCACACAACTTTGCTAATCCCCATCAATGGATACACACATGCAAGCAGTATCAATTTTTGTTATAAAGATAGGCTCAGGTTTCACCAGACTGGATTTGTCAATGTGACCCCAGCCATGCTGCCGTGGGAGTGGAATAGCAAACAGTTTGTCACAGCATCCAGTGTCTTGTCAGCAACACAGGGCCGTGCTTGCTAGCTTAGTGCTCACTCCTCCCTTGTCAATGTGGCAAGTCAATATTGTTACCTTTAATTCTGGCCCTTGCCTTGTCAGCCAACAGTATGAATTGAGTGGCTTCTAGCCCTGATGTGTATTTCAACATTTTATAGCATGAGCATAAGGAGTCAAAAATAAAATGGAAACCCTCAGGTGGACCAAGGGCGACCTATTTGTTCAGATCTGTTGAATATTTTCTCTGATAGAAAATGTGGAAAATGTTGCATTCCACGGTCAAACTGTCAGCATCAGAGTTACATTACTTAACCAGTGTTGTCAGTAATTCATTTGCATTATTGAATGGCAAAATACTGTTTTAGTGGTTGAATGTTATTCTTGATTAATTTCTGACTTTCAAAGAAGCCCCAGTGAGTGAGCTGAAATTTGGGTAAAAAAATTAATGAATGGCGGGTTGTCCAATAACTGTGTAAAGGATTATACTGCATGAGCATGATTACCAACGCACAAAATGTGCAGTGGAAAGGAAATTTCCCCAAGTGGGAGAAAAAATGATTTTTCCCTCCTTCTTTAAATAACACCTGATCATGTAGTTCTTTATTGGTGAATTTCCCCCCAAAAAATCTTGGTTGAATTCCAAATCAATCTCATGGGCATTCCACTTTAGAGTCATGCCATGTCATATAAGCTGGGTTAACACAATTCTTCAGTTTATGACTCCCTTGTCAGCAATTCTCGGTCAGGGCGATGGCGACTGGTGTGGACCTTAATTTGGCCTTGTCAGAGGGCACAGGCTACATATGCACTGTCAACACAGCCTGGGGTTCAACTGATAGAGAGAGAGAGAGGGGGGGTGGAGAGGGAGAAAAAGAGAGAGAGAGAGAGAGAGAGAGAACCTAGAAAGTGGAGAGGGATCATGCCTGTCTGCATCATTGGGACTTCGCTCCTCTGAAATGATATGGCTTGTCTTATCATGCCATGTCAACAGTGCTCAGGTCAGAGGTTGCCGTAAGTGATACTAATACTGACTCTGGAACATTGCAAGCCCCCGCTTGTCAAAAACACAAAGCCGAAATGACTATGTCGTCACGGCACAGCCAATCCAGTATTCACATTCTACAATACTCCAAATAAGCATTACAATATACAACTGGAATCAAATGAAGTGATCAGTGTTATTTGAAAATTATATATTTAGGATTACTTTGAAAAGCATTTCAAAATATGATGTGAATGATGCTTAAATTCGTTACAAAACCAATCTTAAAAGGTTATTCAAAGCGGACACAATTTCATGAGCTCTTCACACTTCACCATTTTAAACAGAGATGAGTTTTATTTTCAAACTGAATTCAACTTTTTATGGAGATAACCTAGTCAGATGATATTGCAAAACAACAAACTGCTCCATGCGTTCTGTCTTAAGCACACAAAAAATATCTAAATTCATTCACTTGATGTACTTATAAAAAATGGCATTGAAAAATAAATGCATACTCGATGTTTCAATAACAATGCTGCAAATAATATTTCAAACAAAAACCCAAAAAATGTTTACATATGATTTTAACTGCATGTGCAAACTAAAATAGAAGCTGGTCCATTTTTGTATGATCTGTACAATTACCTGTCCAAAATAATCATGTTTATGTACTAAGAACAAGACACAGACTGACTGTGTAACGACGATTAGGGTGACAGGGCGACACAGAGGAATCAAAACACACACTCTCACATTACTAGCGGCCTCACAGGCAAGAGATGCACACACTTGTACAGCTGGCATGGTGAGTCGTCTACAAAGCACTTTGCTGACCTGAATGCCATTTAGAGAGCTGTAAAGGAACACAGAAAGAGAAGACGAAGAAGAAGCAGAAGAAGAATAGAAGCTTCTCTGTTTTCCCATGTATTTACAGTAGTTCAGTCTTTGAAGGCACACTGGGGGTTAATTGTGAAAATGCCCTTGAGTTAGTCTGATTACCCTCTACCCCCTAACAAGTGGAAAGTCACTGACATGAAATGTCAAGATTTAGCTTCTTTGAAATGTGAAAGTTCAGCATTGCAATCTCAACAATATTAAAATGGATTAAGCTATGAAATTATCCTTCACTATGAGTGTGTTTTCATAGTTATCCATCGACGTTGTCAATATTATTTGAAATGCTATGTATATTACTACAGATGCTAACTTTATCTCTGTGAATTTCCAACTGTGACTTTGTCAAACTAGACTGAGGTCCAGCAAAACATAAATAAAATATATGACTAATAAAATGTGTAAAAAAGCAACAAAAAAGGTGTATCTGTTTCACTGTGCAGCTGTGTAATATTTATTGCTCACTTACATTTCACCACTGGCCATAAACCAAAGCTACAGCAGTTGCCAAAACATTCAGACTAAAAGTTTAAGGATGACTAAGAGTAAACAAGCAGACTACAACTATTTTGGAATGATGAATTGATAAATATTTATTTATATTAAATCTTTGGGAGACTGGACTCGTATATTTGTCTACAATAGGTGTCTGCAATCTGTGTGACATGGTGTGCCACTTTGAAATTTTCTTCTCAACGAGTGTGCCATGATCAGCTTTAACGCAAAGTTAAATTATGACACAAAATACAAAAACATTTCCAACATACCCAGATACATCCGGCTTCCCATGCTTTGCAATGTAATACGCAATGCGATAACTAGCTTCCTTTCCGTGACTTTTAAGAACAACTTTGAAGGAGCTAGCTTGTTTACTATACCGGGACACAGCACGTTCAATTGACTCTGGTTCTCTGAAAATCTTCTCGTGCTTCGCCCTAGTTTTTGCCTTTTCAGCAGCCAGCCCTGCCATTGTTGACATCTGTAATACTCGGGTCTTTGGGAATGTTGGCGGGGCTGCAGAGATTGTGGACGGGAGCTGTTACTCAAGCCCCGTAAGGACTATGCCCATATTTGGAAGTGCTGACATAGCCTATGGACGTCGGAGCCTACAAGGTAGTCGGCAGGCTTTACCCCCTGAGTGGACCACTTCGTGGTGTATTTCAGGCTGAGCAGGTATATCATTTTTCTATTGTCCCAAAGTTCAGATTAGTGGGATACCGCAATTACTTTGCCTCCTCCATTTCCCCCTTGCCCTTTACAGTACAAGTCCGCCGAAATAGTGCTCTTGAATCACTCTGCCAGCCCTTCACCTGAGGATTTCTGACGTCACTGCGACGCCACTCCAGAATATAATTTTTTTCTATTTGAGGGTGTGCCACGTCGTGTCTGCCTCCCTGCACTTGCCGCACCATCGGTATGGTAATTACTGTGTGGTATTACCAGCACCTCAGCACATAAACTATCCCCTAAGTCCTAAAGCCTTCCTTGTTATACATGAATGAGAAAGTGGTCGGCGGTTTAATTCCCAGCGTGCCAGTGTTTATGCCATCGAGTGCCACCCGTGGCACGTGTGCCAAAGGTTGCCGACCCTACAATGTCACCAGACATAATCAAGACCCTCGCTGAATCTCAGGAGTTTTTCATTTCATGTACCTGGTGTCAGTAGTTTCTACATATGTATCACAGTAATTAGATTTTTGTGACTGTGGAACACTTCAAGACAAATTTTGTGTTTTAATTAAGTGTGAGGGGGAATAATAAGAATTCTTATAATTATATGTGTAAATAGTAGCTAAAGTGAAGCTACTAGCTAAAGTTAAAGCATAAGTGAAGTATTTTCATCAAAGAAAAAAAGCAAGATCTTGGATTAGACCTTTCCTGAAACTAGGGTGTCAGACAAACTCTTTTCTGGGAAGCTCTTATTTTTTGGACCTAAAAGAATGCTTGTATTATCTCAGTTGTGTATATTCTCCCATTGCACCATGATTCTCACCTTTTTACACAGTCTCTGAAAGGTCATTGACTAAAATGTCAGTCAGTCTGTTCTCTACTGTTTGGGCTCAGTTTTTATGCAGACATCTATCTACAAGTCAGTTATTACACATTTCACCAGTAATTACCATAAGTATAATACCCATCTACAGCCAAAAAATTGGTAGCTATGAAGTAAATGTCATTTTTCTAAAGGTCAGAAGCAATATTTTTGAACAAGGCTATAGCAAAATACACCAAAGGACTGAAAGTGTCATGCTTTAAGCAATTGACTTTTATTTTTTGCAAAACCCAAATAAGGTCAACCTTCTTCAGCAAGATCTTAAAACATTCCATTTATCTTGTGCAGTAGCTTGCTCTGAATCATTACGCAAACAGAAATGTTCATACAAACTATTATTTTTTTTAAAACTTAACAAGTGACATCTGTTAAAGCTATTCTTCAAGTGAATAAACACTGAGCATTAATGTTCAAAGCATTGCAGCGGTCCCAGACTTCCATGTATGTAACCTTACAGTCTTGAACTATCAATATGAAGGTATGGCATCGGCGTGTATGGAATCTGGATATATTGCTTCATGTGCGTCCACTCTGTCGGGGTATGTATTGAACAGGTGTGTGTGTGTGTACGCGTGTGTGTGTATGTTGGGGGTTGTGTATGTGCATGTTTTCTGGACAGAGGAACTCTAGCCGCCTTTACTGAATCTTTTCAACACCCGCCACCTTACATACACACACACATATGCACATCAAGCCTCCTACCGCTGACACACACGTCACCATGGCCACAAAATACGGCCACAGACAGCCGACTGACATGGAGGCAGAGAGCACCACACTGACAGGCCAGTGGAGGTTAGGACCAACTCTTGCTGGGATCGCCGCTTGAATCAAATGATACAATTTTGATTTCCAACTCGGGATGTCAAACACTGAAGTAGGGAGTCATCAACATGTAAGGACATCTCTGCTCATACAGTACCCATCTGTATTATGCAGTGTTTGCATCATACTGAGAGGTTTTTCCAATCTGAGCTATCAAGTAGCCAAATAAGGCACCCCAATCACTGTTCAACATGAGTAACAGCAATGAAGTCCACAGTAATGAACATTAAATTAATTAGTATTTATTTTGCTGTTATGAGCCTCTTTCTTTCAAATCACTCTTCAATCTCTTTCAAAGTGCTCATTGTTGTATAATATACAACCTCTGTGAATGCATGCTTTATCATAATTTATGGATATTTATTTAATTTAATTTTTTAAATTATTATTATTGCTAGCACCAGTGCAACAAAACAGTCTATCTATGGCTGTGTATTACTAAAATCTGTAGAATAATTTGAGAAACTTATGCAGGTTAGGCATAAAAACAGTATCTTTAGCAGTATCTTTGAGCTTATTCACAAGAAAATTACCTTGGAGAAGATGAAATGTCAGCACGATCCTCCTCTTCACCCTAATGAATAGAAATCACAGTCAGTTACATTATAGCAACTTTATATAAAGGATTTGAAAATCAGAAAAATCAGGATTTAGCCTTGCAAAATTCTTACTAAAAGCTTAAGCAATGTAATATGCAATGCGATAGCTTGCTTATTTTCCATGACTTTTAACAACAACTTTGAGGGAGCTAGCTTGTTTACCTAACATCATTGATATTTGCCATTTCCGTTGACAAGCCTTCCTCTCCTCCTATTAAAAGAATAATTCTGAAATATAACAAAGCTGGCATAATTTTGAATTTGGACACGGGGTCATAAAAAATGAATACATTTTGCTTAAAAATAGATTTTAGGGCTCAGATCCTCGCAGTCTGAGAGAATCCACCTTCCTGTCAATATGAGATCATTATAATTTTTTCATCAGTCTTTTGACCTTTATTAATTCCTATACAAACAAGAGCCATATGCAGACAGGTCAAAACCAAAATGCATGCTCCCAGAATTAGTGAGGTCTTCTTTCCGCATTCATTTTTTTTGCCGCCTCCTTTCCACCTGGCTTCCATTCTCTCCACCTGCCCATCATTCTGCAGCCAGGGACAGGTGAGCCTATTACACGCTTTTCACACTGTCTGCTACCATGCACAAGCGCACGCGCGCACACACCCACACCCATGCACACACACACACACACACACACACACACAAACACACACGCACACACTCGACTCACTTCATGGTAACTTAGCATGCAACACACATCAAGCCAAATCGTCCGCGTTGTAAAACGGCTGTTACTGCAGCCACGTCACAAACCCGATGAAGCAGTCTGGTGCCGGATATAAAAGCTGAAATAACTCCATTACAACAGAATAGCCAAGGTTTAACTAGAAGAGCTACCAGAGGATAAGATGGGCTGAGCCCTGAAATTGAGCATTTGAGATTTTAGAGGGAAAAAAATCCAACTCAATAAAACTTCAAATGCTGTCAGTCAGTTCAAAAGTCCCAATCAAGTCCATGAGGAGTTTTCCTCTGTGTCGGTTTGTTCGTGGTACAGTGATGTGTGTGGTTAACATGCTTGCCGCCCAGTCATAGGTTCTGGTTTCAAATCCAAGCTCCGGCCTTTCTTTGTGGAATTTGGATGTTCTCTCTGAACCTGCATGGATTTTTCCCAGGTACTCCAGATTTCTCCCACATATAAAAAACAAATTGCTTTTGAATATGACATATTTGTTTTTCTATATGGGGTCAACTGGGATAGGCCCCAGCTCACTCATGACCCTGAACAGGATTAGCGGTAGAAAATGGATGGATGGATGGATTTGTTTGATGGACTTGTTTCCCCAATACATTCCATCAGTTACCATACATTCCATCACTTCATTGAGGACTGCAGACCAAATGTTTCCTGTTGGCCCGAAGATGTTCATAAGCTGAGGTGATCATGACCTCTCAGTTGCCAAACTTTGCAACGAGATGTTGTTTATTATGTTTGTCGTTTTTCTGTACATTTTATTTTACTATTCTTGGACGATTTTCGTATTTATCTGTTGGTGTTTTATCTCAATGTATTTTATTTTTAAAATATCTTGGTCACAGGTATTGTAAAAATATTGTAAAATATATATACATTATTATTATTATTATTATTATTATTATTATTATTATTATATATATTATTGATTGCTTGGTTTGTTCTTGTGTAGCTTCCTACCTTTTTGATGTATAAACCTAGATTTCTTTTAAGATGCATAGATATTTGATGAATGATTTTCACATTAAGGGTTAAATGTACAAGAAATAGGTGAAAATTCACGATAATGAAAGAACACAAAAATATTTTATTTACATTTATTTAAATGCGTTTATAGTATTTGAACAAGATATTATCTAGGTTCACACACATTTATGTCACTTAGATTCATCCAAATATGACCTAGCTGTCATTCTACAATAATGGCATTTGGGAGCAATAAAAAACAATCCAATTAAATCTACTCACATGCAGTATTTAGATCTCAAATATAATCACATTGTGCTGAAATTTGATGTGGTGAAATAGTATCTAAATAGCTTAAAATTAGGTTAAATTCCATATTTGTTTTGTGAAGTGAAGATAATGTTAAAATGTAATATGCCAGCATGACTTCACTAAAATATAAGCCTTGAATGTCTATGCTCTCTGGCTGCTGTTGTTTATTTTCAAAAACCTCAATTTCTACCTGCCAGCAAGGCAGGAAGGAGAAAAAAAGAGCTGCAGGTGGCATGCTGACGCTCTGGTGCAGCAACACCTTGGGGATTTCTAACATCACCTTTTAAAGACACACACTATCTGCATCTCTATTCAACATGGATGTCTTTTGCTTGCACCAGTACATCCATATTCATCTTGTTTACTTTAGACTCTTAATTTTTACAGATCAACACTTGTTCAATCCTCCAATGACAGGACATAAAGAGGTCACACAAGCAAAGAGCACAAAAACATTATGTGCCAACATAAAACAAACAAGAAAATCAGCAAAAGCAAATCCCTCAGGCCAGTGTGTAGTCCCTTGAATGGAAGTTGGCAGCATTAGTTGGCTGGTCTACAAGTATTCATAGAGAATATATTATTTTGCAAGAAAATAGCAAGCCCCTGTGCTCCCAAACAAAAGAAAAAAGAGATGAAAACCGAAATATATAGAAGAAAAGTATAGACGGGATTAAAGTAGATCAGCGCTAATTACACTCTCAGACATCTCATACATCTTCACAACATGCCAAAATCCGTGCAATTTTTTTCGTTTCCTAATAGTCAGTCATAACTCAGCACCATTGCAGCGTGTGTGTGGGGTATTGCTGGAAGGGCACAATTATTTTTGGTTCAAGCACTGAATTGTTAATTAAATTGACATATAAGAAGTGATACAGGTGAGATTAGGGCTAAAATGTAGGAGTGGGAAAAAATCGATGAAACCACTATCCTTTTTGATACAAATGGAAGCTCTGGTGTCTGATCTATTTTCTAATAAATATAAAGTACATGTGTTCAAGTGCCATAATTTCAACTCTTATTAAAATGTGTGTTTTAGAGGAAGACGTTTAGCCGGATTTGATTGTAGTATTTTGTTGGATATTTTGCTTAGACCAAAGCTTCATTAGGAATCAGAACTTAAAAGCATTGCTCAATATGGGGTCACAATATTGGAATTGGGCCAAAATGGGCTCAAAGCCAGCAAATCCCATCTTTTGATCATGGATCCACTAATGCGACATCAGACAATCTGGAGAGGCTCTAATTCAAATGAAATTCAAATGAGAGCCTGTTGCTTTACTAGTATCAATGTGTATATGCATGCACTACTAAAATCAAGCACTAATTAAATACGTAAAAAAAAACTAAAAGAAAAAAAAACACTTAATCCAGGTGTTTTATCACCATGGTCCATGACATTCAAATAGATGTCATGGCAACAAATGGGAAAATAATTGTTTTCTTGAACAAAGGCAGTTTTCTTTCAGAATAGGTGGTAGAGTAGACAATGATGAGGATATTTGGAGGAATAAAGGGGGGGCTGTTACAATAAATCAATGAACCATAGGAGCCACTACAAAAGTACAGTGCACTGCACAAAAAGCAATCTGAATCAAGCCAAGTCCCCAATTCTCTGTTTCAACTCTGTTCATTTCCACTTTTGTTTAAGCCAATGCTATTACTAGTGATAGGGATTCAGTTAAGAGGAAGCGAGCTATAAGTGATATCGACATAGACACTCAAAAACTACAATACAATGATAAACATATACAGTACCCAATTAATTTACACATGTATATACCGGGTTCTACAAACATTACTAATTTGCTAAAAATCTCACAATATGGTGAATTATGCCTGATATGAATAGGAAAAAAAAAAATCTGCAATGCACTGAGTCTGCATTAGGTGAACCGTGATAAAGCGAGGGAACACCCTATACCTAATGAAATGTCCCAGAAGTGAATAGAGAAAAAAACTGTTTCGGAATGACACTGAGCAAAGAGGTCAGTAAAGAGGTCTCAATCCTTACTTAAGGCCTGTCAGACTCAAAGATGGCACAGCATTCAATTGATTTATCACAACCAGTGATTGAGTGGTGCTCACACTAAGAAATTCAACCATGTTTTATTGAAGCAACAATGACATTAGACAAATGCTTACTTCGGTATTAGTGTGTATGACACGCATTCACTAAACTGCCACAAAACCGTAGCTTTAGAATGAGTGAGTTCAGGTATACCTAAGAGATCCTGGTTGTTGAGCTGCACTGAAAACAGAGATGTCTTGTCTCAAACCAGTCTTGGACAATTTATATAGAGGGTAGATTTAGAGAAAACTGTCATAGTAATACCTTGTTTGAGACACTTGAATGGAACACAGTTCATCTTACAGTTGAAAGCTAAACTACTGTATATATAGCTGTATAATCACAGGCTGGTTTAACAAAATATTACAAATCTCAAGTATTTACAAAGTTAGCTATATAATCACAACAAAGTGACACGTCTAATAGCATTTTTTGTAAGCAAATCTGAGAATTCTCACCTAAAGTTGAGGTGTAAAGCGTGATAATTAACTACTACTACCAAGCCGCTTCACTTTCCTTTAGTAGTACAGTATAATGCTTATAATGCAAGCGATATTGTATTTTTACCATGTTTTACAACTTGGGATAAAAACATTGCAATCTTTCCAGAAGCAGTAAATGTCACCATTTCCAATTTCAAGACAAAATCCATACTGTATTAGGAGTATGTGTGATTAAAAGTTGACTTTTGAGAGATGGGAATCAATGTTGAACTGATAAGGCATAACAACAAAAAACTCACTAGCATACCATCAGCTTCTAGTCAGTCAGCAAAGCTAAAAAAGAAGAGCATTATCTTTTAAAAAAAAAGTATTCACACCCCTTCACGTTTTCCACATTTTGCTGTTACAGACTTACTCTAAAACTGATTTGAGTATCGTTTTCTTTTTGAAAAAATCTACATAAAGATATCCCATAATGAGAAAGTAAAAACATATTTTCAGACAGTTGTGCAAATTTATTGAAAATGTAAACATTTAAACATAATAGGTACATAAGTATTCATATCCTTGGCTTAATATTTTGTTGAAGCACCTTTGGCAGCAATCACAGCCACAAGTCTTCTTGGGTATGTGTCTACGAGCTTGGCACACCTGCTTTGGGGCATTTTTCTCCCATTCTTCTCTGCAGATCCTCTCAAGGTCAGTCATGTTGGATGGGCAGCGTCTGTGGACAGCCATTTTTAGGTCTTTCCAGAGATGTTTGATTGGATTCAAGTCCTGGCTCTGGCTGGGCCACCTCAAGGACATTCACAGGCTGCTCCGGAAGGCACTTCTTTGTTATCTTGGCTGTGTGCTTTGGGTCATTGTCATGTTGGAAGGTGAATCGACGCCCTAGTCTGAGTTCCAGAGCACTCTGGAGCAAGTTCTCTTGAATAATTTCTCTAGATTTGGCAGCTGTCATCTTAGCCTCTATGCGGACTAGTCGCCCAGGTCCTGCAGCATAAAAACAGCTCCACAGCATGATGCTGCCACTACCATGCTTCACAGAAGGGATGGTGTTAGCCAGGTGATGAGCAGTGCCTCTTCTTCTCCAGATGTGACACCTGCAATTCAGGCTAAAAAGTTCTATTTTGGTTTCATCAGACTGGAGAATTTTGTTTCTGCAGGTCTGAGAATCTTTAAGGTGCCTTTTGGCAAATTCCAAGCGGGCTGCCATGTGCCAGAGAAATGGTATCCGTCTGGCCACTCTACCGTAAAGGTCTGATTGGTGGAGTGCGTTAGCAATGGTTGACCTTCTAGATGGTTATCCTATCTCCGCAAGGGAACACTGGAACTCCGCCTTAGGGTTCCTGTGCACCTCTATGACCAAGGGCCTTCTTCCCCGGTTACTCAGCTTGGTCAGACTGCCAGATCTAGGAAGGGTCCCGGTGGTTCTAAACTTCTTCCATTTCCAAGTAATTGAGACCACAGTTCTTTTCGGGACCTTCAATGCTGCTGAAATTCTTTTGTATCCTTTCCTCAGTGGAAATCAGATGCAGCTGAGCTTAGGTTTGCGTGGTATAGCAAAGGGTGTGCATACTTATGTACCGATTATATTTTAATGTTTATATTTTTCATAAATTTACACAAATGTCTGAAAATATGTTTTTACTCTATCATTATGAGATATTTTATGTCGATTCTTTGTTGTTCTGTTAAACATGAAGGAGTTTTGAAGGCATTCTGGTGGCACTGTGTGTGTATATATATATATATATGGATAGATAGACAGACAGACAGACAGACAGACAGACACAGACAGACAGACAGACAGACAGACAGACAGATAGATAGATAGATAGATAGATAGATAGATAGATAGATAGATAGATAGATAGATAGATAGATAGATAAACTATTATTATAAATAAACTATATTGTAAAATGAAATATGTATGATATGAATAAAATATTTAGAATGGCTCATTGGTGTCTGATAAAATTTAAAATTACAGGCAAATCCTACACATGTTGGTGTTTGTGTGAGATGTAAATATGAAGATGGAAAGGGCTAAAAGAGGGGAAAGGAAAGACAATTAGTGAATGTTGCAAATATTTTACTAATAAGGGAGCGACAAATCAAAGGGTCAAATGGATCGATATTTGCAAAGATCAAGAAGCCTTGATGTAGAGAAAAGTGGATTGAGACAGAAACAGGAGGAGAAATGGACTAAAAGTGTCTTGAATGTCTATCAGAAGGAGGCGGGAGTAATTTGAGGGTTGGCAGTTATAGCTGAGACTTAGAGTTACAAAAATGGCATGAAATTGACATGAAAATGAAAGGATGCAAGGGGAAAAAGCCAAGGTGCAAAGGCACCTGAGGCTTGTTTGGGCTTGGGAGAGGTTGGCTCAGCCTGATAAGATACTCGCCACCTTATCTATGACGGTCAGACTGCTCACACACTTGCTGTGAACACACAATCTGAGATATGAATAAACATGAAGCAAACACAGGGCATCCTTTGGCCACAGAACACGGAAAGAAGATTGGCAGACAGATGTTTGGGACCACTGAGTCAGATATCTGTTCTGTGCTTGGTCTGTTTATGGATTGGCGATCATGTGTGCATTGGGCACATGTGATAAGGGAGATAAAATGATCAGCATTGTCTTGGTTCTTTAAACTTCGGTTAATACATTTAATTGACATAAACATTCAAACGATTACAGTGTTGGAGGTAAACTCATTTGACACATTGACATGTTCTCACAATTCCTCATTGAAAGTTATTCTCAAGCATTTAACAATGCAGTCAGCAACCAATTGTTCAATTACTCGGACCACCATGGAGCTATGCATTCCTTGTACTTTAACTGAAGTGCCCTTGAGCAACTGTTCACAACTGTAACGGGTTAAATTCAGGTCAAATTTTGAGAAATGCATGTAAATGGAATCCTAGTAAATCACGTGCAACATGCAAACCAACACCGCACACAATACGTTCTAGTGAACCCCAATTTAGCGCTCTCATTTTGGGATCTCGGTAAATTAGGCCCAAAGAGTTCGTACAAACTGTATTCTGTAACTACTGTCATGCACAAGGTTTATGTTTCTTGTTTTTATGTAGGGCAACCCAAAGTATCGTGACAGGGCTGTGACAATGCTTGACCTGTAGGTTTAGGGCCTTGTGAAGCCCATTGCAGAGGTGGTCCGATTAGAAGATCAGATCACGATAGTGAAAAAATAGGTATAAGAGGTATCCTGCACTAAATGATTTAAAGCTGCGGCCATGTCAGACCAGAGTCAATTTGCTGTCAGTAGAGGTTGCAAGAGGTTAGTTGGGAAGCATTTACTGAGAGGCCAAACAGGTTGGTTGGATAGTATAAAGAAACATCCACCCACACCGAATACAGTTCAAGTCCAAGTGGAAGGGAACAGCTCACCAACATCATATACTGTAAAATATATATATACAAACTGGTGTATTTTTTTTTAACCAATGATATTAATTCAGAGCATCTGTGGTAAACCTTACATTGGGTGATGGGATATCTGTTGAGCAGTGTACATGCATAAAGTTCACCGCATCAGATAGTGTAAGTACCAACTCCCAAAGAAGATGAGCACTGTTACATTTACAATATAAAACCAATCACCATCATAATCCATCGTCATTACTTTGGCCATGAGTCTGGGACAGAGATTGGATTTTTATTCCCTGGTTTCTTGACGTAAAGGCAATGAGAGGCAATCTAATGATTCAATGATCATCTAAAACCATAAATGTTAATTAACAGCCTTGGCTGCTGGACATTCATTTATCTGAAAGGGAGGATCATAAAAAAAAAAAAGAGTAAGGGTACTGTATGTCAAGTACATGTGAGAATATATGATTGTATATGTCTCTGTTTGTGTGTGCGTGCGTGTGTGTTTTTGTGGCATCATATGTGAACCTCCAAAACACACCAAGGGCATGTGGTAATGAAAGTGTCCCAAAGGCTTTGCCGTCCTTCACTAATACAGGCCGTCAGCACAATAACGAGGTAGTTACACCACGACAACATAATCAAGCTATGCAGGGTCAAAGTCAACAAAGTCACACCATGACCCCCTAATTGAGATGTAGGGACATAGACAAACAAGAGAGACACTTTATCATCATAGTGCAACACAAAATCCAGTCTGATCCAATGCATGGGCCATGATTTCAGTAAATGTCCATTTCCTATGATATCTTGACTCTGTTATTCATGAAGTTAAACTGCTGCTTGATAGAAGAACTGACACAAAAAAATTATGGGCCAACAAAATCAGCGCTAATTGTATCATTTAACTCGAGGTGGGCACATCCGCCCCGTTGATCGTTTCAATCCAGCCCGCCAAAGATTTGTACAGAATCACCCATATCATGACTACATTCATTTGACCTTGTCCTGTAATGCCGAGTGGTTCCACCAGGTCGTGCTGTAATGCCCAGTGGTTCCACCAGGTAGCGCAGTTGGTACAGTGATACATACACTTGACTTTGACTGTTCTGTTTTTACTCTGCTACTGCTCTGAACCCTTCTTCAACCATGAGTGGGCCAAAGAAAAGCAAAGTTGACAGTGAGTGCCGACAGTGAGTGCCGACCGAGAATGGACTGCTAAATACTTTTTCACTGAAGTCCGGTCAAAGGCTCTATGTCTAATTTGTTAAGAAACCATTGCGGTTTTAGAGGAATATAACATCGGCCGTCACTTTTCTACCAAGCATGCTGATTATGCAAACAGCCAATCAACGCAGGAAATGATGGCTACGGCTAAGCGGTTAAAATAAACCTTGCAGGCTCAGCAAAACACATTTATCTGACAAACTGCCATCCAAGATTCAGTCACACAAGACCCTGAAACAGCGCCACGGGAGCTGCAGATGGAACTGATTGATCTCCATTGTGACACTGTCTTAAAAGAGAAGTTCAACTCTCAAACTAGATGAGTTTTATGCTTCATTAAGCGCCGACAAATTTCCAAATATGCAGAAGATGGCACAGAGGATGCTGGTGGTGTTTGGCTCTACATATGTGTGTGAACAGACTTTTAGTGTGATGAACACCAACAAAACCTCCTACAGATCCCAGCTGAGTGATGAACACCTCAGATGTGTTCTGATAATTGCCACAACAAAACTAACACTTTGATGCACTGGCAAAAAAAAAAAAAGGTGATCAACAAAACAACACTGTTCCCATCAAAAGTAAATCTAAGTATTAACACTACAATGCCTTTTTTGTTTGTGTTTGTTTATTTTTTATATGTAAGCATCAGGTCCTGGCTTGGCCCACCTGTAGAATTTGAAAAGTCAATGTGGCCATGGAAAAAGTTCCTATTTTTTAAGCCAGCGATTCTCAACTGGGGACCCAAAAGTGGGTCGTGACCCATTACCAAGTTTACCAAGTTTCCACATGAAACATATGAGGTAAGGGACAGGAAGTTTAGCTGCCTCGTGCTTTAGCCACTAGTTTACGCTGCAAACAAATACAGTGCAGCTCAACCTTTGGTTAACAGACATCAGGTGAGCAATATGCTTTTTGCGGTACGTCAAACTCATTTGAAATGGCTTTTGTAAATATAACATGCTATGTTTTGTCAGAGCAATTTGATGCAGAATAATTCTCACACTTCTATTTTAATAACTCGTATTTTTGGGTGGGTTTTGTGTCTTGCTCAACGGCACCTCAGCAGCTCTCAGGAAGTCTACTGGCATCCTTCAAAAAAATCAGTCCCAATTTCCATGCTTTGGGTCGCAACTGGATTTTAAATTTGAACCTACCCTTCAACTGCTCCCCCCAGAAGTTTTAAAGAAATAAAAGAATATGATATTTGCTGCTATAATCTCCATTGATTTGTTCCTTCTTTTTTAGCATCACATCTTTATGAGCCTTAGAAATCATTGTATGTAAGGGGAAGCCAAACTTAATGTACTGGAGATGACTGATGATTTTAGTACTCATCATTGAAAACGATCTAAATAGAGGCGAGTCATAACTTTTCTTTGCTAGTTTCAATTTCTCCTCTCCCCCATCTATCAATGTATCCATCTTGCCGCATTTACTACTTTTCCCTCTCCCACTCGTTTTCCTCATATCTATCTAAATGTAATCAAGGACATTTCAGGTTGGTGTAGCATCCTAACCATAAAGATGTTTTACAGCTGAACCCCGCCTTTTTCGACTCAGCTTGTCCAAACAGATAGGAGAAAAGCTCTCGTGTCAGAGTCATGGTTCAGTGGTTTCTAATTATGTGCTCCCTGTAGGAGCTTGGTCAGAATATTTCATAGAGACCTCTGAGAGCGATAAGACAGAAGGGTTTGAAGGACTGAACGAAACACTGTGAGATTACTAAACAGTCACCATGGGAGTATTGGGATGAAGTATCACATTTCTTCTGTGAATTTTGCTGCTTTATTGCAGCTTTGTCCGAGAGTAACACGATTGTAATATCTGAACTCTCATCTTTCGAATAGAAAACCTAGTGCTTGCTCAGTGCGCATATTTGCTATTGCACAGTGAAAGGTTAAAAAAAAAAGTTTGCCTCCTAGTAATAGTGTGATAATTAGGGTAATTTCTTGACTTTGCAAGGACAGCTAAATGAGCCCCACATAGAGTATGCACCCTTCGGAAGATGAAATAGTACATAGAGCCTCTTCTCGGAGCCCTTACATGACCGGTGTCATTAATGTTGGTGTGCTCCTGCCAGCTATAATATTTCCTGCGGTCATTAGACCATCTGGCTTCCTGTCATCTCTTTTGTTTCACTACAAAGTCAATGTCAGTCCATTCTATTTTTCCCTTTTTTCTATCATTTTCCCCATTTATAGTCCATGGTGCCTCAATATTATAAAGTCCTAAAGGTCATGCAATTTGACTCAAAAGTGGCACAAAGACTTTTCATTGTGTTTATTTTTCTGTTACATACAGTATTGTAGCGGATATGCTCCCACAATCGGAGGTGCCACAGGGACTCCCACTTGATTACCCCATTCCTCCACGCTGCCCTGCTGTGAGACGGCCACTAGGAGAATGCCTGGTGTACGTCAAGTGGACCTTAACCTAATTAGCAGCTTCCCGTCAAATCTTGATTTCTGGCTTCAAAGGGCTCCTTCCCTGACCAAAAGGTCAAGGGACCCACCCTCCAAGAAGACTATTTGGTTAATATTCAAACATGCACGTAAGGCACCACCCACTGGCGTTGAGAGGAACTGCAAGCTCGAACCCGTGGACTCGCCATTGATGTTTGTTAACTGAAGATAAAATGTCTGTTTTAATATTTCATGAGCGCTGCAGAAATATTCCAAATGTATGCCTTGTCTGTCAGTGTCTCTGGGGTATTTAACTGTTAACTCATACCTTGTCCCTCTAGTCTTTTTTTTCTTTTTCTTTTTTTTCCCCTCTCTTCTTACCTTAGTGGCAGCTCGCCAGCCGGGCTAGCCATCGGCCACCCCTCCCCCGTTTCCCCTTTCTTTTGTGCGGCACACGGCTTGGTAACCGCTAGCCGGGATAGAACCGACATGGCTTCCCAGCCTAACCGTGGGCCTCCACTAAGCGATTAGAGCAGCTACTACGAAGGGGCCAGGTATGCTCCCAGCCAAGCGGTATCGCTCTGAAATTGCCAGCCACAAAAAGAGGCAGGAAGAGAGATGTCCAGTTCTCCCAAGAAGGCATGACGACGAGCCACTTTTTCTTCTCTCGCCTCTTTTATTTTGCTTTATTTTTCTACATCTTTTTCATCTGTAACCAAATCTGTCACCTTGCTTCCTGAGCCACTTCCAGAGAGAGATTACCACCCACAATCTTGAATTTATGGTCCTGAGGAAACATGGCAACTTTGCCAGAATACAATATTAGTGCCTAATAATTTCGGGGAAATTACTACTTTCAGACAAAATCTCTACTTTGTCCTCTCTGTCTCTCCCGTCCGCACTCAATGCAGTAAGCGCTCACGTTTCCAACTTTGGTCCAATACACGATGTTCTATTCCCCTTTTCGTACGCCGATTTTCCTTCCTTTTACCTTTATTAGTGTTATTTTCTTTCCTTAGTTAGACTCCCTTTGTGTGTTTCCCTCTAGATCCCTTGTAGATGTCATTAAATATGCGATAGAATTCCACTCTTGGTTGTATTTTGTGCGTGTGTCCTGAGTTTAAGTAAACCTCGGTCATCAAGAACTCAAAACTTCATTAAGGTGTATCAACCTTCAGATTACGAGACTGATAAAAAGGTTTCTCGTCATTTTTCCTAAATTTTATACAGGAAGTCCTCGAGTTACGACGTACTCGACCTACGACGTTTCGACTTTACAACGCCCGTGCCTTGTCCACCATTTTGTCCCCAGCACCATAGTGTTTCTGCTTAGCTAGTGCATAGTGCTTGTCTGTGTTTGTGCGCCGGGCGTATCTTTGCGTTTTTCGCCCTCCTTTTTTCCACACTTTCAGCAGTAATGGTAAGTACAGCATCTTTTTTAAATTTTAATGTATTTTAGTTTCTTTATAAGAAGTGTTAACCTTTCCTGCTACGGTCACCTGACCGTGGTCGGGAGACGCATGGGAGACGCCTTCTTCAGTGCCGAGGTTGTCCTCCTCGGGGTTAACTCCCTTCCCTCGTTGCATAGCTGAGCTGGGTGGCGGCAACAATGAAGGCACGAAGCACCGATTTGCTGCTTTAATGGCTTTATTAGCTCATCTGCACATTCAACGTCAACGGGTCCTCCGCTAATCGCTACTGTTCCCCGGTCGCCGTCACTACACTTGCCATTGTACACACTCGCACCTGCGCGCACTCCTTCCTCCTTCACAGTCCCATCTCACTCACATATCGACGCCCACGCCTACACACACTGAGCTTGCGGTCACAATCATGTGGGACAATACCCGTAACAGAAGTATTTCGACATAAATTTTGACTTTAACGGTGAAATCAGACTTACGCAGAAATTCAGGTTACGTCGCCATCATAGGAATGGAACTCGTTCGTAAATCAAGGACTTCCTGTACATAAAAAGTGACGTGGTGCCCTTTTCAAGCCATTAGTTTGATTTAAACTTAAAATTACGGTAAACCGGAAGTAACGCAAGTGTCGCTTCTGGCTTATTATTTTCTCCTAAATGAATTACATTTTTATTTGACCAATATATGCTACAGTATATTCCAAAAAAGGACCAGCCTCATTAATGGGTGTAAAGAGATGTAAAGAAATAGAAGAACTTACAGTGGAATACAAGTTACCTAAAGTAAGCAGAATCAAATACATAGCAAGGTCCAGCATTACCGAATAGTTTAATGCCCTGTGTATGAAATGTAACACTGCTGAACCAGGAGTTGACCAATGGTAGCCATTGTGATGAGCAAGCAGAAGGAGCAGCAAGTGCATATGGCATGAATAACACTGAAGTCAACTGCATAAATTAAGCGCTAGTGCTAGCTAGAACAGCTTTCCTAGCTCCTTATCCTTCAGTATATTGTCTGCACAGGGCACCTTTTGGCATGTGGAAGCACATTATTCTAAAACACGTTCAGAATGTATTTATGGTAACATGACGATAATGTTGTCAAATAACCACAAGTGAATGATATGTGCATGGCATCTGCAAATCCCTGCCCATTAGACCATATTTTTTCTTAAGAAGAAGACCCGCCATAATAAAGGTCTCAGCGCCTCATGGGAGGAAGCGCTCTGCATAAAAAAAAAATTATTTAAAAAAAAAAAAAAAAAGAAGAAGAAAAACACAGGGGCTGATTTGATTGGCCATGATTGCTGCCAGCCCATACACCCACTGCTAACGTAAATAATTAAATGTTCCCTGTGTCTCACATGTAGGCCTTGTTTTTGCGTTTCATGAGATTAGGGGGCGAGCAAGGAACTGAGCGTTATGACAATGAAACAGAGCACACTCCATTATGTCTTTGGAAATCCATTTAAAGCCAACTTTACAGATTTAAGGAGGGTAGAAGAAGCTCCAATACAGACATGCCACAACCTGAGTTAATTTAAACAGAAATCAAGCAGAAACTATTGCATTTTGCATTTAATGGTGTTTTCTTTTTCAACTAAATTAGCAAAGTAACCTTTAATAACTTTAGAATGCTTATGATATAAAAGTAGAGGTTTCCAAAATTATTGGGGTCTAGTGTCAGCAGAAACCATGCTGCGGCAAGATGATACTACTGTTTGTTTTTAAACTAATATGTGTACAGCATTGTGTAAATTGTAATTCTAGTGGGAGTGCCAAACCCCATGAGAGTCCTGTATTTTGAATATACAGTAAAGCCTTTGCATATTAAAAATAACCAAAAGTCATGTGCAGCCGTTAGGATACAGTGGGAAATCATAATCTTTCCTGACTGAGGTTATCTTGTGTTGTACATTATGCTTAATAATCACTAACATGTACCAACTTCCCGAATAGATTTTACTCAAGGGTACCTTTATTATGTTTTATACCATACTTTGATCCGCAAACTTTCTTGCAATAATGGTACCGATATAACACTGCCTTGACTCTAAATTGAAATAATTTACCAACGACTTGAGATGATAAATCAGTAGATATTGCTCAGCTCATGACATACTTAAGATGTGGGGATGGACATAAGTAGGGAGGCAAGGAGGGTGTGGTGGTCACTCATCATCCTAATATTTAGAATGTATGCTCCGTCAATTAAAGTACCCACCATAAGTTTTACTCACAGCCAATTATAAATGAAATTAAGCCGCTTATGAACTCTGACTCAGCAGTGTTCTTAGACAAGTCAGTAAAGTGTTCTTTTACTTTGGTGTTAATGCTGCTGCAGCACTGAAAATTTGGGATTTTAATTAACACCCCTACAGCCAGTCAGGATGGAGTGCAAACCAAGGCCACCGCTATTAGAGATTATCCCCGAGAGAATATATTTCACTGACAGTGATGCAAGAACATGCTGCCTTTTTTTTTTTTTTATCTAACTACCAAGAATCACTTTTTAAATTGATTTTTTTTATACCTTCTACAATATTTCCATTAGTTTTTGACTTGACTGCATTTGCCTTACATACATACATAATATACTCTCTTTATAGCCACATTTTATATGTTGCTGGAATTTTTCAACACTGCTCTGTATTTGTGAGATTTTGAGAAGAGATTTCGAGATTTCTTTTAATTATTTTTTTTAATTCATCCGCTTTGTGATGTATTCCCACGGAGCCCCCCTGGTGCCAAGGTATGAGAAAAATAAAATTCATTGATAATCTGTTCCCTCAGTTAAGTAATCAGTTCCCTCAGTTTAGTAAACTGTACCCTCAGTTTAGTAATCTGTACCCTCAATTTAGTAAACTGTACCCTCAATTTAGTAATCCGTACCCTCAATTTAGTACTGTGTTTAGGAAACACGCTGGCTAATTGTAGCCAGTCCTGCTAGTACTGCTATATAATGATCAACCCCCTCGAACTACAGCAATATTGCCTTTCAGTGGAAAAAATTGGATGTAGGATATATCACGACATGACTATTTATACACAGAATTCACACGAGTAAGAATGTAACATACAAATAGAATTTACTTCACTTGACAGATATACGTAGGTATACGGAGCCCCAGACATTTGCTAAAAAGAGGGTACAGTTTACTAAACTGAGGGAATGGATTACTAAATTGAGGGAACAGATTATCAATTAATTTTATTTTTTTCATACCTTGGCACCAGGGGGGCTCCGTATATTCCATAACTTCCCTGATGCTTTGAACAATATTAATTGTGGCTCCAGTGATGTAAGCAACTTGTCCACATAGCCTAAATTTTGTACAGAAAATCTCTGATAGAAAAGTCACTTTGTTTTTATGTTTTCTAAGTAATATCCAGGGAGACAGATGACGTAGGTCTTTGTTACATTAAGAACTACATTTTCTGATTGTTATAACATAACTGAGCTAGTTAACAGGCAATCTCAAATTTCATATGGCCGGCATGAAAGAAGGAAATTTGAGGCTACATTATGTTTAAATCTACAATTAAAACAAATTGCCTGTAGTAATGGGGAAATATGCCTACATTTAATATGTCCCATATGTACTTTTGTTTAAACATTTCTTCTATTTGAGCTACCAGTTGTTCCATATACATTCATAAATGAAAATGCCAACGCTATGGCAACGTAATACGACTACACTAATCATGGAGCATAAACACAGAACCAGAATAATTTTTTTTTTTTTTAAATACACAGATGAAAAAAAAAACAATAAAGCAAGCATCAAGGGCTTCTATATGGATTTGGACCATTAACAGCTCCCCCAAATAAGGGTATTTCAACATATTACTCAATTAGTTTTATTTGAGAAAAATATTGGTCCAATAAATATCTTTCCACTCCCATGACATTGATCAAGCTAGCCATCCATCCATCCATCCATCCATCCATCTATCCATTTTGTACAGCTTATCCTACTTCAGGGTCACAGATCAGCTGGAGCTCATTTTAGCTGACTAGAGTGAGAGGCAGGTACACTGTGAATTGGTTGCTCGTCAATTGAAGTGTACATTTAGACAAACAACCATTAACACTTATATTCACACAACACAAACTAGGAGTAGTCTTATAAGTGGAGTGAAAACCTTTCAAAAGTCCTTCAACAAAACTTTACCAAACAGGAAGCAAAACAGGGATCTCTGACATGATCATCTTACTTTCCCACCCTTGCGCACACAAATGTGGAAGCAATTCAATATTTGTCTGACTCAGAGAGAAGCAATATGTGGCACCATAAAATGCCCACGACCAATAATACAGTATATTAGGAATGTGTTGGGAGGGAATCAAGGAATTTGTCATGGGGAGGGAAAAGCTGAATGTGTGACAGGAAATTAACTGACTGTTCAACCTTCACAATGAAATCTAATCCGTTGATCACACGCTACTAGCATCTCATGTACCAATTCCCCCCCCCCAATCACAAGTATGCACATATGTGTTACTCTAAAAAAAAGTGTTACTATACTGTTTTTTTTTGTTTATTACAAAAAACTTTGTATTGTACAGGTGTCACGACTGACAGACAATGACATTTATTTGACAAACAAATAAAGGATCATCAAAGGGTTGAGACCCATTGGTTGCACACCACTGCAGAGAGTCACCGAGAGCAATCAGAGGACAGATGGAGCTGTAAACGTCACATCTGGAGGGAGAAATGGCAGAAGGCTAGTATGACTGCCGCCTCTGGGCACTGAGCTGATGGGTGGATTTGATTTTAAATGTGGTTTCTACAAATATAATGAACACTTGGGTGGAAGAAAAGAACACTGAGCTAATGTTTTTTTTTTCTCTCTCCAAAGCTAAACTCAGCTAAGGTAAGTTATTTAATGTCAAGAAACATATTGTGTGCATTCAGCATGTGCCCTGTGATTGACTGGCTATCAGCCCAGGGTGTACCACGCTTCTTGCCCAAAATCAGATGGGATATGCTTCAGTTCACCGATGACCCAAATGTGGAATACACTGTATAATACATATCATCCAGAGATGGAATCAAAATGAGAGAATATCACCACATATAACAAAGCCCATAAACAAAAACATCCAATGAAAATGTTGCACACAACAACAAATTAAAAGACAATGGACGTAATGTGGCAAGAGGTATTGTGGCAATATCCACGAAGTGACAAGGGATATAAAAGAATGAAAATACATATCCCTAATGAGAAGAGCAGATGGTGTATTCTGCTGGTGTTAGGGCCAAGTTATTTATCCACAGGGCATCGATTTGTAGGTTTGTACAACTGGGGCATTTCAGGCACTTTTTGAATGCGCTGTCCAATTTCTCAAACTCATTGATCTTACCACAGTGGGAGTACTACTTTAGAAGTTTTTTTTTTTTTTTTGGGTGCCTGTGTAAAAGAGCCTCTCGTTTAAATTTCCTACCATTAGGCCTACCCAGTGTGAATTTTTTTTTTACCATTTGCATTTTATTTGATTTTCACCTATATGTTGGTCTGTCTGGCTCTCTCTCTACACACACACACACACACACACTCAAAATGTCAGGTTTAACACTTAGTAACACATTTGTACTGACATGTTCACAAACAAACCTCTCCCTCTCGTCTCTCGGTACACACACAAGCACACGTACATACACTCACATCAGGGAAAGAGTATGGAAATCTTGGCACCTTGTCTAGTTCAATTGGGGGGGGGGGAATGCAAGCCTTGAGATTTTTTGGGGTGTTGATTGAGTCTTCTCAAGGTGAAAACGTTCACTCGGAGCACATGAGCATTGGTCCTGCTTAGCATTCAACACACTGCTATCTACTATGGGTCTTAGCAGACAGATAAAAGGGGATTTTAATACTATTGCTGCACTGTCCAAAAAAAAAAGTACAATTGGAGCAACCAATTCTACTTACAGTATGCGCTCATCAACTAAATCGCCAAACCTTTCTCTTCTTTTAGTTGACAACTCAATTCATGAGCCATGATATGTGATGCTTATATTTACATAGCATTAGATAATGAACTGCTTTCAATCTCATTGTACATGTGTATAAGTGACAATAAAAGGTATTCAATGCATTCTATTCCATTCTAGTCTGTGACATAATCAATCTCATCTTGATTTAGTGCTGGGCCTCATGCATGTTGTACACACGAGTAGAGTATGCATTCAAAGCGCTACTTGATAGGTGTCTCATTCGAATGTGTTCTCCTGAGAATTTACCAGGAAATTCTATTGAAACCTCAGTCATATGGTTATTGTTGAGGCATTTTATTTCAACAAAACAAAATGTTAATTCAAAAAATTTCATGAAATGAAAATAATAGAGTACTGTCCTTCAGCAGCTTTTCCCTGTCGATTCCCAAACAACACATCCACGTACTGTACATGTCATTAGCAGGAGAGTGAAGTAAAACTTCACCAATGTTGGGCTTCTTCGCCATGCTTTCACTTTTAATACTAAATTCCTCTCTCTATTCAGCACCTTGAGCTTTGTATCGATGTATGTGGTTTGGTCAATACATTTGGGTGTCTGCTCTCAGCGAAAGGTTTGATGCTCGCATTAGCTACCACTGCAACAGAGGAACTTCATTTGGACCAGCTCATACAAATCCAAACTTTTAAAGACCATTGTCATACTTTCTCCAATTTATACTCAGGGAAGAGTGTCTTTCATCTTTGGAACAGATAATGAATGCAGTTGGCCTTTTTTATGTATTATTTTTTTTTTTTAATGTATATTTATTTTTTATTTTGTATGTATATTTATGGGCGGCATGGTGGACGACTGGTTAGAGCGTCAGCCTCACAGTTCTGAGGACCCGGGTTCAATCACGGGCCCCGACTGTGTGGAGTTTGCATGTTCTCCCCGTGCCTGCGTGGGTTTTCTCCGGGCACTCCGGTTTAATCCCACATCCCAAAAACATGCATAAATTGGAGACTCTAAATTGCCCGTAGGTGTGACTGTGAGTGCAAATGGTTGTCTGTGTGTATGTGCCCTGCGATTTGCTGGCAACCAGTTCAGGGTGTACCCCGCCTACTGCCCGATCCAGCACGTCCGCGACCCTAGTGAGGATAAGCGGCTCAGAAAATGGATGGATGGATGGATGTATATTTATTTTTTAAAACAGAGATCAATGTTGTATGTTGTTGTTTTTTTTTTTGTTTTTTGCTGCTGCACCTTCCCTGAAGTTCTTTGGCTTCACAATCTGGTCTATTGGATTATCAAAATAAAGGATCCCTGCTCATCCATCCATCCATCCATCCCTGCTCAGTTGTCCAGAAAAGTCCATTTAGAATGGTGGCAGGATTTGATTTCCTCCTGAATATGTATACAAAATATCTATAAAACACTGTTGTTGTTGTTGTTGTTTTATCCCTACCACAATATACTGTATGTGTAGGTGCCTTTTGTTAAAATAAACCAGTTATCAATAAAATCCGTTTGTATTCAGGTTTTGCTGTTTTGGCACTTTAAAGGATCATGACAAGACTGTACGACTGTAGGCTAACACGAAAAAAGAAAAAAAAAATATATATATCAATGCTCCTCCTGAGAATAGTTTGCATAAATATAAAATATGTATATATATTTTATTCTGTCTTGGGCAATACACATCCGCAAAACCGTTTTATGGTAATAGTATTTTATAGTTACATCAATAGTTTATGATGAAATACAATGTTTACAACTATTGTACTGTTTTCAGACATATTTATGATTCATAAATGGCTAATCACCAAGTGGACCCCTAGCATAGCAGCTAGGGGATTTGTTAGAGCACTGCACACTTTTGTACTAAAGATTGCCACGTGGCAGGGTGACAGCTTACTATAATATATTTGAAGACAGTGTAGGAATGTGTAATCTTTTCAAATTGAACCCCGGTCATTACTGTCCAGGTGAGCCATCTCTCATAATTGTCCTGTTTATTTTTACTCAGTCTCCAGTCAATCAAGTTCTTTCTTTACATATATTTTTCTTCTGACTAAATCTTCAGATAAGATTACCTCATTACTTGACTGTGACCTGTTATACACATTTTATTCAACAAGGACTATTGTACTGTTATAGTATATATTGTATATGCAATTGTTTATAAATTGCTCAGCCATAGAATTCCCCAAACACAATAGATGATTGCTTGAAACACACTAGGTACCAATGTTGTGTGAAATATCGCGCTTCGGATTGGGTAATCTTGAAAATCACTCACGAGGGTGATATTAGTCTTCTTTGACAAGTACCTTATGCCCTCCTTCCTTTACTTCTGATCCCTTCTATATTTATGGCTTCCACCCACCCCTGCAAGCAGTGACTACCATATAAAGGATGTTGTTCATATCATTAGACAGACTTCCTCTCAACCCCAGGGCCCGGCCCACTCTGTTTCAGCCATAATCAAGCATGCAAAGTAACCATCAAAGGAGACATTGCTAATAAACTATCACAGTGGGCTGGAAAAAAAACACCCCCGTACACTCCTGTAGAGAAAATACTGTAAATAAATGTGTGCATGCTGAGAGGATAGATAAAGCACAGTGGGGTAGGGGTGGGGGTGGTTGTTGCTGTCAGTTAGCTAAACAAAACACTAATAAAGCAGTCTCTAACACAACCTTGTCACTTATGTATACTAAATTAATCAGCAATAAGGGACATTTACAAAGCAAGACAAAATGTGCATGATAAGTGGGCTACTGCAAAATTTGAATAAGGTAAATATATTACATACACTCCGGTTTCCTCCCACATCCCAAAAACATGCATTAATTGGAGACTCTAAATTGCCCGTAGGTGTGAATGTGAGTGCAAATGGTTGTTTGTTTCTGTGTGCCCTGCGATTGGCTGGCAACCAGTTCAGGGTGTACCCCGCCTCCTGCCCGATGACAGCTGGGATTGGCTCCAGCGCGCCCGCGACCCTAGTGAGGAGAAGCGGCTCAGAAAATGGATGGATGGATGGACATCTGTTAAAAAAAAAAAAAAAAACTACACAGCTACTTTTGTACAAAGTAAAGTATATATATGGGGATATTATGTAAGTACATGTAGTCAGGAGGAAGTAGCAAGTACTGTATATACGTTCAGCATTCTTTTATTTGGGATGTGATTCTTACTGTTGATCTTTAGGTAAAATGATGAGGAGCAATGAATTTTACCACAACCTAGCATATAAGATGTTTCACAAAATAGTTTCACAAATCCTTTTTGGAAAAATGCTGACAGAAGCAGTTTGGAAAAGAACAAACACTTTCAAAAGAACTTGCCTTGGGGTCAAGCAGTTCACCAAGTACAAGAGTAAACTAAATAACAATAGCTGGAGAGTCGGTGTGTAAAACTAAAAACCTTGGTTTGGTAGTCATAAAGTCGTTTAATGAAGAAATGTTGCCCAGTTCAGTAAAATTGCTGCTTTACAGATACAGTGGGACCTCAAAATTAAAAATGTATTATCCAACCAACATTCTCAGGAAAACTAACGCCAATAAACCTCTCCATCAAGCATGTTGTCAAATGTGACAAAAGAGAAATTTGGGCAGAGTCAATTCAGCAAGCATCAACATATTGACTTTGCACTTGCTTTGCATTTTCTTTTGCATCTGTGGCTTTTTGTGTGTGTGTGTGTGACACAACAAGGGCTATGAAAGCTCTAAGTATACTGTATATACTGCACGTTTGGTAAATTAAGCAGAGAGTCCAGTAGTGTTCCAATACTTTTTTCCAGCTTCACCATACAGTATACAGTGGGTACAGAAAGTATTCAGACTCACTTAAAATTTTCACTCTTTGTTATATTGCAGCCATTTGCTAAAATAATTTAAGTTCCTTTTTTTCCTCATTAATGTACACACAGCACCCCATATTGACAGGGGAAAAAAAACAGAATTGTTGACATTTTTGCAGATTTATTAAAAAATAAAAACTGAAATATCACACAGCCATTAGTATTCAGACCCTTTGCTCAGTATTTAGTAGAGGCACCCTTTTGAGCTAATACATCCATGAGTCTTTTTGGGAATGAGGCAACATGTTTTTCACACCTGGATTTGAAGATCCAGGTGTAGATTCTCTCCAGATCTGTCAGGTTTGATGGTGAATGTTGGTGATTGGAGTTGCTCAATTGGGTTTAAGTCAGGGCTCTGGCTAGGCCATTCAAGAACAGTCAAGGAGTTGTTCTGAAGCCACTCCTTCGTTATTTTAGCTGTGTGCTTAGGGTCATTGTCTTGTTGGAGGGTGAACCTTCGGCCCAGTTTGAGGTCCTGAGCACTCTGGAGAAGGTTTACATCCAGGATATCCCTGTACTTGGCCGCATCCATCTTTCCTTCGATTGCAACCAGTCGTCCTGTCCTTGCAGCTGAAGAACACCCCCACAGCATGATGCTGCCACCACCATGCTTCACTGTGGGGACTGTACTGGACAGGTGATGCGCAGTGCCTGGTTTTCTCCACACATACTGCTTAGAATTAAGGCCAAAAAGTATTGGTCTCATCAGACCAGAGAATCTTATTTCTCACCATCTTGGAGTCCCTCAGGAGTTTTTTAGCAAACTCCATGCGGGCTTTCATGCGTCTTGCACTGAGGAGAGGCTTCCGTCGGGCCACTCAGCCATAAAGCCCTGACTGGTGGAGGGCTGCATTGATGGTTGACTTTCTAGAACTTTCTCCCATCTCCCGACTGCATCTCTGGAGCTAAGCCACAGTGATTTTTCAGTTCTTCTTTATCTCTCTCACCAAGGTTCTTCTCCCCCGATTGCTCAGCTTGGCCAGACGGCCAACTCTAGGAAGGGTTCTGGTCGTCCCAAACATCTTCCATTTAAGGATTATGGAGGCCACTATGCTTTTAGGAACCTTAAGTGCAGCAGAAACTTTTTTTGTAACCTTGGCCAGATCTGTGCCTTGCCATAATTCTTTCTCTGAGCTCTTCATGCAATTCCTTTGACGTCATTATTCTCATTTGCTCTGACATGCACTGTGAGCTGTAAGGCCTTATAAAGACCGGTGTGTGGCTTTCCTAATCATGTCCAATCAGTAGAATCAAACACAGCTGGACTCCAATGAAGGTGTAGAACCATCTGAAGTATGATCAGAAGAAATGGACAGCACCCAAGTTAAATATATGAGTGTCATAGCAAAGGGTCTGAATACTTATGGCTGTGTGATATTTCAGTTTTTCTTTTTTAATAAATCTGCAAAAATTTCAACAATTCCGTTTTTTTCTACGAAATTACCCCTGGCGCACAGTTGCATCGCCCGCCACACCGGATTTATGCCATTCATGATAATAGAGCCTGTAGTGTTAAACTGTTCTTCACCATTTCAGTTTTCCAGATGTTTTTTTTTTTTTTATTGTCTGGCATGATTCGCCACTCCCTCACTTGAGCATGTTCGTTTGCATTAGCAATTATCCTTCACAATTGTAATGTGCAGTTAGCTAGCTAGCTATACCTATTCCCTGACAATCCATCTCAGTTAGTCTACTGGCGTAGCCGCTTTAGAATGCCTCGTTGTCGGCCATGAGTGCTCGCACATCACACGGCGAAAGACGCAAGGGCAAGGACGGGGGACATATTATTGTAAAAGTCTGAATTGACAGCCAGCATGTGGACCAGGGCTGCAGGCTGGCATGGCCATTTGAGAGCGTTTCATAGTGGCGGCGTGGAAAACCCCTGCGATGACCCACTGGAATATACTGTACTCCGGCAACCAGAGACTTTAAGACTTAAATTTTCGCATCTCAAACATGAAGTTATGTTCAGATATGACAGGATTTTAACAACACTCTCCTCTGTGGTTTATCAAATTTAAAAGACATTTATTTTTACTTCACGGGAATTTAAAATCAAAATTAAAGTATTAACATTGTTAAAATATTAGCCCGTGTTACACAGAGAGTGGCGCATCAGAGATGTAAGAGTACAACCAAAGCGGAAAATTGTCGTGTCTGTGTGCGCATTTACTCATTTACACAGCCTCCCGCAAACAGCTATTTAGATAGTACACTTGAAAACTTCATACTAGTGTCTGGTGTGATATACAGGTATACAATACTTGACGGACAGTGACAATTGTTTTCACCACAACAGAGCAGTAGAAGTTATTATCAGCTGGTAATCGCCCAAACCGCAGTTTGTTGCTTCCCGCTGTTCCCTTTCACATACAGTAGCTGCCATCCAACTTCTCTTGTAAATTTGCATGTCAACGGAGTATTACTGTTGTTTCTCATTCCAAACAAACTGGAGGTCAACCAGCATCTTAATCCATTTTGAGAGAAGTATTGTGAATTTGCAGTGTTAATGTGGCCATGACTGAGCCTCTGTTGTCATACTTTATACCATTCCCTCTGCAACCTAATGGAAATATAAATGGGTGCATTGATTAGTGTTTAAAGATGGGACTTAAATAGATTAAAAGCTCACCACCCAGGAAAAATAAATAAATCTCTGCACACACTCTTGATCTAAGGCTCCTCGATGGACAGCTATGACAAGGGTTAGCTACTGTGTATGTAGAAACATAGTATATAGTAGGTGTTTGGATGTAAAGAGTCAAGAGTCAATTAGAATTATTGAAAACCTGAACTCATCCTGAATTCATCTCATCATAGTCAACCGAAAATTTTAATATTCTTCAACTGATGAAAACCTTATACATTATTAAAGTCACGGACTCCCAGAAGTGTGAACATTTTCTACACAATGGTGCTGTGAAGTCAAGTCTACAACTAGTGGCATAATAACAATCAAAAACTTGAAAATATATGAGAATGGTCTTGTTTTAGCATCCCCAAACTGGCCATCTCTAAGAACAGACGTGAATAAAAATGGAAAAATAAGGGAGCCGTTGTCGGATAAAGAGTAAAAGACAAAATTTGTATTGGTATTTTCAAGAGCCTTTGGTAAAACTCAATATTTCACACACGCATCCTCACAGGTGTCGACTAAAACTGCAACATAACATTGCTTGGCAGATAAGAAGCAAACAGAATATGTTCATTGTGGAAAATAAGACTTTGGCATTCTTGTCTCTCCACTTCAAGCATATAATTTCCTCATTTCCTTATCTTGATCTTTTGTGTAGAAACAAGACAAGTGGATATGTCGATGAATGCCATTCAATCTGACGAGATCTATGCAATAAAGTATGAGTGTGGAAGAGGGTAGGACCATTTTCTCTGCAGACTGTCGTGGTGCTTTCAAAGTGGTTTTGATGTTTCCAGACACGATATCTATTTGAACTGTGAAGAAACACAAGACTGAAATGTAATACTTCTCTTTTAACTCATTCACTGCCAGCCCTCCAAGTTAACATGTATATTTGACTTTAAAGCAGTCAGTGGCACTGACTGTGTTAAGATTCAATTGTAGCTACAATATGCAAATCACTATGTTCTCATAAACCAATGAGACAAGACAAGAGGCATTAACCTCATATTCAGTGTAGGCTTCACTAAGTGCTTTTTCTCTTCCGCCATAGTGTTTTTCAGTAAAATTGTGATGTCCTTCATTGTTGAATCTCTTGTGTTCTCACATCACAATCACCTCTGTTGGCGTCCTCATTTTGACCCTCTCAAGTTGACGTCGCTTCTCTTCTCTTCTGTCTTCCTCAAGGAGTCAGTGTCACATATGTTGTAATAAATGCAGACAGCCTCTCAGCCACACCACTTATGTGTTCAGTGTTTGTTCTCGTCTTTCAACCAAGCACGATGCATGCCCTGTTTCACAGCTATACCTGTCACTTCATCCTGACCTCTTGACCACCGCCTCTCCCTTCATCAAGAGTCCCGCCATCTCTGCCACAACTGATGCCAAACTTGTCTTGCAACTTTGGTAGCTCAAGTACTTCTCTTTAATGCCCTTCGCCATAGCATGCTCAAAAAAGTCAGTGTTATTTAAACATTAGATAAAACTGCACAATGTAAATAAATGAAATAAAATAAATAAAAAATAAACTACCTTAAATATAAGCCATTTACAAAATTAATAATGCTAATTTTATATTGAGCTCTTCCAGGTAGTTAAATAAGCAACTCAAATATTAAGAAAACCTTTTGCACATGGTGCAGTGCCATCCTACACCACTCCAATTTAAAACTACAATAATACAAATATTTTTTAAATGGATACTCATAGTTTTACATTCTATATAGAGTGGGTACGAAAACTATTCAGACCCCATTAAATTCTTCACTCTTCGTTATTTTGCAGCCATTTGCTGAAATCATGTACATGTACGTTCACCATCCAACCTGAATAACTGGAGAGGATCTGCAAAGAGGAATGGCAGAGGATCCCCAAATCCAGGCGTGAAAAACTTGTTGCATCATTCCCAAAAAGACTCATGGCTGTATTAGCTCACAAGGGTGCAACTACTAAATACTGAGCAAAGGCTCAGAATATTTATGTCTGTGTGATATTTAAATTTTTCTTTTATAATAAATTTGCAAACCTTACTACAATTTCATTATTCAATAATAATTCAATATGGGGTGCTGTGTGTACATTAATGAGGAAAAAAAACATTTTAGCAAATGCCTGCAATACAACAAAGAGTGAAAATTTTAAGGGGGTCTGAATACTTTCTGTTTCCAATGTATTTTTGCAAAGACTGAATATGCAGCTCCCATTGGATCTCCTTAGATTATGCAGGGATAATGAATGTTGTGACTGTGTATGTATGTTACATAATCCAATCTGCATGGTGAATATAATTTAATAACTGTCAAGCATGGATGCCTGAACAAACATGTCAGCACCAATAAAAAGTGAACGGAACTTGAACTGGATCAACAGGGTTGCCAACTAAAAAAGTACAAAGATCACAATTATGACTTTAACATAAAAACTGTTTGGCGCTGCTTGAAATCACTATTATACAGTATATACTGTACATCAAACAATTAGCACTTCTTCAGATATGAATTTCTTCAAAGAAACAAGTAATTGCAGGGATAAGTGAGGGGAACCTGAAAGTAGGCTAACAGCATAGTTATCGGTTGGTAAGTGATAAGAAGTCACAAATAGCTCTTCAAACTATTAATCAGGTGTTCAAGGAAAAAGGTCTAATTAATGACGTCAACAGAGAATCTCAGTTACATCCACTATTGATAATGCGGTTGATTTCGTACATTCAAAAAGTGCCATTCTCTGGCACAACTCCACAACAAACCACATGTATTTTTTCTTTTTCACCAAGAATTTTACAAAAATTGTCATCAATTCAATGGACTAATCTGTAATGGTCAACATGAAAAGAGAAGCAATCGGTTATGCAATAGGGATCTCCCTCATGAAAGTATAGGTAAAAAGGCTAGTCTATGATCATCAATGAAGGGAGGGATAGATGGATAGCTAATGCCTTACTTCTTCATCATTTATTCCTGCACTGTGTGTACTATTTGCTTCCCAACATACCCTAATGTAGCCTGAGGGCACATCTACTCTGCTCTGGATCTTTCTCATATGCGCTTGGATACTGTGTGCATGTGTCTTTGAAAATAACTGCATTTGATGAACCAACATTATAGTGACTACAACTACGTGTGAAAAGGGGGTGTTGAAGCGTTGTGAGAGATGCATATTCAAGGGAAAAAAGTTTGTTGTAGTTCCATCCCGTGATCACTTATTTTCTTTGATCAGGACCTTCGACAAGTCCATCTAACTTTTCTCTCGCCTGTGCTGGAAGAATGCCACAGGCTCTTAAAATGAGAATACAGCTGAGCCAAGCAGATATACAGTACACACACAAAAGTGACCCCAGAGCATTTACATCAGTTGACGGACAAAAAGGCAATGAAAGACACTCACAAGAAGCTACAGTATACACACATGAAAAAACACCAGTGCCATTGACGCTCAGCTTTGAGAAATGATTACCTGGATATATGACACATTAGTTCAGAAATATATGAGTAAAACAGGCAGTTTAACCAATCCCTATTTAAAAATAGATAGCAATGACAATTAAACATGGAATGAGCTATTTCTACTGGTTCAGGGTGTAAAGAGGAAACTGCAGCACAATGCATATCTCAGAAATGGAAGTGAGGCAGCTTAATTAGGGCCAATTCTGAACAAAATCATGTCATGTTTTGAAACCCTTAGGTGCATTGAGATAAAAGCAAACAGAAAGTGGCATATCAAACTAAAAAGAAAGAGAGAGGGTGATTAGAGGAAGAGTGGGAGGATACGTTTGCTGCTGCTTGGAGTGTTGTTTCAGACAAAAGATCTCACTTTCAAGACATGGGTCTTGGATAAGTGTAGGTAAAAACAATCTATGTCATTCTTTTCTTACTTCCTCCTTGTTTCTCAAGGGTTGGGTTCAATATTATATTGTGGTATTGAATCTAAATAGTTTACAAAATCCAAAACAGTTGAAAAGACTGAACTTGCATGTTCACATGGAAAGATATTAGCTAATTATCTTATGATCCTGCATTTGTAAACTGGAGCAGACACCCTACCGAGAACATACTGTAAGCTAGCTCCATGATTAACAGTAACTGGGTAAAATATGAGTAATAAGTATGTTTATCCTTTCCATTGTAAAGGGGCCCAAAATTGCCCTGAAATGGTGTTCAAAATAACTTTCTAAAACCATTTCGTAGTAGTTAATTTGTGTGGTATGCTTTTGTAGAGTAGAGGTAAGCAATGCTTTTCTTAGATCGAGCATAGACTACAATATGGTTGTGCCTCCTTTTTACTAATGTCAGCACGTTACACTTACACTTGTATTCTTTGTTAAATTCACTAGAAAGTTCCATGCTGTTGTGCTGCTATGACCACATACTAGCTAGTCATGGTCATCTTTCCTAGTTAACCGCATGGGGGAAACAACCCAGATAAAGATTTATTGATCCAACTCTACTCTGGTGAATCAAACAGTACTACAGGCCTACCACTTGCTGGAACTGCTCAGTCTTTCAGGTCATGGAGGTTCAATCGAAGACCAGTGAACGACTTCTTTATACTTGAAGACATTTCTCCTTTTAACCTTGTACTATTTGCATAATGTATTACTTAATAAAAGACCTTTGGTTCCATTTTCCCAGAATAAAAAATCTAAAATAAATAAATTAATTAATTAATCTCACAATCGCCCAAATGCAACTTCACACCAGCTTCCAATTTGCAGCACCCTCTACACTCCCTACGTCTGTGATCAGGCCCACACTGAGACAAACAAAGTTTGATTGATTGATTGATTGATTGGTTGGTTGATTGAGCTGTCAGAGGATGTACGTTTGGGGTGAAAATTAGCTTTAGCTTAGGTTTTAGCTTATATTTCTTTCCTATGTCTGAAGTATAGACAGCATTGTGAAATGGGTATGGGTGAAGAGGAGAGAAATGGTCTTAGAGTGGATAAGGATGACAGTACAAGGGGAGAAAGGGAAAGATTCTACACTTAAAAATGATAGCGGAATATTAGGGATGGAAGACAGAGGGGCAATAAATGGAAGAGAGGAGGGAAAAAAGTAATTTGAGATGCTAACATTTTGGCAGTGGTGAAAAGTGAGGGCCAGCAATGCCTTGTCTGCTGGTCAGAAGCACTGATCTACAATTACATGTGATGCCATATCAATCTACCGTATTTTCACGACCATAAGGCGCACTTACAAGTCTTACATTTTCTCCAAAATGGACGGGACGCCTTATAATGCGGCGTGCCTTATGTGTGCACCGAATTCCAACATCTATAAATATTGTTGTGTGATGAGCGCTCCACTTGACTTTTTAAAAAAAAATTTAAGCATTTCCTGCCGACACGCTGCTTACACAGAGGAAAAGCGGACGTGGCTGAGGACAGGGGAAGGATGCGTGAAGTAGGACACTAAAGCCACGCCCCCAGTAGGTATATAGCGCTAGGGTGTTTTTTTTTTTTTTTTTTTTTTTAAACCGCTTGACTGACTGGGAGCATTTCCGGGGTGTGCATTGTGCAAAACAACATAGGTTTGGCTAAGGACCCCCGAAAATGTCACCTACGAAGAGACACGCTTACGAAGCACAGTTTAAACTGAAAGCTGCAAGTGGAGGAAGCAGGAAAACGAGCTTTGTCAAGTCAAGAAGACGAAGCTGAGTTTCCGTGGAAAAAAAAGAAAAACAAAACGCGGAAACAAGGCGAGGTGGCCGAGTTGGAATACCAACTCGAGCAATGGATAAATTAGCAAAGAATAGCCGGGAGAAGCGTCTCTACAGTCACCATTCGACTGATTGCAATAACTCGGGGCTTGCCATCATTCCGGGAGGCTTGACAAACCGCTCGACATCCGTGTAAACAGGGCGTTCAAAGTGAAGTTGTGAGCGGCGTGGGAGCCATGGATGACAGATGGCGAACACAGCTTTACAAAGACCGGGAGGCAACGCCGGGCGAGTTACGCCACCATATGTGAATGGATTGTGGATGCTTGGGCTAAGGTATCTGCTTTGACTGTTGTCCGAGCTTTTGCGAAAGTAGGCATCATTGCTGAACAGCCCCCCGGGCAACGAGACTGACTCCGACAATGACGAGAGGGAACCCGACGTGTTTGTTGGAGAACTTGCCCAGCTGTTCATTTCGGATATAGAACATGAGGACTTTGATGTATTTGTGGATGAGGATTGATAAAAAAATAACGTGAGTACATTTTTAAATACTTCAATAAAGTACAATCGAATTCAGTTTTGCTCCCGCTGCCTTTTTAAAAACATTGTTTTAGCGTGCAATTATGCTACCGTATGTTTTAAGCTAGCGTATGTTTTACCATGCCTGCGCCCAATAATACGTGTGTATGTGTTAAATACAGAAATAGACCCCGTATCTGAGACTGCGCCTTTTAGTGCGGTGCACCCTATGCCTGTGAAAATACGGTCATCTGCCCAGGGCGTTCAGAATCAGTAGTGCTGGCGTATGTCACTTAAACTATATTACCAATAGGGTGTTTCTTTAACCAATCAGATTAAATTTTTTTCGTATCTGTGGACTGAAATATGTTCCATCCTCTAATTTACTGATCAAAGCAAAGCATGTTACAGCCAACTTCGACTAGCAAAACACATGTGTTGCGATCTGTACACATTAGTACTTTGAAAAATCAGCATCTCGGGTAAGTGTGATATATTTATTTAAATGTCTTAGGTTTTTGTCATGTTATTAGATAAATATTAATTTATGACGTACATGGCACAGTTGCATTTTTGTATAATATTGATGGTTTAAATAATTATGACGTGATAGTGGTTGTATTAAGAGGTGGATTAAGTTGGGTAAATGCACAGTGAAGGCCCAGGTACCAAATGCCACTACATTTTTGGGTGAATCTCCCAAAATATCTGAGTTATGGTGGACCACCTTCAAGGGAAGTTAACAGAAGACGAACATGGCATGTATGGATCTTACAAAGTGTCTGTAGTTTGTATGTTTTTTGGTTATTGCTTTACAATTTCACGGATAACAGTGGCAAATTGTATTTTACACTGGTGGATCATTTCGCTGCATAGTGTGCATCACCAAAGCAATTCACGATGTCATTTAGTACGTCTTTTTTAGTCATTAAATTGAAGAATGTTTTGTTCTTTTTATATTTTAATATTGTATGACAGTTAAATGTTTGTTAAAACACTACTTTTTGTAGCAGTGACGTGTGGTGTGGTTCATAGCTGGTGAGGCAATGCTATTTGAATCAGCATTCTTTTTACACACAACTTTGGCCATAAGGAACTTTATTTCTAGTTGTTTAGAGAGAGCATATTAGTAATTTCTTACTTTCTATTTTAAAGGCTCCACATTAATTTACAAATGGTTGTGCAAAAAAATTTATTTTAATTTAGGCCAATACTAAAATATTCCATTAATTTTGTTCAAGTATGTTATTAGAATTATCAAATATTTTAAACAGACCATTCAACAAAAACCAATTAATTTGATTTTTTGATTATTCCTTTCATCTTATGATCTCCTTTTAGGTATTCCAAAGGAATGTTTTGAATCTTTTTAATGGTGAGAATGATTTTTCACTGTTTGTAGCTGGCACGGTGAGTCCGAGCTGGAGTAACTTTGCCGCCACTGGTACAGTCTGGATCAAAATCTTTTCGGCAAAAAAAAAACTGAGAAGCTGTCCGGGTGTTTTGTGGGCTATCGTTTGTGGGCTCTACAGTCCGATGAGATCAGCCATCAGTCTTACAAAATCAAAGAATCTTCAAGCTAGCGAGGTGTCTGCGTAAAGAACGTCACCAACGTGAACCTGTGTGCTCTAGTGCACCCCCTTCAGTGGGGCTGTGGCAGCCCCACTGAAGGGGGTGCCTGCCATTGTGGCTAACAGCCATTGTGTGGCAGAATATTGTCTTCCTCACCACATGCTTTATCTGCAATTTTATGCAATCAACAAAACTATATGTACCACACAAATATTAAATACAATACCAACTATGGAAAATCGTAATGCATATTTCAAGTGTCTGAAAACATTATAATGGAGATGAGAAGAGAGACAGAACACACACTTAACAATGGCCTCCTCTGTTGAAGTTCTGTAATTTTTATCAGGAAGTGGTGCTTCTGTGCTGTGCTATTTTCAGTTTTTTTGTGAGGGATTGCACAATCTCAGGTGAGGATGGCGGCTCACTTCCCGCCTTGGCCATGTTTTTGAGCAGGAAATACGTAAATTCAGCAATTTAAAAGATTAAATCTTGGACATTATTGGATTCAAAAAACAAAATTAGTGTAAAGCACAGAACAGAAAATTAAAATGAAAAATTATTTTATGTAGACGTAATCATTGTTTATTAATTTATTTATTTTTAAGTCTTTACATACAGGTGACGTTCTGCCTGACCTCACATTGCTGTTTTGTAGAGATGCTAGTCTGATTCCTGGCTATTGTTGAGGTAATTCCCAAGGCACCAAACACCACTGCTCACCACCACCTCAACGCCCACCACTCCGCACACTAAGCTGAGGGTTGCCACACCATTTGTAAAGGATAGAATTGAAGTGCTTTTTATAAGTCACTGTCACTTCTCTTTCCCCGAGGAAAATTTGCTTCACCTGTCAACCCTGCCGCAATGTCAGTCATCATACAGCACCCATCACACATTTTTACAAGTTAGTCAAGTCTCTTTCTCTCTTGAATCATTTTCTTAAGTAACACAATATTTTTTTCTTATCGACTTCTGTATCTCTCTCTCTCTCTCTCTCACACACACACACGCGCGCACACACACACACACACACACACACACGCACATTCACACACAAAGCTCTCTTCCCGTCTGGCGTTGCTTCCAGCCTAAAACCAAACCATGTGTGGGAGCTATCCTGTGCTGGCCTAAACTGTCCAATCAAAATTGACCAGATTATATTGGAAGATTCTTTGGAGTCTAGGTGTTATGGGTCCATAAAGAGGTAAAAAAAATCGGTGCACTTGGTTGGAGACACATCGTAAACTTCATTCTGTCCTACTTCTTATTACTTTAAACTCAGACTAGAATGCATTTCTTGGATGCAACAAGTATATGCAGCCACTATCTTGGGGCAGAGTTCTGGAATTCACTATTTTCTTTGTTAGCTTTTATTTTAGCTTTATTTCAGTCAGCTATATGTTTTCGAGCTGCAACTGTCTTTACTGTACTCCCGTTTATCCTCACTCCTCCTGCTTTGTCTGTATCATGCTTTGTTCCTATTTGAAACCGTTTCACTCTCACTTGGCTGAGCTCCCTTCAACTCCCTCTGTCACTTGTTTTTGGCTTTTTTTTTTTTTTTTGCACCCCCTCCTCTCTCACCCCAAACTCCCATCTCTCCCTCGTGCCCCACCACCACCAAGGCATGAAAACGGCGCTCCATTAGGAGTGCCTTGGCTAAGCCTAGACTGACACGTCTTGCTTTGATCAGCCGTGAGCTGCGCTAAACACCACACTAAACTCCCAGTCTAGAGAGGCGGAGGAGGTAGAGAAGGAGGAAGGTGGGTAGCAAGGGTTTGGGAAAGATGGTACCGCCAAGATTAAAGCAGTGAAAGGAGATGGAGATGGAGAGACAATAAAAGGAGGAATAAAAATACTGAACAGTTTCTCTCACTACTTTTGGTTTTATTACATTTTCTGTGCATCTTTTTTATTGCTTATATCTGCACTCTCTCTTCCAGCAACATCTGTATGATGAGTCATCAGCCAACAGTACACCAATCAGAACAACTTTTAGAGCATCAGTCAAAAGAGCCATCTTGTCTGTCTTGTGATTGAAATAAATATTGTGCTCACCCAGCCGTGTACACAAACCTGTTGAAAAGACTACAAGTGCAACACTAGAAGTGGAAATATGATCAAAAGTCTTTTTTCGACACCTCAATACTAAACCAGCGGCAGTGCCAGCAAAATGACAAAAAGTTCAAGTCTTTTTCTCCCGAGGAGTGAAGAGAAAAGGGATTTCCGGTCAGTGCTAATCAATCAGGCCATAATAATGGCTCCCATGCCTAGCTGTCGACTGGAGGGGTCAAGGCATCCCGTGACCCATCGCCCAGAGCCCAGGGGCCAAAGCCCCTCTCAGAATAGCACCCCAGGACACACTCCCCAGGCTAATTGTCCTAGCCAGTGTCAGCCTTTTCAGTGCACCCCCCCCCCTCACACCCGCCCGCCCTTTACTCACCTCCTTCCACTTTCTCCCTCATTCTTCACTCTTTCCTCTCCCTTAACTCCTCTCCTCCTCACAACTCTACAATCCTCTCACTTTCTATACAACTTGTATGCCGGTATGTCCTCGCAGGAGGATGAGGACGGGGTATGAGATTTGGAGTTTAATAAAAGTAGAAATGGCAAACACAAGCGCAGAGATGGAGTGAGGAGAGCTTGTCAAAGAGAGGTTGGAGAAGGGAGGAGGAAGACTTGCAGACAGCGAGTTGGGACAGAGAAGTCAACAGAACCACAGGGAAGAGGACTGACTCAAAGCCTGCCCAAATCCTCCTCCGGGACATCAGTAGAACAGAGCTCTGTGACGGGCCTATCCCCTTAAATCTGCACATCAATTGCTTTGCATCAGCTTCTGTGTCAGGGAGCCCGAATCCTAGAATCAGCCTGACCACATCAATGCATACAAAACCACAACAAGACAGGGAGAAAACGGGCGCACACAGACACACAGGAGGACACGAGAGTCCGGAGCAAACCCCATTCCGGCTCAGTGCAGTGGCATTCCTTTCATTCCAAGCGCACGCTGCTAATTAACAACATTAGCTCCCACAGGCGGAGAGACAGATTGATGGAGATGAATCCCAGGGTTGCACCAGCACCACATCTTGAATGTCATTTGTGCTGCTTTCTCTCTTTCATTCTCAGTCCCATTCAAGCAAGTCTTTCCTACTCTTAGCCTTGGTCAGGTCCTGGTCAGACAGCAGCGATAAGCACAAGCAGGGAGTGTGTACAGAAATCCAAACACCAATTAAAATTGCACATTTAAAAAGAAAAGGAAAAAAAATCAATTGGCTACTCACTGGGAACCTCCTCTTTATTGCCTGCTTTTTCCTGATCTGTCACTCCTTATCCTCTTCCTCCAGTGTAGCAAGAGGTGTGTATTGTGTCAGTCCGATAGAGGAAAGTTGCCGTCTCCTTACGTGAGCATGTGTGTGCGCGCTTGTGTGAAAGAGAGAGGCAACGTGCGCATCTGTCTCTGTGTCTTGCACTGCTCTGACTGAGCGAGCTGAGGCTGTTTTAAACAGACTGCTCTCCCCCCCCATGTGACCAGCCCAGCCACAGGCAGGAATACATTACTGACACACACGCACGCACCCATGCACGCGCACACGCGCACACACTCTCTCTCTCTCCCTCTCGCTCTCTCTCTCTCTCTCACACGCACACAAACCATGTCCAGAGTGCGCCCCCTAGCCACCGCTCACAGAAGTGTAGGGAGTAGCTCAAACACATACTATTTAGATGTAATATGGACTCACAATTATAAACATGGGTAAATGAGGCAGCAACACATCTATTAAGAAAGAGCCGTATTGTGAGCAAAAATAAAGTTTCTTAAGCACATAGACAAACGGTTTAGTTTTCTGATGTGTTTTGGCGTCTTTACCACAGCAGTGGTTCACACCTGGAAGCATTGACCTTTTCAGTAATGGAAACCTTTTAAAATTGACCTTCAGCTGCAGAGCTGCCTCAGCTGCAGAGCTGCCTCAGCTGCATTACAGGTAGGACACGTTTAAGGAACAAAAACAAAGGGAAACAACACACATGAGGTGTTACCAGTGGAATACCCACTGACAGGAACACTTAATTTTCAAAAGAGTCACAAGTATTTTTATGACATTTCAGTCCGAGGATTAGTATGGCAGCTTGAATTTCAGATTGTGTTTTGAAAAAAAATATTTTCCAGTAATTAATTTATATCCAATAATAATGAAGACCTCTGGAGAAATGTAACATAGAAGTCATTTTGACATGAGTAGACTTCATCATCTTTAAATAAAAAAACAACAACAACAACACACATTTGTGAGACACTGTAGATAACATTGATATGTGATTAGTTTTACACAGTGCCTTCCCAATTAATTTCTTTTTTATAGATAAACAATCATTCACACTCACACCTAAGGACAATTTAGAGTCATCAGTGAACATAACATGGATGTTTTTGGAATGGGAGAATGTTTTTGGGGGGAGAGGGCGTAGTTATTACCCTCAGAAAACTAATGCAAGCACAGGGAGAACATGCAAACTTCACACAGCTATTAGGTTGGAACCCCGGATTCACACCCCCAGACTCAGAACTGGGAGGCGGGTGTGCTGACCACTTTACATCGTGTAGACTGGCTGAAGGATAACTGTAACTACAAAATACAATTAATTTGATCTAACCCATTCTACGGGTATATTTCCCATGATATATGTAACAGCATTGTCATGGCAACCTTTGCACAACTGTTTGTAATAATAGTAAGAAATACAGGTAAAGGGATTAGTTGGGACCTGCTCGCCACTGATAAACACTTCACACCTTGTATTCAAAATGTCATTCAACTTAAGCCACTGCCAAGTGTCTTGAATTTACTCTGCCGCATTGTCTTGCATTGATATGCATGACTACATTGTAAACAATGAGCTATAATGAAGAAGGTTGACATTCAGAAGCCAAATTCAAGATAGGTGCTATTCCTAGCTCTTTTCACCAAATGTAACTCGAATCGGTTTATACTTCAAATTAAAAAGGACAATTTACATTAAGAGACAATGCAGTGCAATGTCTTTTGGTCTATTGTTAAGACAAGTTAAATGCAGAATTTGATCATGTGACATGCAGGATGTACAAAGTACTAATCCCGCAAATAGGAAAAATACTAAATTTATAATATTATTATTTTATTATTATTTATAATAAATTTGCCATGCCTTTGTTGTTTTCTATTCTCAGCAGACACAAATGTCATGCACTGGGCTTAATTTTTTCTATACAAAAACAGTAACTCAACAAAATACACATAATAGATGATAGATTCTGTATCGCAAACATGTTTCTGTACGTTGTATGTTAATCTGTGTATTCTGGTACTCGGCTGAAATCCTCAGACTGCTCCTCCTTAATTGGTAGCCCTTGTCATCGATTCTACCCACACCCACGAATCGGTGCAAAGGAAGGAGAACTGATGGATGACTGGATCCCACCAGCTGCTTTCATTAGTCACCAGTTTAAAAAGGACTCGTTTTGCCTCTCTTGCTAGCTGCAGTTATTTAATGTGAGCAGGCATGGATCAGGTGGTGGAGTGGTCGTCTCCCAACCCAAAGGTTGTGGGTTCGATCCTGTCCATACTGATACATACAGTACATGCACACTGAACCCCCAGTTGCTCCTGATGCTGTGTCATCATAGGTGAATGAGGAGACCTATTGAGACCCATTCATTGGACATTTAAATTCTGGTATTCCACTGAATAATGTCTGGACAAAGAAGTATGTATCTTTTATGAACAAATGTTGAATTGACGTCCTTGGTTGGGAAGGGGCAAAACCTGGACAAAAACAGCCCGATTGTCTTTGTGTGTGTACCGGGCCTAACAAAAGACAAATAATCTGTTCCAGAGTCAAGCTCAAAACCCAATGATTGACAAAAACAGTGAAGTGTTAAGTGTACTTTTTTTTCTTTATCCTTGACTGAAAAATGAGAGCTTTTACAACATCTGGGAACTGTTTTAAATCCTGAAAAAAATGCATAATGGCTACTTTCAATATTAGAACTTTGTTTACAATATTTTTGTTATTTTAAATTTGGTCTGTAAATTTGGTTCTTGCAGCTGGACTGATCTGAACTCCACTCTGTGATTGACTCACGACCAGTCCAGGGTGCACCCCTGCCTCTCGCTCAAAGTCAACTGGGGATAGGCTCCAGATCACCTGTAACCCTAATTATGTCAAGCGCTATAGATAATGGTTGGATGAAGGGATCAGAACCTCACTGCAATATTGTTCGCTGGCGGACCTACGCCTACCGCTTTCACTGGATTTGATCTGTTTGTTTGGTGTGCAGCAGGGTTCAAATGATACTATTTATACAAAGAGAAAAAATGTGCGATTGCTCCATTTATTTTTTTAAACATGTCCTTAGGTGGTGCCCTAAGGAAGTGTACTACCATCAAAATCCATTATGTCTCCACTTTAAGGGTAATTAAATGATATTTAAACTAAACGTTTTATATTTTTGTTTCCCTTCATAGTTTGTTATTATGAATACATCTTTATAATAACTATAATCTGTGTGAACTGAGGTCACATAATGTAGTTCCATAGATGGTTAGCAAGCAACATCTCGGAATATATTGTTCTTAAAAGGTTCACCCCAAAGAAAATAGCAAAACGCAGTGTTTGTTGTCCATCTGAAGATGTAATGGTGAGGGTTTCTACACACTTGCATCATCCTCTGTTTGCACAGCATATGAGTAACACTGTTTATGTGACTTGTGCTGATAAAAAGCGTGTGATAAAATGAAATAGAACACACATTTGTATTTGAATTGTCTTGGGAAAGATGGATAGAGATTGTGTATCTGTGAAAGGAAGGAGTATAATAAATATGCATCGCTTATCAGCATGTCTTAGGGTTTTAGTTTGGGTCAGCCAGATAGAATCTGCTTCAATAGCAGACTGTGGATGAAAAGCAACAACACGCCTTTGGGCCCTGTGGCATCCTATTCCCAAAATCAGCAACGTCATCTGGCCCACAAGCCTTCATGAACACTATCTGCCAAGCATTTATTTGCACTGATAAGGTGAACACAAAATGTCAGTGTTTTCTATGCAAGGTGTGTTTGTGGACTGGATTATTTTCCATCCTCAAATTAGACCTCTTGAGAAGTGATATTGCTGGAGGCTTCGATGTCATAATGTCACATTGGTCTGCATCCTCCCATCTCCTTAATGCGTGGAGATGAATGCAGGGCATTTGCTGCATTTTAATTTGATATTCCTTCCAGAAAAACTACAGTAAAACCCAACTCCTTGCAAGATACAGAATATATTTGAAAGATGTATTTGTAGAAAGATACATTTGTCAAATGTGTCACAGATAAAGAATGAATGCTTCTTTTAAACTGGACTCATTTAACCTCAAGTGTTGAGTGTTTAAGGAGGTCCTTCTGAATGTTTATTTATTTGTATCTTTGTCTGGCTGCCGACCCGCAAGAAAAACTGCCTGTGTTTTGGGCCAGTGCAAATTAGTCCTATTCAATTACTGTGACTTATTTTAACACAGCAAAATGCTGCAGTTTGTCAGCTCTCCTCCATTTTAGAATGTCAACTGGCCCCAGGAGTCATTTCCATCAAACCAAGGGCAGGTTTCAGGTTGGCTTCCCTAACCAAAGTTCACACCTGCTCAATTGAACCACAACCTGGGGCTAAATTTCACTGAAGCAACACAAATATTAGAGGTGTATACATCATTCTGATCGAGGGTACACAACGTTGCTGTGCAGAAGGTCAACCTCTTTGGCAACAATCATTTGTATAGCATACAGTGATATAGTCAGAATCACACACATCCATTATCACTGTGTGATACCTATTGTTGAATTGTGTGGTTAAGAGACAGTCATAATTAAATCATTGATACAAATTAAAAAACACAGTACATTAGCATCTTCTTAATGCTGCCCAATACAAAATGGGATTGTCATTTCACTTTTCATTGAAGTGAAACTGCATAATGTTCACAGATTAATGACATTCGGGTGCTCATTAAAAAAAAAAAAAAAAAAAACATTATCTTGTACGTATCCAAAAGTTATTCGTGCAGTCTCCCATAGTTGACATTTTCTTGTTTTAAGAATAGATTTATGGCACAAGGTGAGTACTGAATGTGGCTTTTGACTATCATTCAAGGAGGAATAACACTAGTAGTTCAATCTGTTTTATCCTGTTCCACTTTCTCTCCATGTCAAAGCTCCTCCTTTCTAGCACCCTTTAGTCTCCACCTCAATGCATTTCCCCATTTCTCCCATTCTCTCCCCTTGGTGATTATTTTCCCCTTTTGCGTTTACAAAAATGATATTTTCGTCTTGCATTGTTAACAGTCTCCCACCTGACAAAGGCAAAAAATAATAATACAAATTGTCATATTAATTAATAGATGCCTGGAAAAATTAGGTCCCTAAAGGTTTTTCTTTTGTGTCTTAGATGCTGATGATATCAGATGTACTCAAAACAAATGTGGCAAAATTAGCCAACCAGGCTGATAGGCGACAGGGTCAAACAAATAATTTTAGCACCTTCATATTATCATTACTTTCTTAAAAAGCTTCTGCATCAAATTAAAAGTTTAATATTCGAGAGATCACTTGCACAGGGTACTTACTTTAGTGTCAACCTGCATAAGTAACCATACAGTCTTAATATCCCCACTGATCTCCTTCTACTTTTAAACAGGCGGCTTGCCTGTTTAAAGGAGACTGTGTCTTTGAGGGTTTGGCTATAATATTGTGGACCTTCTATCTTTGGATTGAAGATCTGTGGACAATAGACAACTATGACTCGCCAACACAAAGTATGTATGTCATTTGAAAAGACATCCATTATTTTCCAACATTGTGGGCTCTTGTATTGGGGTTTGATAATAAATGTTTATTGGACGTGGCACGGTGAGCGACTGGTTAGAGCGTCCGCCTCACAGTTCTGAGGACTGGGGTTCAATCCCCGGCCCCGCCTGTGTGGAGTTTGCATGTCCTCCCTGTGCCTGCGTAGGTTTTCTCCGGCCACTCCGGTTTCCTCCCACATCCCAAAAACATGCATGGTAGGTTAATTGGAGTCTCTAAATTGCCCGTAGGTGTGAATGTGAGTGCAAATGGTTGTTTGTTTATATGTGCCCTGCGATTGGCTGGCAACCAGTTCAGGGTGTACCCCGCCTCCTGCCCGATGATAGCTGGGATAGGCTCCAGCACGCCCGCGACCCTAGTGAGGAGAAGCGGCTCAGAAAATGGATGGATGGATGGAATAACATACAAACAAACAACCATTCGCACTCACATTCACACCTACGGGCAATTTAGAGTTGTCAATCAACCTACCATGCATGTTTTTGGGATGTGAGAGGAAACCGGAGTGCCCGGAGAAAACCCACGCAGGCACGGGGAGAACATGCAAACTCCACACAGGCGGGGCCGGGGATTGAACCCCGCTCCTCAGAACTGTGAGGCAGACGCTCTAACCAGTCGGACACCGTGCCGCCCCATGTTATTCCATTAATATTAATATACTTTGTGGCACTTTTTAACACTCTCGCCATTTTTTCTACTCTATATCTACTTTAAAAGGGACAATTGATCAATTCATCATTAACATGTAAAAGGTTATATTACCCACAATCATGATATCTTCTTCTACCTTGCAATAGTTCTCCAAGTATTAATGAATGTTCTCTTAAATTTGCTCCTCTCTCTCGGTTTTGCACTTCATAATTACCAATTAGATGATTCTCCTTCCAAGCTTCCCTTTTTCTTTATTTTTACCAGATTTTCTTAATTTTATATTTTATTTACTACTAATATTTTTACTTGTAATAAATTTATAACGTTTGAGTTGTTCTAAGGCTCCTAACATTTGCACATTTCCTTTTGAAACTAATTATATTGCTTTATGTTCTCCCCTATTCCTCAATTCATCAGGTGTTTGTTATATTGAGGCACTTTTACCATATCTATTTTCTCTGCTCTATTTTTAGCTAAATAGGTGCAGTTGATAACTTCAGCAATAAAACAGAAAGTCTTCTTTTAATTTGCATTTATTTGTCTACTACTGTGACAATTTAACTAATTTAGTTGCCTCTTTGTGAGATATTTTTTTTCTGCAACTTTGACCTCTATTTTGTCACCTTACACTCTATAAGCAACACAATGTTCCCCTCCACAATTCTTTGTAGGACTTTCATTTCACTCTAGGTCCACCTTTTCCATACTCATGTTCGCTTCCACATTTTCCACATCTGCCTACTTTTGCAATAGCCTGCGAAATGACCATATTTTTGACATTTTTAACTTCTGAGCAGTGGTACTGTATAACATATTTTCTAACATAATGTAGCTCGTATATACTATAATAACTGACATAGGAAGAGCTTTTCCCAAAAATGAATACAGACTCAGTATCCTCTTTTTCCATCTCCCGCCTTGTTTTCAATCTCCTTATGCCTGGATCAGACTACAAGACAAATCTGGTCTTTCACAATTGCAGTATGTCAGACTGCTGCCATAAAATCTTGCCGTATCTCGGTCAGACAGTGGCAGCACTACACGACATGTATTCCAATACCACCGTATTCTGTCTTTTATGATCACTGGGCTTTATCTTGCCAAATTAAACACTGTCGGAGAGGTAGAACCAGAAAACATGTCACCAGTAGATACACCCATAAAAATGGCGACGATAAAAATAATGGATCGTGCCATTGTATTTTATTGTGTTGATGAAAAAAAGAACAAAAGAGAGGAACCGTCACCGATGCTCGGGAGTGAGCTGTCCATTCAAGAAGAGCTTCACGTACTTTTAATATAATATGGCTTGCAAGCAGGGAACATAATGTTATGCAGCCTAGCAAGCTAGTACTAGGCCGGCGTTCAGTCCAGTAATGCTCTAAGGGTTCAGTAAACATTGGTTCGTGCGTCTGAATAAATATTGACAACGGCGCCCAAGTATTTTGACAACGGTGAGCGTTGTGTAAGTCACATTACGCAGTCCTATTGGTCGACATCAAGGTGTGCTGTCGGAGAGTTGTTGTTGAGATGTCACACAGCACGGAAGACATAAAAAAAAAAAATCAAACATGATAGACTTTCATTTTGGTGTCGTAGGGCCATCGTAGGGCCAAATCGTTGGTCGTGGATTATGTCACACAACAAGAAGTTTTGTCGTTTCCGACAAAATATGTCAGGCCCGATTTGGGAACTCGCCTACGATAGCTAATTGGGCCAATATCGGGGCTAAAAGCCTGTAGTCTGATCTAGGCATTAAACATACATCTAATGTCATCTTTTAATTTATCCTTATCCTCTTTTGCTGGAATACCATGTAGCACCCTTTTCTGTTAATTGACTATTTCACTTTTTATCTCAATGACTTCTGTGTAGTGTCTTTCTAAATTTCATAACTTTTCCCCATTTTTCCTCATTTTTACTTACACTCAACATATTCCTGTCGCTCAATACTTTTGCCTTCGTAATTTCTCCAAGTTTCCCTTGTATTTCAATATCACAATCAGGTTCCACCATTTTGTCCCGACCTTTTGTCGTGATGACCAACTTTAGTTTTCATTTACTACATGGTCCACATCTGCCATTAGTCTGTCATTTTGATAGAATTCTGAGTTGTTGGGGTGAATTGTATTCTCAGTACTTCCTTTCAGAAAGCATTTGGATCCCATTTGTTCTGATTTTAAGTATTTTATTGTTTGCTTGTTTGTTTGTTTTTGTTAATTTACCAACCAGTGCCTTCCTCTAAGCATTTGTTCTGTTCTCTCACAATAAACAGATGAGTACAGTGTGAATACACAGCAACAAGACAAGCTAAATTTAGCATGTGTAATTTTTGTCATTTCAAGACATGTATCATCAAAGATTACAATTACAGCTCTGCTTGACCAATTATTTCCAACAGTGGTTCATACCCCACAAAATAATAGCGTTGCAATAATCTTCCAATTTATAATCATTATATCACTGATCAAAAATATCTGTCCTCGCTTTCTATGAGCAATGGTGAAAACCTTAATTTCTCTGACACTTAAACATTACAACAGAAGTGCTGATAGTCTGCCAGCAACCCGCCAGTGCCATGGGCTTCCCAATGAAGTGAAAAACTATATCCTGTGAGAAAAAAAAAATAATTTGACACTGCCGGTCTTTTTGGCAGCACATCAAACATCCTGCTGTGTCTTTTAAATTAGAAAGACACAAACAGGTCATACAGTAAAAACAACAAAGCCCAAAGTTTAGCGATAGTGATGGTGTCTCCTGCGTCGATGCTGAGGATAAAATCCTGAAACTGTAATTAGAGGGTTGTTATTGCAGTTCAAAGTGACTAATTGATTGGCACTCATTTTAAAACTTTTTTTCCCCCATTTACACTGCTTTTCCCACCTACTGTCAACGGCATATTGCGCATTTAAACTGTACCAATCAATGTCGGGAACAGCGCTCAGCGCCCTTTGCACAATGGTCATTGCACCGGACTATTGCAATATTAGTCGTTCGAACTGCTCTAAGTGCTAGAGGACTCTGCATCTTTTTGCACAATTGTTTTTTGTCAATGTCTTTATGTCCCCAAAGTGTTCTGTAAATTGACTGTTTGTTGTACTAGAGCGGCTCCAACTACCGGAGACAAATTCCTTGTGTGTTTTGGACATACTTGGCAAATAAAGATGATTCTGATTCTGATTCTGATTCTGATATCCACAGCACATTTTATGTTGTGATCTTGCTTTCAGCAAAACACTTGCTCAAACTACACAAACATCAATAAATCACCGCCACTGCCTGATTTTAGGGAACTACATCAAAGTCTGCAGCACCTCTATTATCTCCAGACTGATTCAGTGCGTACCTATTAGTATCTAAATAAATAAATAACAGCGGTATACCTGCTGTAATTCCAGAGGTTTAAACTGACCCCATGCTACAAACATAAAAACCCTGGTATACTTCTCTTTCGGTTAATCTACAAAAATAATTATTAAAGTGCTTTGCAGTCCCATTTAAAGGAATATGTTATCTAAAATATAACGTATGTAAAAAACACACAAACTAACAAACAGACTCATGGTCCATGACACAGGTGTCAAACTTAAGGTGAAATCTCTGGTCTAGGTTTATCATGTCTGTAAATGTCCATTTTTATTTTTTTCAAAATAATAATAATTTTTAATTAAAATATTTTTTCAAAATAATAATTATAATAATCATTATAATAATCAAATCAGGTATGCAAAAAGCCTGCTTCATTGGGCAAAGCAGCAAAGCAGCTACTGTAACACGGAGCCACTCCAGAGTCTCCATTTTGCCACCAAACCACTAACCACTTATTATCCCTAAATACTGAATAGGTCTTCATCAATGAGGACCATCAAAGCTGAAGCAAAATTATGAATAAGATTAGTCCAGTGAATGCTGTGTGCCGCATGCTGTTTGTCATCTTCAATGATCCTCAACAGATTAGCAATCTTCTTGGCAATTAAAATTCCAATAATAAATGGGAAAAACACATCCAGATGCTCAGAGAAGAGAGAGAGAGAGAGAGAGAGAGAGAGAGAGAGAGAGAGAGAGAGAGAGAAAGAGAGAGAGAGAGAGAGAGAGAGAGAGAGAGAGAGAGAGAAAGAGAGAGGGATGGGTAAATATTTTACTTGAAATTTGACATAAAGGGGAATACCGTGTACAAATGGTCTGTGAATGCTATTATCATATCCATGTTCTAAGCATATGTAATTACCATTAGCGGTATAATGTTAGATAAATAAGGGTACATTGCTTTCACAAGTGAATTAATTGGATAAGGATGATAGCATTAGCATATTTTACATAACACAATTGCTGCAAAATTCATTTCCATCTCATTATCTAGCATTGATCTGAACTAATATGATAAGAAACCGTTAGAACAGACATTTTCGATTAAGATTTCATGAATATAGAAATGTGTCTATTGTTTAAATATGAACAATAGTAACTACTATGCAGTGTGTGCACTGTGCCGTGATGCAGTTTACTACAGATTCCCAGAGATGCGTGTCCACCAAGCTAATTTTCTACCGCTAGTCTAATACAATATAAAGGAGAGGAACAACATATACTGCAACAACTAATTGCAACAGAACATACCTTATCCTTAGCCATGGTTAATTAGCCAATTCAATACATTTGTGTATTGTGTGTAATTGATCACTTCAAAACTATTGGATTTTCTTCTTTTTTTTATAAAGATCAAAGACAAAAACAAACAATTGACAGAAAATCAGTCATTGAGTTACTCAAAGAGACACAAAAAAAATGGAAATTGATTGAGTCACAATGGCATTAATGGATGAGTGAAACAACATTTAAATGTGGCCTGAGATGTTTGCACACAACAGTATTGGACTTTATTATTATTATTATTATTGTTGTTGTTGTGTGATGTGATACATGAAACCGCATTTTAGAACTGATTAATTTAAAATGTTTCAGCTTAGTTACATCTCACATTATTTGACCACATTTACGTTTTATATTATATATAAATATGCATGTATCGCTACATGACACATTTTGGGAAAGGCTTAATTGTAGTCCACAATTACAACAGTAAATGTACAATGTGCTCTTGTAGATGGTATACTTTTGGATTGTGTTATGAGCCCACTTGTCCATCCTCTATACTGCTTATCCTCACCAGGGTCATGGGTGTGCAGGACCCTATCCCAGCTGACTTCGGGCAAGAGGGTGGGTACACTCTGGACTGATCGCCAACAAATTGCTGGGCACATATAGAAAAACAACCATTAGCGTCTAAGGGAAGTCTAGATTCTTCCATGAACCTAACGTTTCTTTTTATGGAATGTGGGAGGAAACTGGAGAACCCAAACAAAACCCACGCAAGCGCAGGGAGAACATCCAAACTTCACACAGGAAGCCCAGAGCCTGGATTTGGACCTCCACCCTCAGAACAGTGAGGCAGATGAGCCATGCCGCAGAGGTATGAGTATGTAAGTAAAATGCATATTCTTGCATAACAAATGGGTTACTGGATGATAATTAGGGGTGAGTCAGATATATCTCTGTGAATGCTACATTTCATCTAAATGACAGCATTGGGAGGATTTATGTGGTGTATTCATCTGCAAATTTTGCACACAAAAGAAAAAAAAAGCCTGCATGAATTAGCAGTCAAGCAAACACAACAGCACAATGCTATCAGCTGTCAAAATCAAAAGCTGCTCCTCCAATTGTCTTAGTTTGAGGACTAAAAGTGTCTGTTTTCTATTTATATCTCATGAACAGCTTTTTGCCTGGCTCTCCAAGCCAGACACACTTCAATATCCTGCTGTGCGTTAAGGAATGAAAGAGACTGAGAGATGGCTGGGTAACAATTGACAATTGTTGAGACACTCCAGATGCACACATGCACTGCACACTCACAATACCTGTTGAGATACACTAGGAGACGCACACCACAAAAACTAAAAAGGTCTTTTTGTTGGAGGACAGAAAATACACACACAAAAAAAGATGCAAAAAAAATTAAAAATGGACAGCAACAAATAAAGGCAAACAGACAACAGAATGAGAGTTTGGCTGCTGGGTGGATGTGTCAAAGAGAGGCTCCAATCTGAGGAGATTGAGAATTGAGCCAAAAATGAAATGAAGCCTAACCTCAGCACTGAGCCTTGTGGTGTTTTGCCTCATCCTGCTCTATGGAATAAACACGTTTCACTGTGTTAACACATTTGTCCCTGTGTATCTCCTGGAATCAATCATACTGTGTGCATGAATATGTGACTTGACATGCAGTAAACTATTTTATTCAAGAGTTTTTTATCCTGAATGTGGATGTATTTCTTTTTGCATGAACATCTCACAACACATCCCACAGCATGAGCCCTGTGACCCAGATTTTGTTAACAGCCTCTCAACAACCCTTCATGCGCCATCTGAAATTAATCCCTTGGTTGCCTTTGACACGCATCTTGCAAATCAATGTCAATATCTTGACTGTCTCAAGAAGAGAGTCTAGTTTCCAGAAAAAGAATCGGCTAAAAGACAACGAATGCAAACTGTATTCGTAAGATTCTTCTTGCTTTATGCACATGAAAAACCATACAAATCGAAGTCAGTCATCAAAATCAGTTAATTGTTATACACCTGTAGCAATAATGTTAACTGGCATGATGACAACATTAAATACAGAGAGGATTGTTGTATGAGCTGAGAGTTTTCACATAAACACTAAACACAAGATTTTGCAGTGCACATTTTATTTTATGTTATTATTAATGTTGACTTATTGTATTTTTGCAGCCACGGTAGAGATGCGAGTATCACTTTAGTCACATCTTTTCCTCTTTGCTATCACTCGCACTGGTATAAAACATTACACACTCGTGGAGTGTTCTTTCGATGATCAGTGAGCTTAAGTCTCACAAATATGTTGAAGTTCATTTAGATTCAGGGAAGTAATATCACACATGATGCCAGTTCGACCTCTAAGTTTTTATGGAACGCTTTTTAGCCATTAATTTATTTTGGGTGGATTTCCAGAAGGCAGGCTATATAACCTTATATAGCGCTCGTGTATGCCTTTAAAAGTATTAACTTTGGCATTGTCAAAGCACAGTTAATTGTGAGGCTTATTTAAGCACAATGTCATCTTGTCAAAAAAAAAAAAATAACTTGCCTCCCGCTAATGTAACAGCAGTGTGCTTGTATGATTTATGGGGCTTGTTGAAAGCAGTCCAGCAAGATGGTAAACTCTGAATGTCCCTTTGACTTTTATTGCAACGTTTCTTATGCATAGATTGTTCCTGTCTGTAGTCATTACTACTTGTACGGTCTACAACTTTGTAACTTTATGCTCGTCTATGACTATGACTCACATGGCATAGATAAATCTCCAAAACCAAACATTAAGATGTTTGTTACTTTGTGTGGTAGGCTCTTCCTAAACCTGTCATCATAATCTTCTGTGTTTGCTGTGATCCTCAGCTGGTAATAGGGTGTAACACATGAGCAGACCTACTCTTCGCCACTTACAAAATACATGTTAATGTTGTTTTACATGAAAGTAAAACAAAGGATAAGACCATTTATCCAATATGAACATCATTTTGCAATGCTCTAAAAGATAAAATGTTTAAGTGATGACCAAAAGGCTCTGAAGGGTATGAAGACTGGAGAAAAAGCAGGAGCAAGAAAAGTATCTAAATGTGTGTTAGGCATTTCTGTAGATCACATGCCACTATTTTGCAAGCCTTCAATCAAGATGTAATTTACAAGTCTGGGTTTCTGTTACCACATTTTATTTCCTCCAGGCCGGTGAGCAACAGCTTTTATTTGGTAGGAGCTTAAAGTCGAGCAGAAACAAGTTGGGAGTTGATTTATTTATTTATTTTGCCTGTGGTTTCCAACTGCAAAGGTTTTATTCCACCACACCGTGGGAGAGATGAGGTTGGGAGAGACAAAAAGGGGGTAAGACCTGAAGGTTAGGATAAGAATGGAAATGGTGAGCCAAACAGAGGAGCATGGAAGTAGACAGACAGAATCTATTAATCTGGGCACAAGAGGGTTTGAAACAGGTTTGGAAGGTGAATATAATGTAATATACTATCAAATGAATTTTTTAACAGTTGCTTTGGTATTTTAACTTTGCTTGGTTGATTTTGTGTGTAAGCAGCTCATCTTTCTACTCCACCCACTGACTTCAATTACGCTGCACAAGAGAGGGCTTAGTGCAGTACAGTGTTCAAAATGAAGTCAAAAGATAAATCAGCTTGTCCTTTTGCCTCTTGGGTGGCAAAGGGAAGCACATGGAACACACAAACATCATCAAGCTGTAGCAGAAAATCCTATCACAAAATTGGTAGTGACTGGAGATGGATTTTTCAAAAATTTTTTTATGATGAATCATGCTAAGAGGACATGAAGCTCAGTCTTATTCAGTCACACTTTAAAGTCACAGTCCCATAACATTCTCAACAGGAAGCCTCACACTTGGCAGAATTAATTTGATTTGAGAGGAGTGAACTTGTAATTGCCTTGTAAATGTGAATTAGTATTATTATGAATTATCTCATTATATGTTGTCAAGATAATAGTTTATAATTTATCTGTCTGTCTATCTACAAGATGCTCCACTGTGAGTGAGGAGAATGAAGGAGCGCGACAAGAAAAAGAATGAGTGGAGAGGTGTGGGGAAGCAAGAAAAAATGAAGGAAGGCAGTGGAAGAGATCATGGTGAGGAAAAGCAGTGTCTTTGGGGAAAGGAAGGGGCGGACATTACATGCCAGAAAAAGGTTGATGAGGCAAAGTTGGTGAGCGAGTGTCTGAACAGATTGGAGCGGCAACAACAGATGTGTAGGGTATGAGTAAAAATAAAAAATATTAATGAAGGGGAGGAGGATGAAGTGACAAAGAGTAAAAGTCAAAGATGTGATTAAATAGTTGGGAGAGAGGGGAGAAGATAGATGGAAATAAGAAGAAACAGGCAGGATCACATAATGGAATACCAATTTGGGAAATGTCAGAAAAAGGCATGCAGAAACAAAGAATCCCAGAAATAGACACATTTGGAACAGGGATCAGTTGATTCTGTCTGTATACAATGTTTCATTAACGGCCGGCTACTTCTCTGTGAAGTCTTAAACCCTATTGTGGCCTCAGCTTTGCATTCCACCTTTTACCAAACAGATTGCATGATGCGAGTGATGCTGATGCGGTATTGGACTAAATAACGGCTAAGTAAATAAAAGGGACCTTGCTGTCCTGCTGTCCCCTTTTTCCAAGAGCTGTGCATATATTTGCTCTGGAAATGTTTGGCACGAGCTTCCGTCTCCGAGTTATACATGTGTAATTATGGCATCGTAATCTTCCACAAGCGCCTTCTTCTATGTGGTTTTAAGGAAATGCAAAGTTTTAGGGACATTGGTAGGGCTTGTAATGACAATGTGGCATTTTCCGCCACAAAAAGTAAGCCCTATGCTTCTACAGTGGCACCATTTTAGAATTTTCTAAAAACAAAAATATGCATGACTTCACATCAGCAAAAAGACTTCAGTGACACTTTTGTGTGCTTTGTTTCCTTGTTGTGTGTACCAGTAAATTGAGAATTATGATGGCTATAGAACTGGAAACGGAACTTATAGTGACACGTAAAGTGATAAAACATATGTCCTTGTAAAATACAGTCAAAGTGACAATAATCAATAATGTGATTATTAATAGTTCCTAAAATAGCTAGCTCTGTTTAGGGTAATATCACCTAACAAGCACACCCAGTAATCCTCCCTCTGCACTTTGCGACGTGTTACTCGTCCACAACGTAGCTTCAAAGATCAGGATGAATGCATAACTGTTTGTTTTGTTGTTTTACTGTACAGATTTTAATTTATGTATCCACTTGTCTGACAGTTACAAATGTAACATCAACCCGCATGAAAATATTGCCTCAATAAAAGTTTTTACGGTGACAAATAAGGGTTTTGAAACTAGAACAAATAGGAAGTCGACCCGGGGCCACAAAACTGATTCTGGTCAACTTTAAACAATTACATTAGTTGTCAAATTATAATAAAAAATTTCTTATCATTATTGTTGTTTTTTTCCCCCTCACTGCCATTAAGTCATCAGTTTCAATGATGGATTTTTATTTTTTTATTTTAACTTCATCTTTTTGAAAGAGTAACCACTCGTCTCACACCCTTCACTCAATCTCAACAGATAATCTAACGCACTGCAGGCAGACTGACATTACGTGTGTTTTGCTGGGTAGCATTGTTCCTGGACCTAGCTTTGGAATATATATCTCAAAAGATTAATTGTACTTTAAGTCACATTCATATTTTGCAAGGTCAAAATATTTTTTGTGAGTTTTTTGGGGTTTATAGGTGGTCTGCTGATCGCATGATCAAACTGTTGAAGGTCACACACTCGTTACTGGTAGGGACTAGAAGGTGTAGAGTAATTTTAGTGTCAGTGTGTCAAAGAAAAAAATGTAGCTAAGGAGAAACATATTCTGCTATATTACAAGAGAGGAATTTGTGAACGCAACAAATGCTTGACTGATGTCTTCTCTGGTAAGGGAAACATTTTTAAAAAGCAAAAAATATATATATATATCGTTTAAAGTTGATCAGTTGTAATCATGATCATAATATATATATATATATATATATATCTGAAAGGTGACCTGCCCTTTTTGTCAGCAATTTCTCACCTGTCAAATTGCATTTTAAGGATTGCTTCTTCCTGCAGTTGGATAAGTCATGATGTGTTTTAATGGCAGATTTAATGGCAGTTTTGTTTTATACAGTAATCTATTTTTATTTTTTTTTATTGGGCATTGTCTATAATATTGAAAATCCCATTTTATAAACAGCAGATGTTTTTGGGTTGATAAATTTTTTTCAGTCATTAATTTTCCTTTGTTTTTAACTGCTTATCCTTGTTCAGGGTCACGAGTGAGCTGGAGCCCATCCCCGCTGACCTTGGGCGAGAGGCAGGGTACACACTGGGCAAGTCACCAGTCAGTTGTTGGGCACATATAGACACACAAACCTTCACATTTACATTCACATGTCTAGACAGGTTAGAGTATTTAATTAACCTAGCATGCATGATTGTTAAAGGAAGTTTGAGTACCTGGAGAAAAACCCACACAGGCATAAGGAGAAAAATAAAAATAAAAAAATTTCAGTCATCCCTTGAATTTCTTCCCATCCAAAAACTCATGAGTTGGAGTTTATGTGGTTTGAAAGGTGTGACTGTAAAGGAGAGAAATAGCTTTTTGAAATCTGCCTTAAAGTTTTACACCCACTGTGACCCAAAAAGACAGAAAAAAGAAAAATACTTTCCTCGCAAAATAGAAAACTAGGACATGATAATTTTCTTGTAGGCCAAATCATGGTGGGGGAAAAATAAAGGTACATATAGGCATCCTAAATTAAGTCATTGTTCTTTCACTCCCACATCTCTGACTGTTATTATTTTCCAAACACACAACCGACTCAGCAGGGTTCTTTTTAGTTTCAGACCCCAACTGCGCACCATCTGTTGGGGGAGATTGGCACTACTTTGTTGGTTAAGTGCAGAACATAAGTTTGCACCATAGGTCTGAAAACACAATGAATGAAAACAAAATATAAACTCAGAAATTGGTTAAATTTTCACTAATAGGGAAAAAGGGGGAGATGATTTGCTTCCAATTCTGCTTTAATGGTGATTTAGCTGTCTTTTTGTCTTTTTTCCCTTAACGATGAGCCAGAAGGCATTTACTACACTTGATTATACAGAAGTTATGTTGGTAAATCCACTACACCTGAGTGTTAATATTTGTAAATATAAAAATATAAATGAACAATTATTAAAACCTAGAATCAAGAGAAAAGCATTTTCCTATTGTGAAATATGCATATGCTTTTTAATTAATTTTGTTAAAGTCATTGTGATTTATAATGAATACATTCATCAGCAATTATATTAGACGCCATCTAATAATAAACAGGAGTTTATCAAACCACCACAATGACAACAGATCAAGGGATAGAGTTTTCCCCTCCTTTTTTCCTCCTATCAAGGCAGGGGACGCCTGTTGTCCAAAAAAAGCGAATGTCAAATGAAATATCCGTGCGAACCCTCACGGAATCAGCACTTTATCACCAAAGCCACTGAATTACACTTGTTAATAAGAGTGTGGAAGCTTGTATATAGTGCTCGCAGGGGACACATCGCCAAACAAGTAGACCCCGGATCAAATCCCACTGCGTTGACAACTTCACAGATCCATCAAGTATGTGCACCTTATCAGAAGCGAACACTGTTAGCTCACGCTAATCTGTGTAGCAAGCAAACTATGACAACAAGATTTTCGACAGTTTAGTCCAGCAGCCGGACTCCAGCCGTCACTTGAAATTTGCTGAGAATATGGGCTGAGAAACTCGGTGGTGGGAGAGGTATTATGCAAATAGCTGCATTGTTACATCACAATCAGAAAGACAATTACATGTGAACCAATCAATAGACAGCACTATGTCCATCTCCAGCCTGGACAAGCTACTGGCACCCCAAAAAAGGAGTACTGAGAAGTGTATCTTGAGACCTTTTACAACAGAGACACAATAAAATATAAATATTGTATTGAACTGTAACAAACCATATGAATTCGTGGAAATGTTAGAGAATGATTATCTCGTTAATAACCAGTAATGTTCCAAACGAATCGTCATAGAGTAGCTAAATTGAAAACAACATAGTTCCTTTGGTGAAATAAGGTCACCAGACAAGGTCTCAGTCACACGTCAACTGAACATTCACTTTTTGTAATGAAAGGGGGGGAAAAAAATAATAAATAAAAAAAAAAAAAAAAAAAACACCAGCTGAAGTTTTAATAGAAAAGAGTGACGTCTACCACCACAGAAAAGTCCAGCGACAGATTGGGAAGCAAAACAAAACATAGTGAAAAAGAGATTGAGCATGGAGATATGAAAAGGTAACCAAAAAGGACATATTAATCGAGAAAAGCATATGGGATGTTTGAAATGAGAAGACAGAAATAAAAGTGGGTGGAAAAAAAGAGCAAAATCAGAAAAAAAAAAAAAACATGAGCTGCCCTTTTAGAGCCTGAGTACAGCATGCTGGTGGACTGACTGATGCAAATTTGCTGATTGCATTGGAAGAAATGGGACTGGCATGGAAAGATCTTCGGACTTTCTAACAGTGTAACACTAACAAGAGAGTTCACTTTATAGACTGGGGATATTGGACAGTTTTGTAGTCTGAATAGCTTCTCTATTATAGACATACTGTACATGTTATACAGTAGTTTGATTGTACTCTTGTTGACATGATGATTACAACCTATGGGGAAAAACACAGTTTGTTTTCTAAATAAAGAACTCCTTCTCCCTCACATATTTCTAAGTATGTAGTTTTCTATGATGTGGATGGTAATTTACGTTATGTTTGTAAACTCATTCACTCTGGATTTAACTACATCTCAGCAGCAACAACAACCACACACTCAAAGATTTCTTCCTTGCTCGAAGACAAAAGCACAGAATTTGGCGCAAATCCTAGTTGGGACACTTTGTCATTATGTTGTAAAAAGAGCTTAACCTTGATGGCAAACACCATCAGAACAAACAACCTTTGCTGAAAAACTGCAAAACCATCCATACATTTAGGATTTGGGGGCAAGGACAAATCTGAGGAAATATATATAGCTGGGAAGGAGCATTTCTGGCTGACCCTCACCAATCATTAAAAGGCAGACAGAACCTAAAAAATAACAGTGAGAGAAACAACAAATAACGTGAAAATGTTTGAATATTCTTTGCACTGGTGTATGCTGTTTAAGCTCCATTTCCAGCAATATTAGGATTATTTACTTGCTTCATAGATTCATTTGCCCATCAAACCTTAAATATAGTAAGACTTTAAAACAACTATATGCAGTAGATTGACCTGAAATCAACATTCAAATCATGTTGATACAGTGCCTTGTAAAGGGGAGAATACCATTTATGCAATTGCCATAATAACACGATCGCCTATACACTAGGCTAGATGTCTTTAATATTGGAGGACTGCAAAAAACTGCACTATGGTGTTATGATAATAATAAATGGTTTAAGACTAATCTTTTCAACATGGAAAACTACTTTCATGATATATTGTTGACTATTTATTTATTTGTGTGTTGTAATGTTCAAAACTAACATACAAATAAAAGCTGAACGTTCTAACTTGTGTGCAGTGCTTGTTTACTGTAAAATGTTCATTTTTAAATGTTTGGTTAGTGTTTGATGCACTCAATTTGAACTTACCATGTTGGCTGAAAGGTGAAATCATATACTGTATAAGACTAACTTAACTGTCTGACATACAGTACATCACCAATCTACAATACATGTCCTACATTCAGCACATGTAATTCATCTAATCATCATTCAGTCTACTACTACTACTCACTTCTCAGCAGTAATGTCAATCTGTCTGAACTCTGGAAGGTAACATCTTGTTCCTTAATGCCTACCAGGCAATGAGCATGAAGTGTTGTTTGTCTGCACTGTACTTCTGGATATTTTGTGCATGATTTGCTCAACAGCACTTGCTTTGTCTGGAAGTGACGCAATGACGAATGAAGAAGGTAAATCCAAATCTATACTGTCTATACTGTAACAGGATACTGTATGTATGTGTTCCATTGTTAATCTAACCTCAATTATAGCTGCTCCGAAGAACACATCTTAGTTTGCATGCAGTTATGCTCTGCAGTAAAGCTGATTTTGCCCATAACAAAAAAATAATAATATTTCACATGGGGAAATGATGATAAAGTAGCATTTTAGTGGTTTATACATACATATACAAGTAAACAGTAGCAAATTTCTTCAGCGATAATTTACGGGTTAAACCCATAGATTTAGTCAATTTCTTCCTGGGTTTTAGTTTGTAGGGTGAGTACAGTCAACATTGCTTCTTAGGGCACTTTCACATGAGCACCCTTTAGTTACTATGAATGGAACTTAATGTTGTTTTACCCATGGTGTAGTTTGTTTGGTTAGGTTTGATCACAGTAATCTAACTTGGTTGTGCACCAAATCAACTGGTTTGTGTTATCTGGGTGGGGTTCCAAACGAACTCTGTCACAACTTGCTTGTGATGAGAAAGCGGTCCAAAATGGAAGGGCTGGATGGAAAGAAACTGAACTGCGGGGACGTTTACAAACCCACATCAACTGATTCAGATCGGAAAATGTGGTCTATAGGTGTTAAATCAATTTAATGATTAATTTCATGAATTTGAACACCACCACTACAACCTCCATGCCAGAGGTTACGTTAGTTTTTTTATATTTTCTGCATTTGGAATTGGAAGATCCTTTTTAAATGTTGGCATAGATTCAATGATTAGATATCAAAACTAAAAAAAAAAAAAAATAAATAAAAAATAAATAAAAATTTAAAAACTGTTTATTTCTCAGTTATTTTTGTGTCATTGGAAAAAATAAATGAGGTACGTATCTGTAAAGGCTCAAATGTAGTGTTGATGCATTTATATTTTAGTCATGTTTAGCCTTGGCAGAGGTCTGTGCTCTACTGAGTGCCTTTCCAATGGTTTGTGTTGGTACTGTTATTTTAATAAACAAAACATTTCTGCTGTGAGAGTTTTCTTTTTATTTGTCATCTTTTAAACATTTTAATGTGTGACATCCAACAAATTCACCTTGAGTGAGCTGTTTTACCCCCAACTGGATAAGTGGAGTTGCTTAATGGTCACTGCTTCCTTGTGTCAATGCATGTGTTAAGTGGGGGCTGTTGACAAAAAGAGCATGTGTGTTTAGTCAGCTTCATTTAAGTAAATAAAGGCTTTAAAAGAATGTTCTCAATGCTTTTTCATTTGATGAGTGATTTCTGGAGATGACAGGAGGTACAGCGGTTTCCACTCTTGAAGCCCTTCATTAGAGGTGGCTCCCTCACGCCAACCTTTGGTTTTGGTTCAAAGGTCAAGACGTCCAAAGCCTGCTCGTTTCACTCCCCGTGGTTAGATTTGCCCTTTCACACGTGTGTCATTACACATAACTTGGCCCAAAAACAAATTTTTGTTAGTTGGATTAGATTTAAAAATGTGAAGTTGCCCTTTTTTAAACAACGAAAAAACAGAAAGTTAAAAACTTTAAATGTTGGTTGCGTTGTACTTGGAAACGAATGCCATGTTTATGGCTCCACTTTTAGCCTTTAATACTCACTTAGGTTTCTAGGAGAGTTTGTGTGGAACCAAAATAAAATCAACAAACAAACAAGTTAACATTTGGACATTAACATGATTTAGTATGAGAATGGTAGAAACAGGATATAAAATTTAAAAAAGACACTTTTAGAGACATCAGTTTACATAGATATGCTTTGGGAAACTCTTCACGTACATTCCAACAGTTTACATTTTGATGTAATGTAATTATGATGGTTGTGTTGTTCAGTTTTGCAGCTGCATTATACATAAAAGTGCATTGGGTTTGACTGTCTTTAGTCTTGCATATGCCACTTGAAGAAAAAAAATAAAAAATAAAACAAATAAAAAGTTTAACTAACAAAACATTTTGTACTGTGTGTTGACCAGTGGCATGCCGGTCATGTTCATGTGTTACAAAGCAACTTTGTCATTTAGCATATGTGGAAGTTGAAATTTCTCAGTAAGGTTTCTTTTTTTGCAACGTAAAAGAGCCTATTTGTTATTATGTGAGTCATTGCTGCCACATTATAATCAAATACAATCAAAGTGTTTTTTGGTCACATCTCCCTGACAGTGTTTGACTTGAGAAGACAAACCCCAGTGATCGTAAAAGACAGATACTGTGGTATCAGAATACATGTCATGTAGTGTTGCCACTATCTGACCGAGATACGGCAAGATTTTATGGCAGTAATCTGACATAGTGCAATCGTGAAAGACCAAATGTGTCTTGTAGTCTGATCCAGGCATTATCTTGTACGATTTCAAGCTATTCATTGGACTTGAACTATTTAACTTTCAATTAAAAAAATGTAAATAATTGCGTGTTGAAATTTTTTTGAATGCTAGTGAATATTGTGGACATTTTGTTCCACCTGTGGGAAATAAAAAATAGGCTTAAAATAATCCCATTTATCTTTTCTGGGTTAATTCTTATGATTTTCCCTCATTTCTAACTCCCTGGCATATGTAAAATGTCTCTCAAAAAATGCAAAACATTAACTAAACACAACATTAACCCAGGTGCCAGGAGGGAGTTAGCAAAGGAGAAGAACGACCCTTATCCAATGTTTAGGACACTACAGCCAAAACCCATTGCTGTACAAACTATGGGCTGCCAAGAGTTCGAGTCCAGATCAAATAGCCCTGCAGACACTCAAATAGTTCCTACTGGTGGACTCTTTAACCAGTTCATTTACAGAAGTCTAAAATTTGGCATTTTTTCCTTCTTTTCTGCTGGGTATCTGATTTTGTTAATGAATTTGATTCAAGTGGCAGAAAACTTGACTTGAAAACAACATGCAGTGATGACGTTGTAAAAACACTTAGAGAGCAGTGATGTCCACGAACATGAGAATTACAGTTGAGAGTGTTCAGTCACTTTCTGCCTTCAGAATTAGTCAATGTGTTGATGCATAATACATATCATGAGCACAAACACAACACACACAACAATCTAAGTAGGTACTGAATAGTGCTCAGGTACAATTGATGGGATGAATACCCCTCACATTGTTGATTGAGTGAGTTCAATTCTGTTATTTTTGCCTGTAGACTGAAAACATTTGGGTTTGACATCAAAAGATTCCTATTATGAAATATATCAGCACTTCAGCTTTAATTTGCAGGTATTTACATTATGATCTGAGAAGCAACATAGATGAAGTTTGATTCAACCCCTTTTTCACCCGCGTATTGGAGCATTTCACTGACGAATGTGTCCAGAAGTCAGGAGTGAGGGCATTACAATCTACTCTTTGAAGAATAATTCATGACGCAACAGAAGCTTCACAATAAGATGCACATCAATCTAATGGAAAGGATGGATTTACTCATGCTCCCAGTAGTGCCTCTTTCTGATCCCAAATACTACAGTATACAATAGTTCTCTCCTGGATGGGATGTACTGTGTAAGGGCATCCACATCAATGTGGCATGAACCACATGGAAATATTATTCAATGTATATTATACATTTACCAAAAGTATAATACAAAGGAAGATGTAGACATGATGGGCAAGTTGATCAGACACAAAATCCACTAAAGAGACAAAGTTGAAATACAAAATACAAGACAATATGCCAATACCCAGGCAATTAAGACAAACAAATGTTTTGTGTTTAGTATCACACCCCTACTGTGGAGGTGGAAAGAGAGGTTGGGAGCTAAGAGAACTGTGAGAATTTTGAGGAAATGAACACAGTAATTGGCTTTTCAAACTGACATGGAACCTAATCTTCCAAATTAACACTTTTTTACTCATGCCACTGGCATAACCTGCGATTTTGATTCCCTACACCATAAATAGCCTTAAACCTTATTTTCTACATCAGGTGTAATCCAAATTTTTTTTAAAAGGTCCAGATCGAGAAAATTTCTTGAAGCAAAGGTTTATTTATTGTGATATATATTTAATCAACCTTCCTAGTCATCAACATCTGCTTTTAATCAATACCTCAGTCAAATCCAAAAAGCTTTTGACATTTATTACTGTCAAGTAACACAGAAATAACCAAATACGTATGATTGCTGATATGTACAGTTGTACTCATTAGTTTATATACATATATATATATATATATATATATGTATATGTATATGTATATGTATATGTATATACATATACATATATATATATATATTTATATATGTATATGTATATACATATGTATATACATATATATATATATATATATATATATATATGAATATATATATATATATATATATATATATGTCTATGTATGTCTATACATATATATATATGTATATACACACATATACATATATATATATATATATATATATATATATGTATAGACACACATATACATATATATATATATATATATATATACATATACATATATACATATACATACATATACATATACATATATATATACATATATATACATATACATATATATATATACATATATATACATATACATATATATATATACATATATATACATATATAATATACATATATATATATATATATATGTATATATATAGTTGGAAATGTGCGTCTATTCCTTACCCTTATTGAGTCTCGCCACAACTTCCCGCTGTGTGTTCGTTACTTTTAGACAACCAAAGAATGAACTCACAATCATTGCAATTTGATCCGTATTTATGTCCAGAACTCAACAAGATTACAAGATCACAGACACACAGGGAACTCCGGGGCCGTTTTCCCCTGTCCGAAAGTCCCATCACTAGTAGAGAGGGGAAAAGAGCGCCTCTGCCTCTCGGCCCTTACATTTATAGTTCATGCTTAGACACTTCTAGATGTTGCTGGTGTGTCGACGCCCCATCTGCTTCCTGGTGATAGGCCCCACCCAAGGATGGGTGACGCAGGTTCTTTTTCTCTGGTGTGCCAAGAACATGACTTGTTTTTCGGTCCATCAGCTACCACCCGGGGCACTTCTTGCAACATCTCGAAATATCCTGCAACTTCCACCCTTCTTCTCGCCACAACTTCTGCTGCATGTTCATTGCTTTTCCGATGAAAAATAACCAAAGAATGAACTCACACTCGTTGCAATTTGATCCGTATTTATGTTCTAGAGCTCAGTATGATAACAAGATTATAGACACACACACACGGAATTCCGGGGCGATTTTCCCCCATCCGAAAGACCCGTCACTTCCAACAATATATGTGTTTTCTTTTTTTTCCTACTCCAGTGTCCATTGCTTTTTGCACAGTACTTTCATCAGTGAAAAAGGAACACATGAAGTACAGAATAGATTGAGGTTACCTTTCAGTGCTCCCAATAGTATATATGCTATTTAAAGTCGGGATTTGAAGAAGCAGTGAATTTTGAAGAAAGATGTACAGTGTTAAAGCACAAATACAATAATCTACAAATGTTCTATCTGCTATAGTTAAAAACCTATTTTTGCAGTTGAATTATAATTTCAATATGTAAATGAATGATAACAAAAAGATCAGAGGGACCTAAACCACCCAACACTGTAGAAGGTTGAAAAAATGAAATATATCACATTGAATCAAGTCATTTACAGAAAAAAAAAAAAGGAAAAAAAATGTTTTTACGCTGAGTTTACCCATTTACTTCTCAAATTGTCATGGGCTTAAACTCGCTGGAAATTATTTACTTAATAAAGCAAAGCATTGTATTATGTGTGTGAAGGTGACATTATTTGGCATCCTTGCACACCTGCACACACACATACCCACTGACACACCTTTCCTCCTTGTGCTCCCTATCACTTGCCGTCTCCTGCGATCCTCAATCTAACCACCCCCATGTCTCCCTCGAGCAAACCCAGCAAATGTTTAAATTACACGACCAAGTAAGCAAGATTAATTAAAATGATAATCTATGAGGTGAATAGATTTCACAGCTAACCGAGCAGCAGTTTGAAACGGCTGCGCAGAGTTCTAAAGTCAAAGTGGAGCGTTGACCTGTACATCTGCTGTAGTAATAGTGGTCATTAACCCAATTAAGAACATATAATGCAATCCCCATTACATGCAAAATAGTCACTTTCATAGTAATAATACTTTTAATAGACTTGATAGAATGATGATTCATGCGACCTACGGTAATACTTCACAAAACGTATTTCCCTTTAACATTATATTTGAAGCACGGTGGAAGACTGGTTAGAGCATCAGCCTCACAGTTCTGAGGACCCGGGTTCAATCCCCGGCCCCGCCTGTGTGGAGTTTGCATGTTCTCCCCGTGCCTGCGTGGGTTTTCTCCGGGCACTCCGGTTTCCTCCCACATCCCAAAAACATGCATGAATTGGAGACTCTAAATTGCCCGTAGGTGTGAATGTGAGTGTGAATGGTTGTTCGTTTGTATGTGCCCTGCGACTGGCTGGCAACCAGTTCAGGGTGTACCCCGCCTCCTGCCCGATGATAGCTGGGATAGGCTCCAGCACGCCCGCGACCCTAGTGAGGAGAAGCGGCTCAGAAAATGGATGGATTATATTTGAAGAGCTAACATCAGCCAGTGCAGCTGAAACCGTATAAATTTGCTCTGTGAAGGCTTAGCATTCAGTAATCCTGATGTTTATTGTTGATAAATTGATGGATAAACTCTATTTTGAAGCACATGAGGCAACTGGAATGCACTACATATCTGAAGATAGCAGTTCTTTGCTTCAGTCTAAACTAGTTTGCAGTCAAAAGAAAATATAAAAACAGATATGGGAAGTTAAGCAACATCCAAGAAGAAATCCACTATTTCACAAAAAGCTAAGACCCAGCTTTCTGGTACTGGGCAGCAGGTTTCGCTCCAGTATACCTTCATGGTCATAAACTGCCATTGTACAATGCAGTGGAATTGTGAAATATTGTTCAATCGTCTGAAGTTGCAACACAGATGTGAAGCAGTTCTCAAAAACAGTGGCTATGAAACTACAGTGAATATTAGTGATTCAGAGGAAAGCAAAATATTCAAGCATGTTTGTCCTAATTGCCTGGGTATTGGCATACATTTTGTACTCTGTCTGAGCTAGGTTTGATCAAAACTCGAGTTCATTTCTTTATTCTGGATGTTGCAAAAATCCTCCTGTGAAGTAACTGCAAGCTGTGAAGGCCATAATTTACCCTCAGCAGGAAATGCACAATAACCAGGTAATGTGATAATTTCAGTGCTGGTAAGAGTAATACAGTAAATACAATTTTTAAAAAATTCAATATTTCAATATGTATTTTCAAAGTAGTACCATGAACAAATTTGACAAAGTGTCAAAATGTAAAGTTTTTGTCGGAAAAATGAAATATATATATATATATATATATATATATAAAATTTTAAGTCCAAATATTTTTATTTCAGCATTTTAAATAATGAAAGCATCCAAATTTTCTTTGTGTTTTAAGCAAAACAAGACATGGACATCAGCGTGGACTGAAAGCTGATCAACATGTTTGCCTATTTTCTGACACTATTGAATTAAGCATTACCCTAGCCATTCCCAAAACTTAAAGAGCGGCAGGCCCAATTTAAAATCTGAAAATCCTCCGAAGCCCGCCAAAACCTCAACACTTGAGACAAGGATCAATAATTTCAAACGATGTAATTGTGATAACCAGAATAAGTATGTGAACATGGGCATATAAAACTAGAAATTAATAATCTGTCTAATTAACTGGTTCTGAACATGAATGTAAACAAGTTTTTATCCATCAACATCAGCATACTGTTTTCCCACAAGCGATAGCACCCTGACAGATTACAGTTTTTACCTAGTGTATTAATATGTTCATAAATTTCTATCTGAAAGGGTTGTGAGTGAGAATAATAATAATTTCCCATCATTTAAATGTGATTGGCAGCACCTAAATATGAATTTAATCACATCCATACAACACAACATAGTGTGTTTGTGGCTGTAGTATCAAAAAATAACAAGCTGTTTATGTCATAACAGCTCATAAGAACTGCCCTCATCATCAGGGTGAAGCTTGACCACATGTTATGCACAAACACGACATGAGTAAGTTTGTCTTGTCTTTGTTTGTGTGTTGCACTGCTACGGAGATGGCAGGTCTACAGAGGGAGAACAATAATTGGGGCAGCAGTAATTAAAGCTGTTTCACTTTAATTGGTGTCATTAACATACTGAGGGTAAGACTGCTTAAACACACAAACTTGCAGATACACTGTATTTTACACAAACAAACACACACAGGTACACAAACTCTAATTTTAGCTGTACCTCATATAATACAGTATATAGTAGTAGTAGTTTTGGAAGTCACTGATTCCAGAATTGAACAAGAAGAAACCCCCAATAGGTAATTACAATGGTGCTACAATAGTCCTGATAATTATGAATATTTTAATCTGCATTTATGTGTACAGTATAATAATGTGTATAATCATAACTGCAAAATTCATTTTCTCTTGCCCTCCTGCAAAGGGAAACCACAATGGAGTGATGGAGGGAATACTGTATGTGAAATTCAATTTCCATAATTAATTGCTCATTGACCCATGACCTTGTCATGCCTTCTCTCTCATTGCTTTGGGAATCACAGTAACATAACCCCTTAAATTATCCATGAAGGGCTTTTCTCCTTTGTGTAAATCTCACATTCTCTATTTAAAAAGATGAAGCACATTTAATTTTGTATTTATTTTTTTTTAATGGAAAAAAAAAAAGAACTTAAAGAGTCAAATAAATAATTTATTCCCATAAAGCGTAGCGCTACAACATAACCTGTTCAAATCGATGCACCACTAAAAACACACTAAAGCAACAACTAAATTGCATGACACGGCCATTAAAATATGGCCACATTGTAAACATGTATTCTCCATCAAGGATAATATGAGAAGTTGTGTATTCAGCAGATTAAGTGGATTTTTGAGTAATAAAAAGGCTTTCAATACCCCATTGATAACACGTGTAGAATTTAAAATGTTTGAAATATTATTGACGCACCACCTTTGGGAGAGCGCAACTAAGAGTGGGGATCGATTACCTAACACATTAAATGCATTCACCTACCTCAGCCCAAGGTCAATGTGCTAATTCTCCTACAGGGTTGATCAGGGGTTGCAACAGTGGTGGTGTCAGACTATGAGGTCAGACTACTCCAAATTGGGGGAGATGTCAACTTGTTTAGGTGTCTAAGATTCCTAAGGGGTTTGGACTGGTCATTTTAAGGCCATTGCTGTGGTTCACAGAGTCATGGGCGAATCTAGTCATTTGGGGCCCAAGGAAAGGATATATTCTGTCCTTGACCTGAACAGGACCTTTCTGGACTACTGAGCAGTGCTTGTTAGCTGCTTTGGCCAAAGTGCATGATCATCTCCAAGTGGGGAATACTGATTCACCTGACTGATAAACTGCTCAAGGAGTCTCACAATCCAACTCTTCATCATACTCAGAGCTAGACTGTCTTTCCCCTGTGTCCATCACTGTCTCATTCTGAGAATCAATGCATAAAACAGTGTTACTCTTGACCTGGTAACAAAAAGTAACAATGGATGTCCTCAAGTATTTTACTTTAGATCGATTTTGACAAAAGGTGCTTATGCAATTCAGGACACTTTGTTCTGCCCTATTTTTTTAAATGGATAAAGTCCTTAAAATTCTTCTTGAGGATTATTATTATTTTTGACAAACAAGTAAAATATCTCAATGCTTTTACTGTAATTGATAACAACATTAATCAAAATGTAATCTCCATTCTTCTCGGCTAACACTAACAGCAGTGCTTCTCCTGATAAGATTGTCTGGCAATTCCTGTTGTCGCTGTCAGTTACGCACATTTGTCACTGTGAAAAAGGCTGAAATCTTTTGTAGTAGTCGATAAAATAAAAAAAGTGTTTGCATTCCTCTGGCCTTGTCTTCTTCGCTCCACTGGAGTAACTCCATTTCAGTTCCGCATCCCAATGATCACAATAGATTAAACATTTTGACACATTATTATTTATTTATTATTATGATTATTACTTTTTGTTCTTGTCCTGTTTGGCTGTTTGGTCAAACAGAATGGAAAATCTGTATCGCTTTTATGCCGAAATAGTTTTACTGTGTCACGGTGGAGTTTTTAAGCTTCCGCTGTAGTATTAGAATTGAGGTTTATTGAGAATCAGACTTGATCAGTCGAACAGAACAAAGTTTCTAGAAGGGAGAAAGAAACAAAGACAAAGGGCAAAGCACTAATTGTAAACAGGATGAGTGAAGTAAATCATTACATTATCTACAACAATGAAATGTTAAATATGAGTGTTGCATGGGGCTTTAGTGCTACACCCTGTGAGGGAAGGACAGGACAAGTTAGAACAGGACAAGGACAGGAGAAGAAGCATGCAGGACCAGGGTCGTGAACCCGGCAGTACAACTGAAGTGCGGTGGCATTAATTATGTAAATTCTAAAAGTGTACAGGACGAGAGTATAAGTGAGGGGATACACAAGCGATTTGCATATTCATTAGTTATTTGTTGTAGTAAGGGGTGAGTGCCTGCGGATACATGCAAGTGAATTGATACCGTTTTACATGCACAAAGATTGACAGAAGTGTCCTGTAATTGCTGTGGCCGCTGAGGACCCCACCCAATCAATCGAGGGGTGGGATCAGGCCCAGGGGTCTACCCGAGAGCAGCCCGACGGACGGGACACGTCCCACACCGAGGGACCAAGGGCGGTCCGCCGACAACTGGCCACCCAACGGGGGCCGCGGGGACCCAATGCCACCCCTCCAGCCAACCACCCCGCCCCACCCAACACCCCACATGCCCCTCCACCCCATCCGCCCCTCCACCCCCAGGAGAACCAGACGCCCCCCCCAAACCCACAGGCCCCACGATGCAGCCAGTCCCCGCCCAGCCCGAGGGCGGGAGTGTGTCCCTTGTTTGTTGGAAAGGAGGGCGGATAGGGGCACGCGACAAGGGAACGATAAGGTGGGGGGGGGGGGAACCCAAGGAGCAGCCCCGGGCAATGAGAGGTCAGCCCCGGCACCAAGCAGTCATCCAGCCCGGGGGGCCCGGCCTCCCCCCCTATCACTATGAATGCCAGGTCCCCAACTAGCAGTCATTGGCCCTACCCAGTGTATCTCCCCCCCGAGTGGTGTGGTGCATTAAAATCTGGAGAGGTCAGTGAGCCGAGGGGGTGGGGGCAGGGTTGCCAGGCACTACTGCCTAACAGCCAAACCCCACCCCACCCACGACCCACCACCCCCCAGAGATAGGTGTATGTGGTGCATTAAAACATGGGGAGTGTGTGTGATGCATTTAAAATCCAGGGGAGCAGGCAGGGTGGGAGTGGCAGGGCGCACGGACCGGGAAACAGCACAGACGTACTGAAACCCAATCCGACACCCACACCCTCCCGATCCCATACCAGTCCCCCAGGAAGCCGTTGATATTTGTATGTGCCTAGATGTGATTAGTGAGAAATATATACAGTGAATGGTGTGAGTGTGTGCTAAGTGAGTGATTAAGAGGCATGGATCCCGCAGGTCAGGCCCATTAGGCCGGATAACCACCGACGAAGAGGGCCATCCCACCCAGAACCGCAGCACCAACACCCTGAACTGGTCACTACACAATCGCAGGGCACATAGAAACAAACAACCATTCGCACACACATTCACACCTATGGGCAATTTAGAGTCTTCAGTCAACCTACCAGGCTTGTTTTTGGGATGTAGGAGGAAACCAGAGTACCCGGAGAAAACCCACGCAGGCACGGGGAGAACATGCAAACTCCACACAGGCGGCGCCGGGATTTGAACCCCAGTCCTCAGAACTGTGAGGCAGATGTGCTAACCAGTCCCTACCGTGCCGCCCCAGTCACTGAATTAAGACCACAATACTAAAAATAGGTTTTTCTCAACTTCGTTTGAAAACATTGTTAATCAGTTTGTATTAGACATTTAGGGATCCCTGGAAGTCTCAGGGCCCATTGCCTGCGTTTGCCTAATACCAAGTCTGCCCTAGCACAGAGATAAAATTCGTGGCATGGAATCAATTAGAGCCTGCATCTCATCCAGACGCGGGGCACTGTGACCAACAAACCTTTTAACAACCTCAGCTCCGTGGATAGGACATCCCACCTCAAAGTCTCAAAGGTGGATTATAGGAGGTCTTCGAAGTATTCTATGGTTGTTTTTCTGTAAGTACCCTGCGACTGGTTGGTGATCAGTTTAGGGTCTACCTCGCCTCGGACCCAAGTCAGCTGGGATCGGTTCCACCTACCAAGGATAAGCGGAATAGAAAATGGATGTATATTCTTTTTATATTATTATGCTAATTTAAAATAATAAATATCACTTAAAATAGGATCAACAGTAACACAAATGCAGTCTAGTCTATTACATGACACCTGATGACCAAAAAATATTTCTCTTCCGAGTCACCTCGGGTCAGGCAGATAATTGTTTCGATTTTAATATCTGTGACAGGCTTACCTTAATATGACTAGAGAAACAGTGATGATCTGGCACCTCCTGCTCGAGGCACGTGCACAATCTGTTTAGGACACTCTTTATTTCTAATTGGTCCGATAAGGGTACCCTCAGACCTGGCTGGTAAATGCATACAGCAATTGGGCTGCCAAAAATCACAGATGGGGTGGTAGAGTGGAGAAGGAGGATTGCTTCAAGACGTTTTAATTTCCCTAAGTACAACTGAAAGGATGTTCAACAGAAAAGAAACTCCAACACAAAAAAGAGAGATACAATTACTATGTGAGTAGGAGACTAATTAACAACCACTGAGACTTTCCACTGTCATAGAATTATGAATATATCAGTCAAGACACTACTGCATAATTAATGTTCATTCAGTACCCCAGAAGCTGCTCCATATACTACTTTATCACTTTTCGCAACTCAAAACTCTAGTTTCAGTGTGTGAATATTTAACAATCAAAAGACTAATGAAATGATTTGGTGAACCATTAAGCGGCACTTATGAAGACCTTTAAAAAGAAAAGAAAGTAGTGAAGACAAAACAAAATAAAGCAATATGTAATTTAATATGAAAATTTGAAAATGTACTGCTCTTCAGGAACAGCAACAAGGTTAGAGCCATTTCGCTGAGGATTTTAGAAGCTCAATTAAAGCAGTAAGGAGAAATACACCCACTAAACATCAGCGGGTTGCAGTACTTCAAAGAAAAGACCTAATGACACACGTGCACGGACAAAGTGGAAAAAAAAACAATCCTCTCTGGCAGACATAATGAAAATTTAAAAAATGACAATGTCCTCTGTGTGGTGAGATCCAAAAACACTGAACAAGTTGGCTTGTTGGCTGGTCTTTCAATATGATCTTTCAGATTTAATCAGACATGGAGTCAGTTTGTACATTTAGCAGGCATACTGTATGCATCCTTGCTATAAATACAGGCTTTCCATCTTGATCATGCCTAAAGATGTTAATACTTGAGTTGGAAGATGTATGTTTCATATATACCAAATATTACTTCTATTAGTTTATACAAACGTCACATGCTTTATTGTTCCATGTTATGACTACTCGCTGTTTTCCGGCCATGCTGTGCATTCTAGTTGTTCCCAGCCATGTTGTGACTACTAGCTGTTTTTCAATATATATAAATTGAGTGCAACTGGACAAAGATAATTGTTTTGCTTTCCTTCTCTTCTCTAGCTCTCTCACTTCTGTATAACGGAGGTGATTGTTTGTCTCGTAAGACATATCTTTTCCTCTCTTTGCAAAGACATATTTTTTCCTTGTAATAAAAACCCACAAAGACAAGATTGCTTCCCTACTTATTCTGTCAGAAAAAGATTTGCCAAAACAGTTGTGTCAGAAGTGGGATCCTAGGATTGATCGCCGATCCAGGGGATCCCCGGGAGTGATTGATCATCCAGGACCAACGTGCCCTACCTCTACCCAAAGTATTAAGGACGGGGGGACTGCCAGGGCTCTGGATGTCGGCTATCACCTCAGGATCCAAACGGACCTGTTGTCCTCCAAACAAAGAATTACGTTAAAGAAAATAAAAATTTCTTGAAAATCGGAGCATTTCATATGGTGTACTGTATTTGAAACGACCTTGCCTTTGTATTATGTGGTATTGGTAATTGCTCTCCCCACATTCTATTGGTAAGGTTCGAGTCCTTGAAGTCGAGGTTATAAAGTCTCCTAGTTCGAGTCCAGAGGTTAGGGGTTCGAGTCTCCGACAGTGAGGGAATTGAGTCCACAGGTTTGAGTCCAATGTGGTTAGAGGTTCGAGTCTCCGACAATTAGAGGTTCGAGTCCGACAAATAGTGGTTCGGGTCAATTTCGAAGACATTATAATATTGTAAAGAGACATTGTAATATTATATATATACATTATAATATTGTAAAGAGACATTATAAGACATTATAATATTATATATATACATTATAATATTGTAAAAAAAAAAAAAATTATATAACTGTGACAATGGCGAACAGCAAGTGAGAGGCCATGACTTGACAAAGAACATGCTTCACATGTTCAACATTTAAATGTGTCCAACTTTCTTGTTTAAAACATGTCAGAGATGGTTAACACATTAAAGAGCAACCTGGAAACATTATTTATGACTGAATAAGGGAATGTCATTATAAGACTCACAATTCCCCAACCTTAGTGGTGAGAATGGCATTGGTTTCTGAACAACCACTGTGACTGAATATAAATAATGTACCACAACTGCATATAAAAGAAATACATGGCAGATGGGAATCCTTCAGGATCACAATGATAGATGTTGCAATGGAGCCACCATGAAGCAGGTTTAGCATTATATGGGTGAATATATTTCTTCCAGTATTTCTTTTACCTACAATGCCTTTTCAGAAGCACCATTCATATGTCTATTATTTATGAGGAGAAAAAAAATATTATAGTGCACAAATATCTGCACAACTGAATCTTAGACTATCCAGCATTAATAAAATGCCAGGAAAAGAAAGATGCATTTTTTTAAATTTATTTTTTTACTCACATGGACACATTTTGTGTACGTGCACACTCAGGGGCAGTGGTGAATATTGGTTAATTGCTCTTAGCTAAATTACCCGCGGATAGTTTTTAATGAACATTTCACTGAATTCATATATGCGAAAGAAATATGTCATATAGAATATGTATGTATATTTTACTGGTCAGTCACGTTCTCTGCTTCTTGACATTAGGGAAGTGAAATCAGATTTGTAAAATTACCTTGAACTCATATTCTCTACCTCTTGATCAAGCCAACTTCAGCAACAACAAAAGGAGCAGAATGAGTAGCGGGGAGAAACAAAGGTAATTAAGTTTTCTTTCGCCATCAAGCTAATTGCCTGGCAGAAATGACAATTTACAAAGCAAAGGTGTGAGACTACAATATCACCATAATAGCTGCTTCATATTCTATTTAAAACCATTTTACGCACAGCCATGCAAACACCAAGCTACCCCACCCAAGTGAAGACTAGATTGAGATTAACCAATTTATAGAGAAATGCTGGACAATAGCTGTTTTTTTTTTCTTTTCTTCCATTGACATCCCTGGTGCTCACTTGCCTGCCTGTCTGTTTGGCAGGCTTACTGTCTGGCTTGTGTTTTACATTGCATCAAATGGAAAGGTTTAGGAATACACCTGCTTATAACAGCCCAAGGGCTTTTTCCTCACATTGAATTGGGCAACAAGCTAAGGGGTTCCAAAAATATTGAAATAGACTCAGGGATAAACAAAACCTCTGGTGATTTCACACCCTTAAAAACCAAAACAGACAGTATGAACTAATGCTACTGGGATCTACTATTAATGTAATAGAACATGACAGATGGCAGGCCTTTGAGTTGGCAAAGTAAATTGTCCTCAGTATGATCTGGTTGTGCCAGTCTCACACCACACCATACTTTAACGTGAACCCAGGATGCACAGCAAGAAGTATTGTGGAAAGCAGTCAAATACTCTTAATCATACTTAAATGCCATATTTACACACACACACACACACACACACACACAGACACACACGCAAATAGAGATACCCATTCGCATAAGATGGAATGCTGTCACAAACAACATACTGCAAGATGTCAGCATATCACACAAAATCTTAGTGTACCTCACCATACTTCAGCTGACCGGGCACCAGAAGATTACTCCTGCATGTGTTTTGCTTTTACTTTGGCTCTTTGGTGACACTTGGGCACCTTCACACTACGAAATTCCCATTGGTCTTGAGCATGCTTGATGTCTGAAGTCTGGTTTGATTGACTATTGTGTTTGCTGATGAGTGCTCTGGCGAAGTACACTTGCTTGGGGTCCAGCATTGGAGGAGATTGGTCTGGGTATGACAAATTTGTACTAGTGCGCAACCTGGACATGAAGTATATGTTTGATGTGTCACTTATTCACAACAAGTCACTTTGTATGATGAAAAATACCCCAAATGACTTGAAATAATCCACATAGTCAAAACTCAAGGTCTGCTCACTCACACACAAGCATATGCACAATTTAGGCATATTGTCTAATCAATGCAATCGTTAGAACTGCCACTTTTAACAGCGGAAATAGAATATGAATAAACATAATGTACACTATTATCATAATAGCTGCGTTTCAGCATGAAAACTGGCACATCTTGAGACTCGCTGCACGTTTACCTATTAGGCAGACCCATCTGTGCCATCATTCTTATATATTTTTTAATCTTCCGACGTACTGGCTGGCACGCAGGTATGGGGATCAGGGAAACGGAAGGGGTTATTGGACGAATGATCGTTGGAGGAGGTTTAGAGACATGAGGTCCGTGGACATATTTAATTTGCCAGTGGTTTTCACCATCTCATTCTGTATTTAATAAGGGTACCCGCTAACATTCAATGTTCTAGTCACACACACATTGCTGCTTCCTCTTCCGCATATAGCAATGTCTGGTTATGGCTATTGTACCGCTTTTAGAGGGAATGTGAGAAACCGCTTCGATTGGACATGATTGAAGTTGGCTGTGATGAGGCCCAGACCAGCGCAGACTTAAATTAGTAGATAATTCTCACGAAGGCAAACATGATCTACCCCGGTCCCTGAAATGACAAAAACTGGGCTTTGCTCACCTCCTTGCAGACTCACACTAAGCCACAATATCAGGAACTTGCAGAATTACTGTGTTCTGTTATGAAGAGATGGCATATTTAATGGTCAAGTTCAAATGAGGCCAATTAAGCCGGGGACAGGGGAAGGATGGTGAATTTTGCCCAAAACAGTAAAAAGGGCACAGTATGAGTGCATGCTTATTCTAATTGGGACTTTTAATTAGAAGTGTGCACTCAAACTGGGCCTTAACAAGAGGTGCTTAGAGAAGGAAGATATGAAAAGAGAAGAAGATACATCTCAAGGTAAATTAAATGTTGACTCACGTTCAAAGAAGCTTTTGATTGGACAGCAATACAGAGCGTAGGTCATCAATGGCTTTACACAGGAGCCCGGGATGAGATGATTATTTTGACAAATGGCAAATGGTTTAAATTTTGATTTCAAAACTTTTATTTTTCATCTTCTGTTAGTTCGTGCAGTTTTTCAAGTGTAGATGCTAGTACTAGTTATGAATTATAATGTGTGGACCGTCGCGTAAATACATTTCATGGACTGGAACTGTTCACATTTGAATTGAATCTTATTTTATTTCTGTGAAACACATGCCTGGAACCTCTTCTGAACTGCAGGCACATAATTCCCATGGATTGCAAGGCTCTGACCATGCTTTGGCACATTATTACAGACCACAAGCTCCTCCATCTGTATAGACAAAGGGGATGCCTCAGTCAGAATAGTCTGTGAGCTCCAATTCACCCCAGGGAGGACTAGGTTTTCATTCAGATGCAATCCACATTCTCAACAAGACACATGTACCCTCACCCCCATACACCCTTTGTATATTTCTGCAGTGTTGGCAGACCAAGATGAGAGCTTTCTACAACTGGGATGTGACCCAGGAGACAATTTATATGTGCTCCTAGAGGCTTTGAATACAGCAGTGTGTCTGCAGGGTTGTGTTTGAGACAAATGTAATGTAATGCATTTTTGTTTTAAGGCTTACAGTAACACTTAGAACAGTAATAATATCTAGTTGATTCTGTAACAGGGTTTGTACCCAGTGGATATATATACAGTAACATTACATATCAGGACACCCTAAAAATCTAAAACCTAAGATAATAAACACCTTCCTCCTTGGTATGGTATCAGGTTTAATGTTTATCCTAACCTACAATTGAGCATTCTTCTAGGAATTTTATTTACTATATTCCTTAATCTATTCATTGATTTTTATTAAATTTTTTATTATTCATTTTATGTTGTTCCAACCTTAAATAACTGTTCCAGCCTTGACACCCACAAGGCTACACCCAGATGCGCGGATATCATTTACACAAATAGCTTTGGGTAGGATTGTTTAGTCTCACATAAACTTAACACATAGCCTTTACATTGCACCCATAGTAGACAACATGGATGCCTGTATAAATTGTGGCCTGTGAACCCAAATGGGTTCTCGCACTGGTGAGAAATTCCAGTTTGTTTTTGTTTTTTCTTCATTTTTCTTTTCTCCTAAAATAGAGACAATGAAATAATATCTTTTTGAAAAGTAATTATTTATCCATATAAAATTCTACTTCAAAATGGTAAAAAAATAAATAAATAAATAAATAAATAAAAATAAATAAATTTAAAAAGCCTTATGTTAAGTGTTATCTTAAGTGGTTGACAATACAGATGTCCGGGAAATGCTCATTTAGGTCAGGTTAAGGGGGGAAATGGGATCATTTTCTCATTGGCTACATGGTCAGATCACACTTACATTACATCTTGCTGACTGTAAGAAATAATGCACTAATCACAATATCCAGAAGACTAGACCTGGGCTTGGAAGACTGGACTTGAATGGCAAGAATGAACTTCCAGCACCGAAGAACTCCTTAAGGTTACTGGAATGTGAACACACTTAAATGTATCTTGGGAGAGCTAATAATCATTTATACACATCAGTATTTGAAGCATCCTCAACACAATATATGGAACATACAGTGTCAGAATGCTTATATTAGTCATTGATCAAAAAAAAAAAAAAAAAATATATATATATATATATATATATATATATATATATATATATTTTTTTTTTTTTATATATATATATATATATATATATAATTTAAAAATAATTACATTTTAGACTTGGAAGTCATGTACCTTTTACGGTGTACAAATACGGCATGCAAATACATCTTTAACATTTTGCACATATATTTTAATGTTGTGGGTTGTTTCAAAACTTTTGGGCTGTCAATGTATAATACAATATGTCAATATGTTTCTTGTTTATATAATTCTATTGGAATACAATAGGATAATTAAATCCAAACAAGTTAATAGTCCATCCATCAAATGTAATCGTTAGGTAATTTTCAGTTTGTTAAACTAAACGTAAACTTTAATTAATATGTTTTTGTAGGCCTACATGATATGTACATAATGTGTATCTAAAAATTATAGACCAAATTTTCTGTCAGAAAAAGGAAAGGAAGGTTAGGGAAATGACAAATGGTAAGATGAGGATGACAGATGAGTTTTGAGAAGGGTGAAAGACTGAGCAGAGCAGAGTGAATAGAAACCCCCTTGCAAAATGACACTTTCAATACGACGTTGCAACACCATACTTAAAACATAATTATTCATTTTCAAGGCTTTTTCATTTTTGCTAGTCAAAAGCCTGCTCATTTTGCACAGGGGGGAAACTAAACAGTCTGAAGAAATCATGAGTAAGAAAAATCACTTATAAAACAAACAAAAAAAATCTAACTTAAGTACTGGTTCTCTTGTTCTTCAAAGCTTATACAAAATAATGAGCGAATAGCCGTGTCTACTTGACACGTGATGAAACACAATAGAAGATCTTCGAACACTGCAAGTATAAAGTATTTGTAGCCAGCGTAGCTTCACTGATGTCTACTTCTTCATGCTGCTCTCTGTATTATCATTAATACATAACTGTATGCAGTCACTTTATGTTATTTAGCCTAACAGTGTATCGTTATTTCACACATTGCCAACATCAAAATGTTCTGTACAGCCACGGCATCTATCAAAAAAGCATGAAAACATTGTCTGCTTGTGTGTGTGGTCCATGGTTTTCCAATTAGTAATCACTGGCTCTTGGTTCCCATTTATAGCCCTTAATGTTAGAACCACAAGACAGGACATCCACGTTGTCACACACCCAAAGCGTAGAACTGTATAAGTTCTGTGACCCAACTAATTTGTTCAGATTTAAAATGTGTTTCCCATAAGAAATAACAGTAGTTCCAGCATCAAACATCACATCTTCAAATCTTTCGCTAACTGTCCACTATTTTAACATTCTTAACTATCATTCAGGTATGAAGTGATATATTTAGATAATAAACATAATGCATGACAAAGGCATCATTTTGAAGGCGATTTGTTTCACAGACACACCTCATTCATAACATTTCGTTTTTTAGGTCCGCACACGTAAGATAATCGGGCTGTTTTTGTTCTAATTTTGCCCCTTCCCAATCCAAGATGACAAATGCCAGGCTACCTTAAATTTTATAAAATTATCCTACAAGATTACACTGTGGTCTCAGTGAATTTGTCCTGATAATAGGGTAAAAAACAGGTCGGGGCTGACAATCTTAAATACCTGTTCAATATTTACGACCAAAAATCTTTGTGTGTGGGGAAAGACAATGTCTCCCGAGTCATGACTCCGTGAATCGTAACGTGGAACGGAATGTAGCCAATCTAAGAAGCACCTTGACTGAGGAACAACAAAGCGGCCATTAATGAAAACAAAGAAGTCCTACCCAATGGTTGTTGTTGTTTTGTTTTGTATAAAAGTGGGTTCCCTAGACAGCAAGAAGTACATATTTTCCAAAGAAAGTCTCTTTTGACGACATCGCCATTCTACAACAGTCCCGCCTCCGGTCCTTTGAGAAACAGTCGGGAAACATTGGAGTAAAATATCAGAAAGTGTTTGCTCCTCTTTGTTTTTATCAGATCACGTTTAATCCCCCAACCCCAGAACTGTGAGACGTATGTTCTAACCACTCATCCTCCATGCTGCCCCACTTAGGCTTCATCTGTGGCAAATTGTTATTAGAAGTGCTTTACTCTATCCATTAAGATATCTACATCCAAGTTTGTATCCAGTATTTAAATGATGATTTTATTAATGCAAGAAATGTTAGGACACAACAACAAAGTACATGTTCAAAGTTGTTTATATGAAGTCTGAACACTGCAGGCAAAACATTATTTATTTTCCCAATATGTGATCATCATAATTTTGCCTAGAAACGTTTCTGCGCTCCAAAATAAAATCTCTCTCAGGTATTTTCATAACAACCCTCTTTAACACATAACAAATGAGATTTTTGTACAAGAAACACAACTGCAACAATATAGCGATTTTGTTTTGTGTATGACAAAGGGAGAGCATTAGTAGAGAATTCACATGAAGGCAAACATGATCTATGATTTCCTTTCCTCCTCGAATGTGCTTAGCCAATTATTCACAAAGTTGCTAAAGTACTTCTCGTTCAGTTTTGCTGCCAAGCAATCAATGTAAGAACCCTGGCGAGTCATTGGACATTCATCTCTCTGCCAGTCCTTTGGTGAGGTTTTTCCCTGTGATCCAATGTTACTTCTCAATCCCCTAATTAAAGACTCGTGGTGTGGTCTTGATACCAGCATCCACCCTAAATCACTGCGGGTCAGAGAAGTATTGACAACTTGCAAATTCACAAATCCTTAAAGTGAGCACACTGCCAATGTCGCAATTCAAGCTATATGATAATTTACATTAACATTGACCCAAGAAACTCTGATCTTTAATTATCATATGAGGTGTTTGGATAGTTTCATTTGGATTTTCTTAAGCCATGTATGCATAATTAAAGGAATTTGCTGTATAAATTTTGAAAAAAACTTTAGCACCCTATATATAGTTTGAACTAACCTTCAACCATAGCAACTTTTTTGTACTCTCCTGAGGAGAGCTTTAACCCTAAACCATGACAAAGACTGATTCATTCATTTGACTTATTTAAGTTAAATATTATGGTAGTGAGGCGGCCCAGTGGCCTTGTGATCAGCACGTTTGCCTCATAGTTCTGCGGTTCTGGTTTAGAATCTTGCTGGAGTCTCCCTGTGTAAAGTTTTCATGTAAGTTTTCATGCTCGCATGGGTTTTCTTTGTGTACTCTTGTTTCCTCCCATATTAAAAAAAACATGTTAGGTTCATTGAAGACTCTAAATTGCCCATAAGTATGAATGTGAGTGTCAATAGCCGTTTGTCTGTATGTGGCCTGCGATTGCCTGGTTACCATTTCAGGGTGTAATATGAACAAGTTTGTTGCAGCAGGCTATTTATGTAGCTGATATGCACATTTTTATCTGATATACTCATATTTTTACACATTATTACCTGGAAATTGTCCCATTTGTATCACTTCTTTCTCCATTAACATTTAGGAAACTATTATATCATTAGCTACTTAATATTCTATGACTTCATAATGATCATTCCTAACGACTTATCAGTCCATAGGCGTATTTGCATTGTATACGGGGACTATACGTTAGTAGGTTATGATGTACAGTATAAATCTGCATTACATTACACTGCTCAACTTAATATTTGCATCACGTCTGAGGGAACTGCAATACTGTAGTACTTCACATAGTAACTAATACTATTGCTCTGTTAAAATACTGTCATGATGCAGTATTTATGCTTACTACTCCTGTGAAGTAACACCATGACTTCTACCGAGACTTTCCCTGGAAATTAGAATTATTATAATTCACAGTTTTGTCCTTGTATTGTGTATACATATACAGGATTTATTCCCTGTACAGTAATTTCCTAGAGATAATGTTATGTTATGAGCTAATCCACTCTAAGTGCCAGTAGCACTGTCAAGGTAATCCCTATTTTTGGCAGTTTCAGGAATGAAGCTGCTGGCCGTATGTCGGGAGGATGGCGCTGCGCAAGTGTTTCCTCCAAGGTGCCTAAGCCCAGTTACCTCGAAGGTAATTCAGTTTAGTTCTATTTTTCCTTTAATTCACTTATTGTAACTTCAGTGTCATTTAATAAAATTGATGATCAAAATAAAAGAAATATGTCTGCTGCATTTTTAATCATGATATTCAGTATAATAATGTTTAATCTGCTGCCATGTTTGGATCCTCGTATATCTATTGTTGTGGCAATACATTGAGATCCATATCACTTGTATTAATTTGTATATTGATAGATTGCTTTTGATAGGATCTCTATCTAGATTTAATCTGCACCCCTTTCAATCCTGGCATTGACCTGGATGTCATTACTTTTTTCCCTAATTATCACACTAGTCGTAACAGCGGCCCAAAATATGCCAATTAGGTATCAATCCAGATAGTCATGGTAAAAAAAATCAAAAAAAAAATCCATGGTTAATCATGGGAGTTTAGAATTGATAGAAAGACTGATATAATAAACCATTAACAGGACAAAAAAAAGTACCTTCAGAACAAATTCAAGTTACACCAAACTTTGTTGTTGTATTATAGATCATGTTACTAAACTGTTTTAACAACAGACCTCAGCATTGCTCTTGCATCATTGAGTTGACTGATTATCTGTCTTTGTCAATGCAGTTCACCCCAATGTCTGCCAACTTGTGAAATCTATAATCCCCATCATTAAAAGTGACTATATTTTAGCTCTAAATGAAACTGTCTGTCAGTACTTCTCATACATTACATTAGAGTGACAGTGTGGGATTCACCCATTACGGTGGGGGGGTGGATATGTACAGTACTTTGATACTTTACATATAGTGTCATTTGCATTGTATTCAGCATTAGGAATATTAATGTAACTCACTATGAATACATGCAAATTCCATTTATATTTTAGAAGAGCAAATAAGTTGAATCAGTGCCCTTGTGTCATTTGAACGCATTCGCTACACTCTGTTTTACTAGTTATTTAAAAGCGTTAATGCTCTTTGTGTCTGCACATCCTGACGCTGGTGGCCCACTAATGCCAACTCTACTGAGGCACTCGGTTATCTGCAGCCACACATCATTACTTTGTTCATGGCAGAATAGTGGCTGAAGCTACAAAGGGAGATGTTACAAAGCATCCTTGGCCTCATTTTTTCCCTCCCCAACTGTCAGAGTTTGGCATTCAAACAGTGGTAGCAGCTAACACTAAGAGACCACAGTATAGTGTGCTGGGAGTTCGGGATGTGAATGTCGTTTTGAAGCCATATAACAAAGAACCACACTGACACTGAACTGACAGATGTGTTGAGTCTGTCAGTTAATGTGTATAAATGCAATATTATACCATCAATATGCTACTAGTACTACTACTGCTTCTGCTTTCATGTAAAGGAAATCTTTTTTCATTAGGGTTCACTGTATTTAAGAAATTGTCATTTTCTGCAGCATGGTGGATACAGGGAGACATGATATCCATAGATACAATATATAAGGTGCTTATTTGGTTGTTATAAGATGTCAGAATTAAGCTGTCTGCTCACTGAAACTGTTGTTTTGGTCTTTCATTTACAAGACAATGGTCTATGATCATGAAATTCCAAACATTTGAAAACAGGTATTAAAATGTAACATTTCGAAAACAATAGCATTAATATGTCTTAACAATTACAGTCTGTGAGAATCGAGTATATGTTCAGACCCGCTCAGTGTACTATAGGCAAAAAAAAAAAAGACTTTGCTGTTGTTTGCGTTGCTCAAGATAATGAGTTTCTTTTCCAGCAAAGTTTACATACCGCACTCCTACTGTGACCAACACAAATGCATTAATTAAGAGCCAAAGGGCATTTAAAATGTGTTTGGGTAGAAACCGAAAAAGAAGAACACTTAGTTTTTCTTTATAGTATCAAGTGCAAGTGCCATCAGCAGCTACTTGCATGGCATACTAAGGACATTCAGTTTTGCAGGTCCATGGAAATGGGTATTGTTTTGTCAACATCTTTACATAAACGTTAAAAAACACAAAGGAAGAAAACTCAATGAGGCTGTCACAGACATATACCCTGAAGTTTGTGGCTTCTGGTTTCTTTTTAAAAATAATTATATGCAATGATCGTGCATTTTTTATGCACGGGTTGCAAGTGCATTGACTAAACAATGATGCTTAGCCTTTACAAGTAGCTCGTAGTAGCTAGTATGTAGCTAGCCAACTAGTTTTCATGAGTGGCCGACGGTCAAGATAGCGAGACCCAGCCACCCGCCGCAGTGTGGTACATATACAGCATGGACAGTATAAATATATTCTGTTTTATAAAAATATTTATCTATAATTTACCTTAGGATGGGCCAAAATGCATGTGAGCGATGTATGAAGCACAGGAATACAGTATACACTTTATGTGGCAGCACATTGTTATTTGACCGAGTTAGAGACCATTAAGGGAAGCAGATCATATCACACATACAAACTGTTAAAATGTTGAGGGCTGTAATAAAATAAATTCTCAGACATCTTGACAAGAAGCTAAGCCTTTCTTGTAGTCTAGAGCAATCACCTTCAGTGCATACATACAAAACTGCCTCAGCAAACAATTAATTTTAAAACAATGACCTTAACTATCTGGAGGCATCTGAAGAGATACACAGAGTGGACACAGAGGAAATCATGACATTATTTAAAGTGACATGTCGCTTTTGGTAATGTAGTTGCTCTTAGTCTGCTGGGGTAGTTTAACATGCACAGCCATATTCAGTCACAGCTCAGTCAGCCACACAGCTATTCAACATCTCCCTTGTGACATATCCAGGAATATTTACAGGTATCACTGCAAGTTTAATAAAATAAAAATAAAATAATAATAATAATAAAACGTGGCGGCACGGTGGACGACTGGTTAGAGTGTCTGCCTCACAGTTCTGAGGAACGGGGTTCAAATCCTGGCCCCGCCTGTGTGGAGTTTGCATGGTCTCCCTGTGCCTGCGTGGGTTTCCTCCCACATCCCAAAAACATGCGTGGTAGGTTAATTGAAGATTCTAAATTGCCCGAAGGTGTGAATGTGAGTGTGAATGGTTGTTTGTTTGTATGTGCCCTGCGATTGGCTGGCAACCGGTTCAGGGTGTACCCCGCCTCCTGCCCGATGATAGCTGGGATGAGCTCCAGCATGCCAGCGACCATAGTGGGGAGAAGCGGCTCAGAAAATGGATAATAAAAAGTTTTTATTCAGTGCTCGGTCCTGGCAGCTTTGTTAGGCTTCGCTGTGTTGAGGGGGTCACACGAATGGAATCCTGGTGGGGTTTTCTAACTGAAAACACACAATAAGACACCAGTGCTATATCTGACAAAAGATTGCAAAATCAAGCTTGTGAATATTCACATTCATCAAGGTCACTGTTTTCTCAGTCTTTAATTGATTGCAACTGGACTGTTTGTGTTGTCTTAGAAGATGTTTCGCATCTCACCTGAGCAGGGTTTATCAGTTCATGTGAGAAATACAATGTAGGACAGCACTAGTCTGAGGGGATGGCGAACGATGGAAGTATTTATCCTCTAATGCCCCTTTTCCATTGTATAGGTTCTAAGGCAACCAGACAGGCTCCGCCCCTTGTGGACGCTTCTCCATTACACTTTTTCGAGGCAGAGCTGTGAAAATGGCACCGCTTTTCAGAACCTCCTCCGACCAGGTTCTAAAACGCAGGCCGAGGAGGGCCGTGACCTAACTGTCTTTTGATTGGCCGACAGATGTAGAAATTCTGATTGGCCGACAGATGTAGGCATTTCTTTAAGCGCGGTGATGTGTCACTTTCACTATCATGGCGTCTAAAGGCTGCCCCACACAAAACGACGCCGCCGAACCCGACTGAACTGTCGTGTAGTGTGCATGATGAGGCGACTGTTTTCATAAGTGGCTGATCAGTCTGCCACTGCAATCGCCGTCTTAACGTCACCACAGATAAGCTTTCCCTCACGGGGAAAACACATTTCCGGGATGAGCGAGTCGCGCCACCGCACTGCATAAAGCCATATAAATAGTTTATTAAGAATCTAAATTGTGTTTTACATCAATACTTAACTACTGTATATTTATAATGTATAATGTACCTGTAGATGAAAAAGCAAAGCTTCTGACTAGAATATACGCAAACGTACATACATGCTGGATACATTCAAATGAATGGAGCAAGCGAGCCTCCTTTCAAAAAGCCACACTCTCGCTTTTATTCTCACCAACACCCTCTCTCTTTAGCAACCTTCCTTCCTTAATCTATTCTTTTTATGATTTAAGGGATGTGAGAAAGAAAAAGATACTAAATACATAGCATCAAACGCCTATACAGGCTCTCCGAGCATCCACTTCTGAATTTCTCATGTGCAGGGTTGAGTCGGCAACTCTACACGATGGTCCGGTCCAATCGGGTTCGACCACGTTGTGCAGTGTGCCGTAGGCTTAAAGCAGCTTTTGTTCTGTGGTCGACTGAGGAGGTGCAGGCATTTTTGTCCATATTGGCAGAAGATAAAATACAGCGAGATGGAAGTGCGACAAGAAACAAGCGTGTCACCTTCTTATTGTTCCCGCCCCAATCCCTCCCACTTTTGATTGGTGCCTGTTGTAGTGGAAAAGCAACGGAGGCCAGGCCAAGCGAGGCCGGGGCAGAGCGGGGCTAGGCCGTTCTGGAATGGAAAATCGGCATAAGCTCGAGGCACACCCCAACCAAGAATGGTTTTAGTCTTTTGCGATGCAAAACGAAAGTCGTTAAGATCCAGTGGAGAGAGTCCTCTGCCAGTCAACAGCAGTCGTATCGTATGGGTGGACTCACCCTCATTAGTATTCCATTCAGTTGCAATAGTGGTTGTGGAGGCCCCTAAAGGCTAAAAGTGCATGTTATTTGTTAGAGGTTCATTTATTGAGTCTCCAATGACTGAAATTTGACCTACTATTTCATCAATATAGATAGGATGCACGCTATGTCAAGAATCTCTGTCACACCAATTTTAATCAACTTGTGATATCACCCACCTTTTTTCAGCAAATCAAAGGTGTATTGAAATGTACCTCTCTTTTCTCACTGCTATTCTGTTCATGATAATGTGATATTTCTAACACAATGCCTGACACCCAGACATTTAGAGACAGCCAAGAAGACTGGCTAGTAACATGGGACTCAATCCAGTGAATGGCATTCTGTGAGCCACTTGACAATCTCCTCACTTCTCAATTTGTATTTTTGAAATTCAGTTTTTAACGAGATATGCAGTCATTTTTTCCCACAATTTAGTTCATGTTGGAGTTTGTTTATGTACGAGGAACTTGTATAGATGCAATGATTTACTTATTGCTTAATATATGTCTTAACATAGTGGCCAGGGTTGCAGATTTACTTAAGTGCAGTGAGTATCCAGGGTTTATGTGAAGGCATTCAATTGTTAAAAAAGGTTTTGTGAAGCCAGATGCAGTCCAGTGATTTGTTGAGGTAGAGGTATAACTACATGTTGAGGTAGAGGTATAACTACAGTATGATGTTAAAATGGAAACAGATGGCACTTATTTTATCTTACTGTGTATACTCTAATGTTTTTATATTAAAAACTTGAATAAGTTATACAACTGTGAAATTAATGTTTACATGTAAACGTATAATACACTTGAACATATTTTTTGCCTCTGTAGGTCTGCTTTTTGCGATGTAATAGATGAATAATTATAACTTGCAATCATTTGGATGAATAATGGGTGGTTAATCACAATATTCTATAAAAAGTGAACATTTACAGTCACTGACGGTGTAGTGGTTCCCTCGCCTGACTTCTGTGCAGGCAGAGTGGGCTTAATTGCAACATAAATAGGATCAACATATAACTTGCATTTAATTTTGCCGACTTACACACACCTGACACTTATTTACCACACATGAAGCTAATCATGGTGCATATTTTTGATTTTTTTTTTTGCGAGTGTTGGCCCTGCATTAAATTCAATCAGTGGCATCAACATTAGGTGTTCAACAGCTGGATCAAAAGGTTTTCCCTTACAAGGATCATAATGTCTAGTTTTGGCACGCTCATATTGCTAAATTAGGTAACCAACACAGAAGCATATACTGTATCTGCATCATACAATGCATTTCTACACTACTCTAAAGTACAGACAAAATAGCAAACATCTTTGTTCCAGTAATATCTAACAAAACTCAATGATGTCATCATCTTTGTAAAGGCACATTTTTGATCCACGTAGGCCTTTGTGTATGTAATGTTGGGGAGAGCAAACGCTATCCAGATAAATATGAAGCGAGTGCAAGATAATTAGCTTCACCGGCAAAGCTTTGGCATTTTACCTTCAAGACGCACGTACATGAATTTGTTGGCTTACGATTTGGTCTTTTGTGCACATTTTCAATGCTTAACATGCTTTGAAAGCAGAGCTTGCATCCTAATTGTGATTATGGTGCATAACTGTTTAAGACATGTGGAGCAACACCACTGTAGGAGGTCTGACAAGCATTTAATTCCTTGGTGTGTTTTATTAGTTGGGTTTGTTTCATCTTTTTACAGATTGGCCCACTAGACCAAATCCAGTCACTGGTTCTCATGTAAAGTGAGGCTCTTTTCAGCCTGCGACCACACCACACACAGGGCAAAAAGAGAGCGTTTCTTTCAGTGTGTAACCATACCAACCACAAAATTACTAGCACACAGGGAACCCACATGCATTTGTCAAGTGAGTTACTTCCATCAAGTGGCCATTCTATTCAGCATATGTTAAAATGAGCATAGAGGCTTTGTATAATAAAGTGGGACTCATTCACCCACATTTTTTCGATTATTTTCATTTCTTAAAGAAAAAAAAAAAGCTATTTGTCTCTAATGTGCTTTGTGAAAATCATTCTTATGATAAAACCAGATCTTGTTTTTGAATTAATAATAACAGTAGTTTGTTAAATGCCAAAATCAAAATAATAAAGTTTAAATAACATTTTCTACTCAGGTCAAAACATTCCCATGTTCTTCTTTATTCAGAAGAATAACTGAAAATGCCCCCGTAAAATACACAGTAGTGGTGTCTTGAGATATGAGTTTAATTCATTCCGTCAAAACGCTCTTAACTAAAATATTCTAGAGAGCTACTTTTAAACCCCTTTATAATTTTTTGGGCTTTTTTTGTGTTTTTTTTTTTTTACTTTATAAAAACATATAGCAGTAACATAAATAGAATTTAAAGAATGAAACGGTTTGTGCACCAAGATAAATTCATTGCAGCTTCTTCTGATGTGTGCCACTTATCCACCGGGCAGCAATATAATACAGTCATGACTGTAAGTGACTAAGTAATCTGCAGTAATATTAATTGTTTTTCGAAGGCGATAAAGAATTTATGCCTCTGAGTATTGTTATATTTTCTGTCTACAGGTCTTGCTGCACCATTTGTGTTCAAATATCCATTCCTAAAAGTGTGTAAAACACCGCCACATTGATGCTATTTGTTTACGCATCTATGGCCTTTTCCATTATGTATTAGCATTAAGCTAGCGGAACATAAAGCTAAGGTATGTGTAGTCCTTTTTGTCTGATGTTTAGTTTGTCAGTAAACCATTAATGAGAGTGGCCTTAAACAGCTTGCACATACAAACGCACACTCACACACTTTATGGCTGTGTTGCACAAATGACAGTTTAGGAGGTTCAACAGTCTATTCTCGTTCAAGCTCTTCGTTAAAAGCAACTATATTTTTCTTTATCTTTGCTTTATGCAGCATCAAAAAGCACTAAAGATAAAAATACAAAGACAGAGCTGATCTTGTTTAAGAAATAAATGCAGAGGGGAAAACTGCAGCAAAAGTTACTGTGTGGACTGTCGACCTATATTTAATGACTAAATAACAGACCCCCCACCCCCCAATAATTTTAGCTAAGAAAACTCCGTCAGCATCCCCCTCTCCTGCTGTCGAATATTTTTTTTATTCAAAAGGGGGCCCTCTTTGAAGGTGCTCTAAGAGGCCTGTAATCTGGTACTACGCCCCTGTCCATTTATATGCCTTTTTGTGACTCTATCTGCTGATGACCTTCTGTGACACACTACGCTCAGCGGCACTTCAGAATATCCAGTTTGAAGCCTCGCAATGGCTCTTGATAAATTGTTAGGTATTGTCTTGGTCTCATGTCAAAATGTGAACAGCATGATGAAGAGAAAGCCACTGTTCAGATAGCAATTATAATTGAACCATGAAAGGTACAGGTACTCTATCTGTAGATTAATGGATAAAAACTCCTGCTTTGAAATGTGTGGTTCAGCTCCTTGTTAGAGAACAGCAACTTGTGCAAGTACTGAAATGTTGAACAGATGGACGCGTGTTCAAATAATTAGAGAGGGTCATATTTAAGTTCACCTGTAAAGATTATAATGCATTTTAGGTTCAACCTGAAATTTTACCCCAGAAGAAGAAAAATAGGGCAATGATGCACCGTACAAAAATGCCTGCTCATTGTTGTCAAACAAGGACATTCAAGGTCTCCTCCCATATTTTTAAAGAAATGAAGGCATGTCCTTCCCTTTTAAAACTCAACAAGCAACAACTAAAATAATTAGATTTTGTTTACTGCAGTGTAGGATTTCAAACACTTAATCTTGCCCTTTCAATTCATTTGAAAGTTTGTTGAAGGACAAAATCAAGAGGCATAAGCACGTCAAAGAACTCAACTTGTATGCTTGGTGAGGAAATAGTGGGAAATGATGCTGTCAATGTCTCTGTGTGTACATGTCTATGGCACAAATCAAGTTAAGGCAATAATCTGCTTGGTCTTTATCTTCCTTTCGAACAAAAGTTTGATTCAGCCTTTGTTGTAGTGTCAGTATGGTGCATATGACAGTAAGTGTGTACGTGATGTCAATCCATTCTCGACCTCTATTCATTTGAGTGTCTGCATTACTGCATACTTTTTCAGGGTAAAATTTGTGAGAGAAAAATGTCAATACATCTGAGCCTACGGAGCACAAAAAAAACTTTGCCACTAAATGATAACAAAATTGAATAATGACGGAATACTGTTGTATGTTAATTACAACCAGTGACAAAAGTATTTAAAGCACTGACATCAATACACTAACAATGCATATACCCTCTGCTACAAAGCTACTGGGACAGTGAAGCTTCTTTTTGTTTTTTGCTGTTGACTAAAAACATTTGGGTTTGACATCAAAAGATAAACAAAAGAGCAACAGTTCAGCTTTTATCTCCAGGTATTTCCATATGCATGTAATACAAAACTTTGAAGATAGTATTATTTGTAACAAAGCACCAGTTCTTTTAAAGGAGACAAATGTATTGGAATAAAACATTTATTATGCTGCTTTTCCCCATTAGGGCGCAGATAACCAGAGCCTATACCTGCTGACTTCAGGCGAGAGGCAGGGTAAACCTTGAACTTTTCTGCAGTCCAATAGCAGGGCATTTAATGTATAGGCAGAAGCTTTTTACACGAGTTTTTCCAAATAGCAAGTTTTTGGAATTTGGGAGAAAGCCACAGTACATGAAGAAAACACACGTAAAAGCGACAATATACAAACTCTATATTCGTCTCTACTAACTGTGCTGCAAACATGCTAACCACTAATTCACCATGTTGCCAAGACTTTATATTTGGTCGCAAATATTCGCTTGCAACGACAAGCTGTCTGCGACGGGATTAAACCATTTACGGTTTACTGAAGACCAGTTTGTATTACATTTTCAAATTATTAAAAAAAATCATCTACACTGCTCTTGTAACTAACTCTTTTTTGTATCCTGTGGATTAACATATGTGTAGCGCAACATAAGTGATTGCATCGCTATAATAGCCACACCTCTTGACCTCAGTAAATATATTTTCCTAGCACGTCTAATAACTCGCATGTTTCACACCACTGAAACCATGCCTGCTACTCTTCTTCTACTCTTCTATTGATTAAAGGAACTGTGCCACCCAGTGTTTAAAAATAGGAGGTACAGTATAATGCAGACAAGTTTGATGCGGCATATATTTAAATATGCCAAAAGAAAGTCAAAATGACTGGGCATGCCCGTTATAGATGAATGGACAACTTGTTGCAAACACCAACACCTCAAAATATACCCACAAAGAGCCTGCTTTACTAAGATCCAAATAGTGGACACTAAATTGCATGTTCATCTAACACATTGTACGTGCTGTTGGTTGGTATCTTGTGTGTAATTTGCCAAGCTATCTTTTAATAAAATCCCACATTGTGGCTGCGAAAGTGCGTGTTCGATCACGCTAACAGATTGTATGTGCTGTTGGAAACACGTGTAAAAGTGGTGGAAACCTCTGTATTTAAAAGAGGGTTTTGTGCTTTAGTTAGGTGTGATGGTTTTTATCATGGAAAGGTTGGAAGAGCATCGCAAATGCAAAAAAAAAAAGTTGTGAAAAAAAAATGGGAAGTGTTAGTGGAAGACAAAAATGATACATATTACTAAACAACAGAAATTTATTGCTCCTGTAATTTTGGGGAAGCTAGCAAAATATCTCTCCCCATCATATCTCATTTTGTCTCCATCTCTTCATGGGTACGCTCAGCAGTCACATTTGCACCTTCCTTTTAGACTTGAGTCAAAAAAAAACGGCCCTCACAATTCATCTCAGTCCACTTAATAGATTAGCTTCCACATACAGTATGATTGCATGGGCAATCATGTTTGGACCTGTTTTTGCACATGCAAACCTTTGGTAAATCAGGTCCATAGTGGTCTTTTTTAACGACACGTGGATATTTTCAGAGCAAACAACTGAATGCTATTTTGCCCACAATTCAAACTTCTAATACACCTTTCAGCTATTTGTAAGAATCCAAAAACATGCATATTTGGTTTATTAAAAACTAAATAATCTTTAGGTGTAAATCTGAGTGTGATTGGTTGCTTGTCAATATGTGCCCTGCGATTGCACGATGACCAGTTCAGGGTTAACCGCGCTTCTCACCCGAAGTCAACTGGGATAGGCTACAGCACACCCACAACCCTAGTGAGGATAGGTGGTATAGATTTTCTCAAATGCAAAATAAATAAATAAATAAATAAGCATTTTCCATCCTGACAGTGAATCACATACACACTTGAGAATGCTTGCAAATAATGGTCATAAAAAAGCTAGCAAATACACATACACTCAAGCGCACGTGCATGCATACACTGAAAGTGGCAGCGAGGCTTCAACTTCCACAGCCCAGTTCTCAGGGTGAGGGATGGGTGCTGATAGTTGGATACACTCACCAAGAGGTCTAATCACTCAGCCACAGGTACCTCCACAAACGTACGGTAATTGAATAGCGCCCATGTAAACGCCCTCGGATCCTGCTAGGTCTGTCAGCTTTGATATCCCCCACAAGAACAGGCACTAGCACTACTACTACAGGCTCTTATGCATAAAGGCAGAAATCGCTGCAGTTGACTCACATTCAGTCCTGCTTTAAAAAGGGTATGTCCATGCACTAACACCAAGTCATGGCAGAAATATTAAAATCAATAAAATCACTAACTGGGAGAGTGAGACCATAGACAGCAGGAATGGAGAGCGCAGGTGAGAGACCCAGGAGGTCGGAGATGGGATGTAAAAGTGAGAGAGCTGCAGAAAGTGATGGAAATGTGTAAGCAATAAAGGTAGAACGGGTTCACAGCAAAACCATTCAAGCTACAAGCACTTTGCAGTAATATGTATATCAAAAATGTGAAACCGCCAATAATTGTTAGTCTGTCAAAAATAAGTTATTTTTAAGGATATATTTTTGTCCTGCTTCCACGTTAGGCCCGTCCTCACACTTTTAACGCTTGCTGGTGATTTCTGCCTTACATCTTAACACTATTTACTTTTGCGTAAGTATCACAACAGTTGCATTTTAAGGTCCACCCTACAGCTCTAAAGTGATCAGTTTCATTTATACCTCGCTAAAATTCCATGGATGTTGGTACCTCCTATATAATTCATCAGTCCTCATCTGTCGAGCACGTAAAAAAGTATTGGATATATGCATTTTTAAAGATAATAGCCGTCTTGTTTAGCTTGGAAGAGTTTTTTTATTTCTATTTTAAATAAACCTCAGCCATCTTGTGTCAAATTTTGTGTAAAATCAATAAATGCAGCGGCATGAAAATAGCCTTGTGATGCAAATCTTTCGCAAAAAAATTATGTTCTGCAAAGCAAACAAACTGTGAACAGAGATTTGATGAGTTATTACTCAAAACATGTAATGATGAAAATTTCCAACTTTGCTATACAGTGAATATAAAACGTCTCACACCCCTGCTCAAATGGCAGGGTTTTTTTTGTGATCCATCCATCCATTTTCTTTACCGCTTATCCTCACCTGGGTTGCGGGCTGCTGTAGCCTATCCCAGCTATCTTTGGGCGAGAGGCAGGGTACACCCTGAACCGGTCGCCAGCCAATAGCAGGTTTTTTTTTGTGATGTTAATATATATATATATATATATATATATATAAAATAAAATATTTACTTCCCCTCTCAAAGTATTCTGTTTTTCAATTAAGTTGTACAAAACTTTTGAAAGGATTTTCCTTGGTCTCATTTTTTATAATTAAAAAAACCTGGTGTGTATACTTATTATTGCTACTGTATGTCGTCGTATGTATGTACAGGATGCATGGATGTGAACCCTTTAGAATTACCTGTACTAGATCAGAAATTCATTAAATGTAATCTGATCTTCACCGAAGTCACAACAGGGCAGTCTGCTCAAACTAATACCACATAAACAATTGTATTTTCATGTTTTATACTTTATACTTTAAAATATGACTGCCCAAATATATTGAATACCTCTGTCAATATATTTAAAAAAGGATTATCTTTGTTAACGTATAATTTTTCAAAAAGCTCTTGTATGGATCTCATTTGAGGGAAATTGTACTAAATGTTCTGGCCAGTGAGAGGAGACATGAGCAAGAATATGGGGCAATGATTTCCATTATTAAGATGCTTGGATAAGTCTGCTTCAGAATTTCTTCCTCCTTTTGTTTAATCACAATAGGCAAAGAAAAAAAAGCTAGGAAAGCAGGTCGTAGTTAAAAGAAAAATATTGTATTTTTAACTTAACACACTGCAATGACTCCATTATCGATTTGGGAATGAAAACTGGCATTAAATAGAAACTCTTCAATACATTAAGAATAAACAGTAAATGGTTTTCAATGATGGCCGTCTATTTTTTTTCTCTTCGTGTTGGAGCTGAGAAATTCTATTCTCACGCTTCAGATATGGGCCAAAGGAAGCAGAACAGTACTGCTAAAGCTTGCATTAAAAAGCAGTCCTCCAGCTTTACCTATCAGGGGGACATTAGTAAAACACTAAATATAATGGTGATACTAAAAACAATATAGTAAGTGCTGGACCTTTTATGCTTAATGCCTTTAAGATCAAATCATGAGGGAGTTTTCACAGACGGTTGTGAGCCATTAAAACGGTTTGCATTAAGCTCTTTCTACAAAATGTTAGAGCCCATAAAATAGACCATTGTATTGTTTTTGCATCTTTATTTTGTTGGCTGAAAATATTTATTGAAAGCACTGTAGAGGCAGCTATTGAATTGGCCTCACTGCTCACTTAATTCTTCACTATCACTATATTCACAAGTTCATGTGCCAGTTAAATTTTGTCTTGCGTGAGGCCAACTACCGCCACGATTCAGGCAATCTCCTGCTGTCAAACACACCTATTATAAAAAAATAAAACTACCTAACTATTATATTGAATGTATTCATATTGCCCTCGTTTGTTAATGTTAATATGACAGTATGCCACAAAATTACAACTACTTGGACAATCTAAGGATATCCAATACAAAAGATGTACTAAATATTGATGAATATTAAATACTGAGGTTTTGAGTGACACTGTCAGAGGTATTAATGAACAATATAGTTATTATTTTGGCAGTGGAATATCACTGCCAGTGTAGTATTCATTATTAATGTAGTGAACACTACACTACATGCAAGTTTCCCCACACCAACAGCTTTGCCCTGAATACACAGAACGAGAGAATTATCCATCCATCCATTTTCTGAGCCGCTTCTCCTCACTAGGGTCGCGGGCGTGCTGGAGCCTATCCCAGCTGTCATCGGGCAGGAGGCGGGGTACACCCTGAACTGGTTGCCAGCCAATCGCAGGGCACATACAAACAAATAACCATTCACACTCACAGTCACACCAACGGGCAATTTAGAGTCTCCAATTTATGCATGTTTTCGGGATGTGGCAGGAAACTGGAGTGCCCAGAGAAAACCCACGCAGGCACGGAGAGAACATGCAAACTCCACACAGTCGGGGCCGGGGATTGAACCCGGGTCCTCAGAACTGTGAGGCTGACACTCTAACCAGTCACCCACCGTGCCGCCTGAGAGAATTATATTTACAAAAAAAAAAATTTCTGTATTACAAAAAGGCTATTAAAATATATTACAAATATATCTTTGCTCATCTATATATGCCAGTGATGTATAGTGAAAGACACAACAATTCAATTATCTTCCGTTAGATGGCATAACGTACAATAATATCCACCTGTTTCCATTCATACAATAAAATAAGTAATGGCTTCCTGTGAGTATATTTTGTGTTTTATTAAAAAAGCTGGATTAAAAAAGGCTCATATTTCACACAGACGAATTCTAATTGTGAGTAAATTGAGACATCATCATCATTAGTTCAGAATTCATACTTTTGTTGACATTTCTGTTTGGTGGTGTGCCGTGAGATTTTTCTTATGTAAAACGGGTGCCTTGGTACGGAGCCCCAGACATGGCATGAGAGTAAAAAAAACAATTTTGTTCGCATGAACTACATCATCGTGCGCATGAACTACTACTATGTGTGCACAAATTGCTACAATAAACTATTTTGTGCGCACGAACTACTACATCGTGAGCATGAATTACTACTTTGTGCGCACAAACTACCACTTTGTGCGCATGAAATGGTTATTTTATATGTACGAAGTAGTTGTTTATGCTCACGAAATAGTTACAGGGTACGCACAAAGTAGCGGCGGCTCCATACTGGACAGGCGGGAAAGCAAATCGAGCAGACCCGCTTTCGAAGTTGAAGGTCGAGGCAAGGTTAAAGTTCGTAAGGTACACAATGGACAGGGATATTGACGAGAACATGATAAGAAAATAAACTTACCCTAAAACCATCGCATGTGTCTTGCAGTTTCTGCTGCGTTGTTTGTAGCAAGTACGTAAAAGTGCGCTCAATTTGGTTACCCTCCAGTCCAGTACGGAGCCACGGCTACTTCATGCGCACGCAATAACGACTTCACGCGCGCGAACAATTACTTTGTGCACACGCTGTAACTATTTCGTGCGCACAAACCAGTAGCTCGTGCGCACAAACCACTAATTTGTGCGCACAAACCACTAATTTGTGCGCACAAACCACTAATTTGTGCGCAGAAACTAGTTTTTTTTTTTTTTTTCACGTCATGTCTGGGGCGCCATACCTTGGCTCAATGAAGGTTGGGAAACACTGGTGTAGAAAATGGATGAATAGATAGCTTGAAGTGATATAGAACTTAACTGCATAATATTGAGAGCTGTTACAGGTATTTCTTTCTGTCATTTAAATAATTGACATAACCGAAACGTTAGACCGATTCAGATTCCGTTTGTGTTTTTCTGATCTTAAGCGCACGTCACCTTCACTAGAATAAGATTTGATTCATTCATATGCAGTGTGACCACTAAAAACGTTAATTGCAAGGGATTGTGGGAGAAGGGATGGTTCCATGTTCCTCTCCTATAATGAAAACACACAACACATTCCCTAGACAATCTTTACATTTTAAAAGGTGGGATTGAGCATGTCTTTCTGTCTTAATTACTTGCTGTTTTTGTTTTCCCCTCTTCATCCCACTTTACCTGACTGCTCTTGATGGCACACGCCTTGCATGTCTTCCTTCCTGCCACCTCATCAGTTCTGAGGCTGCACTTCTTAGGATTCTGTCAACAGTGCTTTGGTGCTAGAACTGATGGGAGCTGTATGCTCTCTCCTGTTCTCAGCATCAGTCATCTGAACACTGCGCCTCGGGAGGGAAATCGATCTCCTGCCAAGTTCAGAAGAGCGCGCACAGAGCGAAAGAGATCGGGAGGACGAAAGGGGGAATGTGTCCCCGCGTCTGCAGAGCTTCCTAGGTAGAAAACTGTGATAGATCTTCTGTCAAAGCTAAGAGAGTGTCAGTTAAACATTTTAAAAGATGGGGGCTCTCGAAACTCAAGGCAGGCAGTGTTTCATAAAGTCTAATCACATAAAAGCAGAAGGGGACATACTTGATTATGCGCAATAGTTTAAAAATCCAGCCTCAGCTAAAGTTGCCTTATCTCCTACATAGAGACTTGGCTGTTGCCCATCACAGTGAGGAAAGGGAAAGAGTAAGAGGACATCAGTCAATTACAGGGTATGTCAGTATTTTATTTATTGATTGATTTTTAAGGGCACCACACATTTGTCTTTGTTGGGGAAGTGAGTTTCTCAGAAGTAATCCTTGGAGCAATTGTAATTTTCACATATCCATCAACATACCCAACCCAACATGGAATTCTTCCTTTGATTTATATAAGGAATTACTCTGGATGAGTTCATGTTTCTGCAGGTCCATTTGCTTGTTTAATGAAATAAAATTGCTGGCGACCAGTTGAGGGTGTACCCCGCCTCTCGCCTAAAGATAGCTGGGATAGGCTCCAGCACCCGCACGACCCTAGTGAGGATAAGCGATACGAAAAATTGAAGACACAATTTGTCATTAAAAAGTTAGTGTTTTGACATTTTACGATGAAACAGTGGTGAACTTATTTTTTATACTTGTATGACATGAATGTTAAAGTATGACACAAAAGGTGTCTGTAAAATTACTTACTTATGCAATTTTTCCTCCCACTAGTTATTAATGATGACTGCCACCTTTACGTTGCAGAAAAGAAAAAAAAACTGAATGAGTCAAACTACCGTAAGTCACAAATCAAGAAAGTTTCAATCCTGTGATTATTGCAGTGCAGTGCCGTGCGGGGACAGGGATGGAGGATAATGGCTGGCAGTGTTATGTGTCCAGAAAAGAGCGCAATATAACTGAAATTAAATGTTTTGAAGTAATTGATAATGACTGAGACAAATTTCAATACTATAATTAATAATCTAATATGCATTTAACAAGCAATGTGACTGCATAATATGAATCCTTTAAATGTTAAACATACTCCACACTGTGTAAATAATACACGCGTACATTTCACAAACAACAATACAAATATAGTTAATCAGGAATGTTATGTCAAATGAACATGACTTGTATCAGGTAGCTCTCAAGTATTGGTGACCCCTGGGTTAAGGTTCCTAAACATTTTGAATTTCCACATATAGCCCACTTTTTTTTTGTCTTCAAAGTCTGTGTCAAAAGAGATCAAATGAATGGTCTATTCTAAATTGAATACATATTTTGCTCCTTCACTCCTTTGATGGTAAATCTCCATGAGAATATAGAAGAGACTGTGTATAACGGAGCAGCTTAAGTGCAATTCTGCTGCCTTGGACCGTGTCGCTGATCTGACCACCAACAAAATCCTTTATGTTATGGTTCAAGCTGAGGCAATTTCTGTCCTACTTTCTGTTTGTAGTTTGCTCTTCTCCCTTTTGTGCCTAATCTTGTCTCCAAAATGTATGGAAATACACAAGTTTTTGATTCTGTCATTGCACAGAATTTGCACATAGATGTGCATATTTTATTCATCCTTAATGTGTGTTTGCGTGTGTGTGTGTGTGTGATTGTGTGTGTCTGGGCGTGTGTGGATGTGTAAGAGAGAGCGAGAAAGAGAGAGAAGGAAGTGGCTCTAAAGAAGCTAAAAAGAAATAAATATATAAATTCAATGCCATCACTACCTGGAAAATGTTGACTGCTACCCAACCGTGCCTTCATTCCTGAAATCCAGATGACACATCATGCGTTGCATATTGTATGTAAAATCTATGCCCATACACGTGTACAATGGTGAGTGTGAATAATGTGTGTGCATTTCAAGTACAAGGGCGTGTGCCTGTTGTGTGATGGGAGATGTACATTGCATGGCCAGCAACAATTTATGCAACCTAAGACATGTTAAGTGGAGCAGAAAACGCATTTGAGTGTGCACCACACAGTCCTCAACAGGAAATTCAAACATCATTTGGGAAAATAGTGGTATTAACCTGAAATAAATGCTCTACTATGACTGCCCATGTCTGGCTATTCGATTCACTGACTTTAGAACTCCACAATGACGTTTCGAGCGTCATGTCGACTAGTCACTAATGATGTGTTTTTGGCTTGAGGAGGAGGTAGGAGCCGCTTGCAGTGCTTGCGTACGCTTGATGAAATTAGTCTGTCACCTTAATTGATTAAAATTGTCTTCTACTTCTGAATGTGCAGCTTTGGTAAGCAAGGAAGAACCCAGTTAAAAAGCCAGACTCGAGCAGTATTTTGGACAATTTTTCAGCCCAGATTATCATGGTAGAAAGAGAGCGGGGAATTTTTCCACGGCACACGAAGAGGTCCGTGATTATTTGCAAACACCGCAAAGTCCCAACATGCAGAAACCTCAGGGAAACCTCTCCAAGTTCTGGACCCACCACAGCAGAGGGGTCCAGAACTTGGAGAGGTTTCCCCGTTCGGCCAAGTTGCGCAAACGTTACCGAGCTGTCCCGGCAGCAAGCAACTGAGCAACAATACCATCACGCAACAGTGGGCAAGCCTTCAATAAGCCTTCTTCTTATGTTCTTAAATGTATGTTATGTAACAGCTGAAATGCAACTTGTTGTTGATGTACTTGCTGTTTTGTGTAAATTCAATGTATGAGCTGTCCAATGTTGTTGAATACAGTATACTGTAAAGCATTCCCTGAATTTTTGGGAAACTATAGTACTTCTGTATACTGAAAAAATAATGATGTTATCGGCAACTAATCGACGTCGACTCAACTTTTGTCACATTGGTGTCGACTTAGAACAATTCTGAAGTCATACAATCCCTACTGGAAGGACTGTCTTGGTTTTTCTTTTCTCCATTCATCCAGATCAACACTCGGGGTTAGAGATCACTGCTGTTGAACTGGAAACCGGGCTGAACTCACCATCACTTATCAACGATAGTTGATCCTGAAGGTTTTTAATTAGGTTGAAATAAAGGTCTTCAAAATTCCTCCCTACCAAACTCATCTAAGCATGCCTTTGTTGATGACGGTGTCCTGAATTAGCAGACTTATTTTGCTCATACATTTGCTCATACGTTTATTCCCTGTGCAGGTACAGTATATTTGAATTTCCTTTTGTGTCTAATAGAAGGACGTGTAATAGGTATTAGCAGTACTTCACAAAGTATGGCATGAATTTGTTTTTTTAAGGAAGTTAAAGGTTAAATTTGTGCAGCAGCGTGACACATAAGGTGTTTATGTTACATCACAATCCTCCACAATATATGAATGAACAAATTGATTGATGATTATACAACCAAATGGATAGAATTGATCCAAGTCACGGTGAAATTATGGGGACTAAACTTTTTTTTCACCTCTTCTCTTGAGGCTTTGATGATCCTGTGCAATGAATTCATCAGAGAACATCAGAATTCCATTTGAATAATTCCAAATATGGTGAATAATGTCAAATTCCCAATCACAGAGAACGGTAAACCAGAGACTCATTTAAATTGTTCACTCCCTCACTGTCTTTCGCGTTGTAATTACTTCCTCACATTGTTTCAATCATTTTGTTGTCTTAATGTCAGGGTTTTCTCCCATTCCTTTTTTTTTTTTACAAATCTCTTCCCCTAGACCTGTCAAATCCTGGTTGGGATTGTTAATAAAGATCAACTGTGCTCTAGGGCTCATGTGAACTTGAGTGTTTGACCAAGGGAGACATATTAGCGTGATTTACAATTTAAATAATAGCTGAAGGCTATTAGAAGGACAGCATTATTTGAAAGGTTTTGGCCATGATGGAATTTTTTTAACTGACATAAGCCGATTCTTCTTTTGACCCATTTTGAAATAGTTCACAACAGCGAGAACTTCTGGGATCTACACCGCATCACAAAAAAAAAAAAAAAAAAAAAAAAAAAACCTAAATTCTAAATGAGTAAGCGTGCCACACTGAAAAGACAAAAATTGAAGTTGGCAAATTTTAAAGATTTAAATCATCATTTTTGGAGAAAACAAACACAAACAAACAATGGAATAGTCAATGTTTTGGAACACCATCATCAAGATGAAGAGTTTACTGGGATTGTGTAAACGTTCATGTTCCTGAAACAGAATTGCACACCCTGGACTCTTTAGTTGGGTCTGTGTTTTACAATTTTATGGTATTACCTGATTAATACATGACAGGTCTCTAGTGAGGGACAGCAGCTGCTGGTCTCAGACCGTCGCGCTGAGGTTTGTTTGAAAAATTTTGACAATTTGACTTTAGTCTTAGATAATTATGGTACTAGTACTTTTATTTTAATTGTAGCATTAATTGTAACTGTACGCACATTGGCTCACCACACAGAAGAGGAAGCAGTGGGTTCATTTACATGAGAAGGGACAGCCCTCCTAAACTGTCTGATTTTAACGGGGCTGTGATAAGTCTGGCATAATTCTTTATTCTTGGAGCAATTTGACCGAAGTATGTAACATTGTAGTAAGACACATGGGAACTGTTTTAATTTATGAAATAAATATGAATCTTAAAAAAAAAAAAAAAAACGTTACCTCGAATATTGAAGGCTTTTATGAGGTTAAACGATTGACCCCTGAAATCGATTCATTATGTTCCAAGGGTCCACAGTACTGTATAGTATGTACTACTGGATTATGTTTTACATTAATAGTCACATAAATGTTGTTAGGATTAAAAAAAAAAAAAAAAGTGTGAATTGAAAACAAACGTCTATTATTGGCAAAGTCCAAAGAATGCAAAAAGAGACAGACTAACCAGACATGATTTTCATAGATAGAGAAAAATGATCCAAGATCCAACAGTATGACCAATTATAGGCTAGATCAGTTCTCAGTCAGATCAACCTGACTAAAACAGTCTTCTGTTTGATGTAAACTTCTTAGTAAGGCCAGGGAATCATTTGGGTCTCAAAGTGTAACTATGATTTTGCCATCAAGCTGGATAAAAAGTCACACTATATTCCGCTACATGAACTTTGTCACATATTTGTTTATGTCACATATGTATTCAGACACACACACACACACACACACAGACCTGTTTCAGGACACATTACATTGGAGGACCAACCCTACTGGCAGGATACTGAGATAATCAGTGAATCCTGGAAAGACAGATAATTAACACCCACTGCAAGCTGATGGTTTGAGCAGATACACAGCTTTCTGGGGAGTTGAGAGGACAAAGATATGCCTGTCAGGATCCATCCATTTGAGTAATAAGGTGAGTGCACCTTAAAACATATTAATGCAAGCCTATGGGCAACCTTCTCTGTCTCTATCTGTTGGATTTCAATATCTTAAATAGGCCAGTAATGAATAATTAAAAGTTTTTGACGTTAAGATGCTTTTTAAACAACCTAATGCCACACTTTCTCCTGAAACAAGTTAATTAAAAGTAAATGGTAGAAAACACCACAAGCTAGAGCAGGGGTGCCCATGAGTCCCGTTCTAAAACTAGCTCACCAATTAGATGTTGCGTCTAAATGTTTGGTGTTTCTGTTCTTTTTTAAAATTACACTTGCATTGGTGTGAATTTAGAAATAACAATGTTTAAAAAAACAACTTGTAGAGTTCAAAGGTTAGTATTACAGTGCATGACCATTTAAACCATAGTGTTCGTGGAGACAAGCTAGTCGGCGCAATGACAAAGAGATGATATTAACTCCAAAAATTTGAATATACTGTAATTGTTAATTCAGAAGTGTGTATGAAACAGGTAGGCATTTACATTAATCAGTACTCAAGAACTACCTCTTCATTTCAAAAAGGAGCTTGGAGCTGGACATTTGTTATTGCTGGTTTGGGTGATACTTCAACAATGCAACTAAATGACAGAGAATGAATTAGATACATTCCTTGGGAAACACACCAAACAGTGCCTCTTCATCAGGGAGGTGATATATAAAAAGATGCATTGACAAAGCCTTAGAAAACTTGCAGGAAAAAGACAAGAGTGAGACAATCCCCTGGAAAGAAAAGTGATAAATTGGGAGGTAGCAGAGGCCCAAAATGTTTTATGAAATAGCCTTAGTTCAAAAATATGCATTGGAGCACTTAATCTTCATTTCTCACATCATAAAACAAATTGCTTTATCTTTAATACTTTTAATGGAAATAAAATGTTCACTCTTCTGTACAGCTATATTTTGTGTTAGATGCAATGAACCACAGAAAGAACCAATTTGCATATCATATGCTGTCAAGAGAGTGGTGTCAGAGTGATGGGACAGCTTCCCTGAGGAGTTTGAGAGTTTGGAACCAAGAGGAAAGGGCACATCAACAATATTGAGAAAGCAAACTAGCATCACTTCAGCCTCTTTTTAGTAATTATTTTATCCAAAGCATCAAATTCATCCGATTCAAACCATCAATCCTCCAAAGCAAAGCAAAGTACAGTAGGCTACTAAGCTAGTTTGTATTACAATATCACTTCTGGCCAGGATTTCTGTTTTTAGAGATACTACCAGGGGACCACATGGGACCACGATTTTCTTGGTCAACTCTTCTCCTACCGCAGCTTTACGCCATTGCGTCATTTCCCTCCGTTTCTACTGATTTTGATCATGGCGTCACCACTCTTCTCTGATACACATCTGGCGCTACAGTAAGTGATGTTAGCTATCCACTGATTAATGGTATTACAACCTAAAACTGCTTTGTTCAGGTAGAGTACATATATATATCATTATATTAGTATTATAATTTAATTAGTACTATTAGTATAGTGTAGTATTAGTACCCTGAAATGCTCCCCGGGCGCTTCAGCTGCCCCCTGCGCCAGTGTGTTCCACTAACATGTGTATGTGTTCACTGTGATGGGTTAAAAGCAGAGAACAAATTTCGTATGCATGCATGCATGTTCATGACAATAAAAGGTGATTCTTCTTCTTCTTCTAACCCTAACCAAGAAAAAAACTCTCACAAACACTGGGAGAACATGCAAACTGATTCCAAATGCCCAACCTCAGCACTGTGAGGTGGATGTCCTCACAACCCTTGTATTTTTTTTTTCAATTACAGTGTTTAACCAATTTTTACATAAATTGCCTGATCTATTAATACAGCTTTTATGATGCAGACAATTTGACAATGCAATTTGTAACTTCAGCTACCTAGTCATCCATTTTCTTTTCTGCTGGTGACAAGACTATCTCAACCCTGGACTGGTCAATTAAACAGAGAAAAAAATCAAATCAGCGGTTGACCAACATTCTGGAACAGATCAACCTTAAAGGTTTCACTGTAGTCTACAATCACCCTCATCTAGGTTTTTTTTTCTCTCTCTGTATGTCCTACAAGTAAAATTGCAATTGAAATTGGTTATGTAAATTGGAAAAGGAACAAAACCAAAAAAATTTATACAGTAAGTGTCATTTCTAAAGGTCTTCGTCTGAAAAAACAAGCCCACTTATGCCTGTGGACCTTTAAAATTTCTAAATCTATCCCAAATAGCCTACGTACAAAGGTGCTGCTAGAGGAGGAGTGGGCTGGACTGACATGACCTTGAAACACAGAGTTACTAGAACTTTTAAATTGTGTGAAATGCAGTCATTACTGTTCATTATAGTGAAGTACGAGTGGCCAGGTCTCACCACACCGTTTGTGCATCATACACATACTTGTGTCGGTTTGTGAGGAAAGAGTGGGATTACACCTCCCTTTGGTACAACCTTTTTATGTCCTCCTACTGGATGCCAGATGCCAGCTTCACAGACATACTGTACTCTTAGACTAAACCCAGAGTCTGCTTATTACCCCCAGTCTGTGGACAGTAAAGAACAGGAAATGTTTTCCTCCTCCTCTCGCCTTCACACTCCCACAAACTGACTCCCTCCATCACTTTATTATTACAATGTATATAGATGTACATTCCTCTGCCTGAAAGACTCAAATAAAAGGTTTAGATTGACTGTAGATTCTTAATATAGACTGCTGCATTATTTATTTTGTAAAGTGGACATTGACACAGGGGCAATTGTAGAACTCTTGTGGGCCCCTCGCTAGCAGGAGTTTACATGTTCTCCCCGTGCCTGCGTGGGTTTTTTCCGGGCAGTCCGGTTTTCTCCCACATCCGAAAAACATGGATGGTAGGTTGATTGAAGATTCTAAATTGCCTGTAGGTGTGAATGTGAGTGCGAATGGTTGTTTGTTTCAATGTGCCCTGCGATGGGCTGGCGACCAGTTTAGGATGTACCCGCCTCCCGCCCAAAGATAGCTGGGATAGGCTCCAGCATCCCTGCGACCCTAGTGAGGATTAAAATTAAGATGAGCCTTTATATTCTTTTTGGTCAGCAGTGGTTTTTGCTTTGGAACTCTGCCATGGATGCCATTTTTAGCCAGTGTCTTTCTTATTGTTGAGTCATGAACACTGATCTTAACTGAGGTAAGGGTGGCCAGTTCTTTAGATGTTATCCTGGGTTCCTCTGTGACCTCCTGGATGAGTCATCGCTGTGCTCTTGGGTAATTTCTGTAGGCCTGCCACTCCTGGGAAGGTTCACCACTCTTCCATGTTTTTGCTATTTGTGGCTAATGGCTCTCACCGTGGTTCGCTGGAGTCCTAAAGCTTTAAAAATGGCTCCGTAACCCTTTCCAAAATAATAGATATCAATTACTTTATTTCTCATCTGTTCTTAAATTTCTTTGGAACATGGCATTTCGTTGCAACTTTTTGAGATATTTGGGCCTACTTCATTTTGTCAGAAAGGTTCTATTTTACGGAGTGAGCAGGTCTGCAGGTAATCAGGCTTGACTGTGGCCAGTGAAAATCAGAATCAGAATCATCTTTATTTGCCAAGTATGTCCAAAAAACACAAGGAATTTGTCTCCGGTAGTTGGAGCCGCTCTAGTACGACAACAGACAGTCAATTGACAGAGAACACTTTTGAGACATAAAGACATTGACAAAAAACAGTCACTGAGCAATAAAGGGTTGCTAGTTATCTGGTAATGCCGGTACATTATCATTATTATTATTATTATTTTTTTACAATTGTGCAAAAGATGCAGAGTCCTCTAGCACTTAGAGCAGTTCGAAAGACTAATATTGCAATAGTCCGGTGCAATGACCATTGTGCAAAGGGCGCAGAGACTTCAAGCGAGTAGTGCGATAATCTGGGACAATGTTGATTGTGCAAATGTTGCAAATACTCCTCAATCAGTGTGCAAATGAAGCAGATGCTACTCTGACATGAGTGGCAGATATGGAAATAGTGCAGCGTGGCGAAACTACTACAGTGAGTGCATGAGTAATGTATAATTGGCCCCACAGAAATGTGACAACAAACTCAAATCAAAATTGCCAGCATGTTGTAATGGAATTGTAGGTTAGGTGTTTAAGAAATTGATTGCAAGAGGGAAGAAGCTGTTGGAATGTCTGCTAGTTCTAGTTTGCATTGATCGGTAGCGCCTACCTGAGGGAAGGAGCTGGAAGAGTTAACAAGCTTGGGCAATTTGCAGTTTACCCACACAGTAGATCAGTAAAATTGTAATCTCGGGAAATTATTAGGTGGAATTATCTTGACAGTGTTTGTCATCAAGAACCAAAATAGAATTTACATATGCAAAATGATGACAGTAATTCTCTTTTTGGGTCATCCGCTATCTTCTATTTTAGTATTCATTTACAGATCCTCCTCAATAAAGTGCCATTTATTGGACGCCTGAGGATCGTGAGAGGATTAACACTGAATCTAGGGAGTCCATTTGATGCCTCAGTAGGTAATGAGGAAAGGCTCCTCTCTGATCAAAACCCGCTGATTTGATATGGGAAATTGTACCTTGCCAAAGTTCATTCCTGACCGCTATCATCCAGATGAGAGCTAAGTGGACAGGACATCACACGACACAATTAGCATTCAAACAGTCCATTTCCCTTCCAGGAGACTACACCTCAACAAAACACTATCGTCTTTTTGTTACTGACTTTGTTAAATGGTTGAAAGATTGAGAGACTATTGCAATGCATAACCTCCGCCGATCGACAGCTAGAGCAGGAAATTGAAAATGCACGGCCCAAAAGAACTACATAGCGGTGTCATGGTGAAGCATGGGTTTGCAATTTACTTATAAAAATAACCCTTTTTAAAAAGACACTGAATTGTTTCTACAGTATATAAACTATATACATCCCTTAAAAACAGTATTATATGCTCTCCATAGAAGTGGTGTGGTTTTGAGTGCACTCTAAAGCAGTTTATTACAAAGCAATACTGAGTAAATCATTCATATAAAATGTTCAGTGGTTGACAGAATGCTGCATTTGACATGACATGTCATTTTATATAATTTAGCAACTTCATGGTTTGCCAAACTAAAACGATCCTAATGGGAGGCTGAGAATATTTCCAAATCACAAAATATATCCCAACTACCACAATTGCATCCCCACATTCCCCCCCCCCCCCAAATTCTGGTTTAGAATGAGCTTTATTCAGTCCAGAAAGGTGTAATAATTCTTACAAAGATTAATTCGTAACGAACCATTGATTTGTATATGTATTTACTGTATTTATATGAACCTCAAAGACAGAATATCAAATATATGAAGATGACGCATAAGTCTATATGTATATATGCTCATCCTGTCATTGAATTGTGATAAAATTTGTGTGGCTAACACATCTGCCTTGCAGCAAGAAATTTACGGGTTCAAATGTATAGTTAAAAAAACATACATGCTTGAGGGTCTCAGTGGCGGAGACATCACCACAACAGCTGCAGCGACTCAATCATCAGTCATCTCGCAGAGACCAATTCACCTGGATGTCACTGCCTCACGGAGACGACGTGTAGTAGTGTACATAAATAGAGAAATAGTGCTATTAGGCATCAATTGACATATATTATGTCATGAATTTAATGTGGTCAAATTAGACAGTTTCTTGTTTATAGCCGAGAACAGAATTGTTATTTAAAGGCTACAGAGTTTACATAGCAAGACGACAAAAATCTCATTTGAAAAGAACATTCTTGTGTTTCTGTGCTTTGCTTTGGAGCACAAAACCAGCATAGTTGATGTCACAGTGAGAGAAGAGCTCCCACCATTGCTGAATGTCAGAAATGTTTAGAAGCCTTAGGGAGACATACAGCACAAGCCTAAACTGGCTGTGGTCTGAAGCTTGTTAGAAAACATTAAAAGGAGTGACAACAAATCTAAGCCCAAGCACAACAGTTAGAAGCTACACTGTGTTGTACCAGAGAAGTAAACAACTTTTGTGTCAGTTTTTTATTTCTCCTGTGGAATTGGAATTTAAACATGAAACTGTTAGCTAGCAAATTTGCGGTTGGAGCGGAATATGTTCTTTTTCGTTGGCATGTTGATTCAAGTAAAAACCTTTTGTAAACTTGAGGTCAGTACAAAAAATAGGGACAGGATATTTGATTTGTTTTATGACTTTCAAACTGGGACACATTTTTGTTAGAATAACGTCTGATGTGTTATTTTCCCATGTATTTCTATTGTTGCTATTTGATGACACCTTGATAATTTGACTTAACGTTCTGTCTTCTACTGCATGTACTTTTAAGACGGTGCACCATACAGACAATTTTTTTGTATGATTTTAACAATAGTCTTCTTTACTGCTTTACTGTGTTTCACTTTAGACCACAAATTTAAACTGACAACATTGCCAAGACAAGAAACGGCCAGTGATAACTTGTTAATTATATAACATTTTTTAATTTTATTATTTTTTTAATTATAATTGTACCGGCATTACCACATTACTGGTAACCTTTTACTGCTCATTGACTGGGTTTTTTATGTCTCAAAAGTATTCTCTTTCAACTGACCGACTGTTGTCGTACTAGAGCGGCTCCAACTACCGGAGACAAATTCCTTGTGTGTTTTTGACATACTTGGCAAATAAAGATGATTCTTATAAACCAAGTGTCTTGGATAGTGAACATACACTTTTGAGTAGATGACTGATTGCCAATAAAATATTTTCAGTGAAGTGAGTCTGACTTGTCATAATTTGTAGGTGTGATTGATGAACCTTATTTCAAAATAAATAGTGCAATGCTTTGATGACACTAAACAGTTTTACCTTGCTACCCATCATTACAAGCTGAAGGGAAGATTCACTGCTCATTAGTTTATTCACGCATATGATGTCTTTGGAACACAGATATTCTGGACTGGTTCAAAAGCAGTCTTGTAACAAACAATCTTGTTTGTGGTGCATTTTGTCAATATGTACACTCCCCTTCAAAACAGTGAGGTTAATTCCTGTATTTTTGCTGTAGACTGAAAACATTTTGGGTTTGACATCTGAAGGTGATATAGAGTTTCCTTCACATTGAAAGAGCAATCTGAGACAAAGACATCAATAGATCAAATTGTACTTCCAGCTATTTACATCTGTATCTGATACACAACTTAAAATATAGTAACTATGTTTTAACCCACCTATTTTTAAGCAAAAGTATTGCACCATGTGACTGACAGTTGTGTTTCATTGCCCATTTGTGTCCATTGTACATTGATTATTCGAAATCTCAAGTGTTGAACATCTATGCTCAACTAATTTTTTACCTGTAAAGACTTTACTTCCAGTACACCAGTTATATGTAAGCAACATGAAACCCACAAAGATAATCAGGAATAAATAATTGTAAAACTGAGAGAAGATGAAAAATCAATTAGATCCATTGCATGAACACTAGCTAAAAGAAACAACAAGGAAAACGGCCTATTGCTTTTAAAGGGGACTGCTGGTATGTCAATAAATTATAGACGCATAAATGGGTCCCCAGGGAAAATTATTTCTAATTTAGAGTTTGAGCCTAAAATGTTTGGGAAACCTTTAACATACAGTGTGTCGCCATTAAGTTCTAATTACCATAAAATATCATGGTATCAATAACTAGTGCATTTGTCTACAATTACATTTCTTCTAAAGTTCTTCTCAGCCTCACTGCTACCCTCTAAGGTTTCCCTCCATGTATATATAGTTATTCACACCTCCTCCTCCACGCAAAAAGCTTTCTTGAAAAGAACTATTGATTCTCATTCTCTTCCTGTTTGAGAAGGACTGCAAAGCCAGTGAATGTAGTCCAATCAAGGTGCATCACACAGGCCACTTGCCTATCAGTGCTCCAAAAGAAACCCTTTTTCCATCATCAGTCTGATTGACGGCTGCATACGGAATTTTCTCTCTCATGCTGCAATGTGCAACTGACTATTTTTTTTTTTTGCACATCTGTGTGAGAGAAAGAGTGAGGCAATGAGAGATTCATAGCTAAACTACTTGTTTTACACCATCAGGTCCATTCACATGCTTAGGTCCTTGTTCCGCTGTGACTGCATATCGGATGACCACATATGAAGGCACGCACTGACACACACTTAACAGAAAATTACTCACAGCTGCAGAATTCCACGGTGAGGGGAGCCATCGTAAATCAGGAATGATTTAGATGTAAAACTGATGTTTGCCCACTATTTACGACCCGGCGTCGTTGAAAAACAACAAAATTATTTTCTATGGAACTCGTGATGTATGGAAGAAGCCGCAAAATCTTTTTTTTGTGACTGAAACTATTTCAAGATCTTCAATGTACTTTGGAAGTTTTATGTCAGTCTCACTGACTAAAGATGTTAACGATTGTAAATTCTGTTTGAGTGCTCGAAGGGAAAGCTCATTAAACGGTACAAGTTTCTAGAGTCACACTGCTTTTATGGTCTCTCTCTAAAACATTAACAAGGAACAGTTTTGTACAGTTTTGTTCAGTTACTCATTTTTCTCATCTGAACTAAAAAATAACAATTAACAGACGTTAAGTACACAGTGTACAGCAATCCAACATTTATTCATCTGTTTCCAGTGATGTTGTCTTTTGTATATTCAACATTGCAGACAGCCAGAATGCCAATGTCTTCAGTAGAATGTGGAAAAAAAGTAACCACATTATAATGGGACCTGGTTGAAAGTCATGGAGCCAATGCATATGGCATTGCTGTGAAAAAGCGTTTGCCTCCTTCCTGATTTCTCATTTTTTTCCTGCATATTCATTACATTTAGATGTTACGGATCATCGATCCAATTTTAGCATCTCCCAAGTGAATACAGAAATGCAGTTTCTAAAAGACAATTTTATTTGAGGGGGAAAAAACCCTACCATATGTGAAAATAAGTGCCCCCCCCCCCCCCCCCCTTGTTATATCATGAGTTAAGTGTAATTAAAGTGAAGTAGCCTACAAGATCTAAAATGACATCATGGCATGATCAATGTGAAATCTATGATCTGGAAAAGGTTGAAAATACATTTCCAAGGCTTTGGGACTCAAGCAAATCACTATCAGATCCATTATCCACAAATGGAGAAAACGGAGACTAGTGCTGAACCTTTCCAGGAGTGGTTAGCCAACTAAAAGGCAAGCTAAAATTACTCCAAGAACGCAAGGACGACTCATGTAGGAAGACACAAAAGAACCCAGACTGACATTCAAGAACTGCAGGCCTCAGTTAAGGTCAGTGTCCATAACCCAAATAAATAGAAACACACTCGACGTAAATGGCATCCATGGGAGTGTTCCAAGGCGAAAACCAGAAAGAATACAAAGGCTTGTCTCACATTTACTCACAAACATCTTGAAGACTCCAAAGACCTTTGGAGAAACAGTGTGGATGGATTAGACAAAGTTTAAATTTCTTGGCTAGTGTAGTTGTGCGGCCTGTCACATTTGGTGTTAAAATAAAACAGAATTTGACTTTAAGGAAAAAAAAGAGGGCGAAAAAAAACATGTTAACAGCCAAACATGGTGGTGACAGTGTGATGGTCTGGGACTATTTTGCTCTTCAGGACCTCGACAACTTGCTAACAAAGGGGACAATGAATTCTGCTCTCTACCAAAAAATCCAGAATGAATTTGAAGTGTTATTGGGCATCACTCATTTGGTATTCAAGTGGGCAAGATGGAACCAATGGTAAGACAAGTGTATGAATGGTTGTCATAAATCTGGTCAGCCAGAACAGAGACCTTGCACAGTTGAAGCAGAATTTTGGCTACATTTTCCCCTTTGAGTGTCAATAGAAAGGGGGTAAGCAATATTGACACTTTGGGCTCTATTTTTGTAAGCAGCGCATCTGTGGCTGGGCGCAAATGCCGGCGGATTCCATTTTCCGTCCAAGTGCAAGGCTCGCTACGCACATTTGCCAATTTCATTCAGGCGTTCTGGTGCAGCGATGGTGTGTCCTTGGAGACACGCCTGGCGGAGTGACAATTTGTTGGCAGAAAGTCCATCTAAATTTACACCTGCAGAGAACACGTCTAACTGGTGGTGCAGGGTGGACCACAGGTTTAAAGCGATATTGGTTAATTTGATCGGGACACAAGCAGACAGATATTGAGTTCCGCTGACTTATTTTAAGATGCCAACAGTTATTACCTGCTCATTTTGTATACCCGCTCACATTGTCTGTTGCCACACCGGCCAGAGAAGTGACTATGCTCCATCGTCCTCTTCTACAAAGTGATGTCTCTGTCGAGACTGTCAGTCAGGCCACATTTACAGGGAATGGGAGGAGCCACTTTGACTGGCGGCAAATGAAGTCGGCTGTAAATACTCCCACAGTAGCGCAGTCCGGCCACTATCAGATCCACCAGGCTGCACTCGTCTACGAAATTACTGACACTGGTTTAACCAGCCTCTGGCACCCAGTTGTGCTGCAGACTGCACCAGATTATATTGTTCACTAAAATAGATTGCTCTTGCTGTCTGTCAAGGTGTCACTAAGTCATTTTGAGTTTTAAGCACAAATCAAGTCAAATATACAGTATAACAAATCAAGTCAAATATATAACTAATAATGGAGGCTTTTTGCTTTTTTCCATTGTGTTGTTTTCACATTATAGCAATCTTCAGGATTTAAGTAAAAAAAGCTTCATTGTGTATTGTGCACAGTGAAGTCATGATTCTCAGTCAGCCCGAAGTGAATGTACTTGAATTGTTTTTGGATTTATGTGTCAACCTTTTAACTTCTACAGTGTGTGTTGGAATTTAAAATCATCACAAAACAGTACAGTTTATGAACTATGAACTTCAGAACTGGTACTGTCACTAAGGAATAAGATACTAACACAAAGCTGTAAGGACATTGGCAGCTGTAGACCAATTTTATTTGGGGGGAGTTTGGGTCAGGGGTTTTCTGAGAGGGACACAGTTTAAAACGCAGGAGCGCACACAAACACATATACACACACACACACACACACACACACGCACGCAGGATTTCATTGTATTGTAAACCTCCTCACAACTGCCACTGTGAAAAATTTATTATAAATGAGCTGAAATACCCAAAGAAACAACCCCGTTGCACTTTGTACATGAGTCAACTGTCCCATCTGTAAGTGAAGGCCATTGATGAGGAAGCGCCTTTGAGTCAGGCACTCAACATTCCACTTACTTGTGGTGCCAACTCATCAGTATATGTGCATGAGCTGGTTAGTCAACTTCCATGGCTATTCTCAGTGTGAATGTTGCAACCCTGTAAAGTGCTTTGCGTACTTAAAAGCTGCAAAGGCAAAGGTTTCTCATTTTATTAAATTCAAAGATTTAGGGGGAAAGAGAGGCTGTCTTCCATGCTGATGGACATTTTGGGATCTGGAAGCAGTGTCAGAGTAGAGTGGCGTGTAATACAAATATTTTATATCTGTCACCTCAGTCACTTTTGATTTGAAGAACCTCTCCTTACCTTTTCCATGTCTCATTGTATGAGACTCAAATCTTCCATCTGTATTATTATACACCCTCCTCAAAGATGGTGACTGATCTCCTCCTAGAAATCAGATTCTCCACAAAGGAAAAGGATTTCTCGCCTTTTAATCTATTTTTAGTTTTTATCTGGCTTAAGGGCTGTGGTTCCCAAAGCTTTTATTTGCCAAGCACCCATAAATATATTTTATGTTCTTGTACCTACAAAACTTAAAGGTCATTTAACACATTCAGTGCCACCGACTGCTTTAGAAGTCAAATATCCATGTTAACTGGGAGGGCTGGCACTGAATGAGTTAAAGATGGTGTATACTGAAAACATTTCTCTACAGTGAAAACTCAACTCTCAAATGCCATAAAGTTCAGAACATTTTGAGTCGCAGACATTTTTGAGAAAAATATGCCTGAAATGCGCTGTATGCGTTTCGTCAGCATACAGCTCTCAGTTAGGACATCTTCAACATATTAAGTGTATTGTGTTTAAGTTTTTCCTTTGGCTTTTGGGGCTGGGGTTCAAAACTTTTGTACATAAAAGGAGGACCAATTCTCAGTAAAAGCAATACAACTCCTGCATTGTCCCAATACTGCCATGCGAATCGGAGATGATGCAACATTGAGGTATACGTTAACTGCCGGTAGCGACATGGTTGATTGAGTAGCAGTGTTGGTTCTGTTAGACGAAGTTTAGTGCTGATATTTATTATTTTGATAACTTGTCTACATCCTGTTTTCTTTGTTTCACTTCCCTCTGGGTCTGTAGGACTGACAGATTGGTGACTATCTCAACCACTTTTTGAAATGACTGATTATGATCTGTCTGTTTCATGCATCTGAGTCACATCGGTTTCTGTTGCTTGACAAAAAGGAGCACCGAGTGAAGGTTTAGATTGCTAATGTTAGCTGCAACACAATCTGCTAGATAGCTAGCCACAGACTAGCTGTTATGTATTTGTCATTGGCTAACAAAAGGTTGGGTTTTTATTGTTTTAATATATGCTTGGTTAATTTCCCTTGGCACTTGTTTGACAGGTAACCATCCAGTGTGCCTCTTAGTGCATACAAAACCCATGAGTGATTGCATTTTTCCCATCTTTCATTACATTTGTCTTACCACACCCAAACGCCATCCCTCTTGTATTATCCCATCCTTTTCCATTCCTTTTCTAACTCCCTGCCTCTCTTTTCCCACTCTTTTGTCTTAATGTGTGATCTGTTGCTCCTCTGGGTGAAGTTCGGGGGCAGATTGATGGTGTTCAAGCTTGACTGTGGTCAGCTAGGGCCCACTCCCTCCCACATTTCTTCCTATCCCTCCTCTGTGCATTAATTCCAACTCCATACTTCATTGCCATCCTTTCCTTCATCACTCATTGTTCCTTCCTGTCCTGCGTAAAAACCACGCCATTCTATCTTTTTCTGTTCAGGGACCTTGAATTTGTTCTTTCCGGTTTTCCGACCTCTCTTATTTTCTTGTTTCTCCTCTGCTGTGGCCATTTTTCCTTGTTCTTTCCTTCTATCATGCAAAACAGTATATGTATACTGTTTGTATTTCTATATAGACAAAACTGTACCATTTTTGTTTTATTATCCATCCATCCATCCATTTTCCGTACTGCTATAAGAAAACAAATATTCCAATATAGTAACCTCTACTGTGGTTTAAAAAATAATAATAATTCTGAAAGATAAAAAGGGGCACAAAGACGAACGGAGTGGATAGAAGAAGGGAGGGAGAATGTTATTCCTGTGTCCTATATGTCCCCATAGGCTTACGTGACTTATCGGCTGCATGAGTTCGGAAAAGTTCAAATTTTAAATGATTTGTACTTGTCCCCAAAAAAAAAAAAAAAAAAAAGAAAAGAAAAGAGAGCAGCGGGGCTAACTGTGTCACTGTATACCTTTGAACATGTAGTGTTTCTTTACAGGAGAAGTAAATGTCCTGTAATGCTAGTAATTTATCATCTATTTATAACAAAGCCAACCGAGCTTTCAAAATAATGAGCCAACACTTGTTTTAAACTATCACGTCTTTATAAGCCTTTAATGATATCCTAATAAGCACATTATTAACCAATTTATAAACTTTTTAAATGCGTAGGCAGTTGTATTGTTCTCCAGAGGGTTAATTTATAGGTTACAGAGATAAACAATGACAGCACTCTTGTCCATGTCAACTGTTTTAAAAGATGACAATAAGTACATGGTAATCACATTGACAAGCCAGTTGCAAATTGATGTCTCTGTGCATAAATGTAAATGCAATCATGTTGACATCAATTAGCAGGCTCAAAAACAAAAACAAAAAGAAAACAAATGTTGGCATAATTTAATATCCCATATTAGCAACTTTAATCACCAGCTGCTGTATGTGAAAACAGAAGTTAATTTACTTGGCAGCCTAAGCGGTGCAAAGTGTTGTGAATGTGCCAAAACAAGATTAATTAAATGATTCCAATGGTGAAAACTGCTGCGGGTGGTCTCACTGAAGTGCATTTTTAGTTTGACAAAGAAAAATACAACTCTTACAGTTTTGTTTTTCAGTCTATTCGCCCTCCTTCTGTCTCCAAGGGTGTACATTTTTTTTTCTTACCGCCAATTAAACACAGATATTGTGTGTGGACAGCCGAGTTCCAGAGTGTACAGGGATTGTCCCGCTGATTTGGCTACATAGAGGATAAGAATTTCTTACAGCGCTGGGGTTACTTCTCTGCAGTCTCTAGACCTCTGAGGAAGCCCAACTGGTTTTTCTAAAAATGTCACAAAGAAATTCCAAATGTTAAGCATGGCAAATCTTTTGATTTCTGCAGAACTTTACACAAGAATTGTTTATCAAAAGTAGCTCACAGTATAAGAAACAGACTTTAATGGGCTCCCTTGAAAAATCATAAAAATGTAAATCTCAAAGCACCCTCATCCTATCTGGTTTGAAAATACACAAAGCATTTCCACAACAAAGTGTAGTAGCATAATAAGTGGCTTGCATGTCATATTTGTGAAGTGTGTTGCATAACTGTTGCAAAGTAAGTGAACTATTTAAGGATTTTAATTTGGGATGGACGTTGCAAATTTCGACGGGAATTTCGATGTTTTTACATTGCTTATATTTATGATAAGCTTTCCAGACTTGCATTAAGCACAAAACTGTCCTACGCATCTGCTTTAACAAATGTCTCCTCATGAACAGGACAGTGCATATAAAATTCACCCTCACACTCAGTATCATGGACTGGACTTTTAGTGAACATAAATTAGTCTGACATATTTGCTGTTTGGTGATAAACACAAACCCACACAATGAGTTCCCCAAAATTTATATGGGCAGAATGTTTTCGACAATTGCATTCAAAGCTGACATTTTAGTGGTAATGGGGGAACAATTTGAAGGAAAAAAACATTGTTCAGTTAGATTTTTTGCCCTGCGATTGGCAGGTGACCAGTTTAGGGTGTACCCCACCTCTTGCCCGAAGATAGCTGGGATGGGCTCCAGCACGCCCGCGACCCTAGTGAGGAAGAGCAGTACAGCAAATGGATGAATGGAGTTAGATTTTTATGCTGATTAAAACTAAAATTGACATGCTGATTCCAAAATTGCAGTCATTTTTTTTTCCCAGCATGTCAATTTTTTTCTCCACAGCTTACCCTCCAGATAAGCACAATTCCACTAATTAACTGTAGTAAGACTTGCCATCTGATTACGATTGGACTCATCTGGAGCTACGTGGCAACTTGTTTGTGCAGTCACAATTGCGACAGTGCGGTGAGAGGTGTGTGCAGCTCCCAATAGGTCAGTACTATCAATATCTGCAAACAGAAAGCTAGCATCGTAGGAATTAAGAGGATTTGTGCTGGCTTTTCTCTTAACCTTGTAACCATGGAAATACGATCTATTTCGTTTTATGCTGGTGTTTTTTTAGTTTTCAAAACTTGTAACTAGTCCATCTTAGTGTTTTATTTACATGGGTATATATTTCCTTTGTTCCACTTTGTTCTCATTTTTGTTCACAAACAAACATTCAAAAAAAATTGTGTTCCCCAGTGTAATTGTCTCGTTTTTTTTAGAAGAACGCTAATGACTCTCACACATTGGCATCTGATATCTGATTATGACTATAACTCGTACTTTGACATAAGGGGGTAGGTAATTAAACCACTGAATGCAAAATGGTTGCTTCAAACTATGTGAGTTTAAGTTCACACAACTTGTGCCACGTTGGTAAGTTTTGTCTTGCTACATACTCCTGCTCACCTCATCTCATTTTATTCTCCACTCAACCAAACCTGTTCTCGTCTTGCTCCTAGCCCCAATTTCACGATGTATATGTATTGATCTATTCTGTCATGCCTTTCTTTAACATTCTGCCGCTCCAATCACTGCACTGCCACCCCAATGATAGCTTTGTTTACAGCATGATTAGAGTATCCCCTGAGAGGACACAGTGTGTCTATTTTAAATCTTACAAGTATTGTGGTGCAAGCAGCAAGCTCAACAATGCCTCTTACTTCATTCATTTTTTTAATACCAGTTTATAATGCAACTGCAAAAGAAAATAACCGGTTTGCATACTGGTGGAAACACTCATCTCAAACGCACTACAAATTTGGACAAAGCATGAAAGCTTCTCGTGTCAATCGTTTTTGCCACAAACTAAAACTAGATTTTCTAATTACAATTAAATGAAGATTGACCTCTTATTTTATTTTTTTACTTTATAATAATATTAAAGGACAGATTCATTTAGCCATGACACTAAAGGAGTCCTCAGTTTACGGCCGAATTCTATTTCTGTGACACTAACGCAATCTGATTTTGTAAGTCGGAACACATCGTAGCCTCAATCGCTAACCGATGCGGTCATATTGACAGTGGATATTTTGTTTGATTTGACAGCAAATAATGAAGCACACTACTTTCCCATAAAAATAACATATTCAAATGGAAAAACTGACTGAAAAAGAGAAAATTCCTTTCCTTTTACTCCTCTGTTTGTCTTGCACATTGTGCACTGATCAAGAAGTGCTGTATGTCATTATCCAAGAAGCCTCTGTTTGTACAAGATTAGTTACAGGGCTGCTGTACATTTCCATAGAAAATTATAAATACAACTAAATTTATTGCTCTTCATACAGCACTTTTCAAAGAGTAAATAATAATAGTATACAAATACATATTTCTTAATTTAAGTGAAGTCTGATGTTGTTCAAATGGAAAGCAAAGATCATCCTGTGCTAAAGCTGAGTCAAAGCAGCTTGGGTTGTGTTTGGACCCCAAAGGTAAAACATTTCTACCACTTTTTTTAAATCATGTTGTTCAGTGCAAAAAGCCTTGCAGTGTGCTGATGTTGCTCATCCTCTAATCAGGCCCTCTGAATTCCTTTGTGACTTCCCTGCTGTGCAAATAACCTTATTAGTGTTTTGTGTTTTCTTTGTTTCCCTGAAATTAATTATTTTTGTTCCGTCACTTATGTTGTTTGGTTTGCCCCATTTTTTTTTTGCCACATCACAAAAGTATTTCAAAGTCATGCATCATTTTTTTTTTTTTCCAATGACTCACTAATTGAAGTTCATGAAAACCAACATATACCCATAGTATGAAAAACATACATTATATATAGTTTAATCGCATCATCTAACATCCAGTTCAAAAGGTGTATATAAAAAATATAATAATAATCTTCCTTTCGAACGATAGTCATGATTTTCTTTCAGGGGGAGGTATAAATTGGACTCTGTATACTTTTGTTGAATTTTGTAGTCGTGTAGAACTGCACTGCATTCTACTATATGCCAGTATTTCTAATATTTTGGTTACCTTATTAAGTTGTGTTCCTGTTAGTGTTAGCCACAATTAACTGTCATCTCAAAATTTAACTTACATCAGTAATTTCAACCACTTTGCCAAAGGAAACTTACTTTTACTTAAGTGGCCCAAAAAATATCATCATTATTCCTGCAGAAAATGTATCTTTGCTTGTCTATCTTTGTGAATGTATCTTTCCCATATGTGCCACTTTTTAGCCATACTTAACTATATTTATAATTTAATATCTATTATTTTAAAAAATAATTTAAAAAATTAATAAAATACCAACAAAAAAAACTTTTTTTAAAACAATATATTGGCAGGTTGACTGTTGCTTTGGACCTGCAAACTTAAATTTTCCTGTGAAAGCTCATGTGCGATAACCTGGCTTTTAAACCTCTGTGCTGTTCACTTGCGATTCAACATTTGGGATTGGAGCCCAGAGTAGTTGTAGAAAGTCAGTAACTCATGTAAACAAGTTGCAGAACCACACACTAAGCAAGGCCAAGGAATTGTTTAGTGGTGTTCAGCCTTGCCGCCGGGTTTGTGTTTAACAGGGAAGGTAAATAAATTCTCTTCCTCTAGATGGCAGAATGTCCAATTACAGTGACTTGTATTGTCACCTTTTTCCATTTATGATTAACTTAAGATGAGATGACCATTATTTCAGTACACGATATACCCTTTATGCCATTTTTTTGTCTGGTGGTGTGCTGTAAAGATTTTTCCAATGTAAAATATTTGACTTGACTCAATAAAGGTTGGGAAACAATGCCTTCCACCACTGATTATCCATCCATTTTCTATTTTGCTTGTCATCATTAGGGCCACAAGTAACTGGAGCCTGTGACAACTGACTCTTTGGAAGAAAGTTTCATATAGTAGTTATTGCCTTAACTGGATTTATAAAAAGAATGTTGTCGAGGGGCCGTGGCCAGGGCCATGATAAAACACTGGATTTACTTTATTTTGTGTGAAGCTGATCTATTACGGGCACAACCAGGATTTGCCACACAGTATATTTTGGACAATCTGGGAGGAATGTATGTAAAAAGATGAAGTGAGGCATGCGCAATGGGATTTATCAAATGTGAGATGAATTGCGATGGCTAATTTTGCGGGTTAAATAGCTTGTCTAAAAGGCAGGTGCAACCTAGAACGCAAAGCGATGCCAGCGTAGCGGAGGTAAAATGAAAAGAGTTGAGAAGAACTTTTCCACTCATGTAAAAATTTTTTAAATGTCACAAACAAAAATTATTGCCTGTTCCACAATGTCATTTTGGAGCTTCTGAATGATTTAAGGGCTGACTTGGAGACAGTATAAAGAAAGAGTCATGCCATATCGCGTATGACAAAACTGCCTGGGTCATTTCAGCGAACAATGAGACGTTGTGCTGGCTTCTTCCAGAGCAGTTTTTTGGGTGTTCTGTCCCAAATTTTATATGCAATGTTACACAGGATATGCAAATGCATCCAATTCACAGGCACACGGGACAAGTAACAAAATACGGCTTTTATATGGTTGCCGACTTCCCCAAAATTATCAGAACAATCCATTTATCTTCTGTAACTTCGTAATGTTTGTTTTTCTTGCACTAACACTTCCAATTCCATCACTTCACAGTTCATGTTGTGTGCGCGCTGCTCTCCCAAAGTTTCCCTGGTGAAAACCATGAGAGCAGTTTAGCACTCGCAATTTGGGATCTCCATAAAAGACAGAAATCTCCGTAAAAGACAGAGATCTCCGTAAAAGACAGAAATCTTAGTTGACCATGTGCAACAGCGCACACAATCTACAGTTTTATAGTTAACATGATATTTACCATCTTAGTAAAATCAGGCTCGATGTGTGGTTGGAACCAAAATGTTCAACATGGCCTGGCCCTGGAGGTTCCTGATTGACAGTCTAGTATTATTGTTTTCAACGCTGAGAATTTGGACAAATCCACAAAAATTAATGGAATAACCTTGCATTGGCGGTAACAAATAATTACTTTATCAATGCATGCATGCACACACACACACACACACACACACACAGATTTCTCACAGTGCTCATTTGAGAGTGACATGGCTGCAGTGTTAACTCAGAGGAATACAAAAGTCTCTGGAGTCTGGAACATGCTCTTTTTGGTACAGTAACAAGATTTTTTTGTCAAACCGTTCGAAGATAGCAATGGATTTGGAACTAGGAAGCACACTAATTCCTCGTAGCACATGAAAGTGTGTCGTCTATGATGAGTACGGTACGTCAATAATGTCACCATGACCAGGCACACCGGCGTGGAAAGTTTGGATAAAATGTGAAACTTTCAAACACTTTCAAGCTTTCTTTATATACATTTATCATAACTTTGTACTATACCGTACATTTTGGGCCCCGAAAAAAAAAAAAAAAAAAAAATGAACTGTACATTAAAATGGGTGCATATGACAGCTGAGAACCGCTTTGCTAATGTTGTCACTTTATACCCCACAAGATACAACCTATACTTATGCACAAATTACATATTGTATGTTTCCAAGCTGTAAGTCAAAGGTAAAAAGTTTAAACACTAAGCAGTACAGTTAAATCAATTATCCATGGTACGGGTCAGATCAGTAAATCCAGATCAGGCTCCCGGCATGGTGTGTGTGAGGGATGTAAGCTACAGCAAATAGGGTGATATCATAGCAGTGAGATGGCATTCATGATGATGGCAAATTCAACAAACACAAATGACAGCATAAAGTATCCTGACTTTATGCATTAAAAAAGCAACACAAACAGAGTTTCTCACTCCGTATCACGCTAATGTGACCAGTACCTGAAGAATTAGTGATGAAAATTCAAATTGCAATTTAAAATGAAAACTGTCACGGCTTACATAGGGGTGCTTTACAATGAAAAAATATGCAGCATACCAAATGGAACCAAAACATATTGCTTGGTGGAAACATGGCTTTTGAGAATACCTAGCAAATGACAAGCCATTATAACCCGTATATATATATATATATATATAACAAATACAAAAGATGTTTGTGACAACCCTGCTACTACAGCCGTGTTACACCACCAGGTGCATTTTATAGAGGACAATGTAACTAGTGTTAAGAGGGTGTCCTGGACCCCAACAAAGAAAGTTAGAGAAACACATAGTCCAAACTGTAGAGGGCTGTTATTCTATCAACATGCTGACACATCAATTGGTTGAGCATATGTGATTGTTCTCTGCTCCACTGAGCAACATTTGTCTGCCACTTTCATAGTGTTTACCCTGCTCACACCCTGTCAAAAAATAAATAAATAAATAAAAAGACAAAATTGCAGAGCTGAGACTCAAATCAGAGTGAAAGTATGTTGACTCTTCGAATGTTCATCTACCTTCCAGTCCTGTCCCAATACTTTGAAGAGACTGATCTTGTCAGAATAAAGGATTCACCCTTATCAATTATTGCAGACCTTCAAATAACTATCTCCCACTTGTAAAAAGAGAAACATAGCTTACATTTCCACGGCCAACCTTTCAAATCTTAGTTTCAATATTATGAGCTCACCTGCCCGCAGTGATATTACAGAGGCATTTTAATCTTAGTAAGGAGCTAGAAACGGCCCGTTGCCTGTTTAAATGGCCGGTGAAAATGCCCTCTTTAAAGATTTGACGGCGAGAGAAATGAGCTGAGGGAGGCATATGCCCAATATACGCCGTTATGGTTGGATGTCGATAAAAAGCAGTGTGTCCATAAAATGACAATGAGAATTGGTTCTCGATGAATACTGCGTGTACCGGGGTGCGCCATGGTTGAGGATGCAACATTCATGCCAATATCAGGAGGAGGCTTGAGAACAATACAGAGGGTTTAAGGGGTGCCCTTGACAAATGAAATCATCTCTTCAAATGTGCATATCCCTGTTAGATAAAACCCTCCACTTGGCTCTCCTACCTTCAATCATCCTTTAATCTGTCCATTTACAGTATTTCCCCAAAAACTATATCCATTTTCAAGCCATGTTCACACGGACACATACTTTTTGGAGTTTTGTCTTCACACAAATAGCTTCTAAGGTCTTTTATGACCTTAGAAGCTATGATTTTAAAAATCTCGGTCAGGGCGGAGACTTCACCTAACAACTGAAGATGACTAATCGCCATACACATACTGATTTCATGATTATAACACATTGGCTATCAACAAGCAACCTCAATCTAGGCCTATATCAGAATCAGAATCATCTTTATTTGCCAAGTATGTCCAAAACACACAGTCAATTTACAGAACACTTTGGGGACATAAAGACATTGACAAAAAACAATTGTGCAAAAAGATGCAGAGTCCTCTAGCACTTAGAGCAGTTCGAACGACTAATATTGCAATAGTCCGGTGCAATGACCATTGTGCAAAGGGCGCTGAGACTTCAAGGAGTGTATGCGGTTTAAAGTGACGAGTAGTGCGATCATCTGGGACAATGTCGGTTGTGCAAATGTTACAGATATTCCTCAATCAGTGTGCAAATGGAGCAGATGCTACTCTGGCATGAGTGGCCAGTATATGCAAATAGTGCAGCATGGCGAGACAACTACAGTGAGTGCACAAGTAATACATAATTGGCCCCACAGAAATGTGACAACGAACTCAAGTCAAAAAATTGCCAGCTTGTTGTAATGGAATTATAGGTTAGGTGTTTAAGAAGTTGATCGCAAGAGGGAAGAAGCTGTTGGAATGTCTACTAGTTCTAGTTTGCGTTGATCGGTAGCGCCTACCTGAGGGAAGGAGCTGGAAGAGCTGGTGACCGGGGTGCAGACGGTCCGAGAGGATTTTGCACGCCCTTGTCTTAGTTCTGGCAGCGTGCAAGTCCTCAATGGTGGGTAGGGGGGTACCGACAATCCTTTCAGCAGTTTTGATTGTCCGTTGCAGTCGGAGTTTGTCCTTTTTTGTAGCAGCACCAAACCAGACTGTGATGGAAGAACACAGGACCGATTCGATGACCACTGTGTAGAACTGTCTCAGCAGCTCCGGTGGCAGGCCGTGCTTTCTCAGAAGCCGCAGGAAGTACATCCTCTGCTGGGCCTTTTTGAGGACGGAGTTGATGTTGTTCGCCCACTTCAGGTCCTGAGAGATTGTAATTCCCAGGAACTTGAAGGTCTCGACGGTTGACACAAGGCAGCTGGACAACGTGAGGGGCAGCTGTGGCGAAGGATGCCTCCTGAAGTCCACGATCATCTCTACCGTCTTGAGCGTGTTCAGCTCCAGGTTGTGTCGCCCGCACCACAGCTCCAGCCGCTCCGCTTCCTGTCGATATGCAGACTCGTCACCGTCCTTGATGAGGCCGATGACAGTGGTGTCATCTGCAAACTTCAGGAGCTTGACAGTCGGGTTCGCTGAGGTGCAGTCGTTCGTGTAGAGAGAGAAGAGCAGCGGAGAGAGGACACAACCTTGGGGCGCCCCAGTGCTGATGCTGCGTGTGGATGAGGTGGCCTCCCCCAGCCTGACCTGCTGTGTCCTGCCCGTCAGAAAGCTGTAAATCCACTGGCAGATGGCAGGTGAGACGCTGAGCTGGAGAAGCTTGGTTGAAAGGAGTTCAGGGATGATGGTGTTGAACGCTGAGCTGAAGTCCACGAACAGGATCCTCGCGTAGGTCCCTGCACTGTCGAGGTGTTCTAGGATGAAGTGCAGTCCCATGTTGACTGCATCATCCGCAGACCTGTTCGCTTGGTAGGCAAACTGCAGGGGGTCCAGCAGGGGACCTGTGACACTCTTGAGGTGGTCCAGCACGAGACGTTCAAAGGACTTCATGACCACAGATGTCAAAGCGACAGGCCTGTAGTCATTCAGACTAGAGATTGCAGGTTTCTTGGGGACTGGAATGATGGTGGAGCGTTTGAAGCAGGATGGAACTTCGCACATTTCCAAAGATCTGTTAAAGATCTGAGTGAAGACTGGAGCGAGCTGGTCCGCGCAGACTTTGAACTCACTCACATTGGCTGCTGTGTGTATGTGTTTGATATACTATATTTTACCTGTTATTGCTGTATGGAGCAAAATATTGCCGTCTGTTGATTGGCCAACATAAAATTCACATGAAATCCAAAGAGGGTCATGGAGAAAGCAAAGAGTGACATTTTAGTTTTAAAACATATACCGTTAGCTTCAGTGGAACACAATGCTTTATTACAGCGAATGTCATCAAACAGCACTGCACTGCATCACACATATCCATCTATTTTCCGTACTGCTTATCCTCACTAGGGTACCTAGAGAAAACCCACGCAGGCACAGGGAGAACATGCAAACTCCACACACGCGAGGCTGGATTTGAACAGAGGTGCTCAGAAATGTGAGGCAGATATACTAAGCAATACTCCACCGTGCCTCCCATCACACATCTTTAAGTTATTTTGCAATTACATGCCTTGTCGCGAAAATGTCACACAATTTACATACCTTAGGCAAAGCAGCTTTGCCTTCCAGCCTACAATCGCTGCTGTGGAAACGCAAGCCAGTTCACGGTTTACCAAATCGAACTGTAGACTTGTAGACAAAGTTAAACTTAAGTTAAAAGACAGAAGTGTTCCTGTGATGTTAATGACATTGCAATATTGAGCAGAAAAGACCATTCCATCCAAAAATGTACAGTAAACACAGCCCCAAAATCAGTGATCATTAGTTTTGACTCTGGAGCAGCAAGTAGCAACACTTTAAGGGGACAATGGAAAAAAAGCATCAAGCATTTCCAAAAGCTCACAATAATTAATAAAAGCACTGTGTCAAACTTTTTTTGATACATTCAAAGAAAAAAGGTATACCAGCAGTGCTTTTAATAATGAAATTAAATTGTCTTGCCTGTTTCAAAAGCAGCAGAGCCTGAGGGAGTGAAACAATTCAGATGAATACGCTATCCATCCATTAATTTTCTTAACTGCTTGTCTTTATTAAGGTTGTAGGAAAGCGAAAGCCCGCTGACTTTGAGCGAGAGGCAAGATAAGTGGTCAATCGCAAGGCACGTATAGACAAACCATTCACTCCCACGTTAAGACCTTTGGGCAATTTTGGAGTCTTCAATTAACCTACTATGCAAGTGTTTGGACTGAAGGCCTGAGTGGAGATTCAAACCCAGAATCTCTTAATTGTGAGGCAGATATGCTTAAAAACTACTCTGTATTGGTAATTAGTTGTCATTGATTACAATTACAAGTTACCCTGTTGAGAATGTAATAGTTGAGTGACTATTTAAATTACTTTCTCAAAGTACTGTGACAAATTACATTTTTAGTACTTTTCTTAATTTTGAGAGAATGCATCAACAGGACCCTTGGATGTTTCCTCTAAAAAAAAAAAAAAGTGTATTCAACCATTATCATTCTTGAGTCATTCATCATTATTTTGGAATCAACCACATATTTGTTCTTTACACAAATAATCAACTGATATGACATGACAAAATGTAAATACATAATTGAAATGTGTGTGTGTGTGTGTGTGTGTGTGTGTGTCTTGCGTTATACAGTATGTGGAAAGTATGATATGATGTTTATCTAATGAGAAATGTGCAATTTAGACAACATGGCTTCATATGACAACCCAGATATGTGAATGCTCCATAAAAAGTCAAAAATTATAAAGATGAAGCTATTCAAAAGTCAATTGTCTTTTATGTGTTCAAAAGTGTAATTTTGGGTCTCACCTTTTCAAATCCTAGACAAACTAATAAATTGTACCACAAGGTGGTGCTTCAACGTCGTATTTTGAAACCAAAAACAACAACAATAAACAAACAAATGTCATGTTTGAGACGACAGCAGAATGGCACATGACCAGAGAGGTCCAATCACAAGCATCAGCTTTAGGAGGAAGTGATACAGAAAAACAATCTGAGCTTTTGCGGCTATTTGTCATCCATCCATTTTCTGAGCCGCTTCTCCTCACTAAGGTCGCGGGCGTGCTGGAGCCTATCACAGCCATCATCGGGCAGGAGGCTGGGTACATCCTGAACTGGTTGCCAGCCAATCGCAGGGCACATACAAACAAACAACAATTCACACTCACAGTCACACCTACGGGCAATTTAGAGTTGTCAATTAACCTACCACGCATGTTTTTGGGATGTGGGAGGAAACCGGAGTGCCCAGAGAAAACCCACGCAGGCACGGGGAGAGCATGCAAACTCCACACAGGCGGGGCCGGGGATTGAACCCCGGTCCTAAGAACTGTGAGGCAGACGCTCTAACCAGTTGTTCACCGTGTCGCCTATTTTGTTGACTATTTGTCAAGTGTAATTAAAATTGTAATCATACAAAATTTCCAAAAGCAACTAATTTAATTATACATTATCACCCAGTAATCTTATGTTGTTACAATTATATACATGTTATAATTAAATTATATAATCCCGTTATATGTAATCACTGATCCAATTGTAAGTAACTCCAACCTTGTTGAGAACTAACCGTGTCAACAGTGTCGTTCAGGAATGAGACACAAATTCATCCTCGTGACTGGTTTGCTTGGTTTCAATTTCACAACTAGTTGGGTTTAGTTTAGTAAATAGCTTTACAAAAAGATAAAAATAACAATAATAAGTAAATTAGATTTAACAAATGCTAGCTCGGAAGTAAAGAGTGAAATAGTAGTGCAGAGGACAGATTAATACATAAGACGTGCAGTTACAGTTAAAATAGTATGGGCATTTAAGCTTTAACAGGTGGGTTTTGAGCAGTAAATTATTGGTGTATAGGTCAGTGCAGTCGCAGATATGTTGGGGAAGTGAGTTCTAGAGGAGAGTATGAGAGCATTGGAGAAAGCTTTGACCCTCCAGGTTCCATACCCGGTCCTGTATGATTGGTAAAGAAAGTTTTAATTAGAGGAACGGAGGCTGTGTAAGGGGGGCGTAGCGGTGTAGCAGGTCAGTGAAGTAGGATGGCCCCTTTGAAGGGCTTTCAAGGTGAGGGGAATGACTTCGAATTGGATGCGTTGATGAAATGAATAAATGAATTGGCCCCCAGCCATGCTGCTTTGTTTTCGATGCTGCTTGAAGGCAAAGGTTACCACAACCTTATGAATGCTTAAAAGGTACACAACAACACATAAATAAATAAAAAAAACATACCCATTGCTTCTGCAATGCACTTAATGCTATATATTCCATAAGTGTCCCTAAATTGCTACTCTGTGCTTTTATTTCATCTATCGCCTCTCAACACCGCCCCAGCTTATTTTCACATTTTTATTTTCTGTGCCACTTTTATCACCTAGAGCACTGCACTTTGGCTTCTTTGCCCTGATCCACAGCACACTTCTTTTGCATCTTTTCTATGAAATAGTAATATCCTTCAACATTCTATTACAACCCCAATTCCAATGAAGTTGGGACGTTGTGTTAAACAGAAATAAAAACAGAATACAATGATTTGCAAATCATGTTCAAATTATATTTAATTGAATACACTACAAAGAAAAGATATTTACTGTTCAAACTCACCAACTGTATTGTTTAAGCAAATAATCATTTACTTAGGATTTTATGGCTGCAACACATTCCAAAAAAGCTGGGACAGGTGGCAAAAAAGCCTGAGAAAGTTTAGGAATGCTAATTTGGAACATCCCACAGGTGAACAGGCTAATTGGGAACAGGTGGGTGCCATGATTGGGTATAATAGGAGCGTCCCTGAATTGCTCAGTCATTCACAAGCAAAGATGGGCCAAGGTTCACCTCTTTGTGAACAAGTGCGTGATAAAATAGTCAAACAGTTTAAGGACAAAGTTGTTTTGCAAATGTACATATAAACTGCATTTGTGCACACACCAAGCTATTCATATTTTCTGACTTTAACTGGATCAACAGACTTGCAAACATTGATCTCAGTTCATCGTCTGCTCTCTTCAGCACGTCAAGCATCATTGTTAAATTTGTTGCCATTGAACAAGCCGGCTGCTAGGAAGCCTGTGGAACACAAAATAAAACAACATTCCAGTGTTGGTCATTTTTATGGACTCAGGTAATTTAGTGCAACCCATTCTGTTGCAGAGCATATTTCTAATTGAAGGCCCCCTCCTGTACTTGAATTAAAATGGCTGTAAAAAGTAATGTAGAAGGCAAAATGTACGACAGTTATGGCATCTCCTTAGATTTCTATGAGGAGAGGAAAAGTCAGAATGAAGGACAAAGCAGGAGATAGAAGAGGGAACATTAGACAGCGAAAGGGATGAAAGGAGATGAAAGTTATACTGTTATAAAGTTAATACTGATGGAAAACTGAAAAGGGAGAAGATGTATGTGGAAAAAGCCGAGTGTTAGGGAGCAATGGAGAGATTGAGTTTCCCCTCTCATTTTATGAACACCCTGCGAGCTCCTTGCAATAAATCAGGATGCTTTATATTGCCAACAATGCACTTAGCGCTCTGTAAATAAATAAGCCCTTATTGGCTTTTACTCGATTGAAATGCATACTCGTTAGAATGTTTGGCCACATTACAATGAGCTGGAGAAACGAAAGGAAGATCTGAGTAAAGACAATGACTTATCACGAAACCTTGATAATTATTATTAATTATTGTGTGACGAAATAGCTTGTAGAAATTGTCAAATAAAAAGGTTCAGAATCAAGTCAAATAAAAAGTCATCAAATGTATCCATCATTCAGTGATGACCTCATAAATAACATTACTGTTATGGTTGCATTTTTATGTAGCCTAATACTTGGGTGAATGTATATTTTTATTTCAACCGGAAAAAAAACGTGATCTATCTACTATGATCTTCATTCATAGTTAAGTATAATGTTTAATGTTTTGTAACTACTTCCACACCACCCCAACCATCAGTCATATTTTGTCCTGCTCGTAAAATTGTCTCTGCCTATCCCTTATTACAGACACTGGCAATAAAATTTGAGAACTACATGGTGCAGAAACATGGTGGGAAAAGTTTGACATCTGACCCATTCCTCCGGGTGCAACGGAGCCAAAGGAGACCTCAGAGAGAAGAAGGATCATGAAACTATTCAAATTTGACAGCACACTTCCTTGCCGGGCAAGTATGAAGGTGGATAACTGCTGCAACTGCAAACGACCGTTGGACTGACATTACTACCGGCTTTTAAAACACGCAGCAGGGATTTTGACGAGATTAAAGCACTATGCTGTTAAAATGGCTCTTAAGAGATATCAGATTCCACTTTAAAGGTGAGTTTTTCTTTTTGGGGAGGGGTGGAAATTGTGTTCTCTGTATTATTGTGGAAACGTCTTAGATTTGAGTTTATAGCAGTTTCATAAATATGTAGGGAAGTCTATTTTTTGCACACTGGGTATATGTATATATATATATATATATATATATTTACAGGAGGCGGGGTACACCCTGAACTGGTTGCCAGCCAATCGCAGGGCACATACAAACAGACAACCATTCGCACTGACAGTCATGCCTACGGGCAATTTAGAGTCTCCAATTAATGCATGTTTTTGGGATGTGGGAGGAAACCGGAGTGCCCGGAGAAAACCCACGCAGGCACGGGAAGAACATGCAAACTCCACACAGTCATGGCCAGGGATTGAACCCGGGTCCTCAGAACTGTGAGGCTGACGCTTTAACCAGTCGGCCACCGTGCCGCCAGAATGGAATTAACATAATTATATTTACAGGAGCATGGAAAACTGATTGTTTTCAACATAGTATTGAGCATAATTCACATGAATGTGACTCATAGTTTTATTCAACATTGTTTTGAGTCACACATCACACTGAGAAAGTGTGCAACCCATAGTCCATTTACCTCAACAGTAGCATTGTCATTGATAACGGATATACATCTAGTCTGAGGCTAAATCGTTTTTGCCAATTCGTTGCTATCTGCTGGAGCAGACTGTGCTCAAACTCTGCCGTGGATATTAGTGATTTACTCGGCTATTTACAATTCTCCCACTGCTCCCTTTTCCTCACATTGTAACTCAAAACTACATTACAGGTTCAGCCACCTGCTTATCTAAAGTCATAATGAAAGTTTGGGTTCCATCAATTCCAACAAACTGTCATTTATCCAAGCGGGAAAAAAAATTGGCTTTGGTATAATACAGAGAGACATTAAAACAACATGCACATACAAAATCACACATAACTGCAGACTGTAAATACTATGTTTTCTACCATATCAATATTAGTTTGTGTTTATTCTGACTAGACTTACAGCAATTACAAATTGGTTTATACTTTCTTGTTTCAAAATCACCCAAAGCAGCAATTATAATCGGTAAATTGAAAAGTAACTGTAAAAAAAGCCAAAATACCAAATCCCAAAAGCCAAATACCAGAACTAAAGTCAAGATCCTGGTTTCTAAAGTTTAGGATGTGGCCAAGTATGTGCTCATTAACGTGAGGAAAGATTCACCAAGCAGCGAGATCACAAATGATGAAGGTTTATTTTATTTTTCTAACTCCAGACAGGTTAAGAAGCTCATCATTACAATATATGCAGCTCCTTTCAATGCAATGTACACTCTGCCTACCGCAAGGTAGTTGCTTTTGAAAGTAGAGCTCCTTAACATACACAATGCCACTGACACAAACTCGTGCCTATACAGTATGTGAAATGTATGCACATACCTGTACAAAACTTCCCAAACACAAATTGTACAAAAACTAATTACATTGTATAACACAAGGTGCAAATCGACTCTGTGTGTTTAGGTGTGTGCGTATTTGCGTATTCGTGCGCGTCTGTGTATGTGTGCGTCCATCAATCACTAACACTTTATACAACCCAAATAGAAATTGTCAAATGGTAGCTTCCAGGTGGATGGGTATGTAGTATGCTATGCCAAATGGTTTCCTTGATATGGTTTGACAGTGTGGAATTGAAAGAGACACAGACTCAATTTAACTTTCCACTAAACTTCAACAGTTCACAAACAATCAATTTGAGCAATTCCAATGTGAGTGATGAAAAGAGCCCCAGGGTCAACTATTTTTTTTTTTTTTTTTCCATGAAGGCTGTTGTTTACATGTAGATTTGGAAAGTTGCACCAATGAGTTAGAATGTGTCAAAGGGTAGAATTTATTCAGGTATTATTACTTCAGCTGAGGTGGGGTGGGTTTGGCCTATTCATTATTTGGTTCTCAGGAACTTTGTTTTACATTTTTGATAAATGAATATGAAATATATTTTTTCTTTACCTTTTTTATGCTAGATGTCCAAATAATGGTATCTCCTGTGGACAAAAGTGGTGAGTTAAGTTGCATTGTGTACTTTGCCAAATGACGAGTGTGAGGCTCAAGCTGTTTTAAAAGTCCTGTATTTTGGCTATTTAGACCTCCATAGAGTGACTCTCGAACATGGACTAAAAGTGTACATTTCATTTAAAAAAACACTTGGTTTTGTAATACAAGTGTCCAGAAAAGGCCCCTCTGGCAGCTACTTCTGTTTGACCCAGTTTTATATACGCTTTGTCCATATTTGGCTAAGACCACCCCCTTTCCTCTGATTGGCTGCCTCTGTGTAGAAGACTCACTTGTGAGAGAGCACGTTTGTTATGTTGACAGCGCTGACTCGGGAGCGGAGAGGGAGGCGGAGATCTTCACTCGTGATGTAGATAAGCTCGAGAAATTTGGATGACCTGATTTCACGTCTAGAACTCAGGAATGCGTGGACGATTTTAATTCAAATTTTACGTTTACTGAGGCACCATAGAGACAATATTACATCCCAAATACTAGAAAAAGTTGGTTTGGAAAAATACAGTATGTCCCCTTTAGCACAGCATTCCAGCAAAATTGTGCAACAGAGAGAATAAATTACATTTATTTTTATCAACTTACCAGTCAGAACTCACCAAGACAGGACATTGCGGTCCAAAGTACGTGTTCACACAGCTGATGCAGTTTGCCCCATTATTACAATTTTGGCAGCTGTGGTTCAGTTGGGAGGGCCGGTCGTCCATTGACTGAAAGGGTTATCGTTCCAAATCCTGGCTCTGACCATCTGCTGTCGAAGTGTCCTCGGGCAAAACACTGAAGCCTAAGTTGGTATTGTAAATGAGAAACTGTTCTCAATTATCTTACCTGGTTCAACAAACAAAATTATTATAGATGAGTGGTGATGTCAGCATGACAGCAACAATTACTTTCAACGCAAAGGGATTTGGACATTTTGTCTTGGGTGTTAAACTTCAGACTCTGGTTAGGACTTACGGTTACATTCTGCCTCCGACAGTACTTCAGAAGCACGCGCGCGCACGCATACACACACACACACACACAAACAATTTCACTTCTCAATTTTCAGTGCAACGTTATCTTACAAATCTGTTAATTGTATTTAACAGCACAGAACTCTGACCTCTTCATGCAGTAGATATCCTACATAGTCAGATATGAAATGGTGCTGTAGCCATTAAATGGTTTTCTAACAGGGTTAAGAGAGATAGTGTTTCTAAGTAGCTTGCCTTTTTCTTAATTCTGTTTATATTTATAAAAAAAAAAAAAAAAAAAAAAAAAAAAAAAAGCAATGCAATGTTTACATTCTAGACTACAGCAAATATGCAAACATTTACCTCACCGTTCCTGTGTTCTAATACTATTGGATGGGAGCCTTCTTAAGTCTAGAGATGGTAAATTCTTTATTTTACTCTAAGTCACTCATCGAAGTCACTGACTGAAGGGTCCGGTTCACTTCAATCACTTGAGTCAGTGTTTTTGACTCCCCTAGAAGTGTGCGTGTACTTTAAGAATTCAAAATTTTAGTTAAAACTATGAGAGGAAGACACAAAAAGAGCGCTTCATAATTCAGCAGAAATTACATCAAGCTAATTCCTTTGACCACGGGCAGACCTAAGGTTCATCCATCCATCCTTCTTGTCCTGCTTATCCAGAGTTGGGTTGCGGGGGCAGCAGGGGTCGTCCCCGAAGCATCCTCCCGGTGGGACATGCCAGGAGCACCTCACCAGGGAGGCGTCCAGGGGGCATCCAAACCAAATGCCCGAGCCACCTCATCTGGCTACTCTCAATGCAGAGGAGCAGCGGCTTGACTCTGAGCCCCTCCCGGATGACCGAGCTTCTCACCCTATCTCTAAGGGCGAGCCTGGACACATTGTGGAGGAAACTCATTTTGGTCGCTCGTATCCGCGATCATGTCCTTTCAGTCATGACCCACAGCTCGTGAGCATAGGTGAGGATAGGAACGTAGGTCGACCGGTTTATCGAGAGCTTGGCTTTTTTGGGTCTGCTCCTTCTTCACCACAACAGACCGATACAGAGTCCGCATCCGATTTATTCAGCGGCACGGTGGGCGACTTGTTAGAGCGTCTGCCTCACAGTTCTGAGGACTGGGGTTCAATACCCGGCCCCACCTGTGTGGAGTTTGCATGTTCTCCCCGTGCCTGCGTGGGTTTTCCCCGGGCACTCCGGTTTCCTCCCACATCCCAAAAACATGCGTGGTAGGTTGATTGACAACTAAATTGCCCGTAGGTGTGACAGTGAGTGTGAATGGTTGTTTGTTTGTATGTGCCCTGCGATTGGCTGGCAACCAGTTCAGGGTGTACCTCGCCTCCTGCCCAATGATAGGTGGGATAGGCTCCAGCATCCCTGCGACCCTAGTGAGGAGAAGCGGCTCAGAAAATGGATGGATGGATGGATGGATGTATTTATTCAGCAATATTTTTTAAATATAATTTTTCTGGTGCCTCAGTATCTGTAACATGGTTGCGCCAAACACAGCAAAATATATGAAATGACAAATAAAATATCTAGAATAAAATAAAATAACAATAGTACCACCTTTTCTACTCTATTTACCACCTTTTCTACTCTATTTCTGCCTCCTGCCAAAGAATCATAGGGGTTCAAATCTAAATGCTAATGACAGTTAAGTCCTTGACCCTTTCCTTCTAAGAGTTTGATCGCTAATGATTTTTTTATGATGCAAGAAGAAAAAAAGGAAGGCAGTTCATTGTAGAGGGGTTAAAGAACACCTTTCTGTTATTATGAAGCTCTGACCCAGCGAGAAATTGAGATGATTGAGACTGACAAAGGGAAAATAGGAAAATCTTTAGGATTAGAAGAAAAATGCATTCAGAGGTTCAAAATTGTGTATACTGAATGCTATTTGAATGTTTTTATGTTTTATTTTTTTATTTTCTTTAATGGGTCATAAATCAGGAGATTGACTTTTCTTCCTTTAAGTCTGACAATATTTAAATCATACTGACAGACCATACAGACAATGGATAAGAATGTTAATAACAGCAGACCTATTAAAATATGTGTAGATCAGGACGAGGTAAAGTATGGCCCGTGGGCCACATAGGAGCCCCACCATTCTTTAATCTGGCCAAGGGAGCATTTACATTATCCTGTAATATTTGTTACATTACATTACATTCACCTTTCTTTCCCTAAAAGTGTATTTATTATTTCATTATTTTGTACTCAGTCTATTTATTTATCTTATTAAATAGTTAATTTCTTTATTCTAAATACTAAAATGTTAATAAAATAATTGTATATGTAAATGTTTACAGTACAATAAAACACTATATATTTATTTATATACTTATTTTTAGTGACTTTGTTTTCCCCACTTTCCATCAAACGCATGGAGGTTTTGTGCTAACTAGGACTGCTATTTTGAAATGAACACAATTTCCTCGACCTTGACTAAGGCCCCAGTTCAAGCTGAAGAAACACAGTCCCGTAGCATGATGCCGCCACCGCCATGCCTCACTGTCGGAATGGTGATCTTTTGGTGTTGAGTAGTGTTATGATTGCGTCAAACATACCTTTTGGAATTATGGCCAAATAGTTGAAGCTTGATTTTGTTGGACCATCACACATTTTCCCACGTGTTTGCAAGATTATGGGACCAAAACCTAAACGGTAGTCGTGATGCAGACTAGCGTCTCTCCAACTGCTACTTTCAATCTCTTTTGTCTGCCATGGGAGGCCTACCATGAGAGAGTGGTTCAAGTCCTTACAGATAATATTAGTCATTCGAACTGGTCTAAGTGCTAGAGTACTCTGCATTTTTTGCACAATTGTTTTTTGTCAATGTCTTTATGTCTCCAAAGTGTTCTGTAAATTGACTGTCTGTTGTACTAGAGCGGCTCCAACTACCGGAGACAAATTCCTTGTGTGTTTTGGACATACTTGGCAAATAAAGATGATTCTGATAAGCTACTGCCATTCCACATGTATGCTTGACCAAGCATTTTAACGGCTCACTTTCAGTAATGGTAGGACTGGAACTGCAATCATCCCTTTCTTACTCACATAGCCAATTATAGTCCACATTTCTATCAGAAGGAAAACTACCACTACCCAAAAAGTAAAAAAATTAAAAAATCAGTAAGCCACATTAACTAATTTCATGAGCAACTGATTTAATGTCATCTTGTTACATGGACAGCATTGATTGATTCAGTTGTTTCTTGGCACTTTCAGAATGCCACAGGCAACAGCTTACATTTCTACATTCTGTAACTAAGGCAAAATTAAGCAAATAATTGTGGTAATGGAATGGCCTGAAAAGCTGTGATAGCAAGATATTGTCATTACTGGTAACCCAATTATGAGGCTATATCACTGTCAACAAAATGCTTGGTAGTTGATGACTGGTAAACAGAGATATAACTGGGTATCATCACAAATGTGAAATTAATTAATTTGCTATGTTTATGTGTTCGTCTCCGTGTAAAGTGGTGAAGCTGTTTGGTGCGGTTATATAATTACTTATATGTATGTATTCTGGATTTGTTGTACCGTAGATGTGTATAAACCATGGCAAGGGATAATGAGGTACAGTGCATAATATAACTTGAAACAAATTATATTAATTTAACTTGTATAGTTTGGTATTGCATGAGCAAAGTTGAATAAAAGTGCATAGTACTTTAGCACACTTAATTTACACAGGAGAGTGTATGATATAGCCCTGTTGCAGGTCTAGCTTTAATATTCCAGCCATAGTACATAGCTCCATTTTCAATGTTCCAATTATAGTTCAGTATTTTCATTAACACAGATTTATCAAATATACATATTTTACCAGTGAATTGTTGCTGTTGTGTTACATTACAAGCACACACATACTTGTCAGAAATGTAGAATTCTTTGATTATCACTAATGGCAGCAAATTCCCACCATGCTAACTGCTATAGCCTTGATGCTAATGTTGGGCAAAGTCAGCGCTGTTTCAGGTAAAATAAGGTGAGGTGTCTGTGTCAACTATTCCGGGTCATTAAGTAAACCAATCTCGGTTTGATTTTCGCTTGTCTTTGCACACAGTAGGCAGTGAGAGATGTTAGAATTGTGTGCGGACCGTTGTTGTTTACAACAGCTACTTTGTCATCACATCATGTCTTTGCCACTTCTTCCAAAACTTCTTTATACTCTGCTAACAAGATTGTAAAATTTATGGCACAGTTGATATTAACAAATCGAACCAGCGACATATTTATGTCTCTATCTCCAATCAGAGAAAGGAGAAGACAGTACTTTGTCATCACAAATAAATCGCATTGTGTTTGCTAAGCTTGTGTACACAATTTTAACCAGTATAATGCTACAAAACTATACCATATTATAAGAAGCCCGAAGGAGACCAATCTTAAAGTGGACTTATTTAAATGTCTGAATCTTAATTTTAGGAGGATTTGGGAAATTAACAAACTGATCATCCAAAATTATAGACCAAATCTGGTATTAAACAACTGTTACCAACAGTTTCATCCAGATCAGAGTACTCACATTTTGTGCTTTTATATAAAATATCTCCATTGCCTTGAAATAGATTCCAACTGTGCTGGTGTGTAAATTAAATGAGCTGTGCCTGAGTTTCACGACGAATCTGAAGTTGCGGTAAAAATGTGGCAGTCCTGACAGATTACCTGCATGCTAATGTGATGAGGATTTTTCAAAACCATAACTGATTCTGTTCCTCCAGTACTTTTTAGGATTCAAATAACAAATAATAAGGTATTGTATATGCAGTTTTAAAATGCTTTACATTGACTGAAGATGTGGGTCTGTGTGTTTATGAAAGCATTAAATCAGAATCATCTTTATTTGCCAAGTATGTCCAAAAAACACACAAGGAATTTGTCTCCGGTCGTTGGAGTCGCTCTAGTACGACAACAGAGAGTCAATTGACAGAGAACGCTTTTGAGACATAAAGACATTGAGAAAAACAGTCACTGAGCAATAAAGGGTTGCTAGTTATCTGGTAATGCCGGTACAATTATTATTATTTTTTTGACAATTGTGCAAAAAGATGCTAAGTCCTCTCGCACTCAGAGAAGTTCGAATGACTAATCTCGCAATAGTTCGGTGCAATGACCATTGTGCAAAGGGCGCAGAGACTTCAAGGAGTGTATGCAGTTTAATGTGATGAGTAGTGCGATAATCTGGGACAATGTTGATTGTGCAAATGTTCCAGATACTTCTCAGTCAGTGTGCAAATGGGGCAGATGCTACTCTGGCATGAGTGGCCAGTATTGGTCAACAAGAGATATGCAAATAGTGCAGCGTGGCGAGACTACGACAGTGAGTGCACGAGTAATATATAATTCGCCCGACAGAAATGTGACAACGAACTCAGATAAAAGAAATTGGCAGCATGTTGCAATGGAATTGTAAGTTAGCTGTTTAAGAAGTTGAAATTGATTAATATGATCCAAATGGGGTTTTATTGTCCTGAAACAAATTACACAGCATAAAACTATGATGCAGCGACTGTGGTTTAATTATACATTTTAATTTTCTCGCTCATTAAGAAGACTGCGTAATGAATTGAGTCGGGTCGGTGGCACAGATTGCCCCATTAATCATGGTAGTAATAATCAAGTAGAATGAATGATAATGACACCTCAAAATATGTCGTTCCACTAAATTACAGATCACCTCTGGCCCAATTTGCATCCATCACAAAAATGACTGTTTGACCATGAAACATCCTGCAATGTTCATGTAAGTTTTATTCTTACAGCAGGGAAGTTTTTTTTTTTTTTAATGGCAGGCTTTACAAGACACACACCCAAATGACACAAAAATGTATTGTGCAGGGGGATGCAGAGAGTTTTGAAGGGGCAGGTGCTCAAAATGAAAGTGGGCACATGGAATATATATATATATATATATATTTTTTTTTAAATGTGCAAACTATATAAGGTGCACAATATGCTAATTTATGGCCTCACAATACAAATTTGTAGCTCCCTACTGGAAAGTTAGGGTAAGCAAACTTGAGAGTGCCTTCTTTGGAAACGGTAAGGTAGTGGGGTAGAGGCCGGGCTAAAGACAATGGACAGGGATAAAGTAGTATACATTGAATTTTCTTTTAGGCTGGGAATAAACGACAAAGAACTCACCATGGGTTCGGTTCCCACTCAGTGACAGTGTGAATGTGGGGGCGAATGGTTGTCCGTCGTGTCTATATGTGCCCTGCGACTGACTGGCGACCAGTTCAGGGTGCAGTCCGCCTTTCGCCCGAAGTCAGCTGGGATAGGCTACAGCACCCCGCGACCCTAACCAGGATAAGCGGTATTGAAAAATGGATGGATGGATAAAATACAAAGACTGAAAAACCTTGCATTGCAGGCTATTGACAAGATCAGACTACTAAATGACACTTGCCTTTAAGGACACTGGGGGTTGAGGTTTCTAGCAAAGATGCGCACCATTTGCTTACCCAGATGTCACAGACCACAAATTAGTATTTTGTGTGCACATTATATCTATTTTGGCCACGCACACAAATCCCATGTTATGTCTGGGACTCCTTGGATGTTAGTGGATCTATTCTCCTCTCTTTCCAATAAAACAATTGAGAAAATCCTGTCGTAATGAGGTGGTCCACCTCACTTTCTACATCCACGGCATACAATTGCTTTACTGCACTCAAACAGTGATAAATTCTTTTACAAAGTGAAGGGAGACACTTAACGTTTAAGCACTTTCAGTAGTACAATAATAACAAATGAGCTCAACAATACATTAAGATTTGATTTCAACTAATTTGACTTAACCATTCTCATAAAGGGGTAAATGCATTAATAAAAAGTGCACAAATGCCACTGAGTAAAACTACAATGAGAGTGAAACATAAGTCACACGATAATTAAATGCCCATTGGCAAAAAAAAAAAAAGGTGGGTTTTCTCCACACTCTGGTTTCCTCCCACATCCCCAAAACATGCGTGGTAGGTTGATTGACGACTCTAAATTGCCCGTAGGTGTGAATGTGTGTGCGAATGGTTGTTTGTTTCTATGTGCCCTGCGATTGGCTGGCGACCGGTTCGGGGTGTACCCCGCCTCCCGCCCGAAGATAGCTGGGATAGGCTCCAGCAGCCCGCGGCCCTAGTGAGGATAAGCGGTAAAGAAAATGGATGGATGGATGGACATCATTCTTGCCAGGAAGCTGATTGCACATAAAACAGAAAGCAAATGCAAACCACACTTGTGTCGTAAATTTTGTGTTAATTTTAATGCCTGGTACCACTAAAGGAATGGAAGCTGAGGTATACAAAGAGACTGTCAAAATATATCTGATTCCATCATAGTTTGTCCTATTTGACTTGCTTAAACTTTATGGTATTCCAAGCGATTTTTACTTATCATCAAGAAAGCCATGGAAAATGGCTAGATATCAGCTATTTTTGTTGCTATCATGTAATTTGTCCCAACAAATGTATCTTTAGTTGTACCAGACACTAACAATGAACAAGAAGCTTAAAAAACAAGTATGGTCAAATCATTGTTTCCATGAATGTATGTGCAAAGCAGTGAGCAAAAATCGTGAGCAGAAAATAAGGAAAGCTTTTCTGTTTCTTCTTTATTAAAATAACTAGCTCGCAGGTCAGGTATGTAAGCTAGGTAATAAAATCAGCCTGAGCCCAGACCTTGATTTGCCCTTATAACACGTAGCGTGTCAAAATGATTTTAACTTTTGATCTAAAAAGGCTTGACCACAGATTCTGACGCCTGCCTGTCAGTGGAATTTACACACTAACGACTGACTCACTCCACATGATCCCTTCACGTTTATCATTTACGTGATCAATTAATTTGTCATAAATTGTCCACCTTATCAATGTGTAACAGTTTGACTCCACTTACATGAGTTGTTTTTCCTGTGTCATTGCGTACATCCACGCACCTGCTTGTGTGGACGCCATTGGTGATGCATTCAAGAGCAGCTCGGAAATGTGTTTAACGACATGTTAAATAGGGATTTATTTATTTCAATGGCTGTAAAGGTGTGTATGAGGTGCTTTCAGACAGGCTTTTACACAAAAACCCATGCAAAAAAAAAAAAATGACAAAAGGGCTTTTTGGGCATCAAGGGGGAAAGGGGCAGCACGTTGTGCATTGAAGTGAAATTAACATTTTTCCAATTTTTTTTTAAAAACAAACCGTTCTCAAGGATTAAATGAAAATTTATAGAAAAGTAGTTTTAAAGTTGAATACAATTAAACTGTACTTAGTCAGTGATTCTTTCACATACCACTCCAGATAGCACGCGCACCACTCGTCATGCTTGTACTACACTCTGAGAATCACTGCTGTAGAAGATGGATGGACCTACGTCCTAAATTCTAGGACGTGGATTGTTTTGGCATTTAAATGTGATGTGATTCCAAAACACAAAATATGAAAGACGGTTAGATCTCATATATAATCAACATCATGAGCTGTTTCAGAGTTAGACATGATGACAAACTTTAGTCACGGCACGTGACCATATCACAACGTCCACAAGCCAATGAGCATTTTGCAGTCTGTTTTCCATGAATGTGAGAGGCATGAGGTTTAAAAGGTCGATAAAGAAGATTAAAATCCTTGATTGGGATACCTGTTTAGAATGGCGGCAGGTGGGAACTATTTGCATTCTGAATGCCGCTGAAAATCCACTCATCTGATCGCATTGAGGTAGCAGCAGGGAAGTAATTAGCACTTATGTTCCAAGCCATATGCTTCTATGTAATCATCATTATGTGTTCTTTTTCTGTTATTCTGTCGAAAAAGAAAGTACATAAAGTGAACAAATATTCAAAAAAATAATTGAAATGTGGACTTACGATGGCAAACAAAACAAAATATAGCAATTAAATAAACAGGTCGGTGAAGGGGGCGGCACGGTGGACAACTGGTTAGAGCATCAGCCTCACAGTTCTGAGGTGCTGGGTTCAATCCCCGTCCCCGCCTGTGTGGAGTTTGCATGTTCTCCCCGTGCCTGCGTGGGTTTTCTCCGGGCACTCCGGTTTCCTCCTACATCCCAAAAACATGCGTGGTAGGTTAATTGGAGACTCTAAATTGCCCGTAGGCATGACTGTGAGTGCGAATGGTTGTTTGTTTCTATGTGCCCTGTGATTGGCTGGCAACCAGTTCAGGGTGTACCCCGCCTCCTGCCCGATGACAGCTGGGATAGGCTCCAGTACGCCCGCGACCCTAGTGAGGAGAAGCGGCTCAGAAAATGGATGGATGGATGGATAAAATAAAACCATGGAATGAGCGTTTTAAACGCCTCTAAAATCCTCCATTTAACAAATGTATTCAAGAAAAAAAAAACAATTAACTAATGTACATGACCTATTCTACTGTCCACACTGCTCTTCTCACAAATAATGTTCTATTTGTGCTATTTAAGTAGTTTTTAGGGCAAATAATACCATTTGAAACGTCACAGTAATTTTTATGCATCGACTCGGAGAACCCATCGTAATTTCAGCCCAAACGAGCTTATTGGTGGATAGTTTTACCTGAAACTCGTCAGCAAGACAAAGAAGGGTTTCCCCAAATAGCAGATGAAATGAAAGGGTCCAATAGATATGTTGAGAAATAATGACGTTGGAGTTTTACTCTAATTTGAAGGCATTTTTTATTTTTTTTATTTTTTTTACCAGATTTACTACTGGTGAACTCACACACACAAAAAAACGTTTTCCAAAAAGCCGTTTTTCCAAAACAAAAAAATTATATTTCTCCGGAACCCATCATCCGATTTTCGGAATTGTGGTGCTTTGTACTCAGGTTGAAGTGGCCAATCCAAGCAGACTTAGTATTTTGACAGACTGTCATTTTTGTGAAATCTTGTATGCTGATAGTTTATTCAACAGTTTGAAACTGCATAGAATTTGCATGCGGCACGGTAGTTGACTGGTTAGAGCATCTGCCTTACAGTTCTGAGGACAGGGGTTCAATTCCCAGCCCCACCTGTGTGGAGTTTGCATGTTCTCCCTGTACCTGTGTGGGTTTTCCCACACTCCGGTTTCCTCCCACATCCCAAAAACATGCATGATAGGTTAATTGAAGACTCTAAAATGCCCATAGGTGTGAATGTGAGTGCGAATGGTTTGTTTATATGTGCCCTGCGAGTGACTGGCAACCAGTTCTGGGTGTACCCCGCCTCCTGCCCGAAGATAGCTGGGATAGGCTCCGGCACTCCCGCGACACTTGTGAGGATAAGCGGCTCAGGAAATGGATGGATGGATAGAATTTGCAATAACACCATCTGCAGGGTTCTAGAATAACAGCATTCACCCAAACATACAATGTGAGTGGTCAAGTTGTGGCTCTTTCCAGTGGAGGCAATTTACCAATGACAATGTGAGTCTGAATTTAGAAGTAAAATTTCTGTGTGTGCCAAGGCTGTTGTTGTTAGTCATGATTTATTTGTCACGGCCAAAGTAAACACAACAGAAATGGCCACATAAAGATTCAATGACAGTGGTTATGGTGATCTCCTGACTGTTATAGGACGTATAGCATCCAGATGGCCTATATTTCACCGAGTTGTCTTATGTATTCTTTGCTCAAGAAAATTAAACTGGCAGTCATTTCTAATAATATCAGTCCATTTTGGGGCAGTCAGTAAATAACTAATTGCCCTGGGAACAGCCATTTTACACCGCCAAAATCGATATGCTGCCATGTCTTGGTGCAACGTCAGCGACAGAACTGCAGACCAAGTTCGCTGCATAGCCGCTGTGGACAAAGGAATGTACTATACTATAAAGTAGCAGTACTAACTTATATTTGATATATCGTAGCTGTCGGGCAGAATCTCCTCACCTCCAAAATTACAACTTTTCAGGAAATAAGGAAAACAAAAGGTGTCTTGCTTGAGTTTCCAAACATCTCTTTATACCCCTGCCCACATCAGCAAAACAGCACCCCAAAATTATGTTCAAATGCTTTCAATCAATTTATTATGGAGTCATTGTTTAAAACGGTACAATACGGCGCCAGGGGCCAGCTGTCCTCATTACAAGCTTCGTTCATGCCAAGCTATCATATACTGTACCATTGCACATGCACATCAATACAACAGCACCGCAAATGATGTCCAATTGCTAATTTAACATGCTACAAAATTGTAAATTTATTATGCTTTCATTGATTAAAATGTTACAAATATGGTCTGCGGTTACACGATACCACCGTCCGTACAAAAAGCCTTTAATCTCACAAAAGCAAATGCCTGTGTTCCGTCGTCTTCCCAAACACTTTTCCAAATGTGCGCGATACAATCAATACAACAATGACCTAACTAAACCCATGCATATAGGAAATATAAATTAATCTGCAGCATTTACCTCCATATGTCTCATGTGGCTTCCTTCCTTCTGCAATGAAGCATTAAAGCGATTGATTTAACAAAAGAAGCCCACTCAAATGTATCTAACCTCACTTTTTTCACTCGTTATTGTCTAAAAAAAACATCCCGCAGGCTTCTGCAGAACAAGGAAATGGGTAGAGTCAGACATTTTTGAGTGGTTAGGAGCATTAATAGATTTGTACTTGTTATTTTCACCACTTTAAATTAGTTAATATTGCGTAAAAATAACAGACAAACTGGGGAGAGACCAATAGTATTGAATTGTGAAATGTGCTCGTCTTCTGTGGCTGACATCATCAGGTTCACACAGGTTTCGACCTAAATGTGGTTAGGTCAAATTTTGGCTGAAAATCAAATATGTCATCAGAAAACCAGCCTAAAATTAATACTGATGCTAGTTTGGGGGGATTTTTTTCTCCATTGTTTTTAAGCCCAGAACTATGGAATAAGTGCAGAACTTCGCAGCATGAGGTACTGTAGGTCCTATAATGAATTTGTGAGCCTCTCCAATCTTTCACATAGTGCAGCCAATTGACTACAGATGTGTGGGTACTAACCAAGCAAGCTCCCAACTTTGGTCTTTCATTGCATTGTAGAGAGAAAATATACAATGTATGTGGGGAGAGTGGAGACACAGTGAAGCTGCTTGTAGTTAAAATAAGCCGAAAGCATCGATTCAAAACTGCTTAACTGGCATGAGGTCAGTCAGGCAAAAAGGGCAAATGTTTTAGTGTAGGCATGGACAAGGCAAAAGAGAAAAGTCAAAAAAAGTGCAGACTAACACAAAATTGATGGTGGAAACCTAATTGCAAAATTCAAAGACAAAGATTTTTTAGGTATAATCATTGGTGAACAGACTCAGAAGCTATCTTTGCAGATATATAATCAACTCATAATTGAGGATATGTGGCTGCTGTGAATGAGCAGTGCGCTCTTCTCTCCTTCGAGACTGATTATAGTTTTCTTTTTAAGCACTTCCTATCTGCACATAAATGGATCCTTGTACAGAAAAACATAACAAACACTGATGAAAAAGCTCCCTTGTTACTCAGACTAATCAAATTTTTTATCCAAATGTTTCTATTGATGCCTGAATATCCAATAAGGAAATCCTGATGAAGTGGATTACATCTGCTGCTAACTTTTCCTGTGGTGACTAAATGAGCACTGTTATTATAAAATTCAAGGATTTCCTTGAAAGTGTTTTTTCTTTCTTTTCTTTTTGAGCCCTGTCTTTTAAATAGCAATGTTCTTATAAAATGACAAATGTGACAGTTTTCTTTCCAATAAATACTGCTACAAATACATTATGACCATGTTAGTGTGAATTGGATTTATCAGGCACTTCATCCATCAAGTCACTTTTTACCACTTATTCCATTTGGGCAAAAGGCTGACTACACCATGGACTTGTCACCAATCAATCACTGGTTTAATGCAAAAGGTAGATGAATGGGAACTTAGCACCAGGCCCATAAAAGACGGCTGTGTGAACCATTATTACCAATAAGGTATAATGACTTATATCATGTAGAACTGTGAAATGTTTCTTAAATTTTGCTTGCCTCTTGTAGTTAAATATTTGTAATCTATCATAAATATCCTTGTGTAATGCACTACCATTGTACAACACTACAAACTACAACCACAATCATAAAAAACATTATTCAATCAATAATTTTACAGTTATGAGCAAGCCTGCACACTATTAACTGAATTTAATATGACAATATGTGCTTCTTTTCATCGGCCCCCTCTTAGTCACAACCAAAGTTTAAATATTAGAATTATATGACCTGCAACACACAAATAGGCTGCATTGGATGTTAACATCCACTGTGTAACTTTCATGTCCAAATATGTGCCATGTTCTTCATGAAATGTTGCTGTTGTACGTGTACTATACGTACTAGTGCATTAAAAATATGGATCATTAGTAAAACTCTTATTTGATCGCTGTTCCCAGTTAATGATGGGACTGAGCATGATTTAGTAATCGGTCTGTGGTCTTGCGGGGGTCTCTTTCTTCATTTAATTGGGAGTTCTAATTTACTTGAAGACCATGATATTTTTTGAGTAATTACAACTTCTCCGAAGGGCTTTTCAGAACTCTGAAGTCTCTGTTCTATATGCATTATTTCTATGTTTAATTGCTGTATACATTTATGTATTAATTAAACACAACTGGTTTGCATAAAGACACATTTACACATGAAACCAGCAAAATGACCGAAAGATCAAAGGAAGAATTAAAAGTTAGTTGGCATTTTGTGGAGTGGAGTAATGCTTCAATGGTGATTATATAATACATTATGTAGGGTGTAGTCTCTTTTGCTCCAAGTCAGCTGGGATAGGCGCTATATGCAGGTCGAATAGTGCCAAAATTCAATAAATAAATAAATACTAGACCCTGTAGCCCTGAACAGAATAAGCGGTTGAAAATAATTCTATGGATAGATGTACTACCACCCAAAAAGGAAACTATTTCAAGAAAAATAACAACAGTCCAACCAAAATTACTATTACTATTAATCATTTTTGTATTGTGGCTGTGAAGTCAGGAAATACTATACGAAATTACCGGTGAGATTGTCATTGTTATCGAAGATTTTTTTTGACTAATTTTGCATTAGTATATAAACTGATATTTTCCAGCCTGGTGAACAAGCTACGTAACTTTTTCAAAACTACGTTTTAACACAGACACCTCATTCAGTTGTTTGAGCTTCATATTATCCCTACTCCTTCCTTGAAAACCACCGTCACAGCTTTTTTCTTTATGAAGCTGTTTCATTGGCGTAGTGCTATAATTGGACAGTGGTTTATAATAAGCATAAATGTGAAAGGTTTTTTTGTTGGCATCTTGCTGACACTATGCTAGTTCTTGCTCAGTGAATGTCACCAGAAGAGAGGACGAGCAAAAGGAATCCAAGAGTATGTGTGAAAAATCCAATGATGACAGTGGAAAAGGGTGGATTATTCATGAAAAGAGGGGAGGAGAGGGAGATTACAAATGTCAAGGGAGCAGAGTCGTTGAGACATGTATAAAGAATGAGGAGCGAAATGTCACCTGGGATCAAGAAATAAAATTCCACTGATGGGAAGCAGCAAGTGGAAAGAAAACTGTGCAAGAAGAAGGCACCTTCACGGGAGGTTGCAATGACGAGGTCAAAGGCAAATGGTTTGAAGAGGACAGAAGGGAATTATGGGTGAAGAGTCTGAAGAAGAGTATTACATAATTGAATAAAACATGGAATAAATGTTTTCCAGTACATCACAGCAGTCCCTAAATATGTCATAAGTTACCTGAAACACAACACCTTGTATGATGCATAATTATAAATGAACTAAAAAAAATAAATCTGATAAAAATAAACACATGGACTGAGCTCTTGTTCCGGATCCGTTTCATAGAGGAAGTTAGCTGTGAAAGGCAATTATGTAAATCCCACTGACAGTACAGGGGTTTGCTGGCTGATGATGCTCTCTCTCTCTCTCTCTCTCTCTCTCTCTCTCTCTCTCTCTCTCTCTCTCTCTCTCTCTCTCTCTCTCTCTCTCTCTCTCTCTCTCTCTCTCTCTCTCTCTCTCTCTCTATATATATATATATATATATATACATATATATATATATATATAAAATGCATCTTAAGGTAATGTGGTGAGTGGTGGAGTGGTGCCCTAACGTCCTCTATTGGCCAGCTTACTTTGATGACGACCTAGTCCATTATTGCCCAAACACATTTGCTTTTTGTGGTGGGGGTTTCCTTATTGTGTGTATTGCTACCGTAATACTTGCATGAAAATTTCAGGACGTCCACATTTGGACTGCTTCGCTCTCCCTGATTCATGTTCAATTTCACAGCATCCAAGCATGATCCTGGACCACGCTTTTTAATGCCTAGAGAAAAATGGAGAAGGAAGTAAGCCCTTTTAAAAACTATGGCTCAGCACAAAAATGCAAAGAAAAATAAAAAATAACTTCTAAATTATACTTTTGGATGAAACAGCAGCTTTTCAATTTGAGTAAATGTAAATTAATTTGTGAAACCTTGTCTGCATGATACTTGAAGGATGGTGTTGTCAACACTCCTTCTTTACATTTAATTATATTAATATGATACATGTATAATTTAAAATGCAATGGTTTATGGAGGAACAATCAGATTGGTGTGTAACATAATCAGTTAGGTGAGAAATTTAATGTCAAAAGAAACTGTAAAAAAAGTGAGTCACACTTAAATTTGAATAAGTAAGATTGGATCAATCTTTGACTTTTTTGACAGTACAAGAAAGTTAGTGCTGATTTTTTGTTTTAATTCAGCTGCCAGAAAGTAAATCAGTCCAAAATACTGTTATTCAACTATTGTTCCCTGAGGGAACTGTGTCTGTACTGCAAGTTAGTCAACCAGTCAGTTAATCAGTCCATTAAATCAGATTAGACCTGGCTAGTTAAAGAGCTGCCTTCCACACCTCATTTCTCCCTTCATACTCTTCTCATTCATTACAGGCAAACGGGGAGACACATCAAGTGCAATTGAGCTGTAAAATGAAAAGAGAGAAATCTGAGGCAATAATTTAATACTTCAGAACATTTCAAAGTCATTATCCCTTTTTCTATAACTTTGTTTCATCTTCTCTTCATAATGGCTCCTTCTTTATCATTTCCTGTCATTGGTTATTGTGCTTTTACTTTATATCCTACTTGAGCACATACATAAAAATACAATCACATGCATGCTATTAAGGGACCTTTATTATTCCTACCATTTGTAAGGATTCTTTAAATCAATGCCATCGCCCAATCGATTCAATACAGAAGCACATTCACCCAAGGTATACCATTAATTTTCAACATCAAATTCAAAAAATGTTCATCGATACAGTATATAGCCTTACCTTACATCGACCACTGATGTAGGCACGGGGTTCGTGTAATTTGTCATTTCAATCTCTACTCACTGCATTGTCTCTGACTGACAAATGAATCTTATGGCGCTATATTATCGAGGATCTCATTTGTCTTGAATTAGCTTCCTGATTGTTTTGTATTTAGTTCAAGGGAATTGTCAGCATCACTGTTTTTAGTGTCTGATCTATCGGTAGTATTTAAATACAATATATTCAGTGCCAAATTCAGACTCAGTGTATCTATCTATCTATCTATCTATCTATCTATCTATCTATCTATCTATCTATCTATCTATCTATCTATCTATCTATCTATCTATCTATCTGTTGGGTTGCCTGGTACTATACATCGCTGGCATGGATAGAGGAACAAAGGTATATTAGGTGTAGTAAATAAATAATCCGATCATTTCCTATAGAAGACACAATCTCTCACAGCGCACTAATGTGCCGCGGCAGAGTGGTAACTATGAAAGACAATTTGCAGCGGTTGCTTTGTTGCCTTTCAAGCCTGAAGTGTGTCTACAATCATTTCTGTTCATTTGTGTGTCTGATTTACTTATTTAGAAATTCAGGATGAATATATACTGCAAATCCTAATCATAACTCTTTGTACACCTTTACACTGCCACACAAAAGCACACACTCATGCATGCAATGTGCATTCACAGGCCGATGCCTATTTCATGTTTTTCCTGCATAAAGAAACTCCATTTCAACCTCTTATGTCTTGACTCACCAACTGAATACTCCAGACATGTCATAATACTCAAGCAGTTTTTTTTTCTATCCAATTTATCATGCCTCATTTCTTCCCATATTCCCCATGGGCCCTCTACAGAACTGTAACTGCCTTCACCTTGTCACACTCAAGCACAAATGTCTCCTTAAATGGAGTGTGTGAGAGTGCATGTGCGTGTGTGTACGTGTGTGTGTCAGTGTGTGTGTGTGTGCGTGTGTGTGTGTGTGTGAGTGAGAGAGAGAGCAAGAGTATGAGGGGCCATTAGGGACATTATTCAGGATTAGCTCTCACACTTACTATTCAAATGCTTTCACACACACACAAACTACTGAAAGGCTCTCATAAGGACTACTAAAACACTCTCATACGTACGAGCATTTGATTAGTTGAAATGAGAGCATTTGACTTGTGTAAATGAGAGCATTTGAGTAGTGTAAATGAAAGCATTTGAGTAGTCAATGAGAGCATTTGAGTAGTGTTAATGAGAGCAAGACTCGTATGTATGAGAGTGTTTGAGTAGTCTTCATGAGAGCCTTTCAGTAGTGTGAAAGCATTTGAATAGTAAGTGTGAGAGCTAATCCTGAATAATGTCCCTAACGGCCCCTCATACAAGAGGACTGAGATTCATGTCTTAGTCTCGGTTTTCCAAACTCAAATCACTATTTTTCCCTGTGACCTTCAGCATGCTCTTCATGTGCTTTCTACATTTTCATTTCAGTCTATAGTATTTTTTTTAATTGGAATTTTTAACTTTGCAACATAATTTGAAAGAAAAATCCCATTTGAAATTGGCCAACTTGGCTTTTTCTTGAGACATTTTGCCACAAAGAAGTTGTGCACTTTTGTGCAAGCTTGCATTTGCATTTCTTTTCAGTGCAAAAGTTCAGTGACGCTTTAGTGTGTAGAACAATGTTGAACATAAATACAGCAGCTTGCCCAAACACCCACTTGCATTTGAACTTTTATTGTACACATAAAATGTGGCCATTCATATGTTGCGCTTTAAGTTTTTATGACATGACCCAGCCAGCAGTCCGACTCACTCTTGACTTAATCCCTTTCTCTATGCTACTTTAACTCCACTTAATGCAAAACTTGTGTGCGTGCGTGCGTGTGTGAGTGTGTCAAACTTGGATTTGGTTAATTTCGCGTTTGCTCCATAATCCTTGTTTGCCTTTTTTTTTTTTTCGAAATTACAATACATTTTCAGAGATTCCTGCACTCCTGCTTTGCCTCCCTGCGTCCCTACACGTGGGTCCGCCTTTTTTGTCTTGCCACCAAAACCACGAACCGTGACACATATGCATGAATTGTTTTGTTATGACAGCTTTCGACAGTATACTGTAGATGTCTTGGCCACTACTGTGCCAAAACTAAATACCTGCATCAGAGTGCTTTTTGAGCCCTATAACCTTCACACTGCCCTATTATTGTTATAAATACTTATTTTAAAACCATTAAAGTATACCTTGGTCTTCAGTTTTGCTAATTGGCGTAACAATGTTACTGTCATAACTGGCACCATACAAATAAAATTGCTTTGAATATGGCTCGCCGTCATATTTTTAACATGAACATTAGTCATCGTTCCTTTCTGCTGTGTTGCTGCAGTATACAGGGGGTCCTCGGTTTACAAAGTTTCGTTCCTACAGCGGCGCCGTAACGCGAATTTGTGCGCAAGTCAGAATACGTCACAGTCAATCACTAATCCATGCTAATGCAGTAAAGTCATAGAGTAAATATTTGAATTAAAAATGGTAAGTGCTATATTATTACAATCAAAAAAGTTATATTTTTACATCACCCACCATTTGTAATCTCAAAATGTCGAGGGTCTTTGTATATCGAGGACCCCTTGTAGTTTTTTTGTCCTAAAACTGCTCTCCCACTCCACCTGAGACTCTTATTTTTTCATCACATTCTATGCTTATTACGTTCAGATGTGTTTAATAAAACAGAAATGAAAAATATATATATTGAACTGGCCACAGAAGAGCTCATGAGAGAAAAAATATAAGCAAGGTAAAATGAAGACTTTTTTGTTTGTGCTCTGGGGGCTGAAGATGCACACACAGCAGTACACACAGACACAACATAGCATTACATCAGCTTTATAAGGTGCTACTGTGTATTATGTGTGTGTTTTAGTCATTCTGTGGTCAAGTCAAGGGGGATATGAGAAAGGGAGAGACTAATTTGCAGTCTTTATGATCAAATCCCAAAGGTCACATTGTTACCCTTTCAATTTGCCTTTCAAATATCGCGTTTTATGATGAAAATAAAAAAAAAAGGGCAAATAAGAAATTGGAAGTCAGTGAAAACAGAAATGGTATAAACTTTAATATTAGAAATGGAGCTGAAGTAGATTCAATGTTATTTTGTTATTTTTTTTCTCAGTTACAAGGCTTTAGGACAGGGAGCTCCCGCTGTCATATTTTGTAGTTATTATATGCAGAGCAGGATTGCTTATGATTAAAATATATTTTTTCCAACACCCAATTTCAACTAATGTATAACACAATTCTCTTTTAAATTTTAACTCTACTCATTTGCATCGATGCCTGCTTGTCATAACAGCCTCAACCAATGTATTTCTCAAACGTATCATTGTTTATATTTTTTTCCAATGTACTGCTCTTCCCTAGACAAAAAAAACCATATTATTTTATGATTAAAAGTAGCAATAAGGTCACTGTTCTTTCATTTACAGGGTGTCTTTATTTTTGTTTAGTTTTTTTGCTTTAAGTTTACAAATAGTGCACAAGAACTAGGTTCAGTGTACAAGCCAACCATCGGAGTAAAGCTAAGTAATTTTTCTCTTTTCTTTGGTGACTGTTCATTTGATTGATTTACATTTATGGCCAAGAAATGTTTTCATACAAATATTATACACAAACCTCCTATTGTTAAGACTTTACGGCTGCAGTAGCATAGGTTAGTGTCAGAAACCATGTGCCAGCATATTGGATTTATATGGTGGAACAGTTTTGCTGTGCAAATGGCAAGTTTGATATACTTCCTCTGTGATATTTGCTTTGTAATACGGAGTCAGACCAACCCATAATCTTTTTGTTATAGTTTTAACCCTCCCGTGCTTTAAACACATATAAACGTATTAAGGCATACTTTTTAAACACATCAACGTATTTGAACACAACAACAAAATGTTTATTGCAAGCATAAAATGTAAAGAAAATACTGTATGTACTGTGCGTGTATGTACAACCAACATACACAGGGCTGAACGACATGTACAAAATTTTATATCTCGATATTCATGGCATATCTCTCTCGACATCGATACAATACGAAAGGATTATGGGTTCAGTAAAAACTAAGCTTTTTAAATATATATATATATATATATATATATATATATATATAATACAAAATGAAATGGAACGTGCAGTTTCATCGGTTAGAAGTCACTGTCAGTCATCCACCTTAACATAAGGTAACATAAATAAAATAAAAATCTAACATTTTACTGCAGCTCTGCTATAAAAATAACAAATACTGTATATATTGCATGTCTGGCTTCAGAGAGGCAGGACCTCTCACAATTTATGATGTTGCTCAGTGTACCACAAACATTGTTCGTGTTGTTTCACGTGGTGGAACATAACATGTATGTTGAGCTGCCTTGCTTTGTCGCAATTTTTGCTACGCTCAACCGGCACAACACCTCACTCGAGTTTAGAGCCTCTTTTCTTTTTTTTATCCAAAATACTTCCAAATAATGGCGGATGACTTAACAGTATATCATTGATATCACTGATTTTGCAATATTAATATCTTGTATTTCATATCTAGTTATCGATATGATAACGAATATTGTTTAGCCCTTGTGTACATGCATGGGCCTTGAAGAGGTGGGGCCTGGTGTGTTGGCGTGTGATGTCAGCGAATCTGCGTGTGAGTTTTCTTTAACTTAAATTTAGCTTTATCTTTGACAGGACAGCGGTCAGAGATAAACCTGATATCTTGCCGTGAAATGCTATTCGTGAGAGAAATAGCAAAAACCAGAGGCTGACACAGACTGTCAAACCATAACAATGTTTTTCAGAGTAGTAAGAGTCATAGGCTGAAAGAAGACAACTCACTGGAGTTTGTTTTGCGTCCCACTGATGCACTTTTACACTATTGAGTCTTATACCAATGTGTGTTTATCTTTAAGAAATGTATCACTGGTAAACGTATCCAATGTCAGAATCCATTGCTTAAATTTGTATCCCCTAAACTGGTCAGGCTAAGCTGATGTGTAAGCAGCTACTTTTACCCTCTGTGTAAACGCAGTTTGGAAACATACCCACAAATATATGTACAAGCGCACACACAATGCTACAGGAACTGCACAGCGGTACCAACGAGGGAGTCATTATGTAATGTGCAGTCTTCAGTCTTCCCTGGAGCGACTTGAAACATAATTGATAGAGCAAAGGAGCTCACTGGCTCAGCTAGGGGATCCTAAATCGCAAGATACATCACCACAACTTGAGGCAAACTCTGGAACACTAAGCGTTTAAATTACTTGAAGGTGTGGACTACAAGATCAGAAAGACTGCCTGAAAAAATGGAAAATCAACAAGGGATACATTTTCATCCTTGCAGTAGCATTTGTGTATATAAAACCTACTAAAGAACAAAATGTGTATCATATCAACATATACAAAAACACAACTCTCAGTCTTAGTTTTACACCTATTAATTTACAGTTTAACTTTTTGAAGTGAATAGCAATAAATTGAGAGGACACCAACGCCTAGTCACATCTGCAAAATGTTCCGGTTGTAAAAAGAACATTTTCATTGAACTGAAAAACTCAATCCCAGTTTAAAGCACATTTTGAAATTGTCTCGGGCAGCATCTTTTGTAATAGTAACCCTCCAGCTTTTTGCTACAAGCACTGAATTATGAATAAGCAGCCTTCAACATTAGCTTTGGAAGGTACAGAATTACTTTTTCAATATTTTTGGCTCTCTTTTGTAATAGTAATGCAGAAATGACCAGTAATATATTTTCATCCATCAATTATCTGAGCCGCTTATCCTCACAAGGGTGACGGGAGCGCTGGAGCCTATCCCAACTATCATCGAGTAGGAGGTGGGGCACACCCTGAACTGGTTGCCAGCCAATCGCAGGGGACATACAAACAAACAACCATTCACACTCACGTTCACACCTACGGGCAATTTAGAGTTGTCAATCAACCTACCATGCATGTTTTGGGGTTGTGGGAGGAAACCGAAGTGCCCGGAGAAAACCCACGCAGGCACGGGGAGAACATGCAAACTCCACACAGGCGGGGCCGGGGATTGAATCCTGGTCCTCAGAACTGTGAGGCAGATGCTCTAACCAGTTGTCCACTGTGCCGCAATATAAATATATATTTTTCATTTTTTTTTTTTTTTGCTATTTGGCAAGAAGGACAAAAATATTCATTTGGTGTGTTAGCATTACAGCTAGCTGGCATCCAAGCTAATGTTCCAGTTAAGCATATCCATTTTCTGAGCCGCTTCTCCTCACTAGGGTCGCGGGCGTGCTGGAGCCCATCCCAGCTATCATCGAGCAGGAGGCAGGGTACACCCTGAACTGGTTGCCAGCCAATCGCAGGGCACATACAAAGAAACAACCATTCGCACTCACAGTCACACCTACGGGCAATTTAGAGTCTCCAATTAATGCATGTTTTTGGGATGTGACGTGCCTTTGCTGTCATACAATGCCGGTTTATATGCAGCAATTAGTATTCACCACGATAACTATGATCTTTGAACTCTTCATAGCTGCAGGGAAAGCCCTGGAGGCAAATTATTGGCTACTTGTCCTTGATGTGTAGAATTTACTTTTTGGTTACAGTTTTTTTCCCCCCTCCATCTCTAACAACTGCTGTTGGACTACTGAAAGGCTAAATGTTTTTTTTTGGGAAAAAAAAAGTTGGTTGCAAAAAAAAAAGATTTGACAACTACATGGCCAAGCACGGCAAACTAATTTCAACAGCATCAAGGGAATTACAAAGAGCCCGACAAAGTCGAAAAGTGAAAGAGACAGGAAGGGAGTTTCTTTCCAAAGACATAAAAATGATATATTAAAAAAAATAAGCGAGCAGACCAGCATTGTGAGCCAAGGTCAGATTTAGTCAGAATGCGTCAGTGTTCCAATGTCACTGATCTGTGGTACTCTTAACACTATTTCACAAACTGTATTCATCAATGTAAATGGGGGAAAAAAGAGCCAGTCAAGAATTATAGCAACACATTTATTTAAGAACATTGCAGGGTCAGGGAAAAGGCATATTTTCTTTCTTGCAGCAGCTGCAAACATCCCCAGTAAAAATGGTGTTAACCAGAAAAAATGTCAGCTACATTGGCAGCATGAATTATTTGTAATGAAGTGTTACCATAACACAAAATCTTACCAGTTTTATTTTTTGGAATGTACAGGCAATTAAAAATCAAAAAGAGGTGATCAACATCCCTGTCTAACAGAAATGTTGCTAATTTGGTGTCGGTGTCGCATCCTCTTAGCTGCCTGAGGTTCCTTTGCACTGCTTGTTTGCTAGTTCGGAGGTGGATATTCCATCATTGTTTTTGCAAAGCTCCTGAAGCCCAAGGTAACAGGTCACTCTGAGGTTGCGAGGGTGTGCCCGTTAATGCACGACCAACGATTGAGACCTTGTTAGTCACACCATCCGTGTCTAATTGTTTTTTTGGTTTTTTTCTCAGGCATGGTGGTTTCTTAAAAGTCAAATTAGAGGTTCCAGATAGGGCCAGAAAGGACTGAACCTCTTACTCATGTGCTACTCTCAGGTCATACTGACAGTTTTAACAAATGTGACAAAACTAATTTCATTATATATTATTTTTTACTTCCGCTTTAATATGTAGAGTTGTGATATTTGTGCTTTGATGGAATTTTATTACTAAAAGAGTACAATTCAAATTGAATAAAGTTGCAAGGTCAAGCATGACTAAGCTAAAGGGACACCTCTGCCAAGTTCTGTGTACCACCCCAGGATATGATGCTTTATTGATGAAAATCACCGGTCAGGACGATTACATTTTTAAGTTAAAAAAAAACAAACATTATTCTCTACTCAGCCAATTATACTCTAAAATTCCTCTTTGTGTTGTACAATCCTGAGAGCGGGTTTTGCTCATTTAAATGAGCGCCATGCAAACGAAAATCACAAGGTTGGGAGGTCACTGAACTCACTAATGAGGTGACATCTCTTTTGCGGTACCTTAAGAAAAAAGCCATTAACCTAAATTAATACTCTTTCGTTATAATCTGCAAATCATTCACCCTTGGCAGCTTTTTCTTAGGAATGTAATTAATCCTACAGCTTGGAACTGGAGAAATGAATAAAATGAGTTGACATTTTGGAAAACAGGTTACAGACTTGCAGCACAGTGGGTGACTGGTTAGAGCGTCTGCCTCACAGTTCTGAGGACCCGGGTTCAATCCCCGGCCCTGCCTGTGAGGCGTTTGCATGTTCTCCCCATGCCTGCGTGGGTTTTCTCCGGGCACTCTGGTTTCCTCCCACCTCCCAAAAACATGTATGAATTGGAGACTCTAAATTGCCCATAGGTGTGAATGTGAGTGCGAATGGTTGTTTGTTTGTGTGCCCTGCGATTGGCTGGCAACCAGTTCAGGGTGTACCCCACCTCCTGCCCGATGATAGCTGGCATAGGCTCCAGCACGCCTGCGACCCTAGTGAGGAGAAGTTTGCTCAGAAAATGGATGGAAGGTTACAGACTGTAAATATTAATAACGGAGCATAGGGTGCAGCATTTGCCTTTTGGAGAATAGCCAGAGAACACCATTTGTTGTGAGAATATTTTACAGTATATACTAATATAACAAATACAGTACTGACAAACACCAATAATTGTCTGGAATGCAGTATTTAACACAACTCACCAGAAACATACTATTGTTCCCAGTGACTTAGTACAGGGGTAGCAAAATAATCTTAGATAATGGGCCACGTGATGCTTTCACCAAGTCTAAAAAGACAAATCCTTACTTAATCACATGTAGCAGCCCCTTCTGGTAAATATCCATTATGGAACCAGGAAAGAACCTAGTTCATAGTGATGATCCATCAATTTCCAATAGCACTTGTCTTCATTAGCCTTACAAGAGAGCTGGAGCCTATTCCAGATGAGAGGTGTGATCAAAGTGACTAATCTCACATTCTGAAATGTTGATATTTTTAATATTATTTTCAATATATACAGTAAAATGATCGCAAAATATATGAAGGACAAAGCACAGCTCTGTACTTTACAGCCAATCTCCACCTCACTTTAAAATCTACTTGGAATTAAGCTATTTAGCTATGAGAAGATAAGGAAATTTTAAAAAGTCTCACGAAGCAACATTTCTTAATTACTTGAGACCTATTACTGTGGACTTAGTAGAGCCCCATACTCAACAGAGCATAGGACCTTGTAAATGATGCTTCAGCAATTGGCTCAGTGAGGAATGACTACAGTTACTTTGAACCCTAAAGTGTTCAGAGTAAATAAATGCTTCAAGAAAAAAGAAAGAAGTGAAGAAAGAGTAGAAAAGTCATGCCTGTGCCTCGGGTAAGTTATGGCTATTTATGTAGTATTAATCAGTGTAGAGTATAAAGAACTGATGTGCATGGATCTAAAAGACAGGAAGAAAAATTGACCAGCGAGAAGTCTGTTGTGTTGTACCCTGGGGTATATTACATGGGGAGCCGTAATAATCAATAAATATGCTGCAGGCGAGGGACACAAGCAGCAGGGGTTCATTCAGGGCCACAGTGTGTTTCTGTACTACTCTATCCCATGGCAAAGTACAAAGGTGTGATACATTGGCTTCACTGTAAGAAGGCAGTATAATGCAAGGCTGTTTAATATGAGATGTGCTTGTATATTTTATAGTACCATATTGCGATATTTGGTTTTATTTTTCTTGGGGCGTACAGCTTGTCACCTCTACAAAACACAATCTAGTTAATATATGAAATAGATTGCGTGGGAGTGGATTAGAAGGGTTGCGCCACCATGTTCATTATATACTTTTACAAAGTGCTCAAGTTTCGAGGGGGTGGGGTGGGGGGGGGGGGGGGGGGGATAGTCACTGAGCACACCAAAAATAATGTATCTTCTGAAATCTGAAATAACTTGGCATATGTTTTTTTTTTACATGAACATTTCTTTGAGTTGCGTTATGATGGCACTACAAAGTTTTTGTACGCAAGTCGGAACATATTCGCTATCACTGACCTATGCTAACCCATGCTAACGCAGTAGTAAAACCATAATTACAATAAATATTTAGGTGAAAAACACTTCTAGGTCATACATATAAAATAATCTAGGAAAATAGCAAATCAACAAAAAAGGACAATTCCTTACCTTTACTCCTGTGATTGGCTTGAACATTAGAAGGAGTGCAAACTAGTTTGTTTCTACGAAACATCGTAGGATAGGAAACCAAGGTCCCCCTTGTAATCATAATTATAAATCATTACGTTATTTTTAGACAAAATAATTGGTTTCTAAGTTGTTTGGTCAAAGTCTGTTCAAGTCAATGGGTTCAAGAGAACAGTTGGAGCCAGGATTCAAACCGGCAACCCTTTGGTCAATGGACAACCCTCTTAACTAAACTGAGCCACAGCTGCCAGTAGAATATTATTTAAAAATCTATTACACACAGAAATGAATTGTAACAAAACAAATGCTTAAATAAATGGGATGTAGCCGAAAGCAACGGCAAATGACAAACTGCATTACTGGATGGCTTGGGTTTGTCTTTGGAGTTTCCACTGTAATTTAAGAATGGAAATAAACCAGTTCAGAGGATATGCATAACACAGAATTTCTCAATTTAGTCATTACATTTGCAAAGAATGTTTCAAATTGAGTCATTTTATTCTATTTGCAGTTGTTTTTCTTTTACTGTGCTTGCGTTTCACTGCCCCCCTTTCGTCCTTCTCTTGCACTTGTTCGTCAACATTAAGACACATGAGGCACACAAGGGGATGCAATGTTCATCTCTCACTGAATTACACATTCAAAGCTACAAATCTTAGCAAACATTATATTGATGCACTCTAAATTGCCCATAGGTGTGCATGTGAGTGAATGATTATTTCTCTATACGTGCCATGTGATCGGCTGGCAACCGCTTCAGGATGTACCCCGCCTCTCGGCCAGTGTCAGCTGAGATAGGCGCCAGTACACCCACGATCCCAGTGAGGATAAGCGGTATGGAAAATGGATGGATGGATGGATTTTCAAATGAAAAGTTGGTGCCTGCAGTCTAATGTTATTGCCTTCGATGCATTAATTGTATTTGCTTCCATTAAGTTACAATTCGTGATTGCACTTTGTAATAGCATGGGTATAAAATTCAGGTTAGTGTTTTTGTGTTGTTGTTTTTAGCTTTTAAGCGCAAGACCTTTTTTCCAAGATGCTGTGTTATTGAAAATAAACGGCTTTTAGAATCTGTCTTGACTCATGCTATGAGATTCTTAACAACAGCTGTTGATGTTTTGTTGGCCATTTTTGTGTTCTAGACTAGAGTAACCATCTAAAAGTCCAATGTATTACACGAAAACAATGGAATCAAAACTAATGTTTTATGTATGATCAGATCAAACCGTCCAGAAATCTGAAACTGGATCTAGTTCAGTGGAGTAGGAATATTTTGTCATTTTTGGAAGTTAGAACCTTGTCTTATCATTTCAGTGATGTGGTGAGACAATTGTGTTGACAGGTTCTGAGCAAACAAATGCAGTATGCTATATTAAGAGTTAAAATGACATAGGTTTAAAAAGTCAAACCACACTTATTATGTGTTTAAGAATTATTCATTCTATGTTCTTATTCTTATCTACATAAATTTGGTTGAAAGGTTTGGGATGATGAATATAAGGGATATTTTGCCTCAAATAAAAACAACTTGACAATCCTAAAATAACTGATATATACTTTATGTACATACTGAGTATGTAATACTTAATACCACTGACAAATAAGAGTATGTCCTTGCCATCTTTAATAAGGGGGAACAACTTTTATTGAAGAGTAGGACCATACATGAACTGCTTTTATAATACACATTTTTGTTATTTTACTTTTTTGGGCAAAATATTAGTTCTTCACTGTAGTAACAAACCTTTACTGAGTCTGCCATTAAATGAAACATTCCACCAAAGAGGTCAGTTGTTGCGATGGTTTCTATTTCCTTCAGCCCTGGAGAAATTTGGATGAAGACACTGTATCATGTTTAAGTGAAATCATAGACATTTCTTGCCCTGGGCATTGTCTGGATGCAGTGGGCATAAATATTTCATACTCACTCTTTTTGGAATGACACTAGTGCTCCAAGGAACTTCTGAAAACAGCTTTTATAACATCTTGCACTTGTTGGTCAAAACAACCCTTGGGCCAAAAAGTAGTCTGTGTAAACCCTTTCAATGTGACGTTGGGTTACTTTCAGGGTCCATATTTCCTCTCATTGCCTGTATTTGCCAATGGAATGAGACACATTAATAATAAAATGTGAAGTGAGATTAATAACATAATAATATTAAATCAAAGGCAGGAGTGTGGATAAGTGCAGCAGTTTGTCAGCTCCAGGTGACAAGCGTATGACTAATTACTTTGTCTTTAATAGATATGTGTGATCAATAGACTTCAGTCCAACCCTCACAAGATTGAGCGTTACAACCATAACAATTAAACTGCAGCTAAAGCTGCTAAAGAAAGCAGACAGCAGAAGTAAAACACACACCGGTGGCAGACGAGTTGCTGGAACCCAGCTTGTTAATCAGGCCAAATTAATATGAGGTGTGTCAGGAAAGTTCCAGGACTGGCGTCACAGGAGATATACAGTCATCTCAAATCAAAAATATAAACTAAAAAAAGTTTTGGGCCAAATGATCAAGCGGCATGTTTACAGAGAGAACCTGCGGCGTTTAAGCCGTTCAGTGCGCGAGAAGAGGCGACCGTTGGCTGCTTTACCATGACAACGCGCCTGCTCACAATATCCCGGGCATCAGACAGTTCTTGCCCAAGAATTCGCTGTCATTAACATAGTGGATATCTGCAATTGAATTGTGGACGTCTGTGATGACAAACCCCGTACACATGAATGGCAAAAGTGGCCTAGGCGAAAAAACATTGCAGATATCTGAAATGTAGAAATGTGGATATGAGGAATGTAGCTGGGGAAATCTGAAATGGTCTTTCTGAAAAGAAATCCATATACTGTATCTGCAACACATACCCAGTCTAGCTGTTCAATGTTGAAAGGGCTACATTTATATCGACACATTTCTTCCCAAATTTAATCCATGAACAAGAAATTGTGCCATTTTCATCTCTCTTACAGTTTTGCTAGCACGACCGGGGGTGCGCACTTAGTTGTTCTACTTTAGATTGAAGCATACAGTACGTTGATACATACATTTGCAGTCACGCTTCATGCTCATGCTGTGGCCGACATTCAGGAAGAGGAAGTCCAAACATGGGTATCGTATAACAGTCCCTTAAATGACATTTACTCGAGCGTGTTGTTGGTCAGGTGACCATATAAGCCATGTTTTTGATTTAGTAACATGTTTTTCCATTTTGGGGGGACTGGACAATGCTAAAAATAAAAATATAATTATCAAATTGAATGCCCAGTGGGCAGGACTAAAAGTATATCAGGGGACATTTTGAAATTTTTCATTGAGAACTGTGGGGTGTGATAAGTTGGAAGGAACAGTAAGTGAAAAAGTGAATCATTTCTCGTTGGCATTTGTCTGACTGAATGGGAAATTGGTGTTAAACTCCATTCAGTATTTTTGTGTTTTTTTTCTACAACACAATATATTTTTGACTTTTTGCTGTATTTTTCCATTTTTTGGTAAATATTCACTCTGTTGCATTTTGGGAGGCCAACATCATAAATTACGCATTACCTGTGCTAAATTTTGACTACAGCAGTTGCTTTTGAGAAGTTTAAAAAGAACCCTGCATCAAGATCTTTTTAAAGTTCATATTAGGTGAACCAATTCAAATGACTGCTGGCAAGAAAATAAAGCAAAAATAAAATGTTTAAAAAAATATTTGATTACACTAGCACAGTTTTCAATATCATGCAATGATGGAAATAACTCCATGCGGTCTTTTATGTGTGACCAATAATAATAATAATATGCAAAAGAAATCTAATTAAAAGTTAGCCTGAGATGTGAATTGGATCCTTTTTAACAAAAGAGTCCCTCAGGTCTAAACCTCGTTTTCTCTGCTTCAATGGAAAAATAATAATGGATCTAGAATTAATGCAAATATACTGGTATTTCTCCCTGATACACTTTCGGAATGAACCTTGTGAACTCCCTCTCTGCGTACTATGCAGTATACGTTAGCTTGACAAAAAAAACCACAACATTAAACATCAATTTCAAACTGGTCTTTGTTGCAAATCAACAAAGCACTGTACTGATGAAGATTACCTTCTGCTGCTTATTGAATCATTCATTTCCCAGTGAATTAGTGCATGTTATTTTCCTTGCTCTCTGCATGTTCTGTACACTTCCCAAGTAGTTAATTCCAGATTAATGTAGACCACATATGACCCCACACGCTACTGTCTGAGCAACATTAGTTTCAAGTGGAAGTTGAGTGTATTCGGTGAATAAGAGTCTTAAATTAGCACCATCATGCACTATATTTTCTGCAAATGAATCCTGTGACCCACAGAAGGAAAATAGCACAAGCACTCACTTGGGACTAAATGTTTCATGTACCATATGTACAGTACAGGCTGTGTGTGTGGGTGGGCTTGCGTATCCACACCTTACATCAACAAATAGGGAGATTTTACACCATACCACACTCAAATCTACAGATATCTTCAAAATTGATGCTGTAATTTCATGATACATTGCGTCTATAATCAGAGGTGGGTAGAGTAGCCAATAATTGTACTCAAGTAAGAGCACTGTTACTTTAGAATAATATTCCGTAGGTAAAAGTAAAAATGAGTCCCCCAAATAATTATTTGATTAAGAATAAATATTCAGTGAGTAACTCCTCATTTATTTTGAATGGCAAATCAACAAAAATATAAAATATGATGATGCATATTCAAATATTGTCCAACAGTATCACTTAGAAACACTAATATATGTTTTATTTCATAAAATAGCATGAAATAAGGCAAATTTAGCCACAATAAATGGTCGTAAATTAACTTTCTTGGTTTACAGCACAACAGGCTCCATCCATTTTCTATACCGCTTATCCTCACTAGGGTTGCGGGTGTGCTGGCGCCTATCTCAGCTGACTTTGGGAAAGAGGCGGGGTAGACCCTGAACTGGTCGCCAGCGAATCACAGGGCAGCTCCCCAGGCAGAGATGAGTAATTATACTGTCCATCCATCCATCCATCCATCCATTTTCTGAGCCGCTTCTCCTCACTAGGGTCGCGGGCGTGCTGGAGCTTATCCCAGCTATCATCGGGCAGAAGGCGGGGTACACCCTGAACTGGTTGCCAGCCAATCGCAGGGCACATATAAACAAACAACCATTCGCACTCACATTCACACCTACGGGCAATTTAGAGTTGCCACTCAACCTACCATGTATGTTTTGGGGATGTGGGAGGAAACCGAAGTGCCCGGAGAAAACCCACGCAGGCACGGGGAGAACATGCAAACTCCACACAGGCGGGGCCGGGGATTGAACCCCGCTCCTCAGAACTGTGAGGCAGACGCTCTAACCAGTCGCTCACCGTGCCGCCATTTCTGTTTAATTACTCAAAAACAATTCGCATTTTGCCAGCTTACATCTATATCTTCTGTGCTGCGCATACATTGTAGATTGATTTTCTCCTCTGCTTCTTTTAAATGTACTCAAACCTTTCTACAGTGAGGAAAAGCAACAACGGGTCTGAGTGGGTCGGATGAACTGCATTTGGCATTCATGTGCTGTGTTTGACCTCCCGGTTTTATTCCACAGAGCATTAAACTTTTGCAAAGACAGACCGAGACAGGATTTTGTATGTTTCTCAAGTTACAAGCAGATTTGTTTATTTTTATTTTAAGGCAGACACAGATCACAGCGCATGACATACAGTAACTGTTCTTTTTTTAATTCATTTTGAAAAGCTTCTGTGTGGAGCTGTGCGGGCATGTGACTGCTTGGCTCCATTTTATTGGTCAAATGGAGTTCAGCGTCACTAGAAGTTACGTTGGACAGATGAAACAGTGTCATGTGTTCTATGACGAACCAAAACAGATCACAGAAGGAGCAATGAATACCTGTAGATACTCATACAAGTAGCGAGCGGAAATTTAGCTCAATGTAATGTAATAAAAGTAGTGTACTAGTAGTAGTAGTAGTGTTAATACTCGGGTAAAAGTAAAACGTATATTCCATTAAAAGTATTCTTACAAGTACAATTTGTCCAAAAAGTTACGTGACTCAATGTAAAAAATAAAGACACGATAAACCTTACATTAAAAAAGAGTTTGCATGTATTTATTTTCAGGATTCCAAACAAAACTTTCTCAATAATGAAGAGTCAGAATGCTGTTGACTCAAACCGACCTTTAGACTGCTGGCACCACCTTCTCCTTCTTTTGTGTCAAATTGACCGACCCTAGAGCTATTCAGCCTAATGCCTAAGACTGTGTATTACATCTGTGACCCAAAGAACCTCCTCACGCCGCTAAAATATCTTACCACAATGAAACTTGAAACTTCATGGTTATGAATAACTTTGACCGTTCATAATTGTAGTATGTGAAGGATCCCTGTTGGGATATACAGTATTTTGGTCATTTACGACCATGCTTTTCTTGTTATTAATGCAGTACCTCAAGGGTACAAAAGGATAGGTAAATAAAGGACAAAACAGTCTTTTCATGTATCATGTAGATGATGGGCATAAAAATCTCAAGGAATTAATAACTTTAACAGTACAGTATATTGATCATGAAGGTCAGGTCGTTGCTATTCATTATTATACAGTATCTGAGACATGATAAGGATTCTAAGAAGACGAAAGGTACATGATCAACGGAAGAGAAAGTATCACTTTGGAAGTCATTACAGACATGCTGCAGAAGATTGAGGTAGGGGTTAATTTGATTTTGGGCCCTTGCTGTGGTCACCCCTCCATTCAGTTCAGTAGAAAGTTGTATAAAGTGACCCAGCGTTCCCAGTGTAGTAAATTCACTCTAAGTATTGTACCTGGAAATCACATACAGTAGATGTTGGAGTATTGTATTTTGTCAGAGATATGCCATTTGTAGCACAAACTCAAACATTTGAACGTTATTTCCGTGTGTTGTTCCCATATTGATTTAATTTGTGAGGCCAGACAACAACGTTGTGAAGAGTGAGTAACTTTTCATTTCGAGAATTTTTTTTGCCCAAAAGACTGGGTTTGTGTTCCCTTCATTTTGAGTTAATTCTTGCTGTCCACTTAGTATTAAGCTCTCTGTGAATCATTTGTTTGCTTTAGGGTTGGGGTTAGGGTTAAATTTGCGATCTCTCTCCTGTTCTACCTCCTCATTAAGTTTTTTCATAAATTAAAACCTTGCTTACAAATCATCTGGCCTTGTCTGTCTGAGAGTCATACAATGCCATTATCTTAAAGTAATTGCAGGCAATTAGACGTTATTGCTCTATTAAGAGTTCTCATCTCCCTGCTCTCATGAAGACAGATTACACACACATTCACACTATGTCGTCACGTTGATAAATCATGTCAGAGAAACAACACAAGGGAATTAAAAGTCGCTGTGAAATAATGTGTACAAAAACTCCTGGCCCAATTCTCTTTTATTAGTTTTTAGCATCACCTAGTAAACACTGTTAGCATGCTCGCATTGTATTCATTCTCAGTAGAAACAGCACACTTGACACATGAACAAAATTGATGGAACCCTTCTGTTTAAGAAAGAAAAAAAAAACAGTGGTCAACAGTGGTCACCTAGCATTGGTATACTGTGCTTGCCAGCTCGCTGCAATGTTCATGTAAGCATTCTAGCTATTTCAGTAGGCTTTAGCGCTATAGCTGTAACAGTATGACCACATATTGACAGTGTTCTCTGCTCTACACCCTCAGGAAGGGTGCACACTATCTGGGTTATGTATTCAAATTCAGATTCAAACAACTTGATTTATGTATGGACGAGTGATGCACCAAATGAAAATTCTTGTCCGAAACCAAATATGAGGAACCCTAGGCCAAAAATCCAAGGCCGAAACATTGAAAGAAATTACTATGCCAATTATTGGTAAAATTACATTTACAGCTATGACTGCAGAGCTATCAACCTTTAGAAAGTCACTTCCAGAACAATTTGAACATGTTTTAAATTATGTTGAGAACATTACCGCGGGACAGTTATTGCAGTATATTATGTAATAGGATCAAAAATAATTCCGCATACTGTTCAATCATACAACATAAGTATTATTCTGTAATCATAATTGCTAACAAATATTAACATGCTCGTAACGTTTCATCTGAAAGAGCTGTGGGTGATAATAATACCTACACTAAGAACAATGACCAATTAATACCAAATTACCACCTAACATTCACGTAACCACTTAATTTGTCATCAATTGGCTACAATATCGATGTGTAACAGTTTTAATGGACTAAGATTGCTTGTTTGAAAGAATCTTGCAGACTGGTTTGCACACATTTCTTTCAGCACGTTTGTCTGTCCGTCTCATCGGCTGTTTGTGTGATTGGTCATCTGCGCGGTGACTGTTCGTGATCCTTTCAGGCTCAGCTCAGAAAAGAAGGATTACAATGTTAAAAGGAATTGTATTGTTTTAATGACTGTAAAAGGGGGACAGATGGGACAGATTCAGAAAGTGGCCGCTGTCCACGCACCCTTTCTGCACCAGTGGAAATGTCTGTGCACACAGATTAATATGAGTCCGTTAAAATCCACGTTTTTTAGTTTCTCCCCTGCACAGCTTATAATGACAAATTTTCATGATGACCATTGGTTCCATGAGTGTGTTCAGTCAAGCCAGTGAATAAATTATTCGATTTAGTTGTGGGTGCAGAAAATGGTGCTTTGAGGGTGATCACACGTTTGGTATAGTCGAAGTGTAATTAAAGGTTAGCGCTGTGCATTCTGCAATCTTTCTAAATACCTTTTTTCTTTGCCGTGTATTGAATCTGTCCTTGTACTGTATACTTCTATTTTAATCAAAATATCAAAATGTGGATGAGTAATTTTGGGAGGTGTTAATTTGGCAAGTGGTTTTGATTCGGTCAAAAAACAAACAAAATACTCTGGGTGTTACAAAGGCAGAATGCTTCTCTGATGATGACAAAGTAGTATTCTTATTAAAAATTTGCTTTCAAATCAAAGGTTATCTTTTCATATACACTAGGGTTGAATCACACTAATCAGTTACGAGGAGTGAAAATAGCTAGATTTTTATTTCCACTCAGTACTGCTGTGGATAGGTACATTCGTTACTTCTGACATTTCGGTTAGAATTAACAGTAGTGGTTGTATCCTTGTGCTGTTGAAACAAAGTAAAGACCTTTTTAAAATCGTCCCTGTTTCTTAACTATGGTCATGTGACCTATTGGCAGCGTTCAAAATGAATTAATTGGATCCTAAACCGTTGTATATTTAATTTTTACTTCCTACCATATGGCACATGCTTTGAATTTCAACTTCTAAAATGGGTTTGTTGTGAGTCCAATCACACCATATTCTAAGTGTTGATTCTGTATGTTTATAGCTACAAACATATTAATGCAAATTGAAAGCAGAAATGATACACTTTAAAGCCATATACCTACTCTATACAATTACACTGCCCTATGTTTCTACTTTTATTACAATTGAAGTGTTTTTGCCTGTTTCCCATTTTTACTCATCGATACATGGTGATAAGCATCCTAATCTGCTTTGCATGTTAAAACTCATATTTAAAACATACATGTACAATATATTGGTGTGTAAGTGACAACACATCAAGGACGGAGACTGCTTCAAATGGTTTAGTTGATTGTATCATTGGTAGTGAATGGAGGCAGACTATACCATGGAATGAGATTTCATACGAGATCTGTATCAAACCTTCTTCCTTTAAAAAGATAATAATGCTGAAGCATGATTGAGTTCATCAGAAAGGAATTAAATACCAAGCAGGCTATGTTTACGAGCATCATTTCTCAAATAATGGATGTGTGTACGTGTAAGTACATCACATCTATTCACGAATGGCAGAAAACATTGCGGCTGTTGCGTGCGTGTCGCTCAATATAATGAGCTTGATAATGCATCTCCTGTAAAACATTCATTTAATTTGACCAGCGGACACACCTTATTCCTGTAACTCATTGTGCCAACCTGAATAGAATATTTAAAAAATGCTTTTGGATAAAACAGAGGGCATGTACACACATGTTATATGGGCACGGTAGGTGTGAATGCCCTCAGGTATTTTTGCAGCTCTGTGGGAATTCCCCCCCCCCCCCCACCCCCGCCCCCCCGAGTGATTTTTTTAGCATAGATTTTTTTAAGATGGTGGTTGTCATTAATACTGTAAATGTCAGGACAAATAACGATAACTGGAAAAATGAGCAATCTTTCTCGTACAGGTTTTTGCTTAAGCTATTATATCATAAGACTCTTGGGACTATGTTTCTTGTGGGAGGAGAAAAACCTGGCGGCTGCAAGCATTATTTATTTTTATCCTACAGGAAGTATCAAAATCAATTTTCAAAATATTGGTGCTTTTAAAACCTTCACTTTGAACCTCTTCCCTCTCACTTCTAAACTCCCAAAATACTGTCAGTCACTCAAAGTGAGTGTGACTCATGTTGACAGATGATGTGTGTATCCATCAGCAGTACAGCAGGGCAGCAAAGGACGTTAATGCCAGTTATCTTAATGGATGAACTGTCGAACCACTACAGTGAAACTCCTTGCTAAGTGCAGTTACTGTATGTGTACAAACTGCTGTAGCACAGGCAGTGCAGTGCACTGTGGCCCACTCAGTGTTAAAAATACACAGGCTCAGGGGAACTGAACTATTTGGAAAACCATACAAAAATCTTAAACTTTTATCACAATGATGTATGCAACATTTTACATCATGTACGAAACACCATATTGTAATGCAAAAGCATTTGTTAGTGGCCCTAAACGAAGAGCCTTCAGACACACGACAGAATTACCACGAAATCAACACCATGCCACCGAAATAATATACAGTACCATTTCTTTATTTAGCATTGAAAATGTTTTCACTATTTAATTAACCTTTATATAGTTACAGTGGGCAGCACGGTGGGCGACTGGTTAGAGCGTCTGCTTCACAGTTCTGAGGACCGGGGTTCAATCGACGGCCCCGCCTGTGTGGAATTTGCATGTTCTCCCCGTGCCTGCGTGGGTTTTCTCCGGGCACTCCGGTTTCCTCCCACATCGCAAAAACATGCATGAATTGGAGACTCTAAATTGCCCATAGGTGTGAATGTGAGTGCGAATGGTTGTTTGTTTGTATGTGCCCTGCGATTGGCTGGTAGCCAGTTCAGGGTGTACCCCGCCTCCTGCCCGATGATAGCTGGGATAGGCTCCAGCATGCCCATGACCCTAGTGAGCAGAAGCGGCTCAGAAAATGGATGGATGGATAGTTACAGTGTATTTTTTATTTTTATTTGGATCTACTTCTTTACCCTTGAGTATCATGTCTTTTTTCCCCACCTAGTTGACTTACATTTTCTTGAAAGGTTATCTTCCCATCTCTGCTAGAACTCAATGCGATGCCTTGTTGTCGCTGAGTGACAGACAGCTATCAGTACGTGACACATTGTTGAGCCGTGCCTGCACTGAAGCAATTCTTTTTGCAGCTCACCTCCTTCAGATTTGTATTCATCTCTGCCAGTCTCTGTATTTTCGCCCTTCTTCACCGAGCTGCACGTTCCAAACAAATGGTTTGCACTTGTCATCAATTACAAAGGAGCTTATGTCATACTGTGTCCTCAAAGTGGCTTGTTAAATCGCAGCTTGTATGGGGGGAAAAAGTGACGTTTTTAATGACTGACTGAGAGTTCTTAAAAAAGAAACTTTACAAGGCAATTTTCCACAGCACATTGAGCGCTGCATAAAACTGTTTCCATGTGAAGCCGTCATCTGTTTGACTCCACTTCCTTTGCCCCACTTTACACTCACTCTCAGATGCTGTTTTTCTACCTGCTTCTTCAGCCAGCAGAGCATGTGATTGGCCGGCATTAATGGTCTTAGTGTAATGCAGCAGCATCCATCTCAGGCTTGCATGAATGTATAAAATCTAGTGAGGAAAGGAACTGAGGAGGATTAAGACTAATAAAGCTACAGGTCATGATGGAATAAGTCCCAGACTACTTGAGGCTTTTGCCAATCAGCTTTGCAAGGTCCTTCTGCACATTTTCCACCGTAGCTTTAGTCTGGGGAGAGTTCCAATACTGTGCATGATCTGTGTAGCCAAACCAATAGCTGGAACTTCCTTAAAAGACCCTGGGGATGACTATACTGAGTCATCCTCAAGACCTGGGGAACCGTGAGCTGAACCTCCGACAGTTTGCGTATCAACTAGGCGTAGGTGTGGAACTGGTTGGATTTATAATACAAGGTTCAAGTAACACGATTCAGATTTTTTGTGTCCTAATCTATTCTCAATATAAACATACTCAAATTCTCTGACTATGCTGTTTATATGGCAAGCGTCTTCTTCCATGTACTTTATTGCAGATATTGCTATGTAAGCAAAGACAGTTCTTAATTCATTTCTAAAGGTTAATCTATACAAATTGCATGTTTAGTCTCCAAAATATCCAAAATCTTAATTATAAAGGTTTAGAGAAAACATGTCAAGCCAGAGTTATGGTTATAGTTAGACATAATAGTCTGCAGAATGTCACAAAGCTTAGGTTGGACATTGGCGGATGGTGGCAACCTTGTCGCTTTTATTTCATAAACCAATTCAAAATATGACATGCTCCGTTTCCACATACCTACTGTGAGTGAGTTCAAAATTTTATAACCACGCAGGTCAGACAGTACAGGCTGTTGCAGCAGGAAGCCTAATTATCATAAAGCATTTCTATTTTGAATGTGTTCCAGAGTGTGATTTAACAAGCTGATGAGGAGGCACAGACACGACCTGACCTCCAAATTACATCCCATTAGAAATAGATTATGGGCAAGTGTTTGTGAATGCTCAACAAGATGCAGCATTAAAGAATACATCTGAATAAGTCAAAAGAAAAAGAAATCTAAACTCAAAAGATCCTTTCACTTTTAAATAATTTTGCTCGATCATGCATGTTTTAAAAATTTCACTTCCAGCCTCTCTGAACCATCACTGCATAAGCGACAGTATGATGGGTATGTTAGAGGGTAACCATGCTTCGGCATACTACAGGGCAGCTGTTCCAGTGTGAGTGTGCCCATAGATTCCATACCTATCCAAATGGTGAATGGTAAATGGAGTGCACCTTTATAGGACTTTAGCTACACCATGTGGTGCACAAAGCGCTTTACAAACTCTCACATTCACGCACACATTCATACACCAATGGGCGGCTGCTACCATGCAAGGTGCTGCCAGGCCCACTGGGAGCAAATTAGGATTTCAGTGCCTCGCCCAAGGACACTTCTACAGTGGACAGTGGGAGGCGAGAATTTGTAACACTTCAGTCACAACTGAGCCACATCTGCCCCTATGCAAAGTTTTGACAGCTTACATCTTCTGTGTTCTTTCATATCTCACAAGTTCATCCATCCATTTTGTTAATACATCTGAACAAGGGCACTTTATGACATTACGTTGAATTAATTAATCAGAGGGGGAAAAAAATAACCTAGTAATCTCAGTTTTCTATTTCGGCGCAGAACCTTTCTTCGTGCCCCATTTTCCGGCATACCAATTACAAAGATCCAAATGATAGTGAGTGACAAAGTTTATTTATATGCTAAGAGTCTCAGGCAAGTTTAGCATAGACAGTTCAAGTATGAGTAAGGTTTCAGTAACTGACAAAGAAAGTTGGTCTGTCAAGACAGCAATCATGTACATTAGTTACGACTGGATTTACCAGTCAACCACCAGAGACAAATTCCTTGTGTGTTTTGACATACTTGGCAAATAAAGATGATTCTGATTCTTTGAGCCATTTTCCGAACTGGATCTATAGCCAACTAAACTCATGTTACAAAAGGAGTTGTGTGTTTATGGTTGGATTTATAATACAAGGTTCAAGTAACACGATTTAGATTTTTTGTGTCCTAATCTATTCTCAATATAAACATACTAAAATTCTCTCACTATGCTGTTTATATGGCACGTGTCTTCTTCCATGTACTTTATTGCAGATATTGCTATGGAAGCAAAGACAGTTCTCAATTAATTTCAAAAGGTTCATCTCTACAAATTGTATGTTTAGTCTCCAAAATATCCAAAACCTTAACTATAAAAGTTTAGAGAAAACATGTCAAGCCAGAGTTATGGTTATAGTTAGACACAATAGTCTGCAGAATGTCACAGAAAATATACCCTTTGAAGGTAGAAAGTACTGTCTTCAGTGAAATGTATTCATTATTCCAACTAACAAGGGCATTGTCGCTGCAGAGAGTTTGCAGAACTTGTCTTGTTGAACTCAAGCTGAGCAAAAAGTTGAATGTGCATGCGTTAAAACCTCAATGAAATTTCTACTAAATTTCTACACTTATGCAAGTTCTAATGCTGGTTAGAAATACGAATGAAATGTATCTACAAACAATTTTCTCGTTTAGGTTCAGGTCCTGCAATGATATCTAATTTATTACAGCAGAGCAGATCCAAACACGTTTGCATGAACACAAATGACGTGTGCATAGTATGACATTTTTAAATTTAGTATGCTAAGGTAGAACAAGAAAATCAAGCACAAAAGACGAACGGTTGGCAAACCTTGCTCCTGACATGTTCGGAGAAAACGTCAATACAAAAAGGGATAAAGTTGACTTTTCACACACACATATGATATAAGTAATAATTTCAAACCAGTCAAATGAAATCTGACAATCCTGCATTAAAATTACTCACTTATACATGCCCTGACGGCTGAACTCTATCATGGCGCTGAATTGTAAATTATTAATTTTTCATGTTGAGAGGCAAATACAGTATATACTTTGGCTGATGACGATATTTTTGCCCGGTCCCTGTTTTTGATCTGGTTAGACAGCTCCACTTTTTCGAGGATTCTACTAACAAATGCAGGTAATTTTTGAAATTTGCCATTATTTGTCAATCTCAATGGACAAATTATGCTTTCCTTACTCTTATGTAGGATTAATCTGATAAAAGTAGTAAATACCACCACATAGTATGAAGGTCATTTTAAGAGATGTAATAACATAGACAAGTTCTGTTAGTATCTAGCACTTACAATCATTAACTTGGCCTCTCCACTTCTGACCATTTTGATGCTGAAATAATTTCATTTACAACAGTGACTTAAAGGTACAAAAACCACCCCAATACTAAAAAAATATTTTAAATACTGCAAATGGAGGAAAACACAGACAATGCAGTAATTAAGTCAATAGAATTATACGGGGCGGCACGGTAGGCGACTAGTTAGAGTGTCTGCCTCACAGTTCTGAGGACCCGGGTTCAATCCCCGGCCCCGCCTGTGTGGAGTTTGCATGTTCTCCCCGTGCCTGCGTGGGTTTTCTCCGGGCACTCCGGTTTCCTCCCACATCCCAAAAACATGCATGGTAGGTTAATTGAAGTCTCTAAATTGCCCCTAGGTGTGAATGTGAGTGTGAATGGTTGTTTGTTTATATGTGCCATGTGATTGGCTGGCAACCAGTTCAGGGTGTAGCCCACCTCCTGCCCGAAGATAGCTGGGATAGGCTCCAGCATGCCCGCGACCCTTGTGAGGATAAGCGGCTTGGAAATGGATGGATGGATAGAATTATACGGATGAACAACATTTAAAAGAGGTTTGACAATCTTATCTCGACTTTCGCAACATTTATCTTGTTTTAGTGTTCTGTCAATATTGGCCTGTAAAAAGATACTTTAACTGCGACAGCATGTCCTCAATGAGCCAGGCAACAAGGTACTGTAAAAAAAAAAAAGAAAAAATAATTTTAAAAAGCAATCAATGGCTGGGCTCTGTTAATTAAAACAGATATGCTCATGTTTAGAGTTGAGAGAAAAACCAAAATTAAACTACCTAAACTGCTGCCAGGTGCAAACCTTCTGATTCATGCCATCTGAAGACATTTTATCATCTAATGATGTCAATGTTCAGTCATTTACTGGATATCTAAAGAAGAGGTGAAGCAATGACTTCGTGCCATGCGAGAACACCACACGTGGGAAGGAACCGGACTGTGGTTACAGTAATGTTACTTGAAGGTTTTTCTGTTACCTCATGACTTCTTTGCACAGGGGCTTTTAAGCCATTCCCAAATTCTACTGTATACTGAAAGGAGGAAAATGACTACATAGCAAATATTTATCATTATTGATTGATAATGTAAAACTGTGCCAAATATAGTGACCTTTCAAATCACTCAAGGCCATTGTTTTAAATTGACTTTTTTCCAAGCTTTCAGCTTCATATCTTAAATGTGTCTTTCATTTGCCTTATGTGAAAAAATGCCAAGCATAAAAAAATGGACTTGAAAGGATATGTGACATTTCTCATCCTAATCTCATGGCACGTAACAAGGGGCGACTAGCCAGGATACCCATCTGTTTCATTTTATTACACTGCTAATGTATCTTTGTGTCTCCATTTATCTAGTCTTTACTGCCAGATTAATCATTTCATTCTCCTTAATGTGTTTTAAAGATAGGGAGTGTTACACCTCCACAAACAACCAAACTCATAATGACCAGATTCTTATTACAAGGCCGTAAAGCACCTTTCACCTCACGTTGTCTTTTTTCAGACATCAAATTTCTGGCTTGGTTTGTGCAAATTTAAGAATATGCTGACTTGTTGTTGTTTATTTGTCTTTACAATAAACAACTGCTGAACTGAGGGATGAACCAACTGTCGCAAATGGACTTAAAAGTTAGTCAAGGAGTTACATTTTCCTGTCAAAAGGTTTTAGTTGTCCCCCGTAATGTAAAAAAATCTAAACAACACACACGCGCACACACACACACACACACACACACACACACACACAAATATCATTTTTCCCGTTAATAGAACAAACCTAATGCAAAACTGAAATTAGCACATAATTGGATCACAGAAGCCAGAATTGCTGGAAAGAAAATATGAATTGACAAGTTAATAATTCCCAGGTTCTTGGGCAAATAAATACATTTGATAGAAAGAAGAAAATGTGGAGTCACAGAAACAGCTGAAATGTTTGTTTGTTTTGATGATTTTTTTCCCCCTCCTGGCTTGAGTTGGCCTATTTTAGAGCCAGGAAGGCCAGGTACAGATTGAGACCTACTACAGAAACCCTTGCATGGAATAGCATTAAATTACATTTTCAACAAGGTGTTGCATTTGGTTAATTTGACACACCCATCAATGTGTCAAAACTATAAATCCTTTACATGTTCTTAGACCACCAGTTTGCATTTAGATATTCCCTATAATATATAAAACATCATGAGACGAGAGGTTGTTTGATCGACTCAAGATTCATAGTTAGTTATCAGGCATCACAGTCAATTGCGATATGGGCTACTGTAAGTGGGGCATTCACCGCCCCCCCCCCCTCCAAACACCCCCCCCCCCCCTTAATTAAGCAGATGGACCTGTAATGAAAAAGCAACTTTTGGCAGCCACTTTGTAATAACTGGCTCCTACAGGACTAGCGTTGGATAGTCAATCACCCAGCATGTCACCTTTTTTCAGTCAAATGAGTCAGATAGACATGTTTTGGATTGCTCTGCTTTGGGTAGGTGTGTGCTGTACTGAGTGCCAGTCAAGATTTTATATTAACCTTAAGAGTGTACATGCTGCAATTATAAAATGAAAGGTCACCCAAGACACTCAATCCACTTTATTTCTATGCAATATTTGAAATGCACCAAGTTGTAGTGCACAGCTGTTGATAGTAACAAGCTGTTTTTTGCTGTTTTATTTGTGTGTTTTTGGGTGTGAGCTTATGTGGATGATTGGGGTTGTTCATCCCCCACAGTCATTACGGCATTTAAACACTCAGGCAGATGTTGTTTTTGTCAGAGTGATGAACTCACCAAAGTACAAGATTACACACCTTATCCTTTCAAGGGCAGATCAAAATAGTTAGCCTAAATAGGAAAATGGCTCATTTTGTGAACTGAAGGTTGTAGTCTCATTTGTTGGGGCAGGCAAGCACCAGTTGGTAATTTGACTTTCACAAATGGAAATATAAGACTTTATACGTTGGCCCCCCGTTCAACTAAAATGAGATGTTTTTTTCTTCACACCTGACAGAGCCAACAGAATGCATGTGTCCAAACTTAACAAATGGTCAATCGAGGCCGCTGCGGATAAAGCAGGATGCAGCTGGAATTTCACAGCCAGGTGGCGTGATGATGAAAGGCTCCCAACTCCAGATGGCAGACATCACGCAGAGATTCTTCCCGATCTTGCAGCATGGTGGTCAGGCGGGGGATGGCACTGACAAGAATGGCAGCTCGATCAGGACAAAGGCTGCAATGGCATTAACTAAACTTGTGTGACAAATACTCCAGTGGATAGCTATGACAAGAATCGGAGGTAGGTTCCTGTTATCCACAATTGTAGGTAGATTTGGAGCAAAAGACAACCATTACTAAAAAGAAAAGGCCCACCTATCATGTTAATTGCCAGCGATGCTTTATTGATGAAGCCCCATGGACAATGAACAGAACAGTTTGTTGTAAGAATAAAATAACATGTATTATACACCCACAAAATAGCATGTAACAGTATCTTCCTGGGGGCATTGAATCAATCGCAACTGGACTGTTCTGGTTGTCTTAGAAGATGTTAGAAGACGTTCATGCAACAAGACTTAGTTAGGACTAGTGACTCATAACTAAGACTCACGAGCCTGACCCCCAGGCTAGTGAGTCCTATCTAAGCCTTGTTGCATGAACTGATGAAGCCTGCTCGAATGAGTGGCAAAACGTCTTCTAAGACAACCGGAACACTACAGATGCGATCAATTCAGTGCCCTGAGAATGAAAAGACCTGGATGAATGAGAATATGAATATGTGACAGTATCTTGGCAAGTATGACAGAAACTACAATGTCACTCACTGGAGCATTCAAGTCTTCCAAGGTCAAACAACTATGCCAGACCATAGGTTTTGTGGTGTTATTTTTTTGTTAGTTTATTTCCTTATTTGTGTTTTTATAGGTTTATTTTGACACAACTCGAGTGGTCGTTTGTTGTCAATTACCTTATCATGTTTGTTAAATAATCTAAACAATCAAATACTAATCACACAAACAAGTTGATTACAAATAATCTTGTGCTAGGCTGAGAAAAAAAAAATTAGTTTGTTAAGTATGAAATATGAAGATTCGTAAGTTGAGGTTTATAGTGTTCAAATACACTGCAGTATTGCAGATCAATAACTGAACAGGACATCAGCAATCTCCGGTGGAATTGAAGTATCCATAATGACAAATAACATTAGCAGTGCTTTGTTACAGTGGACAGATTTTCTGCCAAATTGTTAATAAATGGTATTTATAAACAGACATAACCCATTTGTCTGTTTGTTCAAAAACCCGTATAACCCCCCATAACTTACTAGAACTCAGTGTAACTGTTGCGTATGTGATGTATGAGTATACCTTAGGTGATGGAACTTAAGATTAGTAGGTCATGTTCAAGGTGAATAAATAGCAATAAGAAATTAGAAGGAAGGCTTTGTTCAACATTGTTGAGAGACTGACACTGCGACGAAAGACTTGGCAGATATGGCCTTGAATATGTAACAAGATCTTGATGAATGGTTGGCCTACAGGCACTTCTAATGTGTCCTACGTATGCATGATTTTAATTAAATGCACTGAAATAAGTCAAGAGCAATGAAGAAAGACTTATTGCTGAGTGATAGAAAGCTAGTAAATCCTGGGAAATTGTGTTGTATAAAATTAGACTCAAACATCCACCAAAGACAGCGGTTCTTGTGACAATAAATAATAATAAATGAATAATAAATTTGCAAATGAAATATTCTTAGTACAGTATACATTGGGTAGTGAGGACAATCTTTGTAGTATTCACATTTGGAGACCACAGACAAAACTCTAGTTTTAAGTGTGGCTTCCAATTTGTGCCCTCGCTCAAAAGACATTTTGTCAAATAACTCAAAACATTTACCTTTGATGGACTGTCAGTCAGAGGTCCATGCAGCTGTCAACGTTCCACTCCCGCACTTTCTTCACGGAAACTTTGTATGCAGATGAAGGAAGCAGACAAGGATGGACAACTGCATTTAAGACAGACAGGTTGTCAAAAATAGGAAGCTAAAACCTTAGTTGACCTTTTCAAAAGCAGACAGCGCAAAGAAGCATCACTGTCTTTTAGTCATTGCTAGGGTGACAGCTGTGTTGGAATATAAATTGACTGCATGTGTGTATAAGTGTCTGTATTTCTGGACCTAAAATCATGTTTCCAGACGGCAACGTGATGGCCCCGTTTTTTGGCAGGAATGCCAGCAAGCGTTTCAAACCCAAATGGTTGGGAAACACCAGACCCCAAAATGGCAAAAATACCACTTTTCCCAGGGGACTATGTTTGGCTATTTTTTAAGGACCACAGCGACTGCAAAACACTGATTCCAAATGATGCGTCTATGGGCCAGTTTCAGCCAGGACGTCCAGTAAACTTAGAAATCCATATCAGGAGCCTTCGCCAGACGTGAAATGGCATAAAATTCTACTTCTCCCTAAGGCCAATTACACACGTCAGCGACTGTTGCAAAATCTTTCTTTCTGGACCCTGTTGACATTAGCCCATTTTGGCTGGAGTGCTGGGATACTTTACAAACTGAGGGGTTCCCAAAAGTGACAAAGAATCCTACTTCTTCCCGGGTAAATTTTCAGCACCTTGCCAGTTCTGTAGCTATCACAAATGTATATTTCCAGATATAATTGAAGATGCTTAATTTCAACCGGAAAGGCTGTGAAACTTTCTAAACGCAAAACAGGGGACCTGGTTGGCTCCCAAAATTATAAAATTCCCACTTTACCTGCGGGGCAATTTTTCAGGTAGAAATCTGTCATAAAATTGGATTTCTAACCTCTTTGCTGCCACAGCCCTGTTTAGAGCAGGAGTTTAGGTAAACCTTCCAAAGCCACAACAGAGGATCTGCCTTGACCCCAAAACAGCAAAATAATTGCTTAGGTCTATGGGTAATGCGAAGTTGTGACTGAAAACCGCAAACAGGCATCTGTTTAGGCCAGGTGGGCTGAGAAACCTTTCAAACACAAAACCTGAATCCTGGGCCCTGGGGAAAAAAAAAAGTTTTGAAATCCACCATTGTCGCAAAACCTCTTCTGGAAAGTGTTACCATAGCCCTGCTTTGGTCAGGAGGGCCAAAAAACCTTATTTCCCTGAGATTACAGTTTGGAATAATCTTTTTGTTTCATATATTTTGCAACAATAAAATTAAATAATAATTTCAGTATCAGTCTGTCCATAAGAGACTAAAATACTAAAATCCAAATCCGGGAGTCAATTTTCAGCCAACATTTTAAACCCACAATTGAAAAAAATCATATCCTAGTTGTATGTGGTTGTAAAGAAACAATTACGGTATCAAGTGGTATAGATTTGGATATTCTGTTATGTTTATACGGTTTATAACAGTAAAACCACAGTTCAAGTTTGACTAACCTGTCTTTGCAGCAGAAGATACAAGATGTGATAAAGTTTGAGCCCACTGCATTTTCAGACTGCGTTTTTTTAATACTCTTTTTTGTCTGTGCTATGAAAATAAATGGTGTGCATTAGAAGCCTTCCAACTTTGCCGCAAAAAAGGGTATGATTCAAAAGTAAAACCACAGTTTCTCTCCAACTTGGCATGCAATACACAAGACCTTAATTGTTCGAGGTATTAATTTGTTCCAAAAATGAAGGTAACCTCGCTGTCACAGTCATTGTCTTCCACTCTATTGCAGCAGACCGAAGGTTTTCCTCAAGGATTCGACTTTCTTTCTTCCACTTGATTTGAGTCTCTCCTGTGTGCCCTCTGGCAAACTGTTGTGAATGGATTATCTTTGTCACTCTCCCACAGAGCTGGAAATGGTGAATCATTATATGGACCATTGTTGTTCAATGCACAGCCTCCACAAATCGAGGGAATCTTGCAGACAATTTTTCATCTGTCTCTTTGCAGCCTCTTTAGTTTCCTTTGGGACTGTCTATTTCAGGTAGACAGCTGTTGTTCAAGTAATTGTCTCTAAGTTCTGCCTTTACAAAGATAATAATGTTCAGTTTTGATTGACATTATCAGTGAGTATCATTCAAGACCATTTAACACAAAGCTTATACCTCAACCAAAACTGAGCATTGGATTTATTTCTTTTGAAATCATTCATAAAAAACACTGAATTGTGAAGGTGTACTTAATATTGTGGAAAATCATAATGGCTATTTATTTCATTTTGATAACAAATATGTAGGCAACCGAGGAGACTACATTAAATTGAAGTTTTATTCTTTATGTCAAGCGTCATAGCACGCTTTTCGTATCTCTTGAGCATGACTTGGGCCCAGTATACACATAAAGAATTTCGTACAACTTTCTCACAAGCAAAACTTAAGCCCAGTACACACACATAGACAATCGGGCTGGTTTTGTACCAAATTTTGCCCCTTTCCGACCAAGCACGTCAAACGCCAGACAATCTTGTTCGATAAGATTATCCTATAAAATTGTCCTTGGGTCCGATGTGTGTTAAGAGTGGATTTTTCCCGATTTTAGGGGCTTTTTTTAGTCCTCATGTATGTGGGGGAGAGCCGACATCTCCCGAGTCATGACGCCCTGAATTGTGACGTGAAACAGAATATAGCTAATGAAGAAGCACTCTGACTCAACAAAATTAAACAACTGTAAATAAAAACAAGCATGTCATTCACTATGTCGTTTTTTTAATGTGAGTTCACCGGACGGCAAGGTTTTTTCCAAAGCATTTTCCAAGGATGACACCGTTTTATAAGGCTCCCAGCTGTGGCAACCTACTGGAACGTTTGGAAAACATCGGCACAAAGCCGGAAGTATTTCTTCTTCTTCAGTTATGTGAGATCATGTGTGATTATGTGAGATTTCGAGATCGGTGGTGTAACAAAATCTTCATGTGTGTGGTGTTCTGTGTTGATTTTATCAGAGCGCACCACACCCAGTACAACCAAAATTGTTAAAATCCTGAATATTTATCTTCATCTGTGGAGTCTGTCACAGATTAATAATCTTTTATTCAGAGGTGGGTACAGGAGCCAAATATTGTACGCAAGTAAGAGTACTGTTACTTTAGAATAATATGACTCAAGTAAAAGTAAAAAGTAGTCATCCAAATATTTACTTGAGTAAGAGTAAGAAAGTACTCAATGTAAAAACTACTCAAGTAAAGAGTAACTTGTGAGTAACTTCAGATTTATTATTTTTTTAAATCAGAACATGAACATCAAATAAAAAAATAAAAAAATAATAATAATATATGGGAGTCAACACACACCTGCCACCATTTCAATTTTTAACTGCCCAAAAACAAACAACACATACATTGGGCCCTACAGAAACATGATTTGTTTTATTTGATTAAATAACTTCATGAAGAAGCTGTTGCTGAACAGACTTCGTGATTGTGTGTGCGTGTGCAACATCATAGGGATAGTGCTAATTTTGTAATATCCACTGCCAAAACATCAATAGAAACATCTGCAACTTACCACAAAGTGTTTTCTCTAGTTTGAAGTAGGCTGATATATCCAAATTTCAGCAATAAGAATTTAAGAGCTGCATGATGAAGCTGTGGTTTTTTGGATTCTGTAAAATAAACAGTCGCGCGGCTTTTTTTGCCCCCAAAATGAGTAATTTTGATTGGCTCGCGAAGGAAATGTCCACAGTCATGTGACTGCCTTGTGTCGTCTGATTGGTGAAAAATTAGTCATTTTGTTTGACTCGCGAAGACTACACGCGCGGTCATGTGACCGCCTTGTGCCGTCTGATTGGTGAATTGGAGTCAAATGACATTGGTGATCCCGTTTGATTGGCGCAACAGGCACCCTATGCGGAAGTCGAAGACGGAGTCTAAAAATAGACGCGCACACGCAAGAATGAATAAATAAAAGTAGCAAACGGAATGTCGATCATTGTAATGGAGTAAAAGTATTGATCCTTCTTCACATAAATACTCAAGTAAAAGTAAAAAGTGCAGTGCATTTAAAGTACTCTGACAAGTAAAGTTTATGGAAAATATTATTTGAGTAAATGTAACGGAGTAAATGTAGCACGTTACTACCCACCTCTGCTTTTATTAATCTTTGGCCTGGTACACACATAAAGACAATCGGGCTGTTTTTGTACCGATTTTGCCCCTTCCTGACCAAGGACGTCAAACGCTACAATATCTGATGTTTTACAAGATTATCCTTTAAGATTATCCTGTTTGAGGTGTTAAGAGTGGATTTTGTCCTGATAATAGTGTCCGAAACGGAGGAGCGACTCATATCGTTTGGTGCCATTTTAGTCATGGCCAAAATATCGGGAAAATGAAATGGTGAAATGGTGAAAAACATCTCAATGCTCTACATTTCAGTACTACATCATTTGTCTTTGCACATTTTCAGCAAATCTCTTCAAACATGTATAATGTATTTAGAAACAAATCTCTGCATACATTTATTCTGAATTCAGTTCTTCCCAGAGTCTTTAAGGAGGACAAACAATGTGTTGTAAGTAGCTGCAAATTGTCTCCAGTAACGACAGTGGAGGCTTCTTCTCACATGTAGGCCATTTTGTCCTCTTATAAAGAGCATGCAGCAACAGACTGAGACGAGCCAACAATTAGACACATCTTTGATTATAAAGATGGACTTCATAATAATAAATCATGTTACACTTAGCCCAATATCGCGATTATTAAGAAAATAAAGTTAGGTCAATTAATGTAAAGCATCCTGCCAGTGTTTTTTTGTGCACATGGACTTGCAAATGTTGGAGAAATATGTGCAGAATACAGCATTAAAGTCTACATCAAAATTTTTTATTTTTTCCATAGTTTGTTTGAATGCACAGAGAAGATAAGGCATTTTTTTTCTGCATTACCAACCTAATTCAACAGAAAGGGGCAATATATCTTTGATATTTCTTGTTTCTCTTTCATTGTCAGATTGCGTATACAACTGTAGAAAACAACCATTCACACTCACATTCAGACCCATGGACCATTTAGATTAACAGAACATGCATCTTTTTGGAATGTGGAAAAAAGATGGAGTACCCAGAGAAAATCCACGCAAGCACTGGAAGAACATGCAAACTTCAGACTGCAAGGGCACTGTATGAGGTTGGGACCTTTCGACTATGTGGCAGACGTGCTAACTGCTCGAACACCTTGCTGCCCCTGGTCAGATTTATGTTAAAGCTATTTTTTTCTATTAAGATACAGGACTGCTTGCTGACTCCCATTAAACTATAAAAGGTTACTATGCATGAAGTTCTGTGTTTCGTTCCAATTGTAGCCCATTTTCAAGTTTCTTTTAATTAACTTGTATCTTGCATCAGTGTTGTAATGCTGTTTACATGCTTGTGTCTTCAGTCTGTGTCTTGTTTTAAGGGAGCAGTGCTGACAGTGCTGACAAGCCAGCTAATTAGCAGGGTTTGGAAAATTTGTCACGGACAAGGCTCATGGCAGCATTTTGCCTCAGCATGTGTGAAAGGAAGAACAGCAAGTTTTGCGAGAAATTGCGAGAAAGAGATTTGCTTTTGCTAATACGTATTCAATATTACAGTATAGCTTTGATTATTATGCAACAGAAAATCACTGATACTAAATCTCTGCCATAAAATTCTAAGTTAATGATTATTTGCTAAAAACAATAAAGTTTATCAGTTTGAACATTAAATATCTTGTCTTTTTAGTGTATTCAATTAAATATAGGTTGAACATGATTTGCGAAAACCATTGTATTCTGTTTTTATTTATGTTTAACACAACGTCCCGACTTCATTGGAATTGGGGTTGTAATTACCAACTGTGGCCATTATATCTTGGGGAATTGGGGTTGTAGTTCCTGGAAATTACAGTCTCTCAGGACCTCAAATGGGAGACCAACATCAACTTCATTCCCAAAAAGGCCCAGCAGAGGATGTACTGTAATTCTGGTGGCCTCTGAGGAAGCACGGCCTGCCACAGGAGCTGTTGAGGCAGTTCTACACAGCAGTCATCGAATCGGTCCCATGTTTATCCATCACAGTCTGGTTTGGTGCTTCCAGAAAATACTCCAACTGCAACGGACAGTCAAAACTGCTGGAAAAATTGTTGGGACACCCCTACCCACTCTTGAGGACTTGCACGCTGCCAGAACAAAGACAAGAGCATGCAAAATCCTCTTGGACCATCCACATCCTGGTCACCACCTCTTCCAGCTCCTTCCCTCAGGTACGCGCTATCAAACAATGCAAACTAAAACTAGCAGACATTCCAACAGCTTCTTCCCTCTTGCCAGTAACTTCTTAAACAGTTAACTTACAATTCCATTGTAACATGCTGACAATTTTGTCTTGGGATTGTTGTCACTTACATTACATGACATTATTCATGCTCTCACTGTAGTAGTCTCATCACTATTTTCATATCTGTTCTTGACCAATACTGGCCACTCATGTGCTTGAGAAGTATCTGCACCATTTGCACAATTGACACTGTTCCAGATTATCACACTATTAGTCATTCCAAACTGCTCTAAACTGCTGGAGGACTAATTTTCACAATTGTCAAAAAAAAAAAAAATTTTTATCGGCATTACCACATTACCGGTAACCTTTCATTGCTCAGTGACTCTCCATACTGTGTTTTTATGTTTAAAAAGTATTTTCTGTCAAATGGCTGTCTGTTGTCATACTAGAGCGGCTCTGACTACCAGAGACAAATTCCTTGTGTGTTTTTGACATACTTGGCAAATTAAGATGATTCTGATTCTGATTAATGGATAATAATAATATCGGGAAAAGGGTTCATCGCATAAATCTCATGCAATTAAATTATATAACTTAGAAGCCATTTTCATTGCTATGATGTGTAAAGACGGCCCAGTAGTTAATTATAGGCCACAAGGTAATGGTAGCTAATGACAGTGCCATCCCAGCAAAATTAAATGACTGAAAAGGAAAGATAACGAGCTGTTCTCATAGAAAAGTATGTGACTCCAAAAATAAAAGAAAACATGCTTCGGGTCGCTTAATTCACCATCCATCCATCCATCCATCCATTTTTCTATACCACTAATCCTCATTAGGGTTGTGGGTAAACTGAAGCCTATCCCAGTTGACTAGGTTTTGCCACTTATGGATCATCGCTGTCCTAAGAGCTCCTCAGGAGTCATGGCATGTACACAAAACCACACATGAAGACGAACAGAAATACACGTATACAAACCCACACCTACACTTTTTCCCTAGCCCGAGGCTATCAAGGCCATCACACACCCTCTTCGCCTCAAACCCATAATGTCCTCATTTCCTCTCTCAAACAGCCTGTCAGTTTCATGATAAAACATGTGATTAGCGGACCAGTGTCTTCAGTCTTTTCACATGGTAATCACAATAATATATATATATATTTTTTTGCATGTCATTTAATGCCATTCAGTCACACCTAAATAGTGCAGGAAATCTCTTTTACTACAAAAAAATATATATATTAATAATGGTAAGATATGTTCATGTTACATGTTATTCAGTTCTGACACAGGATGTTATATGATGAGAGCATTAATGGATACCGTATTTTCACAACCATAGGGCGCACCGTATTAAAAGGCGCAGTCTCCGTTACGGGGTCTATTTCTGTATTTAACACATACATAAACCGCACCGTACTATTGGGCGCAGGCATGGTAAAACATACGCTAGCTTAAAAATACGGTAGCATGCATGCACGCTAAAACAATGTTTTTAAAAAGGCAGTGGGAGCAAAACTGAGTTCATTTGTACTTTATTGAAGTATTTAACAATGTACTCACGTTATTTTTTGATCAATCCTCATCCACAAATCCATCAAAGTCCTCATCTTCTGTATCCGAAATGAACAGCTGGGCAAGTTCTCCAACAAACACGTCGGGTACACTCTCGTCATTGTCAGAGTCAGTCTTGTTGCCGGGGGGCTGTTCAGCAATGTGCTGGCTTTCGCGAAAGCTCGGACAACAGTCAGGTGCCTTAGCCCAAGCATCCACAATCCATTCACATATGGTGGCGTAACTCGCCCGGCGTTGCCTCCCAGTCTTAGTTGCACTTGGTTTTTCACAGCGGCTGTGAGATGGGCGCGCATGGAGTCACAGATCACCAGGGACGGTGACGCGTGGAAAAAAACATCCGGTCTCTTTACGTACACTCTCTCATCTTCTCCTCGTACATCCAGCCCTTTTGATTGGCCTTAACGATGACTTCGGCTGGAAATTTTTCTTTAGGCAGCGTCTTCCGCTTAAAAATCCCCATAGGTGGCAGTTTCTGTCTATTACCATGGCAACCAAGCACAACAGTAAAAGCCAACTTCTCGTGCCCCGTTGTGCGCATCGCTACCGTGGTGGTCCCCTTCTTCTCTACAGTGTAGTTCACCGGGATGTCGAAAGTGAGCGGCACCTCGTCCACGTTGGTGATGTGGTTGAGCTGGATGTGTTTGTCGGCAATCTTTTTACTGCAGTAAGAGCGGAAGATGAGCAGCTTTTCCTTGTAATCCGCCGGAGGTTGCTACGCCACGGTAGTCCTTGCCCGGATGGATAGACAGCGCCGTTTCATAAAACGAAAGCACTAATACACCCTGAGTCGAATGGTGACTATAGAGACACTTTTCCCGGCTGTTCTTTGCTCATGAATCCATTGCTCGAGTTGGTCTTTCAACTCGGGCCACCTCGCCTTGTTTCCGCGGAAACTCAGTTTCGTCTTCTTGACTTGGTGAAGCTTGTTTTCCTGCTTCCTCCACTTGCAAACCATGGATTCGTTGATCTTGAATTCTCTCGCGGCTGCTCGATTCCCATGTTCCTCCGTGTAACTCATAGCTTGCAGTTTAAACTGTGCTTCGTAAGCGTGTCTCTTCGTCTGTGCCATTTCCGGGGGTCCTTAGCCAAACCGATGCACAGACCAGAACTATATACCTAGTGTGTCATGGTCTGTGTTTTGGTTTGGGTTCTGTTTAGTTTTGTTCCATGTTTTCCTGTGTTCCATGTTTGTCGTGTGCTCATTAAGTTGTTGTGTCCACCTGTTCTCGTCTGCTTTGTGTCGACCAATCAGCTCTCTCCAGCCACTCATGTCTTGTCCAGGTGTTCCTCGTTGTCTCGTCTATCTGTTTGTATTTAGTTCCCTGGTTTCTTTCAGTTCTTGTCGGTTCATTGTCGTCGTCACATGTCTTTGCCATGTCATAGTCGTCAGTTGTCTTATCATTGTGGTATGTCATTGTCAGGTGTCATTTTCCCTTTCTATTCCACGTCTTACTCACAGGTCATAGTTTGTTTCCAGTTTTAGATATTCGAGTGTTTCTTTGTTACTTTGATTTGATTGGTATCTGTTGTGGGACTTTGCTCAGTTTTCCCTTTTCTAAGATTAAATGTTATTTTGAGACTCCCGCACTCCTGCCTTGCCTCCCTGCTTCCCTGCAATTGGGTCCACCATGTTCTTACCTTGTATTACTCGCCCTAACCACGTACGTGACATAGTGGGGGCGTGTCTTTAGCGTCCTCTGTCACGTGCACCCTTTACGTCCGCATGCTGTCCTCAGTCACGTCCGCCTTCCTTCATATAAGCAGCGTGGCGGCTGGAAATGCTCCCAGTCAGTCAAGCGTAGCGCTCATCACACAATAACATTTACAGATTTTGGAACTCGGTGTACACATAAGGCGTGGCACATTATAAGGCGCCCTGTCCATTTTGGAGAAAATTTAAGACTTTTAGGTGCGTCTTATGGTCGTGAAAATACGGTATATGAATTTATTACCAAGACTGTGTTGAAACAGTAAATAAGACAACTCTGACAACTATTTTTGGGTCAACACCCAAAAATAGGGATGAACACTGTCCTTCACCTAGCACCAACTGTGTCTGACCTCGCATGCGAGAGAATGCTTGATGAAGTTACCTTGAGGATGACATTGTGCTGCCAGTTCCACTCTCCCTTGCAATGGGCCTGAGCTGAGGGGTGTTTGCAGGCTATTCTCTGCACAATACACAACCCTATTAGTCTATTTAATCTCTCCTCCATCCCATACAAGCACCCTATGCTGCTGTAATGACTCAATTTCCCCACTGCAATGGCTGCCCTTTAGGAATCAATAAAGTTAATCTTATGTTGCCTTACTTTATCTTGCTTTGAATCGCACACTCATTAAGATATGCCATTTTCACCATATCAGAGAAGTTGTCCGGTTCCCCAAAAAAGGTCGGAGGCTTAGCTCTATCTGGCAACAGGTTGTTGATATGATCTTTTCTCTGTTGATGTTTTTTAATAAATGCATTGTAATACCGTATATTTCTGCACATATCTATATATTTTGCAATTACATTGCTTACCATCGCAGATAAAATGTCACTTTTATCAAATCACTTTTTATTATTTATGTCAACAATAAAAGAAAAAGAAAATAAAAATACTGCATTTTTGCACCTTTGCTGTAACATAAAAGGTTTAGGACCGCAACTGGCAATTAGCATTCGTACATGACCTACATTATTAGGCAATGAAAGAGCTTCCCAAATAATTCCATCCTCAATACAAGGTGTGTCAGAAAGTTCCTGAATTGCTGTCACTAAAAAATATATTTCAAATCCAAATTGCAACCTACATGTTTTCCCCTTCGAAGTAATTCCCCTGGAGTCCAACATACTTTCCAAGACTTCTCTGCCAGGCCTTAATACGCTCCTGGAAGGATTCTTCCAAGATCCTCCGCAGCTCCATCGTTACGGCCATTTTCATTTCATCCATTTATTCAAAACAGGTCCATTTGATGACCCCTCAATTTGGGAAAGAAGAAAAAAAATCACATTGGGACAGGTCGACTGAGTGGTGAGGTCCAGTACGGTGATATTCTTCTTGGCCAGGAACTTTCAGATGCTCAGTGCATTATAAGCAGGCACGAGTTGTCCTGCCACAACTCTCGCCTCTTTTCATGCAGTGAATGAAGCCCTTTGTTTTGACCCCAGATAAAATAATCCTAATTTGAGGGGGCATTCCCGTCTCATACAAATGAGCCACCGGTCACCCTGCCTCCTCTAATGCTTCGCCAATGCAGAGTACAGCTTTCGTTAGCATGGCGACTAGGGACAGAGGTGCCGAATTTGGTTTTAGCCCCTGTGTCTAAAACAAATCTACATTTTCACTTGTGGAGTCAGCGCTTCATCATAAAGTGCCTGGTTACATTTGTGAATTACTGTATAGATCCATGTATGTGGCTCATAGTAAAATTCAGAATTGTACATCCTCAGGGGCATTCATTAGTTAAATTTCATGTATTGCTTTATTCTGACGCGACAGGGTAATGAACATGCTCAGAATATACAGGGAACTCGATACAGAAAACATACGTAAATATGCCGGAATTGCCTTCACGCTAATTTTCTCTCCATTCATTCGTTCCACTTTAGAAGTTCAACTGGATATGTGTTGTTATTCCACTCAACACTCCTTCATATACCTGTACAGTAAGGGTGTCATATTATGTGACTTATACTGCCACAACACGTATTGCAGTACTTTATTTGTGCAGAACTAGATTCTACATGAGAACAGGTTGCAGCTAGCTTCCTATCATTAGTCATGTACTGTAACGGTACTCGGGACCATGACAATAAGTTCAATTTAAAATGAGGAAAATGCAATTGAGGGGGGTTATTTTATCTTATGGTGTGTTAAAGAGATTTAGTGTGTAAAATTTTGTTTCAATAATTGGGTCACGGGCGGCACGGTGGCCGACTGGTTAGAGCGTCAGCCTCACAGTTCTGAGGTGCGGGGTTCAATCCCCGACACCGCCTGTGTGGAGTTTGCATGTTCTCCCCGTGCCTGCGTGGGTTTTCTCCGGGCACTCCGGTTTCCTCCCACATCCCAAAAACATGCATTAATTGGAGACTCTAAATTGCCCGTAGGCATGACTGTGAGTGTGAATGGTTGTTTGTTTGTCTGTGCCCTGCGATTGGCTGGCAACCAGTTCAGGGTGTACCCCGCCTCCTGCCCGATGACAGCTGGGATAGGCTCCAGCACGCCCACGACCCTAGTGAGGAGAAGCGGCTCAGAAAATGGATGGATGGATAATTGGGTCACCGCTATCTCATTTGTTTAAATTTCAATTTTACATTTCCTTCCAGTAGGAGCACTGTCCTCACAGATTATTGTTAGACTGTCGCATTTCCTTGGCTGATCCATCACAGTTAATACATCAGGAAGGCTAATTAACCTCACAGAAAATTTGTGCACGTGTCAACCTATCAACCTAGCATGATTACTGTCTTTTGGGTTGTACCACAGTCCCGAGCCGCCTCTATTGGGTCAGTCGAACTTTGCCCTGCTGCCTGGGTTTGTGCAGAGCAGAAAAGCCGAATCTCCAACCTCCAGCCTACCATACAAAGTCAGAGGGTGCCTCCTTCATTTGCCTTGTCAGCTAACAAGGGGCTGCTGGCCTGGAGCTTTAAAGGTCTTAATGAGGAAGATGGCCTTGTTAGCCTTGTGTGGATGGTGAGAGACAGGTTCAGGCTACACACATTCATAATTAGCCTTAGCCTGTAGTACTTTGTTTGATTCCACAATAATTCTGTGCGAGGAGGAGTTAAGCAACATTAGTGACAGTGCTGCACACCTTGACACATCGTCATCATTCATACAAAAACACAGCATTTGTACAGCAACCACTAACAGCAATGTCATTACTTTACTGTGTCATTACATATCAGAAGAGTCATAAAAGGAAACTACTTAAAATTTCTTTAAATGGAACTACCACATCCCAAAAACATGCATGGTAGGTTCATGGACAACTCTAAATTGCCTGTAGGTGTGAATGTGAGTGCGAATGGCTGTTTGTTTGTATGTGCCCTGCGATTGGCTGGCAACCAGTACAGGGTGTACCCTGCCTCCTGCCCGATGACAGCTGGGATAGGCTCCAGCACGCCCGCGACCCTAGTGAGGAGAAGCGGCTCAGAAAATGGATGGATGGATGGAATATAATTATAGAAGAAGTATATAGTTATGTATAGTTATAGAATAACAAGTATCATGGAACAGTCTTTGAGATATAGAATTTAATCTTAATCTAATTTATAAACACTAAAAACATTTTAAATAGAGAAATATATTCACAACTTGTGTTTGTGAGCCTATGAAAACATTTTCCACATTATTTTTTCATTATTCCAGTCCAAGGTTCCATCCATCCATCCATTTTTTGAGCAGCTTATCCTCGCAAGGGTCGGGGGAGTGCTAGAGCCTATCGGGGGGCACACCCTGAACCGGTTGTCAGCCAATTGCAGGGCACATAGAAACAAACAACCATTCACACTCACATTCACACCTACGGGCAATTTAGAGTCTTCAATTAACCTTGCATGCATGTTTTTGGGATGTGGGAGGAAACCGGAGTCGCCTTAGTCAAAGGTTGTGAAGTCTTTATCTTACTTCCTCTACTGCTCAAGTATTATTCAAATGTAGGCAAATCTAAAAATATATTTTGGAAATGCACATCTCTGTTACAATCGAGATAGATAAATCTAAGACAGAGTAACAGAGAAAACCCACGCAAGCATGAGCAGAACATGCAAATTACAAACAGGAGGCCCTGAGCTAGGCTTCTAACCCAGAACATCTCGACTGTGCAGCAGTTGTGCTAACTACTATGTCCCATGTACGATTAAATAGTTGCATTTATTTATTCATTTTACTGTCATAGGGACACTATATATAGCTATTAGCTACCCCTGGGAGACCGATAGCACCCCATAGCACAAACATTTTGAGTTTTAGCTTGAAACAGCTATTCAAAATTTGGAATAAGGAATGTTGCGGTATATAAGTACATTGCGTTGTCGCTGCAGTAATGCAATAGGGACCAATTATCCAATGTGAGAACTGGTTTTATACTATGCATCCTTTCAACATGCCATTTCTCTTCAAATATAATTGAAACCAGTCAAAGGATACCAAAAAAAAAAAAAAAAAGACATTTCCTTGGAGTCTTATTACTCTGTTGTGGTGGCCTGAACCACAATACACTGACATGGATGTCAGTCAAAAATTCAAGTATTATGGTTAAGTAACTATTGCAACTGTAAGTCAGCATGAGATTTCAGATGTCTTACAGTATTACCTATATATAGATGAAATTGTGTCAAACTGGATGTTGCTTTTAAGAGGACACAAAAAGCATAGCTTGGAAGAGAAAGTGGTCATCTCGTAATAGGCTGACAGAGTTGAAGTGTCCTTCAGCAAAACATCAAGCCCTTAGTTGCTCCAGATGAGGTTGCCTCCACTAACAGCATGTGGATGACGGCTTGAGGTGATATTGCAAAGAGCTTCGAGTGTCATTAGGGTAGAAAGGTGCTATAGAAATGTGGCTCCTTCAGTCACCTCGTTTATGTTCTACCTGATGTGGAAACGCTAAGTGCTTGACTTATTTCCGGCGTCAGAAAGATGGAAAATTCACTGCATATTGTATAAGATGGGGGTTTCAAGGCTTCAGGGAGAATATTGTTTGCGCCTATCATAAGTAGCACAGAGGAAACATGCATTTGGATTTCTTTCAAAGCAAACACCTTAGAGATAATTGACTGCCATGGATTTATTGCTTTTAAAGTGCAATACCAAAATGATATTCAGAGATAGATCATCACAGTCAACTCTCACCAATTCACAACTTGCCATTCAGTCTCACCTACTCACCCATTTTTCTGTGAAAATATTTTTGGGTGTATCTAGACTGAAAACTATGAATAAAGTAAATTACAAAAATGTTTAGTGATGTCCAAACGAGGATAGGAATATAGAGGTAAAAAGGCTAAAAGAATACTGGTGTTTTCCCTGAGGTGTCATATTGTAATCACCGTTGTTGACAACCGTTTCCTGAAAAAGTTGTAATTTTAAAAGTGAATGTAAAATTCATACACTTGCATTAACTGTTTTTGAAAACGCACTGGTGTAGTAACTGTGACTGGACAACATTTGGAACAGCACTTGAACACAGGTACAGTCATGGTATACATAAATGCTTGTAAATTATGAATTTAATCACAAAAAAAGACATTTTTGATCCATTCCTTTTCGACAGCGCTTGTCTTTACTTGGGTCAAGGGTGAGTGACTCCCTCTACTGGAGCCCAACCCATCACAGGTCAGGACTTCATTCCTGTAAAAATCATTGTTAGAGTTTATTTTCACATAACTTTGACTTTTTTCTCTTCAGATCATTTTCATTGTGCCCATTGTACTCCACCATAAGTACATTTGCATCCATTGTATATTTTTGTCTTTTGCTGGTGATGAAAGTTGTCCCCAAATCCTCCCGATTCATTTTCATTTCTGTTTTAGTGTTTCATCCGAGATAAAATATACTCCAGCGCTTGTGATGCAGTGGAACATCATGCTCCTTAAAATGCCTGTCATCGTTTCAAGGCGGCAGCAATAAATCATGGCGTAAAGAGAGGCGGTAATGGGCTCCCTATGGTAATCATGGGGTGGACCTTTCCTGTAAATAAGCATATAAATCCTTCATATTTTGGCTAGGGGATATAAGCAATCAAATCCGCCTCCCACTCCATCAAATGTGTGCAACTTGACTTTTTTCATTTGACATTGCCAACACCTAGCTGAACCAGAGAAGAATGTCTTATTTGTGGGAAAAAAAAAACATCATTCGATTTGTTTCTCCATTTAAGCAGTTTACAGATGGAGGATGATCCTAAACTGATTGGGTTGTTGTTGACAGTTTACAGCTTTGAAAGCAGAAAAAACAATGGGATGTTTGGTTTCATTTCCTTTCACAGTAAGAGACCAAGGACCATGTTTGCAAGCATTTTGCTCTGGCAAATTGTTCTCAAGTAAAACAGAGATGTGGCGCTTCTGCAACATTGTTGAGCATTAAAGTAAAAACAATGTGAACACCGATACTTGGATTTGGATGACATTTGTTTTGTTTGGGGTCTAGGTGCAACTGCAACTGTAAAATTGTGGTTTTCTTTTTTTTTATTATTATTATTATCACCACCACCTATTAGGGAGTACAAATATTTTGTTACAGTACTCAAGTTGAATTTTAACTGCTTTTACCCAAATACATTGAACATAACCATTTTTGTTACTTACTACTACAAAATAAAATCTGAAGAAATTGTTCGATGACGTAATGCCTGTACCACGGAGCAGAAAGTGGAACAATAGTCGCACCTGTACTGACTATAAGAAATGATGTACCCTGATGGGACTTCTTCTAAGTTTTTTGGCTGCAATAAAGAGGCCAGTCAGATCAGCTCTTTGGTTTGTGCCCCTATTGAAGCTCACTCATTTTTTCATTCTCACAAGTTCAGAGTGAGCAGTTATGGTGTTGAGCGTACATTGAAATTTGTTATTGGACATACTAATGCTGTACTTTTTTGTTTATGCAATATTATCTTCGCTAATATTACTTGACAGATTTAATTACAGATTGTTGCTATTTTTAGACACACAACTACTGTGTAGTGGTTATTTCAACTCTGGAGCTCACACAACATCTCCAGCAACAGATGAAGACTAAGACGACTACAATAGTGAACAAGGATAACGTTACACACCTGTGGGTGTATTTACAGGAATTGTTTTCGTACTTTGCTGTGAAAGATTCCTCCTACAGGATGAAGTGTCTCTTATACTTACTTAAAGTGACAGAAATATTGGCATTCAAAAACTCTCCCTCCAACCAGGTAGTTTAAATTATTTATTTTATTAATCCATCCATCCATTTTCTGTACCGCTTACCAGTGATGTAAAAAAATAAATAAACTAAAATAAAAGTTATTTTATTATCATGAGCTTGTTAATGTAAGCATACGGTTAATGTGATGGCCAGGCTAACGTGCCAGCGAACTTCGCTCATTAGCCAACACTCAGATCTTGAACTATACTACTGAAGCCAACTAAATAAATTAAAACACAATCAAAACTCTAAACACTCACTTTTTCCACTACTTAAATACATTTAAAGGGGAACCAAACCATAGATGTCAAAATTTCCTATTATATTGTAAATGTGCATATCTTCTTTAAATGATGCTGTTTACGTACAGTGAATCTACAAAATGGTGTAGCTACACGTCACATTCGCACAACTTATGCACACGTAATGACATAAAAATATAGGGAGTAGATGCAGTGTTTTCAACATATTTTTTTGGGAGTAAATCCTTTGTAGATTTAGGTAGACAGGATCATTTAAAGAATTGCACATTTACAATATAATAGGAAGCTTTGATATCGAGGGTTTAATGTGAAAAAAAATACAAATAATCCAAGTATCAAAATACAGTTGATGCTTAGTCCTTTAATGTCAGATACTTCAAGACTTTTACTCAAGTAATATTCTACAAGGTTGTGCCATGCCATTTTGCCAATGCTTCAAATGTCAAACTTATTACTAAACTCGTCTGTGTAGTCATGAAGGTCTGGGAGTTTTAAAATGATTAATTGGTCATAGTTACGAAAATGTGAGTTCCAACATTTTTAACAATGACACATAGACAAAGTTTGGATTTGTTTAATCCTCAGTCTATTTGCTCAACTATCCATCAAAATGCCAAAATTGATAATAAAACCCCATTAATATTTTCATGGCTAGTTATAAAGCAATTTGCCATCTGTCGATGAAACACATCTTGGAACACATGCTGATGACAGCAGCCCCCCAAGAAACACACACACACGCACGCACACGCACATTAATGCATGCACACACACAAAGTTATGAGCATCCACAACAGCGCTGCCACCTCTGAAAACGTTTTTGTTTTTGTTTTTTTCAAGGCAGGGAGTGAGAGATGCAATGTGTAATTAAAGCTTTCATTGTCTGTTCAGGCCATAGTACTTGTACATGCCTTTGAATCTATCTCTCTGTCCTGTCAGCACATTTCTTAACATGATTGCATTAAGTATCATTATATAGTGTTTCCCCTGCTGTTTAATAAGTCTAGCGGAGAGAATAAGTGGCAGGATAGCAGTTACGAGCTGAAGAACCTAATCAACACTCAGTGTCAGTGGTCAGTGGCAGCTTTTGCTCGTTAAAAACATTAAGATTATTGTCCTCATACTGAGTACATTAGGGTGGTGCTATAATAAAGCTTTATGGGTCATATTTGATAGTTGAAAGACTTCACAAGGGAAACTGCTTCGTAAATAAACATGCCTAGAATTTAATATTAAAATAATTATCTTTTTATGGTGCAAAAGCAAATATAAATCAGAAGTCCTTAGCATTTATTTTTAAAATAAACATCTGTTTGGGCATGAAAATAAAAACCAAGAACATACAAAAGCATCAAACTATATTCTTATGTGCTCACTGCATTATAGAATGTGTTTAAAAGCCAATAATAATTTGGTATAACTATCCATCCATTCTTTTCTGTAATACCTGTCCTCATTAGGGCCACAGGTGAGCTGGAGTCTTTCCCGGCTGACTTTGAGCGAGAGGTGCGGTACACCCTTGCTTAGTTGATGGCCAATCCCAGGGCACATGGACAAACAGTTACAGTCACATTCACACATTCACACCAAAGGACAATTTGGGAGGAAGCTGAGTACAAGAATACAAGAAGGGCGGAGCCAAGATTCAAAACCAAACCTCGGAACTGTGAGGCAGACTTGCAAACCACTTCACCATGCTGCCTTCAAAATTACTATTTGCAAACCACTTGGTCACCATGCTGCCTCCAAAATTACTATTTATTTTGCTACTGTTCTTCATCCATTTTCCCTTAAACAACTCTGAACAGAAAGCTATGACGTGTAACTTTTGTTCCTCTAATGTTGTCCAATCATTACAATGATTCACAAATGTTTAGTGTTTCTTCCACTTCGCTATTTTAGCCTTCCCGCAATGCCTGAATGTTATGTCTCTTACTTTTTCATCATCATTACTCTCTTCTCTCCTCACCTTTCCTCAGTACCCCAGGCAGACAATTAATCTTTTCTTGTGCTAATTTGTCATGAGTTCCATTTATCGACTGCTCATATATGGGTCAATAATGTGTTGTTTATTTCAAGTTTGACTATTTGTTGGTTGCCAACTTCTCTTCAAACTGTGTATGTGCATGTCTGTATTCAAAAGCAAATTCATGTCAATATTAGATAATAGTCACCGAGAGACTTTTTGAGAAATGAAACAATAATTAGTCATTTTAAAACCTAACTTGTCATTTTAAAACCTAACTTGTCTATTTCTATTAAAGTGTGAATGAGTTATCATCATATAGACAGGAATCAACAACGCCTTACATTTTGACTTCACGCTGGTGGTATTCCAATACAACCCCAGTCTTTTTCTAATATTTCCTGCAACATGCATTATTATTCATGGGATGAACTTGTTTTTAACAGTAGGCATGAAATAGCTAGGCATTTGTATGCATAGAGTATGTTGTCTCCTGGCTGTGGTCCAGGAGAAGTCTGTTGACATTCTTCTCTGATATCCTATGACTGAGCATTATTGTCCCCAAGATCACACAAGTAACTGAATATTGGAATTATTATTTGTGTTTTTAAGACGGTCTGGATGGAGAGATAATGATTTTATTAAGCATGTGCACTGAAACCTCTCCATTTCAGTGTCCTTAAAGTCGTACATTTTGAATTTCGAACCGTCCGTTTGGGCTCTAAAGTTGCACAAATAAGCCATCTTACAAGATGCCAGCAAATCTTTCAAGGACACAGACAACACACAGACAAAGCATCAAAGGAATAACTCGGGGCAATTGAGTGGCTTTGTCGTGACTTTTATGATATTCTTGCCAACCTTTTTTTTTTCCTTAAGCAAGACTCAACTAATAAGAATGTGAGAAGAGAAAAAGAACGCGTGTGAGGCAAATCGTGTGACATAAAGCTTGTTTTTCCCATAAACATCTACCTGCTCTCAACAGATTCTAGCAAGTGAGGTAAATAAGAGCCTTTTGCTTTCATTTTCAAACTCTTTATCCTAACTGACAGTTGAAAGTCACATGCTGATTTCAACTTGGTGGTGTCATGGGGTGGCTTTATATGTACTTATTAGCGCTACAAATGCTGTGAAAGACATTCTCATTTTTCATAAAATGTCATACTTGTTTCTCTGGGGTGCAACTGTTCCTATTTTGGTTGTCTTTGTGTGTGTCTTGTGCAAAGAAAGTTGTACTGGGATCCATTATTTCCAAATTAATTGGGCTCTTTTCTGTGTGTGCTTTGTGTGAAATGATATAAGCTTGGTGACCGTTTAACATAATTACCTCGAAGTTTCAGATCTGTGGGAATAAACAATTATTCTCTCTGACCGATGATGTCCTTTGTTCGTGCACCATTAATTCTCAGCAGTGCACAGGAGGTTGGAGTCTCCGCTCGCTTTATTTCATAACTGAAGTGGTGCCAAAACACAAACTGGCAGAAAGGATGTGTAAAGGAGAAATAAACATGGGGGAAATATGTAGGTGTCTGCATTTCTTGTTTCAATGACGATAATTCAAGGTTGTTTTCCAGCCCACTGTCTTATTTTGCTCATTAAGAGGAACTGCAGTGGGATGTGGGTGTATTTATTGAAAGCAAATCAGTATTTAATGAACAAGTGAATAAAACTCTTGTTGTTTCAAGGGGATAAGCACTTAAATATGCCTTCTAAACAACAAGTAAGAAATATTTTCAGGTCATGCACAACTGCAAATTTAATCTGCTTTTGCCACCGCACTCAGTTAGAGCACAAATTTGCTCGATTCCTGATAATTTTAAGTTCATTACTAATACTTACATGATATACCACAATATTAGTTTTTTTTGTTTGTTTTTAGAGAGAATTTGTGGCGTGGCCCCTAAATACCTTTTTATTCACCATTGTAATTGTTTGTTATGTAGATCCATTATAAGGGATGATCATAACTTTAAAGAATTTATTTTTAAGGTTCATTGCTCGAATCACAGTTCCGGCCTTCGTGTGTGGACTTTCCATGTTCTCCCCATACTATACTTCCTTTGGCTTTCCTCCCATGTTCGCAAAACATGCATGTTGGGTTCATTGAAGACTGTAATTGTCCATAGGTGAAAATGTGACTGTGAGTGGTTGTTTATCTAAAAGTGCCCTGCAATTGGCTGCCCGACCACTCCATGGTGTATCCCACCTCTTGCCCAAAGTCAGCTGGGACCCTAATGATGACTGATAATTGATGCATGAAAATAAAGTCTCTTGATCAGAACCATGGAGAGCTCCTCTGGATTCTTGACTTGCCTCCAGTTTGCGGCCTTACTTGAACTATACTGCGAATTTAATCACATTTTTATCAGAGGAGGCAGAGAATGCCATCCACCTGGGGAATATACAGTAAAACCAATCGATATTTTTTCAAACATGTGATTTTGGAATCTTGGTCCGAAACAATTTGCTGGCACAAATTACTCCAATCTTCTGTCTATTGCTTATTTCAACAAAACACCTGATCCGTTGTGTTAAATCTTACAGACAACCTTAAATCCCATGCACAAAGGCATTAGAGGGCAATATGTCCAAAACAATTCAAGATGAAAGCAAATGCTGCCAAGTAGGAGGAGGATGGAGGATAACTTGAAATTATAAGGAAGCAAAAGTGAAGAAGACATTAATTAGGAAATATTTTGTTTAATACATGATGTCCTTACAATTATGTTATGTAATAGTAAATTGTGAAGTGTGATATGAAATGGTATGGTTCTACAGTGCAGGGCAAAGCAAGTCTATGCTTCATCGAACTAAAACAACTAGGTTTTACAGTTAAGCTGTGGTAAAGATTTCTGAGCCAGAAAAAAACAAGGGACCACTCAATTTGGTTTAATTATCAAACATTCATTATTTCCCAATTATATGAATAGTGTAAATACCTGTAAATTTGTGTATAAAGCTGCAATTTATACTCATTCAACATCTTTAATGAAACTTAAACAAATCATGTAAAAAAAAAAAATCAGCAGCATTAGCTACAGTATGTATTTTCATTGTGTGACCATTGCTGTAATTTCCCTCCAAGTGCTGTTGTTCAGAAAGTGCTGGATGTTTAGAGTAAATGTTTACTGTCTCATTTGCTATAAAAACCGTAACTGGAGGCCCATTTTGGAAAACGAATGGCGGTTATGGCAGCCAAGTAAGGAACAGCTGGAACATAAAAAAAAGATGGCACCCATATTTATAAAGTGCACCATGACAAAACTATTTCTGCCTGCACACCTTCACAGGAGGCTTTATGGCTACTGACAGCTTGAATTAACTTTGGAAACTTGCTGTCACGCAGGCCATTACATTGATTTGAGACAATAGAAAATAAAAAAAGCTTTCCTAAAATACTGTACATATATACTGTACACTGAATGGCCACAATATTAGATATCAAAGAGCCGCTTCGTTGCCATTAGTCATCAAAGTTAAGGGTGAAAACAACTTCTATACTTCTATTCACTTATATTTACACTTGTGTGTGCAGATAAGAATGTTTGAATGTTACTTTAAAGATTATCGGTACAGCTTTATGATGGCAACATGTTGATCTGGGAGCATATTAATTCGATTTCCAATATTTCCTATCGGAAAAACAACATTTCGAAGTGACCAAATGAGATGTTGATTGTTTCCAACTAAATGCAAATGTACTTCCGCCACAAACCTCAGAACGTGACAATAACATTAACCACTGAAACATTTACAAATTAACTATTTCATGTTTACAATAAATACCTTGTTTTAAGAGAAGAATGAGAAGACATTGTACTGTAAGCACAGTTTTTCCCCAAAAAAACTTTGAACAAGCTTTGTACTGTACATGTGTGCAGAACAGAGTGAAGGGTGTGCTTGCTAGCTGGCTTGTGTGTGTGTGTGTGTGTGTGTGTGTGTGTGTGTGCGCGTGCGAAAGAGCGCCATGGCAGCCCCATCACTCTGTTATCACCGGTCACTCCTTAACAAGCTTTGAGAGCCTTTACAACCTGGCAGCTGTCATTTACAGTCACCCACTAAACAAGCACACAATGGTTACGCCCACACACTGTCACTATAAACACACACACCAACCAACCAACCAACCAATTTTCCAACACACACACACACAATTGAACATACTAGGGTTCGTGGGCTCATCCCATTTTTTTAATTTTATTTTTTTAATCGGCATTGTTCCTCGGACCGCACTTAAGGGCTTTTCCCACTTGTCACATTGCACAACAATAATTGGCCTTAGGAAGTGAATCCCTTGTTATGCAGTAATTACACACAGCAGTTAGAAATCTCTTGTCAGCTTTCCACCACATTTCTTCGTCTTGCCTCACATGTTTTCAGTCCATCTGCCGCCTTTGTTTATTGTGGCTTGGCTTGTTTTGAAGGCAGCGACTGCACAATAACTGCTTTTTTTTGTCAGGACTTGGTGATTTATTTGAGATACCGTACTCTCATAGATACGCTTATTTAATATAGAAGGATGGTACTCAAAATTGTCCCAGGAACGACTGCAAAGCAACCACTGAAGTACCGGTAAACGTTTTTAAAATAGTAGCAGGTAGAGTGCGCCAAGAGTGCCAACATGACCTTTGATTTTAGCTACCACACTTTGTTTCAGATCTCTTTGCATGAACATCCATCCAGTCATTTTCCATAGCGCTTATCCTCCCTGCCAAAAAACAAAAACAAAAAAACTGCAGCATAGTTCTGCAAGGTGCTCAACAGCATAACCAGCACGTGCAGTTTTTGTCGTATTTTCGTGCTGGTCTTGTTGGTGACAGCAGGGCAACAGCAGCGAAAACAAAACAAATGTAGTTTTTCTGAGCAAGGTACTGTCAGGCCCACTGGGATGAAATTTAGCCCAGTCAGGGCAGGATTAGAAGCGGTGACCTTGTGGTCATTGGATGACCCGCTCTACGAGTCACAGCCACCCATCAAGACGAGCATGCGGTAAGTCTGTATGTCTGTAAGTATTGTATGTCTGAGAATTAATTGTCATCCACAGTATTTTTTGAATTTTGCTTTTTGTCTGCTTCCTATTCAATTCATTCATTTCTGTTGGATTTAATGTTATAGTTTTCATATTTTGGAACCTTTAAAATGTAAAAGCAATAAAATGACTATCGAACGGCTGTTGGACATGGGGCGTGATATATATATATATATTTTTAATTGGTGGAATACACTGTGGTCATATGCATTTCCAGTAGATTTGCATCATTCAAGCCTTCAGTCCATATCAGAAGATTGTTTTTTTGTTTTGTGTTTTTATTTTGCTTTTGGCTTTTAACTAACCCTCACAGGTAACACAATCAGCTCCGAACAGCTCAAACAGCTGCTGGAGAGGTTTGGCGCGTTAAGGCTTCTCGGTTTAGAGTCTGCAATCTGGACCATGGACCAGGGGCTTGCGATTAACTCAACAGCAACCTCTGATAGATGGGGAAATTATTCAGATGTCATGCACAAAGTGGCTCTTTTCACACCGTGGCACTGTCTAAGTGAGACGAGGCATCACATAAGGGCTACTGTATGGTGGGCATTTTTGTCTTTTTCAGTTCATCCTGCTGCAGAAACATAATTTAGAAAGGTTGAAAAATACACTATTACCAACTTGACAAACCTACTTCAGGTTGTTCCCGCAGGCTGCCATCTGGCTCACACACACTCAAAATGCCAAATCCTTTGTTAAAAAATAAATAAATAAATAACCCAGCAAGAAGGATCACAACATGTCCAATCCTAATTCTATGCATATTTCGCATACATATAAAGAGAACCGCAGAGGCAGAGCCCCATTGCTCAGGGGCGTATGATGTTGAACACTTTAGGAAGAAAAGTGGTTTATTCTGAGCTGTCTGTGTACTCCAGGACAAAGGAAATGTCAAAATTGGCACGCCCTCGTTTTCCACTGTGATTGAAGGCAGCAGGATGACGAGGTGTCTGTGTATATTCATCAGAATTGACATTTATCCTTGAAAACCATCTCCTTGGCACAGTGTCTTGTAAATAAAATCCTCAACTTCTGAAGCCAGCATGCAGTTATTGTCTGGGAATGCGTCCATGTTAAACTAATTTATAAACACCAAACAATATGTAAAATATGATAAAACATGACAGACGTCTTTTTGGAGACTTAAGTTGCACATGGATGGATAGATTCTTGTGAAAAACAGGAGGCTTACTTGGAGGGTTGTCAAGTGAACATCTATGATCTAGGACTTTAATAGCTAAAAGAAGGTAAAATAATTTATTATTTCTTCTGAATCCAAAGGAACAAATACTACAGCAAATTACAAACTAATTGAGATTTTAAAGTGCTAAATGTGTCCAAACATGTCAAATGTGATTTGTTTTTTTTTTTATTGTTAAATTCTAAATACTTTCAGATCTGGATTGCTTTGGTATTACAGCTACCAATCCTGTATACAAATAGCCATGTTCTGTCTAATTGAATTTGGAAAGTGTTGATTGGTTTATTTGGCCGTTATAAAAGATTTTAAAAAATGTTTTGAGATGTAGCCTACTGTGTGTACAGTATATTTTATGACTTCCTAAATCACCAAAAGGTAACTGCCATAGTATAGTTTCAAAAATAAAAGCACTGAATGAGGAAAGCTGGTAGTATGATCAATATTAACAGGAAAAGTGGGAAAAACATTACAATATTGAAGGCATAACGTTTACATCTTGACTTTTATACTCGTGTTACTGCCACTTTAGTGGAAATCATGGAGCAAAAACACTCATATAGTTAATTTCTGCGACCTACCTGATGTTCAGTCTCACCTTGTGCCAATCTACTGCCAGCACAAGAATGTGCTGTGCCTCCTTTTTCTCCATTCAAACAAAGAATAAAGGGCATCTAACTTAAAAACTTTCTGAGCAGACGGTTTGTCCCGTATCATCAAGAGCAAGTTCTGGAAAACAAGTCTCTGAATTGAAAAAAAAAAAAAAAAGAACTATACTGTAGCTGCCAAAACTGTTGAACAATTGTTAAAACAAGTGAAGAAACCTGGCAGCACATTGAGTGCTACAATGTCACAGATTTTGTGGCAATACTTCCAAGAGCTACATTCTGAACTAAACTGTTGAACCAAGGGACAAACCAGGCATTTATTTTGACAAAGACAATACACTTAGTTGCATGTAAAACGAATTGTTTCTCTGCAGTCTGCCCAATGACTCAATAACAAGCATGGTCCATAAAACCAAGCACGAAACAAAAAATCTCATCATGTTATCTCCTTCGATACTCATTGTATTTGTTTTTGTCAAAAGGGCATGGAATTTGCTTGTTTATGTTTCAGAGATGTTGCTGATATGACATCACTCAAATCCTGCTGCTGATTGAGAGGCCCACCTGTCATAAGCCTTGTTCTAAATCACATACTGTAGTCATCTTCTTTCCCTTTTGTCTTAACTCCATTCAGGAGTCGCAACAGCCAATCATGCTCTTCCATCTCTCCCTGTCCGTGCATCTTCTACTTTAACTCCAGCTATCTGTAAGTCTTCTCTAATCACAAGCATACTGTACATCTCCTCTTTGGCCTTTCTATTTGCCTCCTACTAGGCGGCTCCATTTCCAGCATCCTTTGACCGATATGTCCGCTGTCCCTCCTCTGCACATATCAAACCAACTCAATCTGGCCTTTCTCACAGTCTGAGCTATCCTTGTGATGCAATCATTCTCAATTCTGCCCATCCTCATCACTCCCAAAGAAAATATCAGCATCTTCAACTTGGCCTACAGCTCTTTCTCTGGTCTTCTGGTCACTGGCCTTGTCTCCAAACCATACAACTGGTCTCACTACCATCCTATATATCTTTTCTTTACCTCTGTTCCACACTCCCCATTGCTTTGAATGGTTTATCCCAAGTATTTGAACTCCTGCCCCATTTTAGCATCAATTTTATGCAAAATCTTTCTCCAGTAAAGTCAAATGTGCAAAATATAACTGAACCATTACTGTGTTCTAATTAAGTAGCTTGTTGTGACAGAAAATAAAGATCCTGATAAAGGTCATTCATATTAATATCTCAGCCTAGACAGCTCACCCTGTGACATAAAGCATCTGGCCACTGTTGTTACCAAGCATTCTTTACCTCACCTTCTGTCAGGTCATTCCGTGGCATTACTGGCTCCCCGCTGGCTTCCTGTCTGGCAGACTTCTGGCTGCCAGGTCGTATCCAACTGGTTCTCAACCTGAGCACAGCTGCTGTCAGGCCAGGTGGCTGTTAACTGGCTGTCTGTCAGCTGAGCAATCACCTCACTGGCTGAGTGGCTTGATCCTGGCTGTTGGCAGGTTGGGGTTTGTTCTCATGTAGTGAGAGCAGATAGCTTGCTGGAAATCAAATCACAAAATCATAATGTACAACCTTGAAAGTGGTTAACAAAATCAAAACACAACCCCCCCCCCAAAAAAAAAATCCCAACCTTATACTGTATACAGTCCTGCTCACCATTATAGATACCCCTTCATTTTTTTTTTCAACTTAGACCAAAAAAAAACAAACAAAAAAACTGAAAAAGGCATGTGCAGCAGTATTGGTACCCCTCCTTAATATTTGTTTGCACGCTCTTTGGCAGCGATGACAGCCTCTAAACAGTTCTTGTATCCATCTATAAGCTTTTTGCACTTCTCAGGTGGTATTTTCTCCCACTCTTCCTTTGCAATTTGTTCAATCTCTTGAACATTTGCAGGGTTCGTTTCCACAATAGCAGGTTTCAGCTCCCCCCAAAGATTTTCAATTGGATTGAGATTAGGACTCATTACAGTCTATTTTAAAACAGATAATTTATTCCTTTTCAGCCATTCCTGTGTGCTTTTGGATGTTTGCTTTGGGTCTTTGCCTTGCTGGAGACACATGATCTTCGCCTCAAACCAAGTTTTCTTATACTGGGTAAGATATTTCACTCTAAAATCTCTTGATAATTTTCTGATTTCATGATACCTGTGATACAGTCAAGGCTTCCAGTACCAGATGTAACGAGCAACCCCATAGTATATTGGAACCTCCACCATGCTTGACTATTGGCAGGGTGTCCTTTTGCTTAAAGGCTTCATTGCACCGTCTGTAAACATATTGTTTGTGTGCATTGCTAAAAAGCTCTATTTTTGTTTCATTTGTCCATAAAATATTGTTTTATCATTTGCTTTTTTGTATCAAACACAAGTTCTCTACAGAAAAAAATTGTTTTACTCGATTCATTTTCTTCAAGAGATATTCCACATTTAGTACTTAAACTTCATGGGTGCCAATAATGGTGAGCATGACGATATAACTTTGAATAGTTATATATAGAATATAACAGTATATATATATTTTATACATATATATATATATATATATATATATATATACACACACACACACACACACACACACACACGCACAGATTAGTCCACTAGTCATTTTGTCGACTTTACCACTCCACAGACGTTTTAACTTTGCCGTCGACAAGTTTTTTTCTTGAGCATGAGGCAGAGACACTTTCAGCAACAGATGAGTGCGCTGAATTGATTTAAATTGTGCAGCTTTGCTAAGTGAGGGAGAACCAGTAAATGGTCAAACGCCAGGCTTGAGCAGGATTTTCGGCCCACCCTATTGAAGTGTAAGAAGAAAAGTATTCCACTGCACATGAAGAAGACTGTGATGATTTGCATCCATTTCTATATACTGCATATCCTCATTAGGGTCGGAGGTGTGCTGCAAAACAGATTAAATTCTTGCCATGCAGAACCCACTGCTGTGTTGGGCCCAGAATGAGGATATTTCCTTGTTTGGCCAAGTTGTACAAATGTTACAATACATGGCTGTCCCAGCACCAAGCACACCGAGAGCGAGCGCATCAGGGTCCTACCAGTGATTTGCTGCCTGAAAAATAACTTGCACAAAACTATGCGCCCTGTGCGACACACCAAAATTGCACAACTTCTGGCCGATCATCACCTGGGGGGGGGGAGTTCCGGCCCCTAGAAAATTGCATGACATAATATACGATATATGCCTATATCTTGCCAATTGTGGCGAATGACTTGGGATACACTATACAAACATTTAATACAACCAATTGCTCTTGAATTTGTGTCCAGCAACAGCTTGAGCTTCAGGTCGCCTCTTAATCTACTATTGTTCCGTTTCACGTCATAATTACAGAGGCTGAAGAAGACCGCTGTCTTCTGTGAATCAAAAATATAAAAAAATAAAAAAATAAAATACAAGTCGAACGAAATTTCAAGTTTTGTCGCAGTAAAAATATGCCGTTTGTTGGCAAGCTTCTCTGGTCATTTTAATTTTAGACATTAACCAATATGATTTTGTAATGCTATATACGTTAAAAGAAATATTTGTATGTCACTGATATTTTATTCATACAATTGCTCATATGGTATTGAGAAGCCAGGGCCAAGATGTGTATACCACTTCCCTACATCGCAACAGCTGTCTGGTTTGGTCTTCTTGTTTGAGTACTTATCCTCTTTGCGATCACTGGTACCATTCTGTGGTGGCACCCGAAACGACACCCAAAAAAAGCTAAAGAAAACAAAAACAACCAACTGTTACACCCTTGGATTGGTACTGATCTGAAGTCTGACATTTACTGATAATCTGAAGTCTGAAAGATGCATTATGACTGTTCAAAGTTTTAGTGTGACCTTGGAGGTGTACATTTCCAAGAAATGGCAATGTTATGTTGCACAAATGACAAAAATAATTTAAGATTGATTATGACCTGAAGTTGAAATCATAATAACAGATTTAAAAAAAAGAGCACTATCTGGATTATGAAACAGCACTACATGCTATGAACATGTTCTATACAAAAACAAAATCGCCATCGGTTCAAAAATAAATCTCAGCAGTACACACAGCTGTGATGTCCCTCCTTTGTGAGTAAGAGATCAAACCCTTTCACATAACACTTCCGCAGAGAGCCAAACTAAATTTACATTTGGGAATTAAAAATGTAATCAGATTATCCTCGTGAAATTGTGTTTCATCCAGTCCATGTCCTGGGCTGCTATGATAAATCACATTCTACGAGAAAATAAAAGGGAAAAACCCAGACGGAGTAGGCTGGGAGATAACATCCATTTATAGCGGGGGGGGGGGGGGGGGCGCTCAGGTTAACAAGTGTTGTTCAACAGCTCTTCAGCAAACAGGATTAAATACTGTTGTTGGATCTTTGCTGCACCCCGGAGACTTAAAGGCAGATTCCTAAAGTCCAAAGGCGTTCAATCTTTCTTTATCTCATTCTGACCACAATTGAATTTATCACTTGCTACTTGTGATAAAAACGTGTTAGTGCAAGTAAATATACTATGTGCTGTGTTTTTGTACATTATATACAGTATTTAACAGTTGTTGAGGACATATCAGCCTCACCTCCACTGCAAACCATTTCTCTCGCTCCAAACTGAAACATTTTGTGGAACACTATCCATTTATTTTTCTTACAGATCTATTGGCTTGTGTAAAGTTGCATTTTTCTGGCCAGTTTAAAGTTTATTGGCTAGTGACCGAAGTGACTTTGTTCCCTCTCCATTAAGGTGCGAGTTTGCAAATGTTTTTTTTTTTTTAAACAAACACTTTTTGTCATATTTGTTAAAACTGCCAATACTATATGACCTTACAACATAGTACGTTAGTAAAATGATGTGTGAAAAAAAATCTGCCCTCTCTGGCCCCATTTTGTTACTCTAATTTGACTTTGAAGAAACCACTGAACCCAAGGAAAAAGAATCAGTCAGGCAGGAGGCGTCACTGATGAGGTGTCAATCAGTTGCCATGCACTCATGGGCACAATGATAGCTGGCATACCCCCACAGCCAGTGCTGACCTGTTACCTTGGGCTTCAGGAGCTTTGCTGAAACAATAGATAATATCAACCTTGGTAAAATTACCCAAGAATACCCATTCCTTGTTTGCCAACAACTGGGCATAAGACTAGCAAACAGAAGCGACACAATCAGTGACATTTCTTCCCAATGTTTATCACCTCTTTTTTTTATTTTTATTGACTTCATTCCCAAAAATATAAAACCTCAAACTTATAGCATTTATTGTTATTGTAACACTCCATTACAAGTAAGTCATGCTACCAATGTAGCATCAGTGGCTAACATTGGCTTGTTAACAATGCACATTACGTACAGTGCCTATCGTGTGCACTGTAGAAAGGGGCGTGGCTTAGGTTAGATACTCAGGGGGGATGTGTAGCTAAGCAATGTTTTAATACTACACCCCTTTAAGTGTCTGTCAGGCGTTCTCTGTCAGGCGTTCTCAAAGTATGAATTGTTTTACTTTGTTTAAGTTTAATAATAAACTGGCTTCTCTTCATCGTCGTATGATAGGAATTTTAAAATGTTACTTAAAACATTACCTGTACTATACAGTTACAAATACAACATTCGTATGGTGTTTGGACAGTTACACTCATTTTTTTATTCAGAAGAGTCTCTCCGTTAACTTCTTTGTTCATATTCATTACTCTGGTACTGGACATGTCCTGGGCCCAACTGTGAATTTTCAGCTATATTTAAAGTCAGCATGTAGCCTTGAATTAAAGTGAGGCTTTCAGGCAGAGTAGTCATGTCTTGCCGTATATCTATTTTTAATGTGGATGAATACCACTCCGCATGAAAAGCTTCTACTTTAATTAATTGGAAAGGTGGACTGTACGATTGTTTTAATCATGTTTGTGATTGCATGTGAGAGACCTAATTGAGTGCCAATAAAGATCTTTACATTATGAATACCACCAATATTGTGGTAATTAACTTTGGATCTTGTTTTCTTTTTTTTTTTTTTAGCTTTGAACATACATTTAAAATTTGAATAACAAAAGGTGCACGCCCCTTAAAGTACTGGCATTTCATTTTCCCATTGTTGCCACCCATTCAGTCCACAGTAGTAGTCAGCTGCAGCTTTCACCCTACAATCTCAAAAACTTGTTGCTTGTTCTTTTTATTAAATGAGGAATTAAAACAAAAACAGGACTTATGTACTTAATGTGCAAACAAAAACACGCAACACAGTATGACCGCAACGATGGTGAAAGGACATTGATAACTTTGCATTCCTCGTAGCTCTGGCTAACTATAGCAACATCCATCCATCCATCCATTTTCTGAGCCGCTTCTCCTCACTAGGGTTGCGGGGGTGCTGGAGCCTATCCCAGCTGTCATCGGGCAGGAGGCAGGGTACACCCTGTACTGGTTGCCAGCCAATTGCAGGGCACATAGAAACAAAAAAACATTCGCACTCAGTCATGCCTATGGGCAATTTAGAATCTCCAATTAATGCATGTTTTGGGGATGTGGGAGGAAACCGGAGTGCCCGGAGAAAACCCACGCAGGCACGGGGAGAACATGCAAACTCCACACAGGCGGGGCCGGGGATTGAACCCGGGTCCTCAGAACTGTGAGGCTGACACTCAAACCAGTCGGCCACTGTGCCGCCACTATAGCAACAAAATATTTTATTTTATCTCTTCTTATATTACAAAACAAAATAAATTCCATATCATGACAGTGTGATCGTACAGTTTTAACTAAAGCATTCTGATACAAATAATAATTTCCTAGTAATATTTTTTTACAATTATGTACTGTATTACAATAGAGCCACCAAAGAACATATTTACTCCCATTTACGCAGTGTCTCTGAACGCACCTCGTGTTCTCACGCAGCTACAAAATGCCTGCCATGAATGGCGGCTGTGGCCGCACTAAATCGGTTGCCAAATACAGCGTTTATCTGCCGACATATGAAGGCTCGTAAATAGTGTATTCAGATGGGTTTTGTCCCAGAACTCCCTAACAAAACCTTGCACTCTTGAATGAAAATGAACTTTTGTTCCAAAACTGTTCTTTGACAGCAGAATGAGCGTGTTCTCAATTATGCTCATCAGGAAGAAATGAACTAAGTTCAGTTCACGTTTGCACAAAAATATGAACTCGTTCAGGTACAACACTGGTGAAATAGCGTTTTATTTTTTTGAAACAGCCTGCCTATGGACTGTTGAGACTGTCCATATTTTCAAAATAATTTATTTTATTATAGCTTTAAATTATTGTGTCTATTCATATTACTGAATCTACATTTACTATCTACAAACCTTTGATAAGATTTTATCCAGGCACATTTTTAGCCAAGTCAATATTATTCATTCATATTTTATTTTAATTTGCAACATCATCTATCTTTTCTATCATTTTCTTTCTTCTAGTGATGATGGGACTTCTGTAGTTTTAGTTTGGATTACGTTTTATCACCCCCTCTGTGTATTTGATGTGAGTGTGGGAGGAGGGTGTGTAATGGAAGTTTCTTCTAATCAATAAATATAGGAAACACCATGGGTTGTCTTGGTTATTTATTCTCGCAAAAATGAAAAAGGTCAACAGGAGTACAATCTGAGAGCCCCCCTGCAAGTTACCTGTCGATTCACGGTCAGCTCACTTTCCAATAAGCAAGCAGGACATGATGGGGCAAGCTCAACAGGGACAGCCATCTCATCATTGCCGTGTGTTGCTTCTATTCTGTTTTGTTTATTCTCCACCAATCTCTCAATGAATGGAGACGCTCCCGCCCCAGACTACCTAAATCTAATTATTGATTTACTTACTGAACCCAACACATTGCTTGCTGGTGGGCTGCAGACCCACAAGTCACGCATAAGGTCACACAGAATCAGAATAATCTTTATTTGCCAAGTTCCTGAACGAGCTCAATGAACGAAAGTTCATGGACTATTTTAGATTTTGTGCGAACGTGAACTGAACTTAGTTCATTTCTGCTTGATGAACGTAATTGAGAACGCACTCATTATGGCATCAAAGAACAGTTTTGGAGCGAAAGCTCAGTTTCATTCAAGAGTGGCAGCTTTTGCTCGGGACTTTCAGGCCAAACCCATCTCAATACATGATATACGAGCCTTCCTACATCGGCAGATTAACGCTGTATTTGGCAACCGATTTAGTGCGGCCACAGCCTCCACTAAATCGGTTGGCTTATAACTTAAATATTGGCTCAACATACACAACACAAAGAAAAAAAATTGACGAGGTCACAGTTCTTAACTCGAAAAACTTGTAAGTCAAGCTACCACACACCACTTTTCTCAGCTAATGACTAATGGCCAAAGTTCCAGAGTGAAAGAACAACTTTGTAGTGGCTGCTGAAGCACTATAGTCTCAAAGCCAAAAGGTAAGCAGCTAACAGTGTTACCAGCATTAGCTTCAGATAAAATTGATATAATCATAATAAATTGGGAAAGCTGTCGATGTTGGGTGCCCATCTGATTTAGCAACCCAAAGAATTAGCAATGGCTAGACTATGCATGGAACATCCATCCATCCATCCATTTTCTGAGCCGCTTCAACCAATCGCAGGGCACATACAAACAAACAACCATTCACACTCAGTCACACCTACGGGCAATTGAGAGTTTCCAATTAATGCATGTTTTTGGGATGTGGGAGGAAACCGGAGTGCCCGGAGAAAACCCACGCAGGCACGGGGAGAACATGCAAACTCCACACAGGCGGGGCCGGGGATTGAACCCGGGTCCTCAGAACTGTGAGGCTGACGCTCTAACCAGTCGGAACAAAATTCACTTTGTGGTCAAAGTTTGTGCGGCTATTTTGCGCTAACTCATTTCAAATTCAGACAAAGTATCCAGGTTTCACCACACCCACCTGCTCTGTTCAGTTGCTTCTCTTGTTTCTCTTGTCTGTCTCACGAGCCCTCGTCCCTCATCCTTGTCTTGTCTACAGGCTGTGCCAAGTGACGTGACAGATGAGCAGGGGTAACGGTCGCTCACATTTCCTCTATAATTGGAGTTTACAGCCGTCGCCTCCAGGCTACATCTACAGTGTCTCATTTTCTACAGACAAGGCGAGGTGAGGGGAAATCAAAGGTGAAATCTGATTGGTAGTGAGCATGATCGTGTGAAAGATACAAGCGAACGGACAGAATCACAAACATAGTAACCAGTGTCACTGGGGTTGCAAAATTACAGTTTTTACACAAATGTTTTATAGTTTGTCTATAAAGGGAACTTAAATATTTTGAAAAACATATAGGCATAATCTTAACTAAAGGGGTCTACAGTATTTAATTCTTCCATCCATTCCTTCTAACTCACAGGTGAGCTGGAGCCTCACCCAACTGACTTTAGGAGAGAGGCAATCACATAATTTAGGGTCTTCAATTGAAGAACCTAAGGGGTCTCATTGATCCATATTTCACGAACAAGTCAGAACCAGAATCATCTTTATTGGTTAAAACACACAAGGAATTTGTTTCGGGTAGTTGGAACCACTGTAGCATGACAAAAAATAGCCACGATTACAAAGTATACAGGACATATAGGACATAAAAAAACAAGTCCATAGAGTCATTGAGCTGTGAAAGGCTGATACAATGACAGTTGTGCAAATGACGCAGAGTCATCTAGCAATTTAAAGTGACTCGTAGTGCATGTTAATTTTATGTATTTTTTGCTCAAGAAAATTAAAATGGCAGTCATGTCAAATAATATCAATCTGTTATGGCAAAAATGGTAAATAATTAATTTCGCTTAGGGCGCCCCTTTATCATTGCCAAAATAAACACGCCCCTGAAATGTCTTGGTGTGATGTCAGAGGCAGAAGTGGAAACCAAATCCACTCCACAGCCAATGTGGAAAAAGGAATGTACTCTATTATAAATTGGCAGTATTTAGTCATATTTTATATATTCTTGCTGTCGGGTGGAATACCCCCACCTCCAAAATAAAAACCTTTCAGGAAAAAAACCTAAATCTTGCTTGAGTTTCCAAACACTGCTTTGTTCAAGTTGATATAGTTTATATTGCAATCATATACCGTTACACTCTCACATGAACACAACAGCTCACACACCACAATTATGTTCAATCGCTAATTTAATATGCAAAGAAATCCCAAAATTTATTACCATGTCATTGATTAAAATGGTATAAACATGGCGTCAAGCAGCCGTGCACATCAAAGTCTGCCTGTCACACGACGCCGCCACCGTACAGAAAGCCTTTAATAGCAAATGCCTGTGTCACGTCGTCCATCCAAACTCTTTTCAAAGATATTAGTTTTAGTGATGCAATTGATACATTGAGCTGATGAAACCCATTTACACGGGCAAAAATAAATCTGCAACCACTTACCATATGTGGGATGATGTGGCCGTCTTCAAAGAGGCATTTCAATGATCTTTTTTTTTAACTTTCAGTACACCAGAGCAAAAATTGTACTTGTTGGAACAACCATTCATACTCAGAGCTGGAACAAACTAAAATAAACTTGGTGACTATGAGTAATCTACATTATGTGTTACCAGAATGAATCTGCTTGTTATAATTTAACCTAACGTAACAACATTCAAACTACACCATGTTGTTTGACCCTTTAAATTGACAATGTGGCAGATTAAAAGCACATTTGACACCACTTGGTTGTTTTGGGAGAACAATCCTCTACTGTCTCTAAAAAAAGCAACGTACCAAGGATTTGGCAAATATATCTTGAGCACACACACGTGCACACATACACAAGTCTCAAAGGAGCGATGGAATAGACGAGGAAGTGATCCATGAGCCCAAAGAACTAAATAAATATTGACTTGAAAGAATGAGTTCCGTCACAGTACATAAAAGGCACATACATGCGCGCGCGCACACACACACACACACTTTCACAAAGATCCATGTCCACAAAGACCTCTATACACCAATACACTTCAACCTTATACTTAAACAAAACCAAGAATCACCATTAATATTTATAGGAAGTCAAAGATTGTGCTTTCCAATAATAGCAGTGTGTGTTTGTATGACATCTTCCAAGTGTTATTGCAAGTGCACTTTACTGGAAATTCTGCCAAACTACATGGTTCCGAATATTCCATTCCCTGAATATATTTCTCTTTTACTATGGCTGTAATTCTCACTATGAAGTAAACTACTTTAAAATGTTTGGACCATGACGATAAGATGAGTTGGGACAACACATTATGAAATCAAGTCAGACTTTGTGTTGATAATAAAATAAAAAAAAAATCATGACTAATTAAATACATGCAGAAGGCTGGATATGCTAGAATTGAGCCAAGAAACCCTCTACATCAGTGTTTATTTACTTTGAGGCAAAAGGGGTGGAAACCAGCTCAGATTAAATGACGCAACTCTAAGAAACAAGTTACTTTCTTGCATTTTATTTTATGTAGCAAGGCAAAAATGTAATACTTGCCCGACCGTATCATAATTAATCAAGATTAATTCAAAATAAAAATTGTGAAAATATGATAATGGAAAAAGTGGGCTCATATTGTGTATTGCACAGATGCATCAAGTCTGTGAACACAACTGAATATTGTTCTTGTAATATACATTTTATCTACTTCAAAAAGTAATGGTCCATGCATGAACCGGATATGGCAAAAATCGCACGGATGCATCAGGTCCGTGAACACAACTGAATATACATCTTGTAATATACATTTTATCTACAGTATTTTCACGACCATAAGGTGCACTTAAAAGTCTTATATTTGCTCCAAAATGGACAGGGCGCCTTATTATGCGGCGCGCCTTATGTGTGCACTGAGTTCCAAAATCTCTAAATGTGGTTGTGTGACTTTAATGAGCGCTCCGATTGACTGCCTGGGAGCATTTCCTGCTGACATGCTGCTTATATAGAGGAAGGCTGACGTGACTGAGGACAGCATGCGGACGGAAAGGGGGAAGGGTGCGCGTGACAGAGGATGCTAAAGACACGCCCTCAGTAGGTATATAGTTCCGGTATGTGCATCGGTTTGGCTAAGGACCCCCGAAAATGGCACCTACGAAGAGACACGCTTACGAAGCAGTTTAAACTGCAAGCCATTAGTTACGCGGAGGAACATGGGAATCGAGCAGCCATGAGAGAATTCAAGATAAACAAATCCATGGTTTGCAAGTGGAGGAAGCAGGAAAACGCGGAAACAAGGCGAGGTGGCCCGAGTTGGTAGACCAACTTGAACAATGGATTAATGAGCAAAGAACAGCCGGGAGAAGCGTCTCTACAGTCACCATTCGACTGAGTGCAATAACTCGGAGCTTGACATCATTCCGGGAGGCTTGATGAAGGAACTCCAACCACTGGACATCGGTGTAAACAGGGCCTTCAAAGTGAAGTTGCGAGCGGCGTGGGAGCCATGGATGACAGATGGCGAACACAGCTTTACTAAGAATAGGATGCAGCGCCGGGCAAGTTACGCCACAATTTGTGAATGGATTGTGGATGCTTGGGCTAACGTGTCTGCTTGCACTTTTGTTCGAGCTTACGTAAAAGCCGGCATCATTTCTGAGGAGCCGCACGGCAACGAGACTGACTCTGACGAGTACGAGAGGGAACCCGGCATGTTTGATGGAGAACTTGCCCAGCTGTTCATTTCGGATACAGAAGATGAGGACTTTGATGGATTTGTGGATGAGGATTGATCAAAAAATAACATAAGTACATTGTTAAATACTTCAATAAAGTACAACCGAATTCAGTTTTGCTCCCGCTGCCTTTTTAAAAACATTGTTTTAGCGTGCATGCAAAACCGTATGTTTTAAACTAGCGTGTTTTACCATGCCTGCGCCCAATAATACTGTGCGCCTTATGTACGTGTTAAATCCAGAAATAGACCCCGTAACTGAGCCTGCACCTTTTAATACGTGTGCCTTATGGTCGTGAAAATACGGTACTTCAAAAAGTAATGGTACATGTATGAACCAGATGTAGCAAAAATCGGTCTAGTTGTTTTTGTTTCATCCTGAACAGATGGGCTGATGGCAAAAATACAAATTCCCCAACAAAAGCATTACGTCCAACACAAAAAGAGGCATATTTTATACATACAGTATCTCAGTAGTCTGACTGTTCACTGGTAAAATTACAAATTATGAAAACATTGTTTTAATAGTAGTCACTGATGGTGTAGTGGTACACTCACCTGACTTTGGTGCAGGCAGCATGGGTTCAGTTCTCGCTCAGTGATGGTGTGAATGTGAGTGTGAATGGTTGTCCGTGTCTATATGTGCCCTGCGACTGACTGGCGACCAGTTCAGGGTGTAGTCCGCCTTTCGCCCGAAGTCAGCTGGGATAGCCTCCAGCGTCCCGTGACCCTAACCAGGGTAAGCGGTGTTGAAAATGGATGGATGGATGTTTTAATAGTTTTATGGGTCATTTGATATTTTACAATATTATGATATTGACTGAATGTGTTTTATTATTGCCACCCATGAGATACATGTTACTTTTGAAATGTTATTTTACATTCATTACAATGCATGATGTTAATTCAGAGAAAGTCTTTAGCCTGATGAGATGATTATGACAGAAGAGAAACATCTCTATTTGAAGAAATAAATGAAGTCTCTCATCTGACCATCATGGAGTCAAATTACTGTTTCCTCCATTAACAGATACTGTATGATTTTTCTTCCTACCAGGGCCCCATTATTAATCTCCAAACCCATTAGATTTTGGGTCAAACTCATTCTTTGTGCTTGGTTTATCTTATTCTTCTGTGTGCTCATGTTGTTGCGCATTTGTGTATCTGTAATTAGAGTCACCGAGTCGCTTCAGGACACGGTGATCGACTGGTTAGCACATCTGCCTCACAGTTCTGAGGACTGGGGTTCAAATGCCAGCCTCGCCTGTGTGGCGTTTGGATGTTCTCCCCGTGCCTCAGTGGGTTTTCTCCGGGTACTCAGGTTTCCTCTCACATCCCAAAAACATGCGTGGTAGGTTGATTGAATGTGCCTTGCGATTGGCTGGCGACCCGCCTCTCGCCCGAAGATAGCTGGGATAGACTCCAGCAGCCCGTGACCCTAGTGAGGATAAGCGGTATAGAAAATGGATGGATGGATGGATGGATGGATGGATGGACAGTCTCTTCAGCCACGCCCTCTTATGTGCAGCCAATCATGCCAATGTCTGCCATTCCTCATGTCTACTACTACATCCTAAAATACAATAAAAGCAAGAGTGAAACAGAAACATTCAAAGAAAAACGCTTATTTTTTTGGAGCCTGGCGATTATGTCTCATTTTACAACACACTATGCTATGAAATGCGAGATGAGATTGGCGGGCTCGTTAAAGAAAAAAACGTGCAATGGTGAGTTGTATTTTTAATCATTTATTTGTATATATGCCGGGCCTTTGGAATACTTTACACGAAACCAGTCTGTGGTACAAAAAGGTTGGGGACAGCTGTAACTGTGCTAAAGGAATATCAAGATCAGCAACGATTAATCGATTTCGATTCGTTTTGATGCAGTATGTGCCTCTGCACAAATCTTTTAGCAAACATTTTATTTAAAGTGAAACAACAGACAAATTATGGCCAGCGGGCCACATACGGCCCATGTTCGTTAATCCAGCCCACTAAGAATTTACATTTTTGTGTAAGTGTTTTTAAATTTATGTCTGAACTCAGGGGTGGGCAAATTGTGGCCAGCGGGCCAAATACGGCCCATGTTCGTTAATCCAGCCCACTAAGAATTTACATTATCAAAAGACCTGAAATATTTGTAGCATTAGTTTTTTCTCTCACTAAAATGGGTTAGTTAAAATGTACATGTAGCAGTAAAGAAAATGGATGGATGTTACATATTTAACTATTCTTTTTTAACTCATCCAATAATGACCTGGACCCTGTTTTAAAAATTGGATTTGGCCCTTGAGCACTGAAGTTTAACCACCGGTCTAAACTCTTGGTCCTCCAGAGCCTTACTTTTTGAGCAACAGTGCCCTCTGTTGTTGCTACGATGAGTGTGCGAGTGAGACTTGTTAAACGTTGCCATTTTAAACTTGATCTGTACATCAATCACAGAATCATGTCATATACCTAGATAAAAGTTGATACATTGACACAATTGATAATACCAGTATACTGATCGAACAGTAAAAACTGGACACATCCATTTTCTGTTCAGGTCACCGGTAAAAACTGAAGCCTATCCCAGCTGTCATTGGGTGAGAGGCAGGTTACACTTTGGACAACCAATCATTCACAATCACACCTATACGGACAATTTATACTGAAAATTATCCGCAGGGTTTAAGAGCCTTCAAAAAACCTGGTTATGTGCATGATTTTGGAATATGGGAGGCAGGCAGTGTACTCAAGAGAAAACACACCCAAGCACGGGTAGAACTTTGTTACCCAGAGACTTTTGACAGAAAGGCTGACGGGCTAACCACACCAAAAAGTTGAGTTATACTAATTACGTTAATGTAATTACATGTTGCTATTTGCTGTAGTTCTGCAATGTCTTCCCATGTTTTCCGGGATACCAAAAAGACGCTCCATTATAGCACAAAAAAAAGGGGATTTAGTTCTTACAAGACGACAAGATAGCTTGAGTTTCCGATTAAGCTTAACTGAGACAGAGAGAGAATGGATGTTGTCCCCCACCATTCATGAGATTCTCTAGTTTTTTCATGAGCCTGAATTAATTTTTTGTGTGACCCTCATAAAATCAATATCTGTAAAACAAACTACAAGCTTTGCATAAATTCTCAATAAAATAAATTATGACAAACTAAGCGTCTGCCTCACAGTTCTAAGGACCGGGGTTCAATCCCCAGCCCCGCCTGTGTGGAGTTTGCATGTTCTCCCCGTGCCTGCGTGAGTTTTCTCCGGGTACTCAGATAATGGATGGATAATTTTCAGCATAACCTGTCCAGCTATTCCGGACATAGTCTAGTTTTATTTTTTGTTTTAATTATGCCGCTTCACAAATAGCCTAACCCCCAATGTCACATCCAATTTAAATTAATTTCATAATTACGTCAAAAGTCCTGCTAGGAGCTTTTTTGGGGACAAAATTAATACACCTTCAAGCTGTGTGAGAGACATAAGTCACGAGAGGCTCGGGCATAATGTGTTTGTGTTGGATATTTAGATTTTTTGTATTATTGTCTTGATTTGACTTTTGTTTTGAGTACAAAAATAATATTTCCATCTTCTCCACTTATTTGATCAATACATTGCATTGACATTTTTCTTCTCCATGTCTGCTTTTATAGTGCTCATCTGGTAGATTCCGTAACCTCTCTGCCGCCTAAAAATAAAATAAAGCAAGAGCGATTGTAAGACAACTTCAGGGACAGACAGTCAATACAATTAAATCTTGTGTGATCATAAGTCTAGAAGGCCTCTAAGTCAAGACAAACGTCCTGTCTTTTTCCACAACAAAAGGATAATTTGTTAAAAAAAAAAAGTCTAAATGCCTGAAATGTAAATTAAAAAACCATGAATAGGTCCCAGTTGTAAATGAAGCTGTGGAAAACATGCAGGGGTGTTGCTATTATCAATCACCTGTTCAGGAGTGAGGTCTCTCTGCTCCTGAGCAAGTATTTCATAGCCGACCATGAACTTCTTAACTGTGGCTGAGCGCAGCAGAGGGGGGTAGTAGTGAGCGTGCAGCTGCCAATGGGAGTTGTCATCCTTTAAGTAGGGACCAGTAGGGGCTCCTGTGGAAAAAAACATAAGCAAGACGAAAGATGCAGGATTTGTTCATCTCGCTAATAAAACGCTTTTTCAGAAAGCTCACATTTCATATATCTATTAATGAGGATGACACCCTGCCCTCAGCATTACCTGAGCTTTCGTGCAAACTGACGAAACAAAAATACAAATGGCAGAATATATTGATTTGTTTTCTCTTCAATTCTGCAGCACACTTGCACACAAGTAAACAGAACAGCCAGGGCGACTGGCTTGAAGGCTAATTAAGAATATGCATCACCATGGGAAAAAAAGACATCTCTCTTGCTATTCACACAGCATGAATGAAGCACTTTGCTCATTAAACCTTTTGGACAGCAGACCAGAAATCAGCCTCCCTCGTCAGTTATCTTAGAGAAAACACAGTTGTTGACAATTGAGTAGTTTAAAAAAAATGAAAATAACTTATTTCGTGGGTGTTTTTAGGGGGGGAAAAAAAATTCCTTTAAATGACATGAGACAGATGACGGCCAGTTTATTTGACAATTTTAAATTCCACACCAACTGAATATATGTACAGTAGGTCCATTTAAGTACTTTATATTTTGCAAGATGGCGCCGACAAGTGTGGTCGCCTCGGTCATGCGCTCTCTAGTATTGTTTTTGTTTTTGTGTTTTTCGTTCGTCTTTGGATTTTCATATCTGTTGTTGACCAATACTGGCCACTCATGCCAGAGTAGCATCTGCTCCATTTTCACACTGACTGTGGAGTATCTGCAACATTTGCACAATCAACATTGTCTCAGATTATCGCGCTACTTGTCACTTTAAACTGCATACACTCCTTGAAGTCTCGGCGCCCTTTGCACAATGCTCATTGCACCGGACTATTGCTATATTAGTCATTCAAACTGCTCTAAGTGCTAGAGGACTGCATCTTTGTACAATTGTCAAAAACAAAATGTACCAGCATTACCAGATAACTATTAACCCTTTATTGCTCAGTGACTGTTTTTTTGTCAATGTCTTTATGTCTCAAAGTGTTGTCGTACTAGAGCGGCTCCAACTACCGGAGACAAATTCCTTGTGTGTTTTTTTGGACAAACTTGGCAAATAAAGATGATTCTGATTCTGATACTGTACTGACAACAGTGTACATTTAAAATTACAGGTTGACCATGATCAATTTCAGGACAATGCTTTGCTCAAGAGCACCGTAACAATAGTTAGGAGGCAGACTAGCATCCCTCCAACAACTACTTCCAATTTAGATTTATCCACAGTGGGATCATAGCCCTCTAGTTCCAAAGCCCAAGTTTTACAGATGAGCTCTTACCACTAGTTTACAGCACACGAAAAACTGAAGCATACTACAAGTCTGATGGTGACAGCAACTGTGAAGATCAAGAAACGATAACATTTAAGTTTGCTAGAGGCCGAAATGCCGTCTTTTCCAGTGTGTATGGCGATGACCCGATGATAATTTTCTTGACATTGTGCCATCATAGCTAAGAAAATTATCTCCGTAAAACACAAATTCAGCAAGCTTATGAAACAAAGCAGAAAAAAAATACTCTTTATTTGCCTTGTTCGGACTACAGAACCAAATTAAAACTGGAAACACAGTGAATACAGCAAATCGGAAAGTATTCACAGTGCTTACGGCCTTTTTGCGTAATATAATAGAATTTGGGGGTTCAAAATTATTTTATTTTTTTACCAATGCTATTATAACGGGTGTCAATTGCCTGCTGATTTTCACTATTCGTGGTTAAACCCCCTATCCCCTGTGAATAGCGGGGGTCCACTCTATATATATGAATACTCTATATATTTATTACCTTGTTGTTGTTACTGTTGTACTACGGACAAGTTCATTGTAAAATTGAATTGCCCTTCTGAATGGGACTATTAACATATTCTGACTCAAATCAAATTTGTCTTTCATAGTCTGAGTCCTTCAGGTGCCTTTGGGCAAATTTCAAGTGGGCTACCATGTTCCTTTTACTAAGAAGTGCCTTCTGTCTGGCCATGCCACCATATAGGTATGATTGGTGGATTGCTGCAGAGATGCTTGTCCTTCTGGAAGGTTCTCATCTTTCCAGAGAAGCACATTGGAGCTTTAATAGTGACCAATGGGTTCTTGGTCAACTCCCTGACTAAGGCCCCTCTCTCCTGATCATGCAGTTTCAACAGGCAGTTGGGTCTCGGAAGAATCCTGGTGGTTCCAAAGTTTCATTTATGGATGATGGAGGCCACTGTGCTCATTGGGACCTTAAAAGCGGTGTAATTATTTTCTGTACCCTTCCCCAGATGTGTCTCGAGACAATCCTGTCTCAGGGTTCTACAGACAATTCTTTTGACGTCATACTTGGTTTGTGCTCTGACATGCACTGTGAACTGTAGGATCAAGACAGGTGAGTGCCTTTCCAAATCATGACTAATGAAATGAATTTACCACAGGTGGACTTAAATTAAGCTATACAGCTATACATCTCATGGCTGATCTGTGGAAAGAGGACACACCTGACCTCAACCTTCATAGAAAATGCTGGGAATACTTCTGTACATGTAATTTTGTATTTTATTTCATTACATTTGTGCAAAAAAAAAATGCTGTGTATAGAATTTTGAGGGGGAAAAAATCCATCTATTGTGGAATAAATCTAACATCAAATGTGGAAAAGTACAGTGAGCACTTTGTGCATGCACGTGTACATTGTATGACCTGTCGTCATCCATGCAATCTAATAACGTGCTCTTCTCCATGACTAGCTTTGGACACTTGGTTGTGTTGTTTTAATATCCACAGTATAATCTCAAAATATAAATGTTCTATCGACGGCACGGTTGAAGAGTGGTAGTCTATCTGCCCCACAGTTCTTTTGCATGTTCTCCGTGTGCTTACCAAACAGTACAGTAGAGGGTACATAGGGGATAGGCTCTAGCTCATGCACAACAATCTCATGTGTGGTAAATAACACACAAAATTTGAATAGGATTGAAATTAAACTGTGTTTCCCCTCACAAGAAATCTCTATGGCAGACATGGCAGCAGGCGCGGACAGGTGACTATGAACCCGTAGTACTCCCCATGTTTCCCTTTGTGGGATCCAATAAATTCTCCAGAGACATTGCCTGCCAATAAGAGTCTGACCAGAGACAAATATAGATTGAGTGGAGGGAGACAGTAAAGAAACTAACACCAGTGAAAAGAAAGAGCAAGCACAAAGAAGGAACAGATAAGGAATGAAGAGAGTGCTCTTATTAGTAAATAGGTGTTCTGCAAGAGAATTCAAACACCAATTGTGCTGGTCATAGAAGTATTTGTCATGTGTTTTCCTGCTGAACAAGATTGGGCATATCTATTCCTAGTCCCTGACTTGAATGCCATCCAACTACTTATTCCATCAGTACAGCTCTAAGCCTAGCACGATAAAAAGGTGGGCTGCTGCTAAAGAAATAAAGATTAACGGCAAACACAGATGGGAGCGATAACTCATTAGCAACATTTTTGAATGTGTTAATATGCATTGTGGGTTGCGATGTTGTTGGAACAAAGATTCACAGTATGGGGATGGGTCCTCATTATGTTACATTTATCTTCACGTTACACAGTCCATAACTTGTAAAGTAATGGCGTGAAAGCCATTGTTTAGGCCAGTGAGTGGCAGGGGCAGATATCCAAGGAAATATTGATGTTTTTAGTCTCTAAAATGAGTTTGACTTTGACTTAGGAACACCAAAACCTTGATTTTGTTTTGTGAACTTGCTAGTGTGTTTCTGGTTGTTGTTCTGCTGCATAACACAAGAGCGCTTAAGATTGAGGGCACAAACCGATGGCGGGACCGTGGCCTGAAGGATTTTCTGGTAGACAGAAGAATTCATTGTTCTATTAATCATAGCACATTGTCTACTGCCTGAAGTGTAAAGCAGCCCCAGACCATCACATAGCCACCACCGTGTTTGACTGTTGAAATGTTTTTGTCAGGTGTGGTTTCCTCCTTGGAATTCACCCATGTATGCCATTTTTGCCCTATGTCTTTTCTTTTGTCGAGTCATGAACACCTTAACTGAGGCCAGTGAGGGCTGCAGTTGTTTAAATGAGTTTTGGATTCTTTGTGACCTCCTGGAGGAGTCATGTTGCACTCTTGGAGGAATTTTTGTTGCCCAAGCATTACTGGGAAGGTTTACCACTGTTCCCAGTTTTCTGTATTTTTGGATAATGGCTCTGACCATGGTTCACTGGCATCACTTTCTCATTTGTTCAAGAATTTCTTTGGATTGTGGCGTGATGCAGTTCTCACTGAGATCTTGTAGCTTACATCACTTAGTCTGATAGTCACAATTAAGTGATTTCATGATTTGACAAATCTGACGGTTATCAGGCCTGGGGGTGTGCAGTGAAATTCAACTCAACTTTCCAAAAACTGGTTAATCAAGTTATTTGTTTTCCCATTATACATGTAAATCAAATCATTTAGAAACTGATTTTTTTTTTTTTTTTTTTAGATATTGCATGGGGGGGGGGGGGGGGTGTTGGGGGCAAATGGTTTTTCACAGCACTGTGTCGAGACTTTATATACTTTTATATATAGACAACTGAACCAGAGTTCTTCTATGTATGTTTTCTCATCATATGGAGTGTTTGGACTTATTTTCTGATGTTACTGCTCATAATTTCATATTGCATTAGTCATACCTGAATGTACATTTGAATTTTCCATTTCAGGCAATAGTGGGCACTGAGATGGTGGGTGAACAGTGAAGTGTCCGTTTTGTAAAGTAACTCAGGAAGGCATAGATGCTGCACACATTGGACCTGCAACATTTAACACTCTCAGGTATTGAGGCATGATGACACTTGCTCTCCTCTGTCACATATTACTCAGTGCATCACTGCACTCTGCTAACCTTTGTTCCGCTACGGGCCCTTTGCTTGGTGCTTCTTTGCCAAGGCCTCAAACTGGGTATTTCCCCCACTGCCTTTTGCAGTGCAGATAAATATCAAGTGCAGCCCGTGCTTGAGCTAGAGTAACAGCTGCCTGGGCGGTAAACACTAATCCTGAACAGGTCTTCCAGACTTTAGTATATTTGTGCAAGCTGTTTCTTTGCAGCAGTCCAACATCATCTTCGCAGCAAGACTTCAGAGATGCAAGTTGATTTATCTGTGTTAGACCCATGTAAGGTAATGTTTTGACACATCAAAGGTATTTGTCATACTCATGCTTTTTTTTTTTAATTATGGAACAAAGGTGACTTGTGACGACTAAAGAAAGATGACCAACCTACTGTGGTATTTAAAACCAATATTGGAATGAATTATCTAACTTGCACATATTTATATTCACATTAAAATCTAATTGGTACATTACAAAATGTGAATTATGATCAAAAATCTTTTTTCACCATTTATTCAGTTCAAAAGGATAAATATGTTTCCCCACATACGTATTTGTTTCTCGCTACTTCCAAATTCACCTATTCACAGATTTTATTGGGAACATATCCTGTTATTTGCTGAAAAACTTACCTATTCACTGTGTATGTGATCAGGCCAAAGCCTGGTTCTTTTTAAAAGTACTGCTTTCGTGCCATCTTGGTGCCAAAGAACTACAGTATGTTGAAGTAAGGGGCGGAACTTCATTTCGACCAGCCATCGCCCTGCCGCCATTCATAGGCAATTATTTTAGGGCTGTCATCCGTAAGTACAACTTAAAACTTATGCAAAGCAAAAGCCATTTATCAACAACACCCAGAAACACCGCCGGCTTCTCTGGGCCTGAGGTCATCAAAGATGGACTGATGCAAAGTGGAAAAGTGTTCTGTGGTCCGACAAGTCCACATTTCAAATTGTTTTTGGAAATTGTGGGCTTCGTGTCCTCCGGGCCAAAGAGGAAAAGTCTTGTCTTTTGTCTCAACATGCTGCCGTACGGAAGGAGTAATATTCATGCTGTATTTCTTTAAAAAAAACTCCACTCACTCCACTTGGTTAGATTCCTGACCAAAAATAACACCGGTTACTCTCCGCAGTTGAATAAATAAAAATCGACGATTTGAAGAAACCAAATCAGTTATGTTGCTGATTTGCACTAATGTCAAAAATATCAATAGACACAGAGCAGACACCACCATTCGGATCAGCAACAAACTAATTATGAGTCATGGATTTTTGGTTAAGAAAGACAAAAGACAAAAAAAAATTACCAAGTCTTAGCTAAGAAAAGTGGAAAAAAAAAAGCCTCAGAATAGTTTCATCCTCAGTGAAAGTGAAATTTGTTCATGAGGATTGTTGCAGATCATGGGGAGAGTCCTGCTGGCAGTAATCATCATTTATGTAAACAACCACATAATCAGCACTTCTTAGGGGTCCCACAGCTCACCAACAGTGCTGCAGAAATTATGCTTCACTGTTATGTAAAACTGTGGAACTATCTGATGTTTACAAAAGGGACATTCTTTTTTTTTCCGCTTCTGGATCAACTCCTGTCTGCCAACTCATTGATTCCTTGCTAATGCCATCATCTTGTGGTGTTTGCTTGCCCACAAGAATAGAACAAAGATGTGGCTTGAATCTAAAATCGCTGCTTGAATTCTGCTCCATCAGCCTCTTATTTCTAAATGCGTCTTTTTCCTTTATTCCTTCACAACATCTACTTGTCCTCTTACGAAATTGGCACATGGCTGTGACAGTGGCCGGCCAGCTTTAGAGCGATCAGATGGTCTCAGGTATAAACAATGGGATTTTTCCATGCATAAGCATTTGGCAACAAGCAGCTGGGGGGGGGGGGGGGGGGGGGGGGGGGGGGGAAGAGCTGATAAAGTGGGAAGAGCTTAAACGATGAAAAAGTACAACATACATTTTAGCACAATTGATTTGCCCAAACTACAAAAATATAGGGTTTGTCCATTTGGCGCTTCTTGATGTTTCTCTGTGGAACAATGCCTACTCCCCAAGTAGTGCATCTCCAAAGAACTTATTCTAAGCTACCAACATGAGCTACTCCAATGTGGAATGTACACTAATTATACACTTATAAACAGTTTATAATACATATTATTACATAACATAACATTAATGTTTTTGGTCGAATATTTGCAGTGAATGTCTGACAAACTTGTGCGTTTGTCACATTAAAGCAACTTTGCAAAATATGTTAAGCACCATTAAAATAAGAATTAAGGTAAGAAAAAATGCATCCGTTTACATTTACGTTGTTGCCAATAACCTGAACAGTAAACAGTTAACCTTTAAATATGTTAATGTGATTGACAGTGATATATGGTGCACTAATGCTTCTACTGAACACTAAAGAGGAATTAAAATCAACTTTTGACATTAAACATGCTTCTTAATATTCACCGAAATAGGTTATTACTGGAGGCCAAATGGTCAGGTAATTTGAATTGTTTTAAAGTACTGCTACAGCATTATTGCTTGTCATTCCTGTTAAATTTAGTGTTAAATCCTTTGTCTCAAATGTGACATTATCATATGACAATCCAGTTTTGAAGATTATGTCACCCTTTTCATGGAGATTAAAAATGTATGAACGTGTGTTTCCTGTAGATTGTGTACTCTTACCATGCCAACCCATGGAGTAGGGAAAGGACACATTAAATAGATTGTCATATTTGGTTAGCAGTTGTTTCATAATGTCAGCCAGACCTGAAAAAAACAGAAGACCGGAAGATAAAGAGAGCAAACAAGACTTAAGTGGAACGGTTTTCACTGTTGATCCTAAATAACTGAAGGAAGGGGATCTTAAGAGGCAAGGTAAAACTAGAATGGACAGTCACTTAAAAATGTTGAATATAGAATAAAGAATTTATACTAAAGCGACAAATTGCTTTTGTCCTTGGGAAAAACAACTTCACAATTATGTAGTATCTCCCCAAAAACACACTTACTCTCCCTCTCCTCTGTGGTCAACTCATTGATTCTGAGGACATGTCGTCGTGGTAACAGCAGCAACTGGTAGGGCCACGTCGCCCAGTAAGGAACCACTGCCAACCAATGAGGGTTCATCACCACCACCCGTTCCTAAAAGGAAAATATTGTGCATGTGAGTGAAAATTGCACAATTGTCAGCACTAACTACTTTAAGACAAAAATAATATATTTATATACGATCATTATTATGGCGGCTGACTGATTAGAGTGTCTGCCTCACAGTTCTGAGGACCGGGGTTGAATCCCCGGCCCCGCCTGTGTGGAGTTTGCATGTTCTCCCCATGCCGACGTGGGTTTTCTCCGTGCACTCCGGTTTGCTCCCACATCTCAAAAACATGCATGGTAGGTTGACAACTCTAAATTGCCCGTAGGTGTGAATGTGAGTGTGAATGGTTCTTTGTCTGCCCTGCGATTGGCTGGCAACAAGTTCAGGGTGTACCCCGCCTCCTGCCTGATGATAGCTGGGATAGGGTCCAGCACGCCCGCAAGCCAAGGCGGATTGAACCCCGGTCCTCAGAACTGTGAGGCAGACGCTCTAACCAGTCGTCCACCGTGCCGCATGGATGAGCATTATTACGATAATTTATTCTTTTTTAAAAAAAAATTCTCAATGCGATTATAATGGCCATCAATTATCTGCGGATTTTCACTATTAATGGTCCGGCTCGGTCGCCATCCCCCGCGAATAACATGGGCCCACTGTATTGTGATGAATATTGCGTTCATGGAATAAAAATTAAACAGGTTAATTCATCAAGTTTCATCCATGTCATGTTGGGCAACATCACCCTCTGCTGTCGAAATTAACGTCACAACTGCTTTTGCCCTTGCGTTGCGAACACAATGTATGTGTCAAACCTGATGACATGACCAAATGGCTTGAACAAAATTTTTGCAAGTTTGGGTTCATGCAGATTTCTAATGCCTTATTTTTCTTCGAGAACTGTGATTGATGGGTTTTACAAAACAATTTTGAAGCCATGTTAAGTTTTTACTCACACCATATGCCATCACATTGTCATGCAAAAAACATTAGATACATACTAAAACCTGATTGTCTATGATCACACACAGGTTAGGTATCCAGGGACTTTGATTTCTCACAGGTCTAAAACTTGTGCAGCAAGATAGAAATTACTTCATAAATAAGAGCTTCATAAAAAGTGAGGAGAATAAATGTGCACTGACATTTGAATAAAATGTACTATAACAATGTATTAGTGAATGCTGTAAACAACATTTACCGTAGTTATTTTTTACTGATTGAATCATAATTTATGCTCTTTAACCTTCTACCACCTTCTCAGTCCTTTCCACTATTTTCTCCCTGTGAGTTTAAGCGGATTATAATGCAGCAGAATAAAGATCGAATACAAATGAATGGGGAGAAAGACAGAAAAAAGGACCACGGCGAGCAGTCAGTGGAGAGTGTCCTAAAACAGATACCTCACACCTCACAAATCCCCCCCAAAAAGTTTCATTCAATTAGCTTGGAAAGTTTTGCTTTCAAACTCAAGGGGATCACATGGGAGCCAAAGCCCAATTCAAGCTTCGCCAAGTACTGCCGTGTGCCAATTTACAGTCCTAACCTCGGGTCAGACAGACGGGAGCAAATAGGAAGAAGGACACTATCGGCACAAACACACACACAAAGTACTTTTAGGCAACCCGGCAAACACTCTCTCTCTCTCACACCCACTGCTTCCATTCTAACTTTAACTCTCTAACTAAAGGTCAGCCCCCACACTCACGCATGTATCTCATACCTGTGTGTGTGTATGAATTAATCTCTTTTCCCAAATCATCTACATTAACAGATGTTTGCCACCGGTGACTCCATGTTTCCTTATTTGGCTGTAAAGTGAAGCAGAACAAACAGCAGGGAACATACGCTTCAGCACTAAATACAAGCTAAAGTTCGACTCTTCAATTGAAAGCACAGTGGTGCAAAGTGCCGTGAGGCAACCAGATCCTAATAAGACCCAGACAAGCTTATTTCGGACCTTAGCCTAAGGCTTGATGTCAAAGACCAAAAACTACTGCATGATGTCTACCTATTCCTTTTGTACTTAAATCCTTAAAAAATCTAGCAAACCTTTACCTTGAGAACATTCCCATAGGAAAGAATCTGCTCCAGGATGAAGCTGTCATCATCATCAAATTGTTGTTTATTGTACATAGTAGTAACATTAAGATTCTTACTCTTAAGTGCGCATGTGAAACAGTACATTGAGCTATCATGTGATATCATCCATAATGGCAGTTAATCCTTCTTAATAAATGTGCATCCTTTTTGGGATTATTATGGGTATTTTGTCTTCATGAAGGCATCAGACCACAGCATAAAGAAATTGGATAATGTTCACGGTGGTGTATATACAGTAGTATATCATCTTCTGAGTAATCTTGCATATGACTGTACTCTAAAGAAACAGACTATGGTTTCACTTTTATGATTCTCTCCTTTGTGCATACATTTGAAAATGACCTGCCTTTGTTGTATTCTTCTAATTACAACAACAACGATAATAATAATAATATAATAAAAATAATAAAACATTTTGTGTAAATAAATGTGCCCAGTTTTTGTCAACATATTCTCTTGCCCAATTGAAACTGGAGCAGCGTTACACAATCACTTCCTATAAAGAAGTTTTTTCTGTCTCGACTCCAGTTCAGTGCCAGTTTAAGCTTTATGGCCACCACACTGCTCCAACACGGAGTACAATATACACTATCCATAGATGGCCTGCAACTACCACAATTGACGAAAACACTGAAATCCTACAGCAATCATTTGGCCAAAATTACTTATAAAAAGTATTAATTATAATAGATATTTGATTAACCTAATTACAACTGATTCACCCTCCAAAAGGCCATTAATAGAGTTGGTGTCTTCATATTAAGAGCAACACCATTATTGATGAGCTGCCAGTGGAATACCCCACTATGGGGTGAAAAAAAAAAAATAAAATCTCTGGAACACAGTTTACTCATACTTTCCACTAAGGCATCTGCTTACGACTGCAACATTCAGATTGTGCTTAAGTGCGAAATGTGTTATGTCGAAACTTAACCTCAAGGTTGCTATTGTTTATGTTCTTCACACATGAATAGAGAATTGCTAAAACACGCGAAACGAACAAAATAGGTCTTCCTAATCTTTTCACAGGTTGAAGATAGATGTCAGAGGATGATGCTAATGAGCTTTCCTACTGCCCCATCACATGCTTCACTGACTGAAAAACAGGCAGCGTGTTCTAGTGGAAAACAGCAAGGAAAGGTGTGACAGAACAACACAGGGCGAAAGGGGGTGGAAGCAGATGGATGATGCGTAAGATTTTCTTTAATAATGGAAAAGTCAAGGGCAACTGGACTTGGTTAGAAGAGTATTTGTTACTGAACTGGATAATCAATAAATCACTTCAACACAATGGCTTGCTACAATACTGCATGTCGTATTAAAATCAAAGTTAGCATAACTTCTAAGTGACTTATTGCCTCACCATAAAAATGGCATAAATAGTATAAAACGACTGCAATCCTTCACTTTTATCAAAATTAATCTTGATCTAGAATTAAAAAATAACATGCTATTTGAAAAGGTCAAAGTCTTCATTAGCTATGGTGTTTCATACATAATGTGTTCTGTTGTATTTGTAATAGAGTGGAAACTCAAAAGTAAAACACAATCTGATCCTGGAAAGCGGCAAAAAAGAAAAACAAAACAAAAAAATCCCATAAGAAATAATGGGGCGGCACGGTGACCGACTGGTTAGCACATCTGCCTCACAGTTCTGAGGACCCAGGTTCAAATTCAGCCTCATCTGTGTGGAATTTGCATGTTCTCCCCGTCCCTGCGTTGATTTTCTCCGGGTACTCTAGTTTCCTCCCACATCCCAAAAACATGCATGGTAGGTTAATTGAAGACTCTAAATTGCCCCCAGGTGTGAATGTGGGTGTGAATGACTGCTTGTTTATATGTGCCTGCGATTGGCTGGTGACCAGTTCAGGGTGTACCCCAACTCTCGCCCGAAGATAGGTGGGATAGGCTCCAGCATGCCTGCGACCCTAGTGAGGATAAGCGGTACGGAAAATGGATGGATGGATGGAAGAAATAATGGAACTATGAAAAAATCAGTTCCAGGGGCTAATTCCCACAATAATAAACTCTTAATTAAGTGTAAAGGCATGATTATGCAACAATTTAACATTCTTAACTGTCATACAAGTACAAAAAACACTATTAATAGTAAGAGGTAACGACATCGCAGTCTAGACTGACTTTTGAGGTAACAATTTAGTTAAATTCACAACCGTATAACCTTGGGGCCATTTTCTTTACATGGGTGTCTCTATACTGTGGTTGTTGAACCGTACCTTTCTCTCAACTTCTTGCTTGGCATATTGCAGCAGCAGCGGCTCTTTGTGTTTTTCATAGAACGCTCTCTGACAGCGATCAGACAGAGCTGGCTCATTTGGGAGGAAGCTGCTGGCCCACACCTGTGATATCGAAGGAAGTAGAAAAAAGATGGAGTAAGACAATATTAAGATATGACAGAATCCTAGAAAATTGCGATCAGGTTATGCTCAAAACTACTCTGAGAATAAGTTGAGACCAGAGGCATAGCAAGGGTTGCCAAGATTTCTGTGGCCCCGGAGTTGCTTTTGGGCTACTGTAGTTCTAACTTTTGTGTGTGGAATTTGTGGTATTGTGCACCACTCACATAATGCATACTGTACCTGTCTGAGATTATCAATTCTCTACAATTATCACTGTCCCAACATTAACTACCTTGTAGCCTTAGGAGTTAGGGCAGGGAGGAATGAGAGGGGAATGAGGGAGCCGACAATATCAAGACACTTCTTTCCACTCTTTAACAAAAGATTTTTTCTTTTAATTATGAACACTACCTATTCAAATACGACTTCTACAATGATATTGATAGTGGTCTCTTAACCATTTTCATGAGCTTTTCGAGCTTTGCTTAATATCATTTCTGACATTGGGACTAAAAATTAATGAAAGTAGAGCATGTAGAGCAAATACCAGAGGCATTCAGTGCTGTTTTTGCATGCCATGCAGCGCTGCCTCTGACAGAATGGCTAATTGTTTTCTAATTAAACAACCCTAAATTTATTCACCCAGAATGCAGTGCACATCCAAAGGCGTCACACACATTGTGAAAAGCGTCCCTCTGGTAATTAAGTCATTATTCTTTCATTTTCAAGTATTTTTGTGTTGGCCCTTCTTCATCATATATCATCCAGCAACAGGGTTTAAATCCATAAATGATATCACACAATGACTGAAAGAAGACAGAAACTGACTTATTGTAGCTGTTGATATTAAAAGTTATTGGATACTCAAACCTACATTTGTGTGCGTGTGTGTGTGTGTGTGTGTGTGTGTGTGTGTGTGTGATTATATATGCATGCGTGCCAACATCTGTAGCTGGGGGTGTATTTGTGCAGCTGTGTTTCTGTGGACACTAGATCCAGCTCAGATCCAGTAGCAGACTGTTGACTCAAGGAGAAATGAAGAGATGACCCACAAGAGACCAACAAAGATGAGCATCTATTCCCACAAGACAAATTGTCGGGAATATGTTAAAAAGAAGGAATAATTTCCCTCTGTCCGACAATTTAAAAGACTTTATCAACAGTGATGTCAGTAACACGTTACCTATTAACATTTTACTCGAATACTACCATGTTTTATCGTAACGGGTAATCTAATACATCCAGACCGGTAATCAGGTTAAAGACACTTGTCCAATTAACTGTGCGTTACTATTTTTTTTTTGTCATTTTCCTTAGTTACTTTTAAAGTCAAATACTTAGTAAAGTACCTAAGTTAATTTTTCTAGGGCAACATTGTTTATTAAATATTGTACACATGGTTCATACTACAAGTATCTCAATAATAATTACATTAAATTGAAGCCCGAATAGGCACTGGCAAAACAATGTGAGTCATGATCTGAAAACTGTAGTTATGTTCAACCATAACATTGTTCATTTAATTCAAATCCAGAATGTACTTGAAAAATGAATCTTGCACTACAAATATTATCCCAAATTAGATCTTTCCATTATTGTATTTTCATTGTAACTCGTTAATCTGGAAAAACAAATATATATTATATTTTCATTGTAACTAGTTAATCTGGGGGGGAAATAAATAAAACTAAAAAAAAGAGAGAATGCCATGATACACAGCGTTTGTCTGAAGTCACACACTGCCCTCTATTGTCAATGTCTAGAAATTGACAGTACATGATGCTAACGTTGCCAGGTATTATTGCTTGAAGAAATACTATTTTTAAAATCTTACTAAACAGCCAACTAAGAACATTTACTGAACTGCACTATTTGTTTTAAAACGGTGCCTGGATGTCCCGTAAATTAATAAAATCTTACTAAACAGCCAACTAAGAACATTTACTGAACTGCACTATTTGTTTTAAAAAGGTGCCTGGATGTCCCGCAAATTAAGTTACCATAAAAGATTTTAAAATTAACTACCAACGTACTGTAGTTTTAGGCTTAGATATTTTGTGTGGTCAATATTGTGAGTGATCAGTTATGTGTGTGTGGGTTTGCATATTTTACCTGACAATGCGGATGCGGATTGGAACAACCCATCATAGCTCCTTTATTTTCAAAGATCTAAAGAAATTAAAAAAAAAAAAAATGAAGTTAGATATCTATTTTTGCTGACATGCGCTATGATGCTGCACTAAAAGATGGATGATTTATATGACAATGGTGGTAATTATTCAGTATATGACAATGGTGGTAATTATTCAGTACAAGAAGATATTAAATACAGTGTAAGTATAGACTGGACAAAATAGAACATCCATCCCTCCATTTTCATTACCGGTTGACCTGTTCAAGGTCGTGAGGAGCTGGAGCAGAAGGGCACAAATAGACAGAAAAACATTCACACTCACATTCACACCTACAGATAAAACCAAGCTGCCTGCACATAAGTCAGGCAAGTGAACCACTACATTGTCAGTGACACACAATACGACAAAGAACCTGAATGAACGTCTTTTAACATCTTTCTAAATTTACAGGTGAGCTGAAGCCTATTCCAGCTGGTTTCGGGCAACACACCATGGCACATATAGATAACCACACACAACACAGAAAGGATCAGGCCGAGAAACCACTATCTCCCAACTTTGAGGAAGGATAACTTTCAGCGTTTGTGACTGTGAAAACACACTTTTTGATGAGAAAAAATAGTTTCTGGGAAACTTTTTAAAAATGAATAATCAAGATTGTTTCCTGTTTGAGTTCAGCTCTCTCCCTGTACAAAATATATTTAAAATGCAACTCTGTCTACGATGACATGTTTTAACATCTGAGAAAGGCGTCTCTTCATGGCAAAAAAAATAACTGAGTAGAAGAAATGTGATTTAACATCAAAGGGCATACTGCATAAATGTTTTGCCAGAAAATCCATTCGTTATTTTGCTCATATGATGCTTACATTTATGGCCTAACTCTTAAGGTAAATTCATCAGTTAATGCTTTTTTGCATGTTTTTGTACTTGAAAATTCCTCTCTGGTGTAATGTTAAGCAAATACTTAAGGACAAAGTATTGTAAAACAGTCAAATGTTCTGCCTGCAAGTCACATCTTTGTTGTTATTAGCGTTGAAAAATCCCCAAAAGTAGTTATTTTATTCATCACATACTTTTTTAAATCTATCGGCGACCACATTTTTTTTTTCTGTGATCGCTATCAGTCTAAAAAAAAGCTATATCGGTCGGGCCCTAATGAGAACCATCGCAAATCCCTGAGGGGAAAAAACAAACAAAAAGCAAGACTTGTTTTGAAAGGCATCTTATGTTACTATAGACAATGGGGTCTTATCGGCGTATCCCATACCTGAACCCATGGGTAGGTGGCACCCAGTTCTTCCATGAGTTCCGCCCATTTGTCAATCACACTGACAACTTCTCCTTTTTTCATCAGAGGGAGGCTGATGTCAGACCAGGGATGGAAACACATGACCTTACTGAAAAGATGTGGGGTGTTAGTTAAAATGGTGGCAGTAGTTAAAAAAAACATTAAAAACAAAAATTATTTTTATTATTTTTTTTTTTAATCAGTATTTGTAAAAGTGTATTCTTTACCTTTGGTCACACTGAACTTTTCTTAATGTGTGTCTATTATAATGTTTTTAAATTGTAAATGAGTGGTTAAATTGCAGTTGTGTTTTCCTTGAAAAGCATGGAACGATGTTCATATATACGTGCGGGAGCTCCCTGTTCAGAAAAAAGAAATCTCTCGTCAAGGCTGAGAAACGTCTGGGAAAACACCTGTCAAAATCTGACCATTTCTGACATTTAGGGTGGCTTTTCTATTGAGGTTTCTGGTTGTGTTTTTCAAACTGACAGAAAAACAACTGACATGCCTTACGAGGTGCCCCTTGCAGAAAATGATTGTGCTTGTGTATGGAATGCAAACTGCATCAAAAAACATCATCTTCCTGTGAAATTTCATTTCAGGTTTCATTCGCTTTGCAGTTTTTGTAAGCATATCATTCCTTTGCCGTGGCTCGAAAAGTGACATTGGAACAACGTCGCAAAATTGCCATCTGGCAAGAAGTTTGTCAGTCTTGGTACTACGGCAGACATCTGGTTTGGGGGAGGAGACTAAGGATTGGTGGAGATACCAGTACGTGTGCGATATATATATATATATATATATATATATATATACACACACATACACGTTTTAAATCTGTCTTAAGATGTTAAAATTTGTATGTCTCTACACTGCTTTAGGTTTTGGTTTACATCTGATTAGGACCCGAGCTCTTCTCAGCAAAACAAATGGTCGTGGGGAGAATTTTATCTTCGAGAACTAGAAGCTTTTCCTCTTCATGACAGAGTGTATTCACTGTGTGGTTCGCCAGTATAGTACTAGATATCTGCTAAAGGTAGTGTTACATGACATGTAATCATTACCCGAGTAGTACACGATAATATCAGCAAGCTGTTTTTCAGTGCAATCAGTCTACAAATTTGGCCAGAAAACTGGGAACCATTTAAAGGATACATTAGACCCTTAGCACTTTGACTCTCCGCAATCACACGATTACATTAACTTCATTGTGAGCTTCAGTTAAAGTGATTGTTGTTTCAAGAGAAAAAAATGTAAAACTATAAACTGATACTGAAGGTGAGACGTATTTCCTGACTGTAATTGACACCCACAAGCTATTCTTGCACGTCAGTTGTTCTCCCCATCTAATTTCAGTCAGTTTGATGCAGATGCCAGGTTGAAGGAAGCATATGGCTGAGCTGCAGATCTAGAAATAAACTTCCTTTCTTGTCCCCCATCCAAATTGGTTTATGCTGACAAAAATGTACTTTAGCAAATTGGGAGCTTACTCAGACAGGCCAGAGTTTTAACTCATTACTGTGGTTAATCTAAATTGAATGTAACCAATTAACATGTCTCAATAGAACTTGAGACAAATCATGGACCCTTGAGAAGAAATTTATTTTATCCTCTGCTACTTATTGGTATTGTAAATGGCATTGTGCATAAAAACTTGATGTTCTCCCTCATGTTGATTTTTTGTTTCCTCTAGCACACAAAAATTCCCCAAATCTTGTTTCAGTATAACAGATTGTCTCAGTGCTGCTGGGGGCCAACAAAATATTTAATTCAAGATCCCTTTGCAAAAACACTAAAACATGATGTGGGAACAAATATGTATTCCAACCAATTGATGGTGAAAATGAAAAGACTGAATCCCATATTGAGGAAGGAAAACTTTACATCAATACAAAAACATGGCAAGAAATCAGTTTCAGAATATTGGCCTTATTATCCAGTGTGTGTGTGCGCGCGCGAGTCTCAACACATGGGATGTCAACACGAGGTTTCAACCAACACATACTGTATATGAATGTGTGATTAGATGTACTGCATGTTTGTAGCATGCAATGCATTGATATGGGTTTGCCTCAAAACCAATGAACCAAGATGGTTTTAGTGGAACTTTCTTCGCAGAGGTTTTTGAGCTACTCAGCAGGCTGTGGATGTCAACTATTCATTAGGCTTGTATGCTGGAAGTGAGCAACAGGAAGGGAGTGGCTATCCTGTTTGGCGTGTTTAACATGTAAAGATTGAATGTGTGCAGTCATTACATGCAGCTAAGAAGTATATATTCTTCTGAAATACAGTGTAAATGTTCCTGACTTTTCTTGTCAGGTTAGGAAACATTTCCATCCACTGTTGGTTCAGGAGAAAATCAAAGCATAATGTACCTATGGGTGTGACCGGGTGAAAGTTTAAGGAAGTCCAAAACAATGTTGTCCAGCTCTGCACTGATTCAAACTTCACCTGAATTCCAGTACAGTAACTCTAATGCTGATTGGTCCAAAAGAGGAATCCATATTACAGTATTCTACTCTTGGACAGCCTAAACAGAACCAATTCTGGATCGGTATAATTAAGTCATCCTTTTCTGCCAAGTCTGCCACGATGCTCTGCTTTGACTGACACTACATGAGAGGTATTGACATAACAATAGGTTTGCTATGGTGGGAGTAGTTTGCAGAGGACTAAAACTACACCGCATTATATTGAGTGATGTTTCTAATATCGGTTGGTTGATAAGTAAGACTGAATACATAAAAAGTAGCTGATAGCTAACATCAAATATTTGTACTAATTATAAAAAAAAAAAAAATTCTTACCACACCCCTCTGGCAGCTTTAGATTGGAACAATGGATGACCTGACACTGAAGAGCACAACATTTTTTTTTTACTCACACAATACTGTGTAATGAAAACAGTCAGCAAACTATTAAGAATACTAAGAACTAGTATTTTTATCCTATTCCTCCTCATGAGTGTGTTGCTTTATGATGAAGAACCATGAGAGTGCAGAAAATTGATACACATTAGCAAGAGATTTATTTTCCCTAATGTGAAATAATAACTTTTATAAGGAACAAAGAAACACTCACCAGGATCTGGAGCATCTGACTGCATGGCAGGGAAGTCATTTTCAAAAATAAAAGTGCTCTTGTATTCTGGATTTGTCTAGTGAGACAACACAACAAATACACATTTCATTTTGTCTGATGGTTGCCAGTCGACAACCAAATGTGCAGAATAAAGTGGTGAGATGTCAGGACCAGAACGGCCTTCTCTGCAGACCTACGTTTACAACCAAAATATAAAATGAGGATCAGCTGTATACAAGATGGATGGATGGGGTATATATGTAATTTTTGTCTGTGAAATTGTATTATTTATTCCACTCGTCTTCATTTTGTAGTTTCTCTTGGCTGAACTGCTTCCAGTATGTGTATGTTGGATTTCTATTTTTTCTTGTCCAGATTTCAGCCTCTCATAGAGAGAAGAGATGTGTGCGTATCGAGGCTGAAATCTGGCATGTCAATTTAATTTGGGAACGTATCTGTACTCAATCAGATTTCAATTTAAAATGACAAGGCTAGCTGGTCCACAATAATGTCAGCATTTTTTCATCCTGATTGGTTGGTCAGAGCAAAACTGTTATAGCCAAGTTCATCCATCCATCCATTTTCCAAGGTCAGGTCGCGGGGGCAGCAGCCTCAGCCGGGAAGCCCAGCCTTCCCTCTCCCCATCCACTTCCTCCAGCTCTTCTGAGGGGATCCCGAGGCGTTTCCAGGCCTTGCGAGAGTTTGGGGTTGACCAAACTCTCGCCTGTGGTGTGAATTTTTTTTTTCCGACCCCGCGGTCTCCTCCCGGTGGGACGTGCCCGGAACACCTCACCAGGGAGGCGTCCAGAAGGCATCCTAAACAGATGCCCGAGCCACATCATGGCTCCTCTCGTACTCGGAGGAGCAGCGGCTCTACTCTGAGCCCCTCCCAAATGACTATGGTCTCAGATTTGAAGGTGCTGATTCTCATCCCAGCCGCTTCACACTCAACTGCGAACGCTCCGGTGAGAGTTGGAGAACACGGCTTGATGAAGCCAACAGAACCACATCATCTGCAAAAAAGCAGAGATGCAATACTGAAGCCATCAAACTGGACCCCCTCTACGCCTAGAAATTCTATCCATAAAAGTTATGAACAGACTCGGTGACAAAGGGCAGCTTTGCCGGAGTCCAACCCTCACCGGAAACGAGTCCGACTTACTGCCGGCAACGCGGACCAAACTCTGACAATGGTCGTACAGGGACCGAACAGCCTGTATCAGAGGGTTCGGCACCCCATGTTCCCAAAGCACCTCCCACAGGACTCCCCGAGGGACACGGTCGTACGTCTTCTCAAAGTCCACAAAAGCACATGTAGACTGCCGGTGTGACGACTTACATCTAAAAAAACTAAGTCTTGTCACTTATGCATCAAGGTACCTCTGAATTACAGACGTATGCATGCTTTGTTACCTCTCCATTAGCTCGTGTGTTTCCAGGACACAGTGGATTGTAAGGATCATATCTTGGTATACGTTCCTCTGGAGTTTTTTCCACTTGACCGGCCCAGGGTCTGTTCATACGGTGGGCTGAGACCAGGACCCAAGTGTCTCTTAGAGGGTTATACCTCAGGTGCTGGTGCTCTGAGGATGAATTGAAACAAAAGAATGATACTTTAACACACTTCTTTTCCTTTCAGCTTGTCCATTTAGGGGTCACCACAGCGCGTCATCCTTTTCCTACAAGCCTATCTCCTGCATCCTCATCTCAAACACCAACTGCCCTCATGTCTTCCCTCACTTCATCCATCAACCTTCTCTTTGGTCTTCCTCTAGCTCTCTTGCCTGGCAGCTCCAGCCTCATCATCCTTCGACCAATATACTCACTATTACTCCTCTGGATGTGTCCAAACCATCGAAGACACCTGTTGAAACACATACTTATCGAGGTTGGTGGTTCATCAAAATATGCGCTTTGTTTGAACATTCACACATTATGAGTGATACTAAAGCAGAGTACACAAACTTGCACAGGGCCTCAATTCGTAAACAAACACAAAGTCTGGTTTGTGCTTTTCAGACAACTTGATCAACGACTCTTGCGTGACTCAGTCTGGCAATACACTGATGACTATGTTCATTATACGAGAGCATACTGGAAATCCCACATACCCTGTATGCAAATTAATAGCTGTAGTGACATAAAGAACAAAACATTCAAACCGCCCGTGCAATACTTTGACAATGTGGCAAAATCCTACAGAAAACAAAAAACAACGTGGTTCGTATACTAATCAAACAAAATGCTAAAGTACAACAATCAATCAATCAATCAACTGTGTCTGTGTAGACTACCATTCACCCAGAATGTAGAGCAGTCAATACATGACCAAATGTACATATGCAAGCACAAAACAAGTTTCGTATATTTACAAAGTCAATGTGCAGAGAAAAGAGCTACACGTCAGCGCAGCAACATGGCATCAATAAATTATTTTCGTTGAAAACTATACACACACTTGGAAGTATAACTGGTATGCATAAGAAAGGATCAAATATGGCGAAATCCTGCTTCCATACATATTCGTTTGATCGGGGGGCGGGGGGGGGGGGTTAAAGTTTGGGAATACGCGGGATAATAAAAGCGGTAAATAGAACAAAAATTCCATCACGCTCACTATCATATTCGTGTAGTTTTGGTTCCGGTGCAGAATTTAGATGCAGGAGTTTCGGATCGACTTGTAGCTCTGGTTAATTAAACATGCCAAAGTAATTCAAGTCAGTACAACTCCATACCTTTTGGATCAAAATGGGTTTCGGGGCCACTCATGTCAGCAGCGTTGTTTAAAATCTCCCTTTGGAAAACTTCGGCTGCTACTTCCTGTAAAACAGGAGCATACTATTTGCTCTACAAATACGTATCTGTCTCTTTAAAAAAGGCGTTCCACGTAGACGGATTTGAGTGGTACATGTTCATAATATCATTAATATTAAACATCATATATAATTTAAACTAAAACAGAGCTTTAAATGATAGCGTCATAAAAAAAAAACCGTAAACCCGAAGAGTGCAATCGAATGGAACATACAGCGATTTCGTAATGATTGGTTCAAAGGTTACGTCTTCGTCATCCGATTGGTTCAACGGTTACGTGCCGCCTCCACTGATCCAGGAAGTAGCCGTCAATTCTTTGTAGGTGGTGTGAGGTGCGCCATAGTTTCCTTTTCTAGGAGCCAAACCTGTTGCTGTGTTCCCGCGTGTTTTGGGCTGTCAACAATGGCTCTATTCCGTTCGTGTTGTCGCCTCTTGGTTTTTGTCGGAGTTGCCGTCCTTGCCGTATTGCTGCTGAGACACTGGCTGGTCACCAAGCAGTACATTTTCAACCACGACGACATCGCCAAACTGGCCAAACAGTACGCGGGTGAGTTCGAACTTTGGAAATGGAACGCACGCCAAGATACACATGGATTGTTGTCACATGTCGCAAACGCGTTCAACCAGCGCTGCCACAATTTGCACGCTTTGTCTTCCGTGCTCATTGCTCATGTCTGTCTACTCGTAGGGCAGGACCACGAGCAGGCCTATTCAAAACTGGTGGTCGAGCTCAGGAAGAGGTAACGGGAGTTTACAACTACTGTTAATACTTCAAAGGACTGTGTTTATATTTGGGTGATGAGATACATTCACACAAGCTAATAAGCCCTAAGCAAGACCGCTACAAAAATGCAAAACATTAAATATTTGCTTATTGTCGTAGCTTTTTGTTTGCATAAGTGTAAAACTAGCGTGTCATACATACTGAGTGTTGGTTCTAATATTGGTTACCTTATGCAACTACACGAAAGGGGGAATTTATAAATAACTCAGTGCGCTACAGTGCAATTCTACACCACTGCAAAGTATACCAAAAAACAAACAAACAAATCTGAGCGTTATTGTCCCCGTAAAGCATTCACTTGTGCATAATTCTGTGGTAAATGTTTGATTACAATACAGATACAATGTTCTGCTCATTGGAGTAATACATACTTATGTAACAAATAAGTCGCTCCCATCTCAGCTCCCCTATTTAGGTGTGTTAGTGCAGTGTTTCCCAACCTTTATTGAGCCAAGGCACCAATTTTACATTAGTCTCAAAGGCACACCACCAAAAAACAATTAAAAATAACGATGACCGCTTCTCAATTTACTCACAATTGACTTAGTGTGAAATCTGAGCCTGTTTAAATGAATGCAAAGTCATGACTGATTCTATTGTAGGAATAGCAAGAAGTGGATACACTGGTTTATTGCACCTTCTGTCACCTAATAGAAGAGCTTTTAATTGTTCTCCATTCCACTATACATCGCTGGCATAGCTAGATGAACAATGATATAGTTGTAATTCCAATGAAGTTGGGACGTTGTGTTAAACATAAATAAAAACAGAATACAATGATTTGCAAATCATGTTCAACCTATAGTTAATTGAATACACAACAAAGACAAGATATTTAATGTTCAAACTGATAAACTTGATTGTTTTTAGCAAATAATCCTTAACTTGGAATTTTATGGCTGCAACATGTTCCAAAAAAGATGGGACAGGGTAATGTTTACCACTGTTACATCACCTTTTCTTTTAACAACATTCAATAAATGGGTGTTTCTGATAAATGGCTTTTGCTTTGCATAGTAGAGTTTCAAGTTCCACTTACAGATGTAGAGCCGAACTGTATTTACTGACATTGGTTTTCTGAAGTGTTCCTGAGCCCATGTGGTGATATCATTTACACATTGATGTCGGCTTTTGATGCAGTGCCGCCTGAGGGATCGAAGGTCACGGGCATTCAATGTTGGTTTTCGGCCTTGCTGCTTACATGCAGTGATTTCTCCAGATTCTCTGAACCTTTTGATGATATTATGGACCGTAGATGATGAAATCCCTAAATTCCTTGCAATTGTACGTTGAGGAACATTGTCCTTAAACTGTTCGACTATTTTCCTCACACACTTGCTCACAAAGTGGTGAACCTCTCCCCATCTTTGCTTGTGAATGACTGAGCAATTCAGGGTAGCTCCTTTTATACCCAATCATGGCACCCACCTGTTCCCAATTAGCCTGTTCACCTGTGGGATGTTCCAATCAAGTGTTTGATGAGCATTCCTCAACTTCCTAAGTCTTTTTTGCCACCTGTCCCAGCTTTTTTGGAACGTGTTGCAGCCATACAATTCTAAGTTAACGATTATTTGCTAAAACAATAACGTTTATCAGTTTGAACATTAAATATCTTGTCTTTGTCGTGTATTCAATTAAATATAGGTTGAACATGATTTGCAAATCATAGTATTCTGTTTTTATTTGTTTGACACAACGTCCAAACTTCATTGGAATTGGGGTTGTAATGAATGATGATTTTGGGGCAAATTAAGTGAAATTGGATAATTTCCCACATTACCTTGGAACGAATGTGTTACTGTTTGCAGATAATTACACATGCATTAGTGCAAAGTGAAGTTCAAGAAAGGAAGCTTCATGTTGTGTTGCACATTTAAAATCTAGCTAATCAAATGTAAACTAATTTAGGTATCCCGGCCACATCCTGCCAGATGAAGACCTGGAGTGGGTTTTTCTGAGGGCTGGAGGCTTCATGGGTTCCATATGTGTTCTCCATGCCTCCCTCACAGAATATGTGATACTCTTTGGTACTGGAATAGATACATCAGGACACTCAGGTAAGGGCAGAGGGAGGTCTGTGTATATCACCTTCTGAACTGTGTGAAATGGATTATGTTTACTTTGTCTTGGTCAATCATTCATTCATTCATTCACTACCACTTTTCCGAGGTCAGGTCGCGGGGGCAGCAGCGTAAGCAGAGAAACCCCGACTTCCCTCTCCTCAGCCAAGTTGTCCAGCTCTTCTGGGGGGATCCTGAAGCGTTCCCAGACCAGCTTGGAGACATAGTCTCTCCAGCGTGTCCTGGGTCGTCCCCTGGCCTCCTCATGATGGGACGTGCCCTGAACACCTCACCAGTAGGCATCATAATCAGATGTCCGAGCCACCTCACCTCCTGTCGTACTCAGAGGAGCAGCGGCTCGAGTCTGAGCCCCACCCGGATGATTGAGCTTCTCACCCTATCTCTAAGGGAGAGTCCACACACCCTGCGGAAGAAACTCATTTTGGCCGCTTGTATCCACGATCTTGTTCTTTCGGTCACAACCCACAGCTCGTGACCATAGGTGAGGGTAGGAAGGTAGATCGACCGGTAAATCGAAAGCTTCACCCTTGACCTCAGCTCCTTCACCACCACAGATCAATATAGAGCCTGCATCACTGCAGACGCTGCACCGATCCCGCTCCATTCTTCCCTCACTCGTGGACAAAACCATGAGATACCTTAACTCCTCTACTTGGGGCAGGAACTCATTCCTGACCTGGAGAGGGCACTCCACTCTTTCCCTCCTGAATCTGAGATTCGACTTCCAGACAGACCGTCCTCTCCAGCAACCCCCAAATAGACCTTGGCTTAGGAGTGTGATCCCTCTCGTAGGAACACACCCCCCTTCTTAAAAAAGAGGGACCACCACCCCGGTTTGCCAATCCAGAGGCACTGTGGACCAGCTTGTCAACCAGGACAGCCCCACATCTAGAGGCTTTAAGAACTCCAGACGGACCCCGGGGTCTTGCCACCAAGCAGCTTTTTTTTTTTTTTTTTTTTTTTTTATATAACTACCTCGGTGACTTTAGCCCCAGAGATAGGAGAGCCCGTTTCAGAGTCCCCACACACTGCTTCCTCATAGGAAGGCATGTCGATAGAATTGAGAAGGTCTTCAAAGTATTTGGTCCACCAACTCAAAACGTCACGAGACAGTCAGCAGCGCCCCACCCCCACTATAGACAGTGTTGATGGTGCACTGCTTTCCCTTCGTGAGACACCGAATGGTGCAGCAGAATTTCTCCACAGCCGTCTTGAGTGTCCAAGACATGCAGCCGAAAGTCCGATGTAAACTGAATGCATTCAAAGTAGAAACAGACAAATTTTAGCCAATTGGATCTTTTGTTGATTTTTGGAGTGATTGATTTGTGAAAACAGTTTGATCGCTCTCACCCTTTCTTTCTCTGTTTCTGTAGGTCGTTACTGGGCTGACATTTCTGACACCCTTGTCTCTGGTACCTTCAGAAGGTGGAAGGAGGGAAGTACAAAGAATGAACTTTTCTATCCTGGTATGCATATATCCATATTTGTACTGTTTTTCTTTTAATTATGTTTATTTACTAAAGTACTACGAAAAAACTACCATGTCTTTGTTTGAGGCAGGGGTTTGGTTTTATTAGCTCCATTAATGCAACTTTTGAGCAATTTTACAGTGTATTTACATTTGCTCTTCTCAAATGCATGATAATAAATAATATACATTGTAATAAAGCGTTTCTTTTCATTCACATTGCTTCTATAATGGATATTCCCAAAACATGTTAAACATAAAACAATTTTCACAAAGTGCTTCTATAATGGAAATTCCCAAAACATGTTAAATAAACATAATAAAATGTTCACTTTGTGGACACGTGATTTATTTTCTTATCTTAGTTTAATAAAAGTGCCAAAGCGGCAAAGTTGGTGCAAGACAAAAAAAAAATTCTTTTTTTACTTTATACTGTGCTGTATTGTCATGAAAAAGTAATTCTGCTGGTATTTTGTTTGACAGTATCATGAAAAAAATTGCATAAAAACCTTGATAATAATGACTGACCTTATATAACACACATAACACAGGTGACACAGTCATGCACCAGATGGGTGAGGCTGCAGGGGTCCAGTGGACTGCCGGGACATGGATGGTTGAGTACGGCCGAGGTTTCATCCCGTCCACGCTGGCTATAGCTCTGGCCGACACTCTGTTCTGCACCCAGGACTTTGTCACCTTGTTTCAGACTTTCAAAGTCTACGGAAAATCGATGCTGTTGGAGATGGGAACAATGCTCGCTGACGCCGGAGTGTTCTAAAGGCAAAGTGGTGACACTTTCTGACGCCTGCACTGGAACAGTGACATCACAAGCTGCTGATGTGCTGTTTTGTTATCGATGTCTGACATGGAGTAAATTCTTGCCAGATGATTGATTCTTTTTACCGTAAATGAAAGAACATCCTTGAATATGCTTAAGTTGAGAATCCAGTAAAATGTAACTGCATCAACACGAATACTGGACTTTAAAAAATGTAGCCACTCCCTTCTATGTTAATCTTACACTAACAGGCTCCTTGCAGTCTTACACTACAAGAGCATTCCTTTTAAAGCTGCCTAAGCAGACAATGAAGCCTTTTGGTGCTAACCAAAGAAAATTGTCTTAGGATGTGGTTTTAAGAAATGAGGGTCAAAATCTTCCAAGTACTGAATGTGACATTGTTCTGACGGTAAAGCATTACCCATTCTGTTATAAAAGATACCTTATGGTTGGTGGTTGATCATCCTGTTTCTTGACTGTTGCTTAAGCACTGCTGGCATGTTACTTTCTCTAATGATACTATGTTGCGATTTTCTGTGAATATTTAGTTGTTGTATTTTGTCTACAACCTTGCTTAACAAATTACAATTGAAAACCAGCCACAGTTCTCAGAACACATCTCATTTTTGTATCTTAAATGTATGTGTCAGTTATTTTTTTTCTACCGCAACCTCTAAATTTCATATCAGTGACATTTTGTAACTGAGTAAATTCTGAGTAACTCACTTTCTTAACGTATCACACTGTATGGTTCTTGTCTTGAAGGAATGAAAAATACTTAACCTTAAATGTTGGTGAGCACATATGCAAATTATGAGAAGAAATAAACATTTTATAAAATATTAAACTTGTGGCTTATTATTACTATGTATGCAATGATTAAATCGAGATCTGTGTCTTGTAACTAATTTTTGTCTCAATAACCCTATCTAGTTAAATGTCAATAACTGGGAACAAATCCACGGTTTTTTTTTGGGGGGGGGGGGGGGGGGTTGTACACAATGTAATGAGATAAATTGCAGGATTCATCAGTGCGTGTGTTTATTGTTGTTTTAGACTGCAGTTATGTACACCTTAACACAGCCTAGAGGAACATAAAATCATTGCAAAATGCAACCCTTACTGCAATAATCACATTGTTCAATTAAAACTTCACTGACAATGTCCATCAAAATTGAGCATTGTTTGTTTTATTTTGTTTCCACTTGTATTTGGGCACATCTCTTATGCTAATGATATGTTGGATTTGAGGTTAAATACGATGATCCACGGATTAAATACAGTGTATCAGTGAAGCTACTAGACTCAAGTAACTAGAGCTTCCGCATTCACCCAATTGTGTCTAATAGTAATTTAGAAAACATATAAAAAATTATGCATTATGCTATTATAAATAAACGCAGAAAAAAACATCCTTATTTCAGCCATGCTCTGGGTACACTTTCACGTATAGAATATAAACAGATTGTAAACTCTTTACACTAACGACAGGCATGTATATATGTATATAACCTAACCCTGAATATAAGATGACGCAAAACACAATTAACGCCAGTTGCTTTGGAGCAATGGACGGCGTGGATGAATACGTTAAAGACGATTTTTAAATTGGTCAATTGATCATTTCCATTTTCAGGAGCAAATTTGGCAACCAACTACTCACAAATAATGAGGAAGAATGTATACGGCAAGTCCCGAGGGACAAACCACAGAGCCTATTCACGCCGATCTTCTCCCAAATACAAGACTCGGACAGACGCCTGACAGTGACTGTATTCAAGCAGCAATGGAGCAGATATACAATAGTAGGAAGCACGCACATCAAGCTCGAGAGGCGGTAAGTCAATACTCACTCTTGTTCATATCTCTTCTCGTAGGCCAAGTTCTTGTTTGACTTATGCTAACACTGTTAGCACGCTTGCTATATGCCTTCAAAACGATGAACACTACTATTCTCAAAACTCAATGGGGCTAAGCTATATTCTTCCACTGCCTTATTTATTGTATTTTTTTTCCTTCTGTAGCTTAAGATAGTTAATGGATTGGGTGAGAGTAGTAAGTACTTCACGTTTTCTTGGTGTGCACTGGTTGCCTAGTTACCCTGTTGGAGTGATCGTAATTTATGGTAGTTTGTTGCCCTCTATTGGAGAAAAGTGTCGGTGCAAAAGGGAAAACCGTGCAATACTTTAGATCACGTTTTGGTTGTGCCCTCCATAGCAACACTACACACACTCACACAAACACACGCACACACAAATAAAAAAATAAACTGAAGAGAACCTAGTTGTAATCATTTTGGCTTAATTAAATCTCAGCGTGCTTGCGTTTTATGTAAAGGATTAAATTGTTAAATTATTTAAAATGTGTTACCTTCTGGCCTTCCTTGAGACAAAATAATCTATGGTTTCCTATCTGCTCCACGACTGTGGCTGATTATTATGATGCTGAGGCGCAGTTAAACGTTACTTGGACATGTTTGACCTCAAGTGGATTTTTATTAACTTGAAATTTGTAACACCATCGCTTCTACTGAGGGCGATGACACATGGGCCATTGCCAAGACCTAACAATGCTTTTGAGCTGCAGATAATGCACATGCCAAAAACCACCACCAATTGATCAAATGGCTTGTGACTGAGAGAATGTTACTGTTACATTTTTTTATTTGGACAAATTGTAGATGAAAATGAGCTTATTAATCAAGTGCAGAATTCTCTCACACAGTTTTTAATAATTTGTCATTTTTCTACTCCTTTCTCATTGCCCTATTTATTAGGATGATCTGAGGATTGAGATGAGGAAAAAGGCTCTTCTTATCCTCATCTATCAACACCTAATGGGACAAGGGTCAGTATTTATAGTATATATAGTATAGTACAGTATATAATACATACATAGTTTAGTATACTCTGTTAACATTTATTTAAACTCACAGAGCAAGTGTACAGCACAAAAAGCAAAAGGAGCAATTGATAGTGAAATGTGTCTACCCGACAGCTATGTGGCCACAGCAGCGGCCTTGGAACAGGAGATGAATGGAGGATTGAAGAAGTTTGAGGTGTGCGAAAATGTCGATTTGGAAATGGTGTTAATGGAGTACGAGAGTTATCAATACGTCAAGTTCCAGAAGTATCCCAAACTTATTAAGAAAGTGGTAGAATCAGGTGACACAATTTAACAGAAGCGCCTCAAATCTTGATACAATCCAATTGTGTTTAACTGGGGTCATCATGTCTTTTCAGTCCTCTGTCAAGGTGAAAACAGAAATACAAGAAGTGGTGGAAATAAGAGGTGAGCGCAAGTTGCTTTCTCCAGGATCAATACAATTGCAGGACCTCAAAAAATAAAAGTAGCACAAATGCAAAGATCATTTTGGATTATTTGATTTTATGTGTGTCTTTTTGTGTGTGTGCCACGCCTGTCCACTTGCTGCTATGAAACTGATATTCCCTCCTGGTGGAATAATTACATCTTATTCTATTCTATTTTGAATTTAAAAAAAAGACATCCCATTGCCACCATTTCTCTGCTAGGGCTGCCAGTTCAGCTGTGAAGCCTCTCCCTAAAATCCAGCTTCCAAACCTTGGTGGAGAATCAAGAGGGAATGCTACCGCTCCTTTGCAATCATATGTATGGAATTCATCTATCATTTAAATTCCATTATAACAGGATGATTAATTTTGAATGATTTTTTTTTTTTTTTATTCACCAGAGCGATGATTTATTCGGTCTCAGTGTTTGCCCCATTGCTTCTGCACAAGCTGGAGGAGGATCTGTGACCAACAAGGTGCTCATCATAGCTTATTTATGACTTGTTTTTATTTGTGCAGGGGAGATTTAAATAAAGATTATCAGTTTCACTTGTGACCTAGTAGAGCCGTTTGTTATTTTGTATAAAGGCATTTACTTATTTGAATTGACTACAAATCTGGCAATTAATTGGGGCGTGGCATCTTTGAGCGGAGGCCACTATTTGTGGAAATATCCAATATTGTTTCTGACTTTGTCTCTATCTAAAGCAGAACAAGTATTCTTCAGATTGCAAATCCATTTATCTCCAGATATTCATATACTTTGACCTGGATGTGTACTAATTCCTGTGCACACATTGTGTTGCAGGTCCAGATGCCTAACAGCTCAGATGGTAAAGGAGACAGCGAGCAGGAGGTAATTCTCAATTCCCACAGTAACTAATTGTAATACAGTACAGGGGGTCCTTGGTTTATGACGAATTCTGTTCCTACGGCTGTGACGTTACCTGATAGTCTATCACTAACCTATGCTAATGCAATAGTAGACTCAAAGCAACTTTTATAAATATTCGTTGGAAAAGTACAATTACGGCAGTAACTAAACTTCACAAAAACATTAACCTGCATACAGGAGACACAACTGCCACATTTAGGCCAGTCAGACCACCTCTCTCTGTTCCTCCCCCCTACATAAACCCCCTCAGAAGGAAAAGTCCACTTCTGACCAGAACCATCATCACTTGGCCAGTGGCTCTGCTTGATTTAGAGGACTGTTTCTTTGAACACCAGGACCTGGCGGAACACACAGACACTGTCCTAGCCAACATGCAGTATATTTGTACAACCCTTAATCACAAATGTGTCTCAAAAGGGCTTCACAGGCCCATAGTTGACAAAGATTTGGGGCATCCACTGGTCCAAACCCTCCAAGACAGCTTCTTCCCACAAGTCATCACTGTACTGACTCACACTACCACACCAAAACTCATTCCATATTGCTGCTTCTTGCACATTCAAATATATCATTGACTCTGCTGCTACTGCACTCCTAATCAGAATCAGAATCAGAATAATCTTTATTTGCCAAGTATGTCCAAAACACACAAGGAATTTGTCTCCGGTAGTTGGAGCCGCTCTAGTAGTAGTGTCTTACTGGCATTTCTGCTCTATAATTTAGTATTGTTTGATGTAGTGTTTATATTATTATTTTTTAAATTCTATTTTTACTTTTCATTCATGAAAACACGAACCTGGATTCGCACTCCAATATCAGTGTATCTGCCCATACAATGACAATTTCTCCTTGTGCAGCGTGCTGACGTAATAGCACACCTGACACTAGTTCCTTGCACACCGTTCGTAACCTTGAATCATCTTATGTTGGTACCACCATGAAGTGAAACCCCCTGTATTGTCCATTTCCTATGCAATTATTTTAGGTGTAATAGTTGGGTGACGTCACAACGGCATGTGCTGATGTTCCCTGCAATTATTTTGGGCCAGGAAAAACTTCATCTATTCATTTTTTGTTTTTGTAACTTGTACTTCATGCTTACTGTGTGTATGCTTCCCAGAATACTAGCTACCCTGGTCTAGTGATCACAATGTATGATAGTTACACTTGCCAACAATCAAATCTAACGACGAGGCATAAAGTTGTAGCTCCCTCAAAAATGGTGTGTAAATGCTCAGAGATGCTGTCATCAAGTCAAATTGTTCAAGAAAGAACCTAATTGAGGGTTTTAATACTATTTGCATAGCAGAATATATACAAATCTTCAGATACCGGCATCCACATATTCCTCCTAGTGACTATGTGTAACATAAGGATGAAAAGGCGTTCATTGTGAGCCATTGCTTCTTTGTTCTTGATGCTTCAAAAGTCAGAAATTTCAGAACCAATACAGTTAGTTTTGGCTCCCAAAAAGAAATTAAGCCACATAATTTGTTCTTTGGTGCTAATACTTGCCTCTTACAGTCCCAAAATAATGATAACAATGCCACAAAGTATTGCTCCTCTTCTAAGTTTAATGTTGTGCTGCCGTGTAGGAGCGACTGCTGAAGCCCCTCAGTGGTTTTTCAGGAATGAGCGGCGACATGACAGAATTCGCCACAATCATCAATAAGGTGCCACACACACACACACACACACACCCCTACACACACACACGCACACACATGCGCACACTCAATCTAATCGCTCTACTGTATATAAGATTCTCCCCCAGTGATGGCCTAAATATTTTTTCTTTTCTTTTCAAGAGGGGAAGTAAAAATAAACACCGGAGATCATGTGATTGCACAAGTGTGCACACCCTCTTATATCGGTCTGTGTTCAGAATTACCCAATCACATTCAAACTCATGAATGGGACCTGCCGCCATTTAAAGTGCCTCTGATTAATCCCCAAAAAAAGTCCAGATGTTCTAGTAGGCTTTTCCTGACATTTATGGTTTGGTTTCTTACAGAGGCCTGAAGGTGTTGTGCTAACACTGACTGCTCTTAGGAACTGTTCATAATTGTGTCCTCCCTCTCTAGCCCCAAAGCCTGATACTGCCACCACCATGCTTTACAATAGGTGTAGTGTTCTTTTGGTGATGAGCAGTGTTATGTTTGTGCCAAACACACCTTTTGGAATTACAGTACTCTATGGCCAAAAAGCCGCGGTTTCACTGGACCATAACAAAACCTCCCAGACTCATGCGGAAAAAATGTGCTGACTACTATTTTACGTGGGTTTGAATCTGAGTGGTTTATTCTGAACACAGCTCCATTACTAGATATAAGTGGGGTAGCACACATGTGCAACCACATTGTTTAAGTTTTTGGGGTTTTTTTTGTACTTCCCCTCTCTCAGGAAGATTTGAAACAATTAAATTAAGTTGTATAGGTTACAGGCCACAGTAATGCTGGAAAAAGTTTTAAAATTATTTCTCTTGGTCTAATGTTTTAATGTCACTTAAACATGGATGTGTATATATACAGTACTTTTATATCCACTGTGTATGTGATTCCGCTATAACAAATGCTGTCCACTAGAGTGCAGCAAAAACCTTTGTCAAGAATGAATTGATAGGCCGTATTAATGAAGGCTTAAGTTCTATCTGCTTCCCTTATGGAATGTTTGACGCGAAAGGACACCTCTTCATGCTTAATGGCACCATGGGCGTCTGTCTGTTTCTCGTTGATCGCTTCCACACGCATCACTCATTTGTGTGTGTGTGTGTGTGTGTGTGCGTGCGCGTGTCCCTTTAAAGGACATCTATTTGCACAACCCCAACGTGAGGTGGGAGGACATCATTGGCCTGGAGGATGCAAAGCGATTAGTCAAGGAGGCCGTCGTCTATCCCATTAAGGTGTGCCCACTGCTATTTCAGCACCGCTCGCCCTTCTTCGATTCTGAATATATCTCCTTTAAAGGCCTGAGAGAGGAGGGGGTCACGCCAGTCCGTTAGGCTGACATTAAATCTATATGTGGGATACTATTGCAACATGTGCATAAATGGATAGGGGCAGACTTCATGTGGAATTTCTATATACACATATCCAGATGTCATGACTCTGACGCTTCTGATGGATGTGATGCCATCAAATCAGGTCGTCTGCATCCTCTTGACATTTACACACCGAGATGAGAACTGATGCGTCTATCTGCTTCCCTGCAACTCTCCTCTTATTGAATAATGTCCCGCCACCACATTCTGTCTCCATTACTATTCATTCTTTAGGATATAAGGTCACTTTGGTGATTCCACACAGCCTGTTTGTCACCTCCGAATCATACTAACCTATGTATGTATTTGTTAGTGACCCCCCCCCCCCCCCAATATAATAGGAATATCACTGGCCTTTGCATATGCTCGATTGTGACGCACATAGAAAGTTCTCCCAAATGTTTTTCCTAATTATTAAGCCTTTTTTTTTTTTTCTAACGTTATACTCCTGCTTGTCACAGTATCCCCAGCTCTTTACAGGACTCCTTTCTCCGTGGAAGGGCTTGTTACTCTATGGCCCCCCAGGTAAAAAAAACAAACAAACAAAAAACACTCTTTCACTAAAATATTAACATTGGAGGAAATCCTTGATGTTGACCTTTGGACTCCTGCTCACAGGTACATGAGGTTTGGAAAATTCAAAGAATTTTCAAAGTTGGAAACTTTCCATGCAGAAAAGTACAAGTGAATGCCAATTTACCATTTAATGGGAAATAAACCAGGAATTTACAGTGGTTGACTCTTAAAAAGGAACTTAAATAGTTATGTTCAAATTAAGAGCCTTCGATCGCTTGATTTTTTTTAAAAATTTAATTTGTGTTTCAAGCCAAAATTTTAAAAAAGGAGCAAGTAAGGTACTTTTAAAGTAAGTATTTTTCTATTTTGCATGGATGTCTTGTTTATGACAGAACAAACGTTTTGCTTGGATATGATACTTTTCCAATAAATTACCCTCAATTATCAGTTAATTCCCCTGGAAAGCTTCCAATTTGGAATCTTCCAAAATTCCCTATTCTAACTTCCCATGGAAATTTACCATCACAGGTACAGGTAAGACCCTGCTGGCCAAGGCGGTGGCTACTGAGTGTAAGACAACCTTCTTCAACATATCAGCATCAAGCATAGTGAGAAAGTGGAGAGGAGACTCCGAAAAACTGGTCAGGGTATGTGAATCTTCAACGGGCATCGGTCACAACATTAGGTACATCTGCGCAATCTGATCAGTTCTAATACAAGAGTTCTTTCAAATATTTCCCTTTTCCAAAGACAATTGTACTCAAAAAGGTACACATTCAATTTGTGGTTGTTTGCAAAGCTGTAGAATTGCACTGCAACTGCATTTTCTAAAATATATATATATATATATATATATATATATATATATATATTAGAGACAACAGGCAGCATAGGGACATCGCAGTTCTGATATTCGTGGTTTGAATGTCAGAGTTTGCATCTTTGCTCATGTGGGTTTTTCCTGTGTATTCTGGCTTTCCCACATTTTTTTTTATTGGGCCAAAAAAAAAATAAGACAGCAACATGTGTTTTAATAACACAGAATAAAGAGACAGAATACAGAGACAAACAATAGAAGACAGCAATGAGTTCAGCAATAAAGCAGGATACATAGACAAAACAAAGATAAAATACATGGATAATAATAGTAATGAAACCAATCATAATTAGTTGTGAAATATTAATCATATTAATTAATCGCCAAATTACTTAACCTGACGGGTCTGTACATTTTTTTTAGATGGATGTATCATGTGGATTATGAATGCTTGTGTGTTTATGAATGTGTTCATCCCACATTCTAATAACATTGGTATGTTAGGTTCATTAGACTAAAATGTCCATAGGTATGAATATGTTTGATCGACCAATCCATGGTGTACTCTTGTCTCTCAACAATTGGTCCAGAAAATGGATGAATGGTAACAGTTCTCAGTGTCATACAGTAGAATTCTACACTAAAGCACACGATACCCACTATAACATCCATCCATCCATCCATCCATTTTCTGAGCCGCTTCTCCTCACTCGGGTCGCGGGCGTGCTGGAGCCTATCCCAGCTATCATCGGGCAGGAGGCGGGGTACACCCTGAACTGGTTGCCAGCCAATCACAGGGCACATATAACCAAACAACCATTCGCACTCACATTCACACCTACGGGCAATTTAGAGTCTCCAATTCACACATGTTTTTGGGATGTGGGAGGAAACCGGAGTGCCCGGAAAAAACCCACGCAGGCACGGGGAGAACATGCAAACTCCACACAGGCGGGGCCGGGGATTGAACCCCTCAGAACTGTGAGGCTGACGCTCTAACCAGTCGACCACCGTGCCGCCCCCACTATAACAATAATTAAAAAAATATATATTTAAAAAACTCTCCGGCAGTGTCAATCAAAATTGAACATTACATTTGTAAAGTTAGAATATTTAATAGAGCTCTTGTATTGGAGCTCATATTTTGCAGGTCTGACATTTCAATTGAGTCCAACATGAATATGAGCTGTTTTATGTCACTGTTCAATGTAAAACCTTTTTTCTTTATTTATTTTTTTTGTTTACAGGTTCTGTTCGAGTTGGCCCGGTACCACGCCCCCTCCACCATCTTCTTGGATGAGGTGGATTCAATGATGGGCCAGAGAGGAAGCAGCATAGTGTAAGCTGAAGCACAAAGTGTTCTTATTTACATATCTTAATGTACGGTACGACTTTCATCTTGTTCTCAGTGTCTGCCTGGCATCAACCTGAGCAGTTTTATATAACTGCATCTTCAAAATACTAGTAATTAAGGCTGTGTGATCTGGCCTTAAAAATTAAAAATAAAAATTATTTATCCCCCCCCGCACCCTCTTTTGCCTGGAAAAAAAGCAGAACTCTTTTTTTTTTTACTCTTCTGGGATTTACTTTATTTCTCCTGATTGCAAACAAGCTTTGAAACACTTTTTTTTCCAGGACTTTGATTTCTTAAGAAACTTAGAAACCTATCTGACTATCCGAGTGGAGTTTGGCCAAGTGCTGGGTTAAATCCTGATCAGGGGAAAATAAAAAATGTACTGCAATGACATGAAATGGTATTTTCAATAAGTGGACCATAATGGGTTTCCATGGAAGTCACCTGAACCATTGACTGTATTATAACAATAATTGTACAATCTTTTTTTATTTGTACTTGTTTATGACCATTACATTCAATTATATAAAAACATATTTTAACATCCTAATAATTTGACATATACAATACCCTTTATAGGACTTTTTGTCATAGAACCACTATTGAGGTTTGCTCTCAAGGTATATAGATACTGAATAATGAAATATTACTCTTGTACTGTTGTACCGTTCTAAATGGTGTGCGTGTTTTCAGAGGAGAGCACGAGAGCAGTCGCAGGTTAAAAGCAGAGCTGCTGGTCCAGATGGACGGAGTGGCGAAATCAGATGAGCTGATTTTTGTACTGGCAGCCTCCAATCTGCCTTGGTAATTATCACTGATTACATGCAAACTTTATAGTCCTATTATGTTCACAAACTGACACAGATGCTGAGGTATGTTTACTCTTCCTCATCATATAAGGAATTTTGATAGAGAGAAGGAATTTCCTTCTACAGTGTGCTTGAAAATGTTTCCAAATCATCAGTCCTGTTTCCAAGTGCAATAAAGGCACACTAGTGAGAGAATATCAAAGAGTCCTTGTAGATTAAAATAATTTATTCAGGGGGCATTTATTTAAATAATTTAAAACAGGTATCTTAACACATTTGTGACATGCTTTTATCAAAATACCCTTTTCACTTTTTTCGAACCGTGCTGAAATTGGTGTGTTTTGGGGCAGTGGTACTATCCTGAGTAAATGAGCCACTGCTCACCCAGCCCCCCTACTGCAGCGTGTCCTTCACAAGTACAGCTTTGCGTTACCATGAAAAGTGAATCCTTTCATGTCGTGCAGTTAAAAAACAAAATATTCCTCACGAATTTGTTTGTACTTTGGAAAAATTCAAAATGACTTACACATTTTCGGACAAAGGAGGCTAAATATTTACTCAGTTGTGTAATTTCACACTGGATGGGTGGGCAGGCACTCGAGACAACCAACTATTTGTATACGAGGAAATATTAAAGTCACTTTTCCATCGTACCGTCATTTCTCCTGTATAATATTCTCGAGTATGCGCAACCCCCAAAATTAACCCCTCCAAAAAAAATACAAAAAATTAAAATTCAGGAAACACTTTTGCTGCTATCCAAATGCTCAAACATGAAGTACTTTTGAAATAGGACTCTGTTCATCACCCTCACTCTTTGTTGGCTGTATGAGATCAATAGGGATCTTTCTAGACCTAGAAGACAACAATGATGACGGAACAACCATTGTTTTTCTCTGTGAGCCTCACATTTGAAAACATCCCTCCTTCAGGGAACTGGACCAAGGCCTGTTAAGAAGACTAGAAAAGAGGATTCTGGTTGGTCTTCCTCCTGCACCAGCCCGTCAGGCCATGATCGCTCATTGGCTGCCTCCTAACTCCACAGGAGAGTTGCAACTAAAAGCTGAGCTTGACTATCAACTTCTGGCAAATGTAAGTTGGTCCATCTTTGCTCTATTACGTAGTTGAGCTTCTCGAAAGAGTCCATCAAATTGTGCATTTGTTCGACAGGAGATGAAGGGCTACTCTGGCTCTGATATCAGACTGGTATGTAAAGAGGCTGCAATGAGACAAGCCCGCAAAATCTTTGAGGCTCTGGAATCAAATCAGGCTGGTAGGATCAGACAAGGTCCGTTCAAAGACATCCACAGTTACACACATCCTGCATACCTTAATAGGACATTCTGTAGAGTCACATGTACACTTTAGTTGTGCTACCGCAATAGTCAGTTTTGTGTAATAACTAATTACATGTAATGAGATTATGCAATTTAATTACAAAATGTATGTAATTGTAATCTATTACATTAGTGTGAGAAAATGTGTAATTAAATTAGGGACAGGTGCCAGGTGTTGACTGAGGCTTTAATCCTTCTGCAGGAGACACAGGCATGCTGGACGTGCAGCTCGAAACTGTGACAACACAGGACTTCCTGGAAGTCTTGGCACATACCAAACCGTCGGTCAGCGGCGTGATGGACAAACACACAGCCTGGGAAAAAGATTTTGAATCCGTCTGATCGACCTCTTCATTCACTCAAAGTTACTGGACATGTTTGGCCTGGTTCATAGACATTTTACTTGGTGTGTTTTTTAACATTAACTTCCAATTAGAAAGCAGTGTTTACATTTAAAAAGGCAAACCATTTCTCAGAAAGCAGTCATTAAATAATATTGGGACAACTTTTTTATTTATGCACCATTATAACTAAAGATGGTGAACAGATGAATAGCTATATAGTTATGTACATGATGACAAGGTTCCACTCATCAACCAACTGCCTTACGCCAAGCGATGTTATAGTAGGTTCTTAAGGATGTGTTCAACAGCGTCTGGAAAAGTATCGCACGTCAGGTGAGGAGGAGGGTTGGTTTTATTCTCGTCTCCTTGCCTGTATTTACCTGGGAGATGACACCAGAGGTCACGTAACTTCAGGTGAATTACACAGAGGGCCATGGAATATAACTTCAATGGAAAAGGTTCATCTCACCAGTTCGGACCAGAATCCCTAACATTCCTGCACTCTGAGCTCCTCCTACATCATCTCTGGCATCCTGCGAGAGCACAAAGCAAATTTACAGTAAACCACCTGTGAAATGGAAGGTGGGATTGAAAGTTGAATTCAATGAAGTTAGCTGAAGTGAGTACACTTACATCGCCTATCATGACTGCTTCATCTGGACGACACCCCAAATCAGCCAGAGCCTACATGCACAAAAAAAGTCTTACACCTACATTTTAATATGATCCAATATGAGATCTATTGAAAATGGCTGCCTTTAACACCTAAATCAAATAAAGATTACATTATAAACAGTATGATGGAGTGGCAGTGACAAAACTACGCACAATTTGTAAAAGCTTCAAGAGAATGTTGGGAAAACAACCTGTGTGAAAAACGTTTTTTCAGGCTTTCCCACCACAGTAGCTTTACAGTCTGTGGCATACTCCAGTCCAGTTACGAAGGGCCCGGGGCCGAGGGCCAAACCATCTTTCCTTTTATAGTAGCGAGCCTTATGGATTGCGAAAAGAGGCGCACCATCCAGAATCAGTCTAAGAGACAAATCAGAGTACTTTAAAATAAGGCGATTACGGTTCACCAGCCTTTATCAAACCAAGCCATTAGAAAAATCTCATAGCTCACCACTGACAACAAAGCTACAAAAAGTACTGTATACCAAAATCATCTCAATTCACAAATTTACATGGTGTGAAATCTGGGCCTGTTCAGTTGAACACAAAGCTAATATTGCATAATAATCCAGGTTCATTGTATCTCCTGCCATCTAGTGCAAAAGCATTTATTCTGCCCAGTACTAACATAGATACTGTATATGTTGTAGTAAATAAGTCATTTTCAGATCAATTAAGTGAAATTAGATCATTTCCCATAGAACGCCTGATCTTGGTTTGGAATCACTGGAACGGAAAACTAATTTAGCACCAGGCACATCCTAAAGACAATAATCACCTGAAAGCCTTGTTCATAGTTTGGTAGTCAAAGTGATCAGGAGCGAGCCCGATGACAACAGCATTTGGTTCGGATGTGTTGATACCTGCGAAGTGAATCAAAACATTGACCTTCAGGGTGACCATTTGTAAATTTTTTTTTTTTTACTGTAAAACTACTGCTAAATAAGTGAAATCAAAATTATTACAAGCAATACCCAAGGAGGAAAAATAAATGTTTTGTTTTTTTTCATGTACAGTTTTATTTTCAGATGTGTACCTATGAAATCTTCCAGAGCGCTGTCCTCCACTAGGAGCAACGGTCTGTATTTTGTCTTCTCTAGGAGGCTCCTCGCGGCGCTCAGTGATGTGAAAATCTCTTTTTCCTGTATGACAGAAATTGCAACATCAGATAAGACTACAGTCATTAAGTAAATGTTATTCAGCATCAAGTCACAGAAGTTCTATCAAAGCACTTTTATTTATTGAGCAGGTCAAGAACCACACTCTATACATTACGTAGTGTATATTGCAAATGGTGACAGAGGCAAGGAGAAACTCCCTTGAAGGAAGAAACCTCAAACAGAACCCAGGCTCTGTGGGGTAACCGTCAGCCTTAGCTGGTTGGTTTGAGATGGAGAGAAAGAGTAGAGTGACAGACGGATTGAGAGAAAACAGGCTAGAGGTTAAGCAGCCAGGGGAGGGATGCCAACAATGGGCACAACAATAGCCCTATCAACAGCAATAGTCCCATAATGACAGCAATGACGATGATACTGATCCGCTCCCTAAATCACATTATCGTCAAATTAGAGAACCGACAACGTAGATACAGCTAAATTTACAAAGATTGACTCAGGGAGAAATGCATAAGAAGTTTAAAGTCCATATATAGTAAATGTTTGATTTTGTAAAGAAAAATACAGCCGATGCTATTTTGTGAACAGCCTAATAATATCCATCCATTGTCTGTACCGCTTATCCTCACTAGGGTATTTTTTTTATTTTTTATAACAATACATAATGAACCAACAACACACTTGATACACACTTCTTAATTTTTCCCAATGACGTGTATGCGGAAATAAAAGCTATTATACAGATTTTGGCCTTTACTAACTTTTAAGTATATTGCTGTTTTTCTGAATACAACTGTGATATGTCACAACAGAATTACTGTTTATTTTTACCTGGAGGTCAAAATTGAGCCGTTGCAGCCTTTCCAGCAAGTTCTTCTTACTCTCTTTGGTTGTGTTGGTTACAAACTTGACGGCAACAGACACCTGCCGTAACCTGACAACATCCAAACACAAAACATTGAGTGATGCCCTGGTCCTGATTCAAGATAGCGGCCCCCCCAAACCTCCCCACCTGGAGAGGGCATCCTGTGCCCCGGGCACTGCTGTGTCCTCTATGTGCAGAGTTCCACTCAGGTCAATGAGGACGGCCTTCAGAGCGCGTCTGCTTGCCATTCTTGACAACTGCACGGGAGAATACGAGACCATGACACAGGGAGGGGGCAGCCTAGCCTTAACTAATACTGTATATATCGACAATACAGTACACCAATGGTGGGCAAAGTATGGCCCGTAGGCCACATACAGCCTGCTCCTTTCTTATCTGGCTCACCGAGCATTTACATTATCAAGAGTCCTCTAAAAAAGGTTAGATCTATTTGTTCTATGGTATTCATATATCTGCTTAAATAATTTGTTAATGTTGTTACCTTTGTCAATAATGAAAGGAAAACATATACAACATATATGTACATACACAACTTTTGTATTTTATTAAATAATTGTGAATTAATTATAAATAACTGACCCTAGTAGGGATAAGCGGTATGGAAAATGGATCGATGGATATATATTATTTTTAAAAATATAAATTTATGTTCAACTATTTTACATATATAGCCATACCTTGACGTTTTTCCAAGTTATGAGCCGTTGCTTAGTACATTTTTTTGCTTTGTGCTGTGAGGCAAATTTTTAGTTACGAATGAGATTCAGACACACCGCCGCTCAAGTGAACCGGAAAAAAAAAAAAAAAAAAACAGTCACTGATGCATGTTTTGTAGGGTCAAACAGTAAAACGCGTCCTTACAAAATGAAAACACTCATAAGGCGCATGGAGGACAAACCAACACTAAATTTGCCGCAAGCTAAATGGCCAACCTGAGCTGGAGTCACAGCCCCTGATGCCACTTAATAGGCAACACCCCTTAAAGGCACATACCAAAACACGAACACTACAGCATGTGTGTGACTATCATCTGAATTACATTACATAAAACCAATTTATCTCTTTACATTCTGTTTTAATTTTGTTTTTATATGTATATTTTTCAAAACAGTATTTTTCTTTATTGAAAAGCAGTAACATATTTACATCAATCATCAAAAGACACACAGACTGTGTACTTTATATTATTCTAAGTAAAAGAAATTAACCAATAGAAAATGTAATAATCCTTAATGTTTAATGGGCTCATTTCCATCTGGTTTCTATCCTTTCATAAAAGCTACTTGGCCTTCAGTCTGGGTATGATTTGTTAAACTGATAAACAAAAATAAAGTCCACAGTAAATGGAGGTTTGGACATGTTTTTAAAGCTGCCTGAATCATTTATTCTTTTTAATATAATATAATCATAATTCACTCCAGAATTGGAAAAATGGATCAGATTACTGCTTTATTCAAACCTAAATCAGGAAGGGATTATTGACCAGTTTGTCTTTAAAATATATGGTGTCCTGCCTAGAATGCAGATTTGTGAGAGGGGCCGGGGTAATTTATTGGAAGTAAATTGTGATCCCCTATTATTATTTAGACATGTTTGGATTTTTGTCATGTAGTTATCAGTTTGGGGGACTTACTTAAACAGCTGATGCGTCCCGTATTTATAATTTGGATTTAGCTCAGTTTAGAACTGGAATCCAAGCGTGTGTGTGTGTGTGTGCGTGTGTGTCTGTGGCTGTGTTTTGAGGAGGAAATTACATTTTGCGTTGAACTTAACAATTCAACACGCTTTTCCTTTATTGTTAATCATTTCATCAGTTTGTTTTATTGTGAATGATTAAAAAAAAAAAACTATTACTGTTTTGTCTGTATAGACATTTTAATAATGACTGAGCCTCCCCACTTTGCCAGGTTTGTGAGGGATTTCCTGAACAAAGTTTCCTGATTGATGCATTGGTCAAAGGAGTATAGACTGTGGGCTCCCCTGACCTCAAACCTTGTGACTCTTTTTCTGTGGTGCTATATCAAAAGCAATGTGTATATCACTAAGTTCCATGACCTTCCACAGCCTGAGGAAAGAATCTGCACAGCCGACCACGAGGTCAAGACATGCTACAAAACGTCTAAGATGCCAATATCCAAAGGTAGCTGAAGTTTTAGTTTTTGTTTGTATTTTGTCTTGTTGGTTGTACATACAGGTATATTAGTATGAGTGAATACTGCTGCTGAGTTTATTTTCCCTCATGTGATAATAAAGTAAATATCCATGCAAAATAATCAGGATAAGTGTCATGTAGTGTAGGCATGTGACAGTGGTAGTTTGCAGCGGTTTAGAGCTGCACTCAATCTACCTGGAATGTTTCTAATACTTGGGTTACCTACCTACCTTCAGCTACAAATCATGGTCTTAATTCATTTTTACAATCATTGTAAAAATCCTAACCCTAATAACGAAGTAATTTACGATAGTTATTCTAAATGATTGGAGATGTTTTCGTGACGACACGCAGTTATAAAAAGCATACATTAACATATGTTAGAGCAGAGAAAATTGTTAAAAACGTTTAGTTTGCTAACCTTTGAAAAAAACTGCTCCTGCTTCCGGGTCAAGTCTTCTTCGTTGATGTTCTGTAGGTAACGTTTCTGCTCGGTGCTGCCCCCTCTGTTCAATGTGCAATATTATGTACCACCATTTGTATATACTGTGTATATACAAATATGTATATATATATATAATTTGTTTTTTAAATAATTTTACTTCATTTCCACCACATTTCTGGCCCGTAGTCATTTAAGAGGGTTATCTCTTATCACTTAATCACTCATTCTTACAATGATAGAAAAAAAAACCATGTACCCCATTCCTCTAACAACTAACAGACGTATCGCATTAATGGCTCGTTGAGGGTAGATTTATTACGGTATTAGCAAAAGGCTAAACCTTGTCGTGACATGATGCCAGTAAGCACTGTGGCAAATCCTCTTTTCATGTTACCCCTTCATAGTGAATACATGTTTTTCAGTTGTTTTTTGTGTATATATTTTTTTGCATCTCACATTAGATATGAAAAACATGTTAAAGATGTATCTGTCTGAAGGGTGTTTTGAGAGGACCCCATCCCAAAATATATTAAGCATCTATTTGGGTTTCAATCCCTTTATATTTTATTTTATCTTAAATCTATACCTGTTTGGGGAAAATTCAATTTACTTTATTAAAGCTTAAACTGTTTTGTTCTGTTTTTAACTTTGGTAGTTTCTTAGGTTTACGGGATATGTCAGAGAAGTTTGAGGTGTCACAAGATATATGTAAAATCCAAACTTTTCCCCTTTGTAAGCCGTCGGGTATCCTACACTTCTGGAAGGATTTGAGATCCTTCGTCATCACGCCATCTTAATGTCGTCCACGTCTTCAAAACCTTTTCAAATCCTCCCCTAGGACCCACTTGAGCTTGGGAAAGAGGTGGGGGACATCATATGATTGGAGGTTACTCCCGCACAGCAATGTTCTTCTCAGCCAGGAAGTGTCAGATGCTCTGGGCTTTGTGATCAGACACATTTGTCCTGCCACAACTCTCACCTTTTCTCACATACTGGAAGAAGCAAACGCCACAGGATCTTTGTAGACGTGCTGGTCGATAGTCTAACCCATAATGAAGTGGAAAACTAGTAGTTTGGGCTTGAAATATAAATTTTCAGACAGACCTCATATATTATAAACAGGCATAGTTTCAGACTGTCCACCAACCTTTTCACAAGTCTATTCAGAAAAGGCATTAATGAATGTATCAACATAATGTATACGCCACTTCATCATTAATAAAGTTGAGTTGATTTATATTTTTGCATCATTTATTTGGAATATCAAATTTTTTTTAAATTGATTTAAATCATGCAAACTAAACACCAGATTCCAAGCTGTGAAGTGCAAATATGCACGCAAATATGGCCTGTGATCACTGACAGATATTATTGTAAAACCAAAGCTCAATGCAGCCTAATCACAGATTAAATTGACATTCGCAGGGAACATCCCTCTGATCAACATATGCTTTCAATTCTAGCAGAGCCGCATTTACTCACTCTCATTATTTCAGGATCAAATTTTGTTAATAATAACATTTGCTGAGATCAACAGGGCAGGAGATGGTGATAATTCACAGCATATGGGGATTATTAGAGAAGTGGAGCAGCAGGGGGTAGATGAGTGGAGCAAGAGAACTGTCAACATTTATTATACAGAGGTGGAAAGATGAAAGGGAAACATTTTTGTATTGGATTATAACAATAATAGCTCAACATCAAGAGGAACAAAACACACAAATGCGAAATTTTTTTCAGACATTTGGCACATTTGAGAAGCAAATCAACAGTTGCAACATGACTTGCAGTAACAAGCATCTCCACGGTGGCAGTGTAAAAAAATTATATGACAAATCCATTTATCTATACTGCATTTCCTCATTCAACCTGGACTGGTTGGTTGCCAGTCAATCGCTGGGCACACATCAACAATCATTCACACCTAAGGACAATTAAAAGTGTTCAATTAAACAGAAATACATGATTTTGGAATGTGGGAGGAAGCCGGACTACCCGGAGAAAATCCACACAAGCACAGGGAGAACATACAAACTTCACACAGGAAAGCCGGCGGTGAAAGTCGAGTGCCGAACCTCAAACTGTGAGGCAGACATACTAACCATTCGGCTACCGTTATGCACTATGACATTAAAACATTAAATTACAGTATTTAGAAAAGATTTAGCTCGACTGAAGGAATCAGTGTTTTAAAAAAACAAAAAACAAACAAAAGAAATAGGACACAACACTGCTTCCACCCGAACGACTACTGCGCGTGTGTGTGTGACAGAAATGTTCCTTGGTCCTCCAGCTTGAGTTTGATACTTGATCTTGCTGACCGGTCATCACCCAAAAAGCAACAGCAGGACAATGGAAGCTGAATTCACTATTATAAGAGGCACTAGAACAACAAACATGTAAAACATATTTAACTCAAAGTCACAGGTTCAAAAAGGCATCATTTATATAAATATATATAAATTAGAAAATGATAGAAATGTATTTCATTTGCTAAATCTAAAAGGTGAACCAGTATCCAGATTTATCAAACAGAAAGAAAGCACTTTTCCAAATGTTTAAATGTCTAAATTCATTATTAAAAATGTTTCTTATGCAATATTCTCATTTCTTGACATGGTGATCTGTCGGCTGTAAGACACACTTATTTATATAAAAAAATAATAACTAAAAAAAAAAAAGAAAAAGAGAGAAACAAATATGGAGTGAATCGATATAATATTAAGTTTTACTTTTTTAATTGAATGACTGAAAATTACGTAGCTTTTCAAAAATATTCTAATTCATCGAGAGGCACCTGTATATACTGTAAATCTTTGTGCGTGTCAAGTGGATGTATGGAACTGACCTCTCATGATAGTTCGCACTGAGCGGATGAGATTGAGGACCTGGGCTTTGATTCCCGGGTCATCTCCAAAACCTGAGACGCCCTGGTCGACACCTGATCCAACTAGAGAGAGACAGATTTAAATGCATTGAGATGATACGTTACACGAGGCAGGAGCCAGCAGTGAGCTATGACACAGGTATCTCTTGCACTCATGAGATCCAATACAAGAGCTGACTTCACAGAGATAATCCTCAGTTATAGGGAGGTATAAACTCAACAATGCATACGTATGTGTCGGTAACAGGAGTATAGAACTCCAAATTTTGGTTAAGTGTAAAAGCTGCGGATAAGTGCAAAACATTAGAAGCAATTCTCAGAAAGATGCATTGCAGTTTTACACCACTGTCATTGACAGTCTGTCAACTACAACCAAAATAACAAAACTACCAGACCCAGGCAAAAGAGCATTATGTACAGATCACACATTTTAAGAACGCTTTTGTGGGCTTGTTGTGTGTCGTAATAAAAGCCAATCAATCGCCCTCTTCGTATGTGTACAGTATTTCAAATAAAACCAAAAAGTATATTTTCCCTCATTGGAGATGGCCAGCACTAGTGTGTCATTCATTTCTAGCCATCGCGACATCCAATTCAAATACGATGACCTCAAGGACGACTAAACACTTACTTTTGCTGAGGAACCTTTCTTCGTGCAACACAGCGATGGCATTTGTGCACAGAATTGCGGTCTGGATGAGCGAATAGAGTGTAAACGCCATGCTGGAAACTTCTTTTCTTCTCTTGTCTTCAGCCACTCCTATTGAAGGAGGCAGGGCGTCGTAAATGAGCAGATGATGACGTACAAACGAGAAGTGTCGTAAATTACACATCGTCTACGTAAACCTCATACTCCTGGCAAAAAAAAAAAACTATTAAAAAAAACGTCTAAGTGGATGCTCAGTGGGGTTCAACGTTTCATATTATTGTGCCCTTTCCCAAAAAAATAAATAAATACAATAATAATAATAATTTCATATTGGGTCTGTGTGTGTCATGTGGTTCACCTCTTTTTGCTCGAATTGCATCAAATGATTCATTGTTGGCAGTGATGATAGCTTTTTATTAAACATTCAAATGGATTTAGTTCAATTAATTACTTGAACAAATTTATTATAAGAAACCATCCCAGCGTTATTTATAGTCTTTTAATTTACACGTACAGTAAACCGTAGAGAGCAGGAACATAGGTTATTTAAATACATCTGCAGTTTATAATTATAACATCTTTCTCAGGCAATGACAACTTTATCCATTCATTTGGTCCAACCTATAAACATGATGGATGAGTTTTCATTTTACACTTTGTGACATTGACAGCAACATTTTCTTTTCTCTTTGTAATAAATAATCCTATTTTTAAGGTCAGGGTCTTAGGCCCCAATACTGAAATGAAAATAACAAACACATTTAAATCGACTGTGTGGATGAATACACTCACATGGAGCGTATGTACAATTTTTGTTGGGCTATTTTACAAGTTCAATAAATACAAGTTGTGTCCATTCAGCATCTGCAGACATGACAAACCAATAAAAAAGGCAGCATACTGACACACCTTTGGGGGAAAGTAAAGCCTTTAATTTATGATTTTTTTTCCAATTATTTTAAAAAGTATCTGGGAAAATGTGTGCAAAATAAAAACATACCTATTATGATACTTATCTGGAGTATACTTTATGACAATATAACAAATAATGTTCTTTTTGAGGTAACATTTCCTGCATGTTTATGATGAATAGGTTCACAGTAAATAATGGCTGATATGTCATTTACAATTATCACAGCAACAAAAACAGTAACAACAGCAACAATATTAGCGTGAGGACCATCCTCATCCAGTGTGTTTATTTACAGCAGCAGTTCTGAGTCCTGAACAAAACAGTCTTGACTTAATCTGACTTCTTTGTACCTTTAAAACTTGTTAAAAAGCCAGGTAGTTCAACTTCAGTAGATTAGCCTTTAAGGCCACCAGGTAAATTCATGGTGGGCATCTTTGGGTCCCGCTTGGTGCCTTTGAGTCTGACTGGGGATTTTCATCTGAAGTCATCAGTTTGTTTCTCTTTTAGGAAATCAATCCCAGGGAACAGGACAAATGTTTCAGGTGCAAGGAATCCAGAGAAATGTCTGCATTCTACTATGTCTTTTCTACTAATTTAGTTTTATCATTATTATCATTTAGGGGGAGGTTTTGCTGTAGTGGTACACTCGCCTGACTTTGGTGCGGGCAGCGTGGGTTCAGTTCCCACTCAGTGACGGTGTGAATGTGAGTGCGAATGGTTGTCCGTGTCTATATGTGCCCTGCGTCTGACTGGCGACCAGTTCAGGGTGTAGTCCGCCTTTCGCCTGAAGTCAGCTGGGATAGGCTCCAGCGTCCCCGTGACCCTAACCAGGATAAACGGTGTTGAAAATGGATGGATGGGAGGTTTTGCAGAATTCTTCTTCCTTCCAGGTAAGATGACTCAGCCTGTGAAAACAAAAACAAAAAACATTACAATTGAGTGTTAATGCTGTTTCTGGATTATACTGTGTGTTTTCTTATTGGTAATCCATAATTTACGATAGTTTATAGAATTAAGTTTAGACAAAATTGATACCAGTTTGATGCTGGTTAAATCGAATGATGGAAAAGTAAATTACATTGATTTCTAATGACTGAAAAGTAAATGATAGTGATTTATATAGACTGTAATGATTTAACTCTTAATTCTAATTTCAGTTAAAAAAATATATATTTAAATATCACAGATATGATAATTTTATAAGGTTAAAATTTTGAATATTCAATTGTTTCCTCATGTTGTTCATAAAGGATTGGGGAAACAATTTAAAATATGAATAAAATACCTTTAGTTACCTTTTATCTACTTATTAAGATGGGAGCTGATCTTTTCTTTTCTAATGATGTTTGCATACGGAATCTGAAGGACACAAAAGTTGAAATGTTAGTATACTGTCAAAGGGGAAAGAACACAGTAAATAAATTACTGCTCAATAGTTATTTAGGTGGATAAAATGCATGCTTTTTCATATGAATTATTATCGTTCTCTGAGTGCGCATGCAGGCTTTGTGACCATGCGCACACAAGCGTGTGACAGAAAGCAAAGACAAATGGAGTCTGTCAGTCAGCTGTGATGATTGATTCAGATGCTGCACAGCAGCTTTCTCACCCATGAAAGACAAAGTAGATGATTGCACCTACACTATGTTTGATTTGGATGCGCAAATAACCAATAGCAGTGCAGTCAATTGCTTTATTGTTACCACCAACAAGAACGCTGGGCAAGTTTTTAATATATATTGTATGTGTCTATTTATTAACTTAATATGCTTAATAATAATTAGGGCTTTTAGCAGTGAGTGCTATGTAGTAAGCATCGTTGTTTTGTATGCATTGCCTTACCATCTGTAAATGCTGGACCATCTCTTCTCTGTACGCTAGCTCTCTTTTCATCTGGTCTTGGAAATTATCTGGAATGATTATGACACTCCATTGAGAAACCAGTTCAGTGTAATTGATAGAGAAACTGCAAATGTGCACGTTGAGGAAAGTGAAGGAGAAAAGGAAAAGGTGAAGCGAAAGGTTAAGAAGACGAAGAAGAAGAGAAAGAAGTAGGAAAAAGTAGCACTCACGGAAGACAGGAAATGGGGATGTGCCCTTCAGAGCATGAAACTCTTGCTCCAGTCTCCTCCGAAAGTCTATCTGCTCCAGCAGGACTTTCTGGAGCTCCTCTGTCGAGGACAAAGACAAAAAAAAAAAAAAAACAGGATGACGTTGTTGAAAAACAACTCTCAGATGTGTATGCTTATAATGCCCCTGTTCAAAATAACCCCAATCGGCAACTTGTTTCAATATTGCCAATGTGTGTCATCTTTATGTACCTTTCTCCATATTCTCTAGATCCTTCTTAAGTTGCACAGGAGACGCAGCCCCTTGACTTTGATCACCTGAGAACACATAGACAGTTTTAGATTAATATGATTGTATTTTTTTAAGACATATGAATCCACCACAACACAGCTGCTAATATAAGTACGCATCACACACGCTGACCTTATTTATCAGCGTTTGGATTCTTCGTATGTAACTTTGTGAGTGAAACGGCTGTAATTAACCAAGTGACCTCTAGATGTCAGTGTCGCATTGTACTAACGACTGGATGCATTGGCCGTTTTGGTGGGTAGAGTAGCCAAACATTTTATTTTAGAAAGAGTACTGTTACGTCACAATAATTACTTTAGTAAGAGTCAATACTCAGTGAAAAAAAAAACCTACAAATACTGAGTAACTGGTGAGTAACTTCTGATTTACTGTTTTTTTTTTTTTTTTTAAATCAGCGGTTTGAATGTCATATAGGGAAAAAAAATCTCTGACCAACTAAAACAAATAGATACAAATAAAAGTAGCGAGCGGAATGTAGTTCAATGTAATGCACTTAAAGTGTTTCTTTTTCACCAAAAATGCTCAAGTATGTTGCATTAAAACTACTCTGACAAGTACAATTTATCCAGAAAGTTACTTAAGTCAATGTAACAGAGTATATGTAGTGGGTTACTACCCACCTCTGTATATGAGAATATTGTGGTTGAATTGCTGTAGTGTTGGACAGCAGCATCAGTTTTAGTGATCTTTGGCTACAAAAGAGTCATAAATATTGGAAACACCTTCCAGGAAGATACGATGAAGTTTTAAACCAAACTGAGATATGTTTCGGTTACCTTTTTGTATTTACCTACAAAAAGAGAGGTATGGGAGAACAAATATTTTTGCTAATTTCATCCTCGATGTACACTTGTTCCTCAAACATCTCATTTCGATGGCACGAGTTTGAAAACAGCATGATGTGATAATCTCCCACGCTCAATGTGCATGGTCTCCTCCAGTCATTTCATATCCTCCTTCAGCCCTCCTATGCTCTTTCCTCTCATTTGGAGCAGAGAGTTCCCCTTCTCGTCTCTCCTTTTGCTCTCCTCTCTCTGTCTCATTTGACAAGCAAATTTGCAGACACTGCCCGAGGATAACAACCTCGTTTGACAGTCAATTAACCGTGAATAGTCAAAGCCAAAGCGGTTTGCATTACATAAATGGAAAATTAGATTATTATTTTTTTCTCTCCCTAGAAACAGAGGGAGAGTTTAAAGACAGCGGAGGCGGGGAAGGAGGGGAGGGGAGGGGAGGGGGTTGCGCTCTCAAAGGAGTCAGGCCTTCTAATCACGTAGAGCTTCCCAACGCCCAGGGAGACGTTTGGCAATCAGGGGAAAGGTGGTCTCATTTAATTTGTTTCGTGTAATTTTTCGAAATACATTACACATTATGTGCAGGGATCATTACGATGCGTGTGTGTGAGCGTGTCCGGGTAGCGGGAGTGTGTGTGTGTGTGTGTGTGTTCGTGTTAGTGGGGGTAGATATAAATGTTGGCGCAGATGTCATAAAGCACTTTTAATGTCTTCCTGACAGATATAAAAAGGCAATAAGATGTGATCTTTTTCGAACGGCAAAGGTTTTTTTCTTTTAGCGCTGAGGAAGGGGGGGGAAAAAAGGCAATTATGTCTGCGGCGATATTGGTCTAGGATGGAGGGTGCCGGCGCCGCTGCTTATTTCTGAGCTGATGTTTTCTTGTTGAACTAGAACGGCCCCCCGAAGAGCAACAACCTCGGTGACAACTCGGCTAAGCAGCTTTACACAGCGCTCTTCTCTGTGTGTTTTTAGGCATTTCATTAGGTACACTTGCACCATCTAACAAGATCCAATACAAGAGTTGTATCCGGGAAAAAAAAATAAAAAACCTTTACACAGATAATTATGTTACGTTTTCCTCTGTCAGACTTCAATATTGATCTAAAAAGGTGCTCAATGTAAATAAGTAAAATTGCTTTGAAAAGTAAGCTTTTTATATTTAACAATTGAACAATTTTGATGATGATGATTACACTTACCTGTTGAATGCTTATAAATGCGATTTTTTTAAAAACTGAAATGTAGCTTTGATAGACTTTTATTGGTGTGGATTGATTTTCGCCAAATTAAGATTAAGATTATTATTTTGTTTCCCAACATTTATTGAGCCAAGGCACCCACTTTGCATTAGAAAAAACTCCGGCCACACAACCAAACAAAATGTATCACATATGAATCCTGAAATAATGATGACCTCATCTCAATTTACAGACAAATGTACTTACTCAGTGTGAAATATGGGCCTGTTTATTGAACACAAAACTGACATATTCGCAGGAAGTTTGATGATTTAGTGTATTCTCTCGTATGAATGGCAACAGGTAGATACCCAGGTTTATTGTGCCTTCTGTCAGGAAGAGCATTTCGTTGTTCTGCCTGTTACTATATGCATCTGACACACCTAGATGAACAAAGACATATTTGTAATTCATAAATAAGAAATCAAGTGCAATTGGATAATTTCCCTTGATGACCTCTCACAGCACACTAATCTGCTGCGGCACCCTGGTTGGGAATCACGGCTGTTTTAATGTGTGCACATTAATAAATCTCATTTGCTGTCAATGGCCCACATTTGCGTGGTATATAGTAGTTAAGTAAGCCACAGACAATATTTCTTCTGAAACAAAATTCTGAGTTTTTTAACAAATCTGCTGAGGTGTACTTGATTATGATGAGCACACCATCACACCATTGCTAAATAAATACCTCCATGACGCTGACTGGTCTTCATTAGATATAGTACGGGTGTGCAGACAGTAGTCTTATTTGATCAAAATGAGGTAATATGAAGTACCAGACAGTTTTGTTCCCCTTTAAATGTTGCAGTTAAAGTCATTTTGCTTAACCTGCAAATTGCACTATTAAAATTTCAGGCTGTCATTGCCTGACAGCATTAAAGAACATGGGGGGGGGGGGGGGGGGAGTCTACCTGAGCTTTCCCTCCAGTAGTCCGGTGCTGGTACTGATGTCTCATTCTCGGCTCCAAAGAAGCTGTTCTGCTCTTTGTTTTCATCTGGAGAAAAATACAGTTTTAAGCCGGTCATTTGGATCCTTGTCAAACATAAGGTACGTGCACATATTGTGCCAATGTTTGAGTGTGTGTTAAATAGTGCACCACCACAAAACAAGCAGAGGACGTCAGTGTGAGAGATGAGAGCAGAAAATGAAACATCCCAGATATATGTGACACATAAATCCCCGCACTCAGACACTCAATAGAACAAAGCTGCCATAGAATAACTTGCTCAGACATCAAATAATAAGAAAAAAAAGTGTTTTTAGAAAAATGGATAGTAAGTCAAAGCTGCTTTAATAATGTGTCTGTGTGTGTGTACCGTACGTAAGACAAGTGCTATAAATTACAACAATTTCAAACATCGGTGCGCACCTGACATGGAGTCTTTGGTTGCGTAGGCAGGTAGTCCTTCATTTCTGTTTTTCTCTACCTGGAATCAGATACACAGTATGTAGTTATTATTACATTTGTGTGTAATATACTATAGAACAGTGGTAGAGCACAGCAGGTTTTTTTTTTGTAGTTCATTATGTATAAAATCTGTTTTCAATGAGTCAGCACTGGGATTTATTTCTAATATGATATGCTTTAAATATATTGATAGTGTTTTTCTCTCTTTGTATTTCTCTTCTGCCACTGCCGCCTCCTCCGTCAGAGGCTAGGTTAATGCAAGCGGCAACAGGTTAAAGATTAGAGTTGCCCTAACAGGCTGAGGTTACAATGAGAGAACAAACAGACGGTGGCCATTAAACAGCCCACATGCCAGGGTCTATTAACAGGGATCAGGGTGGGGTGACTGTTTCAATTCCTACAGGGAGGAGGCAGCCTATCAATCTGCTTATGCAGATCACATCCTTGCCTGCTGCAGCACCATTTAAATAATAATTAGCTGACGTGGCCTGCGGGGATATTTACGTTTTTGTAAGTTGGGTCTTCTCTGTGCGAGGGGCTGGAGCCGGAGAGCGGCAGGCTGGCGGGCGATGAGGCGGGCAGGCTGGGGGACTCCTGTCGGATGGGGTCCACAGAGGAGGGGGGGGAGGTGCTGGGATATGCCGCAACACTCCCCCTCTCATTCCCCCGGTCTTCCCTGGCACTGTTGCTCACTGTGGGCAGGAACAGGTTTGTTTGATTCTGCGGGGGCCGCCCGGCGAAGCCCCCATCTTCTTCTTCGTCTTCCTGCTTAGAGGACTCCACGTCCACCTCCCCGTCCTCCTCGCTTTCCCTTCCCTCCGCTTCTCCTTCGCCCCCGCTTTCGCTGCCGTAACTACAGCTGCTGCTGGGCGAGAGCCGTGGGTGGCGGTCCGACCCTGTGACGGCGATCCCCAAGTCCTCATCTGTCACCCCGGTGACGCTTCCTCCGTTACTGTGGAGTTTAGCGATGCTCTCTGCATCTTTGATGACAGGGCGGAAGGCTGAGCCGTAGCTGGGCTTCCTGGTTTGGAGTGTGGGGTTTTCTAAGAGTTTGAGCCAGCTCTCCGAAGTCACAGGCCGAAGGTCAGGGGTTATCATTGTACAATCGGGGTCAAAGAGAGCAGATCTAGATGCGGCGCTCCCGTTATTGGGGGTCACGTTTGTACTGACGGCGTTCCCGTTGCCAGCTGGAGCTCCAGGTTCAGAGGAGTCAGACAGATCCAGGAAGGCTTGCCGAAGGGAGGGATTGTCAGCCAGGGAGGAGAGGCTGGGCTGAGGCTGCAGGTACGTGGGCACGGGGATCCCACCTGCTGCTCTCGGGGGCCAAAACATGCAAAAGGGAGGATAAAAAGTGTCCTTACGTCCGGGCCATAAAAGACCCGACAGTCCCGTCGCTTTGTGTCCGGCTGAAACATCACTATCCTCTTTTTTCTGCTGGCAGAGGCCGAATGCTGGGAAGGGGTAAGGAGATGGGAAAATCGACGTGGGGGGAAACTTTTGGAGCATGCCGAAGCCTTTGCTCGGGACGGGGATGACGGGATAACTACGCGGTGTCTTACGGGGGGACAAACCACCTCCTTCAAGGTCGTCTTCATCTTCAAAGTGTGCTCTTTTCTGCGCACCCAGGTCGCCTCCCATCATGTGAGGTACCACCGAGCCTAGGGTTTTCACGGGACCCATGGAATGACAGTGGCCCGCAGAGGGCAACGCCCTCTTCCGACTTCCTCCGTTGAACATAGCCTTCACATCTTCCCAAGCGTAAATTAGCTCGTCAGCTGGGTGTTTGTCGCTAAGTTTGAGGTGCCGCCGCCAGGAGTTGAAATTGGCAGCGTCGGGCTGAGTGTACTTGGCGTCTGGCGTGCGGTGGGAATGAAAAATGAACTTATTTGGGGAGAAGTACATATTGCAGAAGGAGCACTTGATGCATTTGGCCCGTGAGCTGTTGTAGCGTGCGGGGATGAAGTTACCGCGGCAACCCCAGGCGCACTCATGCGTCACGTCGAAGGCGAAGTTGTCGGGCAGCTTGGGAGGTATGTTCTCTCCCAGGAAGGACTTGCAGAGGCGCTGGGCCTCGCGCTTGGTGATCATGCCGCAGCGGCGTGACGAGATTGGCATGGCCCCGGCGCGGCGGAGGATTTCCAGCTGAACAGGAGTGCACTGGACACAGGTGATGCCCAGTGCCACGCGACGGTTATGGATCTCGTTGTAACTGTAGTTTTTGAGGAGCGTGTTGGAAATCTGCGCCAAGCAAAGTCTGTCGTTGTTATCGATGACCAGCGACACAATCGGAACGCCGTACAGGATGACCTGGCCGACCTGATTGGGCTTGAGGGGCGAGGAGGAAGACGAAGGTGAGGGCGAAGATAAGGAAGACGAGGAGTGGTGGTGGGTGGGCCGGGGAGGAGTCAGGGGTTCCTGCGGGTAGGGACCTGTTGAGTTTGTCATGATGATGTCACTAGGGTTGGAAAGATGGGACTTGTCCATACTGGCGCAACCAACCTGCAGACAGAGAAATTATAGGAAATAAAAGAAAACAAGACAGAAGATGTGTTGATGCTGCAGGAATAAATGCACTTGTGCGCCATTTCCAAACAGGACACAAAATATAGATATTTATCATGCACTGAGTGTGTGTGCCTTTAAATTAAATTGAGAGCCTTGCTTTTGGACCTTTTTCTTTGAGTAACTGTATTGTAGAGTTTAAGTCTAACAAATAATAATAATAATAATAAAGGTGTCTTTATAGCTAATGAAGATTAAAGTACAGGAGGATAAATTGATGTTAAGATATAATTATTCCAAATTTTAAACGGTCAGCATCTGTCCATGTAATTCAGGTGAGACAGTGCACCTATAACATACGTGTCCATAATACATTAAAATGTGTTATAAATTCAGAGTGTAAGTCATGAATTTTTGTTTTTAATATTAAACAAATTAAAGTAAGCTGTATACAAAGTATACATTTGATTGTTTTATTTTTTATTTTACTAAAACGCAGTGCAAACCTCAAAAGTCAAGGTTTAGTATTTTGAGAAGGATTAGCACGCATCAAAATACAAACTAACAAAATGTTACAGTAATTCTGTGGAACATTTTCAAAATATTTCCTTTTCATGCAGGAACCTGCAGCTTCACTAAATCAGTTACATTAAAATGATCTCAGCCCAAATAAATGTGTCCATTATGAGTCAGGCATTACAACTCAATTTTGTAGTCTGTATATTTGCAATCTCCTTTTGACTGAACTTGTCTGCATTATCATTTTTTAGATTTAGAATCATTTCAGGTCACTTGACTTTTGAAGTTGTCCAAGTTCTAAACGGAAAGAAGAGGCAATATGCTTTGTTATATTGCGACACAATACAATTTAATATTTGTGTATCGAATTTAAAATCATGTAAAAAGATATTTTAACTTGAAACGACAAAACGTAACGAACGTGAACGTCCGATGGCTATGTTAATATATATATATATATATATATATATAAAGAGATTATGCCCTTATATATATGTATATATATATATCTTTTTTTTAATCATTCACCGATGCTGTATTATGTATAAAAAACAATGTTTCACAGAACAGATAAGAGCAACAGCATTTTTAAAGGACATATTCAAGACGCTCTTATTCATGGTGTGCAACGCGGACAAAATATTTTATCACGTAAAAGATAAAAATGTGGTCTAAAACTTTTACTGCGCATTAATGCAATTTTGCGGTATCACCACCAATTTATGAGCCAATGTATAACATTGGAGGGAAATTCTTTTGAATTGATTTTTAAACATTCACTAATGGGGGATCCATTTAACGTGCTTTGTTATTCATGGAGTCGCATACTTTTATTTTTTATATTTTTAAATGAGCAACAAAACGTAGATTACAGTGACAGACCCCACAACACAAACGCAAAATAATTCATCTTTATAATTAAAACCGCGCAAGCCGCATGTCATTCGTGACATTAGTTGTTTATTTCCAATTGATCCTTGAAGTGTCAACTTGCAATTGTCGAGTGCTTACCTCGACCAGCCGAGAGTCCTCCAAACTGTGAGTTGAAAAAATATCCCTCTTACTTGAAAAATCACTTTCTCCTACATAACAAGAAAAAAATGCCTTTTTTTTTTTAAGCCAGCAAATATGTAACCACGAGTTAATGGTAGCGGCGTTTTTTTGTTTGTTTTTTTAAATTGTTTTTTTTTAATTTTATTTTATCGGATCTACCTTTAGTGAAGCCGCTCGTAAAATGTGACTAAACGGCGGACGCACGATCCGTTTTTATTCGCCTTTTAGAGGAGCCACGCGCCGAGTTAATCCGTCTCTCTCTCTCTCTCTCTCTCTCTCTCCCTCCCTCCCTCTCTCGCTCTCTCTCTCCATCTCTCTCTCTCCCCCTCCCTCTTTCTCTCTCTCTCCCTCTCTTTCTCTCTCTCTCCAGTTTGATTGGCGTGTGGCTCGAGCTCAGCCCATCACCTCAACGCACATCATACAAAGTTCAAGTTACGAAAATATCGTAAAATGAATTAACTATCGCACCGTGTCACGTTGTTACAATAAACATGTATTACGGTCGTCGTTTAAACGAGTTTAACGGTGATTTTAATTGTTCGCAGTACAAAGACTGCTGTAGCACTGATTAGGGCCGCGTTCCGTTTAGTTTGAAGCTCAAATGTGATTGGAAGGCAAATGGAAGGTATTTATTTATTTTTACTTTTTATTTTTGGTGGTGTTATTTAAAAAATAAATAAATAAATAAATAAATAAATAAATAATAATAAAGCAATACAATCTAATGGTGGCCAGAAACTTTAGATACTGGAGAAAAACTTCACAACCTCAATCCTGCACCTGCAACCAAACCCAATTAACAGTAGGTGACATTAGCCAAAAATCTGATTGTAATAATCATTTAAAAAAAGTTATAATTACACATGTAATATCGCCCCTCCTCCTTTATTCCCCCCGACATATAGTGTATGTCAGCCCTTCTGGCCTCAGTGTTGTTGGGTTCTAATATTGTGTGGGTTCATCAATGCCTTGTGGTGTTTGGGTTTTTATGCTTGTGAATGCATGTCGTATTGTTTTACGGATGCTTTTCCAGTTGTGATTAAAAATGGTGCAGGATGGCTATAGAAAATGGATGGATGATGAAAAAACGTTTACAGGCCAAAATAGAGTTTGCATGTTCTGCAGGTTCCTGCTACCTCCGATCCTTAAAAAATATGCATTTTAAGTTAATTAAAGACTCAGAATTGGTGTGAATGTGTGTGAATGTGCTGGTGAGTGCTTATTTGTACTGTATGTGTCATGCAATGGTGACCAGTCCAGGGTGTATGTAGCCCACCTCTTTCCCAAAATCAGCTGCATTCGGCTCCAGCTCACCAACGACCCTAATGAGGACAAGTGATGTAGAAAATGGATGGCAAATTAAAATGTGTCTCTCGGGGTCAAACTACTTTTTCACCAGGCTTTTTTTTCTTCCCTTTCTACTTGTGCAAGTTGTTCTATGAGTTACAAAAGTTTCGCGCTGAGGGTCCAAATGAGTACATTGTGCTACAAAAGGCAGTAACAATGCACCTAAAGAGGGTCTTACATGTTGCAGCATTATTTATCTGACTAAACAGGTAGGGGTCTAAACAAGTTATTCTCTCAAAAGTCCCGGAAATGTTTCAGCTATACTCCTCTGCTCCACTTGATCGAGCAAGCTCAATTACTCCATCCACTAAAAATATGCAGCCAAATTACAGATGGGAGCACGCAGACCTAAAAATAAAGCCATGTAACCCAGATTGAAGGATGTCGTCACCCTCCTCAAACGTCTTCGTGAGAGGGAGAAGTGAAACATTTTTCATAATTATTCGGACAGGTTTCCCCAGTGGCGGCATGGTGGATGACTGGTTTGAGCGTCTGCCTCACAGTTCTGAGGAGCGGGGTTTAATCCCCGGCCCCGCCTTTGTGGAGTTTGCATGTTCTCCCCGTGCCTGCGTGTGTTTTCTCCGGGCACTCCGGTTTCCTCCCACATCCCAAAAACATGCATTAATTGGAGACTCTAAATTGCCCGTAGGTGTGAATGTGAGTGCAAATGGTTGTTTGTTTGTATGTGCTGACAACCAGTTCAGGGTGTACCCCGCCTCCTGCCCGATGATAGCTGGGGTAGGCGCCAGCACGCCCGCGACCCGAGTGAGGAGAAGCGGCTCAGAAAATGGATGAATGGTTTCCCAGTGGCCATTTTGAAAAGTAAAAGACATGTATGGCAAATATTGTACCATGAGTTTAGGCCTCATTCTGATTCAGAAAATGGTCATTTATTGTTGAAAACTTCATGATGCATGGCGCTCAAGCTAATAGTTGTATTTCAGTATATAGTGCAAGTGCCTAAATAATTCAACTATCCATTTCCTATACATTGTAGCGCATGTCCTGATTCGGGTCATGAGTGAGATGGAACCTATCCCAGCTGACTTTAGGACGAGAGCCGGGGTACACCCTGGACTGGTTGCCAACCCTCACAGGGTACATAAAAACAAATAACCATTCACATTGACATTCACACCCTATTGACACTTTAACTAAGCTAACATGCATTTTTTGGGAATGTGCGAGGAAGCAGGATGACACAGAGTAAACCAAAAACATGCAACCTCCACACAGGAGAATCTGAGGCGAGAATCGAACCCGGGACCGCGACAGTGAGGCGGATGTGCTCAACACCCTTTCACCTTTTCATTTAGATATTATTCTTAAAACGTATTTTCCACTTAAAGTGGAGCGGAGGTCTATGTCATTCCCCCCCCCCCCCCCAAACCATTAATGTTAATTCAAAATGACATTTTTGTACTGTGGTTAAGGTGCAAGTTGAGCTGGGCTGGTGCCATCATTTTTTTAGTGCTGCTATTAAATGTGCGCGTGCATGGGACGTGGACAAAACGCGCGCGCGCACACGAGCCCCATCTGCTCCTTTTCAAACCAATTTACGTCGTCACAGCGCGTGCTTTTGTCTCGTGTGACACGCAAGGAGGCGGGGCTGAGAGGGGACTGACGTCACAACGGAGTTTTTAACAAAGGTTTTATTTACATTTTTTTTCTTGCTGTAGTTTAAATCGAGTTTTTTGTGATGCTTATGTGTCGTGGATTATTGCATGTAAATAACGCAAGGTGAAAAATTTAATTGCATTCAAAACTTTATTCACAACTATTGTCAGGGTCGCAATCAGAGCTGGCGGAAATAATTAAACGCCTCATGTTTCCGACGACATGTTATTAAAAGCAGAGCATGACTAAACCAAGTGATGCGGGCAAAAGGGCTTATTCCAATACAATACAGCTATTACGCCCTTTGGAATACATTTCACTGTTTTCATAATGCATTAGCCGGTCGCCCCACTGAGAAATGAATCATGTTTTAAAAAAAAAAAAAACGGAAAAAAAAAAAAGAATAGCATGTGTGACTTCTGAGGGTCAAACCAGTGAAGCGCACACGCACACATTGAAGAGAGATGGAAACATCATAAATTAAGAGGTACAACACTAAGTGAGCTTGAGACGTTTAACATCAGAGCTGTCAATAAATGCAACACGCCCCAGGTGAGTGATTACCATACTAAAATGTACCCCCCCAACACCCCTTTCTCGAAACATCAAGCCCCGTCCATTAATAAAATGAGGGAATTTATCTGATATTTCATAGATATTTGCATTCTGTTATGAATGGAGGTAAAACCAATTAAGGCGTGCTTAGAAAAAAACAATTATTAGAGCCTAGAATAAAGTGCTCCATTCATTTAGTGTCGATTAAAAAGCAGATGTAGGCTACAATATGCTCGCTCCAAATGTAATCCTTACTTAATGCTGCGCCGTCTTTTACTGAATCCAACTCTTGTGTTCAGAAAAGATTTAGTGCGCCATTACAATTAACACACATCTTTAAAAAATTGGAGCTAAAATAACAATGGAGATTATGATTTTGTATTGCAGAATTTTATTACAGAAAGCGAGGCTTTGAAGCGGATTGCTACCGTGCATGCGGGTCATCCTCCTGCAAGACTGGATATCAACATTTTGAGTTGTATATAATCAAAGAAAACATCGAACATTTAAAGTTTTAGTATGTGCGAGCTCCGTTTGTCCGTCATGCTTCTATTTAATAATACTCAAAAGTGTTGCGCAGGGAAAAAATATGCAGACTTGTGAAGGAGATGTGCATGTGGGCCGCCTCGGGCACTTGTACCAATTAGCACAACAGACGCACCACTGAAGATTACCATGCAATTCATTGACAAGCACAATAAACAGGGGATTATTCAAATGCTCATTCTTGGAAATAATAATAACAATAATAATCATCATCGTCATCATCATCATCATCATCATCATCAACAACATGATACTACCCTAAAGTGATTATTTTCCACATTTTTCCCCCCATTTTCTATGTGTTACAATTGAGATTTAAAAAAAAAAAAGAAATCCCACTAAATATTAAAAAAAATAAATAAATCAAATAAAGCGGATGTGCCGCTTTAAGTCAGTGGTTCTCAAACTTTTTAAATCTAGTACCACCTATAAAAAAATACTGAACTCTCCAAGTACTACCGTCATGACCAACATTAAAATACAGTATCGTAGTAGGCATAAGTGTTCATTTAAAACAAGGGGGAGACTTTATTCCTAAAAGGTATATGTAATATTAATGTAAACCACTGTCATTATGGACAGTTGGAATATTAATACTGCGCTTAAATATAGAAAATAAAATAAAAACTTTATGGAATTAAAACATAACAACAAATAAAAAAAATACAAATATCTGAAAACAAACACAGTATAAAACTGCAACTGTATTGTATGTCAAAGTTAAAACCAACTGAACTGTACTTAACAAATGTACTGTGTTGTAATAAAAGAAATGTTTACATCACTGGAACATTTTGCACACTGTGCACATTTAATTGAGTGATTCTTTCACATATCACTAGAGGGAGCCCATGTAATACTTGTGGTACTCGTACCACACTTTGGGAATCATTGCTTTAGACTGACCAATTTGGTCCTGCATGTGTCAAAGGATTGTAAACTTTTTGCCCTAGACATGAGCAAACATTAAGTTGCTGGAAAATGTAATATCATGCATGTCAACCACAAAAAGTCAGGAACTGTAGTAATTGTTTTACATCCTTCAGATGCATTTCCCATTCATTCACCAATGAATTTTTTTTTTTATAGTGGCTGTATATCATTTTGTTGTGACTGATTATTTTTTTATGTTTTATTTTTTTTCTGTGGCATTCCTCTCCTGGCTTATTCCAGATAACTACCACATGATGAGTTGATTTTAAGTGAAGTGCACAGGCGATGGAGCATGCAGACATGGCGGGTGATGGTTACTTACGCAATAATCCAAAATTCATAATTAAAGGCTTCCTTTGCTTTTAATGACCCCTGGACACAAGCAAACTTGTGCAAGTTATTCTAAGTGGAATGACTAATGAGACGTCAACGGTGAACACTGAACTGAAGCCAATTAGCTTCAGCGCAGACAGACTGCTGGGCGCTACGGAGCATTTGAAAAGGTAAGCAGAGAGGCTACAAGGTCGGTGTGGGGGTCGTGGGGCAGGGTGGGGTGGGGATTTCGGTGGATTCCCTGTGTGTACTAGTATGCACACAACATGACTGAAGCTGCTTGGAGCTGTATGTAAATGCTCAGTATCCTGATGTTTCACTTTCACTTATTTTGGTTGTTCATATAAAGTATAGATATAATTTATAATTTCATTTAACTCAACTGTTGATAGATAGTATCAAGGATCTGATTGAATTAATTAATGAACTCCAATTAAGGACTAACATAAAAGATAACAACATGGAAGTTTAGCATAGCACAGCACTAAACTTACACATTTACCTTTCAGTTGCACTTACATGTTGATCTACGAAATAAATGTAATGACTAAAATGTAACCAGATAAGTATAAGACCAATAACTAGGGTAGTTTGCAGGGTTTCAGTGAAGAAAGTGAACTATTTTCAGAAACGAGTGATTGTATTATCGGGTGCATCCAAACGCAATGTCTCCAGAAATGAAAACTTGGTCTTCAATGGATTAGCTAAATGTTGACCCCCTTTGTTGTGTTAGAGTTTCTTTCTTGTATTCTTGTGTATATTATTCAGTGCAAAACACCACTAAATGTGTAAGTTTTATGGTTTGAGGGAGGGTGGAAGTGGACTATTTGGGGCACACTGTATAAGACTATTACCTTTTGTCCAAGAGAATCATTCTCTTCTCCACAGGGTGTCAAAGTGAGACCCCTTCTACGGGGAGAAGATAACTAACCGGATGATCTCACAGTATCACATCTTAATTTTCTTTACTGGGGAATATTTGAAGGTAATGGAACTCAAATAGGCCATTGTGGAGCAAACAGCGCCATTTTATGTGGGGCATAAAATCAAGGCAACTCACCAAGATTGGCACTTAGACCTGTAGAAGGCATTCAAATGAAATACCACAAATGTGGTCCCATAAGGCTTTTACTGTATTTTCTTGCTGTGTGTGAGTGTGCATAAGCTTTGTTTTCTGACAGGAATTTCATTCTTAATAACATTGCATTCATATCTGAACTATCTTAAATGATATGAGAGCATTTGAAGAGAAGTGCAGCCTGCTTCTATAATAACATTGTTATCGTTACAAAAGTAAACAGTGTAAATTATACAGTCTAGTGGTACTCCAAAGTTGAACACAATCTGTTTTGGGAAGATGGAAGTATAGATTTAATCTGTTCCACACACAAACTTTTGTGATCTTGAAGATGTTATCAAAAGTACATGCATTAACTGAAGAATACAAACTTAATTGTTGTATAAGTGTAGACTGCATTTTCAACATGCTAAAGCACATCGATGGTGAAGCTTATCCCACATGTTCAATATTCTGGAGACATTATTCGATCACATGACCTCTGAGGTTTGGCCCTGCGGTTTAAATGCGAGTAAGTGTCCGCACATTATACAAGATACATGATGCGTTTATGCATCTTGCCTTGTGCTTGTCCATGTTTCGGCCTCCTCTGTCCATCTGCCCCAGTAAACAAGGGCTATGTTAATGTGAACGTTAAGAGGTCTATTAGCGTAGTAGACAGGAAGCGGAACAACCAAAAGCTTTCTCTATCCGTTTATTATTAATGAGGCCGGGAGGTTAATTTACTGCTTAATCACCAGGTGGCATGGCGAGTGATGGAAGGGCCGAATAAAAGCTGAGAGCGGGAAGACGGAAGACTTCCGCAAGAATGAAATTGTGGAATTGTCAGAGGGAGAGAATCATTATTGACCAACACAAAGATGATTCCAATCATCATGTAGATTTAATTGTTGCTGTTAGTTAGAATATAAACTCAGCTGACTGGCATTGGACAAGTCCTGCAAGAGAATCCTCTCACACAAATGTAGGAGGGGAGGACTTGGTAAAAAAAAAAATTTGACCAAAATGTTCATTTACATATCATCTACAATGTATGCTGATGAAGGCGTATGAAAAACACCAACAGTTGGTGTCCATGCATGTAGTGTTTCTTTTCAAAAGTGACATCGCCAGCTCCTGGAACGTACCCTGAATTTCAGTGATAAATCAACAAATGATTGTGAGTAGATGTTAATGGATATAATGGCAACAGAAAGATTGACATTGGACATCTAAATTCCTCAGAGAAAGGTAGGTGCTGTTTTTTTTTTTTTTTAAAAGGGTATACGGGCTGGCATATACTGGCATATACTGTACTTTAAAATTTTGGATGAAAACCTCCTTTGTCCAGCAAGAACACTGAAGCTTGGTCGTGGATGAGTCTTTCAAAATAACAATGACCAAAAACACAGCAAAAGGAGTGGCTCAAGAAGTCATGGAGTGCGAACGTCAGTCTCCAGACTTCAAGCCAATAGAAAACCTGAAGATTCGAGGTTCCAAGTGGCAGCCAAGAGTCAAAGGATTTAGAGAGTTTCTCTTAAGAAGGGTGGGCCAGAATCCTCCTGAGTTTTGTGCAAACCTGATGACCAACTAAAAGAAATGTCACAACACCATGCTTGGTAACAAGGGTTTCTCCACTAAGCACTAACTTATGTTTTGATTGGAGATTTAACACTTATTAAATTAATAAAAGAGTCAATATCACAATAAGGTGCCTGTGAGACCTTGAGATATTTGTTGTTGTTGTTGTTGTTACTCTAAGTACTATGTGTGCTGCAAAAAGTGACCTCGGAGCGGCCAAAAGTGGGGGTTGTGGTGGGGGGGGGGGGTTGTGGTGGGGAAAAAAGTGCCTTCAGAGTGGTAAAAACTGACCCAAAAGTGCTGCGCCCCTCCTGATTCTGATAAGCATGATTTGATGATATCAGGAAATACCATGTCCATGTCCATGCATGAGTGGCAGCGTGTGTGGAGCAACTTGTGTTCACAACATCACATTGTCACAACAGTGCGACAAGCCATGCCATCAGACAAGCTTTAATTGTGTAATCCTGTATGTAATCCCACCAAACATACTGTATAGCAGCAGCAGACTTGACCAGATTAGACTATGAGCAGTTAATCTTCATACTGTATATTGCTTGTTTTGTTTTATAAAAGAGACAAACACAAAGATTCCAGGGCAAATTGATTGGAACAGATACTCAGTATTGTTGAAATTGCTTCAGCTGCTTTTGTTACGGTAGCATGTCATTTACACACAATGACTTACATTTACATTTTTGATTAATATAGTACACCACGTGAGAAAATAACTATCTAGTATCCACTTTATAATAAAACAATCAATTAAACTCCAAGTATTGAAAAAATTATTAAATGTGACCTCACACAACAAGAAAGTGTTCCCGCGAACCTTTCAATGACAATTAACGATCAAGCTGCACTTTCATTTTCCAATTATTTGATTTCTAATTATTTGATATTCAAGTGAAATGCTTCCTGCTGTTTCCTTTCGGGCTCTGAATTAGAAAAAGCGTCTGGTTTACAAAGAAGGGCCATCGGGCACAACAGTGAACAACAAAATTAAAAGCTAATAATTATTGTTCCAGAAAAATAATTATTGTTCAGCCAAATAGCTGCTCTGCCACTTTGTATTTAAAAAAACAATTCACATTAGCTGTGTTTGTGTGGGCGCCATGCACGCACACACAAATCTAGCCATTATTTACACGGTGCATGCAATCGCTTTTGCAGTCATGTGCACACCCTCAACTTTTTTTCTTCCTATGCAGTACATATGGGTGGAGTTTACACGTGTATTGTTTTGGCGGTACTAAAAGCTCACATTAAGACCGTTCACCAAAACAGATCTGATCATCATTATCATTGTTATGACAATTCGCGATGATCGCTCACTGATCCACTCACTCATAAATACCCCTGTGAAGGATTAAAGGCCAGGCTGAAAGAGACGTGCGGGATGTGTGACACTGATCTTACAACACTAATGTTTACAGAAATGTGAGCCCTTGTTGTTTTTAAATGGTGTCATTAAAAACAAGTGTGTGTCACGTTAACACACACGCCATGTATGCTCACTGACATGCGTCAAGTCCAAACATAAACAAGATGTTTCTATTTTTTTTTTTTTTTTTTAGTATTATCTCTTTAACACCAGTATAAGCTATTTTTTAAATGACAGATGTTATGCTTTGACAATAGGGGGGGGAAAAACAGATTTCACAGCCCCCACATTTGTGTAGTCGTTAACAAACAGTAAAGTCAAAGGTATTTCATTACATCTTTTAGAATCAGGGTAGTCAAATAACTTTAGCATGAATAAACCACATTTTCTAAAGGGCATACATATTGAAAATTTTGTTTGTGATGAATATAGACAAATTCTTAGTCTCAAATAATAATAATTACAGTTAGGTTCTCTCAAATCTCCATATGTAATCATTTCAATTCATTTTATTTTCTGTTAATGGATTGTTTGGTCACCATTTCCATATTGTTAGTATGGATGTGACTAATTTTAATGTCAGCACATCCTGTACACCTGGTACAGCTTCTTTTTAATGGAAAGATAATGAGACAAAATCTGCTGTAGCTTTAATAATCACCCAAAATCACCTAGTGGGAAGTGAACCAAGACTGCCTGCCTCGAGGTCAGGCGTGTGAACCACTACAGGTCAGTGACGCTACCGTGCCGGCTGGTTGCCAATTCCTCCACAATAAATTAAAACCAGCAGCAAAAAGATTTTATTTCCAGTTGCCCTGATTTGCCACCCTGCACCTTACATTTGACTCCTAAAATATACTTCCTTTAACAGCTTATACTATAAAACCTGGATTTAAACAAGCATAAGGGACCATAAATATATTTGTGTCTTTTTATGAAATCCCTGCAGCATTACACTCACGAGGGCTCGGCTGGCTACGAATCACAGAATGTAAAGTTGACAGATGGACCTATTTGGGAGTCTAAGTGCACGAGGACACTCGCACTGTTTGGGTGGTTCTTCTGTCACCAGGCGTACTTTGCTTAATGATGACAGCTACACTCAGTTGTACTTATTTCTATCCCAGTTAGCTTTCAAATACCCCCTCTCAACCGGAGCAACATGTTGATATTGAAAAAACAAAAAACATATGTGGTCCATTAACATGGTCCCCAGATGTTGCATCCCAAATCCCAAATGCTCTGCCACTCTGATTGGCCACAAGGTTTAATCATGACAATTTTAATGCACATCATTAGAAACCATGACCGTGCTCACTCGACATCCAAATACAGTAAACCACGTGCAAGCGTCGATGAACGCTGTGGCAGAAGTTAAGCCTTAATTCTTTGTGGCATGCATTTAATAAAATATTCCTCCGAGACTTGGAAAAAAAATTGTCATGATAGCACCTCACAGTTTCCTAAAGACGTGTTCACATTACACATTCATGCAGAAGTTGCTCCATTGTGATAAACTTGAGCAGGAACAGCACTCATGTAGGTTGTGGTGTGTGAACCACATACGTTTGATTTGGACATTAAAAGATAATAAAAGGAGTACATACAGGCAAAAGTGCATGTATGGTCATGTTGTGTGATTTAAAATGTTATTTTTCCAGAGGCAGTTTAAAGATGATCCTCTGAGTGTCTGATCTCTTAATGAATGTTAGATTTAGAGCTCTCACTTCCTCTCTCTGATCCTGAACTGCTGGTTAAGTTGGATTTGGAATGTGCGCATAAATATCTCCTGGCTGCCCTGTACAGCTTGCCGAAAAGTTATGCACTTTCCAAATGTATGAAAAGCATGGTGACCTAAAATGGTTTCATCATCCTAAAATGGATCATCCATCCATCCATCCATCCATCCATTTTCTGAGCCACTTCTCCTCACAAGGGTCGCGAGCGTGCTGGAGCCTATCCCAGCTATCATCGGGCAGGAGGCGGGGTACACCCTGAACTGGTTGCCAGCCAATCGCAGGGCACATACAAACAAACAACCAACAAGCAATTTAGAGACTTCAATTAACCTACCACGCATGTTTTTGGGAAGTGGGATGCAACCGGAGGGCCTGGAGAAAACCCACGCAGCCACGGGGAGAACATGCAAACTCCACACAGGCGGGGCCGGGGATTGAACCCCGGTCCTCAGAACTGTGAGGCAGATGTTCTAACCAGTCGTCTACCGTGCCGCCGAAAATGGTTTCATTATAATGCAATTTTTTTCTTTCGCAAAGTTGATGCATGGTAAATTGGGATTTGGAGTCAAACTTGCAGTTATTCACTTTCAACTACAATGATTAGCCATTGAGTTTGTTTAGAGATGCAAATTATTGATCATAATTTTAGATAACGCCAATGCAGATGCTTGTTGGGGCCTTAAGAAAATGCTAATAACAGGCTTTATGACATGCTACTAAGAACATTAAAAAAAAAAAAAAAAATCAAAACTGAAAAGATCATTCAAAGCAGGATTGTAGAATATTTTTTTATTCTTTCAGAAAACTTTATGAACATGTTGGTGTAATGTCAGCCTCTTAATTCAACATTTCTGTGGGATTAGTGATACATTTCTGCTTCCTCTGTGGCTAAAACAGTCTACAGTTTTATAAGCCTCTGAAATGAATGTGAAACATGAAGTTAAAGGTTAACCATTCATCAGAAAGAGTTAAACAAGTATGTAATTTAATTTCACTTTGTGTGTCTCTGTGTTTTTTATTTATTTATGCGTGAGGATAAAAATGTTATACCAAATAAATAAATAGGTATAAAAACGTATTTTAATCATATCTGTTGATATAGGTCAACTGTGCAGCACTTAACAACTGCAGAGGGTGATTTAATGATCACAACATTTACCAAGGATAGTCTCTGGACTAGGACTTTCTGGTATTTAAAGAGTGGTTTTAATTTATAGTGTGAGATCTGTATACACATAATCCATAGTTACAATAGGATCAGATGAGCTAACTTTCCATGCAAAGCGTTTGAGTGTCAGGTATTTCCTGGTCTTATTAACTCTTGGTTGACTGCATTATTGAAACATTTACAGTAATTAATTCAACTATATAGAGTATGATATAATATTACAAATCAGCAAAATATTATAAAAGTCACTAAAGTTTATATAGTATTACTCTAGGTGCAACTGAAATATATTTTTGGGACAATTTACAAACAATGCACAATATTGAGAAGAAATTCAAGAAGAATTAGGAAAACAAAAATAGAATAACTCGGCTAACTCGACTTCAAAAACAGGTCGACGCAGAATTTATGTCTTGAAGCGCCGCTGGTGTTTGCCCAACATGTTTGTGCTGCCAAAAACAATGTTTCACACGGACATTTATTGCAGATGAACGCAGTGCTGGACCGCTGATAAACTTTTCTAAAAACGACAGCTGAACGTCAGTAAGTGATTTATAAAGACACTATTAGATTTGTAATGTACATATAACATGATGTATAAGTGAGCTGAATGACAGCGTTTTTTTTAAACCTAAAATGGTGATTGTTAGCATGCTAATGCTAATCGCTAATGCTAACCATTTAGCAAAGGCTGATTTTGTTGTCTCAAATTCTGTACAGAGTTTTTACCATACACTCAGTACCAACATATGGAGTTTAAGGATATAAATCCAGCCCTCATAAATGTTAGTAGTAAAGCTTACTCGAGTACTCAACAAAATAGCTGTAGGATAATCCAAAACCAAAAGAATTCGACTGTGACAGCTCATATACGTGTATATATGTGTGTGTGTGTGTCTGTGTGTGCGTGTGTGTGTGTGTAATTTTGATAATTATAGTTTAAATTGTTATTGGTGCAATTAGGGGATCTCTCTCAGAATGTTGTGAACCTATGTTTGCATCCCAGTGGTGTTGAGGAGCTCAATAATAGGAATTGCAATACCAAAGAGCTGTATAGCTATACTGTAGTTCATTTTCACCTAGTTGACATAGAGGGCTCTACTTTCACAGACCGGTTTACCAAATTGGCAAACACGCGCCGCAAGCCTTGCGCTTGCATGAAAATCAGGAAAAGCCGGCATTTGCGCCCCGCCGCAGATGCACCATCTACGAAAATGGAGCCCTGAGAGTGTTAAACTTCACACTCTGGTCACAGCGCCCTGCTATCCACGTACTCAGATACTACGTGGGAAGCCCAATGCACTCTACCATCACCTACAGGAGTGGAGTGGAACAATGGAACAGCCCAGCGCATCGCGACTTACCATACCAGTCAGACTTTTCAAACTCTTAGGCCTTGATGGAGGTCTGCGCTCCACTAGATCTTCTTCAGAAAAAAAAAAAAAAAAAAAAAAAAAAGCTCTATGATCCAATAAAGATCTCACAGCAAAAAGACTCACAAAGAATGTCATTATCATACCCTTATAACTTATAACTCATGAACTTCAGGTCCTGGAAGGTTTGATTTATCGCCCTTCCTTGCTTCCATCTGTGTCAGCGGGCGTTACTTTCTAAACCCTTGGAGAAGCCTTTACTGAAGTGGATTCCAGCACTTTCTCTCCATGCCTATATTCCTTTCCTGGCACCCTCCCTTTTCCATCTCTCCACTCCACTATCATGTCATTGCGTGTCCTGCGGGATCAGGGAAATGATTAAAGAAGACAATTTCAAATACCTTTCATGCCTTTCCCTGATGACATTGCAAAGTAGGTGGGCATGGAGAAAGTGGAAGATGGCAAGAGGTGCACCCCAAGCCGTATGCTGGAGATGAGAAGGCAAAGTTAGTCAGATTTTATTTTTAGTACATATCATTAATGAAAGTGCATGGTGTGTAGTGTCTGTATTTATTTAGTACAGCTCTTTGCGAAATCAAGCTTTAGAAATCAGTGTTTTTGGATTATGTTAGTTGATATAAGTGACTTTGAAAAGTCTGTTTATGTTTGTTTAACTTAATGAGGATAGTATTGATAGTATTGTCAGTGCACACATATATGAATGAGATGGATGGGTTTTACACCAGAAAATGATCGATAATGAACACCCTGGGGAAATAACGTTTTGAGGCACCATTGTATAACAAATCATGTTCAATAAAGGTTATAGGATGTTCATTGTGACATTCATATAGGGTTCCCCTTATAGTGACAGGGCATGTACATGTGTGAATGAATACATAGTTGTATGAGTGTGTGTGTGTGTGTGTGTGCGTGCGTGCATGCGTGCGTGTGTGTGTGTGCGCGTGCGTGTGTGTGCGTGCGCGTGTGTGTGTGTGTGCATGGATGTACGTAAAGGAGAGATAATGAGATCTTGCTCAGCTGAGGCCTGGTCTTGATCCCCAGAAGCCCTGTACTCATTTCAGTGGCGAAAGAACTTTGAATTGAGAGAGGATGAGGCAGAACACCTCGAGCACAAACATGAACGCGATCTTCATTGGTCCGCTACCTGCTTTGTTCTTTCAAGTTAAAGCTTGTACTGTATGTAATGGTTACATTTGTGTCCTCACCTCTCTCCACTTTACTCCTGCTCTCAGCAGTTTTTGTCTTAATGTATTTTAGGAAACTCACTTCTATGAGCTCCTCACACAGGACAGAGGAGGCACTTTAAACTTGTTTTCATGGACAGTAAAGAGAGGGATTGTGTCAGGATTTGGGACAGGCTCAACTTGATCCTCACTCAGCTGACAAAATGCCTCTTTTGAAAGCAAATTGTTGTATCTACTTAGATGTGATTGGTAGATTCCTTTAAGTTGACTACCTTACCATCCGGATCCAGACTTGGCTTGTGAACATTGGCTTGGCTGACACAATGGTATGCTTTTTTTTCCCACTCTACAATAATACAGCTGTTTCATAATTAATAACATAAGTCTATCACTTTATGATTCCAGTCTACAGAAATAGAGCCTTATGACTCTTGAAGATTCGTGAAAGTCAGGCCACATTGAAAAGTGAGTCACCCAGCTTGAAACTGAGTTAGAAACAGGCTTGATTTCCATAGTGTCTGGCTACCAGCATACTCGGATGTATTTTACGATTGTATGAAGCAGAATTTGACTCAATAAATAGACATTGTTCATGCGAAATACTGCTGCATCAGTGTTCCAAGGATATGTCAAGCCTCTATTCCTGTTTTCCCTCATCTCTTCCTCCCTCTTAGAATGCCTGTCAGCTAGCTTTGTCACACGAGTTCGTCCAAGCTATCACTGCTCCGTTTTCTTTTTGGCATTGTTCAAACTAAATGGAAACACGGTAATTAGCTTGTTACAATTAAAGCAAGACGAGCGGATGAATTGTAATCACCCGCAATGGAGTTCCTGCTTTCTCCCCTGCAGCCTCCAACAGGCCAGCTGAGCTATCCTCATTTGCATAATTAAAATATACAAATGATAATGGATTTTGTAGTCAATGTCCAGAGGCTGCCAAGGCAGGGATGGATGGAAGAAAATATGAAATCACAATAACAAAAACGTCGACTTCGCCCGGAGAAGAGGAGGAAGAAGGGAAGGAGACAGGAGGAGGACAAGATGGTGTGACTTGAAAAGATGGATGGAGGGAAAGACGCATGTGAAGATAAAGGAGCTTAAAAAGAGAAACCAGAGTACAGACAAAGGCAACAGAATAAAGGTGGGCGAATTACATTAGTAAATAGCACGGGCCTGGTATTGGCCCGCGCTGCCCTCCCTCTGGGGAAGTCTTCCGCCTGATTACATGAAATTGGGATAGAATTAAACATGTAAGAGTTGTCCTAAGACAAACCAAAATGAAATTAGATCCTCACTCCTTTTTTTTTTTTTTACCTTGGAGCACCACGGAGTCACGCAACGGGGAGGGAAGGAGACATGGAGGGAATTTTGCAATTAAGCCGGGGACAATGTCGGTGAAATTAGGCCTTGGAGCCGACTTCATAGTCTCTCCGCATTTGTCTCCACCCCCGCGCTCCCATCACCCAACACACTTCTCTTTCCATGTTTTTCTTTTGCTGTCAGAAAGTTTGGAGGCAAAAAGGTGATATTAATGTAGTAACTGGCTTTACAAATATACACAAAGACGACAAAACAATGTGTGAGAAAAGTGGCGGCTCTAACGTTTGCCCTGAGCGCTGGGCTTGGCCCCAAAGTGTCATGTGAGATGCTCTCCAAGCTTCTCTGGAGTGTTTGCCTCTTTCCTTCTCTTTGTTGCTTACTGTCATTTTTTTCCAATTCCCTCCAGACATACAGTTGATGTTTGGTTTCAGCACAACTTCTTGACTCGTGCCAAGAAATAACATCATGAGTGGTCACCTCTAGTTCTTACTCTCTATTTTGTATCCATTACTTTTTATTTTCATTGTACTAACATCTTTATTTATTTTGTCCTTTTCTTTTATATAATGCTTCAGAGGAAAAAGGACTGTTACTAATAGTTTTTTTCATCCGTTTTCTATAGCAATTGTCCTCATTAGGGTCATGGGTGAGCTGGAGCCTATCCCAACTGACTTTGAGCAAGAGACAGGGTGCACCTTGAACTGGTTGCCAGATGATCGCAAGGCACATATATAATAAAAAAAATAAACATTCACAGCAATGGATTGTTTCAATAAGCTACCATGCATGTTTTTGGAATGCGAAAGGAAGCCGGAGTACCCGGAGGAACTCCACAAGCACAGGGAAAACATGCAAACTTCACACACAAAGGCCAGAGCCAAGATTTGAACTCAGAACCTCCTGAGTAGCGACCGTGAGGCAGATATGCTAACCACTATTCTGCCGTGCTGCCTTTTTTTGTCAGATAATTCTTAGAAAAATAAAACACATGCAAAAGCAAAACCTTAAAAATCTCGTCCTACACTTGGCTTCATTACTTACATTTGGGGGTTCTGCAATTAGGTGCATCTTCCTCACTCCTTATGCGTTTATGAAATATAACTCTCCGTGCTTGCATCGCCGCCCTGCTCGCGTCCTCCCTGTCTGGGCATCTGCGTAAGTGAAAGCAATAACAGTGGCAGAGCTGTAAGTAAATAATGAGGAGTAATCAAAGTTAATGGAACCCAATGGGAGCTTCATCTTCTGTGTGTAGCAATAATCTCATTTAGAGAGAGGCAGATTTAGTGGATAATTGGGGCCTAAGTACTGGCTGATTCCCCTGCTAGCTAACTAACTAAGCGAGCTGCCGAAGCTCGTTTGGTTTGTCATCACAAACGAAACACAAACAAAGAAGACACATATTGTCTTTTGACTTGGGTTGTGTCCTATTCATAATTACATTCTTTTCTCCAGGTACTCTGACTTCCTCCTACATTCCAAAAATGTTAGGTTAATTGAGGAATCTATATTGTCCATAGGTGTGAATGTAAGTGTGTGTTTGTTTATATGAGACCGGCAATTGGCTGGCGACCAGGCCAGGGTGCACAGCGGCTCTTGCCCAAAGACAACTGGGATAGGCTCCAGCTCACCCGTGATGCTAATGAGTACACACGGTACAGAAAAAAGGGATGGATGAATAAAAGGTGTGTATTTTGTGGTCTTCCCATTCCATTCCGGTTGTCACCCTAAAGTCATAATTCTCTGTCAGCCACTTAACCAATAGATTGCAGTGTGCCCACCCGAGACACCAGTAACAAAAACAATCGCTTCTCTCTTATTTTCATTCTTATGTGATGCTTACAGCCCTTCAAACGTTAGTGGTACTGTTTATTTCCCATCTAAACAATGAAAACATGTTTTTTTCCCATCTGAAACAGAGGGAGTGTACATGCACAAGTATATCAGATTTATGCATGAATGTTGGAAAAACAGGCTGGTTGTGTGTGCCCCTCACACTAAAACAAAGTGTAAATTGAATATAACATTCTAACATTCTGTTGGGAAATCGCAGGGAGTGGGCTCGAATGAACCCCAAGTTAGGCCAGATCAAGTTGGGGTCCCGTCTCGTCCTCTGCATCCATCACCTTAATTCAAACTCTGGAGCTTAAAAAAAAAAGTAGGCTAAGCTCCTTTGGTGGTCAAAATCTGGCTGAGTTTTTCCAGTAACAAAAATTGCCAAGTCCCTTGAAGTAGGAAAGAGGTCAAAATCCAATAGGAAACAGAGGCTGGAGTCCGAGCTGGGATGATCAGTGATTATTTATTCCACAAACGAACAGAACAATTCCTTACCATTTCCTAGGACAGACTGAGGCATAATAAGATACAAACAGTACAGAAATTTAGGACAACACCCTTTCTCTGATTGGTCAATCTTGTGTGAGCGGATCTCTACGGTGTCATGCAACTAAGCATAATTGGTTAAATTTACTTATTGATGCTGTCATGAGTATGATCAAATTGTTTGGACAGTATGACTATAGAATGTGTCACTTGTTTTTACCGGTGTAGGCGCCAGTGTCCTGCTCAAGGCTTTCTCTGATGTAAGTGACTCTCTTTAATGTCTTTGTTTCTTTTTCAGTGGTGTCACACCTCCTTTAGGTTAACACTCCATGAGGTTCAACTGGAGTTTGTCTGATATTTTGGAATCCAGGATTCTTACAAATGTATTTTCTAAAAACACACGCATAAGGTCTAACATTTACTGTATATGAAAGACGAAAAGCGTATAAAAGTAAAAAGTAAAAAGACACCACACAATGTTAAAAATACTATAGACATATGTTTGAAAAATGATGTCGCCTGGACATGAAACTTTTCAAAAATGCAAAAAAAAAAAATTATTAAAAAAACAATTTTTACTGCATCTTGCTGGTGTCAATGTACCCTTAACGCCATTTTAAGTGACCTTACTCCTTTCATCAGTATTCTACTCATTGTTACATTTTATTTTGGTGCTGTCTCACCTCGTCTCATCAGGTATCCGTTTGTCTCTGACCTCGAGACAGTGACACATATCCTTGCATTCTATATGTGTGAAATGGAGTTAATGGAGGATGCTGTCAGTGTCACCGTTGGGGGTCCACTCCCTCTTGTGAACAACCAGCGTGTTGACCCGGGTGTGTGTACTGTATGCGTGTCTTTGCGTCAGAATGTTTCTATGTGCAGCCGTCCCTGAATTGGAGGTGTCCAGATGTCATCACGGAACAATATTGTGTGTGTTGCTTTTCATTTTGGCTGAAGCGTTGAGGCTTTAACCCTCAATTTCAGAAAGTGACAAATCATTTACGCTACTTTTCAACCATTTGTTTTCTAATTATGTGCATTTTTGCGGTCAACATTTGTCTTCCCCATCACACATTTTGTCGCTGACAAGACCTTTCAGATGGAGTTTGTTGAGGAGATGTTAGATAGTTTGTGTTATTCAGAGTACAAAAGAACCTCAGCATTTCATCACTAACTTCAAAATGATGTGCACTGGAGTTGTACTGAAAACAATGTATTGTCACTATAAGACAGATCAGGGCAAAGTCTTGAATGTAGTCTTTGATCGGCCCTCGCTAAGATTTTATGAAGTCAAAATAATAAATAAATAATTTTATAAAGTCAAAATAATATGTAAAATATACCCATTTTATTTCAAAAGTTTGATGAGCAAGAGCAAAAACGTGTCTTAAGTTAAAGTGCTGTCAATTTATATTTAGCAACTTTTCTGACCTCACTGGCGGCTATTAAAAAAATAAATAAATAAATAAAGGACTTGCGACAACGCCAACATAAAACAAAATTCTTATCTCCTTCACACAGTGGAGGGAAGAGGGGGATTTGGGAGTCACAACTCGGAATGGCGCTTATGAGTTACTGAAAATGTTCGCACACCTTAAAAATATAAAAAAATTGATGCACATTGCAGACATATTTTTGGGGTTAATGTTGATTTCATAGTGATATAATGTTAATATGTGCATATATGTAATTTCAATATGATGACATTTTTATTTCTTAACTACAACGCATACCGTCTATCTACACAAATAGCAGCTTATTTAAATAATGCAATTTAATGCATTATATATACATCAAATTAATATGAAACACAATTAAGAATAGCATGTTACTGTGGCCCTCGACAACCACCCCCCCATAAGAGGTGTGCACAAAGGCTTTGTCCATTTTATTGCGGATAAGTTCATGGAAAAATAATCAGCAAAAACCAAATCATTTCACAGGGTGCCAAAAAAAGCCCAGCAGGTCAGGTCACATATTTAAAAGTGCAAATTTCTATGCCTCCTAGCCATGTTTAATATTTTTAAGTGTAGTTATGCTACTGTGATTATAAGTATCTGACTTCTGTGTGTGCATTATGTTGTATTGGGGTGTGCATGTGTGTGGCTTAAAAGGACAAAGTCAGAGTGTTAAAAGATGTATTTAATCTAACGATATTAGGCTGAGGTTATTTTTACTTAACCGTTGTTTTGTATTAAAAATACAATTACAGAAAGTAGTTATGAGCATTGAAAATGACCTTTGGGAGGACAGGGAAAGGTTGGGATTAGAACTACCTATGCCATAAAAACATGTACACTTCTCGAAAGAAACCAACCCCTCCCGCCAAAGCTTTTACCAATATATATCAAGCATTGTAGGCTTATGAGCGGCTAAGTCCCCCATTACATAGATGAGAAGGATGGGATGCTTAGATGTTATTTACAGAAGGCACAAAAGAGGATTAAGCTCAACTCCTGTCACTCTCTTTTTGTCTGATACATTTTCTTGTCTTTAAATTATTTCCTTACTTTGCTTTTCTGTTGTTTCTGTGGTACAATGACTACCATTTGTATGCACATGCTGTATTATCTCATGGTGAATAAAGCCATGCTAGGGTTAAGGAGAACACTTTGTATACATACAGTCCTGTGAAAAAGTACTTATCCCCTTCTCAAATTCTTGTTTGTTTGCGTAGTTTCACCAATTTCATGTTTAAGATCATCAAACAAATATAAACATCGGACAAAGATAACCCAAATAGCTAAACATAAAATCCATCCATCCATCCATTTTCATAAAATGCAGTTTTTAAATGGTGGTTTTATTGATTAAAGGTCCCATGCCATTGTCCACAATTTTTGTGGACATGGTTTCTGGCAACGAGTTGGTTGTTGCTGGAAATCAAGTCATAGTATAATAATATATTGGCATCTTTCCAGAAACAAACCAGAAAAGGACAAAACCATGAAGTGAACAAATGTGGACATGGAAATAGAACTTTGAAAACATCAGATCCTGCCAGGAGCAACTGCTGAATATTATTAACTGAGTTCTTATAGTAACAAGTAACAAAATCATTCATTGTCCTTTACATACACGCACGTGGAGGATGAGTATGAATACGTAACCTAGAGCTTTGACCTTCCCCATTGAGCTCTATTGTGTGAAACTATTGTTATGTGTGAAATAGTAGGCGTAACACTGTCATTGCCTTTCAGGTCAAATCTTTCAACAGTGTGATAAGGGGTCTCTGTTACAACTGTACAAACACACTGAGACCAAGAGAAAATCGACCTCTGAGCCTGAGCGCCAACTTCTAGTCATTCTGTCAGCCGTGCTGATTGGCTCATTTAAATACCGCTCAGGTGTAATTGGCTGGCAAATTAAACTGTCATTATTGGACAGGCAATGTGGGAAGAAAATCACAGGGGGACTGACAGGACAAAAATGACCATTTTTTTCCCCCATGGGAACCATAGGAAAAAGAAAAGAAGGGGAAAAAACTCCATGCACACACGCAGGCATGCACGCACACACACACACACACACACACACGCACACACACACACACACACACACGCACACACACACACAAACACTTCAGTTTGAGACCACTCATGCTGGATGAGACAGTTTCAAACCTGTTTCTCAACTTCACATGGTGCATGAAACCATTCATGCATAAATACACCCACGCCATCTGAAAAAAAAAACATTGCCTTTGATCTTTAACCATCATAAATACATTACAAATCGATAATGTCATGTAGCAGATCAGAAACATTCATCCATCCATTTGTATAATGCTTGTCCTAATTAGGGCTGTGGGTGAACTGGAACCAATCCCATCTGCCTTTGGGCGAGAAGCGGGGTACATCATGGACTTGTCATCAGCTAACCGCGGAGATTTGAAATGTACCATATATGAAAAACTTACCCTAAAATCGAAAGGTAATGTCAATGAGAGCAAACAGTGGAACCCCGAGAGGCCAACACAATCCATTGCAACACTTGCTGACCTCCAGTTTTTTCATAATTTGAAACAATTGCCCACACGAGTCAAACTGTCACTTGAAAAAAACTATGAAAAGTACAGATATTTTTTTAGGAAAAAATTTAACATTACCAACTGTCATACAAGTCGTAACTTTACGGCAGCGTCACGTCTCAGATGATTAAGGCCCGCTGCACACCGAACGATGAAGCCGAACCCGGCGGAATTGTCACGCAAGGTTTACAGTGTTGGGGAGTAACTAATTACGTTACATCCATCCATCCATTTTCTGAGCCGCTTCTCCTCACTAGGGTCGCGGGCGTGCTGGAGCCTATCCCAGCTGTCATCGGGCAGGAGGCGGGGTACACCCTGAACTGGTTGCCGGCCAATCGCAGGGCACATAGAAACAAACAACCATTCGCACTCACAGTCATGCCTACGGGCAATTTAGAGTCTCCAATTAATGCATGTTTTTGGGATGTGCGAGGAAACCGGAGTGCCCGGAGAAAACCCACGCAGGCACGGGGAGAACATGAAAACTCCACACAGGCGGGGCCGGGGATTGAACCTGGGTCCTCAGAACTGTGAGGCTGACGCTCTAACCAGTCGGCCTCCGTGCCGGCAATTACGTTACAATATAACATAATTGAATTTAAAAATGTATGTAATACAGCGCATTACTGGAAAAAAATATTAATGAAATTATAATTGCTTTTGGAAGTTTCCATGATTAAAATTTTAGGTACATTTGGAAAATAGCTGCAAAAGCTCAAAATTATTTTTCATATCACTTCCTCCTTCTAAAGCCGATGCTCGTGATTGGCTCTCTGGACCCTATCAAAGATGACTTTGGGAACGTTCACCAGCAAATCGCATTATTTAAGCAATATTTGCTGGTATTTCCTTTCTTTTTTGTAAGAAATGCTGAGGTGTCTTTTTTCAGATGGTCAGTAGGGAGCTGCATAAACCAGCTGTAGAATTGCTGCCTTTGCTGTGGAAAAGAGCATTTCATTCATGGAACCAATTTAAGATGATCCTAATTTGTATTTTTATTTTTTTTATCTCACAAACTAAAACTCAATTTCTCCCGAAAGCAGAGTCCCCATTATGGGCCTGGTTTTCATATTTAGAACACGAGCTGTACAAAAGCTGGTACATAGTTCACCGTAGTTTGGTCCAACCACCTGTCTATTTATGCTTTGAAAGTAGTTTCTTTTGGACGTTTCTCTAATTAAACAATCAGTCTCTCTCCTCTCTCTCTTGTGTCTCTTGTCCACTCAACATTTTGACATGGCTCAGTGATAAAACTGATGGATGGACGGTGACCAGACCTTCCAGGTGAACCCTGACCTCCCACTGTGCGCCTGTGTTTGTATGTGTGTTTGTGTGTGTGTGTGTGCGTGTGACATAGGCCCATCTGTGTGGGCTGTTAAGAGCCTCTTTCTATTTGCCCTTTTATTCTGACCCACGTCCGCTACGGTCAACACTGAGAGCCCCCAAGCCTTGGGGAGTGTGTCTCCTTTTCTATGTGTGTGTGTGTGTGTGTGTGAGTGTGTGTCTGTGTATTTATGAGTGTCAGTACATGTCGGAGTGAGTCCTTAGGAGAGCATAGACACACGCACATGCAATTTTTCATGATCTCATCAATGGATTGTGAATATACTAGTAATGATGGCTCGGTGGCCCCTGGCCACTACTTACTGAATCAGATATGTGAAATCTGATATAGCTCCAATTTTAAATCCATTTGTAATGCAATATAGCCACATGCTTGATGTGAAGGTCAGGACCAGAAGTTGGGTCAGTGAAAGATCGTAATTGTTTTGTGAAAAGTGGTTCGCCTGAGTACTTTGCTCTATTTTGGAATACTGCACCTAAGTGATATACTGTACTTCAAATATTATTTCAAGTATTAGCTTACTAATTGAATTATTACTTGACAGATAAAATGATGACTATTCTTGCCAAATTAAATTTGAAAAAGTAGATGCAAAATACACTCAAATCCAATGATGATACAAAATTGCTTCATTTTAATTAAAGCCCAAACCAAAAAGCACTTGTTTCTAAATGGGTATGAAAACAATTTAACTTTTAATTACTAAAGACTATCTTGATTATGATGGGGTCATCATTATTATGTCAACTACAATTTCACTAAGGACTGGATTAGCCTCTGCATGTTTTTATCTTTCTTCCCGCTGTGATACAGTGGAATCACTAATGACTAAAATGAGTTTTTTTTTTCGGGAATAAAACACCCTTTAAATTGCATACAATTCCAGAATTTGAATCATATGAAGTCAACAAATCTTGCAAGACTTCAGCTCAGTGAGTATTTACTAAAGGAATGTTTATTTTTGTCCCCCCCCCCCCCCCCCTGTAATATCACCATGCGTAGTAGGGTTCCATTGATGGCAAAGAGAATTATGATGACGACAACAGAACCGCTAATAGAACTTGTTGGCAATGTACCGACGATTCTCAGTGGAATATGGCTAAATTGACGATACTTCCACAATATTAGGAAATGAATTGCATTATGTGATGACTTTTTTTCTGGCTGAACTGTTACTTCACTTCATTACTGCATTAGTTATGTATCAAAGTCAGGGCTTCATTATTCATATCGGATCTTCTTTTTTGATTTTATGATGGCAAAGTTTGATTATATAATTTTCCAGTCTCCTATGGGGAATTATTTTTTTTGTTTTAGAAATATGAACAAATAGGTAGTCATTCAGACAGAATGTGTCTACACTCTAGTATAAGGGATTTATTTTTATTTATTATTGATACAATTACACCAATGCAGTTTTGATCTTGACAGTATATTGAGGCACAATAAGGTACATTAAATGCATTATAGATTTCAAAATAATTGTGATGGTACACAGGCTTGTTATAATAAGAAAATCATCTCAGTCATTTTTACTTTAGCAATCTGATACACTAATGGAGCAAGCTGGACTGCTCTTACTGTATGAGAACCCTTAAGCAATAGTGCCTACTTTTTACTACTTACTAAAAATCAATATAGTTGTTGCGAAAATAATAAATAGAAAATGTGATTCAAAATTATTTGCAGCGGTGGTGGCTTATGTATACAGCATATTTTTCTTGCCCAGAACATAATAGGAGAGCTGGAGGTTTCATCAATGAACAGATGTTTTGGCCCGTGCCATTGTACGATTAATATGTGGTATTGAATATGACATTATAAAGGCTAACTGTACTCTGCTAATGACATGGTCCAGTGAGCCATCTGTCTGGGGAGCAAAAAGGACAGCAGGCATTTGATAGGCTGTCAGAGGTGAAACATACATACGCACTCACCCAATCATAGATACAATGTGTGCGTCAGCTCACACACACGCTAACAGTGTGCCATTAAGTGCTGTTTAGGGTAGCTTTTATTTGGTGTGAGTGTGCGTGCGCTTTGGTGCCCAAACAAATGGATTCAATCCCTTGGCGAACTACATGAATGTGTGTGTGTCCCAAAGCACTGTGCCCTTGTTGTGACATCATCTATGAATGTCATAATTGAGGGTCTGTAAATTGCCGCTTTTCCCCACTCAGCGTCGCCCCATGTGTCAATAGTGAGGTTCAAGGTGACGGAGCAGATCAATACGCAGAGACAGAAGCCATCCGCTGAATTTACAGCCCAGTAACAAGAGAGCCATGAAAGTCTGCTGCTGTATAGCCTTCAGCAAGCTGCTTTTGGACGCGACTGCAGAGCCGGCGGCCTGCATTTGTCAAGCATGCGAGCCAGTGATTCTCTGAAGGAATGCTGTGTCCTTGTTGCTTTGGAGGGCAATTTGGGTCCGCATCAGTCACATGGGTGCACTATGATTTGGCTTTTGAGTGACTGAAGCCTTTTTTGAGAGAACTTTACTTGAATCATTACAGGAGGAAAAAGCAAACTGCGTAGTAATTCATAATCTTCATGCAAAAACATGCATTAATAATCATCATCAGGATCAAGTGTTTGTTATTGCTTTGTATGTGAAGAAATACAAAAACAGAATGATACAATTATCCCTACCCATCCATTTTCTATTGTGCTTGTCCTTATTAGGGTCGAGGACAACATCGCAGTTGACTTTGGGTGTGAGGCTCATATTTGAATTTATGGACAGTTTAGAGTCTTTGATTGTACAAACATGCATGCTTTCAGAATGTGGGAATAACTGTGCGTTTTTCCGGCTGCGCAAATTCTTCCATTTATCATTTAAACACCTTCATGCCAGAAACGCACTCTGGGTGGAGCACCCCTAAGGTGAGTTTTTTTTTTTTTTTCAGATCCGGCTCTCCAGCCAGACCAATCACATGTCTGACCGCTGCTTCAAGCTAATTAATTTCAATAATCAAGAGCAGGGTTTTCCATGGGTCCCCAACCACTGTCATCACACACAGAGAAACTGAACAAAACACATTTTATTGAGTTGATCAAAGAGGCGCTTTGAGTCAGCTATTACAGCATTTTAGCTGTAATACTTTTTCCCGGATTATAACAGTGCTGGTAGACTTTTTTTTTTTTTCTATTCCAGCTATTTGTTTATGATGCTCAGCTACGACTGTGAGGAGCGGCTCCGCTTCAAACATGTTCCCGGGCGGCATTAAAGGTAAAAAAGTTCTTTTTTTGAAAGAAAATAATAATACCCCAAGATGGGAATGGCTCATCCAGTCTCCCACTAATTACAATTATTTGATGGTGTAAAGTTAAGTTGTATATTTAATCATTGGTGTTTTTTGTTTTTGTTTCAATGCCATAAAATACAAACATCTCGCTAATAGTTTGGAAAAAAACTTTTTTTCGAATTATTGTATGCAATTCTAATTATATGTAGCTTTCTTAAAACATGACCAGAAATTAGAAACATACATTTGTGTGGCAAATGCTTTGAATAACTGAACCTTTCTGGATTCAGAGCAGCATCTAAATATTGCTTTACCGTGGATACCTGTAATTACCAATACATGAAAAGCAGTAAATCATGCAACTGGGATTCAAACACTACGTAAAGTTTATGCGGGGTTCGTACGGAACACGGCGTCTCTTCCCTGTGACACTGCTTTTATTATCTTACTAAAATGTAGTCCACATCTCATTAAATCCTGCCCTAACCTAATTTTGGAGTGGATAATATGAGCATTAAAAGCCACAATTTAAGATGTTGTGAGGGGCTTATGTTAATAAACCTAAAATGTCTTTTTTTTTTTTTTTTTTTTGCTGTAAGCATAGCTTGTCTGATTGATAAGAGTGGGTAGAAAATAGAAATAAGAACACATCAAAATCAATGACTGATTTAGGATCGTAATGCCTCAGAAGTGGTGACGCTTGGGTGTAACTTGCTTTAACAATTTTGAGGGATTTCAAAATATAAACTCCATATGTTTCTGTTTTTGATTACTTGATCACAGTTTGGATTTTCATAAAAACATTTCAGAAAAACTTACTCGGAAGAATACAGTAGCTAGCCAACATTTATACACATACAGTAAAACTTCAGACTAGAAGTTATTCACAAAAGCATACTGTACACTAAGGAAAACATATTACCTCCTTGTTGGAGTAATAAAGCATATTTTTGTGTAATAAAGAAAAATTAGCAAATTTGGCATTTCTTTTATTTATTGTTTATTTTTTTTAACATACATACATGAGTGTATGTACAAGCATCTAAGAATTCCTCTCAAATTCTACAATGTTCGGCAGGTATGGATGTCACAATGATATCAGGTGAGCTGTGAAGGTGACAATGCCTGCTGTTTTTGTTTGTGTGAGTTCCAGGTGATGGATTAGCTTCATTTCTAGTGTAAACCGTCTGTCTGAATGTGTGTGTGTGTGCGTGCGGTATACGTGTGCGCGAGTGATATGTGGTTCTGCTTGACTGTGTGTGCCCGAGAATGTTTCTGTCATATCGTGTCTATTTATACGTGTCTTTACCTGCAAGTGTGTGTCTGTAAATGTGTGTGTCTGTGTGACAGTGGCTGAATGATAGGTTCAGTATAGTGTGTAGCGTAGCGGTCGGATTGTGGCTTTCTATGGCCGGGAGCAACGGCGAGCTGGGTGTGCACAATCAAACGAGTGATGACAGGCGCGATGGACATCACACGGTTACGATGTCCACAACCTAGTGAAGGCGACACCTGATCAGCAACAAACATGCACATTAACACACGTTCAGTCCTTATGTAATGTGTGACGTGAATATAATCAAAAAAATAAATAATAAACAAATAAAAATAATAATCAAAATTTAAATGTTGTGGACAGTTTTGGAAAAACAATCGCAAGAGAAGAAATGTCACTAAATACTAAATAAGGTTAGAATATTTGTTAAGAATCTGAAATTGTAGCAATGGGATTCCTAATTCATTGGAGTATACTAACTTTACACCATGATCTTACAGTGTACATATTATTTTTATATATATTATTTTAAAAAACATTTATTTGGTAAACACTTGCGGGCGGCACGGGAAGCAACAATTTTCACCACTTGTACATTTATACACCTATTAAAGGGGACATATTTTGCCAAACAAACTTTTTCTAGTATTTGAGATGTAATATAGTCTCTGTCGTGCCTCAGTAAACAAGTGAAATATGAATTAAAATCGTCCACGGATTCCTGAGTTGCAGACGTTTTTCTGCCGAGAGGCCTGAAATCAGGTCATTTGAATTTCTCGAGCTTATCTACGTCACTAGCGAAGCTCTCCGCCCACTTCTCCGCTCCCGAGGCAACGCTGTGTGCTCTCAACCGTGTGCTCTCACAAGTGGGTCTTCTACATGGAGGCAACCAATCAGAGGAAAGGGGGTGATCTTAGCCCGATATCAACAAAGCGGATACAAAACTGGGTCAAACAGAAGTAGCTTTTCTGGACGCATGACAAAACCAAGGTTTTTTTTTTTTTTTTTAATGAAATTGACACTTTGATACTAAATCCATGTTAAAGAGTCACTCTATGGAGGTTTCAATAGCCAAAATACGGGACCATTAAGAGGAACTTCTCACTTTCCATCAAAAGAACGTCCTAATAATACAGAAATTCAATCTCGTAATTTTTCAACCAATTCAAACTATTCATCCATCCATTTTTTGAGCCGGTTCTCCTCAGAAGGGCCGTGGGCCTGCTGGAGCCTATACCAGCTAACATTGGGCAGGAGGCGGGGTACACCCTGAACTGGTTGCCAGCCAATCGCAGGGCACACATAAACAAACAACCATTCGCACTCACATTCACACCTAGGGGCAATTTTAGAGACTTCAATTTACCTACCATGTATGTTTTTGGGATGTGGGAGGAAACCGGAGTGCCCGGAGAAAACCCAGGCAGGCACGGGGAGAACATTCACACTCCACACAGGCGGGGCAGGGGATTGAACCCCGGTCCTCAGAACTGTGAGGCAGATGCTCTAACCAGTTTTCCACCGTGCCGTAATTCAAACTATTTTAACTTTAAAATGATCAATATTACAAAATAACTTTTTTTTTTTTGTAAAGGATCCCACTTTTTCATGAGAAAATTCCCAAATTAATGGATACGCTTTACACAATCATCTCTATCCTATATTGCTTTTTTTTGTGTTTTAGATTCCACATTTCCATTCATTTGACAGCATTTCTGTTTTGCGTCAGCGCTTTAGCATTCACATGCAATTTCTTCAAAATTTGCACCTTGGAAAATTATTTCATAATTTAGTGGTATCTCTCAGACAGCTCTTATTTTGTTATGTGCGGTTACTTAAAATTAATTAAACTTCACAACTGCAGGGTAGATGAGGAGAAAAAAAAAAGATATTATCTGCTCCTTCTTATAAAACATAAATCTAAATAAATATTAATAGTGGTGAACAGCAAAAAGGTTGTTACTGAGAAGCTGTGAGCCTGTATGATAGATGATGTCCTGACTGGCTGCTCAGTAGCTTACGTTTAAGACAATAAAGAATATTCACAGGTCAATGCATGAAGTCAACTTGCCCTTGGTAATCCAAATCCAAAAGGCAAATTGTTCTACTTTCATGTGGTTCAAAAACATTGCTTGTGTAGTTAATAGATATTTCCGAATGCAACAGTTTGACCCCAGGACCAATTTTTCAAATTACCATTATTGGAATAAATTCTGAATCCAAACATATTGGAGGTCAGCCACCATGCAGGAGCAGAGCTCGATTTTCTTCCCCCCCCCATTTAGAATGGGCTCTATAAAGAAGTTAATGCTAGTATATGCGCTTGAACATGAAGGTATGTACACTCCCTCAGTTTTTACGTCATTTTTAGTCCCCCAGTGAGTCAAACACAAGGTAAACGTATGATAATAACATCCTCAAAATGTATCTCTCTGTCTTTCTCCCTTGAGCAAAACAAGCCACACCACACACACGTCCTCCTTGCTTCTCCCCCCGGGCAGTGCGGCGAGCGTCCGGGTGTGAAATGTAAAAGGGAGAACGCTGTCGTTCAAACTGTCCCAGCGACCGGTGTTTCCCCCTCGCACACTTGCTTTCTTCGGGCAAGTCTTCCTCCAGTTTGCTTCTTACTCTATTTCACTGTCAACATCTTTCTTTGCCTCTCTCATTTTTCCTCTCTCAGGTGGGCTTGGCTGTCGCAGGTGCGCGGGGCCCCTCAGCCAATGAAAAATGAGGGCCGTCGCACACGCCGACTTTGATGAACCTCACTGAATGTCGTTCTATCACTCTTCTCCATTTGGATTCCTCCGCAAGTGGTTTGCCCAGTGACACATACACACACTTACACACACACACGCACTGACACACACACCAATTATTCATCTTGCTGAAGGATGCTGCACTCTGGTGACTATGAGTTCAAGAGGTCCTTTGTTTTCGTATGTGAAGGTTTGCATATGTGGAGTCCCCGGACTGGGCTGCTGATATAAATTTACATTCATGTTACTGTGTATATATATTATTATGTAGCTGCGATTGTCTGCTGACAAGTCCAGGAAGTACCCCGCCTCTCGCCCAAGATCAGCTGAAATAGGTTCCAGCCCACCCGTAACCCTAATGAGGGCAAGCCTGTTAGAAAATGGATGGTGTGTACAGACTTACATGAATAGGTTACTGTCTCGTACTGTACGTCATCGAGTACAGGGCATTACTTCTCATTGGAAGACTCTGTGTTTTATTGATCAAGCTGACTTTGAAATTAGCATTGTAATCATTATTTATTTTTAAGGACTACTTTCATCTGCGATTAGCTGGTGACCAGAATAGGGTGTACACCGGCTCTCGCCCGAAGGTAGAGGAGATAGGCTTCAGCACGCCCGCGACCCTAGTGAAGACAAACGGTCAAGATAATGAATGGATGGATGGACTACTTTCATGTGTTGTTTTTGCACTAAACCCAATGCTCCATTGAGACTTGTTAGAGGCAGAGTTAATTTCCTTTTTAATCAAATTATTTGTAATTTTCTCAGGGTAGTTCCAACTTCAAGACCTCACACTGCCATAATTTGCCACAACTTGATGGATGTTAGGTGCATATTGCCATCCCGCATTGATTGTCTATATTGGAGCTCATGTCCAAGGCCACAGAGGAAAATGTTAATTAACCTCACTTGCTGAGTTGATAACACAGCAACAGTGTGTGAATGTGTTTGTGAATTTGATGGTATGCATGTGTGCATTTGTGCGTGTGTGTGTTATACCTGCTATGTGAGCAGCTGTAAGATTCTGGGGGCTAATCCCTCTCTATTGGGGCCTAATCCTGTTCTAATCCCTTTAAAACTCTCGATCAGGCTCTTGAAATCTCAGCGGGGATAAATCTTGTCAAACACTGGAAGGACACAGTAAAACATTTTGGGCTTTTGTGTGTTAAAATAAATATCTGTCAATTCATACACCTATACATGATGTTATTCTTTTCTCAGCGCAGTTGAATGAGTGCTTATTAGTTTAATTTTATTCTTTCATAGAATTTTTTATTTTTTTTTGAAAAGCCTGAAATAGAACATTATTGCAGGCATATTCAATAGAGTGTAGTACAAAAACAATTGGACTGTATGCTTTTTATTGCTTAAGTGACAGTGTTTTTATTCCTACATCTATAGAATTTGGTATTTCTTAGTTTAAGATAAACTTGCTCATAACCACTAATAAAACCTCAATAACAAGTTATAATACCTTCTTAAGAGTTTTAAGAAAAAACATACTTGATGCAGGGGAAATGCTCTTCAACAAAACACCCGGTAAGAAGAAATGTTTGGCAGACAAAGAGATTTTGGGTTGACTTGCGATATTTAATCTTAGTTAGATATGAGTTTCTGCAGTGTACTTGTGTTCTCTGCACCAAAAATTATGCCCCACAGTCACACTTCTCTTCAATCATTTTATGTGCATGCTTGCAAAAGTTAAGACGATGCTTATTTGTGCACTCACTCTCTTTAATCTTCTTGTTCTTCCACAAACCCCCCCCCCCCTCCACCCTCAAACACGCTTCCCAAACAGATGAATGCATTACTAAAATGAAAAACAAAATAACAGCTTTGGGGGAGGAGGGACGGATGGAGAGAGGTGAGAGGAATAGCGGGTGTGAGCAAGATTTTATTTAAGTGTTCTTGTAAACCATTTACGATATTAATGTTGCAAGGCTACTTATCAATATTTCAAACCATAAAAGGTGTGGTTGTGAGTAGAAATGGCAAAGCAGCGGGGACGTGCACTCTCCGCTTGTGTTTGAGTAAGTGTGTGCATGTTGGCCTGAATCAAAGAGATAGAGCATAGTAGTACAGTGGAAACTCCAAAGTCGGTCGCCTCGAAGCTTGACCAAAATGTATGCCTTAAATTTCATATTTTAAATATTAAATGTGAGGCACAATGCAAACAATTGCTGATGCACCTAACTGAACCCAATTTCAGCCAGCATCAAAAGATGCACTTTCTGCCTTTTCCTTTGGCTTTTTTGTGATGCGTCGCTGGTAAAGAAAGTGAAAATAGAAGAATAACTACGGAAGAGGACTTTTTTAAAAAACTTTTGTTCTCACCGTTTTTGAGTCAGTGAGTGTGTCAGTCCCACACTAGTTGGGGATGATCCCTAGTAATCGTGGATTACTGAGCGGAAGTGTTTCTTCTGTTAAGTGATGTGTAGCACTGTTACTGGTTTTATTTTGTAACATCTCTAATTTGGGATTTTTATTTTTATTTTTTCATTTCCCGGCTGTTCTGTTAGGCCAGTTAATAAGTGAGATGTATAATAAAGTGTTTGGGGGAGTATTGACCATTAAGAATTATCTGGGGAGAAATATTGTTAAAGATTAACTAAACCCAAAGTAGGCTCCGGCAGTGGGCGGACTACTTTTCAAAGGCAGTTTAATAGGCCAAAATGAATCTGCACACTTACCTTTGATGCTGACAACCAGACACAGTTGCAGTTCCTCCCGATCTATTTTTAACAAACCACGCCTATTGAAATGTAAAGGCAACGAGCTACAGTAATTGTGATGTCACGTCGTCACTTTCGGTCTCCGACCGATGACGTTTTCACCTAAAATGGTGCTGCTCGTACGTTGATGAATTATTCCATTTAATTATTATTCCACGAACACAATATTAATCAGAGTACAGTGTTTGAGTAGTGCTGGCACATAGTGTGTTCTGGGAAAAAAATAAAAATAAATCTGGGTTTAGTTCCCTTTTAATATTTATTCTTCGTTATTCGTTATTTTATTATCTAGGTGCCTGTGCTATGCTGCAATCAATTCTTTAAACCTTTGTCTCGCTGCATTAAACACTACAACAACAACAACAATAATCAGAAGGAGACACAACTATGGTAGCATGGTATCCTAAATACAGTATATGTGGAACATACAGAGGGTCGAAAGGACTTTTCCAAGAAACCACCGTCACAAAAATAGAAAAAAACAATAACAATTGATAAAACATAAAGACAAACACTGAGAGTATTGCAGTTACATGGAACTTTGAAAATAGTAAAATCAAAATACAATGAAACCATATAAAGCTCCTGTGTACCCAGGAATTTGTCAGTATGCAGCAGAGAAAGGCATTAAGAGGTGAGCAGCATGTGCAGCCCTCCGCAGGTGCTTGAAAACATTAGGACACATGCACGCGCACATGCACGCACACACACTGACCTCTGGACAGTGTTCTGTCATCCCGGGTCTCCTCTTGTCATTTCTAGTGTTACACATCCAAAACACTCGCTGAACACAAACCACTAAATGATGGCTGCAGGCTGGAAGAGTGAATGTGTGCGCTTCCGAGGATGGGAGAAAACGAAAAGAAAAAGGAAGACTGTGTGGCAGTTGTGTGAATGGGATAACCTGTGTCTGTGTGTGTGTGTGTGTGTGTGTCTGTATGAGTCAGTATGATGACCCAAGGCAGGGCCAGATGGATGGATGTTGTGACCTACCTACAGGGGTGCACTCACGCTTATTTACACAAAGCACCCTTAGGTGTGTAGCAGTTTTGTGTGGGTGAGTGATACAAGCATCCAAACTTTGCCTCTCACAGAGAACGGACATTCAGAAAATAAATGTATTACAATAAAAAAAACATTCCGATCAAAGATTACTGTAGTTTGGAATTTATGTTTTATTATTATTATTATTATTTTGAATCCCTCAACGTGCTTTTTTTTTTTTGTTTTGCAAGGATGTGTGTCTTTCTAAGGATTTATGTATTTTTGAACAAAAATCCCAAAACTCACTTGAAGCACACCTTAGAATCTTAGAAAGAAAAAAAATCTGCCCTTTTGGGGCTAAATTATACGGCTTGTTCTTTGACAAATTCCTAAAAGGGAATTCTTCCAAATGATCCCTGATCAGAAGCAGCTATCCTTGATGCTAAATTGCCAAGCTATTTTGTCTACGTCATCTAATGTGGGCGGAGCATGGTGTCAAAAATTGACAATGATTTAGAGAATTCATCATGAAAAAGCGGTGTGCACGGTACTGTTCAATGTTGCTTGCATTTTTAATTTTAATTGTTTCAGTGTGGTCACAAAACCTTTTAATACGAAGCATTGTCATGCATGAGACATGAGATCGCCCAAGACCTCACAAACCTTGGAAGACCGTAGCTCAGCAAGGATATATTATAAGACGTGTTGTTTTCTTTTTCCATTTTTTTGTTTTTTTGTTACATTCAATTCGTACATTCAAAGCAGTAAGACTCCAGTCATGTCCCAATACATTTGTCCAAAGTCACCATTCGCATCATCGCTTGCTCTAATAGTGTTTCGCTGTTACTAAGTGGTTGACAGCACCAAACTGGTAGAGTAATAATGTTAAAAAGTGAGCTATGTAATAAAGTGGTGAAATTATTTTTACAGTTTGTGACCATTAATAATGTTCCTTCTACTTAAAAATTGCCTGTACAGTTACTAAATGTTTTATGATAGGCCTAATCGTTTGACCCTAGAACATGTTTCGTGCTCAAATTTAGACGTTCCACCATATTATGCCTCTAAAGTATAAATCACTTATAGAAAAACAAAACGGTATGTTTTTGTTTGAGGATGTAATCAAAGTAGATATTGACGGCTCTGTCAACAAGTACTGTAAGTATACTTACTTGAGTGTACGTGTGTATACAAAGTAGTTGTGGGATTGGGATTGTGTGTATGACTATTCTCGACTCGTTTCTGTATCTGTGCGTGCTGGCGCGCATATGACTTCGATCCTCGAATGTGTCCATGTGTGTTATTTCCAGTGCACAAGTGCGTCATGGCATACGCACATTCATAATGTCGTCGTGTGTTCCTTTTCAGCCCTACAGCATTCATTTCTGTATTGACAACATGCTTGTCCCTGTCACACAGAGAACATGAAAAGAAAGGGCATTCTCATTTAGAGCTATAAAGAGCCCGTCGCTTCATAATGACCTCCAGCCATTTATAAATCATACTTTAACGCGAGAGAGATGGATCTCTAACCGCTGACAGATTGCCAAATTGATCAGAATTACTCATTCATGAATCAGCCGTGGACTTTTTCTAGCATTCAGAGGAAAATGAGACACAATACCAAAGTGTTTTAAAGGTGAGCTATCCATATGAGTCATCTCTACGCCAATGAAAATGTCAGAAGAAGTTTTTTTTTTGTTTGGACTGCATTCCATCAGTTACGTTCATCTTTCCTCCTTTCGTCTCAACCCTTTCCAACGGCTTTTCCCCTTTTGAGTCATCTGCATATGGACAATCAGCAGCTCATGTTTACTGATTCGCTCAATCAGTTCTCACTTCTCCCTTGAGATTCAGACTCCTCGTCCACAGCCAGTGAGCGTGTGCTTGTGTGCATTGTGAACAAAGGGAAAATCCCGGAGAGAGCCACGCGGAACGTGTTGATCGATCCTCTGCAATTACCACTCAATCGAAATGTGATTTATTTCCAGAGGAATCATTTCAATATCAAATCTGTGTGTCTGTGTGTGTGTGTGTAGGGAAATCATGGTCGATAAATGAAACCTTACTTCCCTATTCCGAATGCTGCATCCGTCCCTCACCTAATCCATGTCTATCGCATCTTCTTGTTTTACCATGCCAAAGCCCTGCAACTTTTCAACAACTACGTCCCTCTCTTTCCCTAACGTCTGCCTTGCTGTTGTTGTTGACAGCACAAAAGTTGTGAAAGCGATGTTACTGTTCAACATGTATTTTATGGCAGAGTCAAAATGACTGATAAAGAGATATGTAAATATGTTTTGCCTCATTGAAAGTGAATTAGAGATATCATTTCGCCTTAGCACAAATTATGTCACATTTACATTCATTTGTATGGGGTTTGTCCTTATAGATACCATCTACAATTCAGTTGCACATATCCACTATATCCAACTACGGATATCTAAAACTATAGCTATCTGTAACTTCAGTTTGAGATAGCTACAGCATCATTTTGACTAGCCATAATTTCAGTTACAGATATTGCCAAAATCATTTTGCATTAGTTAAAATGTAATTTATGATATCTGAAAGGGAACATGTAGATATCTTGAACTGAGGTGAATTAAACAGACCTTAAACTATGACCACTCAAAATGACGTTGCAAATATCTCGACTGGAGTAACAGCTTCCAGTGCAACTCAGTTTCAGATATCTGAAACTCACTAGCAGATACCTGCAAATGAATTGTACTGGCAAACTACACACACATGAATGGCTAAAGAGATGTAATTTGTCCGAAGTGAAATTAAATTGCAGATATCTGAAATGACAATTGTGGAAAATAATTTATTTTTATTTATTTTTATTTTTTTTTTGGACCAGGCAAAACAGAATTATAGATATCTGCAACATATATCTGGTCTAACTGTTAAATGTTAAAAGGGCTTGCCGTAGCATTGCAAACATTACACTATATGCTTCCGCTAAGGTTGTCACAGATATGTATTATCCCTGGTGTATTTTCTCAATTCCTTTCATTAGTCTGACCATGTTCTTATCTTTTGTTTTGATTATTCCACTCCTTATATTGTTCCTCTTCTTATTCACCCCATAACCCTGAGTTCAGTCCACCCTCAACTTATCCCAAGCCTGCCCCCTGTCCCCATCCCTCTGCTCCAGATTGCTCCCCAGTGAAGCTATCATTCTGAGGGGTTGTCAATACGACCAAGTCAACCGGACAAAATGACCAACTGACCGATCGAGGTATTTTGATTCTTAATCGCTCCTCCCTCTCCCACAGCACCATCCTTCGCCTCCTGACTTCCCACCCTTTTTTGGGCACTTAATTAAGTTGCCAAGTGGCTGTCAGGAATAATTTTTTGCTGCACCACAGGGCCGAGGGCCATGGTGGACTTGACATTTGATAATATTGCGTCTCCGCGTTGATTGAAATTGATTTTTTTTTGGGGGGGGGGGTTGCGCCCCCTCCTTGCTGCCGCTGTGATGGTTTGACAACTCTCAGCCAATCAGCCTCAAGGACAGCCCACAGACCCCCATTCTTTTGCGAGGCAACTCATATTCCTACGAATGACGGCTTGATACCTGCTTTTGTGTATGTGTGTATGCATGTGCATTTGTGTGTGTGTTGGGATAGCAGGGGTCAGTCGTGGAGTACCGTCGCGGGGTCATGGAACTGGCAGTCACATTTCCCATAAATCAGTTAGGCAGAGCGGAAGTAAAAGTGTGTCAGTCCGAGCGTGTGTGCGTGTGTGTGTGTGTGTGTGTGCACGTGCGCTTGAGCTCATCTGTATATACAGTTGCATTTGCGTGTGTTCATGTGTAGCACTAACAGTCTTTTATTTGTTTTTATATCCTACCGATGCCGCCCCCCTTAGCTACGTTTCTCCTCTAGTTAATAGAGGGTATAATGTTAGATGCAAATGCCGGTTTTAATTGTTGTTTTATTAATAGGAAGACGGGTGTTTAAGTAAGGAACATTTTGATGAAATGCCACTCAAAAGCAAGCTGCAGTCAGAATCAATCAGGTTAATTAATTACAAAAGCAGACACCACAATCAGTCTTTCATTTTAACAATCAGACTCCACCACACGCTCCTGGACAGGCCACCGAGCGACGGGGCGTTTATACAAGTCCTTAATGTATTTACTAGGATCTGTCCCAGGGCAAAACTTAATTGTTTTGTTTTGAAGTGTTTTGATTTATATTAAACAAAGAAATTTCAATTAGTCATGTCCAATTATCATCCCAGCTTTTGATAAATATTGTTTTCAGTTACGTTTGCCCGGAAGTGTCATTTATTTTTGATAGTTTATCGTAATAACATTTATTTACTAGTTTATCATATTGTGTGAATTAAATTAAAAAAATTATAATAATAAAGTGACATTTGTTGAAGTATCACTCAAAGCAAAGTTTTTTTGTCATTAACATAATTATATCTTGTGTGTTACCTTAAATATATGCAAGTTTATAGTGTGAGTGAGTGAGTGTGAGCGTGAGTGTGAGTGTGAGTGTGAGTGTGTGTGTGTGTGTGTGTGTGTGTATATATATTATATAAAGTACACATTCAGATTTTGTTAAATGAGACAGCATTAGTGAGCTGTTTAGTAGATACATTTCACTGTGTGAATACAAATAATTAATGATTAATATTATAATTATAATTTGGAATATTATTATGGAATAATTATATGACGCTCAGTGTTTTTCCAGTAACCTCTCCTCTGTTACACTCTGCTAGTCAGCCAGGTCCACCTCATGCTTCAAATTAGCAGTCAGCCACTATTTAATCCTGTCCTACTCACTCACTCTTTGCCAGATTGTTCTTTTGCGCTTATGCATGACTAGCAAGCCCTTTTCTTTGGATTGAGCTCCCGTTGTCAACTCTCCCTGACTCTGTCCCTCCTGACTCATGCTTTATCTGTTTTTTCCTGGCCTCAACATTCTGTCCCCAACTACATTCTGCCTTGGTTTTTCCTGCTTTCTGTTTGCCTGTCACCGTGGCTGTTTGGTGTTGTGCTCCAACGACATCGCAGTGTGAGTTTCCTTGTTGTGCTACCAGTGGATTGCGGCCAGTAAAAGTCATTACCAACGATTACTTATTCTTTCATTGTACTGCATTTAGGTTCTACACTTACTGTACAATCTAGCCGTCCATGGACCCGGGAAACACCTCACCACCACAGACCTGCTTCGAAAGGTTAGAGTCCATCCTCCAACAGCTAATGCCCAAGCACAGGCATATCGGCATTAGCAACAGAGATGCAACAGCTAACAGGTGCGTTAACACAACCAGTTGTTCCGGCTCCTTCACCAGCACCATTGCTGGAGCACCCCATCCACCTTGGAACTCCCCTGAGCCACGAGTGGGGACCCCTGAACGTTATGCAGGGGGCTCCGAGACTTCTGGTCCCTTCCTGAATAACTGCTTCTTGTTGTTTCACATGCAACCCCACACATTTGCCTCTGAAGAAGCCAACGTTACTTTCACCATCAATCATTTGACAGGGAGGGCTCGCCTCTGGGGAACCGCAGAGTGGGAGAAATGGACTCCGGCCGGTGCCTTTTTCCAGTCATTTTCCAAAGGGTTCCGCAAAGTTTTTGGCATGAGGTTATTTTGGTTCCAACACAGCATGGTGCTTGATAAACATGCGTCTCGGGGACCAGACGGTGGCAAAGTATTCCATTCACTTTTGCACCAAGGCCCATCAGAGTGACTGGTATTTCTCTGATGCTCTCCTCTACAGCCTGGCTGATTACATCAAGGATTAATTAGCTGGTGTCTCATGTTCTTCCGTCCACACTGAACGGGGTAATCGAGCTGGCTATTCGAATGGATCTGTGCGTCCAGGCTATGAGATAGCAGAGAAGGCAGGATACAAAAGGTCGCCAACCTTCAGCATGCCCTCGGGTTCCCTTCTTTGCCACCAGTTCTTCCCCCTCTGCAGGGTTGCAATCAGGGGGTTCCGAACTGGGCCGCACCAGTCTCACCCCAGAGGAGCTTGAGCGTCGCCTCCAGGCCAAACTTTGCCTGTACTGTGGCCAGGCCGGCCATTTGTCTAACACTCTCCAGCAAAAGATAGGGCTAACCAGTAGAGAGGGGGTTTCTGGGTGAGCCATACCTCCATGCAACATTTCTCTAACCAAAGACCTATGTTCTACATTAAGCTTCTTCTCCCTGATGGTTCGCATACCCTCGTCACTTTCATAGCCTCTGGGTCTGATACCAGCATCATCGACGAGAGGCTCGCTTTCCAGCTGGGGTTGGGCCATGTTCCTCTCCACCGCCCGGTTACAGCCAATGCCGGTCATCTCCTGTGTTTGGGTTCTACTCTTACCCGTGACAATCTTCCACACAGTTCTGAGGTTCAGGGTTCGAATCTCGGCTCTAGCGTGTGTTTGCATCTCTCCAGTGCTTGGTTGGTTTTTGTACAGGTACTCCAGTTTCCCCCTACATTTCAATGTTTGGTTAATTGAAGGCTAATGTAAATATGAATTGGTTATTGCACTGCAATTGGCAGTATGTATGACGATAGGAAATTAATGGATGAATGCGAATGAATGAAACTGAAGCCAAGTCTCGACTCTTTTAACTGGGTTATAGATGTCACTTGGTGAATTTCTTGTCTGTCTCTGAGAGCTGTTCTAAATTCCTGATTAGGTTATGTCTTCTTACACAATTTTTTTTTCTGGCTGTCTAATCACCTTTCACTGCTGCAGGCAACAGACAACCTGTACCAGACAAACATAGTAGGGGAGTTAACTATTATTTTAGATCTGTGACTTTTTGTGATCTGTTTTCTAATTTGATGACATTCTTAATCTTGTATATGTAAAACATTTCATAACATTCCTTAACGATGATTCTATTTACAGAATCTGTCAATTTTTGAGGGTGGAGAAAATACTTCAATAGCCTTCATTAATAATGAAATTGACCTCTATTTAAAACGTAATCACAGACATGTTGTGGATGTGCAAATAACTACTGACAACCTTTATAATTGTTTAGATGGGTGCATGAACTCTGTCAGCAGTTTATTCTAATTGGGGCTTTCATTTATATTGCTAATGAGTACTTGTACCTCATCCTAGTTTCCTTTACTCGTCAGCATTTGTCCTCTTTCGTTTCCACATTGACACCCCCTTGTCACCCTCTATCCTGCTTCATTTTTATTTATTTATTTTTTTAAATCTAGAACATGCTGCTTCTTTCTTCCTTGAAAGAGCTTTCTCTTCCCTCCTGCTCCCCGCTTCCCTGCTTGGGCTTCTTGTTGGACAACCAGGCTATTAACCTTTGTCCACCGCATCTCTCGTCCCATTACTGCAGCAGTAATTAGGAGGTCAACCCTTTCCCCCGCTGTCATTTGCACAGACACACGTGCATGCACGCACACTCACACAAATAATGTATACACATTAGTTCTGAAGCAGTAGAAACCAGGCAACTACCAGTAAATAATTTTGTATTTTTCTGGCAGAAAGGTAGAGATGTTGCAAATGACTGTTTGCCTCATGGCTGCAGTTGTCATTTTTGTCCTAATTGTGTTCCATTGGATTTTAAGTTATTGTCCACGTCAACAAATCAAATTGGCTCACTTAATGAATGACCCATTAATGTAGTCACTTTCAACAATGACAAGTTACAGCCATTACTGAATGTTGAAAAGCCATCATGTGTAATGCCATGTGAGATGTCAGCACATCTTGTGAGACTGAACATCAACAGATTATTAAGGATTGTATATCTTTTTTGACAAACAAAAAATTATTATTAATTCTAACAATAAGTATAAAATGTCACTAGTGCCCGTAAGGTGTATGGTGTTGTCAAACAGGGAGTACTTTTACTATCCATCCATCCATTTTCTGTACTGTTAATCCTCAGTAGGTTCGTGGGCATGCTGGAGCCTATCCCACCCATCTTCGGGCGAGAGGCGGGGTACACCCTGAACTGGTCGCCAGCCAATCGCAGGGCACATAGAAACAAACAACCATTCACAGTCACATTCACACCTCCGGGAAATTTAGAATCTTCAATTCACCTGCCATGCATGTTTTTAGAATGTGGGAGGAAACCGGAGTACCTGGAGAAAAGCCACACAGCCACAGGAAGAACATGCAAACTCCACACAGACGGCACCGGGATTTTAACCCTGGTCCTCAGAACTGTGAGGTGGATGTGCAAACCAGTCTTCCACCATGCCACCTACTTTTACTATATATATATTATATATAGGCGGCACAGTGGACGACTGGTTAGAACATCCGCCTCACAGGTCTGCAGGGTAGGTTAATTGAAGACTCTTTTTGCGAATGTGAGTGCGAATGTTTGTTTGTTTCTATGCGCCCTGCGATTGGCTGGCGACCAGTTCAGGATGTACCCCACCTGTTGCCCGAAGACAGCTGGGATAGGCTCCAGCAGCCCGCAACCCTGGTGAGGATTAGCGGAACGGAAGATGAACGAATATTATGTGTTACATTCTAAAGAATGATTGAATTATTATATTATTATGATATCTTACATTTTAAATAAGATTTTACATTTTAAATCACTATATTATGAAATTATTAAAACATTGCCCATACAATTGACAATTTGATCCTGGGTCACTTCACATGACTTGAAATAGCAAAAAAAAAAAAAGTTTTTTTTTAAAATGAAAAAAGATATATATACGGCTTGTGTTTGACTTTGTATACATTTGAAATCTGATGATATGATTGGTGATTAACTGGATTATTTTTTAAGAATGAAACTCGAAGGTTTCTAATAGAACTATCCATCCATCAATTTTCTGAGCCGCTTCTCCTCACTAGGGTCGCGGGCGTGCTGGAGCCTATCCCAGCTGTCATCGGGCAGGAGGCGGGGTACACCCTGAACTGGTTGCCAGCCAATTGCGAGGCACATACAAACAAACAACCATTCGCACTCACAGTCACACCGACGGGCAATTTTAGAGTCTCCAATTAATGCATGTTTTTTTGGGAGGAAACCGGAGTGCCCGGAGAAAACCCACGCAGGCACGGGGAGAACATGCAAACTCCACACAGGCGGGGCCGGGGATTGAACCCAGGTCCTCAAAACTGTGAGGCTGACGCTCTAACCAGTCGGCCACCGTGCCGCCTCTAATAGAACTACTTCATCTTATTATATATTATTATGACAGATATTTAGCTGCATATTCAGGTATCCACTCTTTGTCGCAGAGCAGGTAGGGCAAACTATTTTTAGAGTATGTTTTTTTTCCCCTGTTCTTGACAGTGGCTACCTGCTGCGTCTGAAAATGACACAATGAGAGAGGTTACCGTGAACCAAAATGATAACTGTCACGGACCGGGTGCTAAACAATGAGCTGAAACTTGTTCTAAAGCGCCGTAACACTGAGTCGCATGATCATTTTCTCTGAGTGACATCACTGAAATATATACTGCCAATGGTTGCTCTGTTATCAGGATTGTAATCTTCACTTTTGAGTAAAAGCTAATATCATTGCCAATACAGTGAATAATTTTCACGAGCATCACAGTGATTATGTCCTTATTACCATGTACTCTGTTAATTTCAGGGTTTAATAAGATTGCAGAAAAAGGGATTCTCTACCGAAACTGCAATTGAATTAATAGAATGGTCGGCCATAAAAGCATTCAGTGAGTGATTTTATGCCCAGTTCTACAGTGTTTTAATAGCCAATCACCCTCTGTGCCACGAGCACACAAAAATACAGACACAGAGAGATCGAGGTTGAAAGGATTGGGCAATGAGCTGTCAGAAGTCGTTTTTTCATCACATAGGTCATTGGCTGATCTCTGTCCATCTCTTCTCTCCCCGTCTCGTTCCCTCCTTTCCCGCGTCCCCTGCGTCTCGTTAACGCAACATAAAATTAACGTGTGTGCGTATCAGTGTCACGGCTCTGCTCTAGCAACCGAGTCTAAATGGCACTTGGCGTAGAGCTAAATCACATGCTTCCTCCTCCCAGTCAAACAATTATAGACTTCATGCACAAAACAATTGACGCCCGAACACGTTAACACCTAATTAACTTGACACAGAAGTCCACTCTGGAGCTGAAGTGTCGGGCTTGAAGTGTGGCAACTATCTGGCTCATCTCCTCCAATAATCCATTTCCCCATTGGCTTGACAAAAAAAAAAATAATTAAGTTTGGTCATTGTTGGCCGCAGTATTTTTAGCTATCTTTATTTAAATTTTAATTTATTCATGGTTAACACCAAAGGTATATGAAAAATCAAACCACATTTGAAAGCTGTGATTGTACAGTGCCTTCTTTGACAACCACAATGCCACACCCTAATGTCAGAAGCCTGAATAAAAAGATTTAGGCTCATTTGGGAATTGTCGTCATCAGTGGGGAGAGATGAATTGGAGTAAGACCTGAACATTACAAATAACGGAAAATACTAAGAAAAGCATGTGATGGCACTGATACAAATCACTCCGAAGAGTGGGTTTTCAAAAAAAAAAAAAAAAAAATGTCCAAAATGCATGAAAAACATCCATCCACTTTCTATACTGTTTATCCTGCACAGGAACTGGATCCTGTGCCAAGTTGTGCGTATATCATTTCACCATTAGTGAAAATATCCATCCATTCATTTCCTATAATGTTGCCCTCATTAGGGTCTGTGGTGAGCTGGAGCCAATCTCACTTGACTTTGGGGTACACCTTGTATTGGTCGCCAGCCATTGTGTTGCGAGTCAATATTTAAGATACGAGTGAGTTTCATATACACGGCCACTTGAGTGAAGTGAAAAAAAAACATACAAGATACAATTGTGTTGTTTTGGTTGGGACTGCAACAGATTAATGGCATTTAAATCCATTTCAACAAGTAAAATTGATTAGATATATGACTTGAGTTACAGGATTAATTAAATTCATACATCAAGGTAACACCTAACTGTAATACGGTATCTTAAAATATAATAATATATTGGTTTACATAAAAAATACATATCAATGTGCCATGAGGTGCAAAGTCTTATGCTGCCCTCAGAGAAGATAAAATGGCAAAATCCTTCCACACTCACACGCTATTGAGGGCTTCTTGCATGTAATTTCTTATATGAGGCAAATTTAAAGGCCAGTACCTCTAAAATATTAAAATTTTAACAATAATATCAAAACTAATGGCAAGGACTTCATGCAATGTTTGTCTCTGAACGTGTAGCTGATGCTAGTTTAACAGATTTAATTTCACTTTTCTCGAGCTGCTGCACCTTAAATCGCCTAACACCATTGTGCTATTTTTTATGAAGGTACACAAATCTATCACCTGTGGAGCAAGGAGTACATATGGCTTACAATTAACGACTGACTCATTCTGCCCAACTGCAGTGATTGTTACACAACGCAAACTCGGCGCAACCTCATCCACACTGCAGTAGTAAATATCTGAGATCTAAATCTCCTCACAACATTGTCTAATTACTTCCAACAACACGGTAGCTGATTAACATGTAATTGCTGCTCCGCACATAGCCAGTCCCTCTCTACCCGTTAGGGTTATTACTGACTATAATTACCGCTAATGTGCAGAGAGCAAGACATACCAACAACACTGAATGTACACATGTTGGCAAAATCGCAACACTTCACCTCAGAGAGTACTTTAAGCTTTTGGGGCTGACTTTGTGACTAGTACAAAATGCAATACCAGAGAAATTTAGGCAAGTATATTCATGTTCATTATGTTGCCTCATTTAGGAAATGCAACTTGCAGGAGCCAAAAGTCTGTAATGGTCTTCATATGTCAATTCATGTCCCACTGGTGTCTTTCAAATCTCATCCCATTCCCTCACCTGACATTTTGCTCACATGATCCCATTGGTAAGCCCCACAACATGTTCAAACTGGAGCCAAAGAACATTCTAGACATTCATATTGAATGTTTGAATAATGACTGAATCAAAATGGAACATTACCCGAAAAACCAAACCAGTCTTTTCACAGAGTATTAAAAAAAACACACAAAAAACAAACAAAAAAAACATGCAAGTTTAGAAAGTGTTTGTGACGTTAAAGGCTCAAATGTGTTGTTTTGATATAACCATTCAAAAGCAATCCACAAAAAACAAATGATTATAAAAATGTGTTTTCATGTTTTTTGTGGCGATGCTTTAAGTATATCATGTCATCAACAGAGATCATATCCCAAATTGTTTTGATACCCCGCAGGAAATCTGATAAGTAGCGACATATGGTTTGCATTTCAATAAGAGCGGCATTTGTTATCCGCTGCTAAAAGCCAAAAAGGGAATTAGAAGTGCTCGTCTGTTTATTAACTTTTACTGTTCTTCGCCAGGGTGACTCGAGTGTACTATATTGCATTCGAGCCATTACATTTACCAATTTACATGAAAAAAAAAATGGGGAAACAGAAAAACAGAGTCCAGGTGCATCTGATCTGAAACGCTAAAAAACAATCTCACCATTGGGTAATGATACTAATGAAAAGAGGTATATCTCTGAAATTATATACAATAGCAAGCTGTGCGCAGTTTACGTGGAGCAACTTTCTATCTTCTATAGAAGGCCTTCACTTCTCCCACCCCCTCATGCCTCCTCTGACTAAAAAGCATTTGCGTGGATCTAAATCCAGCTTAATCTTAATTCTCCAACTAAACTTGCTGTGGAGAAAGCTATGAGCGCAAAGCTCCTTTTAAGTTCATAATCACTTTCTCCTTTAGGATAATGGTAGCCCACGTCTGTCTCTCTCCATCTTCTGTCCTCCTGCTTTGTCTTCAAACCCCCTCCCCCCCTCCCCCCATCCCCATTTGCCCCAAACACTATCTCTCTTTCTTCGGACCATTAGTGATATTGCCGGGCCGCAGACCTCTGTGTTAAGTCACTTAATCAAAAGCAATGGGTTGAAAATCTTGTTTGGCCTCTTACGTCTGATTCATTCCTGCAGACAAGCGCAGTGGAGAGACAGAGAGGAAGGCCGCAGGGAAATAAACGGAGCGCAAGAGAGATAAGTGGAAAGAAAGGAAGTGAGCGAATGTTGGGAGAGCGCGAGAGACGAGAAAGGACATTAGGTGGCGACGCGATGTGTTATCAGCTAAGCAGCAACATAAAGACCATCAATGGCTCTTTGGCCCTCTGGGGCAAAAGAAGGCCGCTGTTTGTTGAAACACCTCTTACTGCAACACACATAGTCAAACACACTGCTGTGTACAAGTTACACAGCCACTGTCCGATGAAAACCCGATGTACCACGTCCTCAATTTATGATTTTTTGAGGTAAAAAAACAAAAAAAAAACAACTGCAGCGCAAAGAACTGCGGTTTCCACTCCCAAGCCCGGATTAAAAAAAATTGGTGGTTTGCATCTGGCATTAAAAAAGTCTGCCAAACAGATGGTGGTGATGCATGATGGGACAAGCCAAAAGTCCCAACAACCTACCGGTAGATGGGTTTTTCATACATTAACTATATTATATTCACTGTATTATGACTTGCACAAATTTCAGTTCGGTCAAATCGATGGCATCCTGTATTAAATAAAAGTACACCACAACTGTCTGTTATTAGGTTTAGGTCCAACATTGTAAATCCATCTTCTTATCGTCATATGCTGTACAGTACGAGTAAGGTCACTCAATGTTTAAAAATATTCTGTCCAAACATCCTTATTTTAAAAATGCTCTCTGCTTGTATTAGCAAGTCATAACACATATTTCTGGTATTTACCTCTGCCAGGCCTACAAGTCCTAAAACAAAAAGTATTGTTTTGATCACAGGTTAATTTGTTAGTTAGCAGAATTATGCCCCCCCAAGAAAACTATGACTGATTTTCATGAGCAATATTGTTGGTGTAAATTAGGATGAAAATGCTTAAACAGTAAGTGCAGACAAATATATATATATATATATTTTTCCATTTGAGTGAAAATGGAATCATTCACGATGAACTTAGCTGCCTTGGTTAACCGTTGCTAGATGTCTGTGCTCTACTCAGTGACTTTCTCGTTATTCTAATAACAATTCATTCGACTGATGCTTTACCTGCATCCATCAAGACTCAAAGTAACAGCAATCTCCTTTATCTTCAGTGTCTCTTCTCCACACAAAGTGAAGAAGTGAAGTATGCTTGATGGACATTTCTGGCAGGCAACAGATATTCAGGATGTGATCAAATGTGTGATGATGTGGATATTGACAAGAATATGAACATTCACATTATGTTAAAAAGTCTAAATCATAGGATGGACTTCCATGTTTATCATCGGACAGCGATGATATTACAAGTAAAATAGTAGTAATGAAGTTATGATGACTGAATCAGAAGTGTGCGTTTGTGGATTGAAATTAAACTATTTTCTGTTGATATTCTCAATGCAAATAAAGGTATTGTTATAAGGGAACTGCCCTCTTAATAAAGATTGTTTGTTTTTTAATCTTGCAAAGTGGGTTATGGCTGTTTGGCGGAACGGGAATGTATACCTCTTCATTTCCATTAGACAAGAAATGAATGAATGAAAATAAAATGTTTTTCAAAAAATGCTTCATTAAATTGAAAAATCATTTCAATGTGGCAATGGGACAAATGGAACATAAGGAACACCAGATTAAGTAAAAGCACACACAAGCGTGCACATGCACACACATTTTGTTTTTCCATTCTTAGAAGTAACAAAAGAAAAGTTTCCTTCCCCTCTTCATTGCAGCTGACAGGTTTAAATAATAGTCTGTTTGTATTGTGGAAGATGTGCAGCAGACGGAGGCGTGCTTGCCTTCATCATCAAATGTCTGTAAAAACAAAAGAATAGTAGCTTACAATCGTACATTCTTCTGAGAAACATCGAAATACCATCTGTAATAATATGACTGACAATTTGTCAAAAATGGGGAAGATCTGGAACTTTTTAGGGATCAGTTTGGATTTTTCCTAAAGCTGTACATCAATAATGCACTCTGACAGTCATAAAGCTTTGAACGTTAAGGCGCTCAATGATTTTGCCTTAGTTGAAGAAGTTGCATCAGTACTTTTCTCCAAATGCAGAAAACCCACAAAGCCGAGGATTGAAAAGATGGTTTAAAAGTCATAAATTGAATTGAATTTTCATAATTATAGTAAAAGTCCAAAATTGGAGTGTACTGTCATGAATTACCTGATGATGCACATCGGGGCCAAATTAATAATCTCAAACCGCTTCCAATGATCGGTCTTTTCATTTCCTAATTGAGAAAAAGATGGATTTAAGAGTGGAAAGAGACAATCGTGGTATACCTCTCTCATCTCGTCTGTCTTTTTTCTTTATTAATACCCTTTCTTTCCATACTTCCCTATATATGTCTGGTCAGTCTCCAGAATTTGGGATATTGGATTGTTGAGCACAGTTAGAGGCTCAGGAAATACTTTTTAAATTAAGTAATCTAATACAATTTGGTTTCTTGTACAGAAAATAAGGGCGGCACGGTGGACGACTGGTTAGAGCGTCAGCCTCACAGTTCTGAGGACCTGGGTTCAATCCCCGTCCCCGCCTGTGTGGAGTTTGCATGTTCTCCCCGTGCCTGCGTGGGTTTTCTCCGGGCACTCCGGTTTCCTCCCACATCCCAAAAACATGCATTCATTGGAGACTCTAAATTTACCGTAGGCATGACTGTGAGTGCGAATGGTTGTTTGTTTCTATGTTCCCTGCGATTGGCTGGAAACCAGTTCAGGGTGTACCCTGCCTCCTGCCCAATGACAGCTGGGATAGGCTCCAGCACGCCCGCGACCCTAGTGAGGAGAAGCGGCTCAGAAAATGGATGGATGGATACAGAAAATAACTTGCTATGAAAGGTCAAGGGGGAAAATATATATTTTTTAATTTAATACAACAAAATGTGTGCTCCCTTCACAAGGAATTAAAAACCAAACAACTAAAGTTATACTCCATCAACAATTGACAACCCAATAAAAACTGATCAGAGACACATTTTGGATTCTGACCCTAAGTTTGTAGCTGGACGAAAACCAATTCAGTGTTTCCAGTTGTCTTCCCATTAAAGGATCTTAAAAATGTCAATATTAAATAAAGCTGGGTACCGAGATACTGACATTGGAGCCAAATTTATTTGTTTCAGTCAGCAATTCTCAGATTTATCCAAACGTTTACTGTTGTGGAATGTTTCCAAAGTACTTCACTGCAATACAAACGACAAAGAGAGGAATTTGCCACCACCATGACCCAACAAAACAAGCTAACAGTTTGCCAAGCTATCTTCTTAGTGCTCTTGTTCTTTTCTCTCAAGCCAGTCTTGGTACTACGACATACATCATTATGTGTGTGGTGTGCTTTGCTGTTCATCTCAAGTACATCACACACTACAATACCCACTCATAGCCATTTTTCTATTGTCATGTGTGGGGTCTTTTACATTTCGAAAATGGATAAAGATGTTACAAATCAGTATGTGTGTGCCCCACTTCAATATTAAAGGCCTTCGACTAGTCTCAACACAAATTAGACTTAAAAGGTGACAAGACCAGATGGACAAAGAAGGACATAAATAACATTCATTTCCAGTCATCCATTTTCAATACCGCTTGTTCTCTTTTGGGTCGCCTAAGGTGAGCTGGAACCTATCCCAGCTGACTTTGGCCCGAGAGGCGAGGTACACACTGGACTAGTCTGCAGTCAATAGAGCGAAAACAACCATTTACACTCACATTCACATACATGGACAATTTAGAGTCTTTAATTTAACCTAAATTGCATGTTTTGGGACAGTAGCAGGAAGCTGAAGTACCCGGACAAAGCTCAAGCAAGCAAACGCCACATAGAACCTAGACTCGAACCCTGATCCTCTCAACTGTGATGCAGACATATGAACCACCAAGTTGCTGCCTTATTTCATATTCTTGAATATAAAGTGTTTTTTGGAGGGGGTCTGATTTTCCCTAGCCTAGTTTGCTCTTTTTGAATTTAAAATATACAATCACGATGAATATTCAGCTTATTCCATCTCGTGAGAAGTTCCTGCCATTTTTTCTTTTGTCTCATGAGAAATGAATCAAGCCTCTCCGCCTCCTCTTATTGTCTTGCGTTGCGCACACGTGACAAATCATATACCATTGCAAGTGTTGTCGATACACTTGAGGTGCTGAAACTTGAACATCAAACACACTCCTTCACCTGCCGACGCAATCAGTCGCTGCCGCAGGTGTACACCAAGAACACGCTGAATTGCACACCTCTCAGACATTTAAGAACTCACAATTCAATTAACAGGCAGCCACATGCTCAAAATGACCCACCCTCAAAGCAAACCATCCACACACCAACCAATCATCTTATGCACATATCGTTGTAGACACACACACACACGCACACACAAACACAGATGCGATTCAGTCCCATTGCAGACGCCTGTCACTTCAATTAAGATAGACCAAAATACGTCTTTTGATGTCAGTATTGGCTATCAGGAACATACACCTGATGCTAGCAGTACGAGCAGCCTCATTGTTTGCAACACAATGCTGCTAAAAGCTAACATCATCTGGCTAGCGGTAAAAATAGGCGGACGTTTTCAAGAGGTGCAACAGAGGAGTGCTTGGGATGAAAATAAAGTTCTAATGTTGCAAGCATTTGTATTTATATTATTTATTTTTTAGAATAAAGCAACACACAACACCTGTGTTAGGATTAGGATGTTTGTCACATCCACACCATGATCAGGATGAACAATTTGATTGTGTAAAGGTTTGTTTCTGTTTTAATGTTTACCATTTTTGAGAAAGGATTACATATAGTAAGATGACCTCTTTTGGTGGGTTTGTGTGATCATCAACAATTATTTTACTTCAAGCTCATCCATCCATTATTTATGCTGCTTATATTCTTTCGGATCACGGGTGAGCTGGAGCATATCCCAGCTGACTCCAGGTGAAAGGCCTTGAACTGATCACAAAATATTGAATTGCAGCAAAACTTGTGGCCGATGGTCGGCCACTAATGAAAACCAGTTGCAGAACACAACACACTGTGCAACAGTTTAGCATCACTTGGTGTGTGGTGGGTCTTAAAGATTATCCTAATCGATTAGTCTGTGGAGTGTGTCATGTTGAGACTGATTTATTTTTTCCTCCCCAATATGCTTGGGGCCAACATTCATCACTGATAAACCCATTTAATATTTCTGCTTGCAAATCCTTGTGTTTGGCTCTGGCTGTGACTCTAGATTGTGTTGAGTGTTAGTTTTCTCCCAAGTCAAAAATGACAAAGAGTTTGCAACTACAATATATCAGCATAGCTAAGAGAGCCTAGCTTCTTCTAACGGAGATACGAGATGTGTGTGGTGTGCTTTGGTGGTCATCTCTAGAGCAGTAAGCACACAAGGCGATTAGTTCCTCCTCATGTGAGGGGAATCACATTTTCAAAACCAGTTAAGTTGTAAAAAATCAGTTCAAGTAGAAACTACAAAAGGGAAATGTAAAACGTCTACAAGACAGTATTAGAGAAGCATGATCAGGCCACTAAGGACAGATTAAAACTTCCTGGTATAGATTTACATTGAAATCTGAAGACAAAGATTCTACTGGTTTCTTGGATGTACTGTGGCTGTTTCTCACTGTGGCTGCTGGATTTGCCAGACTACATGCTCGATCAGTGATTTTTACTATAAGCATTTATTTGCTACTTTTCAATCATTGTGACATTTTTGATGATCTATGTCAGACTGCATGAATACACAGAGCTCGACTAAGGTTAGCATGGAAATGCTCATCCTGTTGTATTCAAGCATCAAAACTGGATTCTCTCTTTTACCCTCGAGGTTGGTGGTGTGGGGGTTGTATTAAGGTAATATATATTCTAGGGGCAAAATGGGAGGATGTGTCTATCGGTGCACACTGGAGAGCGTGCATGCAAAGTCATTTGTGTCCATATGCGTGAGTGTGCCTCCTTGTTCATCTGAATTGAGATCACTGTGCAGCCGATTCCAAATTAAATGCTTTGGCCAAGTAGATTGCATGACGTCTCCATCAAGCTGCTGTGAATAGGATGTTGCCTTTGACGGATATGAGGAGTGACACACACACACACACACACACACACACACGCACACACACACACAGACATCACAATATTCATTCTCAGCCATCCCTTTTTATCATTCATTCCTATATGTAAATTTCTTGGAAATATTATTTTACAGAATTTCTGAAAACTGGAAAAAAAAAATGGATTGGCAAAGACATCCAATCCATTCTTTGTAGACTATATACTGTATGTATGAATGCATGCACCGTATTTTCACGAACATAGGGCGCACCGTATTAAAAGGTGCAGTCTCAGTCACAGGGTCTATTTCGGTATTAAACACATACATAAGGCGCACCGTATTATTGGGCGCAGGCATGGTAAAACATACGCTAGCTTAAAACATACGGTAGCATGCATGCACGTTAAAACAATGTTTTTAAAAATGCAGCGGGAGCAAAACTGAGTTTGGTTGTACTTTATTGAAGTATTTAACAATGTACCCATGTTATTTTTTGATCAATCCTCATCCACAAATCCATCAAAGTTCTCATCTTCTGTATCCGAAATGAACAGCTGGGCAAGTTCTCCAACAAACACACCGGGTTCCCTCTCGTCATAGTCAGAGTCAGTCTCGTTGCCGGGGGCCTGTTCAGCAATAATGTCGGCTTTCGCGAAAGCACGGACAACAGTCAAAGCAGATACCTTAGCCCAAGCATCCACAATCCATTCACATATGGTGGCGTAACTCGCCAAGCGTTGCCTCCCAGTCTTAGTTGCAATTGGTTTTTCACAGCGGCTGTGAGATGGCCGCACATGGAGTCACAGATCAACAGGGATGGTGACGCGTGGAAAAAAACATCCGGTCTCTTTACGTACACCTCACTGAGCCACTCTCTCATTTTCTCCTCGTCCATCCAGCCCTTTTGATTGGCCTTAACGATGACTTCGGCTGGAAACTTTTCTTTAGGCAGCGTCTTCCTCTTAAAAATCACCATAGGTGGCGGTTTCTGTCCATTACCATGGCAACCAAGCACAACAGTAAAAGCCGACTTCTCATGCCCCAATGTGCCTATCGCTACCGTGGTGGTCCCCCTTCTTCTCTACAGTGTGGTTCACCGGGATGTCGAAAGTGAGCGGCACCTCATCCATGTTGGTGATGTGGTTGGGCTGAATTGTTGGCAATCTTTTTACTGCAGTAGGAGCGGAAACAAATGATTCTGATAAATGGTCATGTTTATCTACAACAATTTGTGGTTTTAAATTGATTTGAAACGCTAATTTACGTTACTTTTTGTTCTTCTGGTACTCTGTGCAGTTTGTGTTGTTTTGTGAGTAATCGTTGATTTGGATTCTGCAGCTTCCGTACAATAATGTACCTCTCTCTTTAAGACACATAAAACAATCAAGCACTTAGTGAGAGCTACAGAGGGTCTTCTCAAATATGCGACACACATTTCCTTTTTCTTTAACTTCTGCAGTTTGTGTAACAATGGTATGCAAAGCCATCCGTGTGACATCAGAAGACTTAATGATATAATCAATTCTATCATTTGATGACGCTTTGTCATTCACTGATTTTGACCACTCACAGTCTTCCCAATCTTCATGGCCAAAAATCAAAATCATTCTGGAGGAATGAGATGAATTATATAAAACTTTTCTTAAATCACTACAGGAAATAACATTTGGAGAAAATGTATCACAGCTGCTTTTACCATTTTAATGTCCTACTTGACACATGGCTAATCCAAGAGAGCTGCTATATATTTTGCAAAGCACTAATACCCAGGCTGTGAGCCAGATGGATGATAAGAACCTCGAGAGAAAGTGAGAGATTTGGCAGTCCCGCTCTCAGCAATCATGTCTGCACAAAGTATTAGCACAAATTGAAAACATAGTTAAAATGTCATCCCCTGATATGACATATTTCGCAGTCAAGATTGTTCTGAATCAACAGGATACTTACAGTACGCTGCACGCTATGTGTACTGCTGTCACAGTAATCGGTTTCTCGAGTTTGCGCCATTGTAAGAGCCTGTCTTCTGTAATTTTGCATGTTCCCCAACTTGAAATTAAATTGCACTTGCTTGTGTTTATCTCCTCCATGAGAGTCTTATTTATCACACGAATAAATTGATTTGATATTGAGATATTTTGACTTTGCCTTTCTGACTTTTTTTTAAATGAGAATTAAGGCTGGTTATGATAAAAGGTAAAGTTTTAAATAGCGTCATAGTTGAGGTACAAAAACGTGGGTGTCTGTGTCTTCTTTTTGCTGTCTATATGGATCATAAAGCACACCTAAAAGGCTGAGAGGTGGGAGGCCGGGCAAAGGGGTGGTTGATGCAAAGAGGTGACAGCCTTCTGTGTAAAACTAACAACGCCCAGGTAAAAATGAAAAAGAAAACCATGAGTCTAAGACTCCTTGCACATTGCAGTAGATCACATGCAGATACATTCGCCTACACTAACCCCACTATATCCCTCAAATCCCCCGTCGTAAATGTTACTTATGGTTGTTTTTAATTTTTTCCCAGAGTGAAAATCCCCTGGTCGACAGTTAACTAACTAACGGCATAAAGGAGAGGGCCAGAGATTAGTCTGTGATCCAAGTAGTAGTTCAGCAATCTGGCGTAAGAGTACTACAATATAAAACAACACAGTGAGAATGTTTTATATAGGGTAAAAGTCAAAAGTTTTGAAAGTGCATTGGAATAAAAACTCTAACTTTTTTCTTAGATTGACATAAAGCATTACTTACTGTTCACATTGTTAAGGTGTGTACAGTGAAACAATGTACAGTGAAACAACTGTAATATTTAAAGTGACCAGAAGAGGGACCTTTTTGGATATGCTGCATTTCGCTCTTCAGAATGAAACTAGGCAGGCATGCAACAGCAGCGTGGGTGCACGAGGTGCATTCAGGGACACTGCGCAAATGGGTGTGAATGTGTTTTTGTTTGCACATTAAGGACAGAAGTCCTTTTTCTTTTTAATTCCTCAATTTAATAAAGACCATTCAAACAAAAATGTTTTTCCTCATGTTTTTGAGATTGTACGGTGAAAGCTGCAGCTGGCTACTAGTATGGACTGAATGGTTGCAACAATGGCAAAATGAAATGCCAGTATTTTGATGGTAATAGCCTGTCACCAATATTGAAAAAAACTAAAACTAACTACAGAACTATGAAGTAGTTTGTTCCTGGACCGGTAAACTTATTACAAAATTTTGAATTATGAACTGAATTAGTTCATTTTTGGAGCGATTAACTGAACTTTGAACTAGTTCACGTAGAAAATGAACTTTCCCAACACCAATCCCATATTATTTCACATCACAATATATATGGGAGGTTTAAAAAAAAAAAAAAAAAAAAAATTTTTTTTTAAACTCATGCAGCTCTCCTTTGGATTATTCATGTGTAGCTCATAAAGTGTCAAGTGAGTCAGAAAAGTTATTGAACTGGCGTCACAAAAGATATGTTTCAGATCCACAACTACAATCTACAAGTTTTCCTCTTGGAAGTAATCCCCCGGAGTCTAACGCACTTTCTCATCTTTCTGTGCCACAAATTCATGCACTCCTGGAAGGATTATTCTGGGATTGTCACACCCATTCTGATGTCGTTTATGTCTTCAAAACTTGTCAAATCAGTACAAGTCCTGCCACAACGCTCACCTCTTCTTGCGCACTGAACAAAGCAAATGCCACAGGATCTCTTTGTCGATGTGCTGATTGATCGTCTTGCCCACACTGAAGGGCAAAACTCATAGTTTGTACTTCTGGTCTGAAATAAATCTTTTGTGAAACCAGTCCTTGAACTTTGCTGATAGACTTTGTAAATTGCTGCAAATTGTGTAACTACCAGAATTGGAGTTATGTGTCAAGTCAATATGAACAGGTGTGTGTCAGCAAATGCACATACACATCTTGGGTGTACATGAATGGCATAATGAAGAGATTAAATCACAAGCGTGGCTCTGTGTAATTGCCTAATTATGTTTAACTAACTACAGAAAGGGAGTAATAACCCAACATGTCTAACATGGGAAATAAAACACAGGCAAAAGGGTGAAGGGAGGTTAAATACAGCAGCTGAGGTATACTTCTCGTGGTTGCGCACATCCTGAATGTGTCAGGATTTATTTCCTCCAAGATTGCCCTTGTGTAGTTAGTGTACTTAGTCATGTAGTTTATTTCAGCACAAGGACTGGAGGAGAAAATGTAATGGGATGTAGAAGTACCATGTCACATCGAATACTGAAGACAATCAGGGGAAAACTGGCCGTTCTCTGATTTGTACAGATAAGACAAATAGAAATAATCTAAGTGCAGTGATACTGGAGGCTACTGCTTTGATTGTCCATCCATCCATTTTCTGAGCCGCTTATCCTCACAAGGGTCGCAGGAGTGCTGAGCCTATCCCAACTATCATCGGGCAGGAGGCGGGATACACCCTGAACCGGTTGCCAGCCAATTGCAGGGCACATAGAAACAAACAATCATTCGCACTCACATTCACACCTACGGACAATTTAGAGTCTTCAATTAACCTCGCATGCATGTTTTTGGGATGTGGGAAGAAACCGGAGTGCCCGGAGAAAACCCACACAGGTACGGGGAGAACATGCAAACTCCATACAGGTGGGGCCGGGGATTGAACCCCGGTCCTCAGAACTGTGAGGCAGACGCTCTAACCAGTCGGCCACCGTGCCACCTGCTTTGATTGTGAATCTGCTAACTTTAAGTAACTTGGTGTACATTCTTCTCTTCTCTTATTGTTCCCTCATCACACTATGTCAAGTTGGTCCTTCTGGAATAAATTACATGAAAGCCACAACACAGCTAAAAATAATCCTTTGAATTTTGCTAAAATGAGCTCTCATCAGGTACTGCAGCCTTTGTGATATGCCATAGTCATGCTTGATGGCAGTTTGAACTATTAACTTACATAAGCTCAGTGTGTTTGAGGTTCCACTGTAGTATTGCATGGACAAAAAAAATTGATTTCGGGGAGAAAAAAAAACCCTTGTTCCTTTTGAGATGAAGATTCAAATTCATAAGATTCTCAGTCCCCCCCTCCAAAAAACATCTGTTTACTCCCTCTTCTATCACTCTGTCCATCCATCTGACCCCTCCTATTCATACTGAAGCAATCTAGCAGCAGTCACCGGCTGCAAAATTAATTTGACAGGTTTGCATTAAGGCACCTGATCAATACCCACTTAGAGCTGTGAGGGCTAAAGCCAAGAAAAATAACACACCCCGGCATCCCCGCCACTCCCTCTGTACCAGATGAGAAAAAAATGAATCTTGGACACTTTTTTCACCCCTTTCAATTGCTCGGCAGCCCTTAGCCCTGCTCTCTATCAGACGGGCACACACGCATTGGCAGTGACACATGAAAGTACACACAGACAAGCACAAAGGCAGCAGCATGCTTCTCTATCACTAGGCTGACCTCCCGCCATTGATCGGAAGCCGTTAAGTTGACAGAGGGCCCGGGAAAGGGTGCGTGTTTGTATGTTTGTGTGTGTGTGTGTGTGTGAGAGTGCTTTGTGACTTTCACTGGGCACTTAAGCAGACAACAATCAACTATACAACCTTGCTAGAGACTCAGCTTGAGTGCAGACTATAGTTGCTTGTGATTGAGGGACTGAAAAGACGATAATTTGTGGCCAGTGGTACTGAAACACAGAAAGTTGGACAAGGACCTCATGGGCAATGCATCTAAAAATAGAAAATGGGAGACCAAAGACACCATAGAAATATGGGAAAGGAAGCCAAAGTTATTGCAAAAAATTAAGTTACCATTGTCTTACTATTGTATAATCAAAGTTTCTATTTTGCTTGTAATTTCATTGCAGGGACATATATTCTCAGTTTCATGCAAACAAACACAAAATTGCCACTTGCCCAGTGTGTCAAATTGGCGTAGCACTAATACACATGCAATGAGTTACTGAATATTCAACCTTTTTTTTTTTTTTTTTTTTTTTTGATACAACAATCAAAATGAGACTGAAGAGGATAAGCCTCTATAGTGGGACAAGAGCTACACTCCACTACTTATCCCTCCAGTCCTCCTTATCCATTCGTCACTGTGTCTTCCAGGACTATCCCATCTCATCCAGCCAGAAATCAATACCTGGGCCCTGAAAAAGGTCCTCAATAAACAGCAGAGGGGGAAACATGGGCCAGAGCCAAAGCTCCCCCAACACACACACCTTGTGCACTCTACACAACATAAAGTAAATGAACGCACTACTTTTCCTCGTACAACATTCAACCGATGGTGTGGCTTCATCCAATGATTCAATTTTCAAGGTCGCAGTGATGTTTCAATCCTGGTCGTGATTCACTCAAACAACGCATTCAGAGACGTGCAACACAATGCAGCCTAGAGTCCGCAAACGTGACTGTTGTGTCCATGCAAACATCTGCTTGCAACACACACACCAATCAACCAGTCTACGAACGGATGAAGGAATTGACCGGATTTTTCCAGTCCAAATCAAGATTTTTTTTCAAGCTCTATTTTATACATAAGACCGAAAGAAGGGACATTTCTGTATCAAACAAATACCGACAAGGATATCGTACAGGTTAAGCCATTGCGACTAGATCAGGGGTGTCAAACACATTTTTTGCATGGACCATGTCATAGCTATGACTTCCCTCGGAGGGCCGTTGTGACTGGGAACCCATATGAATGAATTATCGCCTTATATAATTACATATATGCAACAAATTAACGGATAACTAGTTTTGAAATCATAAACCTCGAAAAACCCATTTCCGAAGGGGACTGGTAACAAAAACTTACTTTCGCGGGCCATGTAAAATGATGTGGCGGGCCAGATCTGGCTCCCAGGCCACCAGTTTGACACCAGTCGACTAGATTTTCAAACATTTGAGCCTATTCAAATAACAATATGAAAACTTTAATCATATGTATCTGTGTATTTATTTCTGAGTTTTGATAAGGAAACCATATGGATGTTTGGGTTTTTTTTAGCATTAAAATTCTCCAGTCCACATGATGGCTAAAACCTTGTCTTTATGTTTAGTTTGACAATTGGCTTGAGGTTTGAAACTAGGACTGCAGCTATTGAATATGTTTAGATTTTAATATTCTACAGCTTATTCCCTCGATTAATCAAGTAATTGAGTTTAAAAAAAATGACTGCATGATTACACACAATGTGAGATGCAGGTATTATTTTTGTCAACTTGGGGTCGCCATCCTCACATTGTAAAGTAGTATCTGTGACTTTGAGAGTGTATGGTTTTAAAGGCGGGGCCAGGCCTGGTAAGTGACAAAGCCATCAGGGAATGAGAGTAGAGAGTTGGCTGGCTGTTAACTGGCCAAACTGTAAGCTAGTCTGCTTGTTGAGTGTCTCAGCGTGAGTTGTGGCCATCTGCTGTCAAGGCTCTGTTCTTCAATTGTTTTTCTTTGTGTTGCAGTGTCTGGGTGAGCGATGGTGGGCGGTGACATTGGTGACGCACCTGTCGCGAATTGTAATCAGCAGTGGTTTTAGGTGCCACCGTGACAGTGTGCGGGCGTTAGAATATTCACTTGTTTATGTCCATGTATGCCACCAATGTTTGTGCTCTGTCTGTATACTTGCCTGTAATTTTTTGTCCTGTGTTCTTACTGCTTTGCTGCCTGGCAGTAAGCTCATCAAGAGTCCCGTAGGGTGAGCGTTGTTGACTTTTTATTTCGGGAATCTCGTTCGTTTTCAGTGACACCAACCACTCAGCATCTTCGTTTACTCAACGAGCAGTTTTGTTTACCACACGGACCTTTTGTTGTGTCTCCTTGTGTTATTAATTTTTTGATACTCTCAGGTTGTGCGTGTCTATTTGGTTTTGAAGTTCATGCACTTACGTGCTCCTTTTGTTGAATTAAAATTGTTTCTTGGACATCCACCCTGAGAGAGTCTATTTTTGGGATCTGCTTTTTACGGCACAGCCGTCCATGACATCTGCAATTCATGTATACAGAAAATGTGCTTATTATGTCTTTGTTCTCATATCGCTTGTTCATTTGAAAGTGCACTGGCGGTTGTGTCTTTCCTTGGCATTAAAATCTAATTAGTAATGCTAGGCTATATTAAATTTGCTAATCATCCATATGTTACCTTGAGTTGGCAATCGCAGCCCTTTATCTTCCTCCATCCATCCATTTTCTGTACTGCTTTATCCTCCCTAGGGTCGCGGGCATGCTGGAGTCTATCCCATCTAACTTCGGGCGAGAGGCGAGGTACATCCGGAACAGGTCGCCAGCCAATCGCAGCCTTTATCTTCCTTAAGTGTGAAATGATCCCAAATGTTAGACATTCTCTGTGACTCTTTCCGCCTGGCTTATCGTCATTGCACCATGTTAGCAGAGATTTTTCTTTTACCTTTTTTTGTTATCAAATTGTTATTCAATTAATCATTGCAGCCATACTTGAAACACGCATTGTCACCATCGACTGGATTTAAGTGGAACAGCACTGACCCAATGGTACGGCGTAAGCAGTCAAATCGTGGTTCTTCTTAAAATCGTACAGCGTTTACTCAGGTTAAATGAGAGCAGGGGGTGAGAAAGAGAATGAAGGAATGGAAAGGGATGCTCATGCTTGCTAAGCTTCTTCGATGAAATGCGATTGCCGCGTTGTCACTTTGTGACCCATCCCCACCTACCTGCTGAGCTCCATTACAGAAGACATGCAGGTGAAGAAGTGCACGTGAATAACAAGTTCCTTCAGGCGCTACACAGGTAACAAACAGCTCCCCAGTCAACTCACACCCTTCTTCCTACACCCTCAAACCCACTACCAGTCTAAGATAGATGTAGATTAGAAGAGACATCAATAAATAATTTAGCACTCTTGAGACTTTTAAGTGGGAATCTGTGCAGTGCGAAATGCAGTAACTTCTGATGGCACATCAATCAAACCCGGTTAAAAGCTGTTAACATCAGCACAAAAAAAGAACCATGTTGTTTCATTCTTGCTTCTCTCTCTCTCTTAAATGCTATTTTGTCTGGTTGATGGGACATTAGATGGTATTTGGATTCATCAATTGACTCAGATCTACTGGGCCGTGAGGGATAGCGATACAATGCAAAACAGCTAATTGCCATGCAATAAAAAACATGCTGATCAAGAGACACTGTAATTGGGGGAAATTGCATTGGGAGACAAGCTTCCACTTTATTCAAGCTGCCAGAAACCTAAAAACAGACTATTTCTACATAAAGGAAGAAACCCTAATGAAATGTCAGAAGACTATTGGATTGCTAAATCTTGCACGCTCACCGATACGGTTGGTGATGATAAAATACAAGAGAGGCTTGCATGAAAAGGAGATGAATAAGACTTGGACTGGAGCTCACATAATCAAATGTTTTACAGTTTGACATCAATAACTGCCATGACACATCAAACACCCTTGGCAAAAACAATAAAAAACCAAAGCAAAACAAATGAATAGGTTGTTGTCTTTACTGTTATTTTAGCACAGCTCAACATTTTAGCTGTCAGGTTAAAATAATATAACAGAAACAAGCATTAACATACATGACAACACAGAGCTCAATTCTCCAGTGTCATCAGCAGATGTGTACATAACCTCATCTCACATACAATACAGATAAGCTAATAGCCTCTGAGGCTCTCCGTCTGCTTCTGATCTCCATAATATCCTCATTGACACACACACACACACACACACACACACACACGCACTCATACATACACGCTTGCACACACACGCAAATACACTCGCACACGCACAAAAAAAGTGTCTACCTGCCCAAATCCAATTAAATTTTTACACCTGACGCTCTGTGGGTCCTAGTGAGATGAGTCCTAGTTTACATCAAGTAGCATTCAGAGAATACCATCACCCAGAGGGTTTTTAAGGCTGTACAGATGCAGGGCGGACTGATATGATCATAGATTATGAAATCTGATCTCAGTCAACACTATGTCCAGTGTTGCCAATTTAAGTGGTGTACACGTTTTCTTTTAAATGTGAGAGACTCCACACATAGCGTGGAAGAAAATAGCCATGTCTGTGCCTACTGCTCTTATTTACACATAAGATCCCAAACAGCGGGTGGTAATTTGCGTGTTCACTCTAACAGACTGGAACATTTTGGAGAGCAGCCCTAGTGGAAAATTAAGTTTGAAGTGATGGAATTGTAAGTGTCAGTGGAAGACAAACAAACATATTACTGAGTTACAGTGGGGACAAATGTATCACGCTGATAATTTTGGGGAAGCCAGCCAGAGCTTAAAAGCAATGTTTTGTTTGCTTTAACCCGTCTCAAGTGCCCACCCTACGTTGCATTGCTTTTGAAACTTGGGACAGCATGCCTTTAAAACTCCCCTGGGAGAGGCCATTACCAGACAATTGTCACAGAGCACTGAAATGACCCAAATGCAAGGAAATGCATAGCTGAAAGGAGTTTTGTCAAAGACGTTATGGCATGACTCCTTCTTGTGACTAGCTGCAAGTCAGACCTTAGATCATAAGCTCCAAAATTACATTGCTGAACAGGTGATATGTAATATATATTTTTTTGTTTCTGGTATTTAAAAACTGTTTACATGAACAAAAGAATAAATAAATAAATCTGTTCTCCTCGTTACACACAGCGCTGTTTGACACTGCCTTTCAGACACACTATTTAAAGATCCAAAATCAGACATTGCAATTCATCTCAGGTTTGATACACTACATTGTGTGTGCTAAAATTCCTTCAGACCAATAGTGTAGGATTTTTTATTTATTTTTTTGTCAACAGACCACAGGATAATCCCTAAGGATGATCTTTTAAAGACATTGGAGAATCGGGCCATTGCCACCTTTGCTTGAAAGGGAGGGCAAATAAAAAAAATTGGCTCGATTGTTGGTATGTGACTGTGTGTCACACTTAAGTGACTTTACTAATATTACTGACTATTACTATTTATTTAAAATAAATAAATAAATAACAGCCAGCGACAGATATACCAACCTTTAGTGGTTTTATTATTGCTGTTAAAACATATGAGGCTCAAAGACTTCCTCCAGAGCAGGAGACAATGACCCCCAACTCCCTGAATGAAGCCCAAGGCTTTTAATTTGACCAACACCCTCAATTTTCCCATAATATGCACCCCTATTAAGATACAATGTTTTCATTGGACAGTGAGAATATTGTAAAATAAAAGTTCTTTAGCAAAACAATCATTCACAAAAAGATCGAGTATAGCTAGAATGAATTGGATTCCCTGGTAGGATGCAATAACACTGCGAAAGCAAATGTATATTTCCGAGCACTTAGACTCCTCATGTGTGTTTATTATGTCCCACACTATATAGTATGTCATTGGCCCTCCAAGTAAATAAAATGCACAGCAAAATCGTGTGGCTTGGAGATGATCTGAGCAGATCTGATAATCACCTGAGGGATTTGTGTGAGCATCTAAGTGTCTAAGTGCGCTGTTTGATCTCAGGCAGTGAGGGGAGGCACCGCTGGGACACTCCAGATGAACTCAATAACACCTCACTTTACACGACACACTCATATGACAAAACCGAATGAAGCCGTGTAAACATGCATGCCAAAACATTGCGTACTCACGTCACTACCCCAAAAAACAACAACAACAACAACAACAAACAGTAAATGAGCAGTGATGAATCTATAATATCCAGTACCTGGAACACATTACACGTACAGTTGGAGAACATGTGAATGAATGCCAACGAAGGTCACTCGAAAACAGTCAATACACGTTTGTTTAACGTCTCACTGTTTGATGTGGTCGAGCTTCCGAACAGTGCCTATTAACTCACTTGTTCACATTGTCACACGTTGTACACACAGAAGTGCGCTCTTTGCCAAAGGGCGATAACATTCTATGAATTGTCTTGGTTCGGAGCAGAGATATTGACAGCTATCTCATTCGAGCTATTGAAATGCATTGTTGTGGTGCGCACGCGCGCACACACACACACACTCACACACACACTCTTTGCGTGTCACTAGTGCGCTCCACCTATCAATCTAACGTTACAATTGCATTCTTTCCACCTACTTAAATCGAGCAAAAGAGGCGGGTCGGGTGTGTGACTCTTCACTGTCACCCAGCTGACACACCCCAACCTTGACCTCTAACCTTTAGTGGGCCTCGGTCCAGGGTTCACAAGAGGGGAGTGGAGAACAGAGAGGGTGAGGATGAGGGTGATGACGGGGATCAATAGATGTTCTCTCTGTCACGCCTGCTTGATGAAAATGAAAAACATTATACATCAATTAGGTGTGATGTCTGTTTCGCAGTTTGCTTCAGAATATTGTCCCCTTTTACCCTAATTACACTCTACAGGTTAACCAACTAACTACTAAAACTCATTTGATGAATCAGTGCAGCACGTTTAAGCCTTTGCGGCATATTCTTACTATTAAAATTGGTTACAAAAGGTGGCGCATAAAGGAGAATTCTGAGGGATAAATGAGCAAAAATAGCCAATATGTTAAATGGTTTTCATTCATTCGAGTTGTTAGTGACACTTAAACTGTCATCTTTATAAAAAAGAAAAGAAAAATACTATCTTTTTTTAAATGGTTTCCATTCATTCACGAAGTTATTTACACTAAAAACTATCATCTTTGAAAAAAATAAGCATTTTAGGGATCATGTATGATTTTTCATTGTGTGTACTAGAAATAGTGGGTACTATTAATACAAGCACAATCAAAAATAATGTAACTAAAATATACATATGTACACAATAATTTTTTTTTTCTGACTGTAGCTTTTTTTTAATTTTTGTGATACCACTATAGAAGGGCACCAGTGATGGCAATGAAGAAAAGAGAAATCATAATCATAAAATATAAATGGAATGAACTGTGACATTAGGAAGGGTCTAACTGTTCAATACAATGACAGCATTACAATTAATTACATATTAATTCAAGGATAAATTTGACCTGAGTCTGAAATAACACTTTCCTTTTTTCTTTTTTTCCCAGTGACTACAACTTGGAAGTGTCATGGGGCGGTTTGTGTTTGATTCTGGAGCTTCCTCTGGTCTATAATTGTTCCTTTATGAATGGTGCTTATTAGTGTTACAGCCCAAATAAAATAGTGAACAACACTTAAAAGCAACATGAGTGTTAAACATCCAAAGACAGGATAGGGCACAATCCATGACATCCTCAACTGAACGCAAAAATGAGTAAAACAAACAAAAACCATTTAAAATATTTCAGATTGACAAAAACACATACTATATATAATACAATCCTCAATGGAATGTGAAACATAATAATAAAAATTTTTTTTTTTTCATTCAATAGAATTATCTTTTTATCCAGACAATACATTTTTATGATGAAGTGGCTGGGGAGAGGGAAGTCTGGGCGTCCCTGCTAAAGCTGCTGCCCCCGCGACCCGACCTCGGATAAGCGGTACAAAATGGATGGATAGATGGATGGGTTTGATTGTCAAATATGGTATCTTATCTTCGACTGGTTTTACTTAGAGTAAGAAATCAGCCCAGAATGTCTTACACCACCATAAAAGCATCTCTCCTTCTCTACTTCAGCCTTTTGTCTTTTATTGCATTGTCCAATTCTCTAGAGACTGTGGGGCAGCATCCCCCGTGTTAGTGTGTGTGCATATGAGTGTGTGTGTCATTGTGTTATCTGAGGGGTAAATGCGGAGTTAAACAGATATATCCAAGCGTAAAATCTGAAAAGGCTCCCCAGCGGGTGCCAGAGGGGGTTGTGGGAATCAAGCACATTTCAATTGAGAGGGCCGGTACTGCTGAGAGAAAGATGGTGACGGAAAAAAGATGCAGGATTGTGTTTCTATAAAAACTATACATTACAAACCCATTTTGTCACTTGTTAAAATTGTGTCCTCCTTTTATTCCACCTTCCCCTCAAATTTTTTTCATAAACAGAAAACAGTGCGCACACTCTCTGTCTCTTAGCCCCGCGCTGTGCAGTGTAATGCTCTACTTGATTATCTCATTGTTTTCTGTAAGTACAAGCCCAGATTGAATCAGCCTGCCCTCCATTGTCTCTCTTCAGCTGGTGTGTGTGTGTATGGCACTGGTAATGAATGGCCAATCTAGTCTATCTAGAGAAAACCGTCTCATCACAGCGCTCCCGTAATTACTAGCTCGGTGTGAAAACGACGCACTTCTTTATTACTTTGCAATGCAGTGCAAGCAAAGCTCACAAAATGAGATAAACACACAACTAGTCTTTGTGCGTACACAATCACTTTCGAGGAGTCGTTTACTGCAAGTGATGCTCGCTGAGCTTAAGTGAGAAGAACAGCAGCATTAGTTTGAAGCAAATTTTATACATACAGCTGCATAAATTCATGCAAAGGTGTGACTACAAATACTGTAGAGTGTACTTATGCTGTGTTGGCTTTGCTGTTGTTAGTAAGGAAAAAGTATTAAGACCTTTTCTTGGAAATTTAGTACAATATCCAAACTAATTAATGATGATGATGGTAAGATATATGTAATGATATTCACCTCAGTACAGACTACTACTACTACATTTTGTTTATTATTGACCTCAGGGGAAAATGAAGAATTGCTGGATTAATTTTTTTTTTTAATATTAATTTTAGGTGGTGTTAAATACCAATCAGTGTCCATCCATACAGTAGATGATAATATTATTTTATGAGAATCACCTTTTTGTACAACAATTATTTTTATAGCATGATCGATATGGGATTTTTGGGGCTGATGCCGATACCGATATCCGATATATAGGTCGATAACCAATATAGAGGCAGGTATATGAAATAAGAACATTGATATATACTATAAATAAACACAAAATTCTTATAATACCCAAATAAATGACAAGACAAAGAAGCTGAACACTACTAAATTAAAATAAGGAGCTTTAATTATTAACAATGTCAACATAAACTTTAAGCTGTGTAATCGTCATATATTAGATAATGGTGGACATGGTAATTAACAGTTCCATATATCTTTGTTTATGTCAGAAAGATGCAACTCACACAACGTTAAAACACTGTAATACACGCTCTAAAACGTGCATACAAAACAGAATGCTCTACTTGACGTGCCCTAAATGGTGTTTTCTTTTGGACGTTATTGTCATTGAGTACTAAAGTTAAGTGTTATTGTTTTAAAAAATCATAGGTTACCAAGGAGTAAAAAAAAACATTTAAAAAAAATGCAGTTTCTCTTGCTGTTTTTCTCAGCCGAGTGAGTGTGAGTGGGGAAAAGTGTGCTGCACTTTCCTGGTCTGTGTGTTTCTGTGTGGAGGGGAGGGGAGGGGCAAGGCACTGGCGCAGAGTGCTGCACAGACACACATGAGCAGCGGAACAGAATCCCAACACAGCATCAGTTACATACTGACCAATGTGGATTTATCGGTGAGAAGCGATAATCGGCTGATTAATAGATCGTGCTCTAATTATTTTAACAACTAAACATGAAGTGCTTTGTAACAAACGAAGATAAGAAAAAATCTTCTCCAGTCCGCAAACTAGTTGCGAGTGAATCAACAGTGCCTCTGCTGTTTGCAGCCAAATATTGCACTTCCATGCTGCCTCAGCTACGTCAAGACACAATGAATCAACATCTCACAATTGAGAGACAAAGTAAAACAAAATAGAAGTTTCACAGTATGGATTGTGATCTGACCTTGAGGTACCATTATGTTTTTATTCGACTGCTGCTCCCGGAAGAACTTGTAGGCCTGCCGATATTGATTGAGCGGTAGCTGTTGACACAAGGGGAATGCAAACCTATAGAAGACGCTTATCTCTACAAATCTTAGCTTCCACGAAATAAACTTTGCCTTCCATATACTGTAGCAGCAACATGAAGAGGATTGTTTTTAACAACACTGCTAACACACTAATACAGTATATTATTTAGCATTATGAGTGTGCCCGGTATCCATGCACCCTAAGTGCTGCCTCCCGCTGGGAGCCATCAGACCGACGGACGAGCCTGAGGCACCTGGGAACAATGAAATGAATAAAAAAGGATGGCTGGAAGGAGAAGAGAGAGTTGGCAACAGAATAAGGGATTTTTTAAAAAAAAAGGGTGAGTACTTTGCAAAACATCCCCTCCCTTCCTTGTTTTAAATTGTGTTACGATAAAACAGATGATATATTTCTTCTAGGAGTTGGAACAAATGTCACAAAAAAATTATAGATGCTGAATGTTTCGCAGAGAGTATAAGAACAGTTGGGAATGAAAAGGTGAAGAGTCCTCATAAAAACACAAAATATAGCTTTTATGTTTACATTGTTTTAATTGCACTGGGAAAAAAGTAAGTAAGTAACATGAGTCCTGATAATAAACTCTCCAGGATGAGTCCATTAGTCGCTGCTTAGCGGCTGTAGCAAGAGTGATTAGTACAGAGGCAGCCACCCATAGAGGATGACAAATAGCACTGGAGACAGAGCATGATTACAAGCGTGTATGAGGCCAGAGACAATATCAACCCAGAGCATGATGGATGGCGCCCGGACCGCAGTCAGTGCTGGCTGTATAGGGCTGCAACTAACGATTATTTTAATACTCGATTAATATGCCGATTATTTTTTTTCGATTATTCGATGAATCGGTTTAAAACAAACTTTACATTTCCATCCCTTCATTCAAAATCAGTATATTATTTCAAATTGACAGTGCAGAAAATGCACAAACATCCATCCATCCATCCATTTTTTGTACCGCTTATCTTCACTAGGGTCAGGGGCGTGCTGGAGCCTATCCCAGCTATCTTCGGGCGTGAGGCAGGGTACACCCTGGACTGGTCGCCAGCCAATCACAGGACAAACATACAGTACATGGATTATGATTCAGTTACTGGTTCGGTCCGTAACATGTCAGAAGGAAATACTGGCAAGTCAAAGCAAAAACATAGGCCTAATCATAGCTCGGAAAACTCGAAAATCGACTCATTCGTATCTCAAGGCACCACTGTACCACAATATGGTTTAATTAGTAAACACTATATGCAGCAAATGATAGCAAAAAGCATAAACTATAAATCCAGTACGAGTTAGAGTGTCTGAACTGCTGTGTTGTCCATGTGAATGTGCAGTAAAACTCAGTGATATTTTTTTTTTCTCTAACTGGAGCACAGCTTCATAGAAACACAAATCCAGACAGCAAGGATGAAAGATGATGGAGTGAAATGTTCTGCTCACAATTTGGTTCTCTGACATAGGTCTAACCAGAAAATGATACATCTCACTTACTTACTTTGCTTATTTTAGTTACTTACATGCTTTTCATGGTCATTTTAACACTAGTCTGTCATTAATACATAAAGTATTTGCATTTCAGTTGAACTGACCCAAACATTCACACTTGATCGAACATCAACCACCCAATGTGAAAAATTTCGCAAGAGTTCGGATAACATGACTTAAGCTTTGAAGCTCCTTTTCTTTGTCGAATCCATTCGTGGCTTACACTATGATTTTACAATATTGATGTAGCAAGTCTACACAACCCTGTTCAAAAGCCAGATAAACAAAATGAGACCAAGATAAATTATTTCTAAAACAATTTCCACTGTTGATGTAATCCATAACCTGTACAGCACAATTGTAAAATGCGTTAAATCTTTTTGAGAGAGGAAGAAAAAACAAAAACAAAACAAAAAAACAACTGAGACACATGTGCACACCCGCTTATAACTGGGATGTGGCTGTGTTCAGTTTTAACTAATCACATTCAAACTCATGTTAAATGGGAGTCAGCACACACCTCTTACAATTAACTGCCAAATAATTAGTTTGTTGTTCTAGTCGACTTTTACTGATATTTTATTTTGCTTTTTATCTGACGCCTGAAGGTTTTGTGTTAAGACTGACCGCTCTTTTGAACAGCTGATAATTCCCTCCACCTTGTCTAAGGCCCCGGTTTCAGCTGAGACAAAAGACACACACAAAAAAAAACAGCACCATGTTTCACTGTATGGTGGTGTTCTTTTGGTGATGAGCAGTGTTGTGTTTGCACCTAACCAAACACCTATTCCCAAATGAGTTAAAGAGATTTTGTAGGATGAACAGAAGTGGGATATATAAAAAAGGTATAAGAAAGAAAATGATGAAACCCGATGCACGCACGCACCCACACACGCACGCACACACACACACGCGCACACACACACGCGCACACACACACGCGCACACACACACACACACACTCACACGGGAGTGACAGGGCCTCATTGCAGGTGTAAATTGAGGCTGTGAGGTGCGTGTGTTGTTCATTAAAGCCGAGTGAATCTCTATTGGTTTTCATTAAGGGGCCTGACCACACCGACTAGATGGTTAATCTAGATAGCGATGCTTGTCCGCTCAACCCCTCCCTCCCCTCATCTCTTTTTCTCCCCAATCTCACCCACACATACACACAAATCAACAAATGTATACACACACTTGAAAGTTATTTTCCAACACACACAAAACTAGATTCTTATTTATTAAGTGGAGGTGACAGGTACTGAATAAGTTGTTTTCTAGCACAGTGTGAGTGTCCATGTGTGTTTGTCTTAAAGTCTAGAATTGTTGGAGTGTGTGCGTTTGTAATGTATTTCTACATAACATCTGCAGTGTGACACTTATTTTCTGTACATCCGTGCACACCATCAGATTTTTCTGCATGCATGTTCACACATTTTTGTTCTTTTGGATAGTGTATGTAGGGAGTGTAGTGGAGGACAATTGGTGTCTGTGGTTATGACTTAAGTCTTATTTCCAGGGGCCGTGTCCTGGCTAAACAGAGCTGACACAGTTCTGCTCAGACCACTTATCTGTCATGAGGAATTAGACGCTAACACATACCATGAGAAATGAGCTGGAACACACACTCATACGCACACATATACACACACCTTTTCCCACTAGCTCCCTAACCTATGAGCACACAATATATGGACATGTACAGACACCTGGACCTTACATTACTTTGTGAGAACATCTTGTCAGAAGCTATGTGCATTAGTTCAAGAGTAAGACAGCGTCCAACTCTGTTCCTGTTTAGCCACAAGGGCATTTGTCAAGTTGGGCATCAGCAATTACATTGCGGGAGAAATTTAAGTCACACATTTGGCAAGAGGATTGGTTCAAGGGCCCTACAGTATGCCTAAACCAGTAGCAACAGCATTTACACGTAATGTAGTAAACTGTAGAGCAGGGCCATATGTGCAAAGTGCATTCCAGAGCATACTATTAAAGATCCTGTAAAGTGAATTCAGAGATTTGTTTCTAAATATATTATACATGCTTGAAGATAAATGCTGAAAACTGTAAGACTGAGATCTATGTGATAATTGTGGCTATATAGCGTTAAACTGTTCTTCACCTTTCAGTTTTCCTGATTTTTTTAGGTGCAGCTGAAACACAGCATGAGTCAGCCCTCTTCCTCAATAGAGAAGAACCTGAGCGCCTTTGTTCGCATTTGTGATTATCCAGCGCAATTGTGACGTGCAGTTAGCTAACTAGCTATACCTACACCCCGAAAATCCATATTCACTTCCCTGTAGTCCACTGGTGTGGCGGCTTTAGAGCTCGTCGTTGTCAGCTTTTTGAGTGCGCGCAGGTAACGGAGCGAAAGACAGAATAGTGAGGAAAGGGAGACGGGGAAAAGTCCCACTTGCGAGCCAGCATTGTGCTGCTGTGACCGTTTTAGAGCGCCTCGTTGTCGTGGTGTGGAAAATCCTGCGACGACCTGGTGGGATATATTTAAGTGTATATATTTTCACAGCTCAAACATGTAGTTATAGACATAAGAATGATGGTAGACGAAGTAGCATCCATTTTACCAAGTCCTAGTAGAGGGTTGACAATTGAGAGTTGGGCAAGGCGTGGTCAGCACATTCAGCAGACACGGCCACAGCTTTTGAGAGCAGATACAACGGATTGATTTGTCATGATTTTGAAGCCTCATTTGATAACCTTAGTCATTTTCTTAATCATTCAAATTTGGAAGGGTTGTTAATAACACTTCTCTGTGGTGTGTCAAATTTAGAAGTCTAATTTTCAATTTGGCGGCACGGTGGCCGACTGGTTAGAGCGTCAGCCTCACAGTTCTGAGGACCCGGGTACAATCCCCGGCCCCGCCTGTGTGGAGTTTGCATGTTCTCTCCGTGCCTGCGTGAGTTTTCTCCGGGCACTCCGGTTTCCTCCCATATCCCAAAAACATGCATTAATTGGAGACTCTAAATTGCCCGTAGGTGTGAATGTGAGTGCGCATGGTTGTTTGTTTGTATGTGCCCTGCGATTGGCTGGCAACCAGTTCAGGGTGTACCCCGCCTCCTGCCTGATGACAGCTGGGATAGGCTCCAGCACGCCCGCGACCCTAGTGGGAAGAAGCGGCTCAGAAAATGGATGGATTGATAATTTTCAATTTACAGGGACTTTAAGGAACAGGGAAGTAAAACAAATATCTAAATGTTGAGACTGCAAAAAAATGAATAATGCATCACACACTAGTTTACTCTGCTTTACGATTTATACAGTTTTTACTATTTTCCCTTTAACATCCCAGCCCCTCCTGTGTGGCGTTTGCATGTTCTCCCTGTGCCTGCGTGGATTTTCTCCGGGTACTCTGGTTTCTTCCCATTTCCCAAAAACATGCGTGGGTGGCCCGTAGGTATGAATATGAGTGCGAGTGAATATGAGTGCGAATGGTTGTTTGTTTATATGTGCACTGCGATTGGCTGGCGACCAGTTCAGGGTGTACCCCGCCTCTCGCCTGAAGACAGCTGGGATAGGCTCCAGCATGCTCACGACCCGAGTGAGGATAAAGCCGTACAGAAAATGGATGGATTTCCCTTTAACATCATGCCTCCTAATATTGACCACAAACTGGGTGTAACATCTACAGCAAAGTATGTCCCCATTTAAGACCTGGCTGCACGATTGTGCTTTTCCAAATTAAAGAAATTGGAGAATTTCAAAAAGTGCAACATCGGAAGTTTATTAATAATTTTTTTACTTGCTCTCCCTGAACCCACCAGTTGAAACTCAATGTCACACAAACTGAACCCAATACCATTCAAATTGTAAAGTACTTACAAGAGCTTCTCATGTCACATAAACATGACATCTGACAGTAACAGGGTACCGCATTGATAGTTATACTATGACTGCACTTCTGAATTGTGCCCGTCGAGCACATGCAGCCTGAACTGCAAGGCAAATCAAAACAACAGCCAGGTTTAACCAAGAAACACAACTTGTCCTCTCATTTTTTTCATGTCATTATTCCCGCAACCATATACACAGAGGACCTTTTAGAAAGTGCCTAAGAAATATGTCTAATGAAGTCTCCACAAGTGTGCAACAGCACAGATGGGATCGCGTCTGATCTTGCTGTCTCATTATTCAGGTTCAGCCACTCGCCATTCTCAAGTGGTCTCGCTGCACCTTTAGCCATGCTTCAATTCAATCATAGCACTCTATTGTGTGTTCTGAGAGGCCATCCCAAGGCTTTGAACTTGTCCAGCACCATCTACGTACACACCGACATGTACAAAAATTACATCTAGGAAAGTCTTTTCTCTGTTGTGTTTGAGTGGGAAAGAAGATTTCTCAAAACTATATAAAATACGCTATAGGCTCTATACTCTATATACTGACTGGCGTAAATCTGGCGCGACGCATGGCGTACCTCTGCGCAGAGGCGAGTTAGACCAGGTGTTGGTAATTTCATGGACCAGCTCACCCCAGCGCATCTAAAAGAGGGACGTCTGTGCTGCTGTGGATGTGATCACAGTCGACTTCAATCCTGTCCAATCAAAGCGGTTCCTCTCATTCCCTTAAAATGTGGCGCACTGGAAGTGCACTGAAAGTCTTCGATATGACGGAAGAAGAAACTGATTCGCTCAAGTTCGGGAGGTCAAAGCATGCAAAGTACGTTTATGCCAAACTGCAAGGAGACCTACACAGGTGGATGATGTAAAGGAGATCACAAATATTTGCAATGTGAATCGGGCATGATGAAGATAATAATAATAACAACAATAATAATCATCATCATCATCATCATCCTGTGTTCTATTAATTGATTTCTACAATGATTGAGAGGGTTTGATGTCTATTGTTCACATATTTATGAATGGATTATGTTTCACATCCACCCGATATCTGCAGAGCTCGCGTATCTTTCTGCCTGCAAATTCACCAAAATCCCATTAGACCACTATGTCTACCTTGTGTCAAAAGCGAGATGCAGTCTCAGCAGGCTTAAGTCGAGACTGACTTTCTGACAACAAATTATCATGCCACCAAATCGGCAAATATGCGCAGCGAGCCTTGCACTTCAAAATCAAGACACGCCTGTTTTTGTGCTCCGCCACAGTTGCGTCGACCACAAAAAATAGAGCCATATGTGTCCACCTAATTAACACCCCAAACACAATAAAAAAAAAAATAATAATAGTGATAAAAATCCAAAAGACCTCCAAAGTTACCGTAAAAACTTTATGTACTATAACTAACTATAAAATCCGTAATTTTTCAATGAATTAATTTGTATGCTTTCCTAATCAACTTTTAGATGCAAATGAGGATTTTGTAAATATAGTTCTGACCATCCTTTCGTCCTGTCAATAAGCATTTGGAACTTAATTGGTTCACATGGCACAATGTTAACAATGATGGAAGAGCCTCATATAGTATGCATCCTTGTCAGCCATCACTGCATTGCCAATAGATTTGATTGGTTCTGTCATTCGTGAATTAATCTTTAAATCAATGATTTAGAGCCCCCATATGGATCAACATCAACATATTTTGAGCCATGATTTATGTCACGAGAACGCAAGCATTTCTAATCACAAAAGCAAAATGTTTCTTCTTTTTAGGAACAAGCCCGACTTTTATTGGCTTCAGCTTAAAGATAACCACGTCAACACAACGTGTGCGTGTGTGTGTGTGCGTGTTTGTGTCTGTATTCCCAGGACACAGACAGACTATAAAGCATCTATCTATCCTTTGTAACAATCAATATTTATAAATCCCAAAGGACCTGTGGTATGAAGCTATAAACAAGCAATGGAGTACAGTGCGGATAGACCACCAAGCACACTTGCACACACACACACAGACACACACACACACACACGAAAGTACCAACACGTTAAAGTGTGCATGCAATCAAGCTCACTTCAGCAAATAAATGGAAAAGACTGAAGACAGGCAGTGAGACAGAATTAGTTAAAAATAGAATCATCACGTGAATATTGTAATCAGTTTATGACTCGGCCCCAAGTGATTTGCTACAAAGGCTATTTAGTGTATGTGAAATCAGATGAAACCATAACTATTGATTATAATCACAACTCTGCATTTGATTACCAACTCAAACATGAAATAAACATTTTCAAAAGCTGTTCGTGCACGATTACTGGATTTTTATTACTGTTGTTATTTATCGTAATAAAAATAGTTTGGCTGGATCGAAAGAATCTCTCATGTGACATGGAATGGCACATACAGGGGGTTGTTTCATAATCGCATGCCATTATGAATGGCAATGTTTGCTCGTGAACATTAGTGAGGGGCATGGCTTTGATCAGAGACTAGATGAGGGAGGGTTTAGTGAAGTGAAGCTACATTCAAATCTTGCGAGCAGTTTTAACAGTGCAAGGAGGAAAGAAGCATGAAATACCAGTGACTGTAAAAATGATAAACTTTTCAAACCTTTCAAACACATTAAGACGCACAGTCTCATCTCCGCTGGTTTCCTTGACAATCCTGTGCAAAGAGCACCTCTTATGTGTTTTGTGTCATCAGAGCAGGTGGAAACATGGCGTGTAATTAACATGTCATAATCAATGTGGGGGAGTTTGACACCTTGTAATCACAATGGGGATATTAGCACTCATAGCCCCTGGACACATTTAACAGAGACACACAAACGCACACACACACACACACACACACACACACACACGCATACACACGCACTGATAGTCCAACATGTCCACACTACAACAAATGGTCAAACGCATGCACACAGATTGAAAAACTATGCTCGTGGCTGTTGAGCGGCTCAAGCTCACATATGCAACAGTGGAAAACGCACACACGTGCACGCAAAGACCGCCTGTTTAATATCATTTACATAATGAGAGAGCAGCCACAGTAATAGCTTTTCCTTTCTCTTATTATCATAATTTCACCCTGGGCGTCAAATGACAGAAAAAGGGACAGCAAACGAGAGCGAGAGAGCAACACAGCAGCCGTGTCTCGTCCTTGCTGCTTTCAAACAACTCCTCTTCAATGTCAAGGCCCACTAGCCTTCCGCCTCCTCCTGCTTCTGGACAGTTTTTACTGAGATAGACAAGCATTTGACCATGATCAAATGTACTGACATCAATCGGCACTCATTGGAAACAGCCTATTCAACAGTTTGAACAAGGACAATTTGTTGTTATTATGTCATATAACTCCAATCTAGTCATCTAAAATCACAAATCCACTGACTTGTGGTGTAAAGCATGAAATAGAGTTCATGTTACTCACATATACTTTATATTAAAAACATTTTCAACTTTTTTTTTCTTCTCAGTTGTCCCAAATTGAAAGAGACAAATACATCTCACAGTACTGCAGCTAAGTAGTACTATTGCTTTAGTTTAAAAAAATAAATAAATGAAGTCAAAGGCAAATGTGACATCAAGCTCATGTCTTATATTTATATCTGCTGTAATTGTAGACCACAAAACCACATACACAGCATAAAATGCACAACTTTGAAAGGCAGTGCATGTTTAAAATCAATATTTAAATGTCTGAACTGAACTAGAAGCCCATGGGGAGGGTTGGGTCATGTTCTACTGAAATCTAAAGAGTAAGAGATATAACGGACTCTTGTGCCTCTATCGTTCTGTAAGATCATCGATTTCTCAAAAATATATAAAAAGAGACAACGCTTCATCCTTAAAAGAAGTATCAAGTGTTGAAGTGTTGTCACCACTGAAATAAAAGAAGAAGCAGAAGGGTTTTTCAATCCCTTGATTCTTTCATTGTCTCCAGTTTTGCTACACAGAATCCCCAAAGTCTAAAACAATCTTTTGCGGGATGCTGGTCAACCTCCGATTTGATGGACACTCGAAACTCACATTTTTCACAGACATCAATTACGTTTGGAATACTGTGGTACATTGAAGTATGACCGCAATCGGTTCCGTGAGCCAGTCAAACTTTCATTTTGTCATCTTTAAAATCAAAATTTCCCATTGAGATCACTTATAATTCAAATAATTTGTTCCAGAATCTAAACTGTTCCCATCATAAATTCCCTCTTAACTTTTCACGCATGTTTGAAGTAGCATTTTATTCAAGTAAAAAGTAAGTAAACTTCTCAACAGTCATACAACTGTAAACTCCTAACTTTAATGACAAATGACGAGCCAACCCAATTGGGGCATTTAGTTCAGGGGATGTCATCAGTCCTTGTCAGCTCAAGCCCTTTGAGACTGTGATTAAGGTCTATACAAATAAACTAAACTTAACTAATAAAAATCGTTTGTAACATTAATTGTCAAACAAGTATGACATGACATGAACCACTGACAAAACACAAACAGAAAATAATCTACCTCTTGATCATAAGTGACAAGGACCTAACCAGTTGGCAGCTAGTACAAGAAGCTAATATATCAGTGCACCTACAGTATCTTCACTCAGTGTTCCTTCGTTCAAACACAACAAACAGATGGCTTAAATACAATAGGTATAGGAGATCCGCATAAGAGCTCTCTGTTAACAAAAATCTGGTCAAGACTCAGTCTGGCTGAGAGTCCTATCATACCAACAGGAATGGGAACAAAAAGTATAAGTTGAAACAAAGGGAAATAAAAGCGGTAACGTCACTAAACATCGGCTAAGAGAAACACCAGTTTTAATCAATTAAGCATGACTACTGGCAATCACTTATCACCCTGAAACATGTTTTCTGAGAGCCACAGGAGTCTTTCTGCTTTCAGTGAGTCTGCTTACCTCATGGTAACTTCGTAAATTGAGATTAGGTCCAATGTGTGGTGTGCCTAATATGCACATTACGGCAGTTCAATGTCAAACTATTTGAAGGAATATTTCTCCTAATGTCACAATGTTGAAGGTGTTCCAGAGTCAAGGCTCCACTGTACTCTTTTTCTACACTCCTACATGTCTAGTTATCTTTTTTTACATATCTCGACATAAATATATATTGTACATCATTCATTCCCCCCCCCCCCACACACACACACTTATTTAATTTATCCTCTCTTTCTTTCTCTCCTTCTTGCCTTTTGTCAAGTCTCTCCATGCTCCATCCCTCCTATTCACTCCTGTATTGACAGAGCAAGAATGCATTTTGCTAAAACATTGACTTATGAATCATTGATGTTGGTGTTGAGGTTTCAGTGGCGCGGGGGCAGCCGGATGTAAATAAGTGAGGACGAGGTATGGTGCACGGCTAGATGATACTTAGCCCGGCCTCTGAAACATTGATGAGATATTTTTGTGCGTGTGTGTGCGTCCATGTGTGTGTGAGTGTAAGGCAATGGCTATTGAAGAAGGTTAGATATGATAGTCGTTTACAACTCCAGACTTGACATTGAAGAACTACGGCGGTGGATGAACAAAGAACCATGAGGGTTCCCTGAATGATAGAAAGTATCGGCTAAGTACGAGTGAGTAACAGTAATGGAATGGGGTGGCAGGTGAAATTTGACAGTTGGGGATTATATTACTTGTCTAAAGGGACAAATGTGAAATGACGAAGTCATGAGGCATACGGACATTTAGTACACCACACAAACACACGCACATTTATGTCTTCAATGTTCTCGACATGCGTCAAACTGCCAAAAAGAAGTTGAGGAAATATACTTCAAAACATACTGAAATAAATGAGAAAAAAATAACATGGACCCAGAAACCAATAATTGGTCTTATGGGGGCTTACACATGTTCAAATATATTAATGTCAAATAACGAATTTGTATAAAATACCTGCCATGTATATTTACCATTTTATTTTTCACAAGGGTTTGACTTCACAAGGTTTTTTCCCTTGCACCGCACAAAATCCTTGCAAAGTGCAGACACACTTACACCATCATAACCAATCACAGTTCTATGCCTTCATTAAACCATCATTCAGACCTCTTAGTGCTTGGATCCCTCCCTCCAAGCGCCAACCATTTAAGTCCACTAATACATAAGTGTGGTCAGAACAGCTGCATTATGCATCGACTGGGGTCAGGGCGCACTGAACTGTGTTCCTCTTGACTCTAACCACACATTGTAGAGATGATGTCTGTTTCCCGCTGAAAACAAAGCCTGTGTAATGATTACATGCTCTCTGTATGCACAGAAACACAAACAACAAATGTAAATATGGCACAAGCATTCTCACTGACGGACAAGAATGCAAACACAACTTATTCATATCTGTAAGTGCACAAAAAGTGGAACCAATCGTGTCGTAATACAGTCATGGTTCACGGTCCAGTATTTGACGAGGTACATATTATATATATTTTTTTTTCCTTTGGCTTTTTTTTTTTTTTTTCTCTCTCTCTGCTAGAATTGTCCCAAAAGAAATGTGTTAAGGGGAAAAAGAAAACAATATTCACCTTCAATTGCTGTGGGAGACATTTTGACCCTGAAGGTCATTCGAAAATTGTGTGTGAACTTTCTACTCTACAATAAAGAACTATTTTCGAATTCAGGCAGCTGCATGTGGTTATTCCGTTTGCTAATTCAATTCAGATTGCTGCTTTCACCTCCCTATCTTTATTTATGCCAACAGGTGGTTTGAGAAATTGATTGGCTTTTTAGTCGCAATGCTTTTATTTCACTCTCAGTAATAAGCCAAAGTTTTACTTACCCTTGTACAATGGATCCAGCACCACTTATTTGCTCTATGCAGAATGTTAGTAGCTGTAAATAACAACAAAATCCAGAAATGGGTTTTGACTATATTTTTGTTATATGGAAAATTAACCACCAATTAATTATTTCTTTAATGGAACAATCTATTTCTGAATGTTCTGAACTCCTTTTTTTTTGACAGTAGAAACAGCAGGAGTTGCCATAGCGGAAGTCTGCGTGGTTATAACAACCTCCCATAGCAGATGATCACCAGCTAGTTGACACTGACTCAGCAGCGCACCTGCTGATTTCTGCAATGTAGTATGATCAGTTTTGCCTCAAACACTTCAATATGCCATTAATCAACTTAATCAATGATTCCTGAATCATCAATCAACAAAGAATTATTGGATATAAATGAATCTATTATGCCTATCCCTACAGTCAACATTAATTTTTAATGTATTAAACTCATAAGGTATGCTAAAAGATTTTCAAAAACGCTGCCCTTCGAATGATGGGCAGTGATGATGATGACTATTTGTTTGTGTGCTGATATGAATGCAGATATTAAAAACGTTGAAACCTGCTGTGGCTTCTTTTTTAGAGCTGCTTGGGTCAAATATACACACAATGACAACACGCTAACCCTGTATAGAAAGTGAAGTCAGTTGGTAATAATGAATTAAATAATTAATAAAAACACACACATACATACACACAGACAAACACACAGCACTTAACCACACAGTGAACCCCCATTATCTTTTAACCACAGAAAACAACAGCTCCTTAAGTTTAAAGAAACAAACTCTCTGTAGACCATTAGCTATTCACCACAGAGCAGAGCACTTTGGGCTGGTGTTTTACTGTTAACCACTGTTTCTAAAATGCATTACCTACTTACCGCAGGGTGTGTGTTTGTATGTGTGTGTGTGTGTTAGTGCTGGCATGTTGTGGGTCGCCATACACAAACATGTAATGGGACACTTTAATGAAAGGAGGAGGAAGACCAGGATGGGAGAGCCAGAGATGATAGCACAAGAGAGATGACACAAGAGAACAATATTGAGCTACATAAAAGAATGAATTTGAAGAATATGAAGACACCCAACACACTAGGACATCAATACCAGCAAACCACTAAAGTCACATCAGAGGCTCGAGGAAACAATACCTCAACTGATGTTACATCAGGTAACCGAAAGGGTAAAAGGGTGGTGAGGGGATCGGTGGGGGACATGAAGGAAATGGATAGTAAAATAATTACAGTGGAACCTCTAATGTCGATCGGAATTTTTTTCAGGAAAACCATATGTCTCAAAAGTCTCACAAAAGTGTCTTTCATGACAGCACACGAAACAGAAAAGTACACGAAACAGAAAAGTTTGGACTTAATACCCCTGACCTTAACTCCATTAAAACACTTTATACAAAGATTTTGAGCTTTGTGTTTGTGCATCCATGCACCACATACAGATGTGAACACCAAAATGGCAAGTGTGGCGTGGTGAGGAGCGGAGAATCTGACAGCAGTGGATTCCAGAAACCTCTTAAAAGTCTCCAATAATTAAAAAACTAAAACATTTGTTGCTAAGGGAGTCACAATTCTACAAAAAAAAAGTCACCAAGTTGGCAATATTGGACTCGGTCTACACAACACAGTTGTGGTGGGATGGGGTGACCAGTGGCTAATTTGCATTTGACAGGACCGCCCCTTCAAGACAGGCTAATTTCATTGATTTCATACTGATTATATTCCCTTAAGGGGAAATATATTTTACATTCTGCTCCTGTATATTTTATGTTGCACATCATACAGAGAACCTGATCACACACACGCAGGCACGCTATGACAGATATCAGACTGAAGGCGCGTGCGATAAGTGCTGTACCTCGTGAGCTTGGGTTGGAGCCTCAGTGCCTTGCTCAAGGGCACCTCGACAGTTGTCAGGGAAAAAAAACGAGCCACCCTTCCACCAACATCGAGTTGCCATTTCTTTTCACCACAGCAGGCGCGAACCGTTCCAAAGCTCAAGTCCTGACAGATGAGTTACTGCCGCTTCTGTATAGTATTGGGTGCAATAGGGTGAACAGTGTGCTGTTATTCTTGATCATGCTTTGACAAAGACACCTGGGAATTGTTTTAAATTGTGGGATAATGTTGGATTTATCTCACCAAACATTATAATGAATAAACACAAAAGGAATGAAGACGTTGGTCATTTTACTCATGAGGAGGGCGCATGGGAGATTGTTCAGATTACAGCCTCTCAACACGCTCTAAACAATCTCTCCCGTCGCTCCTGCATTTATTTGAAAATAGGGAGGTTTCTAAGTTTACAAGACATAACGTACTAAGCTACAAGACACAACACACTAAGGGTAGGGTTTCAAGGTGAAAACATGGCACCTGCCACGTCCCGGCCACGTCCTTCTCTCAGATGATTCCTGCTGAGTCATCTTCTTGAAGGCGAGACATCTTTCTTTCTAAACATTGTCCATAATACCAATGCAAGCTAAGCAAATAAATGATAACTTCTACAATATATCTAACATTTCCCTCCTGTTTATCATGTATTTGCACAAATTCTCATATCATCTTACAGTCACTTCATTTCGATTTTTTAACTGTAGAATCATTTTTATGAAACAAATACATTTATACTCAGAGTAAATTTGTCATACATGAATTTTGTAGTCTAAACATCGTAATCATCTGAATCAGGAAACAAATCAGTTAAAGCAAAATCATCATCATCATCATCATTATCTTTATCATCAAACAGTAATGGATACATCATCTCCATACGGTTCTCCATGGGGTTATGGCTGTGGTGATTAATTTACTGATTAAAGCCCGAATGCATGGGATACAACAACATCCACAAAATGTCAGAATGGCTGCAAAAACAGCAATTGATATCAATATTGGTGAAATTAGGGTTTTATATTTACCAAAAACGTCCATCCAGCTGTCCCACAAGGAGTGTTGATTGAGGGTCCGTAGACCATCGATGGCTCTGGTCAAGCTGCCATCTGAAGCAGTATTGTTTGTTCTCCAAACATACCGCAAACACCTCCCTCTCTTGCGAGGAGTGTGTCGACAGCTATGCGCTTTTGGAACGTCCTTGAAGAGGTAGCTTTGAGCTGCTCATGCACAGCTTCCAACCCACTCTGAGTCCAATTTCCTAATCTCTGTACATTGAAGTGGATATAGTTTATCCCATCAACATTTTTATTAATCGTACACCACCAGCATATGAAGTCCTCCTGCAACTTGGTCAGCTAATTTGTATTGATTAGGAACCCCATGAGGAACACCTATGGCGTTGATGTATATTTTATGTTGGATAATTTTGCCTCTGTCAGGATAAATCTATTTTTTGTCTATGTTCGAGATTGGACAAAAACATTGGTGCCCTTTCCATTAAATCTTGAACAGGCATAGGGTATACTGACACATGCAATATCAAAATGATAATAGTTCACAATCCAGATCTTTAGGTAATCTATCAAACAGTCTATCATCTCCGGACCACCACCAGCTGCTGCTCCGTGATACTGGCATAAATTTTGGTCCGACTTTTAAGGTTACTTTACACCGTGTGTCGTTAAGTGGTCCTATTTTTTATTTTTTTTTCCTTTACTAATCATGTTTATACAAGTGAAATTATTCGGTGCTACTAGAATAGAATTTTGTCCCGAAACTCCTGTGACTACAAGGAACCAATCATAAGTAGTTATGTTATTAACCATTAAAATGTGTACACTTTTCTTTGAAGTTTTTTAATGGCATTTCTGGTTCAACACGGTTGCCATAACACAATGCTACTCGGAAGTGGGGATCTTTTCCGCCAGAATATGCCCACAAACTCATCATCAAACACACTGGGTGACATGATTTGTATTTCAATATTAAACTATGGGCCATTTTGCTTATGTTAAACTTCTTTCTATATTCTTTTGCTATTTTTTTGTGACCAACTGGACCATTCATAACCTGTTTCACCTATCCTCAATTCTGCCCATTCTCTTGAGCATCATTGGTGAGAGCCGCATATGGAATTATGATTAAAGTATCTTGATTTTGGGAGGCACAAAATATTAAACTGTTTTGCCGCATTTGGAGGTCATGCCCACAGTTCTGATCATCAACTGTACTCCTTTTGGTACGAGTTAATGCTTCCAAATTTTTTATTATTGGGTTGGTCATATTGGTCCAGTTGGTAGGTGATTTCCTATCTAAAAAATGCGTTGTATCATTTAGGGTGGGACGTCCCATGTACCACAAAACAAAATCAACACTATAGTAACCAAAGTTGCTATGTAACAACTCATCGAATCTCGTAACCAACGCGGGTGTGCCATTCTGCTGAGTTCTCACTAAACGGGTTGGTGTCTTTTTTCTTCACTGACCAGCAAGCGTTTTCAGAATCTACACATCTGCTCCCGCTCCGTTATCAGACTTTTGCTCACCTTCCCTATTTGAGTACTCAGCTGAAATGACTCTTTTACAGTGTGTTAAATGAACCCACGTGTTTCTTTCTGCTATTTTTTATTGTCCCATTCATTCTTTCCACTCGACCTACACTCTGAGGGTGGTGGTAAGCACAATGGTTTTTCAAATTGATGTGGAACATGGTTCCTATTTTATTGATTATTTGATTTACAAAATGAGTCCCATTATCACTGTAAATGGTTTCAGGTATGCCATATTTTGGAATGATGTCTTTACATAGTGCTTTTGCCACCGTCAGAGCATCAGGTGATTTTGTTGAGAATAATTCGATCCATTTAGAAAATGCATCTATGATAACCAAACAATACTTTTTCCTTCACTTTGGTTTAATTCAATATTCCTCTCCTGGGCCTCAAATTGCCTTGTGGATTATACCTAGCACAAATCATACATGCTCTACAAATTATTATTATTATTATTATTATTATTTTAATAGGAATTAAAACCATAAGTTGTATAATATTGATTTATCTGTCTTACCATCCCTCCTGTTGAGACATGTGACACAGCATGTCTCAATATAGCAGCCCATTTGAATAGTTATTTATTTTTATTTTTTTTCTCTTTGCTAATGTAAATTTCATTTTGTAGTTTTGCACTTTGAATTGCGTTCTTGTTGTGGAACCCTCTTACTGGCTATCAGTATAGATTGTACCATCTTTATTTATTTTTAGTTTGCATGCCTCGGTTAATGCTACTAATTCAGCAGTTTGTTCGGCCAATTCCTGACAATCATGCTGCGTGCCTTCATCAGGTAAGGGTGTTAGCGTGGCTGGATTTAAGGTTGTGCATCGCTCAACAGTCAAATGTGGTTGTGACAGCAAGATGGCCATGCAAGATAAATATCTTGCAGGTGTTAAAAACGCCATATTGGTTTGCAATAGGAGAGCAGACCCTGTATGTGGGTCCTTAAGAGTTAATGGATGAAATAACACAATCGTGGAACTGCTCTCTATTGCCATTGAAGCTGCCACAACTGCTCTGACACAATGCAGTAATGCACACGTCACGTTGTCCAATTTAGTCAAAAAATAAGCCCATTTTTCTTAGTATATCACCGTATTGTTGTGTAAGTACGGAGGTCATGTCATAGCTTTTACAATCTACAATTTGAATGAATGTTTTATCATTAAATTTGGAAGGCCGAGCGCAGCCCTGGACACCAAATGTTGTTTAATGTCACAGAAGGTCTTTTCCGCCTCTGTATTCCATAGAACAGGTGATGTCATTTTAAGGTTTGCTTCATACATAAATTTTGACAATGGTGCAATAATTTCTGCATAGTTTTGAATCCATGCTCTCCCTTAATTTGTCAGACCTAAAAATGACATCATATGTTTCTTTGTTTGTGGTTTAGGGTTTTTTCAAACTGTAGCTTTTCTGCCTTCTAATATAGTCCTTCCTCCTACACTTAGATTATGTACCAGATATTTGACTTGTTTTTTACACCATTGCAATTTATTCTTGTTAACTTTATGTCCCTCCTCTGCTAGATGACACAGTAAGGCTAATGAATCTTTGCATGTCACGCCCTCCTGGGGGAGTGAATTTAGACATGCTTGTTATTATTACTTGTGAATAAATGGTTGGACTTTCACAGTAACCTTGTGGTAATCTAGTAAAAATATATTTTCTCCCTCAAATTTAAATGCAAACCAAATTTGACTGTTCTTTTCTATTGGTATAGAAACGAAAGCATTGCTTATGTCAATATTTCTTCATCAATTTCAGTGAGGATCATTTGGTCCAATCATACAGGATGCATGTGTCTCCCTTCATCAGCCTGCGTTGTCCAAAACAGCGCATTCCTGATTAGACCAGTTGACGCACTGTATTCCAGTTTGTTTTCTATTTGTCGCCAATCATTTGTCTCCTATCCTTGTTTCAGTAATGTTCCCACATGTTTCCATTGTGACCCATAATCTTTGCACAATGAAATACGTGGGACACTTGTATTTTTATACAGTTCCTTTAATTTGTCCAGTAAAATAATTCCTGCCGCGACTTTTGCTTCATTGTCTGAGTACAGATAATCTTCAGTAATTTTATCAGGTGTCGCATGTTGTAACTTGTTTTCATATACTGGGTCTTGCATTGGCGTGTTTTTTTTACCACAGTGTTATATGCAGCTCATCATTGTTTTTTTTTTTATCTTCTATTTGTGTGATAAGCTGCAAGGCTGCAGACAACAGGGCCTCTCCCATGTTTAACGGTGGTTTGTCTGGGATATCGATTGTATAATATAATGTACTCTCTCTGTTTTCTAGTGTCATATAGAGGTTGTCTCTTTTTAATTCATGTTTTCGTTTCACTACAATATTTTTATTTGAAGATGGAATGAGTATAAGTCCTAGTTGGAATAAGCCATCTCTTCCCAACAAATTCACAGGGCACTCCGGGACTTTGAAAATTGGCATTTTACAAGTTCTCCCCTGAGGGCGAACTCTCTCTAATCCACACAGGCTCAAGTTCAAGTTCCATGGCAAAAGTAATTTGCGTATTTGCAGATTTAACTATTGCCTTATGTCCCGATAGTTTGGAACCTGGGATCTTTTCCCTACATGCTTTTGTATCGCAAGGAAATTTCATTTCTTTCCCATTTATTGACAAGGTTATTTCAGGTTTTTGTTTTTTTGTGTCCAAACTCAGAATGTCCTGTAAATTGAAATCCACTTCCTCATTCTCTGTAATAATTAAACAAGAGGATTTGTTGAGTTGGGAATCAGGTTGGCTTAGTCATGCGGTTGTTTGTCCATATCCTCTGTTATTTTTCTTAGGGCAGTTACGTGCGATGTGGCCTTTATCTCCACAGCACCAACAGATGGTATTATCATAACATTTTCGACCATATCTTACTCTGCTGCGTCCTCTAAAATTATCTCCCTCTTTGCCTCGATAGTATTTCTTTTTCTCCTATCCTTTTTCTCTTTTAGACGCCATGTTTAGCCAAAAAGTAAGTCGTCAAATCCATCTTTTTCCATTTGTGATATATTATTTTTTGTGTCGACCCTCTATTTTGTTTCGAAGTTGAACTAATTTTTGCGAATTTAGCTAGCCAGCGAAACCGTATTTGGTTATCCGCGTGTTTAAATGTTTTATTTTGGAAGGGTTTTGAAGTTGTACACATTGCCAGTCTTTACACGTCAGGCTTTCTGTTGGATTCGTTTTATTGTTATTGTTTCCCATTTTTGTGAATTTGGAAGTCAGTTTATTTGCACCTAGAGTGACCTAATACTGACTTTATTCAAAATATGACTGGGTGACAATGAATGTCTGAGTTCTGGTAAACCTCAACCTTCTACCCCGAATGGGGCGGAGGTTTCTTGCCTCTGCTTCCAAACTCAGTTGTCACTTACAATCCAGTCTCTTACATCCATACTTTTACACACACACACACACGATATTAGTAACGTTTTAACAAACACACGCAGACTTCTTTGTCGCGCGATACATTCATTCAAAAAAAATTAAAAAATTTAACTCACCAGTCGTCTTCAATCCTGTGGATTGTCGTCAACCTTCAGATCCCAGTTGAGGAGTACGAAGACCAGTCCCGGAAAGGGTCTCAATTGCCGTGGCCACGGTCTCTTAACTGGGTGTCGGCTCCACAACTGGAATCCTCGGGTGTGTTGAGATCCGGCTCGAAGGACCAATTTAATGTTGGATTTATCTCACCAAACATTATAATGAATAAACACAAAAGGAATGAAGACGTTGGTCATTTTACTCATGAGGAGGGCGCATGGGAGATTGTTCAGATTACAGCCTCTCAACACGCTCTAAACAATCTCTCCCGTCGCTCCTGCATTTATTTGAAAATAGGGAGGTTTCTAAGTTTACAAGACATAACGTACTAAGCTACAAGACACAACACACTAAGGGTAGGGTTTCAAGGTGAAAACATGGCACCTGCCACGTCCCGGCCACGTCCTTCTCTCAGATGATTCCTGCTGAGTCATCTTCTTGAAGGCGAGACATCTTTCTTTCTAAACATTGTCCATAATACCAATGCAAGCTAAGCAAATAAATGATAACTTCTACAATATATCTAACAGATAAGTGCACAATATGTCTCGTGTCTTGAATGTGTTGACGCAATGGCCTTGCTCAAAAGTAATATTACAGGGATACTCAATACAATAAAAAGCAGAAGCAGGAAAATTAGTTCAATTCCTAAGCAAATTAACACACAACAGGAGAGAGACAAAGTGAGCACGTTAAGAGTGAAATTGTGAGAGAAAGTACGACTTGGCGGCAGCAGTACATCTTGATCAAGCGATGACTGATCATATCAGCGCCGGCCATCTTTCACCAGCCGCCATTTGACGACACGACGTGACCCTCGTATACATGCGCACGCACATCCATTTCCCCCAACGTACCCCCAGGCAGGAGCATCAATAACGTACGGCCTGGCCAGGAGCCTCTGTTTACACACACACTCACATGCGCGCACACTCCCTCATTCACACACAAATGCACAGAGCATGTGCGCGAATACACCCAATTCTGACACTCCCGTATTCACGCAGCCCTTCAGTTGCGTGTGTGCATGCACACACACAATATGGCAATGTGCCCTCGGGCCTGAGGGCCGACTCCAGCACTCTACACCCCCCCCAAACACAACCTCCTGGCCCCTGTTTTTAGTGACAGCTAAGATGAAGGAAAAGAGGTGAATGAAAAGGAAATAAAGATACAGTGCTTGAATTTATTACAGTTTCTCAGCACCGAATTTCAGCCTGCTCACTTCTCTTAAAAATCAGAAATTAGTCGAGTATAACATTCAACTATAAAAACATTTTTTAATTAAAATGTAAAAATCACTTTTACTACATTGATAAAGTCACAGCAAACAAAAACAGTCATATAGCATTCAAAATAAGATTTCAGTTAAAGAGCTTCTACCTAATGGTATATTAATCATTACTGAAATATATTCGATTATGTTTTTAATTAATCAATGAAACAGATAAAAAAAAAAATTCCATCCAGTTATTCAAAAACAGGGCACCATTTCAAACTTACTTGACATTTCAGAAAATGCACAAACTGGTTTGGTCCGTGACATTTCAGAAAATGGGGCAAAAAAAAAAATTCCAAAGCAGATGTTTTCAAATGTCTTATTCTGATTAAATGATAATCAGTCTGCTTTCATGGAGGACTACAGAAATGTGAGAATATTTTTCGGTGAAGAGGCTGAAATTCTGAGGATTTTGACAAAGTTAAAATAAACATAACTCTTAATGATTAATTGATTATCAAAATAGTTAACGATTAATTTGATAACCAATTAATTGTCAGTTAGCGATAAGATTTGTTCTAAATGTTTATTATTTTAATTGTCTGAATTAAAGAAAAAGTGGTAAATGTATTTTACTTTGTGATTGGTCGGTTGAATACTGGCAATAACACACACGCGCACACACACACGCCCGATCATTATAACCTTTACTTGCCTGTAGTACTTGCCGAGCAGCCTGACAGCTTTTCTTAAGTGTGTACTTTTCTTTATTTAATTAATTAAAACAATTGTCAATGAACTTTAAATTAGACAAGCATAAAACAATCAATCTACCGCTGTGTGTGTGTGTGTGTGTGTGTGTACGCATGTGTATTTTAATAATTAGCAGGCAGTAAAGCGACTGTGTTAATTGCATTTAGGATCCTGCCTGGGGAGACTGGGAGAGGGAGGAGGAAGAGAGGGGTGGAGATCATCTTACATTTCTAGCCCCCAAAATAGAGAATTCCCATGTATTCTTAGATATAAAATGGAGCATGCACACACATATCATTCCTGGCATCACACGCACACAAAAATACACACACACACACACACACACACACACAGAGGCCCGGGGAGGATTGAGCTAACCTTAATTAGCCTAACAGTGTGGTGAAATTGATTGAAATGCAGAACATCAATTATTAAGTTTAACTGTTTTCATAACCCGACACACGTCCTACCACGTAACACATGTAAGAGGGGGTGGGCTGGGGGATGGAGGATGGTGGAAGGGGGTGTGTGACGACGAGAAAGGAAGACGTGCGTGTGTGGCTGCACATACTGTAGCCATATCACTTGTGCGAATTTCTCGCAATGTGATGTGATCACTTCTCACCGTGCACATACAGAGTGAAAATGGGAATATGGGTGAACTCAAGATTTTGGATGGACATTTGACTAAATATCCTTGACTGACAATGGGGGAAATTAATGCTCTAATTAGTGAATATTTACTCATTTAAATGATATTTGCATTAGAATGCAGTATAAAAATCAAATACGTTCACTGTACTACTGGCTGAATAACGTGCCGCTGAGCTGATGCTTAATAAACAGTTAACTTTCCCGTGTTTGTTGTTAATTGGTGACTAACGCACACAACAACTCGGATCGAGGTGCTGACGTTTTAAACAACGTTGCCGCCGTGGAGCGAACTGTTTAGCTCCTTAGCTCGTTAGCTTGTGGGCTAGCGAACATAATCAACAGTTAACTTTCCACACACAGCAACAACTCTGAACGAGACGCTGACGTTTTAAACAACGTCAAAACTTTGTTCTGTTAGACTGATCGACTCTGATTCTCAATAAAGATGAATTATAATATTAAGAAACCACAACGGCAGCTTAAAAACTCCACTGTGACACAATAAAATTGTTCCGGCACAAAAGGGATATAGATCCTCCATTCTGCTTGACCTAACAGCCGAACAGGACAAAAGAATAAATAAATAAACGTCGCGATGGTGGAGCCAGCTATTTAGCATCTTTAGCTCACTTGCTCGTTAGCTTGCGAACATAAAAAACAGTTGCCTTTCGTGTCTCTGTTGTGTGCTCCGTGATGCACATGGAGCAAGGCTGTGGAGTATTAGACGGCGCCAAAACCGGTCTGCCGGCGTTCCATGAGCTGACTAGCAGCACAGTGAGCCAACTGCCTGCTCACCACAACAGTGACAATTTATCGAGTCCGGACAAACTATCGTGTGCATTTTATTTACCAAACAATAAGTCAATATAGTCATTATCGTGACATGCCTACCGACACGCTTTTCACACTTCAAAGCAGATCATTTATGTGCCTTTCTTATGTTTTTCCACCATTACTTTTGTGAAGATGTTTGAAATAAACAAACAAAGAAACAAAAATCTTAGAAGTGACATTACCAGTGAACACAAACATGTATCTCACAGTTAAGCCTTATATTTCCATCCATTTAACTATGATAGGACCAACACATTACAACAGTGCCCCAGTCTCCCAAATCACAACTGCTGTCATCTGGTGACCTTTTGAACTTAATTCACGTGCAGGTCACGAGCATGCAAAGGTGATGTAATTCCAACCACACATGCTGCTGCTTTGAGCTTAACAGCCTGTGGTCAGTTAGCCTAATGTGACACTCACAGGTGACCAATATGTATTAAACATGAGTTTGAACCCATTCACACAACTTTGTGACTGGAGTTGATTTGTGGCCAAGTGACCTTAAGAGTAGATCTGTTTTTTTTTTTTTTTTTTTTTTTTTTTTTATTATAAAAGGGCCCCAAAAATCCAACAATGATGCCATTACCTCATATTTGACAAAAGCTGGTTCGTTAAGAGTGTGTGGTTTATTTAATGGCTTTGACAGTACTACCTGCAGGCTTAAGACAATATTTTGCAATGAGTCTCCAGAGCATGTTTTGTGAGAAGGGACCAATAGACTTGCTTTTAGTACAATGGTCATAGATTTTTACATTTTATTTTATTTTGTTCAGTAACTGAAGTGCTGATTATCTATTGCTATTACAGAACGATCTAGTATGTGTGGTTTTAAGTTTAGGAGAGATTTTATTAGCTGCATGATGTTCTTGATGATCATAATTTCTAATAAATTTGATCAATATGTTGATAATTTGTTCGATTAATCGATGAATCTGAATATTTTTTTAAAAAGCATGTTTTTTAATGTCCATCCCTTAATTAAAAAACAGGACATTATTTCAAACTGACAGAGCAGAAAATGACCAAACATTCATCGATTATTATTCAGTTACTGGTTTGGTCACATTCTTTTTTTGTATTCCAGAGTAAAAGCTTGTTTTGATGAAAAACAAAGACCATCAGTCAGCTTTCATGGTTGACTACAGAAATCGGAGAATATCTACTGTTGCGAGACTGAAATTCCAAGATACGAGCTTGGTCGTAGAACGAATCAGACTCCGAAATCAAGGTACCACTGGATAATGCATTTCATGGGGGTAGAGCTAATGATGTCATCTAGGCCTGGTACACACAAAAGGATTTTTCAAATCTTAAAAGATTATTATTATTATTATTATTATTATTTTAAATCTGTGACAGACCCCACTCAAAGATTTTTAAAAAATGCCATTTAACAGTTTTGGTCATATTGTGTGTGGTGTGATCTGATCATCTCAACACAGATAAAAACACACGTAAAAATTCTCGAAATCACGCGAGATCACACATGATCTAATAAAGCCAAAGAATAAGAAGAAACACTTGCGGATATGCGCTGAGTGTTTCGGGCTTTCCCCACACACACAAAGAAAGAGTTTCGGTCGTAAATATTGAACACGTTGATTATTTATTGTCCGCCCCGACCTGTTTCGGATGCTAAAATTGGAACAAATCCATTCTTAACACACATCAAACCCAAGGATAATCTAATGAAACATAAGATTGTCTCGCATTTGATGTACTTGGGGCAAAATCAGGACAAAAACAGCCCAACTGTCTTTATGTGTGTAGCAGACCTAAGAGACCTTGAACATAGCGGTCTTTGGGTTTGAGCAGCCCCAAGTCCACCCTGTTGCATCACTTGACCAAACAATGGCCCGTCTCACTGTCTTGTCTTTGTCCCGGTGCTGCATCACTGCGACCCACTGAGTCAATGGAAAACTCATTTAGGACTAATTACATGGTTCAGGCTCCTGTGTCTCTCTTACTTCTCTTTACCTCTTCTCTTTTCTCCATCACTCTTTCTCTCTGGCTCGCTGTCCTTTTGCGCTCTCACTTCTTTGCTCCTAACGCTCCTGTTACCAGATCATGGTAGTCTTGCGCTACCGGCCAGCCATAACAACACAACAACGGCGTTAAGAAGGTGCATTGTTATTTCCTTGGGTTCAGCCATAGGTTAGAAGCCAGTCTTAATTAGTTGTCATAACTTATACATGATTACCTCTCCTCAGGTCCTCTGCCCTATCAAAAACACCCATGCAGTGTCTGCTTTAGACTTCAAGCCAAGAAGAGGGTTTCTCCATGTACATATCCCATGTCCCTTTGGAAAAAAATGAACACAACTGTCTTATAATTTCACAGTAGTATTAAATAATTGTTAAAAACTCTTCTTTATGATCGAATAAATAATTTATTTCAATGCATTCAATTTGCCTAATCTGCTCATACTGTTGAGATGCCAATATTATTAACTAATTTCATTGTGAAAGTATTAAGTGTACTTTCCTCAACAACTTCGAGGGACGATTTTGAACCGAACACGTGTGTGTTTGGATTATGGAAAGAAGCTGGAGTTCCAGAAGAAAATCAAGTACAGGGAGAACATGCAACCTCAACCAAGAATCAAACCCAGAACTTCTTGTCTGAGGGGCAGGCATGTTAACCGCTGCTACACTATGCTGCTTAGTTGCAACTGATTCTGAAAACATATTTAACTGTCAATCTTTCATTGTTAGTCATCCCCATCATTTTCTACTGATATCTTCGTATGGCATCCCTAAACTCAATAACACCAGTAAGATTCGCAATGATATGCAGTCGACAATAAACAAGCTTGCCTTGTCTCGCGTTAGCAATATGTCTGAGTGTAATTTACTAACCTGAATTACGCAAAATAATTGGAAAGCCTTTTAGATTTGCACATCATCAGACGATATGGTTACAACACACCCGATCAATATCCAGACGCCACGGTCACAGGAGTTAACGTGAGCGTCTGCATTAACCAAAATCTCCGTACTGTAACCACAAGAGAGAGACATGATTAGCACGACTGCATTACTCATCCATATTACACTTCCAGAAAGTTCCCTTACATTCAGCATATGGTATTCATTTGTTTGGGAAATGTTCACTGTACTGCACTGCACTGTAAGAGGACACTGGAGGACTGATGACGATCAAGGAGAGCGAGCAGCAACAAAAGGAAAGTTTGTACTAATGGAGTGTAGGCAGACAAGGTCTCATACAAAATGTACCTACTCTTCCAAAATATATACATACTGTCATTATTACTGGTGACCTGAACCACTCTGGATTGGTTTTCCGGAAATCATAACATATAGACAAACCATTATTCATATTCAAATCTTTGGAAAATTTAGAGCAGGGGTATTAACGATGAAGAGACGGAGGATGGGAACGATTTCTTAAAATAATTAAAATAGGTTTTACAAGGTAGGAAACAGATTAATATCAATATGTACCATTTTATTTCTATAAATCCCTGGCAGTGTTTACATTTTCAAATGATCATTTCTACATTCCAAGGAAATCATCATGTCTTATCACTGTTCAGCTATGTTAGAACAGTCCTGCAAGCTGCTCATGTGGTCATTGAGGCTAAATGCTCGAGGGCATCTTGTTGGTGAGCCCTGACTCACTGTCTTTAATGAAGCTCACCTGCGTATCGACACTGTCGGGCAGAAACCTCCTATGTCCATATTTGGTCAATGTGATATATATTTTTTAATCTATACTTATTGGGTAGTCCCCACATGGGTCTGTTATTTTATTTTATTTTTAATTCTGTTATTATTTTAATAATTTGTACATATAGGTGCCTTATGGGGAAAGGGGTGAATTTTAAGGGAATAATAATAAAATATAAAAAAGCACAAGTTAACAAAGAAAATATTACTTCAATTAATTTTACTACAATCTTTACTTTCATTTTTAGTTACAGTCCTATAAAACCTAATTGTAAATAAATCCCTGGCTTTACTCGCTGTAAAGCTTTTAAAATAAAATATTTGTGATAATAATTAAATTCCTTCTAAATTATTTGTATTGTTACTGTTTAAAAAAAATAGTTTACTTGCTGTACTGTTTATATTTATGAAGTACAGTAATGGCAACGTTGGGGGGGGGGAGGGGGGGAGTACTTCCCGTTTTATTAACGTGCTGCTACCACCCCCTGTTGGCAATTAATGCGCAATGCATCCAAGACCAGAAACAGAAACGCATTGTTGTTATCATACTGAACAGAGATCACAATTGTAGAAATGTTTTCATGAATTAAAAAAAAAATAGAGTACACACGACGAGTGAATAATTATGTGCAACTAAAAAAAGTTCTAAACAAAGTCGTTGTGATTTCTATTTGTGGACCGAAAGTAGCCACATTTACCATTTGTAAGGAGATATTCATGCGGACACATGACTAAGTACATTTCTTTTCGACTAATTAAGACTCACTATACTTTTTGGTGTCATAGTGAAAGAAAGGTAGCGTGTATATCCTATACATACTGTGTATGGGGATGCCTGTATGTGGATAACATTTCAAATGTATCAAATTTAAAACTGGACGACTATATTAAGACTAGACACAACTGCAGTGAACAAGCAAAGTTCATCAAAGTCCAGAGGGACCTGGTTGAAAGCAAAATTAAGAAAATATTCGAGGCGTTTCGTCACTTTCTGCAGGTTGAGGAGGAGGCCAGATTGTCTGCTTTGAGAGAGGAAGAGAACAAGAAGAGTCAGATGAAGAAGAAGATAGAAGCTCTCAGCAGAAACATGGCCGCTCTCTCAGACTTGATCAGAACCACAGAGAAGCAGCCGGCATCTGATCCCATTTCCTTCATGAAGAACTTCCAAACTGCAATGACCGCAATCCAACTTCTGCCCGACAAGCCCGAGCTGCTCCCAGGAGCTCTGCTGGATGAAGCCAAACACGTGGGCAACTTCGAGTTCATCGTGTGGGAACGGATGAAGGAGATGGTGTCCTACAGTCCCGTGATTCTGGAACCGAACACGGCCAATCAAGAACTCAGTCTGTCTGAAGAGATGACCAGTGTGAGTTTTAAAGTTGGGGAGCAGCGTCCGAAAAACCCAGAGAGGATTCTGAACTGGAACGTTCGGTTCTGCTTTGGGCTCAGGAACACACATCTGGGATGTTGAGGTGGGCGACAACAAAGAGTGGGAAGTGGGGGTGCTGGGGGAGTCTTTTGGGGGACGTACATTTTTTAAATGGGGCATTGGATTCAGTGATGATAAATATAAAATGTTTTCACCACAATATGGATCATGGAAAGAGCCAGTCAAAGGTAAACTGAAGCGGATCCGGGTTGATCTGGACTGGAGCAAAAAAAGACTTTCATTCTCGGACTCTCTCTCAAACACCTTGAGACACACAATATACACAAGCACTTTGACTTGGACACTATTTTATTCTTGTACTCTGAAGAAAGTGTGTCCTTACTTCTACACTAAAGATAAAAGTACTTTGACAATACCACCACTTACACCTTGTGTTGGGACTCAGTCAGTGATAACGTTGGAGATATTTTGCTCCCACAATTGTGTGACATGTAGTGACACAGTAAATTAAAGCTGGAAGTTTATAAAAGAAGTGAAATCCAAAATTTTATTATTTTTATGACAGACTCTTTGTCCAGCTGAAATATTTGTATGGAAAGACACATCCATTAAATAAAATACTTCATTTTAAATTCATGATATGGATTTAGACCATGTAAGAAAAAAACTAAAATCTTATCTCAGATTAAGTATGTCATCTTGTGTTTTCAATGATCTGCAGACCTATGCTATCTTCTCAATTATTACCCCATACACAATCAATTGTGACTTTAATTTCAAATAGCGTTGGAGGGCAGTGTCCAAAGAATCCAGAGAGGATTCTGGACTGGAACCTTGTGCTTGGTTCTGCTCTGGACTCAGGAACACACATCTGAGATGTTGCGGTGGGAGACAGCTCTGACTGGCTCCTCGGGCTGTCGAGTGGGGACCTAACATTTGACGTCTCTCCATGGACCATGGGACTTCGTGATGATAAATACAAAATGTTTACAGAACTGTTTGGATGTTGGAATCCGCCCGTAAAACTGGAGAGGGTCAACATTCCAGTGGACACTCACAAAAGATCACTTTCATTCCTTGACTTTCTTACAAACACTAAATTAGGCAAAAAGAAAGGATTTTTATATTGACCATCTTTGTTTGGTAAAAAGAAAATACATCCTTACTTTTACACAACAGACACAAAGCCTCTGAAAATAATACCACTTACACATCGTGTTATGATCCGGTCATTGACGTTGTTGGACATATTTAGCTTCCCACGATCGTCTTACATGAAGGGATATGCTCAATACAAGATAGAAGACTATCAATGATTTCAAATCTTATGTTATTTTGCATGAGATATTTTTTCTCCCACAGGGATATTTTACATGGATTGACCTCTTCACTGAATGAAGAAACTATGTTAGACTCACAATACAGATTTAGATCATAAGAAAATAATATTGCTGATAAAAAAATAAATTAAAAAAGGTATTTTGTGTTTTTACACACAACTTACATTATTTTTTTCTCAATGATTACGCCGCACACAATCTTTTGTGACTCACAACAGACTATGGTTGCTTTCCTAACAGTTGCATAATGTTGTACAAATGAGACTCACTTCTATTTTATATAGTTTTATATAATTACGTTTATATAGTTATGTGAAATGGTCACCAGTAGGTGTCGAACTTTCCACCTAAAATAATTGTACTTTATGATGAAATAACAATGCAATCAAATCAAGAGCATATTTATAATAATTACATTTGTGATAAAAGATGTACATAGTTTGTTTCAGTGCAAATGATGCCAGTTATCACATTCAACAAAGATGATCACACACATTCACCACATGCAAGAAATAAATAAATCACACCAAAAAGAAGATTCTTACTTTGTACCGGTGACACTAGACCATTAATGACTTCAATAGATTCGGCATGAACTTCAATACTGTCAAGTCCCCTTATTTTTTATATATATATATATATATATATATATAAATAAATATATATATACACACACACACACACACACACTATATACTACAACAAGGCAAACAAGGTGTGTGGCAGCATCAAAAATACTAAATTACCAAATCCCAAGATTGAAAGTAACAAAGAAACACAAGGAAAACACCATCTTTAGCTACCCTTCTTAACAATTAACAGCTTGACGGGATGATTTACATTGCAGAATATAATTGCGCTTTAGATATCCGCAACTTTGCCCTGCGACTGACTGGCGACCAGTTCAGGGTGTAGTCCGCCTTTCGCCCGAAGTCAGCTGGGATAGGCTCCAGCGCCCCGCGACCCTAACCAGGATAAGCGGTGTTGAAAATGGATGGATGGATATCCGCAACTACATTCTTCCTATTCTATCCACCACTGCAACTTTCCCCACTAAAGTCTGCATCTCGAGCTATATCTGTTGTTAGAGGCGTGCTACAAGTAAGGCAAATGTTGAAATCACGCATTCTACGCTAAAAGACTTCGTTGTTCATACGTGTGAATGTGAACATTCATGGTTTTGTTTTGATTTTATGCCGTGATTGGTGACGACCAGTCCGGCATGTATATAACTTGCACGGATGGATGATTATTTATAGGGTACTTATTATAGTCTCATCATTAACCCACTGTCACTGAACACACGAGTTTTGACTTGAATCATAAGTTTTATTAGTGTACACAGTCAGAAGTTGCTTGTTCATAATTGAAACGTGTATGAAGATCAGTGTTTGAAGAAGACATATCCTAACAGCTTTGTTTGCCAAAAGGAATACGCTTTGTGGAAAGCAGAGGGGGTGGGGGGCAATAGTATATAAAGAAAAACAAAATAACTGTACAATAACACCACTAGTGACATGAAGCAACTTTCCCCTGCAGAAGTTTTCTAAAGAAAAAGAGAGGCTCATTTGGAAATCCACACTTGTCCTTCACAGAAGAAAGAAAAACATGGTTATTCATAAAAGTGTGTGTGTTGTGCGTGTGTGTAGAAGTGCCCTACAGAAAACCTCAGCTCATTCTCCTTTTGCAAAACGAATTTTTGGGAAGTGAAAAAGCTAACTGTAGAACAAAGTGGCAATCATTTAAAGAAGAAGAGAAAAAAACCAAAAAAAAAAAAACAAAGGCTTTCTGGAACCTGACATTATGTGCACAATGATAACGATCTAATCAACAGGGGAAACGCCTACTGTACTGTATTGAAAATACTTCTGCGAATACAATCTGAACAATCTGATGTCAATGCATAGAACAAAACACTATGATACACAACCTTAAGGAAACTTTTTTTTTTTTTTTTTTAATCATATACTGACCTTGGCATTGAGTAGTCCAGTAAAGTATTCCCTAAAAAGTAAAAAAGAAATTTAAGAAGACATGGAATGTAGATACATAGAGAGATAAACATAACTGCCATGGGCTAGTTCAGTTTATGTACAAGTGAGTATGATTTCCATTGATCCAGACAAATGGAAATTATTCAACTGGATCAAAACAACAGAAAAAGGCCGCCCTAAATGAAAAAGAGTCAATCATTCATTCAACTCGGTCCGCATGTCAATATACATCACCCTGTTTGTGTTTACATGCACAAGTTCAGAAACATGTCACAGCTGTTTGAAGTAAACAACAATTAATCTGGAATATGACACCAGGATGGAGTGAGACATACACCATATTTACATGTCCCACTAAATCATGACATTGTGCTTATGTGCTCTATATTGAGCAACATGCCGGCATCTATGAGGGTATGAGGAAAAAACGCCCGTGCTTATAAACACACGCAATGTAAAGCGTACACTTAGGTCAGGACGCATTTGTTGTTTTTTTCATTGCAAACTGGAATGTTGCTCCTATGTTTAAGACACTAGAATTTAATACATTCCCCATCTGAACTCTCAAAGAATAGCAACGGCAGTGATAATGAAATGTGATTCTGCATTGCTCACTTGCTAGTTTGAAACCCATGAGAACTTAAGAGGAAAATAACAAATAAAACACATATCTTGTCGTAAAAGGACCTTAACCTTTTGTGATGGAGGAATACTGATGCATTTTCAAGATTTTAGAGCAAAGCCACCATCACCTATTAGGTCACTGAGTTTAATTAGTTAGACATTGTATTCATCAGGTTGTGGTCAGTGGTCATACTTTTTTTTTGTACAAACTTGCATTTAGTCTTTGGAACAGCATAAGAAATTTGCAATAATGGTCCAAGTAACCACCTTTTTCATTCCATAGATTGTAAATTTATTTCATAAAGTCATTTCAATCAAATCTAATTTTCAGGAAAGTACAAAAAAAATAGGAAGTTGATATTCAGGGTAATGATGGTTTTAGTTCGTTTTCAGTGGAAGGCCCAATGACACTTTTATATCCTATATTACATACTAGTCAAGTCATAATCATTTCATCGGGCAAAGCAGTGAAATATTTAAACATATTCATCCGTGTATATATATAGATATATATTTTTAAAAATCATCAATACACAAAGCATAAAACTTCAAATAACTGTGCAGTATAATTGCTTGGTTTAACACTTAAAGCTTAAATAGATTTTAGTTGGGAAACGTTCGGACTAAATTGCTGTACCAGCTTTTAGGTGTGGACAAGAACTCCCTTGAAGTTAAATGAGTGCTTACTCCATAATACAAGCCAATTCAGACATAATAAATGACTTTATAGAGACAACTCCAAAAATATGCTATTGGGGTTTTCATCATTCCTATCTGTACAATTTAAAATTTCATGTTGTATTTTACATCAAAGCCAACCTTTTTTTTTGTAGTAAGAGTAAGGGTGCGTAATTTGGGGCAGTGCAATAATAATGGAGAAGCAATTTTACCAAAATCCCACATTGTAGTACTCTTCCTATCAAAACATTATTGATAAAAAGAAGAAACCATGCATCAGTTCAAGCATAAGCTAGAGCACAGATGTCAAACTGGTGGCCCGGGGGCCAGATCAAGCCCGCCATCTCATTGTATGTGGCCCGCAAAAGCGAATCAAAACTGCTAATAGTGTTCCAATGCAATGATGTTGTGATATTGCAAGCATTATTGTTTCCAATCCCACTTTGAAAAGAAATTTAGTAGTTAAAAACATGTTTTTACAGGCTTCTGATTTCACAACTAGTTGTTCATCAATTTGTTGTGTACATCTAATTATATGAGGTGATAATACCTTCATACGGGTTCACAGTCATAATGGCCCTCGAAGGGAAGTCATAACTACGATGTGGCCCGTGACAAAAATGACCGACACCCCTGATCTAGAGATTAGTAGAATGCAACGTGGTGTCACGTAATGAGTATTTTTTACTCTGGCAGCTGGGGGCGACACAGAGACTAAAGTTCTCATCCTGCACATCTATTTGTATTCTACTACAACTCCTTTAAATGGAATGGCATACAATACAATAAGGAAGCAAGAGAAAGAGTTTAACGACTTGTGCTTGCGGGTTTCTACGCTGGAGGGAACGAACACTCACTTTTAAATTAAATTATTCGACCAACCCCACTGAGATCGAGCACACATTTGCAGTTGAGTGAAAGTTAGGATATGAGTGTGTGTGTGTGTCAAGGTTAGAATGTGTGAAGGGCATGTGTTAATTAGTTAGTTTGTGTGATTGCAAAAGTTAACCTTTTGCAGTCACACAAACAGTGGACTGAAAAGGAGGAGGGTGTAAGCGCAAGTCTTGACCAATAAACAGAACACTATTTTGGTCATTGAATGTGAGAAACGGTATTTGAACATTGGTTGAACGTGAATCCGTGTGTTTCATGGTTAGAGTGTGTGAAGGGCATGTGTTAATTAGTTTGTGTGACTGCAAAAGGTCACACAAACAGTGGACTGAAAAGGAGGAGAGGGAGCGGGGGTGGGGTAAGCGCAAGTTTGACCGATAAACAGAACAGTACTTTGGTCACTGAATGTGAGAAACGCTATTTGAACATTGGTTGAACGTAAATCCAAAGTGTGGCAGTTGGACCGCTAGTCAACCGCGTGTAAACGAAAACACGACACTGAGTCCAGCTTGTGGCGTGGTAGCGAGGCAGTGAGGAGGCAAGGTGTACTGGTGAGAGAGAGCGAGAGACTGAGAGAGCGAGAGAGAGAGAGAGAGAGAGAGAGAGAGAGAGAGAGAGAGAGAGACTCAATTGTCCAACTGTTCTCTGCGTTTGAGTCTTGTTCAGCACCTCAGTCAAATACCTGAAACGTGAATGGACACCACTCTTGTCATTTTGGATATGCGGAGTGACTTCAGTTATTAGGTCAAAGGTGATTGGAACGCGAGCCTGAGGTTGATCCAACCAAAGTCAAAAGGTCATAATCAGGCGCATTGTGATGTTTACATTCGACTACTACACGCTCATTCTCTCAACCTTGAGGTCCTTCGTGTGTTTCTTCTCCTCTTAATGATGTTACTCCATCATGGTGTAATTCTTTAAGATCCTGGTCAAATGTTGTGTAATGTCAAGTTTCTTCTACAGCAGCCAGATGCCTCTTAGGACATACTAGAGCAGCGCACAGAGGGGGATCCCATTTGGGTCAGCACTTTGTCCAACCACTGGAGGGGGCCATTGAGATGCAGCTCGATCCAACATGGCGTGCTGGTGACTGTCTGACGTCTGAAGGGGTAAAAGACAGCTTGAGGTCAAGAACACCTAAAAGTGGGCTTGTCCACAACAACAACAACAACAACAAAAAACAAACACATTCATAATTATCATATCCTTCCTATCCTATCCTTCCATATTAATAGCATTTGTCCTCAGAGTCAGCAGGAGCAAAACCCAGCTGACTTTGGGCAGGAGGTTGGATCCACTCTAGACTGGTTGCCAGACAATCGCATGGCACCAAATGACAAACAACCATTCACGGTCACATTCACACCTATGTGCAATTTAGATTTGTCAATTAACTTAACATGCATCTTTTGGGCATGTGGAAGAAAGCAGCGGTATCTGCGGAAAACGTTCAAAAATCCACATATTTGTTTTTACGCACTTTATTTTGTAGTTAACACACGGAGGTAACATGGCAGCCATATTACATACTATTTGTATACCCAGCCGACTGTTCTTCTCTGTCTCTTATCTATGTACTCCTTTTACATGCCCCAAGTGTTGTGACTGAGACATCACCTAACTGCCTTGTTTTACAGATTACATTTAACTAAAATGTACAGCAAGACTATTTTGAAAACCATGCAGTTGGACATTAAAATGTCAGTAACAACAAGTTGTTACTCTATAAAGTTATATATGAGTGAAACGTAAGTATTAATGAAAAGTTTGTGTCTTTGAACAGTAATTGAAATTGTTAAAATAAAACAAAAGACAAAGGCAAACAAAAGACATAATGGCATTATCACGTATCAGTAATTGGTATCGTGAGTACTCAAATGCAAAGGTGGGTAGAAGAACCAAATATTGTATTCAAGTAAGAGTACTGTTACTTTAGAATGACTCAAGTAAAATGTAGTCATCCAAATATTTACTTAAGCGTAAGAAAGTACACAATGAAAAAACTACTCAACTTTGATTTAAAAAAAAAAAAAAAATATATATATATATATATATAAAATATTTACTTAAGCGTAAGAAAGTACACAATGAAAAAACTACTCAACTTTGATTTAAAAAAAAAAAAAATATATATATATATATATTAAAAAAAAAAAAAAAAAAAATATATATATATATATATATATATATATATATATATATATATTTTTTTTTTTTTTTTTTTTTTTTTAAATCAGAGCATTAACATCAAAAGAAATAAATACAAATAATAATATGGGAGTCAACACACACCTGCCACCATTAAAATTTTTAACTGCCCAAAAACCAACAACACATGCATTGGGCCCGACAGGAACATTATTTGCTCTATTCACTGAAATGACGTAATGAAGAAACTGTTTGCTGACCAGATTGTGTGTGCGACACCATAGGATAGGGTTAATGTTAGCATATCCACTGCCAACACAACAAATGAAACATCTGCAACTTACCGCAAGGTGTTTTCTCTCAAGTTAGAAGTGGGCTGAAATATCCCAGTTTGGGAAGTCACAATTTAAGAGCTGCATGACAAAGCTGTTGTTTTTGGGAGTCTGTAAACACACTTGCGTGGCTACCCAACCCAAAATTAGTCATTTTGATTGGCTTGCGAAGGCTACATGTCCAGTCATGTGAGTGCCTTGTGTCATCAGATTGGTGAATTGGAGTCAAATGACAGTGATCATGTTGGATTGGCACAATGGGCGCCCTATGCGGAAGTCGAAGATGGAGTCTAAAAATAGACACGCACAGGAAACAATGGATAAATAAATGTAGCGAACGGCATCTCAATCATTGTAACGGAGTAAAAGTATCTATCTTTTTTTACATAAGTACTCAAGTAAAAGTAAAAGGTACTGTGCATGTAAGTACTCCGACAAGAACAATTTATCAAAAATGTTACTCGAGTAAATGTAACGGGGTAAATGTAGCACGTTACTACCCACCTCTGCTCAAATGTAAGTACTTATACTGACTGAAAAAATGGTATCGGTGCAGCTCTAATTATCAACTGAACTATGGCAGGTAAGCTTCTATATTTGTTTTGGCTTTTATGAAGGAAAAACTCAAGATAAGGTTGTTCTGCTGACTGCCAAAATTAGTAGAATTTATTATCCATTCAACCATTTTCTTTACTGCTTCTCCTCACTTGGACCACGGGCATGCTGGAGCCTATCCCAGCTATCTTCGGGCGAGAGGTGGGGTACACCCTGAACTGGTCGCAAGCCAATCGCAGGGCACATATAAACAAACAACCATTCATGTACACATTCACACCTAAGGGCAATTTAGAGTTTCCAATCAACCTACCATCCATGTTTTTGGGATGTGGGAGGAAACCGTAGTGCCTGGAAAAAACCCACGCAGGCACGGGGAGAACATGCAAATGCCACACAGGCGGGGCCGGGATTTGAGCCCGGTCCCCAGAACTGTGAGGGAGATGTGCTAACACCGTGCCACCTAGAATTTATTATTTTTATTTTATTTATTCATTTCTGTACACAGAACACGCACAAAATAGACACAGCCCAGCCAGAACACAAGATGATTACCCGCGCAATTCATACAGATCCCAAGCAAGAGCGCTGTGGTGGCAATTGTGTGCCCTTTCGCATAGCGACAATGGCATCATTAGATGCAAGGTTTTGTCAGCACAAGCATCAGGTGTGACATATAAAACACTCATCTGACAGTGACAAATGCTTAAGGGCGGGAGAAATGAGTCTCCAACTTCACACCTGTGTCCCGACATTACAACATTCGCTAACATACAGGCGCTGTCACACCTCTGATCCTATCTCAGGGAGCAAAACATTTGGGGCAAAAATGTCTGCTTTTATAGACAGTTTAAAAAGGCTTACAGATCAATGAGCCATTCTCAAATAAGCACTAAATGTTTTCGGCTTTTTTTCCCCCAGCACCCTGCAGCTTTACTAAATTACATGTGTTCGAATATAGGGGGAGGGACTTCTGTTCTCTCATTTCTACGCAAGTGAGAATACGCCATAGTATATCACTAGCCTACCTGTAATGTAATAGTTAAGTCATTATTACAGTAAGTGTTTGAAAATACTTGACTATGATGAAGAAGCCTTCTGGGGCATAATTTCAAGATAATGAAATGGACAAAAAGTGGGCAGCAGGGTGATACAGGGGTTAGCATGTCTGCATCACAGTTCTGAGGTTTGAATCTCGGGTCAGGCCTTCCTCTTTGGAGTTCGCATGTTCTCCTCATGCTTGCATGGGTTTTCTCCCGGGACTCTGGCATCCTCCCACATTCTAACAACATATGTTAGGTTCATTGAAGACTTAACCTGTGCATCGTGTGAATGTGAATGGTTGTTTGTCTATATGTACCCTGTGATTGGCCAGTGATCAGTCCAGGGTGTTTCCTTCCTCTTTCCTAATGTCAGCGAGAATAGGTTCCCGTTTGCCCATGACTAATGAGGCAAGCGCTTTAGAGGTTGGATAGATGAAAAATAGTAAGTACAGCAGTAACCAAGTGTGCCATCTTGTGCAGCATGATGACAATATTTTTCGTCCCGTGCAAACTAGTTAAACTAATTAACTAGTTGTTCATAACCTCGAAGCATCACATGTTGCCAACAGTTGTAAACCGGGGACCCCTATATGCGAATTACTGGTAAGATTTTATGTGTAAGATTGCATTATGCTATGAAAAAAAATTTGCAGTTTTTTTTTTGCAACCTAATTGCTATCATTTTAAATCACTCCATCCAAAAATGTTTCAAACCTTGAAAATGCAACATTAAAATTCAAGTTTCAAGGACCTTGGAGCACCGTTTAAAAAACAATAATAATAATAATAACTAAAAAAAAAAAAAGTTCTTCATAGGACAAGTTAAAAATACTTGGACAGTAATTCATTGGCAAAGTCTGATCAGATGATTAAACAGAGCTGAGCGCTGTTGGCCTGAGCAGTGGGGACACTGATGGTAAACCAGACAGGCTCCACAGCAGCTTAAAGACGACCAATGACGACAAAGCAAAACACCCCCACCGACTGTGCTGTCTGGCGGCTGGGAGGCTACAACACAATAACCGAGCCAGGGGCAGAACAGATGTTTGCTGGATGGATGGTTAGATGGTCAGACAAATAGACAAATGCCCTGTGACCTTGCACATTTTATGACAAAAGGTGAATATAATAGGGATTTTACATGTGCACAGCATATTACAGTGCAGACAAGCTAGAGTTTAATCCTTACAGTACAAAAACATTACCGTTAAAATCAAGTTGAGTACAATCAACCAACCCCAGATGCACATGGCTTAGGTTTTAAGTTGTTATAGTAAATTCTGTTGAGGTCTGTGCAGTCTCTCCTAAGGAAAATGATACAGTATGTATCCTTTCCATCCATTTTCTGTAGTGCTTGTCCTCATTAGGGTGGGAGAAGAGCTAGAGCCTCTCACATAGACCCATTATTACAGGGACAAAAATATAGTGACAACGTCAATAGACTCCTAAATGAAAACAGTTTTAAAATTGGTTGTCACTGGATTTAGAACTGAATCATTCAAATCTAACTGAACCTCCAGTTTCTTTGGATTCAAATCATACAAATAAAATTGAACTTGAAATAATCTCTTTGGTGTCAAACTTCCACCATCATAGACGCTTCATTAAGTGTACAAACTAGTAACATTTTAACATTCTTAATTGTCACACCCTGCGACTGGCTGGTGATCACGCCATCGTGGACCCCGCCACTCGACTAAAATCAGATGGAATAGGCTCCAGTTTACCTGCGACCCAAATGAAGATAAGCGCAATAGAAGATGGATGAATGGACTGTCGCACAAGTTGAAAAAGAAGTTAGCCGCATCTTATGTAACCTTATTTCGTACTGTTGTATGCATCCCAGTATGGGGCAAAAGGTTGACTACACTCTGACCAGGCATAGCCTGGTCATAGAGGTAGATTTGAACAAGGAATTGAGTGTGAATTGAATTGCTGAAAGTCAGCTCTGTAAACCACTACATGAACATGTCTTAACAATACTAATAATAATCGTACTGCTTTGAATGAAAGTCATTTAATATACTGTAAATGATAAAATAATTAATTTCTTCTGATTGAAGTCAATCCCTCATTGATAGAAGATGGACAAAGAGACGAACACACCTGTACTCCGCGCCCCATCCTTTGACAAAGCTCATCCTGATGGTACACATCCTGGTCAGCTGGTAGACCGCCTCGAACCCCTGATTGACGGACTGAGCCAGCAGAGCAGCAAACTCCTGGTTGTTAAAAATCTTCAGATTACAGCCTGGAAGTGAAAGATTCGGGATTATTTATTTCATTTGCACTGCTAGAAGCATGTTTCAGCATTTGTGCGGCACAACAGGTTTTTCCTCATTTAACTGTAATGGATGTTACTGTTCTTGAAGAAATAAAAATTTTCTTTGACTGCAATACATACAAAGTGATATCACCATATCTAATGGATTGTATTAATAAGACTTGGTAAACCAAAAAAGTAGTTCATTTGACAACACAGTTAAAAATAAAAACACACACATACACACAGGGGAAAAAAAAAAAAAAAAACACGAACGTTGTTGTGACAAGCTAACATGCTGCTCAACATGGGGATTTTGCACGATGGAGATGATTCACAAGGTTGACGGCTCAGACCCTAACATCACCACGTAACGCTCGATTTTGCCTTCTACGTAAACGTGCGGTGCAGTAATGACACAATTCACGCTGCTGCTTCAGCCAAGAATGAAATGTTCAAAATTGCATGGATGCAGATTAGTCAGCCTGTGTGGGTGAGAGTCTGAGGAAAAACAAGTCATGTTGTGGGGAGCATCGGTTGCTCTTCCTCAAAGGCTTTATTTTTCCAATAAGTACTGTTTCACTCATCATCAAAGGGAGCTCATGATGTAATTGCAATATAGTATGCTTTTTCTTCGATTCTGCTGCAACATACTACTTAGACTGTCTTTTTCTTTTGTAATTATCTCAATGTCATTTTGAGATATTGGCAGAAGATAAATTTGTTGTAGTACATATGGTAGCAATCTAATACAAAGAAGAAAAATTAGTGGGAGAAAATATGGCTTAAATGTCATACATATTTTGGACATCAAACTGTCGTTAATGCAGCATATTACGCGAGCTGTCAGCATACCTCACTAGTTGCCTTCATTTCAGCCAGCATCAAAAGATTAAGTGTGTTTTTCTTTTTCCTTTGGCTTTTTGCAACACTTTTTTTTTCTGAAAGGAGGACAGTTTTACGAGAAAAAAGTATGTAAGAAGAGAAGAAGAAAATCCTGGAGGTCTAAGGAATAAGAACCTGGAGGTATCTTGCAGACTGTGGCGGGGTGCCAGCTGTATCGCTGGTTGCAGTTGGGACTCTGGACAAAAATGGCACTGTCGCTGAGGCACTCAGCGAACACCTCCCCTCCAATGTAGTACAACCTCACTCCACGACCTGCAGGTTGCATTGGAAGGAAAATGGGATACAAGACAATAATTGGAGCCGTTTGAACTGGGAGGCGTACTTTCTGATAGATACCTATATGCCTCCTTGTCATTTCAACAGTTGCGTTCCTGTTGACGTTGCTGAGAAGTCCAAGGCAGAAGCGCTCAGAGTTGGAGGGGTCGGTGAAGCCATCCACAGTAAGAGAAGGCTGCGAAGCGTGAAATGTTTCTCCAACACGCTGGTTGAGCTCATAGTAGGCTATAGAGCACCAGAAAGCTGGTTCACTGTAAGTTACCGGCTGAAGATCTGTTGGGACAAGTAGTTAATAAATGCATTTTACTTTGAATTGGTGTTTCTACTTCAAATCATTTCCTGTTTAGTTTAACAGTAATACAACTGAATATAATATAAAAAGCTTTTATCGCCCATCTGAAATGGAACATCCTTTCAAAAAAAAAAGTTTCATCATCATTTGAAAATTGTATCTTCAACCGATAAGCTAATCATTTAATGATCCCCAGAGGGGAAATTCAATAAAGCTTTCACTTGAAACTCCCAATACAATGAAGCGAAATCCATGAAGTATAGCTGACTTACCCAGGCCGTGGCTGACGGGTGACAAGGTGTTAGGTGACAGTTCTGCTGGTGAGCCTAGCACAACACAAAGATGCAATGTAATTAATATAATTATATTTAGGTTAAACTTTTAAAAAAGACCCTTGTTATTATTATTTTTAATACCGCTGCATATAGACGTCACCAAATAAAACAAGTTTACCTGATTCCATACTTTGATTCATCTGCTGGTCATTAGCCTCGCCATCTTCACTTATGTAGCCAGGCGGGGGAGTCTCTGTAAAAGCATTATCCATTATTTACTTTAAAAAAAATAAATAAAAAAAATAAAAAAAAAATAAAAATAAAAAAAAAAAAGGTAAATGGACATCTTGCTGCTGATATTTTCAGAGGCTGGATGGGTGATTAACATTCTATGTAAAAAAAACTCCAGATGAGATTAATTCTAGCTACTGGTCTTAATTTTTTTTATAAATCATTTTGTCTTTTATAATAACTATTTGTGTGCCTATGTCTGTATTGAGAATGCCTTTATTCTATTTATTTTTTTTAAAAACACCCCACAAATTCTTGACCCTATCATAACCCAGACCTTGTCGTAAGACTTCAAGGTCTGTCTCAAACTAAGATAAGTGACTCCTTTCGAGAAGGACACGCAGCAGAAAAAAAGGGAGGCCACACGTGCGCAATGAGTTGGCAGACAGAGTCAGATCAGCACGCATTGGTGTAAAAGTCACAGATATCGACAATTATCCGGCAAAATGAAGAGGTCGTTCAGAGGAAACCAATAAGAATGGCCTATTCATTTAGACAACTTGTCATATTTATCATACAATTGTGAAATTTGCAGATATGGAATACTAAATAAAGTACATGGGACATTACAACGAGGCATAAAACTGCATATATAATCTCTCGCTTGTTCACTGTAAATCAGGTGCCCCTCTGAGGGCTGCTCGGGGTTGTATTCCGCATGGAAATAAACTTCTGGTATGCGCTTAAATTTTTCTGTACTCCTGACTTTTCTTCTGGATTTAGACATTATTCCCAAAGACCAAAGGACTTTTTGACACTGGAAAACTGGAAAAAAGATTTTGGATACTGTAAACTTAGCCCATTTGTACTTACACAGCTAGACTTATTTAATCTTTTTTGGGACTTCTGAGTACCAGAAGACCTTTGAACTGAGATGTTTTTTGTTTTTGTTTTTAAACACAAAAACAAACTTGGGCTGAAAGTTTAGTTCAAAGATGTTGGTCATTCATGTGGAGGAAGACTAAAGACTCAACTGGCCCCTTGCTGGGTTTTTTGCCTGTCTGACTTTGAACCACATCATTACGAAAAAATTAATACATTGAAAATGCGTCATATTTGATACAACAAGGTTTGCCCAGGTTCCAGACCTGGTATGTAGTTATTAGGAGGATCTATGCCAGCTGGGAAATTGGTGTTTTCAGGGATTGAGTTTGTAAAGTCATCTAGCGGTGGAAGCTCAGTCAGAATCTCTGTGTGGCGGGGCACCAAAACTGGGGGCAGCACTGTGGAAATAAGAAGCAAAAATGACACTAGTCTTATACCATGCACATGGAGGTCTTATGTCAGACATAAAACACATAACTTTTCATCTGTCATGATCACAGGGATTTAAAGCATTATTTAGATGGCACCCTGATTATGAGAGCTAGCCGCACAGACTGCCCTGTATTTAAAATCTACTCCAAAGAGATCATTACCCGGCGTCTCCACCCTCTGGTAATGATAAGGGTTGACACACACTTCCTCCTTCTTGAAGTTGAAGGCATACTGGCAGTTGTCAATGGCCCGCAGCTCATGGTGGCTGTGAAGATCGGGCCATCTCCACAGGCGACAGTAGATGACGTGCGGCAGGCCCTTACGATGGGACACCTGAAGACGCCCATCCAACGACCTGAGCGCATTTGAAGAGATGATGGCATTAACAGATGTAATTCTCTATATTAATGTTGAGAAACAAAAGAATCATCTAAACATAGACCTCCATGTATATAATACACCACAACAATTTTGTGACGAACACACCAAATTGTTCACCATGAAATGCATTTTTAACTCCAGATGATGTAGAGACATGATTTTTGTGAACACTGACAATGTAAATCAATACTAGTAGTTTCTAACCTTGCTTAATACAACCATTACACCATTTCTAGTTTACTTATTAAGGCCAGTCCACACACATTGTAATAAATATTTCAACAAACAGCTGGGCAGTTGTTTGTATAGTGGATGTTTGGTGCAAACACTCCATTTACAGGCCACTCTCTAATTTGGTTTGTTATCATATAATTACATTATGCTCTGTAAAGTACTTTAATTTCCATTTCATGTTTTCGTAAATTACTTTCATACTTCCAAAATGATACATGTTTATATTAGAAGAATATACCTGGCTTCAAGTGTTATTACCTTGTTCTTCCTAATGGTCATTGTAGACACAAATGGCCCAACAGTACAGCAACGGTAGCCTTGAGCCCCCCCCGACCAATAATGTACAATTTGTATACATGCGAGTGTATTCACCTGTTGTGGTCAGGGTATCCGTACATGCCTGAAGAGTCCCACTGCTCTATCATGTGGCCTGACCCTAGACCCCATAGATCTGAGCAATTGCTACAGACACACATGCATGCACAGACACACACAGACACACACAAAAATATACAGGACATGAGCAAAAAAATGACAGAAATAAAAGCAAACAAACAGTAAATGTGAGATGTCCCATTCAAAATAAGTAGGATGAAATCACAAACATAGATTCATAAACAGTTGGCCTCTTATTAGAGAAATCAAGACGGAAAATAAAATTCCCACCACCCATGATTATCAATAAGATGTTAACTGGATGATAGCAATAATGTAACAAATCTCAACTTGACAGATGGTGAAGGCAGAGCTGATATTCTTTGAAAAAGATTTAAAATACCAATGTGAAAGTACCAACGTGACAAGATTTGCCATAGATAGTCTGTCACGCAGCAAGAATTTTGAAAATCAGCTGATGGGTTCCTGAGAAACAGATTTTTATGTCGGATAACATTGGGTTTTTGGGGAACGCTTTCATGTGATATTGTCTGTAGAAAATCTAGTAAACAAAAACAAACAAACAAAAAAACACCTTCAAATTAGAGTAAAAGAATATTTCTCAACTTATCTCCTCAACCGTATCATTTTGTCTGCTACTCAGGGAACCCCTTCTCGGACTGGCTGACAAGTTTCAGATAAAACCCATTGTTCGTATGGGCTGAAACTCAAAAGATAATGACGCATCAAAATTACCATGACATTTCTAACACGATCGTTTGCCCTAAAAACTTAACTAGCACAAATGTATCATTACTGGTGAGAAGAGCAGTAGAATAGGTCATGTATTTCAGCAATCAATTGTTTTTTGGGGGGGGTTTGTGAATTGATTTTTTTTTATGGATCTTAGAGACGTTTGAAGTGCTCATTCCATGTTTTTTTTTTGTTTTTTTTTTAAAGAAATTCCACAATGATGGTGGCCACTTGTAAAGTTTCTATTTAAAGTACTGCCTGGGTAAACCAAAGCATTATTGTCTTTCATTTTAGAAAACAATAAGTCTTGTGAGCCAATTGTTTTGAACAATTGTCAATTGTCATACTATCAAAGTAAACATAACAGTCCATAAAGCAGCATTACTTGTTTTCATGTATACTGTAGCTCCTCTCAAATAAGATCCTGCAAAGTCTAATTACACATGATTACATACATAATTTGCAATTCATGTATATTGTTTGAAAGAAAAGGACATGTGCCATATGGGCAGATTTATTTTGTTGCACGCAAAAAAAATCCACCCAGTGTTGTGTCAGAAAAAGAAAAAAAAAAGAAATGCAAATGCGGTTTAAAGAATGGCAAGAGTAGGACAGGAGGACCACATCAAAAAATGTATACAACATAAGACAGTTTGTGTACAAGTATTGTGTATGGCTTATGACTGACGCACATATGCACGCACACACGACTAACCGACATCTTTTTTTGCATGCAAAACAATGAAACTTGTAAAAAAGTCATGATCCCACCCATGCTTGTGAGACATTTTTGAGTTCTAACAGAAATAGTCACCTGTTTCCTCCCGACAATACACCACTCGCACCCACATCTGAAAGGTCTCTGAGCTGAGACGACTCACAAATTTCAAAAACAAAATTTAGCATAGGTACCCATGGTGCTCAAGTATAGTAAAAGTAGCTGCACAATGATGGAAACAAAATGCAGCAATTCCAACTGAGCCATCAAAGATAACAGCTATCTCAAGGATGGGATCATACATCAAACTGCTAAGCATAAGGACAACTGCAGATAAAAACTACATCTAAGATCAAAGACAACAGGTTTGCCGTGGGACCCCAAATGACGAGCTAGCTACGGTCAGCCCTGGTTCAAGCCAGCTCAGTATGACAACCAAAGTACGATTAGCGGCTCGTGCGTTGACGAAGAAGGCAGCTAGCTAGTTGCGAGAGCTAATGGGAATTACAGGACACATTGAACGTCGACACTTCAAACGTACATATGTTGTGGTAATATATATGAATGCTTCAATTTGGCACCAGCTGGGAAAGCCTGTGAGCCTGACTGCTATAGCCAGCAGCGCCTGGATGGCGGATTGAAGCATCTACGCATTGGGGGGGGAACTGTAAACCATTATCACCGTTCATTCACGGCAGAATGAGCATGCTCACTTTTGAACTTTTATCAGGAAGGGCTTTTGAGTTTTCACGTAAGCAATTTCGATTCGCCAGCATGGCGAACGTGGGCAATATTTGCTTTGCCACACCCTGTTTCATTTAGCAATTGGCGAGGTGGCGAACGGGCGGCGTGAACACAAAAAGGATGTAGGACCTCTAAAGCATTGGTCAATTATATAGTATACTACAATCAACAGCAACAGTAGTGGCTGTAGCAGCCATTGTACAATGAATGTGTTTTCCTATGAATGGATTCATATTTAAAAAAATTTAACTAAATTAAATTTTAAAAAATGAAAAACCTACATATGGACTTAGGTCCCCGTTTCAACTATGACGGTTTCTGTCCATCCTGACGGTCACTGACGTTAGCGCTTACAATCTCTATTCTAGTTCATCTCAAAGATGTTTGAAGCCAAGAGTCCCACATTCTTCCACTACAAACACAGCCTTCATGGACCTTGATTTGTGCACTGAAAATTGAAATGGAAAATGGAAAAGGGGCCCTTCCCAAACTTTTCCCACAATGTTGGAAGCATAGAATGGTACAAAAATTTCACTGTGTGATGAAGTATTATGATCTAGGGAGTACTAAGGGGGTCCAAGCAAACCCAAGGCTAATTATTTGCAATAGAACTTCTCAAGTGTTCCTGGATGCTGGTTGGCCACCGAGGTGTCGCACTTAGAAATAACTTTTTTCAGAAGGAATAATGGAAAATATAAATAATCTTACCTTAATTACACTTAATAAACACTTAAAACAATATACTTTATTGATGTGTGATAGACATATAGTGTAAATATGGAAGCAGAGAGGGAAGATGTTCAAGAGTTGATTTCAAATATGCCGAAGGATGACAACTTAACACTACTCATCTCATATAAACAGACAGCCATTACTAATACCCTTCTGTAGTGGCATAAAAGAAAAAGCCAACATAAGACAACAAATGGGGATGTCTTTTTACGAGTAAATATGCAAAAGTCTCATGTGACAACATTTTGAAGGACTAATAGGGCCCCTCCAAAAAAGAAACCTGGTTAAATTCCAATTTGTGTGACTTGGGCGTATTTGACTTTTGAGGTTCCAATGTAATTATTGTGTATGTTATCCCTGGCCAGTATCAGTTGCATAAATTTAAATATATATATATATATATATATATATATATATACATACATACATACACACACACACACATTTACGTCAGGCAATGTTGCACTATTAAAACTAACAATGCCAACAATGGAAGCTTGCTGGCTTCATGTGCTGGGTTTTGGGTTCCTCCAGCCTGGTTTCACTTCTCCTACAAGGTTAAACTTTGTGACTTCAATGAAGAAGCGGGCTTTCAGTTGCACAACTTTCAGTTTTTCCTGCAAGTCTGTGGTGTTGCTTCATGTTCGACTACATGTTATGTATGCTGTGTGGTCAGTCATGTCATTGATTAGTTCAATTTAGCTACACTGGAACCTCCCAAAGTCAAACACAATCCATTCATGACACAGTTTGACTTTCAAGTTGTTGTTGTAATTTATTTTTTTAAATTATTATTCCTTAGCAAATGTCAAATGAATCACTTAAAATTAGTCCAGGCTAGAGGTGCAATGATTAATCAATTAATAATAGATTATTGAATTAATCGAGAACTATTTTGATAATCGATTAATTGTTAGACCTTAAGTGAATATTGTCCAAATCCTCGGAATGTCAGCTTCTCAACCGTAAATATTCTCAGATTTCTGTAGTCCTTTATAAAAGGAGACTATTTTTGGGTTTATTTAAAGTAGGACATTTGCAAACATCTGCTTTTACTTTAGAAAACAATGATCAACATTTTTTTGCCCATTTCCTAACATGTTACGGACCAAACCGGCAACTACATCACAATCAATTTATGTTTGTGCATTTTCTGCATTGTCAATTTGAAATAATGTCCTGGTTGTGAATAAAGGAATTGACAGATTGATTGATTATAAAAATAATCATTAGTTGCAGCCCTAATCCAGGCTCAAATGGCTGCCATCATAAAACCCTATTAACTACATATATTCAAGTAAAATTCTAAGATTGTGAAGTCATAAATAGTACAAACTAAGACAATTTATAAAACTACAAATAATAGTGCCACATAAGAGTGCAACGATTCGATGTTTGGACAGTGATTCTGTCACCTAGTGTTTTATTTAACCTTCCTTCAGGAATCTCAAAAGATTTGCTTGCGCCGTCCATGATGTCACACTTGATGATTGTTTCAACTCCAAGGATGTCTGACTGAGGTTGATTTTTTCCAGAATAGTTTGGTTGAACGCCAAACCAAATTGTACCACTTTTGAGTGTTTGACTGTCAGTAATTGCTTTGACTTATTATTCTGAGTGGCACTAGGCCAAGCTTTGAGTCGTAGCATGTAGAAAACAAAAATAACAGCGTTTGCGTGTGTGTGTTCCCATCTCACCTGGGTATGGTGACACACTTAGTGTTGATGTTCTGCGTGCTGATGGCTTTTTCCAGCTCATCCAGCTGCCCTGTCTTCTTCAGCTTCTTCACCAGGCTCTTGACAGCTTTTTCACACCATTTCTCCTCCTGCCCACCTCCGTTCTGCTCCCCTACTCCTCCAATCCCACCTCCTGCTCCACCGCCTCCTGCCGGAGTCTTCTTCCAACCGAGCAGCCGCTTCACCACCGGGGGAGTGAAGGGTAGTATGGAGGACATGTTGTGTGTACGTTGTGTACGTGAGTGTTTTGAGTTAGCCTTTTAATCTGATGTAAAGGGAACAAGGGAGGGGGAGGGGGGTTTAAAGCTGTTAGGCTGTATGTCTAAAATCCTTCAGGAAATAAAGAGAGAGACACTATACATGTGTATTTTGTCAAATCCAATCCAAGTCATTAGTATTAAGGAAAAGCCTGGAAATTATAGATATTAGATGGAATGTGCAAATGGAAGGGAGCAGAGAGCGCAGCATCCAACTAATCCTAAAATAAACAAGGGCACAAAGACACACAAATGTTAAAAAAATAATAACAACAGCGAAGAAAAAAACCCATTAAGGCATACTGGCTGTTGTCATAATTTGTGTGCAGGCCAGTTGGTCTGTTAAAATAGTTGTGTCAATAAAGGGTATCTTTCGGTTACTAGGTCAGTCTCTAAAACCTAATCCATCTTAACTGAGGTGACAAATCTTCTGCGTTGATGCTGATACTAATCAAACGCTAATCCCATACAAAGGTACCGATCCTATTATCAAAACCAGGGTTAACCTTCTCCTGCTAAAGTTGAGCAGTGTCAGACCGCATTAAACCTGGGTCAGCTACAGGGTCAAACATGGTGCCTCAGTTAACTTTATACACACATGGAGAAAATATTGTATAATATTGTTATATTGTCATATTATTCTGTTACAGAATGACAAACTAGCAATGGTCACCGAAACAAAATGAAAATGATGACACAGGAATTCGCCAAGATTAATATTTACAAGCTACAAAGGATCTGGGAGAAGGTCCTTTTGCTTTGAAAAGGTGAGAAAAAGCTGGAGCTCAGCTCTGTTGATGCAAAAATGAAGCAGTCAAACAAAGAACAAAATACTCTGCCTTCAGCGAAATGTTTTGGGTCTGCTTTGCTACATCCTGCACAGGGCATCTCGAATGTGTGCAGGGTACAATGAAATCTCCTGACTGTCAAGACATTCTGTAATAAGATGTACTGCCTGTTTTTTTGGAGCGTTAGGTCTCAGCAACAGGTCAAATTGGACAATGATCCAAAACTGATATTTTTTTTCAATAAAAGTAAGTGTTCTGTTAATCTTGTCCACTGGAAGGCACACTTGACAACCAGTTACTACTTAAATGACATTTTGAAATTGACTGCTACAAATTTTTGACACCTGATATTGTAAAGACTAAAATATGTCAAATTTCAGGAGCAAAGTTAGCCTACTTTATATGAAATGCTGCGCAACCTTGAAACTACAGTTTTGTTAAAACTACTTTAGAAATGTTTTACAAAATGGCAGTCAACAGGTCGGTTTGGGAGCCCTTTCATGTTTTTTTTTTCTCCATTCACTGCCCCAACTTGAATTTATTTTTCATTTATACATTTAGAAGGCAGTGGGACAACTACACCCTCTTTTAGAAAAGTTCCCACTTTTGTCTGTGTGGTCTGATGAATCAGTTAAGATTGTCAAGACTTCCAGATAGATGGAGAAATTTATGTAAATTTAAAATGCATTTTACAGCTTAACATAGTTGTCAACAAAAGTGAATATTTTCAGAATTTACTTATTTGCATGAAAACAATGGGGACAATTTGGGAATTGTTATTATTTATAGTTTATTAAGCCACAACTATACTAGTCCAGCCCACAAACTAAAATGAGTTTGACACCACTGATTAGAACTATTATTACAGGCAATTACAATCACTTTTAGGAGAGTATCAATTATTCCAAATAGACGTTCAGGGTCTTTCCCTATGCTCCGTCAATAGTGGGGGTCCACTGTAATTGCATACAAGCAATTAAAAAGTACATTTTTCATAATATGTCCCCTTTAAAGGAAGTGCACAGACAATTTTGTTTCAGCAATAATGGCATGTGCAGAAAACAGGCAGAAATATTTTTAAGTATTGACGTGGTCTCCAAGTTTCACGTGTAACCTCATCTGATTATAGCTCTCATTGTAACACTAAGATCAATTCCCCTAGCTGTCAGTTAGCGTAAGATAACTAACGGACTAAACGATACCAATGCTCAAATTTATAGGGGGGAAATTATGGATCAACGAGGGTTAAAATCCAAAGACAACGGCAAACTGATGACAGGAAGGAAGGTATCGAGGTCTTCAGAGTGCTCCTCTGAAAGAAAGTCAGAGCTCCTTGTTAGAATTTGTTTCAATGGCTTAACCTCGCATTGCTTACAAATAAGGCCTTAATAAAACGAACTACATTTGACTAACATTAACATTCAAAGCGTATTATCATCATCATGAATAACTGCTCCAGGGTGATTTTTTTTAAATGTCAGACAAAGACAATGACTGTAAAGACAACCATATGCAGCTGCAGAATGAACATGTATAAACTTAATTTTCTATTAATTACGGTATTTCTTCAACGTTTTATGTAGCAATCGGTTTGTGAAGACATCAGGAGCACGCAACAATGCTGGCTTGTACAATGTTGTGAGAAGAACCTCCCAAATTACACACAGAGCATTATTGGAAGGCACAACAACAATAACAACAACAAAAAAGCTCAAACCCCGTTGATACGGCTACAACGTCAAACCGAAAAGCTAATCGCGACTAGCACGGCCTTGTGAACAAGATAAGCGGCGGTATTTTGTCTGTAATGTCGAGTCTCTTTGTGAGAAACTGTCTTGTGTATATCGCTTCTTCTCTGCAACCACCCACAAAAAGACACACACGGCTCGAAGAATAAGCTAACGCGCTGCGCCGCAAACGAGTCAGTCTCGACTTCGACAAACAGCAAGGAAGAGAGGCACATTATTTCAAAGTGCCAACACATTCAGTAAATTCAAGTTTCTTTGTCTTGGGATAACTGATACTCGCTCTTCTCCTTCTCTTTTCGCATTCAAGCGCGAATGCGGGAGAAAAAAAAAAAAAAGAAAGAAAAAAAAATCGCTAGCAGGCTTGCTACTTTGTCCGACAGACAAAAATCTGGTATGCTGCATGTTGTGTTGCTTACCAATTTGATACTATTAACTGTTTAAGACATCCTTACCAAACGAGCAGGTGGGAGGTGATCGGGTGGTCACTTAGGTACCCGTCAATAAATCCATCTTTTTCATTTTAGATTTGTCCAGCGAGTCTTAAAAGTGGACGTAGAACCGCCGAACCACCGGGATGATGGCCCCTCATTCAAAGCTCAACCAAACTGCATAGCCAGTAGCTACACAATCCCTTTTGCCCCGCCTTTTCTCTCTTTTTATTGGTTGAATTGCTGGTTCAAGCAAGGTCCTTTGTTGCCAGACATATTTTCTATTGGTTGGAGTCAACGTCAATTCTCTATTATTGTGATGTAGAAAGTCGTTATTATAATTACTATAATAATAATTATTATTATTATTATTATTATTATTGTTATTATTATTATTGTTTTTATTATTTAGTAGACTTTTTTATTTCTTACGTTTTTATTGTTATTCTTTTTCTTTATTATTATTTTGTCGTTCAGAACAGTATGACGTTAGGGGAAACTATATTTGACTTTTGTGGCATCATGCAAATACTGTATGTGGGCGGGGTGGTCGACAATAACGCGCATGTGCAGTGCTCTCTGTCTCACCTGAGACTTATTGCTCAGATGCGGGTAATGCCAACAACTGCTTGCTTGATTTTGGAGTTTTTGTTGTTGTTTGTTTTTCATTACTAAACACCGTGATGGACATCAGTGATGCTCTCGCAGACAGGAATAATAGATGTAGCAAGTAATCCACCCCGAATGAGAACGCAAAACGCAAGATGGACTCTTTACCTTGCTGAGTCTTTCTTCTCAGTCGACTTTACTAATTTTAGAATTTTGCTCTCTTGTAAGTATGTGCATTATTTGTCTTCCATCATTTTTCCTGATAACTTCCATGTAAATTATTTATATATATGACGTGTCAAATGTATTTTTTTTAAAATTTTGGATTGAATGCAATAATTGTGCATTTGTATACCTGGTCATGAAGATCATAAAGAAAAGAAATATAGGGTCAACTTACTTAAAAAAAAAAAAAAAAAGCTAGGAGAGAAGAAATTTTACTGATTGTAAACAGAGGACAATGGGTTACATTTGATATTTAAGTAGCTGTGAGACAAAGACAAAATATTTGCAACTATTGTAGCTCATAGATCTATATTGTGTAAAGGGGGTGTTCATTTTTATGTCGCTCCAGGTAGATAAAGAATGATGCACTGAGTTAATAAAGCTCACTGGGCCGTCGCCACGGTGACAAAAACTCCAGAGGGTTGACTGCAGTGCTAGAGCTAAACATATACAAAATGCAGTGGTATACATTCATTGAGAAAGCACGGTAATTTGAGGCTTCTTTGTTAATTTTTACATACAATATATAAAGATTTATATTTGCTTTGTGTGCAGGTGTGTGCCTGATTTCACCAAATGCAATGGGCAAATGCTGCAAGTGCAACAGGAGGCTGCTTTGCATGTGCTTGCTGCCTTGCATGATGACTGGCCACCTTCTGATTTATATCATGGTTACCATATTCGTCACCATCTCCTATGCTCCCCCGAAAATAACCGTCCACTATATTGCTCCAGGGATTTCAGCAAATTCTGGGGCCTTGGCTTCTCATCCACTCAACCCCTTCTGGAAACTTCATCTGGAACACAGCGCCCTGTGGAACCAGTTACAGCACTCCTTGGATCGTCACTATAATCCCATTCTACGAGGAAACATGACTACAACATCAAGGAAGCCGAAAGCAAAACTCTCAACTCAAATTAGGGATGAATGTCTTTCTGGTTGTGTGTCGCACAAGTGTTCAGAACATCATCGATATGATGTCAACAATATACCAGAACAAATGAGAGCATTTGTCAGGTCAATGCATTGCAGGAGTTATCAAATCCTTATTAATCAACCCGCCATGTGCAAAAGGAACAAAACAAAATCTGGTTTTGACTATCCAATGCTCCTCATGGCCATCAAATCTCAAGTGGGGAACTTTGAAAACAGACAAGCCATCCGTGAAACATGGGGGAGCAGTGGTTTTGTGATGGGCGAGTTCAATAAGAAAGGTGGATTTGTGCGTACTGTGTTTCTGCTGGGAAGGCAGGACTCGAGTACAGGACCTCACCCAGACCTGAAAAACTTTCTGGACCTAGAGAACCAAAAATACAGGGACATCCTCCAGTGGGATTTTAGGGACTCTTTCTTCAACCTGACCCTGAAGGACTTGCTGTTTTGGCATTGGCTCCAGCAATACTGCCCCACAGCTGTATTCATCTTTAAGGGGGATGATGATGTCTTTGTCCGAACTGGTGCCCTACTGGATTACTTAAACAAGCGGTGGGAGGAAAACAAACTTCAGCGGCGGGCCAATACAAATGAAACACACATGGATTTGTTTGTGGGAGATGTCATTGATAATGCAATGCCAAACCGGGATCCATCTACTAAATACTACGTACCAGAAGGTTTCTACAAGGGTGCCTATCCACCGTATGCTGGAGGAGGAGGGGTGGTTTACTCTCGCTCACTTGCATTACGACTAAAAGAGGTGTCCACAAGGGTTTTCCTTTTCCCAATTGATGATGTCTACCTGGGAATGTGCCTGCAAAGACTCGGGCTCTCTCCAAGTCATCACCCAGGTTTTTTAACATTTGATCTCCCAGAGACGGACAGGGAGAATCTTTGCACGTATAAATCTGTGCTGCTCGTTCACAGGCGGAGTCCCAAAGAGATGCTGACATTATGGCACAAGTTGCAGAATCTGCACAGTCAATGTTGATTATTGAATGTTCATTAGGACCAATGCAGCCATGATGACCTGAAATGTGAACATTGTGTGTATTTTAAGTGGCAATATGCTCGAAAATGTTTTGTATGCAAACAGCACGGTTGTCCAATGGTTTACACGCATTGTGTACAACGACTCTCGCTGAACGTCAACTTGGATAGATTCAAGCCACCCGTGATCCACAACAGGCTAATCGTTTGGGTGGATTGTCACCTATCATTTTTAACAATTATGGAACACTGAGATAACATTTGATCCACCTAAAACGGCCTTACAAGGACGATACACAAATAGGTGCATCAACAGTACTAATACTTAGTTATGAAATACTTGCTGACTTTTTCCTGATTTATTACTTGCTTATAATTAAATATTGCATTTGGACCCGTTCGACATCAGCTTTCACAGCTGTGTAAGCAAAATACATGCCACTAAGAGTTATCTATTTACAATTTCGTGCGATCAATTATTTGTTTAGAAATATTTGTGCTATTTTATATTGTGTGTGTGTTTAAATGACTTTGCTTTACTTGTGTTTGTTAATAACACCATGAAAAGTTATAATTCATCTGAATGATACTTGACGTTTCTTATGCTTATCCCTATGTCCTCTCAGTGAGGTTGTCACTACAGGTGTGTGCTGGCTTTGTTCACTTCTGTGATTCCAGGCCTGTACATTCAATAAAAATACAGTACAGTTGTCCAACTATCATTTGAATGGATTAGGTTGGGATTGAGTGACATCTAGTGTTACATTTCTATACATGGAGTGACATTAGAGCCACATTAAACAACAACTGGTATTTTCTATGCGGACGCCCGTGTACTACACAATAAAACAGACAAAGTGGTTGTTCTCACATTAAGCCTCATCCATACTAGATTGACACAAAATATGTTTTGCTGAGCACAGTGGAATAGTGGTTCACACAGCTGCCTCACTGCAAGCTTTTACATTTGAATCCATCCTCTCACAGTCTAAAACATGTATTAGGTTTATTGAAGTCTTGGAATTCAGTGTAAATTTGAATTTCTGACTATCTTCTATGTGTGAGCCCTGTGACTGACAGGTGATCAGTTCAGGGTGTACTCCACCTCTCACACTAAATCAGATGGGATAGACTGCAGCTTCACTTTGACACTTTAACAAGATAAGTGGTCCAGAAAATGTGCAGACAGATGAATTGCAGTCATGTTATTGGTCTACTGACTTCAAAGGTCAAGCCTCCAGCTCTGCAGGAATTATCTATGAGGGGTTTACCAGGAGTCTACTTGGAGCAGTTTCGCAGTGATAAGCGCACTTCCACCCAAGATCCCGGAAGAGCCTGTGTGCTCATGTGACTAGACTCTTTACTTGGACACTCCAGGCATGCCCCCAAGGGTACTGCCTACCAGCAAACTGGCAGTGAAAGAAGAAAAAGTCACCTGAAGGGTGCTCACTTCCCTGCTTGTCGACACTTGACAGGAAGCTTCATGAGAAAGCTGAATTTGTTTACAAGTGTGTAAAATATTTTGTATAAATTAAGCCTATTGAGGAAATTATTGAAATTATTTGTCCATCCATTTTCGATAGTGCTGTTACTCATTCGGGTTTCGGGTGAACTGGGGCTTATCCCAGTTGACATTGGCTGAGAGGCAGGGTACATGCTGGATTAACTGCCAATCACTAACAGTGCACAAACTGTACAGAAAAACAGCCATTCATACATTTTGGAATGCATGCAGCACAGGTCAAAAACAAGGAGGAAACAACAACAACAACAACAACAGTATTTGTATGACAGTAGTGGATGTGGTAATAGGATTTCATCATTACTGAATGTTGAGTTTCCAAAAACAAATGCAAGCTCATTCAGCCTCACTCTAAAGCATACTCTCTCTTTGTAAACTTGACACAGGTTTTGAAGAGCCTTATATAGGATATATTCTCCCACAAGGTGGCAGCCTTGCACAATGAGTTATCATCACGTGTTCTTACTCAATCAACCGCTAGCGGTAAAGCTAATTTAAGAACTAAAATTAATCAGACACCCAGAAAATATTTTTTATAACTACACCCTTTCACTCAATGTAGTCATTGAGAAGACATAATTATTTATTTATTTATTTCATTTTATCTATCCAGGTAGGGAAATTGAGAACAGATTCTCATTTGGAATGCCAACCTGATAGCAGACAGTAGTTTAAAACAAAACAACATAAAACCAAATACAGATACACAGACAACAAACTGTACAGTGTAAATGGTAGCATAATTACATAATACATATCTTTAAATCATAGCACACGGTGAATAAAATGTTTAAAACAGGCTATTTGCATCTTGAAAACCCATCGTCAACAGGGGCGGGTGTGGGGGGTTCTGATCGAATTTTGACTGGATTATATTTTCCAGATTAATCCCGACATGTTGAGAGGCTCGTCGGGGTGGCCAGGTACGTCGAACTGGGGTGAAATTAAGGGGAGAACTGTCTCAGGGTCTGTAAATACTGTACACTATATTGCCAAAAGTATAACAGTAAATATCAGTACTTGATTGGCCAGCAAACTCACCTGACTAAAACCCCATTGAAAATTTCTGAGATATTGTCAAGAGGAAAATGAGGGAACAGAAACCCCGAAATGCAGATGATCTGAGGGCCAAAATCAAAGCAACTTGGGCTACAATAACACCTAAACTGTGCCAAAGGCTGATCACCTCCAAGCCAGGCCGCCTTGATGCTGTAATTAATGCAAAAGAAGGCCAAAGTACTGAGGGAATATTATTTTAATACACTTTTCAGAGGGCCAACATTTCTGTGTTTAAGATGCTTTTTTATTGGTCACATTAAATATTCTAATTTTGTAAAATACTGGATTTGTTTATTTAAATAAAATGTTTTTGTCTTTCTGCCATAATCATAAAAATTTAAACAAATCGATTCTTGAAATATGTCACTTTGTGTGTGGTGAATATATATAACAAACAAATTATTGAAATAAATGGATTTTCCCTCGATATTCAAATTCTTTTGGCACATACCTGTATATATGCACACACACACACAGTTTAGGGAGGTTTACATAACTGTTTTTTAACTTCTCATCCATCAGTAAGAGTTTTTTTTTAAATTTATTACAGGCCCATGTATGAAGTCTATATGAGGGAGCATGCAGAGAAGTAGGGCAACAGCAACTGAGAAGGCAGACTTTAGTTTTGGTGTTTTGACATATTCTGTCTCTAAAAAAGAAAGAAGAGATGATGAAACCTCTACAGGCAAACAACTCATCACAGCTGGGGGATACTATGTCAAAGCTGGTGTGAATATTTTTGACACACAAAGAGAATATCAGAGTGTTTTTTTTTTTAGGTGGTTTCACCTTTGGATGAACTCCCCAAAATGGAGGCATGATAGAAGGGAGGTGTGGGTAGAACGATATGTAACAAAAATAGAGGAAGGTTGAGGAGGAAGAGGAAGAGAAAGCAAGGATCGGGTCCATGTAAATCATCTCCATTGTTCTCGTAATGCTGCTTTTGGGCAAACACACTGAAGGAACCAGGACAGCACCACACACACATGCACACGCACGCAAAGAGAATCTCAGGACGCAAACTCCCACTTCCTTGTACTTGTCTCAAATTGTCCCTAATGGAGATGTTTTTAATGCACCATAATCCCCCTCTTTCCACTGAACACATAAAAGAGATGGACTCCTATCTATGTTAGTGCTTGTGATGGCCACCAGCTAAACACACACACACGTACACAGACACACACACACACGTACACACCCACACACACACACATGTACACACCCACACACACACACACGGTGCTGCCAGCTCATCAACATGCAGTCATTTGGTTGGCATTGGATCGTCTGCTGCTAATTGGCTGCCAAGCAGTGTGTGTGTGTTGTGTGTGTGTGTGTGTGCGTGCGTATGTGTGTGTGTTTCTCTACTGCAGAGCCCGGGGGTTGCTAAGAAATTCCCGTCACGTCTGTGAGCCTCGATTAAGATGTTGCTCCAGTTTCGAGCAGACAGACGTGGTGAGCAGGAGAGGGAGAAGAGAGGCAGAGTGGGGGGCTCAGAGGAGAAGATGCAGTGGGGGAGATGAGAGAATGCCAGAGGAGGAGGGGAGAGAATGAGAGGTGATGAGGCGGGAAAAAAGTGAAAAGTGAGGGAGCAGGAGGCAGTGAAATGCAGCAGTGGTTCCATTGTGTAGGAAGTGATAATTCTCCTGTAGTGCCATCCTTATCTGTATTATAGAGTTCCAAAGTATCGGTAAGTGGAAATATTTTGGGCATGTAGACGAAAGAACCCCACTCCCTCCTGGTTGGTGAGTGACCACACTGGTGCATTCGGCACTTGGAAAGTCTTGATGAGGTGCAACTATATTGAAAAACTTTAGAGGGTGACACTCGTTTAGTCTTTAAGGGCATTGGTTCAAGACCCACTGCGGATTAAAGTATTGGAATTTGAACTGTTTTTTTTTTCCGAGCTGCCATATCTGCTCTAGGGCATGACATGAAGGCACAGCCCCTCACTCTGATGCCCTCTCTGAACCCTGCCTACAGAAGTCACAATAATAATAAAAAGAAAACATCTAAATAAGGGTATACTAGGGCTGCAGGGATTCAAATTGGAATTTGGTTGGGCCTGCAAAAGCGATCACCAAATCAAAATTCTCAGATTTGAATCACAATGAATCTGAGACTATTATAGATACTTTATTCTGACAAGAGCTGCAACTGTTGCCACGCTGCATTTACTTAAAAAAAAATAAATTACATATACATTTTTCACCTTGCATCCTTAGCGGGGACTGGTCTGTTTCGCAGTTGTAGCTGGTTCTTGCAGATAATTATCTGCTTCTGCCTCAAAGCAAACTTTGGTAGCCACTGGACGATTGGCATCACCATCTTGTGGTGTAAAGCCAAACTGCACAAATGTTTTCTGGATAAATCCAAGAAAAAAAAGGTTCTGGAAAAAACAGAAGTTTTAACGCTCTGTGCTACGTGAAGTATATTAAAAACAAACATCACTCACGCCTCACAAATGGCAACACGTGCGAGAGGCGGAGTACACCCTGAACTGGTCGCCAGCCAATCGCAGCCAGTCTAATTCAATTGTACCAGTTGGTGTATAATTGTCCTTAGTTACTGCAAATCTGAAATATGTTGTCAGAAATCATTATGTTGGTTGAACTTGAAATGGGTTGACTGATTTCCTCCCATTTGTTTTATCTTACTTTTTGCTAGGCTTGGCTGGCAGCATGTGTCAGAATATACAACTTTCCTCATTCCCACTTTCAGTCCTGTCAACTCTCCAGAAAAGCTTAATGTACCGTCCCTAAAGTGGCATATTCTAACAAGCGTACTGCTATCTCTACCATGCATCTGGTTTATGCCTCACGCAATAAATGATGCAAAACTATTATGCCCCTGATGAGGGTTTCATTTAACAACCTTCATGGTGATCGGAGTGATCTGGAACAAATTGATGGAAGGAGCCTCCAAGATAACAAGGGAGTAATAAGGATGAAATAATTAAAAGACTAAGCATATCAGTTATGAAAGTATGGGGATTAGATTATTAGAGTCAGTGACTTTTTGCACTTTCCAAGTGGCAACGAGGCGACGTTTGGGTGAATCTGTGACAAGAAAAATGATGAGACGAAATGAGCAATAAGGGACAAGAATAAACACAAAGGGGGGAAACTGGGTGATGTAATGAAGCCGTCAGAGACTGTTCAATGGTTGTAGGTTATTCACTGACTCACTGCATTTTACAAACTTGCTCTTACCTTCATTTGCATATTGTACGGGGTGTACGCATACCCGCACCGCACTCAGATATTTCACCGCATCGTCTGTTATGTAATCACACCAGAGAAGGAACGAGTGAGAGCACGGAATCGGCAGCCTAATTAGGCACAGACACCAGCAGATACATCTCACAGTTGTCTGTCTCTGACTTTCACCACAGCCAAGCAGCTGACTGTCTGCTGCAGCATCTTATTTTGGTCAGGTGTGTTCAAAGTCAACATAAGTTTTAAAAAGCAGCTCATAATTATTAGTTTGGGTTGGTCAGATTTAGAGGATAAACAAAACCAGGTTTGTAGATAATGGGAAGTAACTCAAAATATATAATGTTTTCTACTATTTATTTACTTTTTGTACAATGGCCTAGTCTCTTCCTTTATCTATTTACTTATAAAAATAGTTTTGTTTTATTTTTAGACATCCATTTTCTTTAGCACTTGTCTTTGGGGTTATGGGTGTGTGAGAGCCTGTCTCAGCTGATTTGGGGCAAAAGGTGAGGTAGACCCTAGACTCATTGGTAGCACAAGGCACGTATACAGAAACAACCATTCACACTCACATTCACACCTATCAGCTATTTAGCCTCCTCAATTAACCTAACGGTCATGTGTTTGGTGTGTGGGAGCAAACCGGAGTTCTTTGAGAAAAGGATAAAACAAATCCTTGGGAAGGAATGCAAATTTTTCCAGTTTCTATTAACGCCATTTAATTTTTGGTACAATAGCCTAGTCTAGGGGTCACCGACATGGTGGCCGCTGGCGCCAGGTAGCCCCCAAGGACCACCAGTGATGGGGCATTGTGATTTCCAAGGAATGTTGTGGAGAAGTGATCATTTGAAAATGTAAACACTTTTTGCATATTGATATTTATCTGTTTCCTACATTGTTAAATCATTGTTGATAATTATTCGAAGAAATCATCAACATGACAAGTGTCGTCACGAAGATGAATATCATTAATTATTAATGAAAACATATAAATAAAGGTTACTTGAGCAATATGATATTTTCGAGGTGCGTATCAAAATGGTAGCTCTTTGCATTAATCAGTACCCAAAAATGTGCTCTCTTTCAAAAACTTTCTTTTTAAAAAGTTCTTTTAAATTAATATTTTAGTTGATATGTATTTATTGTAATTGCATGGAGAGGTTTTTATGTAGAGTTGTGATTATTCTTTGAATCGCCATGAGAGCAAAGAAAACCATGTACTCTTTTGTTCGGTGTGTGTGTGTGTGTGTGTGTGAGTGTGTGTGCGTGCAAATGAATGAAAGGCTGTAGCCTAAGTGATCTTAAGGTCCGATCATGTTTGTTTAATGGAGGATAATTAAATCGGTAATGGAAACCAACCTTTTCTCGTTGCAATCGATTTCATTAACAGAGCCCACGCACACACACACGCACACGCACACGCACACGCCGTCTACCTATATCCATTTCCCTTCCGTAGCCCCGCACACAACCTGGAGTAAGCAAAGACCAGTAAAAATGTCCTCACTCTCAAGGTCTCAATGTCTTTAAGCCATCTTAGCCCTGAGAAAGATAAATGTCCTCAGAGAGATAAATGACAAGTGCGCATAAATGCACACATGCACATGAATAATATACAGTACCACGTCCCTTTGGTCTCATTGACAGGATGTCCTGTTATCAGCTATCAAAACACACTTTCAAGCTATAATGGCTTTCACTCAGGCTTAACTTGACAAATTCAGTAATGATCTTGGAATCCTGCTTTTGAATAGGCTTCAGTGACATTCAGTCACCGCATCTTTTGTGAATGCAAATGGTAAATTCTTTAGTGCACAGAGGCAAACAAAAGGTGCACGCCGCAGGAGATTCAGTCAAGATGTGCACAACCTACAGAAAACAATGTGTAGGAGGAGTGAATGATTCTGTGCTCACACTTTAGACTGTCTTAGAGGACAGTCCGGGAACACCGTTGTTTTGTTGTCAAAGGTGTAAGTGAATGAGTTTTAGACCACTTGACTGCATGATGAGGCTGAAAATATTGGTGACAGGTTCATTAGTGAACAATTTCTAAGGACAGAATAATAATATTAATGACAAAATACATATTATAATTAATCTTACACAAACTTAATTGGAATTAGCAAGACACACAAATCCTCTTTGGTCAGCAAAAACATACTACATACACTAAACCAATTATTCCTGAATGTTTTTAGATCCCTAGAAGAATTTTACTTCTTAAGAATGTGGGTATTCATACATAATACACACATTCACTGAGTCTACTTTTGCTTAAAGGTGAATGTAGGGCATATGAATTCTTGAACACATTTTGTACAGTATATACACATGTATTTACATGCACTATGTCCAATTAATTACAGCACCTACAGGAAGAAAATTGGCCCCCCTTTGCAGTTGCAAAAGCTTCCACTTTTTATGGGAATACTTTCTACAATATCTTGAAGTGTGTCTGTGAGAATGTACATTTTGTCTATTCTTCAAGAACAGTAAATCTCAAAATGAGGTATGCGTACCACGAGTTGTATGCATGCTCCCTTTAGTGGTATGAAAAAGAATCACTGCCTAAGTGTAGTTCAGATGTACAACTGAACTGAATATAACTGTTTAACATTTAAGTTAAATACATTTGCTTTTAATCTTTAAGAACTGTTTGTTTTAAAAAAAAACTGTATTTACACATTTGTATTGAACTTTTATGTACAACACATTTTAATTGAATCATTATTTCAGTAGAATTGTTTCTTAAATCTCCCAATATTTAAGCCCAGTGTTGATGTTTAAACTATAAATAATGTTACATTAGCTTAAAATAATATTTAAAAAATACTTTTTTAGGACTAAAACCACTATTTGTGATTAACACTTAGGTCTTCTCCACTACTGTAATTTAATCTTGGTCAAGAAGGCAGTACTTGGTGAGGTAAGCATTTTTAGGTGGTACTTTTGTTTGAGAACAACTGATCTATGAGAATGTTTGTTCTAGTTGATACTAAAGGTGTTTGGTGGGGTTAAGGTCTGGGTTCTGTCAGTGGTTAACTTATCTTTTAAAACTATTTCTAAATATGTATTATCTAAATACTAAATATTTTCATAATGGTTGAAACTCAAAGTTCCTTTGTACTTCCATGTGTGTTCATCTTTTTTAGAAAGGCATCATTTAAATTAACTTCGGTAATCATTCAATTCTATTCCGCTTGACTGCAACTTTCTTTTCCACACACAGACCTCATGCTGCATGCGTGCTTTTGTTCTCTGTAATATGTTTTATTTGTCGCCGTATCTGTATGACAATGATTAGCCGTGATGGACGATAGTGACCCAGTAATTGCGACAAGGACAAAACATTAACATTGAAGCAGGGACAATGGGGGTGCAGCTGCATGGAGACTGCATTATTCACAAAGGATGAATGAATGGAGAAAATGGGGAGCGGGTAGGAAAGTGAGGCAGGAAGGAAGCATGAGATTTGGGGCTATGTATGGAGCGAGTGGTGAAGGTAAGGAGGTAGGTGAAGATGTGTGGAAAACACAAGTTTTGGTCACCATTGGAGGGGCTCGTTAAACAGATGTAAAACAATAATATCACAATTTACTGACTAGGGATTTAGTAAATACATACACATTTTTTTTTTAGCAAATACATACTGTATGGACATCACAATAAGGTAGTGGTTAGCACGTCTGCCTCACAGTCGAAAAGTCCTCGGTTTGAATCTTGGCTGGGGTTTGCATGTTCTCCACATATTCCGGCTTCATCCCAAATCCAAAAACATGCATGGCAGGTCAATTGAAGATGCTAAACTGCTCATAGGTGCGCGTGTGTGTGTGCGCGTGTGTGCGCGTGCGTGCGTGCATGGGTATGTGTGTGTGGGGTGTGTGTGTGTGTGTGTATGTGAATGGTTGTTTGTTGTTGAACATGGGCCTTGTGATTGGCAGTTGACCAGTCCAGGGTGTACTCCGCCTCTCACCCAATCACAGCTGGGTTAAGGCTTCTTTATACTCACTCGGGCGGTGACCGCGGTGACGTCACTGCGGCTATTAAAAACAGCTGTCAGACATAACTCAACAAAAATTGTGTTCCCCAGTGATAACGCTCATTCCTTGTTCTGATCCAGAATGTGCTTCACTTTTGTGGAGTTTGGTCGGGCTGAAATGTTAATTACAAAACTATATCACTTGTACGTGATAATTAGAGCTGATAACGAAATCAACTGCAGTACATCTATTCTTGTGTAGCTTTAGAGGAATTATACAATATAAGAACACCACCCTAATCTTTGCACACTCACGCGTACCCCCTCAACTGCTGCCATATCCAATCACCAAGGAGACACGAAGTGCAGACAAAGCTACTCATTGCCAAAATGCTAATCTGTAATCACCGCTGTCTTTTAACAAGGAATAAGATGAACTGGCCTCTGAGGACTGACTTTATTGATCCTGCAGTATCTATTCTCTCAATCTGCGGTGTGTAAGAAAACATGGATTGGCTGTAAAATCTTTGACAACTTTTCTCTAAAGGCAGGTCTGAATAACAACAAAAATGGTTACAATAAACAAACTACACTTTGGAATTAAAAAAATAATAATTGAAGGCTTTTGTCCTACAAGGACAATGGGCTGGTTGCTTTGTGTTTGGTCCTAAAATGGTCTATTTTAGGATTTTCACCATGTTAGAATTTGTTCTGTGTTGCCTGTGGTGTCAGTGAGCTGATAAAATATGCATGATTTGGACTTTTCACCTTTCCGATTTTTATTCCTTGTATATATCAAAGGAAAATGAAGCCTTTTATGGTTGGAACTCATCCATGTTTGATGTGCAGCCAGGAGGGAGACCTAGATAATAGAAACTATCACAGACATACAGTGCTGGGTCTGCATGCGTGTTTGCATGGCCTCTTTCAGTAAATGCTTCGTTCCATGGAATTAGTGGACTTACATTTGTGCGTATACATTGAGTAAAGTTTTGAATTGTGTTACAGAGCGTAACGCAATGTACACATGCTAATAATGGGGTTGTAGATTAATAAGTGTGAAATGTAAACACACAAATTAAAATCCATCTCGGGTACAAATGATGGCAAATAGTCAAGTAATAAAAAGTAATAGTAGCAACAAATTCCCCTCTTTCAGACAGTCATACCCCCCTGTTGGATTTATCTCACCAAACATTATAATGAATAAACACAAAAGGAATGAAGACGTTGGTCATTTTACTCATGAGGAGGGCGCATGGGAGATTGTTCAGGTTACAGCCTCTCAACACGCTCTAAACAATCTCCCCCGTCGCTCCTACATTTATTTGAAAATAGGAGGGTTCTACAAGACATAATGTTCTAAGCATTAAGACACAACACAAAACATAGGACCAGGCGACACCTGTCCCGTCCCCGACCACATCCGATCACGTCCTTGGTCAAGGCGCCCTTCCATCAAATGTTGCTGAGTCATCTTCTTGAAGGCGAGACATCTTTCTATCTAAATATTGTCCATAATACTAATGCAAGCTACTAATGCAAAATACTAATGCAAGCTACTAATGCAAAATACTAATGCAAGCTAAGCAAATAAATGATAACTACTAAAATATATCTAACACCCCCCCCCCCCCCCCAAAACAAAATGGTCAAGCAAAACATCTGCTCGTCCATGTACTCCACTACTTTTATACATCATTCATTCCTCATCCATTCAGAAAAAATCCCTTCAAGTCATTCTAGAGAACAAATTTCTACTGTTAAGCTGTAACAAAATAAGAACAAGAAAACTCTTGGGGAGTTCACTCAGGGAAAGCACAAGGTGATCAGAGCACAGTCAAGTAATTCATCAAAAACTGTGGCTGATAACTGATTGTCTGCAGGGAGAGTCCCTAGATGAACACATGCACTTTTTATGTGTTGCCCCTGAGCAGCTTGATCTGCAGTAGCTGTGGGACAAAATCAATAGTCATTTTCGAAGAATGGCTTAATAATGACTGATTACGCACAGTATAACAGGAGCACTGGTGGAACAGGTTATACTAGCAGGTTCATAGGGAGATATGCTCATATGCAATAGTGTTGGGCCAATACTGTTATAGATTTGATAAAGCGTTGTAATGTACTCTATTGTTACAGTAGGTATAGTATATAATAGTTGGTGTGGGACAAACTATATTTTGCGATATATGGCTTTATTATCTCTCACAATAATGTTGACACGCAGAATCACTGTGTAACTTCGAAGTATGAAAAGTTGGGCCCTTAATGACAAGTTTGTTTTCAGGGAAGACTCACAATAACCTCGAAAACGGAGCCAATCAGTGTTAATTTGTTGAATAAACCAATTGCTGACAGCCTTGGACAATGAAAATCTGCTTAAACATGTAACAAGAGAATCTTCACGTAACTATATTTGTCTCATCTTTTCATATAATAAGTAGAATTTGTTGGGGAAAAACATATTGACATATTAGCATATTTTTAACAGAAATGATGTGAGAGAAATCATATTTTTAAACTTTAATTTTCTTGTACACTAAATGTGCAAGAACTGTTTCCACTGTTTTTTTTTTTTGTCAGTTACAGTAGATTGTGTTTTTTTTCCTGTGTATTAATGATTAATAGCTGTAAAGCAATATTATTGTTATTCTGATTTTAGAACGAATTTCATTGACACTTTGATGTCTTCATGGGTCAAGGTAAATAATAAAGCAAAAAAGACACGGTAGCATTCAAATCTACTGTCTGGGCACAGTTTCCATTTCAGTGTTTTATTCTATTAAATTTTACAGCACAAGGTACGGCATAGTTATTTACATTGTTTATGTTTGATTTTTTTTCTTTCATAGATTACATAAATATCATGCATAATTTTTATCTCCAATATATCTAGCACTGCACGGCCATGATTTTATCATCATAATATTGTGATATTAAAAATATTGTGAATTACTTAGTGGGTTTTTTCAGTGGCCAAAAACATCACATTGAATGTAAATAGTGCATTTTGTATTTTGCTGCATTTACATATATATTTTTAGGAAAAAGTCCCTTAAAGTGCATTTGCAATGAGTACGGTGGAAATTCCATGCTTGAAATTTGTCATACATAGTTATGATATTTCCTTTATCCAGTCCGAAGCACTCATGGTAGAGTTTGAGTTATTTCAATTATGCAACAAATACTTCTTACTCGCCTTGTGAGCAGCTAAAAAATATCCCAAATGACATACATATCTGCTAAATGTAAAACATACCATTTTCATTAGCTGCTCCCAGGAGGAGCTGAGATAACAAAAGATAAAATACTGTACATACTGGATATACAAAACAACAAACAAACAACAAACTACAAATTCACACTCAAATTCACTTCAAGCCTAATGCTCACACTCATACATTTCAGTCTTTAATTAACCTAAAATGCATGTTTTGGAGCAGGAAGAAGCTTAAGTACCCGCAGAGAACGCACACAAGCTCGCGAGCACAGAGGAAGGCCGGAGCTGAGATTTGAACTTCGAACCTCAGAACTGTGAGGCAGACCCGCTAACCACTAAATCATCGTGCTGTCCCTGGTCATTTATTATTCATTTTAACTCATTTGTATTCACATCTATTAACTGGCATCTCAAAGGAGTCTGGGAATATGGATTCTGAATGGGCTGCATTTTGTGCTTACATTGCTGAGGCTGCTGCTCAGCGTTGTGGCTGATGCCAGTCATAGCGTCAAATTCCCAAACCTGATGGTCGACACCAGAGGTAAAGAGGGTTTTCAGGTTGGAAAAGGAGTCCTACCGAATTAGGCTGGCTTGTTTCTCTGAGCTGACAGGTACTAACAGGCCAAAGAAAACATTGTTCTGAAGGTGGCTGAAGCGAAAGCTAACCTGGTGTTTAGTTTTTTCAAAAACGTGACACAGCTCTTCAATGAAGTGTAGAAGTCAGGGACAAAACCTCTGGACTTGGGAAAATGTGGTGGTGTTCCCCTATTCTTGAAGGAAGGAAGGTGTGCTCCAACTATAAGATAAACACACTCCTGAGCTTCTCAGGGAAAATCCATTCCACAGTACTAGAGAGAAGAGTGTAATTATTAATTCAAACCTCAGTGTACAATGTGCTTTTCTAAATTGACAGAATTATATGATACAAACAAACCATAGAGAGTGTACAGTAGCAGTCAGTAGTTTGAGGGTCTAATCTCAGGAATTTGCATATGATGTGGTCCTGCATGGCTTAAGCGCCTTACAGATGTACCGATTTTCACATATTAGCCAATTCTTAAAATGTAAGCGATAACCTTATAACGAGACTGATAGATTACGGGGCCAAGCCAGCCCAACTCAGCGCTGGTCCCAAGCCTGGTTAAATAGGCACGGTTGAAGTCAGGAAATCCGTAAAACCTGTGCCAAAACTGAGCCCTAAACATACAAGTCTCATCCAGAATGTTTTGATTGCAAGGAGGGAAAAATGCCAGGTTGTAGGTATGCGTGTACCCCACTTTTATCAAATGGTGGTCTTCAGTTTTTGTTGGGGCGCATACAGCTGATTGTGAAGCTGACAATCACAAACAATCGGCAAGTCTAAATCTAGTCCTCAGTCAGAAAAGTGTGTATTATCTGAGAGTTTCTTTATCTTTACTTATTGAGAAGATAGTTGAGGGGGTTGTCGCTTTTACAATGGATGGACCCAGATAAGTGGAGGTAGTAAAAATCTATCCATCCACCCATCCATTTTATAGCCCACTTATTTGGCTCCTGTTCAGCTTGACTGGGGAGTTGGACCCTTTCTCAGCTGACTTCGGGCAATAGGTGGACTACAACCTAGGCTGCTCACAACTCAATCACAAGGTGATCGTTAATAGTGCATTGAGTGGGAATCGAGTCAACGTCAAATGCAGTCATCTGTGTGAACTACACCACTACCAATGATGGGAAGTTAATCACATTCACAACAGATAATCACATCGTAAAAACTGACCTGAAATCAAATCAGATTAAACAATAACACCATTTATCACACAATTATGCATCAAGAGCCAGAGGAAGACCACAGTCACAAAAAATAGGGAAGGGATTAAAGACGCCCCATAAGTCCTAGGTTCAAGATCCCGACTGGACCATCCGCCAACATCCCCCGGACTCATGGCTGTGGTGTCCTTGAGCAAGACACTGATACCCCGAAATGCTCCCCGGGCGCTTCAGCTGCCCCCTGCTCCAGTGTGTTCCACTAACATGTGTATGTCTTCACTGTGATGGGTTAAATGCAGAGAACAAATTTCGTGTGCATGCATGCATGTTCATGACAATAAAAGATGGTTCTTCTTCTTCTACAAGCCCAAAAGTGTATAGCCCTTTATAAAATCTTTATGAGTACCTTTATGATTTACCTACTATTATGAAGGTTTTATCTCCAACACTACAAGTTCATATACCTTTACCCACACATCTTGCAATTCCCCTTGTACACATTGCAGAGGTTACAGCTCACTGTAGAGAACACAAAAACAATTATTAAGAGAGACAGATCAGTGCACAGGCAGCAAGTCTTCATTAAAGTACGCGGCCGAAGGGTCTGCCAACCTCCAAACATGCAATGCACCATCTACAATTGAGAACTGTCATGAAAGTCTGCAAAACACCTTCATGCGTAGCTTTTGCTCGTTTCGTGAGCACAAGTAATGTCATGGTTCTTTTGTCTCTTGGCTTATTTATGTCTTTGGGGTATCATTTAATAAAGGCCTTTAAACCCAACGTCTCACAAATATTATTCAGCATGTGTGTGCTTACAGCATTATAAAACAGCGGTAAGGGTAAAAAATGCTGGAAAACAGCTTGCAATTTGAGATAAGAAGACATGAAAGTAGACGCAGATAGGGATGGAGGTAAACAGTTATACAGAAGCTCTTAGCATAATAATAGTTTTGAGATTCATTTTAGATGCCAGACAAGACTAAAATAAGCTCATTGCATTATAATTTCTTCTTGGAAGGATGATTTAAAGTGGGAAAACAGGATAGCGATGATCAAAAGAGAAACCATGGAGCAGTGAAACTTAAGGCAGCTGAATTGGTTGAAACTGAACTAAAGCTCTTCACATCCAAATGCACAATTCACATTTCTTGGGCCCAATATGAGCATTTTCCCTCCTTTACGATCAAGGTCAGCAAAGGTCCCATTCTCGGATGTCTCTCAAAGATATTCTTAAACAATTATTTTGTGGCATAGTGAGTAAAGAGATATTTTTTTTTTCATCCTCAATTTACTTGGAAAGCAGTCACAGTTACTGACGTTCGTAAATGTAACCAGTCTCGGTACTATGATAAACATCAATAATGTACAGTATGTGCGTAGTGTACTGTGTTGGTCATCCTGAATACAGCATACATTATAAGAGGAGTAGGCACACACAAATTCAAACTAGAATAAAATAACTATCCTGAAATCTATTCAGTATCAATTGTGTCAAGCTGCTAGCGTGCCAGCACATACATTATTATGAAGCCATTACACAAGATTTCATCACCTGATGTGACAATGGTTTAGATTCCACAATAAACCTAATTAGGATGCAGCGTGGAGAAGAACAAAGACCGTCCAGCCGGTGAAAAACTGCACATGTGTGTGCTCGCGTGCATCAGACCGCATTACCCAAGAGCGATGGTGCTGTGTGTGCATGCGAGTGCCATATCGTGGTTATTAATATATTTTTATATCCTCCCTATGTCTCCCGATAAAAATGTTTTCCATCTCACCTTGACTGACTTTCAACACGCACACAGGCGTGCAATTGCTCGTATCTCAAACATGGTCACACACAGACAGCGTGCCATTGGTCCAAAAGGACATCACATTAGGGACGATTCAGTGCATGTATGATTGACTGCTTGGAATAAAGGACCTTGGAAAAACATCTGGGCGAGTGGCAAATACCTCCCTCTGGCTACCTTTTTATGAGGGCGACAGGCACCATGGGTAAGAGAGAGAGTGGAGGGGGTGGTGTGTGTCTGTGTGTGCGTTGAATTATCTCCCTTGTTACACAAAGACCTGCCAGTGATGTGTGTATGTTTGCGCTCGCACGTTTGTGTGTCTGTGTCTGTCCTTGCCAGCCAGCTACTTGACATCACACGGCCCTCTCATGGCAGGCTTGTCGGATCAGTAGCAGAATGGATAAGGCTATTCGCCAGCGGCTTATTTGGTGGGGGGTCAGACCTTCTGTAGCAGTTTCATGTCGAAGAACTGCTAATACACTGAGATCATCTTTACCTGATCATGCCAACCTTGAGCTAACATCTACACAAATTGCATTTGGTGAATCATGAGAGCAGAGCAACAGAGTCATAGCACCCAAAGAAAACCCCCACAAGCACAGGTAGATTATGCAAACACAGCCCACTGTGCCACCCGTAGTTTAATTGAATACTCTTAAATTGAGTGTGCATGTTAGTGTAAAGTCCAGGGACCACGGTATAGCCCACCTCTCGTCCAAGGTCAGCTGGGGTAGGCGCTAGCGCACTCCTGACCCTAATGAGGACATTGATTATAGAAAATGTATGGACTTTCTACATTTTTACAAAAATAAATTAAAAAATAACAGAAATATACTTTCAAATACATTAGATACATGAGGAAATGGGTAGGGCACATCTTTTTCTGGACAGTCTTGAATACAAAAACTGAGCCTAAACATAAGTAACCAAGCCCTCTCAAAAAATGCCCGTTTTCTGTAAGCTCTCTGGAGTGCATTAATTATTCATTAATAATAATAATTATAAAAAAAATGACTAAACTCTCATGAGTGTTTGAAAAAGGCGTTCACTTTCCATCATACACATTTTAAGCTCCTTCCCACTCTTAAATCTTTGTCAACTCCACTCCATCATTTCATGTAGGAAAATGCACTTTTTTGTTTTACAAGTCAATTAGAACTAGCAATAGCATAATCACATTTCCAGGTTCAGATGCAAGTATACAGTAGACGTGTGTACATGACAATGAATACGACAATAGAAATGCTATCATAAATTCCTCCATAACTTCACAAGTGCATCTGAAGTGACAGCTAAGGTTCTGCTGAAGGTCATTCATCATGATTAAAGAGGACTCTGCTATGATTTTAAAATGACCCTAGGGATGTCTGGACCAGTGACATGTCTTCAAGAGAAAATTACTTTATTGTGCCCTGGGACACCTGATTTTAGACTGACGCAGTGGCCGTCGTGTAGACAGCGGGACAATTAGGAGTGATGCGGGTAGGAATAAAGATGGCAAACAATAAGCCACACGGAAATAAGTCAAACATGGAAATAAAGCAGTATGAAGCTGTCAGGAAGACGAGGATGATCACATGGAAGCACATCAGCAGGCTGCATGCATATAGAGACAGCGTGCTTGCCCAAAGCCAGAATTTGGTTCATCCAAGAACAATCTCAACTCAGCACTAGTGGGAATACAGCCCCAGTGCAATCCCAGAACACACACACACACACACACACACACACACGCTGTTTTCTTCAAGGCGCTGATACAGAGGTTTTAGTCGTAGCGGCACTGATGGTGTGATGGCCAATTTCACCTTCATACACTTTTTGTGCGTGTGGCTTTTATAATCACCTTGAGCTATGAAAGCAGGAGATTCCCCCAGAGATCAGCTCACCCAGGTTGGATTTGACATCATACCACACACAAACACACACACACACACACACACACCATCTCAATTTCTACAATATGTAAACAAGTGCTGTGAAAACAGTCTGACCTTCACATATGATTTGGGGTAAAATCAGAATTCTGAAGAAAGGGCATTAATATCGCTTACTACCTTTAGGCTTAACTGTTTTGTTAATGTAAATCATCCTGTATGACTGCACTACAGTATTTGTAGTAGTAACAGGGAGGGTCTTGAGGAAAGTGTAATGGATACATGCAGAAACTCACCTAAATAAATCCCACGCACAAAAAATGTTGCGGTTTGCAAGGCTTTTACATATATGAGCAGTAAACAGGAGTAGCAGACATCAACTGTATTTCGAACATTACATGGGGTTGCATCATCAGCTTTAGAATGACAACAGAAAAACCTCTTATGTTTACAACAAAGTATTACTCTTAGCCTCTAAAGCACTAAGGTAAGGTGGTAAAATTATTCTATACTTAAGTAGAAGTACAGATAAAATGAACCCATCAATCAATTTTCTGTACTGTTTATTCTCACCAGGGTCACGGGTGAGCTAGAGCCTATCCCAGGTAGGGCAAGAGGCGGGGTACACCCTCGACGTGTTATTAGGATTCCCACGATGTTCTAGGCAGGACACACCGAGCTGCAATATTACTGGCTCCAGGACACGTGACGCTGGTAGAACAAGCCCTATGGCTTATTCCAGACGGGCAAAGAAGTATGTGGCTTAAGTGTGGCTGCATTAATGTTTCCCCCTAACCGTAACCCACCCTAATCCTAACCTAAACCCATCCTAAACCGCCTTAAGCCACAACACTAGCCCTAAACCTAACCATAACAAACGTCTTTGTTTTCATTTCGTACAAATGTGATACATGGGATGGTCATCTCATTACATCTGCGTCGCCTGCCCTTCCTGCAATGCAGGCGCCAATCATGTTGCAGTGGTGCGTGTCCTGCCTGGAAAATATGTGGGAATCCTAAGCCTGGAATCAGTAGAGGTACTGATTTATCTCTTGTTCTTAAGTAAAAGTACAAAAGTAGTGGGGTGGTGCCTTTGTAATCTCCCAAGACCAGCCACCACCGAGTGATCGTAGTGAGAATATGAGAAAAAAACAACCCAAAAAAATTTAAAAATAACGTTACATGTTGTTTAAGATGTAGTCATAGTTGGCTTGACTTTAATGCTATCAAAACATTGCATTCCTGTAGCTTTGTAATATTTAAAATTAAGTAACAAAAAATGGTAAATTAACAAATGATAACAACTGAAAAATACAACTTACTTGTATGTTATTTTCCAGAAAAGACGCAGAATTCTTGAACAACAGAAACTGGTGGTTTTTAGGCTGGCACAAGACAATGCATTTGCTGTGGCTCATTCTTGGCCTGCAATTCTCTTAAATAAGGGTGTGGATGTGGAATATCTCGCTTCTCTGGATCAGTTGTCGTCGTCATTCGTCCACAGTTTCCATTCCTCCATATCCATGCTTTTGCTGAGTGTTTTTTTTTTTTTTGTATTAATACCTCAAGTTCTTAATTGATCAGAATCTCAACGGTCGTTGACTAACTCTCTCTGTTTACATCTACTCTCTTCATGTCATCATCCACGGAGGTTGAAAAAGGTAAAAAAAAACACAGTTTCCAGAAACAGTTTTTTTTCCAGAAAAAAAAAACTATCCATCCATCCATCCATTTTATATATATATATATATATATATATATATATATATATAAGTACTCAGGTTTAATACAGATACGAAACAAGTGCAGCAACAAAACATTTGCACTTCATTACTTCCCACGACTGTTACTTGGATTTATAGGAAATCCTCTTTAATCCCCGCACCTTCACTTTGCCCTTTCTATGCGGCTCGACATTGCGTCATCTCTGTCTGGCGTGGCTCTGAAGTATTCACATTTGACAACAATCGCAATCCCTGGTGCGTCTCTTTCATCAAATGTATCGGTACACGCTGGAGTCCTCAGACTTCAATCCTATTCGTATTTTTCTTTCTCCTCACATTTTTCTTGAAAATGTTGGTCGTGTTACTAATTGTATTTGGGGGTGTTCATTTTTGGAAAAACTAGAAGCACATATGCACAAAGGTGTAATTTTCACTGCATTGCAGTCGACCCTTGACAAATTTCATCCTTGACCCTGCAGCGAATTGTGAAAATGATTCAACAATTGTCTTCACTGCATTTCTATAAATCCTTCATCAAGTGCCATAAAACTACAATGTTATTGCGTATGATACTTCATATACCCAATTCTTTCTCTGATTTCCTCAACAAGCCCAGGGGCTTCCGTGGATTCTCTTCCTGGTCATCACCTTCATTATGCAGCCTGTGAGCAAGCCATTTTCTGCACAAATTTTCTTCACCTACAAGAGAAGGTGCAGTTGTAACACAGCTACTGAAAGCGTTATCATATTCATTACATTACTCTTTGTAAAATCTAGAGATGCAGTTGGAAATGGATGCAGCTTATTGATTGACTGGAGTTTATTGCGAACATGCAGTCGAACAAACAAGAACTGCTTTTCCTTGTCGAGCTGCTGATACAAGTGATGACAATTCCTGAATCTTTGAAGTCAAGTTGCGTTATCAAGAAACATTCATTCTTCAATTTTGATTTGTGCTCGTCCTTATTAGGGTCACAGGTGAGCTGGAGCCTATGGCCTGTATAAGAAGGAAAGGGCGTGCAGCTTTTCTGGCTTCTTTTCTGGATTCACCCATCAAATTGAGTCTGTCATTAAAGACACCTTTATTCCATTCCAACCCTAAAATGCCGCAGTCAGAAAGTTTCTATTTTTCTCTCTTTTTAATTGGCTACTAAAGAGCTTGTTCAATTTTCAGCAGTTTGCAGCCTTATTTGTTTGCCAATATTTTATGCACCATTCATTCATCTGAAATGAACACAAATGGTTTAATGATGACTATCTCTCAGCCAGTTATCGGCTCACTTCAACTAGAGACACCTGGAAACATTCATTCAGATGAGTATAAAACGATATTTGTTTTACTGCAAATTAACAACCAGAAAGCCCATATTCTACCTGACTGCGGTTCCGCGTGAATGGGAGAGACGTAAAGCACGGCCGCGCATATATGGAGCATCCCGGAGGACACAAATGTTAAGAATATAAAAACATCCTACTTTCGAAGTGTAAGGCCTTTTTCAAATTTAAAGTATGCTTTATCTTTTTGATAGATTTCAACAACATTCACACCATGTTCCACAGTTTCCAGACAGTCGAACTAAATGAGATCATGGCAAAGTCTGTTTCCATCAAGCCTTATTCGGTAAGGCTGTTTTCATTTTCACCGGCGGATGTATTAAAATCCATCTAAATGAAGAGCGTTTAAGTTCTGGCACTTAAAAAATGACTTAAAACCAAAAGGGACAATTGGGCTCTTTGTGTGACTCTGACTTTGGAAGAAAAGTATTTGGACTGGCCACCAGCCAATCACAAGACACATATTGACAACTATTCACACTCACGTTCACATCTAAGGACAATTAAGACTCGTCAAAGAACCTAATATGTTTTGGAATCTGGGAGGAAGTCAGAGTAACCGGAGAAAACCCACACAAACACGTACTTTTGTACAGTTTTATTGAAAAAATAGAGAATTTGAGAACACACTACAAAAACAGCAACACATAATACATGACAGTCCCAAAGACAAACTAAGAGCACAACAGTTACTAAGTATGTTTCACTGTGCTTTCAATGAATCCAAAACTGTCATGTGTGCTCATTACCAATACAATTATTGTTTTCAGTATGGGAAAAACCTGATCGCCATGTGTGTAAATAGTTGGACACATTTCATCATCAAAAAGAATTCAGATAGACCCATAAGCCAGGTCTCACACTAACGCTCCATCTTTGCAAGTAGGAAAAAACACAAAATAGATGGTACAACTTTGGATTCATGGCCTCTGTATGAAAAATGGTGCAAACAATCAAGAAAATGTAATTGAGTTTTTAGGGAAGCACCACTAACTGTGCGGGTGAGTCTCAGGATGGGTATATGGATTTTAAGGTTTGAAGACAAGTAGTGTCATCGCTACATGTATCTACCTCAGTCCCAAGCAACATACTCAGGACAAAGCTGGAAAATTTTTCAAAATGTTTAACAGCACATTGCTTGCATTATGAGTTATAGATTCAACTGAATAACTCATTCAACTATTAAAAAAAATCTACAAACATTGCCTGCCAAGGAATACTGTATTGTTGTCATTTTTGCCATTCGTATCAGGTATTGCCTTTGCATATTTTGTAAAGATCAATCAAAACCCCTTTTCATCAATAAATATGCTATGTAGCCAAATCTAACTAATCTCAATACGGACACAGTGGAAAAGTCGTGATTTGGAATCAGAGTATGCCGCAAACGTCAGACATAAATGTGGAGGTCAAACCATCAGGTGTCAATCTCTTAAGACTTCAGCTCAGTGAGCATTTAAAAGAATGACTCCATGAGCATGTTTAGCTTTTTCTTCTGTCGTTTTAGTGTTTTTTTTTCAAGACACCACAAAAGGTGCATCGGTGGTAGATAGAGGAGAAATGATGATGATGACCGTAACAATGGAACTTATTGCGATATACACATCACTGTCCTACATGCTCAGAACAATATGGCTACAGCGTCAATAAGTCAACGTGAATAATAATCGAAGAACGCAATATATACCACAAAGGTAACTGCGTTTTAGTATTGTGAAGAGACCTCCCAGGTACATCTAGTAATCTCCCTATGCACTTTTTTATTAATTGTGCAGTTAAATTTAATTAATAGTTTTATTATCTAGTTTTATATACTGTTATTATAAACTTATTTTTACATGTGTATGGCAGTTAATATTGTTGACTACTTCTTGAAACATGGACAGTTAATAAAGGTTTGGAAAGAATGGAATATTTTAATTCCTATAAGTTCCTATTTAAAAATGGTTTCAAAATGTGAACAATTGTAATTGATTGAGTGTGACCTTCAAGATTACATTGCAATTGATTTAGAAACGCCAACATGGATGCCCATTACATAACTCTCGATATTATATTTTATGCGACAACTACCAATGAGACTGTGTTTTTATTGTTGATTTTAAAAGCAAAGCAAATCGCTTTCAACACAAGGCCACTTAAAAGTGGAATTGAAGTGGAAAAAAACCCAGTTATGATAATGTCTATCTTCACTTTGTTGACACTATTAACAACATATCATTGGGCTAACATCAAGTCACCGTCATACATTTCTTTAAGCCATGATCACACTTAAAAATTAGACAATTGTGCCAAACACAAGAAAATGGTGCTCTACATCATTGGGTCTGTTTCCAATCAAATCTTTGTGCTCACGTGTAATGATTTACACAATGGGAAGGAGAATATAAACTAGCGTAATAAAAGTCAGGAATCCAGATACTCAAAATAACTTTCCAGTTGGTAATTAAAAAGAAGGGCAACAGATTCATCATAAAGTGCAAATTAAATGAGTTCCAACATACACATTGTCTGACATTCTTCTTATTGCCTGCAGATAACAGTGGCAAAAGTAAATCCTGTAAAACATGGGGCACAATTGGGGCGAAGCATTTTGGCAGGGGAGGAAATGACGGTGCTAAAAAGATACGAGGCACTTAGAAGGGTGTACAATTTTCCAACTATCCATGCCCCAGGCATAGGTTTTTAGTTTATATTAGGTTGGTGGTTGCAAAAGTCAATAACATTACATTTGTGCATAATCCAAAACTTCTGACACATTATTTAGAAATTATGGTGTGAATAATGAAAATAATGTAAGACTTTGTAGGCAGTAAATCAGATGCGTCCAGCGTAATTACTTTCACTGCCGCTATATATTGTCAACCATAAATGATGTTAATGATTCGGTCAGTTGTATGGAGTTGATTATTGATTAATTGTGTTTTAAAGCAAGTGAGGCCAAATTGAGTTCACTGTTTTGGCCGCATCCTGCAGGGGTGCAAAATGGCAACAGCCAGTTACGGGAAGCTGAGCTAATGCACGCCCGAGCAACTCCTCTGGGAAGCATTATTCTGATTAATATAACTCTTGCCAGAGTCTCCTATCTCATTAAAAATAAAATTTTAATAACAATTTGTCAATCAATTGGTAATTTGCCCCATAACGGGCTCATCCCTTGAAATAGTCACAATAGTCTACATTTATACTTTCATTTACAAATACAATGGAACCTCGGTTTACGAACTTAACTTAATCGGAGTCTCTGTTTGCACACTGAAATTTTTGGCGGGGTCCGTGACACAAGACGCAAGTTCACACTGTATGAAAGAAAGCTCAACTGTGTGTTCCGTGTATATGCTGGCACCGTTTGTCCGTAAAGCCATTTCTCCATGAACACACTCGTTCATGAACAAAAGTTCTACTTCATGAGGCAAAGAGAGTGAGTTTCTGTTCTTCATGAAGCATGTCTCTTCCCCCCCTATCATCCTAAACATCAAATGGAGAAAAATCCTTTTCTTGTAGATACCAGGGGCCCTCGGTTTATGTGGGTCCTGACATACAGGGTTTTGCGCTTACAAACTATGGCACAAGAAGGCACGCTCATTCACTGCTCTATTTATTGTTTTTCATTTGATTGTTTTATATTTATGGCCTAGAAGTTTTGTCATACAAATATTTATTGTAATTATGACTTTACTACTATGTTAGCAGATATGTCAACATAGAATATTATTAAATTTAAAAATGTAAATGTAGACTGATGTGACATTTGTTTTCCTCTCTTCACATCCCCCCTCCCCCTTTCATTTTAGCTATATAATACAAGGATGTAAAGTAGGCTCATTCCCTTGTCACATTGTTCATGTTAAAAATGTTAGATGAGCTTTAATACCATATCTGCTTCCAACCACCAAAGAAGCCTTTGATCTGATTCTTGTTTAAAAGTCCCAAAAAATGTATTTAAAAAAAGTGAAACAGCCTTTTGAAATCTTACATTCTTCTTCTGTGCTTTTCAAACAGTCCATTGAGTGTGCCCTCTAAACCATCTCCTATAAAACTCCTTTCACAATCTCATTTCAATTCCACCTCCTGTACACGACGGCACAAGCTATGAAGGAGTGTTAGGGCCACAGCGAAGAGAAAGAGAGAGAAAAAAAAATACAAAGTAAGGAATGTAATTTTGACAATAAAGTTGTAAGTTATTGAGAAGAGTAAAGTAATTTCATCATAGTAAGTTGGTAATATTTTCCAAAATATTGATTTTTTAATATTTATTATTATTATTTTTTAAGACTTAAAGTTCTAATATTAAACATAAAAAGTTATTTTACGAGAATGAAGTTCTGGTATTATGAGCATAAATATACTAGGACTGTTGTCTCAGACCTTTGATGTTTGTGTAGGAATTCAGAAATTAATTTGTTATTGCATTCATTTTCTTCTAAAAATACAGGACTTTTACATTTTTATCAGTGTTGCCCTAATATTCCTTCATAATAAGCAAGAAAAAAAAGGTCATCAGCAAAGATGATTGCATGAGCATTGACATCATCATCAACTTAGCGTACAAAAGAGGTTCATATGGCGAGTTATGTGCACATTTCTTTTTAACATGAAGATATTAAATATTGTAGTAAAAACATTTACTACTTCTGTATATAGGGTGCTGGAAATATTACTAGATTTTGAATAAAAAATGTGAAATGACATCCAACCTGCAAAATATTAAATAGAATTGGTGAGCAAATAACCTTGCGATAAGATCAGGTGTGCTAGCTGTCCCTAATTTGCAGTTTTCTAGGTCTAACTTTTAAGAATGCTGATTTAGAAATGTTGCCTTTATTAAGTACTATATTCTACTCTGAGATGCTCGAACTTGTCCACATGACGGTAGACAGAAGAACAATGCTTCCTGCTTTAAAATATATATAATACATTATATACAAGAAATAAATGTAGGAAGAGTTTCACAGATGAAACGCAAACACTAACATTTTTTTTTTTTGCATTTTCTATAAATACGAAGAAATAATAAATAAGTGATTATCGATTTATTCAATATTGCCTCTCTATACCAGTGGTTCAGTTTGAATGAGGTGCACTGTGGTGTGGCAGACATGGAGTGGAGAAAGATTCTGCCGCAGAAGAGATTGATTTGAGTTTTCTGCAGTACCTGAAAGTGGATGTGAAGGCTCCATTGGAATCTTGGTTGATACCATTTGAATTTGAGAGAAGGATCAATTAGAAGGTCAAACATTTCCCTCAAATCTGGGCAATCCCTTCCTCTAGCATCTTCATTGGAGTTGTAATAATGCATGAACAACTGCTTAATCAAGCATGATCACGCTTCTGAGGTCTTGACATGTGTCCATCTGTAATAATCTTGGAGGATTTTGTGACATTTCCGCTTTCACCAACGTATTCCTTCAATTTGAAGATCCACTGAACCGATGAGATGAACTTGAAGAATCGTCATAGTCCTTGTGAAGACTCCAACATTTGGAACCGTGTGTGGTTGTGGGAGTGTTGACTGTTTTCTTTGCAACATGGTACATCAGTTGATCAGGTTCCATTTTTTTTCTCAGAGAAAAGACAACATAAAGCGAGCGGGTCTTTTCATGCAATCTGCAAGCAAACTTTAGAAGAGTGTAGGAGTGGTTTTCCCCATGTTAAATCTCCATTCACTTATCAGAACATAATGCAGTCATTCAGTTGCGCATTTGAAGAACTTTACATTCATTCTACAATAGAAACACCCAGAAAGGTGGGGTCATAACATTTCAGGGTTCAGTCATTTTACATGCTTGCCTTTCATTTTTGGATAATGATGGAAATGTAGTTGAACATGACTGAGGATCTCAAATGAGTTTGACAGCCCGATTATGACCGCCAAACAAAAACAGGAGCACATCCACATGTTGTGCAACTGTTGGTGCACTAATACCCCACCGGAGAACAGTGCGCAATGCAGAGCGTTTCCAGAAGACAATAAGCAAAGTATACAGATCCGCTGGACTCAGATAACCTGAGACAGGCTGAAAGTGGAAACAGACATATTTGTGATATAGCTGAAAAGTGCTGGTTGCTCTCGAAGTCCATGTTCATGTTTGACTGCGAGAGTCCAAGCCATGATGGGATGTTAGGAATCCCCAAGATTCACTGAAATTGATCTAGATGGAAAGTCTTCACTTGAACAAAATGTTGGCAGGCCCACCGTGTTCCCTTTGTTATAAAACCACTCAATTCTCTTCAGCTTGGTCTGTAACACCACAAAAAATCCACTCAATGATCCATAAAAAGTGTGTTCCTTATCATTAGAAAGTGCTAAGCCGCTCTAGGTCCAACTGCAGTCTTCACCATACTAGGTCCACATATATTGTGCGTGTGTGTGCGCGCCTGCACATACAGTATGCATCAGATGTTGACACTGGTAGTGGAGTTGTTCATAAGTACTCTCATCTCCTGAATGCTAGTGATGATTTTCTTCTGATGTCCAGCAAGGTTCACCCCAACTCTCCGCAAGTCCCTAAAAAGAGCACAGAAATAAGAAGATTGTTATGCATCAGTGCACCTTAGTTCACCATGTAAAGTCAAATATTTGTAGAAATGACAAGAAAGACAAAGGTAGTGTTTTAAAGTGTTCCTATTCGGTAATGTGTCCATGTGCCTCATACACACATTATAGTTTATGTAGTGCTGCCTCCATGAGTTAAAATGTGTTTATTGCCTTTACGAGCACTTCCTTTTTATTCCCACACTTTGAGCTCTGCAGCTGGCCGCAGCACACTCAGCCAAAATGCCAGCCGGAACATGCACAGATCCAGTCACTTCTTAGCTGCCGTCATCCTAATTGCAGTCAAACTGTCTCCTTGCATGCAAGTTTTTATTAAACTGTATCTCTCATTTCTCTCAAAGTGCCTGTCTCGTTGCTTGTCTATTAAGGGTTGACATTTTTCCTGTGATAGGGGTGTTTTGTTTTTCACAATCTGCCAGGTAGGGTTTCCTGAAAACATAACCTAAGGGTATCATAAAACCCAAATGATACTGTTACAAGTAGCCTTACTCTGACGTCATCTGGGCGATGGTGTCCAGTGACGCATATCCTCCTTCCATGAAGAGTTCCGTATACCGGCCCATTTTGATAGAATCCAGCCACTCGCTGACTGTTCTACTCCAGATGTTGCAGTCCCCGTCTACACTGGTATGCTCCACTAACAGGTTGGACACCCTGATGACGTCAATCACAACAAAGGCAGTAATTAATTGAGTTGCACTGATGCATTCAAAGATTCAGACACCAGTCCCATTTACGTTATCAAAAGTGCACTCAGGAAATACAAACCCTTGTCAAGGATTACAAATTTGGAGTCTGTGAGGTAATAGTATTGACAGTTTCCTTTCTTGGATCTAGAAGGAATTCTGGATCTAGATGAAACTTATCCACCTCATAGACATTAAGTGCCTGATTTAGTAAAATCACAAATAGCGGGTGCTAAATTGCCTATGCACTTAAAGACCTTTTTACACCGCACTTACAGCGCACCGTCGACTTTCCCATTCTTTGTGTACTGTATGTGTTGAGGAGGCGGGACCATGGAATGCTGTGTGTGTTCATGCACTCTAACAGATTGCATGTGCTGCTGACAACTGGTGTAAAAGCCATGGAGAACACCACATTTAAAAGAGGGTTTTGCGCTTTTGGTACTGCTGATGGTTTTTACCATGACACATTTGGGAGAGCACCGCAATTACAGAATGAAGTTTGAATTCATGAAATTGAAAGCGTTAGTGGAAGACAAACAAACATAATACTACTGCGTTATAGGTAAGAAATCTATCGCTCTGATAATTTTGGTGGAGCCAGCAAGTGACGAAAAGCAATTTTTTGTTTGATTGAACTTATGCAGAGTGGCCAACCTGCGTAACAATGTGTTTAAAACTGGGGCCAGCACACCCTAACCATTACACTGGGAGAGGCCAGCACCAGAAAATCAGCTATTGCAATTGGTCTCAGTTTGATAAATTATACTGGGCGTGACAAATTCATCTATTCCAGTTTTTACACACACAAACGTGAAGTAAATCATGCACTAAGATCTTACAAAAGCACAAATAACTTTGCAAACATTTCTGATTAGACAAGAGCTTTAAATGGGATTTCCATTTTAACGTTAAATTGAAAAATAAAATAAGATCCAGATGAAAGTGGGTCCCTAGCCCTTCACCCAAAATTTCTATTTAGTAACGCAATTGTTAAAGTTTTGCCCATGAATGTTAAAAATGAGATTTTATAACATAAAAAAACATGTTTATAATATTATTAACTGGGCTTTTGAACCAATACAACTATTGTTTTTGATCAGGAGCCTGTTTTTCTCTTTTTTCCAACTGTATATATGATCATATAGTGTATTACAACCTCATTATATTTTAGAATGGAATATGTAGTTTTGGTTAATTAATTCAACAAACCGGTGTATTAACCATTATAGAAACATAAAAGTAAGCACACATAATATAGCCTTCAACCATCTACTGTGATGCAAAGCTGAAAATTGTCTCTGCTCATTGCAAAGAATACATTACATTATTCATGTCGACAAAGACTGGGCGCCAAGCTTTGAAATACAAACGTTAAAGCTTGCAAACAGCATTTTGCACGCTGCAGCTACCTAATAGGAGCATCATTATGCAGAAAGTCTGGCCTTGCTTGAGCTCCTTTGAACTGTCAACCACTATTGCATTGGTTCTTACATTGGTAATTTACTTATTATCAGTGTTTCTCTTTGGAGAAAGGGCCGATAATCAGCCATTATTTTATTGCCTCTACAAAGAAAATGAGGACTAAATATCTTCATTACAACACTTTAATGTCATTACACACTAATGTAAAACTAACTAATTGGATGTTAGAATGCTTTGAAAACCAAGACACCCCACAGAAAACAATTGAAACTATTGCTTATTCTTAAGATAATCAATTTCATTGATGCCTTTGCTTTTTTTTTCCCACCAGCATGCAGCTATATTGCGGTCTTTGCCCAAAGTCATTTAATTATGCAGCCACACAAGAATTCAAGAGACTATTTACATTTAATCTGAATGATGATGAGTTTAGCTCAGAGTTTAATTCACTAGAGAAGGAATATGTAAAGCAATCGGAGGAAGATGAAGAAAGTGCAATTTAGCAGTGTTTCACTTCACATCCCTTTTCTTGAAGCCGAAGAAAGTGGGAGGCCAATATTTAAAAAAAAAAATGTGTCAAATGGTCATCGGCATGTTTAAATCTTTTAAATGTGTCATTCTCACTGGATGTGATGATTACTTTCTTGATCAGAAAAATGTATTTGAATACCCATTATCAGATTTAAAGGGAACATATTATGGACAATTTATTTTTTAAATAGTTGGTAGACAAATAGTTGTGTGTCAGGAGTGCCTGCAAACCCATCAAGTGAAATTAAATTATCAGCCTATTTCTGAAAATATTCTGCTTTTCTGCCATACTGTTACAAACCAGTGGGGAAAAATAACATAACCACACCCAAATCACGTTTCACCCCCAATCACTTGGTAAAGAGGCTGGCCAATGTTGCATAGCGGGAAAAAAAACAAAAAACAAACAAACTTTGAAGTGGTTTCTACTACTCCTACAAGCACTTCTCGAAGGCTGGTAAACAGAGCTGCGGTGTTAACTAACAGTCTTACCAGCATTAGCTTCTGTTCATAATGAAATCCATATACTGTAATCATGTTCGGCTAAGTTGTCGATGTGGGCGTGAGGGGTATTTGTGTTTGGTGATATCATGTGTCACTGCATTAATTGCAGAGTGTATTTCGGTGACTTAATGATGAAATGCTGCTTCTTTCATGACAATACAATTGGGTCTCGATGGGCATTCATTTTAAGTGTGTGTGTGTGTTGGGGGGGAGAGGAGGGAATAAGGTTAAATTAGCTAGTGGTGTCTTCGTGCAAGGTGGGGAGAACTACAACCCCAATTCCAATGAAGTTTGGACTTTGTGTTAAATAAAAACAGAATACAATGATTTGCAAATCATGTTAAACTGACATTTAATTGAATACACTACTAAGACAAGATATTTAATGTTCAAACTGATAAACTTCATTGTTTTTAGCAAATAATCATTAACTTAGAATTTTATGGCTGCAACATGTTCCAAAAAAGATGGGACACGGTCATGTTTCCCACTGTGTTCCATCACCTTTTCTTTCAACAACATTCAAAAAACGTTTGGGAACTGAGGTCACTAATTGTTGAAGCTTTGTAGGTGAAATTCTTTCCCATTCTAGCTTGATGTACAGCTTCAACTGTTCAACAGTCCGGGGTCTCCGTTGTCATATTTTATGCTTCATAATGTGCCACACATTTTTAATGGGAGGTCTGGACTGCAGGCCGGCCAGTCTAGTACCCGCACTCTTTTACTACAAAGCCACGCTGTTCTAACACGTGCAGAATGTGGTTTGGCATTGTCTTGCTGAAATAAGCAGGGGCGTCCATGAAAAAGACATTGCTTGGATGGAAGCATATGTTTCTCCAAAACCTGTATGTACCTTTCAGCATTAATGGTGCCTTCCCAGATGTGTAAGTTACCCATGCCATTGGCACTAACACAGCCCCATGCCATCAAAGATGCTGGCTTTTGAACTTTGCGTCCATAACAGTCCGAATGATTCTTTTCCTCTTTGGCCTGGAGGACACGACGTCCCCAATTTCCAAAAACAATTTGAAATGTGGACTCGTCGGACCACAGAACACTTTTTCACTTTGCATCAGTCCATCTTAGATGAGCTCGGGCGTTTCTGGGTGTTGTTGATAAATGGCTTTTGCTTTGCATAGGAGAGTTTTAAGTCGCACTTACGGATGTAGCGCCGAACTGTATTTACTGATATAGTTTTATGAAGTGTTCCTGAGCCCATGTGGTGATATCCTTTCCACATTGATGTCGGTTTTTGATGCAGTGCCTGAGGGATCGAAGGTCACAGGCATTCAATGTTGGTTTTCGGCCTTGCTGCTTACATGCAGTGATTTCTCGAGATTCTCTGAACCTTTTGTTGATATTATGGACCATAGATGATGAAATCCCTAAATTCCTTGCAATTGTATGTTGAGGAGCATTGTCCTTAAACTGTTCGACTATTTTCTCACGCACTTGTTCACAAAGAGGTGAACCTCGCCCCATCTTTTCTTGTGAATGACTGAGCAATTCAGGGAAGCTCCTTTTATACCCAATCATGGCACCCACCTCTTCCCAATTAGCCTATTCACCTGTGGGATATTCCAAACAGGTGTTTTATGAGCATGCCTCAACTTTCTCAGTCTTTTTTGCCACCTGTCCCAGCTTTTTTGGAACATGTTGCAGCAATCTAATTCTACGTTAATGATTATTTGCTAAAAACAATCAAGTTTATCAGTTTTAACATTAAATATCTTGTCTTTGTAGTGTATTCAATTAAATATAGGTTGAACATGATTTGCAAATCATTGTATTCTGTTTTTATTTATGGTTAACACAACGTCCCAACTTCATTGGAATTGGGGTTGTACATTGAGTGTCATAAAAGTGCTAGATTCTATTAAGCGGCACTTGTATGCATGTATGTATGTATGTTACATGGGGAGTTCTTACCTGTGTGAGGAGTTGACCAGATTTTTCAGTGAGCAGGGGTTGCGAATGAGTTTGTCTAGTAGACATACGATCTCATCAAACTTGGGTCGGTTGCTGCGTTCTCGCTGCCAGCAGTCCATCATGAGGTGGTACAGAGCCTCGGGGCAATCCATCGGACCTGGTAACCTATAGCTCTCTTCTACTGCCTTTATGACCTGCAGAAAAGCAATTGAGATGGGGGATGTTAGCTGTTCAGAAATATAGGATGACCAACACCTGAGGACAATTCCATATACAGTGCCATGAAAAGGTATTTGACCTCTTCTCAAATTACCTTTTTTCATAGTAAATTTGAGATCATCAAACTAATCACATTTTTGGGAAAGCTGAATTCATTTTCACTGACTACACCTAAGCCCGATCACCTCCAGATCTGTTCATTCAAGAAATCACTGAAATAGAACCTGTCTGACACAATGAAGTGAAAAGGAAAAGATATCAGTTTTCGACCAATCATCACAATCCAGTCTGTATAAAATACAACTAAATACAGACTCCTAAAAAAATAACAAAACTAAGTGTTCAACAGAGTAACACCTCATAAACGCATCATCATCAGATTGGCTACACTACAAAGACCAGTTAATTATTTGTGCAAGATGTAGCAGTGAATCAAAGGAATAAATCTTGGCTCGCCAAGTTTGACGCTGCAGTGGAATGTAGGCAGGCAGGAGGTCTCAGCCTACTTCTGCTAGTGCGCAGACACTGGAGGAAATTGGGCTGTTGAGTTCATGACAGCTCCTACTTTGTGTCAAATTCCCTCCCAACCTGCCACCTCCCAAAAAAAAAAAAAAAAAAAAGATTGCACTCAAACACACATGCGTGGGAGTGTGCAGAGAGAAGGCCAGCATGCCAAGAGGCAGAAGCACTACACAAAGCTGACTGGCAGGCAGCGAGAGATCAGAGAGGCAGAGGAAGAAAGAAAGAAAGACAAAAAAGAAAAAAGAAAAAACGCAATAGGGAAGCGTGTAAGGATGCAGAAGGACATGGTGGTTTTGAGAGACAAAAGACAGGATGAGAGGAAAAGTGATCGAGAGAGAGAGAGAGAGAGAGAGAGAGAGAGAGATGCAGGCTGAGAAATAAGAAACAGAAGGAGAGGGCTTACAGAAAGAGGGTGGAAGAAGCTGCAATTTCTTGTGCAGATCTGAGAAAATCCAGCATAACGCTTTCAATTAAACATCAAACGTCTTCTCCTCTACTTCACTCCTCTCATCCTCCCTTAGTCCCCCTCTCTCCACTTCTCTGAGACAGACAGCCTCATAAGCAAAAAGAGGTGGGAGGGGCCTGAAGCAGGGAGATGAGGAGGTCACAGCAGGGCTGCGTGTGCACGTGTGCATGTGTCTGTGTGTAGTGGAGTGCATGTGTAGGGTGTCTGCTTCGCACTAACTCATCACCACGCCACGCCATTGAAGTTTTTCCCATTAAGGTGACTTCTGGGTCGTACAATACTTTTAAGATCCAGCTCCTCTGACATGCTTTAGCTCCTCTCCTCACTCGCAAGTGATTTAGGTCGCTACCGCTCCACAGCCACTTAAAAATGTCATGTCATTTGCTCCTACATGGTGTTCACGGCTAAAATAAAATAGATGCTCCACGGAGCAAGTAAGTGTAAAAAGTGTGTGATATTCCCTCGCACGAGGTTCTGCTTAGCTCTGCAACTCTGTGTTCATTCACACACTTCCCTTTTTTCCCCACACACGCTACAATATCTCGCCTTGTGTTCCCATTAAAGCTATCCATTCTCATTGTCGACACTTTGCAGTAATAGATTGACAGCAATTGCTTCTGCCACAGCCCTTCCATAGAGGAACACTCATTCAGCTTCCAGAAAGGAAATTCACACATTTCACCTACACGTCTCACTCTCCCTCAACTTCTTTCTTTGTTGTGCAGAATTTGCACATAGGAACAATGCAGTCAACCGTGTCCTATTGTCTACCTGAGTTGTCAGCAAATATCTGATGCAAACTACTAATGCAGACAAATCTTTAAGGTAATATTTCATACTTGATCTGAAAAGCATAGAATAAGCACCTAATGCACAATCATGCTCTCAGTATATTACAGGTTTTCGCATAGGTTGATTTAAACTTTTTAACATTACTTGAAAAACTTTTATGATTTTAATATGGATTACTAAAATAAGATTAAAACAATTGTAATAATAATAATAAAAAATTCATCCGGGGCATGTCTGTTTAATAAAAACACTTTCTATCATACAATCATTCAACTTTTTTTTTTTTTTTACAAAATGGATACAATAATTTCAACATAAAATAAAAAACAACACACATTATGCTGTTTTTAAAGCGTGACAATCTATAATGTTTTTGAGGACAAACTAAATGATTTATGGCATAAATTCCCACTTGAACCACCTTTATTATTTTATAAATGAAACTTATAAAGGAAAAATATTGTATTAATCGCACGACATGTCAACTTGGGTCACACTTATGGACATTAAATATTTGTCAGGAAAAAATTCTGGAAGTGCATGTCCACCTCTTTAGTCATTTGAACAACCTTTTTAATTCTATTAATGGCTGCCAGTTGTGCGTCACAAAATGGCATACAATATTTTACCATAAATATGTTTGCGTACCAGATTCACTACTGCTCATGTCATTAGATGTACACACAGAAATATTGAAAATAAATGTAGTTTAGTAGTACCGTTTTATTGGATAGCCTAATACAGCTTATGGAGCAACGCGGTTTGATAAAAGGGCCACTGTAAGGCTTGCTAATTGGCTTCCACCATCAATGTAAAACACAAACATGATAAGACTTACATCTTGATTGGACATCTCCCAGTAGGGCCGTTCTCCGTATGACATCACTTCCCACATGACTATGCCATAACTCCACACATCGCTGGCTGAGGTGAACTTCCTGTATGCGATTGCCTCGGGAGCTGTCCAGCGAATCGGAATCTTCCCGCCCTGTGACAGCATGCAAGAATATAAAGGAGGCATAGAAATACAATGTATTAGTTGGATTCTTATGGCTAAAATATATACCCATCAAGTGGTCCAATTTGATACACATTTTTTCCCCTTTTATCTCAAATATCAAAAGTTTGAAAGCGTACTTAAAAACAAACCAAAACAGATCCATTCTGTACCACATTTTTCTATCATTCTGGTTGGATACCAACTTTGGTTGCATGGTACCGATGCATATCCGATGCTTGAAGCGTTATAACCCCCACCTCATAGACGCTGGTTTCGTTAGCCAGTTTATGGTGTTTTGCATTGTGTGTAAGCTTGGAGCAAGAGCATTCAAAGTCATGTGCTTGTTTTATAAACAACAAGTAATTATATTTGTTTTATAAATCTATTAGACCTTACGACGTCTACAATGTCACGTTCCATCAATATCACACTCTAATAGTCAATGCGGGGTGGTAAAGTCGACGTGTCGAATAATCGACTAACCGGTTCAACCCGACTGCCCTCAAGTCTTCCCTCACTATATCTATTAACCTTCTCTTAGGCTTTCCTCGAGCACTCTTGTCTGGCATCTCCATACTCAACATCCTTCTAACAATATACTCACCAGGCTCTATTTTCGTAGACTGTGCAAATGTTGGCGTATCTTCAGTGCAAGATCTCGCTGGTGTGTTTGCCCATTTGGCAGACTGGCCTGCGCCAAGATGGGTGTATCGACGTATCAAGGGTGTATCCTTTGACATCCGCACATGACTTTGATGACTTATGTCTGCTCAGACCAAGTCTAACTTTTGGCACAACGATCGAGGTGCAGGCAGACATTTACATGAGCTCTGGGGACATGAGTCACATTAATTTACTCAACTCTCTGAATCATTGTAGAAATCAATTAATTGAACGCATTATTATTATTATTATTATTATCATTATCATCATTATTATAGCTTTTGTTGAAGGATGATTTTCTCCGCCAGTCCTTCGCGTGTTCGTTGAATTTCGGATGATGAGAATGTTGGGGTCAGAATCAGAGACTGGAAATGAACTTCTTTAAGATCTTTATTGCAGAATATTCTGGGCACAAATGTTCTATAGACAAAGGCTGCAGCTGCACAAATGTGCACAAATGTGCTAAAATGTGCGCTTTCTCAGCGTTCAGTGCAAGATTTTATACAGTGTTCAGGGCTGTGTTTAAAGCTTGAGCAGGGTGGTCCAAGGTCACAGCAATATCTCTTCTTGGCACAAAACATCCTGTTCTGCGGCTGACATGTAGTTTTCACAGTTACGTGATTATCAGAACATTTTAATACTGAGGTTAGGTTACACAACATAACAGTACAAAAAATAAGTCTTTGTATGATCATGACATCAGTATATCACGTGCGAGTGCCTTCACTTTCAAATCATCCCATGTACTGGCTGGCGCGCAGCTATGGGGGTCAGGGGTGGAAAAGAATGATTGTTGGATGGGATATGCAGTACTGTAGATCGATGAGGTCCGCTGACATTTAAGTCACCAGCAGTTTCTCATCAGCTCATTCTGTATTTAATAAGGGTATACCACTAACGTTTAATTCTCAAGTCACGCATGGATCGCTGACTCCTCTTCTGCATATAGAGACGTCCCCTGCAATGACTATTTACGCCGCTTTAAAAGGGGATGAAAGAACCCGCTTTGATTGGACAGGATTGAAGTCGGCTGTGAACACGCCCAAACCAGTGCTGTGTCCCACTTTTAAATCAGCTGGGGCTACGCTGGTCCACGAAATGATCAAAACCGGGTCGAGTCTGCCTTCTTGCGGTTACACCAAGCGCAGCACTGGATTTGCGCTAGTCACAAAATAGAGCCCTATAGTCCTCCACCCTCACTATCTTTTCTCCCTGTGCCCTCACTCTCCAACACCTGTGCAAACTAGTTCATTGCTGTTCTTAACCTCAAAACCTTGTATGTCAGGATCGTCATAAACCGAGGGACCCTCTATCCAGACCGGACTTGACAACCCATTGTTGTACTAATGAATACTTATTTAGGAACATGGATAACAAGGTTGATATTCTTTTACAAGTGATGTAGCCAAAAGTTGTGAGTGTGCGCGCGTGACTTCATTATCGCGCTTTCATCGCTAAGATAGAACATTTCCCGGGATGACTGCTGAGGCAAATGTGCTTTCAGTCAATGAGAAGTGAAATTAGCTTGATGCAGCATTGATGAACACAGCAGCAGGATATCTCCGGATCTGATTATCTGAAGGGTGGGGATGATGTTACTCTAGCCGAGGATGCGTGAGTGAGTGAGAGCGAGTGGAGAGCAAGATGTGCAGCCTGCCGGAGAGAGGTGAGTGACGGGATATTTGGGGCTAAGGCAGAAAAGCTCAGTGCTAATTGAGTGTTGGAGAGGCCGACTGGAGTACTAATTAGCCCTCTGTTTGCAGGAAGCTGGAGATTCCTCTGAAAGGATGTCACTCAGACTGTAACACAGAGCTACTAATAAAGACCTACAATGCTGTGCGGACATTCAACGTGTGCATTTGACTGTCTGACATCACACAGTCATTATACCCCTAACACACTACCTCTAAGGTGAAACACAATCTGTTCTGGTAGTCCATTGTGGACGGCAAGAAAACCGAAAGACCAAGGATGCTGGTACATTGTGATGCATACGGTTTCGTACTACGTCCCACAATTATGACAAGGGAACCGGGAGTATCCTTTCACAGATATATATATTGCCCTGCGATTGGCTGGTGACCAGTTCAGGGTGTACCCCACCTCTCGCTCAAAGTCAGCTGAGCTCGGCGCCAGCACACCTGGGACCCTAGTGAGGATAAGCGGTTCAGAAAATGGATGGATGGAGATATACCCTGTATATATTTGTTTTGACTTTTTGTTCAAATGTTATGTATTGATAGTACACGCTTCAGTGTTGACAAAAAAATTAACATCATGAAAATCTGTTGAGAAATTAGCAAGTTGTGACTTAATTTGAATGTCCATGCATTGCCACGGAGGCACGTCGTTTAGCCGGGCTTTTTAAGTGCGCTGTCGTATCTAGTCTTCTTATCTATGGAACCGGCCCCTAAAAACGGGCTAGTTTCTGCAAGACAAGAAATAGGGTGAAAAGAAACAGTTGAGTAGAGATCTTCAATTGGAATGATTTCAATCGGAATGACAAAAAAGGCTGCATGTCAACCCGGCTATAGTGTCATACAAAAGAGCAGGTTTAAATATTTGCTCTTTGCCGAACTGAGTTCTTGAGGGTTAAGGTTAGCGTGTGATGACAGAGGATCGAACTCCTGGGGTTTGTGGCATGTTTTTCCCTCAAATAATTGCAGATTTCAAGTTTAGAGGTTTCACTGTATCATCTAGATGTTCCTAGTTTTTGCTTCCTCATTCAACTGCAGACAACGTCTGTCTTTCAGAATTTCATTGCTATGATTTATGTTTTTTTTTTGTTATTTATTGTAAATGGAGTAGTTGGTCAAGTTTTAAAATGTCACCTTGGGCTCTGGAACAAGCAATTTATTTTATGTGAAAATAAAAACAAACTGCCAGATGGAAGCCCGTGTCCCAAATAAAAATGCATAGCCTTACCCGTGTGGTGTAAGCAGCCTCAGGGTCGTCCTCCAGAACTCGGGACAGGCCAAAATCAGACACTTTGCACACAAGGTTACTGTTGACCAGGATGTTGCGAGCTGCCAGATCGCGGTGGACGTAGCCCATGTCAGACAAGTACCTGCATTCATTATTGAGAAGGAGAAGACTAAGTTTAAAAACCAAGCGATGGTGATTTGATGCCATTAGACACGTGTGTCTGCATGGTGTTTGTACCTCATGCCAGATGCAATGCCACGCAGCATACCAACCAGCTGGATAACAGTGAACTGGCCATCATTTTTCTGGAATGAATACAGGGAAATGAATGTTAGTATGGAAATAAAAAAAATATTTAAAACAAAATAAAACACTTCAAAACCTTTAAGACACAGAAAAAATGTCAATCAACCCTTTCCCTGAGCATTTAGGAGTAGAGTATTAATGATTAATTATAGAATGAGTTTCATGTAACGTTTTTCAACTCATACCAAGGCATACTATTTCGAAGAAAATCCCCACTTGATTCTCATAATAACAGGCTGTGAGTATATAATATGTATGACTGCATATCATTATACAGACTTTTAGTCTTATGGGTATAAAGTGATAAAATGTTGTTTTAAGTATTTGTTCTTGTCAGTACATTCTCTGTCCTATTGACCAACCTTAGCCGACACCCACTAAATCCAGTGAAATGAAATCAACTTTACGCTCTAATCGTTGAGTTATACCCAAAAATTATTAAAACAGAAAAGGTCAGTTTAATTCAAACTCTGAGAACACCAAATATCTCCAACATTTAACTTTTCTAAAAGGAAGGATGTGATTTAAAGGAGAGTAAAACATATTTCTCCTCATTGGTAGGAATAGCGGTTCTTTTCAACAAATTTAAGCCATTGTGTGGTTAGTTAAAGTTACGATTTAGGAAAAAGGATTATTTGTGTTTGGCACATCAATGTGTCTGCTGCATGCACCACATGCATGGATACCCCCACAAGTTGAAACGTAATTCGGCGGTACAGCATGGTAATGAAGTGCAGCCGTTATGAGTGAAAATAGCATTGTTGCTTTTACTGTTTCCATGGCCAGTTGAAAGTAAAAATCCAATTCGGATCTTTAAAACCGCCCCTTGTGATCATGTTAACACTAAGCAGTACTCTTGTCGTTACACCCTACAGTAGAAGGGGGAAAGGTGAGCAGTGGCTCATTTACAAGAGACAAGGCAGAACCATTTGCTTGTCGGTGGTCAATCACTGACATTTTATCAAGACACCTGGGATCTATTCTAATTTTAATTTATGACCAAATTGCATAATGTGTTTCCTCTGCTACTCTTCCTTCCCTACCAAACATCCCTTCCAATAAGAGGTGGGAACATTATACACAACAAACGTTGCATGCTTTTCTGAAAAACTTATTCTCGTTAAAATCAGCCTACTTCCAATGCAGATCCAGTGTGGTTTTACTCTGAGCTTCTATCACTTTTATGGCTACTTTCCTTCCAAAAATCTACAGTATAACATCCCACTTAGTCGTACAAATTAATTTACATGTTAGGCCTGATCTACGAGTATGAGCATTGGTGACTGCATTGTCAAAATGGTGCAACAACTAATCCAGAAGCCCATCCACACACTGGATTTATACTGTCCTCAGTACAGCAGCCATCCATGTAATTACTTGACAGGCTTTACTGAGCTACTCTGCCTGCTGCTCCTCCTCCCTTTGCCACTCAGGACCGTCCCGTCCCGAAAGCACTTTCCACTGACCGCACTCTTGCGTCTCACGACACCCTGAGGAATTTGTACTTACATTTTCACTCTGATGTGCTGAATCACAGGATTATTTTACATACAGTGTCGATAGATTTATTTTTTTAAGGATCGAAGCTGACCTGCCTTGATTGAACATGGTTCAATTAGAACCTATTAAAAGCTTGAAGTACTGTGCAAAGAGATCATTCACATCTGAGTGCTGAAACAGCGTGAACATGGTTCCACTAAACAGTTGTGCCAATCACATAAAGTATGTTTGCACCAAGTAGGTACATTTCAGTTTAAATGTTTGAAGTTAATGAGGTAATGAGCTGGGCTAATAAAAGCTAATTGTGCAGCTTGTCATTCCCTGTGGATCCTCTTTAGCAACAACTGTGGTGCAGCATTCAAACTACTCCCAAAAATTTAAGTTGTTTTTTTTGTACATATCTAGAGGAGTAAACACTTTCACACTTCGGCAACAATTATCTATTTACTTATTACTTAACACACTTTCAGTCAGTTGTTGCAATCTTAGTGGCTCGCTTATTATTATTCGTCCCTTTTGCCTGTATTTATTTCGCATCATCTTTACCACTGCGTAATTTGTTTATTATGATTTACTTGTCCATCATGTTCATCTTACATATTCTCTTCTGTTATTTCACAAACATATTATTCCTACCTTGAGGAACGTGTCCAGTGATCCATTCTCCATGTATTCAGTGATGATCATCACTGGTTTGCCTGAGAAGGAAAATAAAAAAAACAAAAAACAAAATTTGACAAACTTAATTTAGTTATTATTATTATTATTCATATTCATCTTTCATTATAAAGATAACAATCATTATTTTATTGCTCTGATTTACACTGCTCTGTATTTATTATTTTGGGTGCAATTTGCAACTGAGAGCTGTTTTGATATTTTTGCTTTGGTGCTAGGCAAACTATACAAAATAAGTTGATGAACTGTCAAGTAGGGAAGGACATTTAACAAAATTTCCTTGATTGGATATGGGCAAGGCGGCACGGTGGCCGACTGGTTAGAGCGTCAGCCTCACAGTTCTGAGGACCCGGGTTCAATCCCTGGGTTCAATCCCCGGCCCCGCCTGTGTGGAGTTTGCATGTTCTCCCCGTGCCTGCGTGGGTTTTCTCCGGGCATTCCGGTTTCCTCCCACATCCCAAAAACATGCATTAATTGGAGACTCTAAATTGCCCGTAGGTGTGAATGTGAGTGTGAATGGTTGTTTGTTTGTATGTGCCCTGCGATTGGCTGGCAATCAGTTGAGGGTCTACCCCGCCTCCTGCCCGATGATAGCTGGGATAGGCTCCAGCACGCCCGCGACCCTAGTGAGGAGAAGCGGCTCATACAAACAAACAACCATTCGCACTCACACTCACACCTAGGGGCAATTTAGAGACTCCAATTAACCTACCATGCATGTTTTTCGGATGTGGGAGGAAACCGGAGTGCCCGGAGAAAACCCACGCAGGCACAGGGAGCACATGCAAGCTCCACATAGGTGGGGCTGGGGATTGAACCCCGGTCCTCAGAACTATGAGGCAGACAATTTGTCAAATTCTGAATTCATAAATTTTTATTTCCATCCCCAATGGCAGGAATAAGTTTCTGTTATGTGAAGACACTCACTCTTGGTGACCACGCCCTCCAGGCGAATGATGTTGGGATGGTTAAACTGTCCCATGATTGATGCCTCCCACAGAAAGTCACGTCTCTGATGCTCTGTGTATCCTGCTTTCAACGTCTTGATGGCGACCTGCATCTCCCTTTTTCCCGGCAACCTTAGTGGTCCGCTGCACACCTCACCAAACTCCCCTGTGGCAAACAGACAGAGTGTCTTTACATTGCAGCCCACATTGACCTGTAAACATCTTATTCAATGGTACATTACAACAACCTCGAAAATGTTGCCTTTTTTTTATTTTGTTATATTTATTCAAATAAGCAGACTGTTTTTTCTGCAACCTGTAAGAACATTTGGCATCAATCTCATTGACTGTGTTGCCATGGAATGGTTCAACCCTCAACTCCACATTCAATGTCCACCGTTACAATAGATAATAGCTTCACTTTTGCAAAATCATCATGGGTTTAAATGCAGCTTATTTGCATTAATGTTTGTAGCATTTAGAAATGACTACACAATTGTTTTTTTAATGACACGGAAATTTTGGGAATAACTGTAGCGTAATATTACCTGATATTTGAGTTTGTTGTAAAATACTTTGATCGCTACCATTTTAAGTACATCTGTTTTGAATGCTATCTATTGATTTTGTTGACGTATTTGTAAACAGCTCAGACTGTTTCTGAGCTCCCCTTTTTTATAGTCTAGTCTACATACATATACAGTGGATAGCTATATATACTGTAGATACAATGATTTTGCTATACCTGTATTTATATATATTTTTTCAATCATATTTGTCCCTGTTCCGGACTGTCCACACCAATGGTGTTAAAAGAAGCAGTTAACATGAGAGAATATTTGCAGGCTGACAAAAGCAGAAATTGCTGGTACCCTTAAACGTTTGTCAGTTTTAGCCAATCAGAAGCAGAAAGTGATTCCTAAAATAACACTGGTACATGTGGATGTGATGTGAAATGGTGGTAAATATTTATAATATAATAAAGTAAAGTAAATAAGTAAACTGAGATACTCCTGAATAGAATATTGTACATAAGAAAATTGTGTCTGGACATACTGCATTGGGATAATGTAGCAAAAATATACAACCCACCAGCTCCAATGATTCTTTCAATGGAGATGAATGACACGTCAATCTCTTGGGCAAATTCATGCACAGCCTGGTTAGGGTCTTCGTAGGTGAGGGGGTCAACGTAGGTACGCACTCCAGGGAACTTTACTGCAGGCACACATGTGCATAGCATCATTAGAATTTAGATGCACAACAAAATTAGTAATACACTATACCCTCGCCGATTTGCTAATCACCAAACACTAGCTGTAGTCTCACCTAGTAGCAAAGCTTTCTGTAGAACATAAAACTATTAGTTGAAACGGCCTGCCCCTTAATGCTCCTTTGCATTCCCCACATGACACAAATACAGGTTTGGAAGCCATTTATTTCTAAGGGTAATGTTGTAAAATTTTAAATGATATTAGCGTTTTTGGATCATACTTTGAGGTATATTTATGGTGTAAAAAAAAAAAGTAAGGAGGACTACTGTGGGCAAGGTTTTGCTCTTCACGTGGGTTTTGGTCCCATATGCTGTCTGTCTATAATGAAACAATTATCTTTCAGTATGACAGTAACACACACTGGCACAATGGTACTTCTTATGATCCGACATAGCAGTCTCGATCATCCCTAATTGCAACAGATGGGGTGTAGAACGGAATTGCAAAATGTTGCCAAATATATGAAGCTGTCAAGATGGATAAATGATCATCGCTCCATTTGTACTCAGCCAGTATGCCAACAATGAAAAGCCCTCAGGATCTTTGACTGTACTGTCACGCAGACACACATGGTCAGGCCTTCAGGGGTAAACTAACCCATACCGACATGGCCACTATTTGAATCCTCAACTATAAACTGCTGATGACCTAGCCTCTCACCCCAAAATTAAAACGCACAGTACCATAACAATAATTTGAATCAATGAAATTAAAAAATCTCAATTGTGGAGATACTGTACACATTTTTCTCTGGTCAGTAACAAAACACATTGTGGACTTACTGTGACCATTATGGAAGTGCATTTTCTCCTCCTCAGGATCTTGCTTTGCTTTGCTGTAGCCACACCTCCTATGAAAGAGAAGACATTATTATTGTAGCATTGCTTTACTTGTTATTATAGTTTGAAACTAAGGGTCTCGTTCCCTGACTGGCATAATTCTGGCGCGATGCGTGGTGTAACTGCGCAGGAGTGGGATAGACCCGCTGTTGGTAATTTCATGAACCAGCGCACCCCACTACATCTACAAGAGGGACGTGATCAGAGCCGACTTCAATTCTGTCCAATCAAGGCGGCTCCTCTCATTCCCTTTAAATGCGACATCTTAGAAACGCATTGACAGCCTTTGACATGGTGGAAGAAGATTTGCTGGAGGTTGAAGTGCACAGGTTGAAGTACGTTTATATGGGACTGGAAGAAGACTTTCATGGGTGGTTGATGTAAAGAAGATCACAAATATCTGCAATGTGAAGTGGGCACTTGGAGACCGCCCCCAACCCCCGATGGTGTCTGTACCCTCCCATGCCGGTCAGTAGGATGATTAAAAAATATATAAAATAATGATGATCATAATCTTAATAATGGATTTAATAAATGTATTTCTACAATGATTCCGACGGTTGGATGCCCGCTGTTCACATATTTATGAATGGATTTCATCTGACAACTACCACAACTGTCCGCAGAGCTAAGAATCTGTCTGCCAGTGCCCCGATTAAAATGACCAAAATCGCGTAAGACTGGGACTCTACCTACTGCGCCAGACTTAGACGTCGTCTCCGCAGTCCTAAGTTTAGACCTACTTTCTGTCACCCAAATTGTCACTCGACCAGACGCATGCCAAAGGACACACCTTTATTGCGCGGCTACGCCCAGCTTGTTGCAGACGGGTCTGCCAAATTGGCAAACACACACAACGAGCCTTGCGCTGGGAAGCAAAATCAATATACGCCAGTTTTTGCGCTCCGCTGCGGGTGCACCGTCTAAGAAAATAGAACCCTAAGTGTCATTTAATACATATTTCATACAGAATGAAACAGGAAACTGGACAGAAAAGTGTGCATTATATTGTACTTCAGACAGTCAGTGGAAAGGCAGCAAAGTACAATATTGGTTAACACGTCTGCTTTGCAGTTTAATTTGGGTTTCAAATCTCTGCCTCCCAAAGTGGAGTTTGTAGGATCTCCTGGTGCTTGTGTTGACAAGTGCAATAGAAAATGGATGGTTGGACAGCCGGTGGACTATTTCGGTGTATCATCTTGTATTTTAAAGATTTTTCAAGGTTTACACATAAGCAAGAGACTGATTTTTCCCAAGTCAGCTTATCAATAGAATAAAATACTTTTTTGACAAGATGTTTTTTCTTTTAGAATTTTGTGGCCATAGGTTTTCTTTTCAAATGATATGTAAAAGGAAGTTATTATCATCTTCATTTTTTTTCTGTTGGGGCGAAAAATCCTCCCACGCGTCTGCGTTTGTGCCATGCCAAACAATTTCTCTATGTCAATATTTACACGAGAGCCATCGGATACAATCAGATAACCTAGATTAAAAAAAGAAGATTGATTTTGTACTTAATGCCATGGGCGCACATACACACACAGACGCATACGGTACGGCACAGAGAGAGCAGACATGCAAATTATTATAATGCAAACTAACCAGCTGTAATTGGAGCCAATCAGGAAATTTCTCATGCCTGCCAAAAATGTTCAACATAGGCCAGAAGTGGGAGCTTCTTAATTTCAGAGTTGATGAAACTTGAAATTTACTTACTGGTATTTGCAGACTAGGTAGAGGAACGGCAACGTAATTTGGTATATGGGAATACTTCAAGAAATGCAGGCCATAGCTGATGGGCGACATTGTGTTTGTCTACAACCGCACTTTTGTACTATAGATATGGACAATGAATGATGTTTTTGCTTTTGTATGGAAGACAAAATTAAATATTTGGAAATAGATTTTTTTAGTTGAACTATCCCTATACCCCATTAAGCATTCATGCAGTTCAATGCACAGATTGTACATACGATATTTTGAAATTATGATTTTAACCTATTATAATCACTGATATTGTTTTTTTTTTTTTTAAATTTAAATAGTCACACATGCAGCTCTCTCTGTGTAGGACAGAGAAGACAAGAGGCTTTGCATTGGCAGCTGGATATTCACTGTACACACTGTGTATGTACAGTGAATATCCAGTGGGCGTGTGTGTGTGTTTTGTGTCTGCCTGGGGGTGTCTAGTTTTCCGGATCTGTTGAGTCAAGGGATTTGAGCGTGCCCACTGCCCAGTGGCCACTTGGCCGTCAGACTTCCTGTATGGGGATTTCTGTGTGTATGTGTATGCATGTTAACTCATGTGGACATGCATCACTGCGTATAAACGTGTCTACACATGTGTGCACCGTTTCTATGTCAACGGATGTGTGTTAGCAGTCTGGACAGTTAAGATGGGGAGGGGTGGCTTGGGGCATATCGTAGATTGGGGGGATTGTGTGGCCCAAATTCAACAGTGAGAATTTTGTCCTGCTTCCATATTTTCCCCCCTTTGCATGCATGCACCATTCTTGAACACTTTTCATTCTATTTCTTACAGATCATCACTGCCTGCATAGTTCACATATAATTTGTTAAAATAATGCAAGCTCTGCTAGATCAGATTGAAAATAAAACTTTTCAAGATACCTTTGAGTGGTACGATGTACGTTTTGCACGACAGAAAAAAAAACAAAATGCTCTCAAAAACATGGATGTGTTAACGTCATTAGCCAGGAAATCCCACTCCATCCACTTTCAAATAGACCACATTATAGGTGTAACGGCTAATATTTACTGTACCATGATATTTGTTCAAAATGGCCCCTCACCTATCCCGTCTGATTTCTATGGTAGCCCATTATGCAGGGAATATGTTTGGGATGAATTAATTGTGCCATCTCCCTGTCAACATATTACATCCATTATGCTGCTACTGCTTCAAGACGTCAACAGCTTCAAAAAAAAAATCGCATGAACTGACCAGAAATACATGATTTATTTTTTTAATTTGCAATGCCCATCCCTAGGTATGTTGGGTACTCTCCCAGATAGGCACAATACACAGGCCGAAAACAGTAAGGCTCAGCATATTGTAGAACAAGGATCAATGATATTCATGAGTCCAAGCTCTGACAGTAAAGCATTATGACCACAGCAGCTGCTCTACTTGACCTCCACAGTGCATGCGACTGAGGGCTACAGGTTGTAGCTGTGATATTGATGGATGTGTCGGCTGCACTGCGTACGCTCTTTACTGACCCTTTATATAAACAACCTAAGTTTAACACTCCTGATGTGAACCTCTGACTCAGATCAAATGAGTTGAGGAATGCCTCATGATCTGTGCACTGAACATATTCAACCCATGACTGCTGTCACACTTGTCAAAGAGCAACAAACAAAGGCTGTCATAACAACTTCAGGCCACAAATGGGAGCCCCCAAACATGCCAGCTGTGTTTCTTTTTTCATTATTATGCTCTCTTTTTCTCTCTTTTTTTTACCATCAAGTGTGGTAGAGGCTCATATTTAAAAAAGAAAAAAAAAACTTGTTGATTTTGAAAATATAAAATTTTGTATTGATTATTAAGGAGTTATGTAAATTGATTTTGCAGCATGATTCAGGTGGTACAGTGGACGTCTCCCAACCTGAAGGTGACCATGTGGAATCTTCCTTGATCAAGAAAGATAATGCACCCCCAGTTGTTCCTGATGCTTTGATGTTCATCAGTAAATGAATGAGTGAAATGAACGTTAAAGTGTTTTGAGTGCTTTGAAGGTTGCACTACACAGGTGAAAGCTCCTTTATGTAAAAAATGACAATCTATATAGTGATCATTGATTTTTTTTCCCATGGATTATTTCCCTCAGAATGGGTCGCTAAGCAAAAATAATATCAGACTGCTGTCCCATTATTCTTTTTTATGCAATAGGAGACACAAAAAGTCCACGCAATGTGCATTCATATACAACTACAGGTATATTTTGGTTGCCTTACCTTCCACTGAGTAGAAATCCAGCCACTACTGCCAGGAGGACCAGCGCCAAAGTGATGGCCACTGCTACAATGGAAGCTTGGGCACGTTCACTGGTAGCTGTTACTGCCAATGGAAAGAGATAAAAACAGAACTAGATATACAAACACATCCACTTGGACTATGACACTGATACTTCAAAAACAGTATACAGTCAAGTTCAGGTGTGAGGTTTTTGTATTGCCACGCTTTCCCACTTGCGATTAATCTCACACTGCATTCAACATTTCTCTGTGAACTCACAGTAAGGGCTCGTCTGGAATTCAAAACGGCGGCTAAAAGTGCCATATCCTGCAGATGTCCTGGCTCGCACCTGTAAAACACAAGGTACAGATATAAACAACACAAAATTCTCTCATGCACTATACAGTCTTATAGTCTATATACATATAAATGACACAACTACTTAATATATCAAACTTTCTAAAACCACTCTCACTGTCCAGTACGCCTTAATTTTTAGCCAACATCCAGTTAAGTTGCAATCATTTTCAATTATCAAAAACTGCCAAACTTGGGAAGAAACTAAGGCCCGCGGAACAGTGTGCGGGATTCGGCAACTAATTTTCATGAGTGCCCCGTTAAAAAAAAAAATGGATGGGCAGTAAACGCCGTCGCAACGTCTCCGAACTAGGCTAACGGCCAATCATAAATTCCTCGACATATCACGTTAGCTTTCACAATCAAAATATATGTTTCCATTATTGGTGAGAGGCAGTCAGCCTCCGCCATTGAAAAACTGCACCAATAAAGTAGCATACAGGTTTTTCATCAAAATTGATTTTATTTTATTTGCAGTGGTGAAGAACTGCACTGGAGCTTACTGAGAATGGTTTCTAAGATTCTGACCCAATCAAGCAGCTAACTAAGGTAACGAAACAAGAAACATCCTTTATTATAATGCAGAGAAGTTGTACACTACACAGAGAGTCTGAACATGATCCAAATAAAACCGTTACCTGTGTTCTATGCACAAAAAATTGCGGTGGATGAGGAAGACCACTATTAAGCCATCGCGTCCCCCTGGTCACACCTATGGTCAATTTAGAGCAGGGGTCACCAACCTTCTTGTGTACTGATTAGTGCTAAGGGCTACCAGTTTGACATGACTTCTGAACTGAGCTGGACTGCTTGGTTGAAAGGTATCTTAAAAGCAACTCAACATTTCCTGATTTTAGCTCCTTGCCTGAGAAGGTTTATTTTTTATTACTTTTATTTCTATTATATCTCATGGGGAAAATTATTATGAAGTGTGAAGAAATTGATCAGCCTCCTGGAACAGATTGTCCACTGTCAGCTTCCTATATTGAATTCTACAGAGAACACGCTGACTATGACCATTTCCAAATATCTTGCCTTACTTTATTGGTCCAGCATAATACGTTCTGAGGGACCATTTGAGTTATACATCACTTCAAACAAGCTAAATCTTTGCAAGTGCTTGTTCAACTTCCATATAGCCCTTGATGTTTCTTTTTCGTGTCATCTCATTTTCATTAATCAATGTCTCTATGGATTTTCTAAGTCTGTGTCTGACCTGGAAGATGTAGACTGAAGAGGGTTTTAAGCTTTCCACCACCATCTCAGTCTCCCTGGATTTTATTATAGTGTAGCTGGAGTCCTGCTCCTGTTGGAAGACAAAGAGTGAGTGTGCGTGTGTGAGTTTCAGACATATATATTGTAATACTTGCATTTTTGTTTTTGTTTTTACTGTACTCCATGAGCTTTATTTGAGTGTGTGTTACGCCTGTGTGGAAGGATCAGTTTCCCAACTGTAACCTCATCAGGTTTAAACAAGGCTAAATGCCCACTCCATTAGCCAGAAACCATTAGCTAACCACTGACCACAAAGCTTTTTCCCCCCCTCTCGCTCTCTCTGTCTAGTATACCTTTATTATGACCTTCCCGGAAAAGAATGCTTACAAGGAAGAAAGGGAGAGAATAGAAAGGGCACATGCTCACTGAACTGAGCTGAAGCATCAAATTGCTCTCTTTTAACAATGTCCGCCTTAAAAACAGCTTTGCGAAAGTGAACGTTACTTTCACAAGATGCCATTTAAGTGTGAAAACATCAGCAAAAGGATGCTACTCCACACACTCGAAAAGCAAGCAGCTGGGGCAAAGCCAAGGAAGTCAGAAGTTATGGGGTTGCGTTTGCAAACCAGATTATTTACTGTACAAATGGCAGCAGATACCTGTAGAATAAATCATCAGAAGAAAAAAATCAAATCCATTGTTTCATAATACTTCTGGACTTAATTGTATGTCCTTATTTGTATATGCCACACAAATTCTAATCATTTAGTACAAATTGCATTGAAGTATTTGATACTGCATTCAAGGATTTTAACAGGCCACAACATTAGGTACATGAGCACAAATTGAGATTCAAGAGTTGTGGCACAAATGATCATTTGACAATAATGATAATAATCCATCCATCATCATAATCCTCACTTGGGTCGCGGGTGTGCTGGAGCCTATCCCAGCTCTTTTTGAGCAAGAGGCGGGTACACTCTGCACTGGTCACCAGCTAGTCGCGGGGCACATATAAACAAACAACCATTTTCAATCACATTCATATCTACTGGCAATTTAGAGTCTTCAATCAACATAATACAGGATAAAATATTTTCAGTTTTGAGTTGTACTCATTTAACAGTATGTTTATTGTTGTGTTTGTTGTTTGCAGAGGTTTAGAGCTGAATGCCTTAAGTGCTTCTAATAGTTTTTTGGTCATGTGACTTAGCAAAACAAGGGTAGAAAAGTATTGCAACACTGTAAACTATAACTACAATAATAAATATGCTGTAAATAAACACTAAACACCAACATTCATTGGAAAGGCAAAATGTTTGAAGCAGCTCTTGAACTGGATCTCAGTAGATTGTGCAGCTGTACATAAAGAAGTGGCCAGTGAGTGCATGCTGCATGAGGATCATAAATGCAAAAAGATTGGCATCCATTTGCTAGATAAATGTAGACTTTTGCCTTTGGACAACATCCGTACAAAAGAAGAGCATTAGTTTGATAGAATTACCTTCTCAAAATACTTGATCTCATATTCCAGGATGATGCCATTTGGTCGGTCCGGTTCTGCCCAGGAAAGTGCGATGCTGCTCTTTCCGGCATGACCTTTTCTTACCACACTCACCGGCGAAGGTGCTGCACATAGGCACACATACACGCACGTACATTCAGTACTTAAAACCCACCAAGAAGAGAGCTTGACATCTGAAAATGATGTTCCTTGGCATTTGAAACTTAGTTAATTGTAAGGATACAAAAGACCACAAAGGGACAACATTGATGTGTTGAGATGATTTAAATAATTTTTTTGTGTGAGGATGTTTCCAACCAATTGTACTCCATTACTGTGAGTATGCATCCATTTGACTCATTTCATCCATGATGTGTCCACCCACATTTCGTATTGAGGCTCCTTTGAGGATGCTCGATTGTTTCCGCTGAGCTGTTCCAGCCAATGAGAGGATTTATCGGCCAAGGCAGCTCAGCTACAATTTTGGCATTGAGATGCGCGAGCGCCTAATTAAACTATGCAGTTAAATCTTCAGCAATTCAATCAATGCTGGCAGAGGAGAAGGCGAGTTGAACCACGACTCTGTCAATCTGTCGCAGTGCTGAGTGAGCCGCAACACAGCAAAATATTATGAGCATTACTGGGAGGCTACTTCTTGGTTCATGTAGGGTGAAAATCTGTAAAAGTCGTGCCATTAAGAATTTAAAAAAGAAAAAAAATGGTGAAATGTATTCCTTTAAAGTTGCACAAAACTGGAAGCTGAACCTCTGTCGTGAATAATGTCAAGATCTCCATTTATTGAGAATCAAAGAATACCAATGTTTGACCAAAGAGATTCCAATGTATAAAGTTTTTGCTATCTATCTATCTAACCAACAAACAACAATCAAAACATTACCTCTCGTTTTTTGCCTTCTGTGTTCAGTGGAGGCAATTCAAACTTATGATAAAGAAACATCATGCACTCTCTGTGAAAATACTTTAACATTTCACAGAATGGTCCAGCCTAAAGTTGTGTAATTTATTCTAGAAACTCTCGAGTTAACTGAGCTGGCTTGCGTGAGTCTGCATCCGTCACTGAGCCATCCTGTTGTAACCTGAGATGTTGGCCCATCTCTCAAAGGGACAGTTGGAGAATCTACGACACAAGAGGCTTTTAACCAAGCAAAATGCTCCCTCTGGCAACATCTACATTGTGTGTGTGTGTGTGTAGGTGTGTGTGCGTGTGTGTGTGAGACCAAACAACGTTTAGGTTTCAATAGTCTCAGTAGAACTCTACAGGGAATAAATCATCGCTACAAACACAGTAACTGCATCCTGAGTCGACCATTGCACAAATGTCCTATCTGCAACATCTTAAAAGCCTGAAACCAAAAACCGACACACATGCACACACTCTGTTTTTAAATACGGTAAAGGCTTGACTGTCATGAAGACAGAGTCGCTTTATTTTTACTGCAGATTAACTGGTAATAATTCACCAAAAGTACATTTAAATACTGAAACAATGGATTCATGATTTACGGATATTATTCATACATTACTAATGGGGTTCCATATGAAAGCAAGCTGACTGCAAAGCCTTCAGGTACAAAGACAACATTAAGAATTGTGTACTGACCAAATACCAACCCACACCTAATTGTAGAACTTTTTCTAATTAGAATTTAGTAGGCTTTCATACTGTAATCTAAATAGTAGTAAATATAAAAATATAATCTTAATAAATACAGTTGTAGTCACTGACGGTGTAGTGGTGCACTCGCCTGACTTAGGTGCGGGCAGCGTGGGATCAGTTCCCACTCAGTGACGATGTGAATGTGAATGGTTGTCTATGTCTATATGTGCCCTGCGACTGACTGGCGACCAGTTCAGGGTGTAGTCCGCCTTTTGCCCAAAGTCAGCTGGGATAGGCTCCAGCACCCTGCGACCCTAACCAGGATAAGCCGTGTTGAAAATGGATGGATGGATGGTTAAATACAATTTAAATTTGTGCCAGATCAATTAGATTTCTATTATTCTCTTTTCATTATATCAACTATGGAAACAGAATACAGACTAAGATATATTCCAGTGGCACAGTTGTAGGACAACAGATTTTAGGGCCCAATCAAACAATTGTTTTAAAGCAGCAGATCTGAGAACAATGATCGGAGATGGAAGTGCGAGACAAGGGTAAGAGTTGGGGTTGCAAAGGAACATGTGAGTGCTTTGATACAAGTGTGGGAGATCTGCAAGGCACTTTTTACTCAATGCTTAAAGACAGCTGTCTACTTGTCAAGTTGAAGTACCTCTGTTTTACAGCATTACCACAGTGTTGAAAATAAAACACAGAACCACTTTCACTCTGGAGCTTTTTAAAAAAAAAAAAATCAATTCAGACCCTCAAACATCCAACTATGGTTTATAAGTACTCTTGAGAAATATCATCATCAGTAGAACTAAAGTGTTAGAAAAAGAAATAACCTTTCAGCGAATCTGATTTCATTTTGTTTTCTTGCAACTTGCTTTATTTCATACCAATCTTTTGTGTTGTAACATTTGTAATCCAACCCTGCCAGACACACAAGATACCAGAACACCTATATTCACTAAGGCATACATAAAAGCAATGAAGAAGGCCAGCAAGAAATTTACAAAGCGACACACTACACAAAGCTTCATTTTCATTCGAGAATTCCATCAAGATGTCAAATGAAATGAACGGCAACTTGCATTCGCTAACTTGCTCCATGAAGTATCCCAGGATTGTGTCTGTTCTGTATAATGTCTCATATTTTCTATTCTCCTTGTCCAACTAATTCTGCTTCAGCACGTAGCATGCAACCACTTGCATCTGTAACTAACTATCTATGCCTTTATTTTCTATATTGGTTATCCTGTTCAGGATCGTGCGGTGAGCTTGAGCCTATCCCAGCTGGCCTGGGGCTAAAGGCGGACTACACCTTTGACTGGTCAATCACAAGGTACATGTATAGACAGAAAAACATTTACACATTCACACTGTCACGCAGTGGGAATTTAACCAAAACTGTCTGGAAGTCAGTGACTGTAACTAACTGTAAATGACCTAAAGGAAAACAGAATGAATTTAGTTGGAAATTGTGAACATTTACGTAAATGACTTCCTCCCACAATCCAAAAACATCCATCAATTGAAGACTTTAAATTGTCCATAGGCGTAAATGGTTGGGCAAGTGGTATAGCAGTTGCATGGATGGATGGGAGTTACACTATCGGTCAAAGGTTTTAGAGCACCCCAATTTTTCCAGCTTGAAATTTATGTAGTTCAATTTCTCATTTTACTCTGAAATGAAAGCACATAACAAATAAACGAAGTTCCAAAAGGTATCATGCAATCAATCTACAAACAAAAATGTAGTCTAAACCTTTGACTGTTTTAAGTAGCCACCTCAGGCAGATATAACAGCTGAACACACTCTTGGCATTATCTCTGAAATGGTAATCAAATATTCTTCTTCAGTAAGTTCTTTCCAACTCTGTTGTGGAAGTTCCCATAATTGGACTTTTACCCTCGTTCCGTTCAAGTCATTTTCACGGTTATTTAGGATATTTGTCAACTCAGCAAATTTCTGGTTTCAGTTACTATCGTTGAAGTTATTATTATTATTTATGTTTATAAATGACTGTAGTTGGAATAAATTGCGCATCCCGGGTAAAAGATTTTTGTTTGATATTGTTTGAAAGCTGATCCTGCATTAGTTGTGTGTACGCATGGTCTGACGGTGTTCAAACCTTTTTCAGAGAGTACGAATAAAAACAAGTACGAAAATACTGATGAATCAAAGATTTGTGTGTCAAATGTGCATGTGAATGATTTAAGCACAAATCTGTGTGTATGCACAGTTAGTGAATGAAGCCCATTGTTCTAGCCGCACAATGGCTAGAACAGTGAAAATGCTCCACCCATCCACAAATTGCTCCGATAACGCATGGTTCTCTTCCGCAGAGAGATGTCTCCAAGCGTGACTGTGAGTGTGCCACATTTAAAGGGAATGAGAAGAGCTGCTTTAATTAGTGGTGACTAAAGTTGGCTGTAAATACTCCCACAGTGAGTCCCACCTGCTCTTCACCACCAGCAGGCTCTTCTGCACTAGTACCGAAACTTTATTATTCAGCAGGGCTTTACAGAAGACACTGTGAAACCACTTATTTAGTTAACTGACCCCTTATCAAGTATGACACTTCCCACACTTCATACTGCAAATCTATTCTTCTTCTGCATGTCATCTCTCCTGTTGGCCTTCGCTCAGCCTCCTCTTGCTGGCTCAAAATACACATACGTGCGACACAATTACTTGCAGGGCTGATAACAGTCATCACTGAGTAATTACATACAGGGGATTCTTGTGGCTATGAACAAAATGGACTCAGGATTGTTGAAGGTGCAGCAGAAAATAGGTTTGAAACGATGCTACTCAGCTCGGTGGAGGAAACATTTGTCACGGTAGAGAAAGCCCATGTGGAATGATGGCTGTTATGAGGCAACATCTGGTGAAGGTGGCAACTGATTTGCAGCGCTGGTAAATAACAAAGCTGTCAGCCTTAATCAAGTCATCGAGCACAACTGTCAGTGAATGAACACGCCTTGTACTGTACTAAACTGCTCTTTTGGGGGCATGCAAATATAGTATCTTCTCTCATTGACTGTATGGAGTATGCCGTCATATGTTTTGAGTAATCTTACCGTCCACCTGCTGTATTCAATAGCACTATGCTATTCTCTATTTTTGTTTTTTGGCCTCAATTAACAACTCGGCCATAGTCCCGGAAGGATGCGAAAAAAAGGAAAAAAAAAATTCTGGATGAATATTTGACAAAATTTCCTAGCTGGGCTATGGATAAAATTATCGATCATGCATTTAGTTATTTATTGGGATGGAAAACTTGTTCTTTTAATCTTTTGAACTTCTATTAGAATAATGCTGCCCGGAAAAGCTGTGTCATGGTGGGGGTCTCCATGAATGGAACTCAACTTCCCATCGCTGAAATCGTGCTGCTGTTCTTTATATCGCAACTAGTTGAGACTGAACCGACTGCAGCACTACTGGTGCAGCCAAAGAGGTGCACTCCATTTTACCTCAAGACACAATTAATCACCTATAAATTTGACAAAATTGAGCAAATTTGGAATTATCCATTAATCAATAATTACGCCCAAACCCTACGTCGAATGCTACAAAATGTCTTGGTAAAAATGAAGCAATAAACTTCATGGGGAAACGAAGGGTTACTTCACCCACAAATGGATTAAATAATTATATCTGACACACAAAAGAAGAGAAAAACTGAAATCCAAGGGCCAGTCTGCATATACTATAGGCCATGACCAATGACAGATTTTACTCACTGGTTGCTAAAATGTACTTGCCTTCAACACTGGAAGTAAATGAACAAGTGTTATTTAACTAGGGTAATTGCACCCATTGCCAATGAGAAGAGACTTTGCCTGTCATATGTAATCTAACGTAATCCGTAATCTCCAATTGGTTAACTCTAATCCCACTACAACTCAGATGAACTCAAAGTGAGCTCTGCAGTCTGGGGGAATCCACTCAGACTGCTGACACTCACAGTGACAGCGGGGTTAGAGGTCTGTCGGTTCTCTTGACTGTCAGACAACCATCTGTCCCTGACCGAGTGACCATCTCTGTCGTCCACACCTGTGCACGATGGGGAGAGATATGTCTCAAAATTATTTGCACTTGTGTTTTTCAAATCCACAAATATAGCCGCGATTTACACGTGTTTTTTAAATCCACAAATATATCTGTGATTTACACGTTTTTTAAATCGACAAATTATTTGCACGTGTTTTTCAAATTCACAAATATATCAGCAAAAATGACTTGCAGTCAAGTCATCAATGGAGACAGCAACACTGCGCCGAGAGGATGGAGGGAGGGCCTTCCTACACGTGTGATTCTAATCTGCGTTACGATTGTCTAAAAAATAACACGCTTTCAACAATTCACAAGCAAAATTTTATTTTTTACAAATGATGAGTCATGATAGATGCACGAGCAACGTTAAAGAACACGTGTAAATCATGGATGTATTTGTGTATTTGAAAAATACACGTGTGAATCACGGCTATATTTGCGGATTTGAAAAACGTGCAAATAATTTGTGGATTTGAAAAACGCGTATGACATATCTCTCCCCATAGTGCACTACTATTACAACTTCCTCCTATTCCTCGATAGCATGCAAACCATCTGTCAATAAATTGGAACATGTAGCTTCTTATTTTTCAATTTATCCCCTTAAATGGAAGCAGTTCAGAGAAGATTGCAGACATTCTATTCCGCTCATTCCATCATCCCGTGTGCTTGCCATTTCATTACAAACAAATGAAAATAAACTGCACAATTTACTTGTTAACACAAAATATGGGCTTCCACAGCAGATGCTGTCGGAATTTTAATCTCCATTTGAAGGCACTCTTGGAAAGCTCCTCATATCGACAACTGTGGTGAGGTCTATTGTCTCAATGTATTATCTTTTATGGTCAAGTGTGGCATTGTTGTTGCAAACAATAAGATTTTGTCGAAGATTTTATGCAAAATATAGCAAAACTGCCAGGATGTAAACACGCATATAATCAGAATAATTGGTCTCAATGACTTTGCTGCGCCCACACACGACCATCTATACACAAACAATTATAAATATGGAGCTTCTATGAGTTTCAGGTTCCAGGGGCTTTCCAATAATTGTTGTGTTTTTCCTCAAATGTAAAAATGAAAAACTGTTCACTGAGAGTCAGGCATGGGTAACAGTAAATACAGTGACAGAATGGTTTAGTTTATTGTGATATTATGATCATCTGTTGTTTGCTACATATTAGTACTAGGAGTTCAAAATCATCCCAGTGGATGCATGGAGATTCAATTGCACTGTGGAAACGATGCAATAAAAAGGAGTACATACCAGCCTGATTGGTGGTCACATTGAGTGACACATACTGCTTCGTACGATCTTTAGCCAGCTCTGACACGCCATTGATGGCCTCCAGCAGGAAGCTGTAGTTTGTGTGTGACTGAAGGTCGGCCACCATCACCGAGGTGTTGGACAAGCCCACCTGACGTGGCAGAAAGCGAACGTTGGGACCGCATTCCTCCAAGCCTCTCCCATCGGGCAAGACTTGTCTGCATAGGACGTTATAACGGATATCCTTCCTGCCACCGGACTCCATGGGAACAGACCACTCTAGGAAGACGCTGGTCTCATTGACATTGGAGATGGCGTTGCGTGGAGCAGACGGTGGTCCTGACAGTGAGTAATACGAAAAGGTTACCTCACTGGGAAACGCTTTAAGGCCACTTCATTGGGTACACCCACAACATGTAATGAGATTTCAACTCCCAAGCGTTGTGTAAAAAAAAGATTTATTTGGAAAGAAAACAACGTTCTACTGTTATAAATGACAATCTTAATTTATTCTTGCAGTTCTTGTGTGCAGTGAAGCACTGCACTCAATTATAATGGATTTTGTTTCTAATATTTTGCTTACCTTAATTATAGTCGCAATACATTATAAATAAGTGTGATGTGTTGTATTTATAGACTAATTAAATTCAAATATAAATAAGAATAAATGAATATGTACCCTGTTTCTTCTTCTTGAAAATGCTCATTCACAGGACAGTAACCTCGCCAGTATTTACTTTCGTTAACAGCAGTTTTGAGGCAGAGATCTTGTCCACTTAAATTACTGGCAAATATGTGTAAAATGTAAATATATACAGAAAAATGAACATTTCCGCGAGAAACTGGAAAAAAATAAGTCAGGCAGAATAAGTTTAATACCAACATTTAATTTTCTTCTAGATTTTTAAACAGGTCAGCTTGATTTGCAGCATAACAGAAGGATTGAAGCAATTTATTTATTTTTAAAAATCATATACACTAAACCGTGGATATAAAAAGTCTACACACCCATGTTCAAATACCAGCGTATTATGATATGAAAAACAACACCAAGACAAATAATTTCAAAACCTTTTCCACTATTAATGTTACCTATAACCTGTACAACTCAGTATAAAATAGTTTTCAATATTTTCAAGAAGGGTAATTAAAAATAAACAATTGAAATAATGTGTTTGCACAATGTGCACATCCTCTTATAACTGTGATGTGGCTGTGTTCAGAATTAACAATTCACATTAAAACTTAAGCTAATTGGGAATTAGTACACGCCTGCTACCTTTTAAAGTGGATCTCAGTGACCCAAATAAAGTTCAGATGTTCTAATAGGCTTTTCCTGACATTATTTATTGATTTATTTTATTTTTTATTTTTTGCTTTTCCAACCATAAAAAAAAATCTCCCAAATACGTGTTAAAATATGTCATGGTCTAATAAATCAAAGGTTGAATTTTTGGCATAATTCCAAAATGTACAGTATGTTTGGCACAAAAACAACACTGGTCATCATATAAAGCAGAGGTCCCCAACCACCGGTCCACGGACCGGTACTGGGCCGTGAGGCATTTGTTACCGGGCCGCAGAGAAAGAATGACCAATTTATATAATTTCTGTTGTATTACAATTCACATGTGTTTCATTTTGAAAATTGACCGAATCGTCTTCGCCGCAATTGACACGTCAAGACTGCACAGACCGCTTCCGTTTCCGGTCCCACCCGGCTCGAACGCTTATGTTTCCGGTCCGAGCGGGCTGGCTAACAGCGGCAGAGCTCAAAGAACAAAATCTTTTCATTAACTAATTCAGCTCATTATGTAAACTGAAAAGATTTGTTCTTTTGAACAAAACGTTCGCGAAGAAAACAACACTATATCAGGAGTCCTACTTCAAATACGGGTTTATCGCAACCGTTAACTCTCACGCTCCAAGTCCGCTCTGATACAGATACAGTCGTAGGTTTCTGCTCAACACAGGCAGAATTACTTTTACGGAGTTAAAAGTCTACTATCATTGAGGAGCTACGGAACTGCAGTCTGGTCTGGCTGCCTACAACAACTCCGACCCCCACTCTTAAATCACGCCCACAGTGGACGCGCCACGAACAGCGAAAGAGGAAGCAGAAGCGAGGCAAGCGTGTGTGTGTTTTATATATATATATATATATATCCACCTATATCCACCACTCCTAACCGGTCTGCGGTGAAAAGAAGGTTGGGGAACACTAATCTAAACAACACCATGCATGGTGGTGGCAGAATCACGCTTTGGGGCTGATTTTCTTTAGCTGGAACTGGGGACTTCGACAAGGTGGATGGAATTATAAAAGTACAAAATAGCAGTTAGTGTTAAGAGAAAACCTTAAGGCTTCTGCTAGAAAGCAAAAAAAACAACAAAAAAAGAAGTCAGGAAAAGCACGCTAGGAAAAACCTGATGGCAGGTGTATGCCATTGTCGACTCCCATTTAACCAAAGTTTGAATGTGATTGGTTCATTGCAAACACAGTCACATCCCAGTTATAAGAGAGTGTGCGCACTTCTGTAACCACATTATTTCACCACTTTAATAGTGGAAAACGATTAGAAATTATTTCTCTTGGTCTCAATTTGTTACATCACAAAAACCTGGCATTTGAAGCGGTACTGTATGTGTAGACTTTTTATATCCACTAAAGCTGAGCGATTGTTAAGGATCTCAGGCTGTGTGGGTGTTGTTAATCTTGGGGCCATTGAGTGCACAGTGGAAACTTTTGAACCTTTTTTAATTCGGAATTTGGATGATGATACAATGGTAAAGTAAAAAGAAACATCACTAAGTATGACTTGCTACTATCCATCCCTCTTGCGAGATCTAAGTTGTTTATGCAAATAAAGGGTTAACTCTGCACGTGTCTTGCATCACCAGAGAAGGATACACGCGATGGCAAACATAGATGGAAAAATGCGATGATGACCACAGAACCAGAAATGGAACTTATTGTTACATCTCTGTCCTGGCTGCTCAATACAATATGACAAAGACAATTAGACGACAATAATAGTAAAAGGAGAACGGAATGCACACTGGAAAGCGAGTTGCATGAAGTCTGAATGAACACTTATCCAAATGCCTTTGTCTCTCATCATCAAAGTTAAAAGTGAGCATATAATTTACTGTTTTTAGGTTTTACTAAAACCAACAGTTCGCTTATTTTTACACCGGCATGCCAGTTAAAACATGTTCCCTAAATTTACAGGACTGTAAATACCGGTTTTAGTTTTTTTCATCAAGCAAAATGGTCTTATAAATCAGAATAAAAGGTCAATCTGTGCCAAAGATGTGGAAATACAGAAGTTTATTCTCACGTGTGCAGGCCATATTGGGAGGATCAGAGTCAATCTTGTAATATCCTTCTTCACAGCTGCATAAAGTTGCTCCTGTGTGCCGGGCCACACTGTGGGGCGGACATTTACTGCAGAGAAGAGACTCCAGCAGCGAGCGGTAAAACCCCACTTTGCAAGCTGAAAGACAGGAAGGGAGCGGGAACGGATGCCACAGGGGTGTTTAAAGTGGGGTAAAGAGATGAGATAGCAGCAGATGTACAGATTGAAAAGGGAGTCGTAGGGGGGAGCGAGGTTCAAATTAAGTGTGAGGAGAAGAAAAAACAGGACAGTACAGTTAGTTACTTTGACAGAAAAGGAGGTCAGAGTGGCAATCACACTTTCCCAGGGAGTTCTGATGTTATTTGAGATACTAGTTGCAGCAATAAAAGAGACATCCAAACATTTGTTTTTGTTCTATTTCTGTGTCTGCATCCCTCAAGGGATTACTGCGATCTCCTAATGTTTCATTTTAAGTGCAATTTGGGGACTTTCTTTCTTTTGAGCAGTAGACACAGAAGGCCCTTCAGCTGTTGACATTCAAGCATACTTTTAGCAAGTCAATTGTCTTCCGTGTTATTGATTGTACATGAAGCTGTGAGCTGTCAGAATGTGGCAGTCAAACTTTAATGCATTATGTATAGGCACTGATGGAGGATTCAAACGGCTGCCGCTGCTGCTCAGCCTGGCAGTCTCCAGTTCCCTGATTTGTCATCAACGGCTGATTAAGAATTTGCACTTACGTCTGCTATACACAACAGCATTTCAGATGGGCGACACATCGCACGACAGAAAGCAAGGAACAGATGTAATCTACCAAACACAAACATGCATTCGGGTGTAAGGGTGGGTTGACACACAGAGAATGTTAACACACAAGAATGCGTCAACAACTTCTGTCCTCGCAGCGATCCAGTCACTGACTTATCACTGCAACATCCTCTCCCTTGTGTTGCTGTTGCTCCCAGACAGATACAAATAGACACGTGTGATAATGGAGCTTCCACAGCAGAGCCTTGTCCTCTTAAGGCTATGTGCTTGATTGCTCCTCTGTTTTTTATTGAAGCGCTTCTGTAGACCATTCAGACCACAACTGTGATTAATAACTACATTAAGCGTAGATAAAATCAGAGAGGTAAATAGGGGAAGGGAGGATAGAAAAGAGGGAAGAGCAGGACAAAGGAGATGTGGAAGATCTGTGTGTGTCTCAGGCAGCAGTGAGTCACCTTGCCAGTTGTCATGGAACGTTAGGCCTGAAAAATTCTCTCTCTGACCTTGCTGTCTGACAGGCGACCCCCGCCACACCAACACACATACACACACACACACACACATTTAGCATATCTAAAGATGCCACACATAGTCAGTTGGTTTATGAATATCAATAGAAAATTGTCAATGGGGTGAGGAAAAAAAACTTACTCCACGAGCAATTTTTTCGACTTATTTCAAGTAAGAAATCTGATTGAAAACAAGTGATATTGGTGTGAATACATTTGTTTCAAGCTACTATGATGTCTTACATCATTCTCCATGAACTAGAGAGTAGCCTACTAACTGACGAATGGATAGAAAAGCATCGTGGTGCTATTTTCACTTGTTTTGTTTGGAATATTTTCCTTTTTTTTCTATTTAAGAGAAAATGGGCAGTTCCCCCCCAACCCGCCCTCACACCCCCAATAAGATCCCCTGCCCTAAAATGTATCAATGCATTCCAGTCATCTTATGGCATCCTCTTTGAAGAAGGAAGTGGCATTCTTTACAAAACTTTTTGTTAACAGTTAACAACCTTGGCGATGGTCTACGCTCTACTGAGGACCGGGAGTTTCGGTCCAAACCACTGAGCTGCTAAACTGTTTTTTGAGACTTTATAAATACCTCAATAAAGTTCTGTTCCATTCCGTGTGCTTAAGCCAGGATGTGGGAGAGACTATTGGATACCTGATCTGCTCTTTATACACACCCACACACCAAACCATCCCCCCATCCGACACACACACACACGGCAGATTTATCACCACTATCATCTCCGGTAGCTCCCCTTGACTTCAACCTCCAATTCCCCCTCAGACAGATTAGAAAGAATAGAGTAACTGTTCATTTCTAGTACAGCGCCAACAAGGACAAGGATCTTTGCCTCAAAATGTAATCCAACAATAATTTAGTAGGTTATTGGACAAAAGGTTAACTACACAATATAAAATTTGTCTTTACACATGCCCTAAACATAGCGGCCATGCAACACTCTGAAGGTTTGCCACAAAAGTTAACGGGTTTAGGGTAGCAATGCGTTAAATAATATGCATACTTTTTCAACAAATTTCAGTGCTTTTTGTACAAACTCATACAATATTCTCCAGAGAACATTAAACATTACCACCATCTTAGTGTGAAGAACATATCAAGATAGTCTAGGATTCACTGTAAACACAAACAACGATAAACAAAACAGTGATGAGTGAAGTTTTACCAGGTGTGATTAAATTACTTAAACATGTTCTCGTTCCATGTACATGTCAAGATATATATAAAAAAAAAAACTAGACTAAATTAATTACGAAGGGATTACATTGAAAACGTATATCATCATACGTGTGCCCTGAAAAGCGAACCACATCATGAATGGAAAAGCAGCATTTGTCAAATGTGGGAGGAACTATGCTGACGCCTGTGTGCCACTGTCATGCAGGATTTTGGACTACTGTGACATACCAAATTATCATGATTTCATGATTTTGTATACTTAATGGATTAAGTATACAAAATCATGAAATCATGATCATGGCATTCCGATCATTGGAATCTAGTTGCTTCTCGTCATAAAGGGAAAAACACTCTTGCATAAACTTTCATACCAACAGACACACACACACACGCACACTGTTTATTGTGGTGAGACTTTTTACTGTATGGTTATGGTTGGGTGACTGAAACGCATCATTCCTCATTGTGAAAGCATCTAGCGTGTGTGTGTGTGTGTGTGTGTGCGTGTGTGTGTGCGTGTGCGCACACATGTGCGTGTGTGCACACATGTGCGTGTTTGTGTGTGTGTTGGAATCCACATGCCTGCGAGGGTGTGCATTGCCCTTGGCCAAGCTGTCTTTTTGATGCCACACAGCTCTTAATGCACAGAACAAAGGGTAATAGGTAATTAATATGCAATACACGCTAAAGCGCCTTTTGTGTGTATATGTGTGTGATTAATACGCAATGAATATGCATCACACAAACTGAGATCCCAGGCAATTAAGGATCTGATGGTGTTCTATGATGGCTCTTAATGAGCATCCTCTTTACTTGAAGACGTCACTTTAAATACGTTGATTCATACGGCAAGCTGTGTTTTAGGTGGGACTACAAGGAACGCGTCAAAGGTAGAACAGTATAAATAAAATGGCAGCACACCGGTCCCTTTATTTGGTACACGTGCACAATCCAATGAGATCCACTGCAAGAGTTGTATTAAAAACAGAACAAAACAGAGCAATTCAATTATCAGTATGTTTATCATTGTGTTTTGCAGTGCTCTCGAACTGCACTGCATCATCATTTCTAATAATTTGATGACATTATTTGGCATATGAGACAGATTTTTTTTTTCATAGAGAAATTGTATTGGAACTCATAAAATTCCACAGGTAGACAAAATGCTGTGGACAAATTAACGCCATAGTAAACTTGGACACAAAATTGGTTATGTTAAACCCCAATACAATGCTTCTGTGTTACAAGATAGTATTGTGGACCAATAAACCACATTAGGAAACACAGTAAATATCCTCTTCCTGTATTTGTCCCACAGCGAGATACTGGCCTAAGAAACACAAACAAAGAATCCATGAACATATTTGGATCTTTGTGTGTGTGTATGGGCATGTATTGGGATTCCATAACTTTGTGTATTATTGTTCATTCATTGTTTATGTACATTGCGTGTCTATATGCCAATGTGCGTTCATATTTGTGTATAACAGTGTGTGAACACAAACAATACCAGATGATAATGCAGTAATAAACAATAGAGTCAATGGGGCTTTCCTGTCATGCTGAACAATGGTCCTCTCTGTCATCCAACAATCAGTCCACAACCACAAAACTAAAAAGGCCAAGCAAAAAGGTCGCAATAGCTTCTGAATATAAACCAATTTAGTGGACCAATGAAGCGGACATTAGCAATACATGACCATAAATAAGTCTAGCTACTGGCTGACCAAATACAACTACAAAACTAATCTACAAAATGTAGATATAAATCAGATTAAATATTTATATAATGCATACTAGTATTTAGCTAGGAGGAAAACAATTGCTCAATAAGGACCACCAACTGCAAAGCAGAAATGAGGTGAACTAGGGTCAGGGCCTCAATGGTATCACAGTACTCTAGAGAAATCATATCACAGAGAAAAACAACATGTGAACATTGTCACCTCAGCACCTTATATGTGGGTTGTTTCCAATAAACAATCTGCATACAAAGCATGCATGTGTCAGTGTCCACTGTGTGTGTGCAGCTGCACGTACAGCTGGAACTCATTAACTAGATGCACGCTGATATATTACGCACTGCGACTCAGGACACAATGAGATAATGAGGAAGCTGTTATAGACGTATTTTTCCCCCCAAAGCAAATGCGTTATAAGCAGAGTATTGTATTGATGAGTAGTTAATTTTTTTTTTAGTGCATTATGAATGCATTAGCAAACGAGAATGGCACTCAGTAGAGCACAGACGTTGGCCAAGGCTGAACAATCATAATTTGGATCAGCACCAAATTTCCAACTTTCATAGCTACACACTTGCTGCATCTGCCTAAATGTTGTCATTAACATGAGTGTATGAGTCCCAGAGAAATTAAGCAAACAATCCCCTCTTGTAATGTTAACAAAATTGAAAAAGAAAAAAAAAAACATACTGGATCTACCACTTTATTTTGAGACACACACAAATTGAATGGGTGATTGTTGGCCCATGCTCTTGTCCGCCCCCCCCACCCCCACCCAAATAAGGGAAAAATCATATTTTAAGGGGATATATCATGGAAAATGTACAAACCTGCCCACGAATCAACTGCAAACTTAAACAACCAACTAAAAACCTGAAAACCAACTATTGTTTTCATTAATTATTATTATTTGTTTGGGGTGAGGGAAATACAATAGACTTGCATTATTTCTTTTGGGGGGGGGGGGGGCACAACCCCTAAAGTGCTTGTTGGTGGTTTATTCCCAATTATTCAATATTTTTTGTAGTTTAAAAAAAAATAATATTTTTTTCAAATCAGTTATACGGGTGTCACTTATCTGCTGATTTTCACTATCACAGTCATATATCACAGTCAGGCCTTGTCCCTAGCCCCTGCGAATAGCGGCGGTCCATTGTATGTGAGTGAGTTCACAGTGGAGTTCATTTACTGTACATTGGGAACAAACTCCGCACTGAGCTTCTGAGCCAATGATTTAAGAGCTATTAATAAATTATCCAGTGATGGATTTACGCAAGGTAAGGAGAGCTGTATAAAAATTAGCAGTCTTATAATGTAACAGAGTACTTCATTATTTTACTAGAATTTTCATTAATCTGGACTTCGTTATTTTTATTTCTGTGAAATATCAAATAGGAGGTGGAGTAGACCCTGGACTGGTTGACAGATAATCACAGGGCACAGACAGGATAAACAATCATTCACACTAACACCTTCGTACAATTTAGAGTCTTCAGTCAACCTACCATGTATGTTTTTGGAATGTGGGAGGAAGCCGGAGTACTGGGAGAAAACCCACGTAAGCGTGGGGAGAACACGCAAACTCCACACAGGACATACAGTATAGGCATAAAGCACATATAGACGCAATCACATTGACACCACTGAGGGGTTATTGAACACACGCTGCCTGCACAGAAGTCAGGTGAGTGATTATGTACATAAGTTGTGGTCTACACTAATTTGCAGAAGTAAGTTATGTCTATATTTCTTTTTGCATATACAGTATGTTCATTCATGTTATCTGTCCTGTATTTGCATTTTATGTATGTCAGGATCCTTGTTTGCTGTACCACAAAAATACAGTGGCATTTTTACTGTGTCAAAACACACAACCAACCTGAGAATGGTTGTGTAAACGGTTTACTTTGGGAGGCTGACCTTAATGCATCCGAAGAAAGGAGACACAAAAAGACTTGTACAAGCCACCACTTGCTGGGCCACCGGAGACAAAAGGCTTTCATGGAGAGAAGCTAGCGCCACTGAATCAGGCATTTTATCAATATTTCACTAACTGAAGGAATGCACGTAAGCATGCGTGTATGTATTACTCTATCTCAGTGAGAACCAGTTTGACAAGTGCACCTTGCGGACATCGTTGGAAAATTATTCTAATTGTTTCAAAACCAGTTCATATTTAATTTAAGATTGGACCCAATTGTCAGTTGGTGCCGGACCCAGATGGGACTGGTCTCAATGAGGGTCGAACATGTGTGGTAAAACATGAACATGTGTGTGAATGCTAGCAGTGGGGTGAGTAAAAAAAGAGGACACCCTAGTGGGGAAGTTGGTTTACCCAACAAGCACTCAGAAGCACTTTAGTTGTCATGACAGCATCACCATGTTTAGATGATGGGGTGGTGGAGGGGATGAGGGGTGAAAGATGGAGGAGGAAGAGAGTGAGGGAGGGGGGAGAGGACAAAATGGGAGCATGCAATGAAAGCAGCCAGTCGGTTTCCAATGGAGCAGGATCTAAAATGATGAATGGCAGCCCATTTTTGCAGCAAATTGACTCAATTCATACTTGAGGACATGATGGAAAAGGCTTCCATCCGCCCCTTGCAGATTTCTATGCTATCATTCACCGCGCGCCTGTTAGTGCCGCATGATGGCTCGCTCATTTTTGTTCAAGCTCAGTTTTAAGTGTTTTACTCAAAAGGGACATTAGGAAAAGGGCTGAAGCTGCACGCAACATTGTGTGGGATCCAGGCATTTTAATAAACCACACAAAATATTAATCAAAGGAAGATATGAAAAAGAATACAAACAAATGGTTAGGTATTGAGGACAGTGCAATGGGAATAAAAATAAAACTATGTGTAAAACTAAGATATTTCCTGTTTGTTTGTTTCTTTAAAACAAAAGGTGGTTGGAAATTTTGGAAAACTTTAAACCATTTTCAATTTTGAGGACAAATTATGGATGGATGTTCACAAATAAACGCAGCAGAAACATCCAGAAAAAGCTTTTCCCAATCATACAAAATAAGATACACTGTAGGTGACATTTTAAGGACGATTTGCATAAAATTGAGGGTTATTAGCCTTAGCTGAGGTCTTATCTCTCTCTCATTTATAGTTATATTAATGTAATTAATATAACTATACTAAGAACATCATCTGTTCAGTGTTCCAGTACCAAAATACATATTTTCTTTACTGAACTAGAAAGTGGTACACATATATAGACTACCCTACCAATTGCAGCTTCCATATAGAACAAGTAATTATGTAGAAAGTCATTTTTCATTTCTACTTTAATTTACCTTTTAGAATGTACACCCTTTCATATGGTTAATAAGAACTCAGCATTATAAAATAAATTTCCTTTATAGTCTATGGGAAAACAATCATTACTTGTTTTATTGTGTTTACATTCAATTTAGATGGCAGACAAGTGTTTTTCCACATAGACATACTGTATTTACTCCAAAAAGACATTACCGGAAGATGCCCTAAAATGTTTCACTTCACTTCATGACCAAACCACCGAAAAACACTTTATTTATACTTTTTTATTATTACAGCGGATCCATGCATGCAGTACATGCAACACAAACCCTCCTGACTCCAGATCGATTAATTACCAGTTGATTCGAATCAAACAACAGAATTCTTAGCAATTAAATTAATCAACTAATAGATTATTATGCCCATAATTGGTGGTTAAAATTATGTAAATGAAGCATTTCAACCCATTTAATTTTAATGTGCAGTAGTTTTGCACTGGGGGTGAATTGTAAAAAGTGAGAACAACCGCAGTGCGCTGTATTTGTGTTTGTTTGTCTGTTCATTTGTTGATTACTTTATGGTTTGAGTAAATTTACGCCACCATTGAACCCATCGTGACTCAAACGGAGAAAATAAATCGACAACAAATTTCTCCATTCAAATTTGTATCTGGAATAACACCAAAATGCTATGGATTCTTTCTAAAAAGGTGTTCCTTTTTCCATGAAGTCTGATGGAAATCTGAGAAGTTTTTTTGTAATCATGCAAACTAACAAATCAAGCAACAGACACACAATACCTCTCTCGCCTTAGTATTTTTAGAGGTAATGAAGGGATACATCACGCAACCGAAAGCAAGATGGTTTATCCCAAAGCCCTTTAGCCCATATAGCTCATCATATTAGAATAATTTTATCTCTGTGTTATGCTTGTGACTGTAATACCCTCATCACTGCGACGTCCTTCCAATTCCTTGCTGTCAATCCTGTGGTTCCCAAGAGGGAGTCTGAACAAGGCTTCCTCGAGTTACGATGCCAAATACACGGATTTTGATGGCAGCACTACTGTTTGACAACATGGAGTTTGACATATGCTGCCGTGGCATTTGACAGTCAGGAAAACAGAGAAGAGCATCAAGGGAGACCCGCCTCTTGAGTAAAGTAGCGCAAAGGGACATCCAGCCTTACCCATGACACACTTAGGCGATATAAATAGAAGGAACATTCTCTGCGGCACTTCAGCATTCCAGGAAATTCTTTTCATTGATGATACCAAGGCGGCACGGTGGATGACGGGTTAGCACAGCTACTTCACAGTTCTGAAGACCTGTGTGGAGTTTGCATGTTCTCCCCGTGCCTGCATGAATTTTCTCAGGGCACTCCAATTTCCTCCCACATGCCAAAAACATGCATGGTAGGTCGACTGACTACTCTAAATTGTCTGTAGGTGTGAATGTGAGTGCGAATGGTTATTGTGCCCTGCGATTGTCTGGCGACCAGTTCAGGGTATACCCCGCCTCTCGCCCGAAGATAACTGCGATAGGCTCCAGCACGCCCGCGACCCTAGTGAGGAAAGCCGGTACGGAAAATGGATGGATGTATGATGATACCAACAGTCATTTTCATTTGTATTTCTTATCCACTGTCATCGCATTTCATCTTTGTTGCTTAATACTATCGCACTCCCCGACATGTTACTCAATTTCACTGGCCATCTTATATCTTCGAGCATTTCATCTTTCATCTTTTGTCAGAAGCTGAATCTGAACACCATGAAGCTGTCTATCACTGGATTCCACCTTCATTTCCAACATGGCATACAGCTCTCAAACCATTATTTCCATATTCAAATTAGTCCTTCAATTTCCAATGGAACATTCCGTATTTCTTAAGCACAGCGCTCCTTTTAAGACCATTGCAGCAACATTGCTCTTAGCTTATATGCATTCAATGTAAATGGAGCTTTTCTTCCACTAATGATGAAATTAATCTGTTTTTATATGCAGTACCATATAAACTTTAATCATTCTTGTATCTCTAAAACCCTTAAGTCAAATGATTCTCTCAACCAATTCGCATAAAATACCAATTCATAATGTATTGGAATTTAAGTTTGACATCCTTTAACTATAGACTTTGTTGTTGACGATAGTGTGTAGCCCCCTCAAAGTCTACTTATCAATCATTGCAAGCAGAAGTGCTGCCAAATATCAAATGCTGATATTAACATTGACAAACTGATTACATTTGATCCGTAGCGAAGTGACAAGTGCTATTATTAGTTTTAATCTAACCTGTTATTTGCTCTTCAGAGGTGTCTGCCTTTATTCGTCTGTGCCTTTCTGACAGACCAACGTTCTTGCTGCTCTGTGCATTCAGAAAATTTGATGTGTGGCAATCCCAGCACCAGCGACAATAGTTTTCAACACAAAGGGGCTTGTGCAATGAGTTTCCAGTGTTTAACGTCCCGCTCTGGCACCAGCTTCCCGCTATCCACTTCTTTGTTATGGCTTAGATACTTTGACGGGAAATTTCAAACTTCAACACTGACAGTATTACAGTTGTAATGTGCAATTTTCATCACTGCATCATTCTTATATTTAGCCTCTGTGACTAGTAGTATTTTGACACGCCTCAACAGCAAACAAACAGAGAAAGAAGTAGAAACAGATAATAGTATAACAGGATGTGACTCAGTAAGCTCTGCTTTTGTTGGTTAGCCAACAACTATGATGCCTTCCATTCAAGAGGACTGCCATTGGCGTGCCAAGTCGCTCACTTAAATTAGCTGGGACAGAAAGAAGAAGAAACAGACGGCATCAAGAAAATAGGTTGCACAAAATGGAGACTGGAGTATGATACTGCAGGAAGTTAAGTCACAGCAACAGAGTGAGCTAATGTGAACTGTTTGTTTTTGTCCTTTCTGGTCATCCGTCCAGCCATTTTGTAATACGCTGGTCGTCATTAGGCTCCTGGTCGCAGCTGAACTGAAGCCTAATCCAACTGGCTTTGGGTGAGAGGCAGTCTACACCCTGGAATGGTCAACAGTCAATCGCAGGGTTTCTAGCCATGCATTCTCAACTGATACCCACATACTGTAGTATCAGCTTTGTACGCTTGGTACCCAGGCTGACCAGGTACTAAAATAGTACCTGGTTTTCCAAAGGAAACGTCTCAGTAGTGAGTGGAGGCCAGCTGAATAGGTAACATGCAGTGTAAAGGGGCCAGATGAGAATGAGTTTCTCTGGAGTAAGTACAATAAGTTTCTCCCAAATACTATCCAAAGCCTACTGAGGTTTCTGCCCTCTCTCCATGAGCTCCCCAAGTTCAATCTAATCATGTTTTTACTCTCATATTGTATCCATAATGCATTGCTTGAGTTTGGGAGAGAGAACTCAATGTCAGAGTTCTACCCATGTCTCCATACTATCATCTTCATCTATCTCTTCATCCATCTGCCTACTTCTGTCTTTAGTTATCTGTCCTCACTGGCCGTCGCCCCAGAAACAACACTCATCCATCTCTTTGTCTATTTGGCCTCACACCCTGTGGTGAGAAATCTTCCATTTCTCTCCCATCCACTAGGTTTTCCCATCACTTCTCTCATCCTTTTTATCTGTCCATCCATCTATCCACCCCCGCCCCCATATGCAGTGTAATCCCCCCACCCCAAACTGTTCTTGTCTTGCTCTGCAAGCTCGCTGTGCTGACAGAGCCGCCGGCTCTTACCAATTATCCCAGCTAAAGGTGTGCTAACATCTACACATCTCACAAAAGCACATGCAGTATCTTTAGCTGTCACCTCACACAACTGTAGCGTAACAACAAGGAAGTATCAAAACATGCTTAATATGCAAACACGTTTACTTCCTCGTCCTCTTTTCCTGTGCAGTAATGTAAAGAAGACGACTCCTGCTTTAATTTAAAAATTTCAGTGCCTGGCTGAAGACTTGTTTTCAGTGTTCAATTAAATATGTTATTTTGTTTTGCAGTGGTAAATTAAATTTGCCAGTTGGATGACACTTTTTGTTGAAAAATGACAACATTTATTCAACACTTTTTGTCTTTAAATGAAATTTTCTTTTTTTTCTGTATTAGCGGTTAACCAAATTGTATTGCCATTAACAATGTCAAATGTTACGTAAAACATACAGTTAATAAAGTTTGTAGGACGGCAACAGCTGGAAATGACTTTTTCTGGAACTTGGAAATTTGATGGACTTCAATTTCAGTTATTTTCTTTGGGGGGACGTAACGGCTTTGTATTCAACCAATAAGATTCCATTGTCTTCACTGCATATCATTACTTGATGAACTAAAACATTTTATTACATTCAGCAATGACCCCATTCACCTTGTTTTTGGCAGATCAAAGAGTCATGGCCTGTGTCTTAGTTTAAATTATGTTTAGTTTTGTTTGATGTTTTCCTGTGTCCCATGTTGTTCATGTCTTGTGTACTCATTTAGTTACTGTGTTCACCTGTTCTCGTCAACCCTCTGCCTTATGTCAACCAATCAGCTCCCTCCAGCCACTCGTGTCTTGTCTAGGTGTTCCTTGTTGTCTCTTCAATTTGTTTGTATTTAGTTTCCTGTTTTCTTTCAGTCTGTGCTGCTGCATTGTTGTCTGTTGTATATTGTCTGTTGCTGTAAGCCATGTTTCCCAAGTCATGTTATGTTTTGATGAGTTTATCTTTCGTTTCTTTGTTACGTGGAACCTTGCTTTTTGGACTCTGTTAATTTTTCATTTTCTGCCTCTATTATCCTTTTTTGCATTTGTTTTTGGAATTAATCATTCAAACTGTGCAAGATTGTTAACAACACTCTTCACTGTGGTGTCAAATTTACAAAACATTGATTTTCACTTTACAGGGACTTGAATAATCAGATGCCAACACCTTTGGATATTGAACATACAGTAACTTGTGGAGTTGATGACTGACAAAAGGTGCCCTTTAAGCGGAAATATTGATGGACCAAGATCAAATTGGTCACATTAACCAATTGAGGACATCTTACAGCTTTGTCATTCTCATTATTGTAACTTGAGAACAGGAGACTCAGCCCTCATAATGTAACACTTTCTTCATTGAAAGTCACTGCCGTGGCTTATTTCAAAACAAAACGTTCAAATGAACAGAGAGTGACAACTGGAAAAAGATCATTTTGGCACTAATCTGTCCAATGACGGTCATTTGTGGCTGTCATGAGTCGATGATGGATGATAATATATTTGACAACATAATACTTTGCTTAGACATATTCAAGTGACCAATCTATCCTATGCTACACAAACCATAATAATCTCAATTTAAGGGAGGACAAATGAAGCAAATTCATATCTTTCCAATAATGTACTTCTATGCAAATATGTACGTACTGTGTAGTGATGTTCCCTGTGGAAACGACTTACGTTGAGCGGGTATACTGTAATTCAAGTGATTGTTTTACACAAACAGAGACATAATGTAGTGATACAAAGAGGGAACAGGGTCCTGCTGCTTAAGCTGTAGAAGTGTAATTGTATGTGGTTGTATTAAAGAAAAGGCAGAGGGGAGGGAGTGAAGAATTGGGAGACAATAAATGATTGACAGTGACATGGAGATAAACTGAGAGAAAGGCAAATGGAAAAGAAAAGACATGCCAGCATGAGGGAGATTGGAGGAAGACAAGTCAAGATAAAAAGGAAAGTGAAATAGCGGTGTGTGAATGAGGTATGGTACTAAAAAGAGAGGAAGACAAAAGAGGTGAGAACGAGCTGCCCACGACCAGTTCTGTCCCACATTTACAAAGACTGCATTAAATCATGCTCGGCTAGGCAGCGGGCAATATTTTCTCAGATTGTGTTGCACTCTGACCTGCAACAATTCCCACTCAGCGAGGCATGCATGCTTCTAACAGGTGCTGAATAGGCTGAACGTGGCAATAATGTGCAATTGTATTATTTTCAGAGCAGCGCCTCACTTTTTAAACAGCAAAAAAAGGACTAAATGATGTGAATACAGAACCATACAAAGGTTCCTAAACACAGCAGCGTAATATATATAAATTAAATATAGTATTTTATTTAAAATCAGCAACAATGAAAAAAGAAAATTTAGGTTTTCATCATCTCAAAACTCTCTAGAAGTCCTCCCAAGTTTGTTTACAAAAACAGTAAACAGATATCAAGCTGAAATAGAGAAAATATTTCTTTTTTTCTGGCAGAGTGACAGTCTCATTTGCATGCATAAGTGGAAAAACTACTGTAGCTTCGTTAATTACTAGAGGAGTCACATTTCTTTATTTTGCTCCATTGGCGATGCAAACCATGTTTACTGGTGAGCAGTGAGACGTCTTTTATCCAGAAATGAATGTTGAACAAGCGGTAATAATTAGCATTAACACAACGTTGTCTTCTTGGAGCAGAAAACACTAATACGCTTTCAAATGAATAGCACTTAATGTTCTGTAACCTTCAAATGTCCCCCCCAAAAAGACAGCACACCCACAGGAATACACTTTTAAAGACATAGTCACATTGTGTTTTACTTTGACAGTCAATTCATTTTGTGGTATTCATGCCAGACGGAGAGATTTTCCTTGAGGCTCAGAGAAAACGTGGCCTACACTTGCTGCTAGTTATAAAACACTAATATTCACACCAGCTTTATGAGATGTTAAATTTATAAGTCTCCTCAAGTAACTGCTTTGGTCCCATGATGTGGTTTTAAGGTAGTTATACTACATGTTAGGTTGTAGCAATAAATCATGAGTTGAAGGAAAGCTGGAAATGTGAGATAATTTTTTTGCGCCTTTCTGGAGGCATTGTGCAATGAAAAACTAGACATGCTAAATGGTCCTCGATAAAGCCGCCTTGTGCACTGCTAACCCCCATCGTAGCTTGGGGACAATGAAACAACAAAGTGGGCCCGGCACGGCACAGAAGGGTAGATTGGCTGTCTTGTAATCAGAAGGCCACTAGGCTAGCAGAGCTCCACAGCTCATATTGTGTGTCCTCGAACTGAACCGCAAATGATTCACTACTAAGGTGCACAAGCACTACTACTAAAGTGCACAAGCAAGAACTTGTGTGTGGATAGGGAAATACTGAAAACAGTCTAGAATTGTTAGACAGCCAAAACGTGTTAATGAGTGAAACCTATTTTGGTAGGGAGTCAGGGAACAGGGTAAGGTGCCATTCTGACTAATGACACTTTACTTTGTGTCAAACAGTACCAGTACCAGTTTGGAAAAGGGCCGGTACTACTTGAAAACTGATAGGATGAACATTCTGCCTGCATTCCAGATCAGTCAGATAAGAAAAAAAGAGATGAACCACCGAGCTTGAGCTTGACAAATCCAATTCCAATAAGGAGATGAGTGAAAACATCCTTTGAATCAAAAGTTGTCAGTGTCATTATTTTCTCTTTTTTATTTATTTATTTAGTTATTCGTGAAATGGTGTCTCATTCTGATAAAACTGCAGCCAGAGCAATATCCTCAGTTAATTTATAGGTGACACTGTTTACAAATTTGATGTTGCATTTCACTTAAAAGTACAATATGATTTCACCTTTCCACCAAACCAAGTGGTATATTTCATATATATATATATATATATATATATATATATAGTTTTAAGTGGTATATTTCAGGTCAGCACCGGCTATATAAATAGCCACACTTGGGCACACCAGTGAGACGGTGTCTAAATAAATTATATACAATAAAATAAACACAATACAGAACTGTACAGGTGTAAAGAAATGTTGCTCTGAATCCTTCTGTTGTCCACTGTCCTTCTTTAATGGCATTTTTTCTTTTGTTCCCATTCAATTCATTTTATTGTAAACATGAAAGAAGGTGAACCAATCGCTGTCTACCAATTAACAGACAGCTGTGTGCTTAGCTCCACCCACAACAAGAGTTTCAATGTGATCTACTGCAACTGACACCCTAATGAAGGGTTACTGAAAACTACTGTAGTTCTATTTGAGTCTGATACAAACTGACTCATTTGCTGGAATTATTTAAAATTGGCCAAACGCCGTTGTTGCTGATTTGGCCAGCATATATGTATTTTTTGATCTACCACAATCAATCATAGCTTGAAGCTTTGCAGGATGGATTTTTCTTTTTATTATGATACTTATTCCTGCGACTCAAGCCGCCTTATCCATATCCTTAACCTTCGGGCAGCTGAAATACTGTGGTACTTCTGGAAGTTAAACGCACTTAACTTGTACACTTCAGACCACAATTGTTTGTAAAAAATACACTTCAAAAGTCAGTGCAATGTAAGCAATACAATTTATTAAATATCATTTTCAGGCCTGAATTTCCTGATTCATTTCCACTTTGGAGGTTCCCATGTATTTTGAAAACAAAGACATTGTAGGTTTCAAGCATCAGCTAAGGTTTAAATGTGATGTGTTGTTGTCATGGGTGTGTGTTCTGCTTGTTGTCTTCCCCGTCTCGTACAAACCTGCTTCCCCACCTGTGCCTCGTTTACCCTAATTACCCCATGCATTTAACCTCGTGTCTCATTCTTTCTGGTTGCCAGTTCGTTGTACTTTATTGTCACGTTCCAGCATTCCTTGTTTCCACGTCAACGACTCATAGCAAAACTAGACCCTTTTCTGATTATTGACCCTGCCTTTTTGCCTCACGTTTTTTCGATACTGTTGCCTTTTCGGATTGCCTGCCTGTGTACTGACCTCTGCCTGTTTATTAAACCTCTCTTTTTGAAACTGTCCATTTGAATTGGAGTCGTGCATTTTGGGTCCTGTCCTTTGTTCCGTTCATGACAGTTGTTTAAAAAAAATAAGTAAAGACTCTTCCAGGGGATCTACAAATAGTGTCAGAGGTGCTGCTTGTCCTTATAGATTTGAGGGACATTGGAGTGCCTACTTTTGCTGAAGATCTAGAGAATAACAATGATAATCACACATGCGCTGTGAAAGCACGGCCAAAAAGAGCATCAGAGAAAATAAGAGAGGACAGGGTGCACATGGGAATGTCAGTTGACGTCGGAGGTAGGAATGTTTGGGCTCTAGGCTTAGTGGAAAGGCGATTGTATAAGAGCAGCAAAGTGCTTCGAGGCTCAGGGGGAAACACAAATGCACTCAGTAAAAAAAAAAATACACTCCGATAAATAAAAGACACCAGATGAACAAAAGCAGGCAATTCGATCACAACTTAAGCAAAGTTTTTGTGCTCACCTTGACAGGATCCAAGGATTTCTTCAAATCCTGGCTGGCACACGCACTTCCCAATGGGAACCAGCCATTCTCCCTCAGTGCTGCAATGCATCCTGGGAGGCTCGTATAAAGGCAGAGAGTTGTTGATGCAGCGACCCACAACCTCCACCAGCTGTGAGGCCTCTGATGCGGGGATGGTATCAGAGAACTCGGCCAGGCTCTTCACAAGAAATGGGCAGCGTTTGTAGAAAACTCGGACCGAAACGAGAGCGATGCAGGCTCCCAAATCCTGAAAGGCCAAGAAGAAGCCCTTCCGAGTCAAAGGGCCTAAATCGCGGACTTCAGTGTTGAGCTTCATAACCCTATCCCCGAGGTCAAGCTCAGTGAAGCTCTCGTCAGCTGCTATGGTGTCAATTTTGATGTACTGGCTCTCCTTCAATGCCCTGTCTTCCTCCTCTGTTATCCCCTCCCCATCCCCCATATCGCCATCCTCCAGTTCGCCCCCATCCGTTTCATAGTAATACATGTTAAACGTCTCCTTGCAAGTTCCGACGCCACCAGGGAGGCTATTGCAGTCTCTCAGGGTGAACTTGAGCTCTATGTAGACCCGCTGAGCTCCTTCAGTCAGTATCCAGTTGGTGTGAAGCCAGTTGTTTTGGTTCTGCTCCATGACCCGACACACTTGGTAGGTGTGGATGGGGGCATAGTCTTCATCTACTTCCCCGATTTCTTCCCACTGTTGCAGGAAAAGAAGATAACAAATGAGTAAAAAACAAAGGTTCAAATCCATGGACACAGTTAATGGTACTAGCACAAGACCATTTTCACCAAGCTATACTGTAGTTTGGTTCACCACAGTGCAATTTGGAACTGTACACCATTATCTGTAAACAAAACATGTCTTTATCAATCAACAAAGTATTTTTTTAATCAGATGTTTATTCGACATTGAAATGGAAGTGACAACTGTCAAACAATGAACGGACAATTGTCAAGCTTTACCTTACCTATTTCTGCGGCCAATATGTCATCAAAAGGTGAAGAAAATAGAGAAAATATACTTATTTCGCTACCCTATAAATCCATCGCACAGCGCCCACATTAAAAAAAAAACAGTATGGTTTCATTCAGTGTGGTACGGAAGGCAATTTTTTTTAGCATTAAGATTAGGTCGGGGAAAAAAAAAACTAATAACTCTGCTAAGTAGACTTCAAATATAGGTAGACGCAAAATTTATGCCTCAAAGCTATGCCGGGACCACATAAAAGTTCTGCCTGGAACCAATGTTTGCACCGCCGGAACCAATGTTTCACACAGACATTTGTTGCAGATGGACACAATGTTGGGCCATTGATAAACTGCCAAAAATGAACGTCTGTAAGTGACTTTTAAGACACTGTTAGATGTGTAATGTACATATAACATGATTTATGAGTGAGCTGAATGGTAGTTAGCGTTTTTTTGGGGGGTGGCTAAAATGGTAATCGATAGCCCGCTAATGCTAATCACGATTGCTAACTGTTTAGCATTTAGCATTTTGCCGTCTCAAATTCTGTACACCCAATTTATACATATACAGTATATTATTATACATATTATTCATACACTCAGTACCAACATATGCAGTTTAAGGATTGAAGTCCAACCCTCATTAATGAGAATACAATGCATGTTAGTGGTAAAAAACTAAAATTAAATTAAAAAAATTGAAAGTAAGAGTTTGGGGGCGGGGGGCGATTATTATACGACTAATAATCAATAGGAGAATCGATTCTAAAAAGATTTGACAGCCCTAATTAAGATTGTACAGGGTGACAAATATCTGAACTGTATTCTTCCAGTCATTTCACTGGGATACTGGTCTCAGTAGTACAGGCTAGACATGCTGCTGTCTGTTGAGTGGACACAGAGGATTGTCTTTTAACGTGACGAACTCCAATAAATATGTCACATTTACCTTCTGTGCTTCATTACATGGCACGTTACTATTTTCATAGCTGTCACAATTTTAGTCATCCTGCTTACATACACTGCAGTGAAAACACGATCTTAACTTAGCGATCAGAAGCGTGCAATGTTAAACTTCACTAAAACTTGGCGGACTAATTCCGGACGAATGTTTCTGACTAAGAGGAAAATCATTCTAAAAGTACGACCAACACACTACACAACCATAGCCAAAATGTATTCTCACATTCTGTACTGGAAATACTTTAGTTTTCGATAGCTTTGAAAGGGGACAAACATGTTTTCCTTAGATATCATAGTGCTGTATGTGACTCATCAAATCTGACAAAAGTCCTAAAAAGAGGTTTGTCTAATCACAAAACCCCTGAGATGTGTTCAAATCAACAGTGTCGATGTTCCCTTCTAAGTTTGGTTCTGAAAATAGTAGTAGTAATAATAATTATGTGTATATATATATATATTAAATTGTACTTCATGAAAACAGTATAACTGAAGTCCCCACTATGTAACAGGTCTACAAAGCCTACCACATCCACTTCCATAGGGACCTTTTCTCTACTAGTCAACATTATCAATCAGTCTTCTTCAAAATGACTGTGTCACACCAAGAACTTTATTGATTTTAAATCATATCCAATCCAAGAAGTCTGAGATAGCCTTCTCTCCTCATATTCCAGTTAATCAAGAATAGCTGCACAAAGGCTCCATACCTTTATCGGTTATTTTGGTTAGGTAAATAATTAAATAATTATATTTATATTTTATTATTTTAAATAATAAATAATTATATTTAACCATTCAAGCATTCATCTGTGCTTGAAGATATTTGGTTAGGTAGTTAAATGAGTTCACATAATATACAGGTGACAAGAGTAAGAACCATGAAAATGTAGTTGAAATGAGTCACGGCAAAATCAGGTGTGAGGCTTACATAGGAAGAGGAAAGTCTAGGATATCAAAATAATCCTCATCCCTTCCACCTCATTTCCCCTCAGTGCAAAAGAGTCGAGTGAGTTATGAGTGTATATTTTTACCATAAACGGGGGGCGTTGGTCTTGTCAGCAAAAAAGGAATTAGTGTGAACTTGTAGATGAGCTCATCTGTGAATCTTCTGCCGAAAAGTTCGAGTCTAGCCATCCTTGAGTGTGTGTGCGCATTCATAGAGTTTGTATGCAAATTATTCCCGGTGTGTGCATGCGTTTGTCAGACAGTGGGATTAATTCCTTCTGCAGGTCTCCTGGGATGTGACTATTATCTGCATCGCTAGCACTCTCCCATGGCTAATACAGGCGCTTTATCATGTCACTGTAATATGGCCAGGGGGACCAGACTATGATCTGGTGTTATAGCTTAATAGCTCATATTAATCATCCTTTCTGCGGCTGCTGTACACAACCTTGTGCCTTTGTCTTTTTCTCCCTCCCCTGCATGTCTCTTCTTCTTCCACCTGATTACTTTTCATTCCTCCCCATCATCCTGTCTTTTGTTTAAATCATGGTCAATAACTTTTTTGAACCATTTCTGCATTGTACACTGTATTGTTTTATTTTCTTCCCTTTGTGTTGATATGCATGTGTGCATCTACCTGGGAATAAATGTGTTCAATGGGAATGCAATTATTAAGTGGGGATATTTCCAAACATTATGTTTCCATGCAGACTTCACTTTAAATATTTTCGCCAAAGCGTGCCGTCACAATTCACAAACATACGTGTATGTGTATGTATTGACTGATTGTGTGTTATCGCTACAGTTATGTTTCTCAGAGTGGAGCGTAGTCGGTCCCTGTGCAGCCATTAAGCTTCTTAATGGTTAGATCACACAGATCCTGCAGCCCTTCACTGAGCTTCTCACAGCTTAGCACACATACACAGACATTGACATAACTCCTACAACTCAGCAGCTCCACAATATTCATATATTGCTAATGTGATAGATCTACTTTGATGACCTAAGTTAATAAGTCATTGCAGACCAATTTCCCTCAACAGCACTACAAGAAATAACCGAAGAAAGACGATACTGCCATGAAAGCCTAAATTAAGAGTGTAATTAGTGAATTAGTATTATGCATTGAAGCATGAGGTGACCAGTGAGCATGGACTGAAGTATACATGCACACAGGGAGTCTTAATAAATGACTTATTATTGTCACATTGGTGATTAAATAAAACAATACAACAATATTATTTAAAATGTAAATAAAACCTGAACAGACATGTCATTAGGTACACTTTCACAATGTGACACAAGAGCCCAGCTGTTCCATTTTGATTAACACAGAGAGGTGTTAATTTATCAATATGTTCATTATAGTGGTTGTAGGTTCCTGTGGTATGGAACTATACTGCATCATAATGAATAATGTTTTCACTATTTCGTTTACCTTAATGTGATACAGAGCTTATAGGGAATATCATTAGGTTGTGAAGGCGTACCTAATAGTGAGTGTCCATTTTAATCAAAAAAGTCATTTTCTATTCATAATATGTAAATCTTATGGTCCAAATGGTACGTGTTAGTTAAATAAAGCATTACAATTTTACATTACGGGCAGCGGGTGAACAGTGGCCAAATGTTCAACTTGAGCTTAAGAGTGATCACATGCAAACTTAGGTAAAAAAATGGCTTGAATCAAAAGCTCAGAAAATTGAAGTAAAACACTTTCTCAGACTGCCAGATTTGTTCTTTGTCCAGGATGAGGATAAGACCTGGTAGAACAAGCAATTTGCACGCAACCTCACAGTGGTTCTTACATAGGATGACATTGCCAAGTCCTGGCCTGCCATGCATAGATTATATTGTTTCCCTGCTATATGCTTGTAGTTCATCATTTGTACTCCCGCTATATCACATTTGTTTAAAGCAATTTTTATAGGTTACTAAACTAAATACATGGCAAATAATAAACTGATCTGATCTGTAAGACTGCGATTGGCTGGCAACCAGTTCAGGGTGTACCCCGCCTCCTGCCCGATGACAGCTGGGATAGGCTCCAGCACGCCCGCGACCCTAGTGAGGATAAACGGCTCAGAAAATGGATGGATGGATGATCTGTAAGACTCAAACAAAAAGTTGTTTGAGAGGTGCTAGTTTACCTTCTGACTACTACTACACCTACCCTCCCCCTCAAAAAGAAATTAAAAAACGGCACTACCTACACTTCGTGTAGCGCTGTTTGTGAGCCCCTTCACACTCACGTCTCTCCATTCTTGTCAACATGTCTGTGATCTGTTTCTCTTTGTGGTGTGCGACAAAAAAAATATACAGCCAGGTGTGAGTTTAATTTTCCCTTAACGGATGATGAGTATAATAAAAAGTAAATAAATAAATAAAATAAACTGTATCAGCTTTCCTTTTGATGCACTTAAATGAACCCCTCTTAAAGGGCCAGCATCAGAACAAAAGCTTTATTTTCAGTTTCAGAAATATGCTGCAAAATAATCCACGTACATCACAGTGCTGCCCCAAAGCGGTGGGCAAATAATGACAAGGTTTGATCACTGGAGGTTCATCCGTTCAGCCTCTATGTCACCTCTACATCCTTCTCCACTTGCCGTCCTTATCACTTGCGTGCATACGCTCAAACGTCCCTGTAGGCATCCCTCCAGCTCCTCATTAGTATGTTTTGTGTGTTTGTTTTGCTGAGTATTATGTGCATGCGTGTTTGTGTCTGTGTTTGTCACATCAGTCAGCGGACCCCCGCGGCTGTGCTGAGTGCCCTCCTGGCACTGTGAAGCTGTCTCCAACTTATTATTACCGCCTATTACTGCTGACCGCCGTGACACTGTAATAGAACAGTCCTCCCTGCTCTTTATCCATGAAAGAAACACCACCAATACGTGTCCCCTATTATGGCTTTACTCACAGTCTAACACACAAAAATGCTGTTGGACCACAGACTCAGCCTTCTTCTCACCAATTTCTGCAAGTTTTCTTTTCAATCAGCCTGAAATAGGAATTCATTCACCCTCAATTTTTACAAACGTATTTCTTTCTTCAGCAAAAGTGCACCAACATTTTTGTCCATGTGAACATGCAAAATGGACTCATTAAAAAGGAAGAACTCCAAAAACAGATATGTAAAATAGGGTCATTAATCTACAACACATTTCAGCTTTCCCATTTAAAACTCCTCCGTTGTCCTCATTGTTCAGCTTTAGATCCAAGCTGGTAGGCTGCCATTGAGTATTGATGCCTAACCATCAGCCATTTTTGTGAATGTGTATGTGTGTGTTCAGCACTTTTGTCAGTCGTCTGCCCTTATCTCAGGCTTTTTATGCTGAATCATCAAGACAGCATGCCTGAATTTTTTTATTTAGGCGAGTGAATCAGTCAGTCATTGTGTTTTTCCTAGAAAGGCTTGTAGGGCAGATTTTGAGTGTGGAGGACGGGTAGCATAGGTGAACATTGGCCAAATCTTCAACTTGAGCTCAAGAGTGATCAAGAGTAATCACGCAAACTTAGGTAAAAAATGGTTTGAATCAAAAGATTGAAAAATTGAAGTTGAACACTCTCTCAGCCTGCCAGATATGTTCTTTGTCCAGGATGAAAACCTATCCCTGAACAGTTCATATAAACTTGCATGAGTGGCAATGTCTCTTCTGAACAGCAAGTGGTAAAAGTCTGTGTTTGTTCTACTAAAAGTGCAGTCATAAAGATTAAGGATAAGACCTGGTAGAACAAACAATTTGCACGCAACCTCACAGTGGTTCTTATATAGGATGACATTGCCAAGTACTGGCCTGGCATGCATATATTATATTGTTTCCCTGATATATGCTTGTAGTTCATCATTTGTACTCCTGCCATATCACATTTTTTAAAGCAATTTTGGTTTTTACTCCTGTAATGACCTCGGATGTGGAAAAGGAGTGCCACAGTCGCCAATGCATTTTTCGGCTGATTCAGCTGCCCAAACTCACAAACATCAAACACCAGCCCACCAGGACCCACCTTTTAAAGGCAAATGCATGTACACAGACCCAGTTTCCAATGTGTTTAAAAAGCGTGTTCTAATATGTTTATGTGTGTTCTGATATGTCTAAATGTGCTTAATGCATGTGGAAGGGGTAAAACTATTTAAAACAAAATGTTTTGATACTGTCTCCCTATATTGCAGATGATCACCTATTGCGGGCAGGTCTGGAACATATCTCTGGTGATAAACCACTGTATAACATTTTCAGTCATTTTTGCAGGAATTTGAAATCGAAATCATCCATCCGTGTCGGATACACAGAAAGGTTGTTCATATTCTAAGCACGCACCAAGCCCCATCAGATCTTGAAGTGTGAAAATAGTGAGAAGCTACAGTAGTCTGGTTTGAGAGTTGTTTGGTTCCCCTCCAATCTCATGCCAGCTGTCAGATGGCAATCAGTTGTCATGTGTGTATTCAGCTTCACTTTTTAATGTTTTCATCAGTCAGCCTTTGTCAACACTCTTGATGAGTCCAGTACATATGGTCCAGATGACAGATCAAAATGGGTCTGGAATTTGCTAGAATAACAACAAAAAATTGAGACAGGTGACATGGATGGAGCTGATGGAACATAATCCTTATTGTGACAACCATTCCTTTTATAGTGCCCTCTTTTTTATTTTTATTTTTTTTTGCATGAAGATGCCGGAGATAAAAGCCTTTACGAAATGGCATGCGAGCAGCAGCTCAGTTAATCTGCCATCACTATCGGACACAATATGGGAGACGAAATGGAGGAGGGATGGTCCCAATGGAAGAAAGAACAAAGTTAAGTGTTCTTGCCAGGACTTGCTTTGCGGTCTGGCTGTAACTGGCAAATCTGTCAGGCTTGACTTCCATCCAAAACCCCCAAATATCCACTTTGTGTTCATTTTGTCTTCCCTTTACAATGGTAGGGGAAATGCTGGTCTATCAGTCTGTTGGTGACCACATGAAACGTTTAATTACAAAGTAAATAGAAATACAGATTCTTAAAATTGTTCCACATGTTCCGAATCCAGACCCATCCGCAATATGTGAGCGTCCGAGATAGAAAATATTTATTTTGTTATAGTTTTACCAGGCGGCACGGTGGCCGACTGGTTAGAGCGTCAGCCTCACAGTTCTGAGGACCCGGGTTCAATCCCCGGCCCCGCCTGTGTGGAGTTTGCATGTTCTCCCCGTGCCTGCGTGGGTTTTCTCCGGGCACTCCGGTTTCCTCCCACATCCCAAAAACATGCATTAATTGGAGACTCTAAATTGCCCGTAGGTGTGCATGTGAGTGCAAATGGTTGTTTGTTTGTATGTGCCCTGCGATTGGCTAGCAACAGTCCAGGGTGTACCCCGCCTCCTGCCCGATGATAGCTGGGATAGGCTCCAGCACGCCCGCGACCCTATTGAGGAGAAGCGGCTCAGAAAATGGATGGATCGCAGGGCACATACAAACAAACCATTCGCACTCACATTCACACCTACGGGCAATTTAGAGTTGTCAATCAACCTACCATGCGTGTTTTTGGGATGTGGGAGGAAACCGGAGTGCCCGGAGAAAAACCCACGCAGGCACGGGGAGAACCTGCAAACTCCACACAGGGGGACCGGGGATTGAACCCCGCTCCTCAGAACTGTGAGGCAGACGCTCTAACCAGTCATCCACCGTCCCGTTCCTTTAAACATACTTAAACTTAATAAAACACAGTTTTAAACACATTGTAAATGTATTTGAACACAAAACAAAAAAACTAAAAAGGAAGCATAAAATAGAAAATACCGTACATGTAGTGTTTGCATATATGCATACTGTATATCTTAAAGAAACGGGGACTGGGAGAATTGTGTGTGTCGTCAGCGAGTTTGCATGTGCCTAAATGTACAGTATTTATGATACTGTACATGGAAGCAGATTTTATAACATCATGTTTTATGGAGAGTGTGCATTTGTTGCCAGAACTGTCCTTAAAAACATGTACAGTAGCTCCTCTATTCACTTTGTTTTGGAGACAATAGATAACACACTGCGGTAAAGAGGTTTGCTGGCCGCTGTTACTTTTGTTTTAATAAACTAAGTGTCATCAACTTGATTACTAAATATACACATACAACATTTAGTGATAGCTGTGAAAAGATTTATGTTTTGGGTGTCAAATTTGTATAACTGATTTGCTTTTATGAAATTTCGCTGAAAATAAAATAAAAAATTGTCATGTGGTTGACTTTGGACGGCAAATAATATAAAAGATATTTGGACTGGGTAGGCCTGTCCTTAAACGCACCTTCAATATGCTTTTTGTTCAAAGCAAACTGAAGCATTTGGTGGGGAGCACAGAAAGGAGAATAGGAAGGATGGTGAGATAAAAAGACAAGCAGATGGCAACAAGGACATGAGGAGAAACTGAAGGCAAACGATAGACAGAAGAAGCCAATGTAAAAGATACCAGAGTGGATGGAGGAGGAGGAAAATGAAACAAACCATCTGGAATATGAGCCCAAAAAAGCCCCCTCCTTAACATCTTATTTAGCCATAGAAGACTGCTGCTGCCAAGTCAGTGCATGTGTGTGTGTAAACTAATAGAGGGTGCTCCAGATTGAGCTCCATTGTAAACAGCTTCCACAATAAGAATTGTAATAGCAAACAACAGTAATTCCTGCTCCTGCCGCAAATCATTTTAACACGAGACAATATGTTACATGCAAAACAAATACCAGATTGCCATGAATGGTTTTTTTTTTTAAAAAAAAAGAAAAAACAGTTACTATGTGAGAATGTTATTAGGGAGTCTTTTTTTTTTTTTTTTTACCACCATCTCCTATGAATGCAGTTGGATAAAATCATGTAGCATAATCACACTCATCAATATGACTGTGGATATGTCTGCATTTTCAGCACATCTCCTGCATCTACATACAAAACAGCCTTAGAAGAGTTGTGATAAGAATAAAAAAAAAGAGGTGAGAAATCGCTAAGGTCAGCACGACTGATTCAACGTGTACACCTGAATATTTACAACCAGAAGTCTTTACCCTATGTGATACAATCGATGGGGATTAAATGAAGTTTCTGATATTGGAGATTATAGTTTCCCCAGGAAGCATAACACAATTGACTGCAAGATAACATTTCAACAATATGCCTATTATTGTGGTTTGTAGTACAACCAGTTTATCATCATGTTGAGGAGTTCTTAAAAATCCTGAACACATTTTAAACACCATTTATTTTTCATTTATTATTTTATGACTATTTTCCAACTTTCCTAAGACATTCTTTAATGAGCCCTTCTACTGGGAATACTACGGAGATGGAAATCCAATTCTTGGCCTGAGAATTAATTATTACATGGTGACTTTCGGTGGTTTATTCATGACTTCTATCGACCCTTATAATGAACTAGTAGTTCTTGGAAACTTGCATGACCTTTAACATTTCTAAAACAAATCCAGCTATTTTATTATATGTTGTAGCAGTCAGTCTTCACGGTAACTGTGTTTATTTATAGTGAATGAATAAACACTCACCCCATTTTTCGGGTATGCCACCCATCCAAGGTCTCCCATCACAGAGCGAGAATCCAGCAGGTTAACTGTAAAATTAAAATAGCAGTGAGTCAAAATAAAAGACACAAAGAAAGGTATAAAATATAGGTGATCTAACTACTCTATACATGTCTCCAGGTATAGCATCGGTTTTGTGTGACTGTCATTTGCTGACAGAATGCAAAGCAGCATTGCACGCATCAAATGGTGTTAGAAATGCCAATGTGATGACGTTAACATGACCAACAATTTACATACATGAAGGCGGCTAGAGAAGACTCAGCTCACACAGATCAAGTCTAAATCTCCCTCTGTCAACCTCTTTTTTTCAAAGCTGTCAAGCACAAGTAGCAGACCGTTGCACTCCTCCAAACCCGTCTCCTCCCCCTCATCTAGGACGGTCCATATAGCAAGTTCTGCCTCAGAACTACGATACATTTCTCCGGCGATAAATACTGGACGAATGCTCTCGTCTAAAATGAATATCAATGGATCAACAGGCATTGTGAGCACATCTCGAAGCACGTTTACTTGATGTGGTGTCCATCTTTTGCTTATGTACAGAAAATGTGAAGGTTAGAATATGGTAAGATGCATATTGCTTTCACATCGTGAATCTTGCTTTGAGTGGTCATCTTTGAATATGTTTTATAACAAATAAGTATTGCGATAAACCAGAAGAAAAAAGAAAAAAATCCCGAAGTGGTAGAATTACAATTTTGACCAACATTTTCTGGAACAAAGGTCTACTAAGTTTGCACACCAACCCGAGAGTTGAAATTGTCGGAATGCATGACATCACTATGTGACGTTTTTAACACTCTTGTGATAAGGCATAAACATACAGTGCAGTGCTCCAGAGTGCCCCTAAATGGTTGCATTTTGCCCCTAAAATGTGAGACAGTGCGAGTAAATTTTTCATTCACTTGCGCAGGTGCAACCAGTAAATTGTCAGATGTTTTAAAAAATATTATGAAATCTTTTTGGCTGCTGAAAAACCTCTGCAGCACACTTCAGTCTTTTGTTGGCGATAATGCACAAATGAACTGGTTTGACCAAAAAACTAATTCGATGAACTGCATATTCTGCTGACGACATCCACGGCATGCTGGGAACACGAAATGTGTGTTTATTACTGGCACTACTCATTTAAAACACGACACTTTGCGCAAACACAATGCCAATCTGAAACATAAAATTTAATAATAAAAGTGCAACTCCACTCCCAGTTGCATTGAGAAGACAAGAGGCTGCTAACCAGTGCCCTAAGTTATAAATGTTTTGATTGGCCGCATCGAAGTGTAACATGCACATGCTCAAGGTATGTTTTAAATGAAATTATGTTCAACCCTTTTAAACGACGACCGGTGGCACTGCGGCGCATGTGTATTTCAAATTACCGTAACTCCTTGCTACTTTGTGCAATTTTGATCATTCAACCTGCCCCTGAAGGCTGTGAAACTAATAAATATATCTATTACTATGGTGCCAAAAGGGTTAAACTCCACACAGTAACTCTTAAAGCTTTCTCTGTTGTGAATGTTTTGCAGTTCATGTAGGCAAACAGGAACCATAATGATTCAGCCTTTAGGTGTGATGATCGACTGGTGTTTTCTGTCTACACTCTACAGTAAATATTGAAATAGTAATAAATAATGGTACACAGTAGTCACATTTTATTTCCGTGAAAATGAGATCAAATGCTAATATTGACTTTGGAAGTCGATTTAAAGTGTGTGTATATATATATATATATATATATATATATATATATATATATTTTCTTTTTTTTTTTAATTTTTTAATTTATTTTTTTCAGGCAACATACTACACTTTTACTGCGGTTCACTGTGTATGGGGATTGTGTTGCAGCAGGAATAGCTTTTGCTTCTTCCTCACAAATGTTAGACCTGGCATTGTCATTGTCGACGACACATCACTGAAAAATAGTCAGTTTTGAACAAAAAAAGGTTTACATTTTGTGGGATTTTCTGTTGAATTCTTGTGAAATATTTTTCCTTAGAGCAGGTGCAAAATTCACGACTTGGCAAGTGAGAAATGGTTAGACTGCACAAAGGTAATATTCACATCGGATACCATACTGATAACATCTATTAACATGATTGAAAACAGGATGTGCTCACATATCACGCACTATAAAAGGAGCTTGAGTCATGTGGGCATGGTTCACCTGACTTTATCTCATCAGTGATAATGTTGAACTTGTTCCATGGTACACAGTGTACACTCAAACAATAAAAGTGAAAGTCTAATTTGAGGGATCTTTTGTTTTTCTGTTCATGTTTGTTCGTGACTGCAGTTTCCGTGCAGAAGGTATCTGCTTCTCATATTCGTTTAATTACTTGGGGGTTTTGGTATTTTTACAGTCTATCCACTTAAAGTGAAGGCTACGTCTTTATGTGCAACACAAAATATCCATAATAGAAACATAACCTGTTTTCATGGTAAATGAGAAAAAAAAGGTAATCACTTATTTTATTTGTACAGGAACTAATTGGCAAGGAAAAAGGTCTGCATGGGGGCTGGAGATTGGACTATTTTGTATTTATTTATGTATGTATAATCTCTATCCAACTATCTATCCAACTATCTGTCTATCTCGTGATATCACATCTGAATTAGTGGAAGAAGAGGGGTACACTCAAGACTGGTTGCCAATGGCAGTCTGCATACAGTATAAACTAGATGAAAAATCATTCACACAAGTGGACAATTTGGTGTTTAAAAAACCTAACATGCATGTTTTTGGAATGATGAAGGAATTTGGAGTGCCTGGACGAAACCCGCACAACCACCAGGAGAACATGCCAACACCACATAAAAAGGCCACAACAGCTCACTGTGCTGCTCCAAACAAAAACAATAACATTTTTACCAACCCAAAAAGATTTATTTAAAAAAACATGGCATTTTAGACATGCAAAAGAAAGAAGTTGTAATGAGATAACTTTAATCAAAATCTTTGAAAAAGTCTTTGTATGTGGGCAGTGTCAGTCTGAGGCAAACTTCTTCTGTTCCTGAAACGCTTTCTCCCTCCAACCCTTCCCCTACACAGTGCACGAGTCTTACCATCTCTACTGCTCTGCTGAGAATAATAAAAGATGTCCTTTGGCGGCGATTAGACAACTAATTAGGCCATAAAGAAGAGATAAGTGATGCTGAACTAGATCATATGGGATATGTGTCTGCCTGCTTTCACTCTACCTTCAACCATCTAACATGACAAGGATGTACTCGATGCATTATAAAGAGTCGTCACTTCTCAGTGACAGAGGGGCCTTCAAGTTTTCCAGTGATGTTATCTGTAGGATATTTTTCATACTCTGAGGAGTGCGTGGATTTTCAGTTTGGGGAGTCCTTTTGACTCTTCTAAAAAGGCAAGAGCAGTTGCACTAACAGGTGTGTAGCACTTCTGTGACCTCACTCGTTTTCGACATGGTCTCGGTGTCCCTTTTCTCTCCAAATTTGCGTTCGTGCACGGTCCTGTTAACTTGGATCGCTCCGGTATGATCTTAATGGCTTGTCTTCTCTAGTGCTTTACACACACAGCCACTTTATTCAACTCATTTGATAAAATATAGCAAAACTATTCTTCTCTTCATGTCAACACCATTAAGTATGATGGGTTTGGCCCTCACTAATGTGCACCCTTGCATACCGAAACCAACCTCATTAGTCAGATATTATTATTATTATTATTATTATTAGTAGTAGTAGTAGTAGTAGTAGTAGTAGTAGCAGCAGTAGTAGTAATGATAATAATAATAGTCTTCCCTCCAATGAGGCTCATCAGTGATGTTATTAAACTCAACGAGAAGTTTCCTCACTCCTGGAGCAAGTATTTAAATATTAAAAGATCCATTACGGTTGTTGGTATTCATAGTTTGTTCCTCCAATTAATCACAAGTCTCACAAACGAGAGAAAATTGCATTTGTCTACAGCTATTAGGTTGATGGCAATAAATTATACTGCAGAGCTCGATATGATGTAAAATGAAATCTTCAAAATTGTATGAAAATAATACAAACAGTTGTCTAATCTGGGATTAGGAATAATCCTGTTGTTCATTATCATAATATTTGTGGTTAATTGTATGAAATTGAAATCATCTAACATTCATAGAAATAAAGATATATTCCGCAGCTGCCAACTTAACAATTAATAATGCATTTCAGGGATTTCACTATTTGGCAGCACCCAGTAGTGGTCGCATGTACAGTAATTTAGACTCAACGAGTTTGTTGCATAAACAGGCCGTAGAAAAAAATCAAAACACAAAGTTAATAATGTTCTGTAGCAACAAGTGAGTCTTGTGGTCAGACATGGCGCTGCAGATTTGGGGCACTTTGGGCCTCAGCATTTAAAATCGATGTTCTACTATTTAATAGTGGCCTCTGTCAGTCATGGTCCCTTACAATAGACTCATCACCACTTTCCTAATCAAATGTATGCATTTGACAAATTCAAAGACTGACATCTTCAAATTAAAAAAAAGTGCATGGATGGAAAAGGTGAAGACACAACTGCTGCTCTCAATTCGGAATGCTTTACAGAGATGGAGTCCAACCTACGGCTCAGGGGCAATTTGCGGCTCAACATCCAATTTCTAGTGGCCCGCGGCATACACGAGCATCAACAATTGACACTACCCATGTCGTTTGGCTGCATTGTACTATCTACTTTCTACACAGGGTAGCAAGGCAAAGAAGAAAGAAGAAGAAATTGTTCTCATCTCTTACTTCCTTGTTTTCCACCAATCACACATCACTGCCTCAAAATCTTGATTGTTGCTCCACTTTCTGCTCTGTGTCAAGGTCATCTTAGTACAGATTGCTCTTGTTTGGGTTGGTACACAAATGGAATTCTGTTGCTGTTCAGTATAGGGGTGGGATTATTCTAGTGGGATACAGGTTCAAAAATTCTGAAAAATCCTTTACTATTTGCTTCAACGCTTAGCTGTTTTTTTTTAAACATATTTAATAAACTGTGGATATAAAAAGTCGACACACCCCTGTTCAAATGCCAGATGTTTGTGATATAAAGAAAAAAATAGACCAAGTTAAATAATTTCCCTAATTTTTTCCACCATTAATGTGACCTGTATCCTCACAGTACACATTTTCCCACAGGTGCTTGGGAGATTTTCTTACAGTCCGATGAAACCAAAGTTTCTGGCACTGGGGTCTGAGTTATGGTGGGAGGTATTATAAATTCCATACATCCCCATTCACTGTATAAGATGGTGTGTACACTTGTGCAACTTGATCTCTATTGTTTATTTTTACTTCCCTTCTCAATCAGATTTTTTATTTTTTTAGTTGAGTTGTGCAGTCTACAGTTTGTATTGTTGGTGGAAATAGTTTTGAAATGATTAATCTTGGTCTCATTTTGTATATCACAAAATGTGGCATTTGAACAGTAGTGTGGAGACTTTTTTATATTCACTGTATATAAAAACAAGACAATTGCTTTGCATATCTTTAGCTATACTGGTGAAGTGTTAAAGTAAATAAACTAAAGGTGAAGAATGTCAGTGTGGTCCTTGCAACCTTTCATTTTTCTGCACATGGCACTTGGGAGAGAAAGTTTGCTGCTTTACAGATTTCTTGAATCTTAAACCTGGCAAAATTCCCCCAAATAATTTTACCTCTAGTTTAACGGAGGGAAAAAAAGTATATACCTAACTTTATGAGTTCAAGCCATACTATTCTTGACTTGTTCCCCTTACACTCATATAGTGGCTGTTTCAGGCTTTGGCAGTATCTATGACAGGATATAAACCCAGACTATTGTGCCTACTAATGATGTAGTAGGTGTATTCTAACATTATAAATGAAGGATGCTGTGTCCAAAAAAAAAAGAAAAACACCAGGCGCAATCCATTCCGCAGCCACACAATGGACAAACACTTCAGTGCACCCAAACTTTGTCCAAATAAATCATGTGAAGAATAAGCAGGCTGAAGAATGTGTTCTCTCTTTCCCGGGATAATGTCAACTAATAGCCCTCGACTATAGCCTTCATCTCATACTATTAGAATTCTGCACAGTGTGCAGACAATAGCGTGGGAACAAAACCTGACACTCTGTTCCATGCTGTATTGACATCACCCCTTTAGCTGTCCAATGTTACAGGTGAATGTGACGTGTTAAGACTTATGTCATCATGTTTGCACAAGCTGATGAAATGACAGTAACAATTTATTGGATTTTCTTTATGGAACAAGATAAGAAATATTGCTGACGATTCGAATTTTTACTATGACATAAATCACAAAAACAATGTCTACTACGATGAAAAAGAGAAAACCGAGATATTAAATTATATATATTTTTTATTATTAAAAAAAATATTTTTTTAAGTCATATATTCGATAAAAATGAATGTCAGAATGAGGCGGAGAGACGTGCGCGGTGGTCCCCTCACTACTTGTCAGTCTAAGTCAAGTCCAAAAGGTGATGCTGAGGAACACAGCAGTGACGTGAGCCGCGAGTGGGCTTACCTTCATTTGCGGGGATGCACCACGCCACACTCCAAACCCACGTCCACGCCAGCAGCCCCGCGCCACAACTCCTCCAGCGCGCTTTCATGGCGCATCCAAAAAAAAAAAAAAAAAAAAAAAAACAGAAGAAGGCAAAGAAAACAAAACAGCGGATCTGAATGTGAGTTGGTGCCTAAAGAGCGGCAGGTTCTCTCAGCATTGGCGTGGTGGAAGCATGCGTGGGTTAGAGCTCATGTTCTGCGGCGCGGAGCTGAAAGCCAACTGTGCGCTCACCAGCCGGAGAGACGGGCGGCCCGCCGGAGGGGGGCGGGGTTAAGATCCAAACCTCTCCAATCACGGAGCGTCCGCAGGTAAACCCCACTGCAGGAAACCTCTTTTGTGCAAATGACACGAAATTACTCCCTATCATGACATTACTTGCACAAGCGAGGACATTCGAATGGACGTGACGCACACAAATTGGCTGGTTGTGCAGTTTCCTGTTAGATCATTCGATGTAATATGGATGCGTGATACCATTAGGCATATTGTACTAAAATACAAATAAAAATCTGCCTCTACAAAGATATTGTGATCTGTTTCACTTGACCAAGTCAGACAATTATCTATTTAACAAAATATTTATTATTGTGGTTGTCGTGTAGAACTGCACTACATCATATTGAGCTGTGTGTTTAATATTGTGTGAATATTGTGTATCGTTATGCACTAATTAATCTAAATAAGGAAACAATTGAATAATTTTGTTCCACAGCCAGACTGTCATCATAAAACATGTATTGACTATAAAAGACACACAGGTGGACAAATAGCGATAGATAGATAGATAGATAGATAGATAGATAGATAGATAGATAGATAGATAGATAGATAGATAGATAGATAGACAGACAGACAGACAGACAGTGAGGACATGCAACAACTAACCAATAGGACAAAATGAGAGAGGACAGAAAAGGGGAGGGCAGGACAGAATGTGGGAAATGTGCAAGGCAGTGCTACTCATAGGTGGTGCAGTAGGATGCTTTTATTGTGTCTAAACCTGTAAGAACCTGTGAATTGATATCTTATTATTAGTCGTCCCAGCACAAGCAATTAAAGGCTATAGTGTGTCTCTGGGACTTATTAGCGAATGAACACCATATCACATGCATGTTATTCAACTGGTGTACAGAGTTGCTGTGCCGGCACACTGGGGAAGGATGGGCCTAGCCCCCTCCACCCGCAAGTGGGGGCCAAGCCCGTTAGCCCATCCCGCCGGGGTCCCAGCCAGGGGATGCCACCCACTCCTCAGGACCCAGGGCGGTCCCCCCAGCCCAACCGAAGCACCCCAACTGAATAGATAAACTTAGCCAACATAAAAAAAATTGTGAATAATTGTGCGGTGTTTGGCTGCAACAATACACGTATTGGGGAGTATTTCACTGTTCACCGGCACCAGTTTTGAAGACTGAACATGTGTCAAGTAAAAAATGGCGATTCGGAAGCATAGAGTTAGAGATGTTTAAAGTTGTTCATGACAGCCACTTTGTCATTTGGTTGTATTTTTTCCACTGCGTCCAACGTTTCTCTGTACTCTCAACTTCATAGACCTCATCTTGAGACAACTAAGGAGGCTGGAAAATTATAGAACATAGCCGATATTAACTGATTAGGGTAATACAGAAAAAACACACACGCAAACAAATATAAGTCGGTCTACTAATCTTTCCGTTCAAACCTATCTTATCCTCCCAATTTGGACCACCAATGTGGCGGATAAACAAATAACAACAACTATCCATAGGCAATGTTTTAAGAAACATTTTGACATTCTTAACTGGCTTTTACTGGTATTAATACATTAAAACAGTTAAACACTCTTTAAATACTTCAGCTCTTACCTTAAACTGAGGCTGTAATGAGAGTGTTGTCAAATCAATCTCACTGCCTGTTTGCCTCCATAGCTAGACAGGCAAATATATATTACCTTGATAGTTAGAGAGTGATAGTAGAAAGTGTCATGAAGAAACACACCACTTTCTCTTTTGCCCCCTTTATTTTAGCACTTTTACTGCATTTTGTTGCATTTTCCATTGTGTCATTGTTGTCGTTTTTTTCCAGACACCCTCAGACGACAGCTAATTGAGGTGCGAATCTGCGGTGTAAGCTTCAGGAATCGTGACTTACTGACAAGTGTTACTGCACTCCTACACTGATGTCTGTTGTTAACTACAAAGTATTCCTTTTTTAAATATCTTTTATGCCCTTCATCGATAGTGTGACAGAGATACAGTACATATGAGTGAATAAACATCTTATCAGAAAACTCTAACCGGCACAAGAAAATCTGAATATTGCAAGAATAATGTATGTTTTTTAAATTCTTTGTAAATTAATGTAAGTAGGCGTTTTCTATTGTCTTCTAGTCTACTGTACAGCACATTACTTAATTTTTGCCCTTCTGGTTCCCAGTCTCAGCCCAATAAAGAAATAAATATATATATATACACAGTATATTATTACAAGGATCCTTTCTGCAAGTCTCTGTCATATAATTTATTGATTTGCTGTTACACATGTTGTAAATGCTATATTATGGTTCAGTGCAGTACGACCACTGCAAAAAACAAACAAAAACAAAAAAATACTAATCCTACAATAATTTACACATGTTGAATGAATGTAATATATCTAATAATGCATTAGCCTCTTAGAAATGTGTCAATCGAAACGGAGCATTATCAGGTTTGCAAGCACATTTCCCCCATATAGCTATTACAGTAAATCATTTGCTACTGTGGTCCCTAAATGTGGTTTAATATGTGCATTGACCGTGTGTTTATTGAATGACAATAAATCAAGTTCTAAAAAAAAAAAAGTCAGTCATAGGCACAACATTTACACACAAAAGAACCAATTAAATAGAAAGGACTTATTTTCTACTAGTTTCCATGGTCTCTCGGTGTCTCATTATCTTTTGCATGCCAAACTTTATTTTCTCTGTACACTTACCCCCAAGAATATTCTTACACTGGCCTCTACCTCATCTTCACACTGCAGCTTTCACTGTCTCTCAAGTCTCAAAAAAGCTGCAATGAAATCAAAATAAGTATTCTTGGTCGAGACCACCGCAGATGTGGAACACAACTGTAAAATCCCTGTCCGTAAGATCATAAAAACAATCTCCTGATTATTTTTGTTTTGTTTAAACCCTCATTTTTCACGATTCAAGTTTTCCATCTGTCACTATGGTTATTTTTTCAGATTTTATTCCTGTTATCAAAAATAGTGCAAAGGGCTGTACACCTACTGTAAAAAAATGTGAGATACTACATTCCACCCATGACACTCCTTGTGCATTCTGAACATTCTAACATTTCTGAGAAAGAAATAGAACCTTAAACTTTTCTTGCATCTCACAGCAAAAGATGAGCATTGTAGGTGCCTTACCAGGATGTTGACTATGTTTGTGTGTGTATTTGTGTACTGTAGGTGTGCGTGTGTGCGTGCACGCATGTGACAGCGGGTGTGGAGGAGGTTGTGGGATGCCAAAAAGTGTGGTTTTCTGGAGGTGTTGCTGCTTAATTCTCCACAATGTTTGTGAAGAAGAATGCCAGAAAAAACAACTTCAACTCTCAAAAACACACTCTGTATTTTTCTTTTTGGCATTTGGTGCGTGGTGTGTCAATAGAATCATAGAAGGGGAAGAAGTTAATTTAATTATTCATTTTGTTATTATCGCAACCTCAGTAGCTAAAGAGACCTTTGGTCAAATTATTCTGTTGCGGTAATTTCTCACTTACACAAGATGACATTTGGAAGAAGTAAGCACAAGACAATTGAGAGAACACATGGGAACATGGGAAATATTCAATATATGATACCAGCAGAGATGAACATCCTCCAGCAGTACACTCCCTGAGCAACTCAACCCAACCCCAAAAATTTCCTGATCTCTACCCGAAGTCTTATTTCAGAGATCGTTGTGGCAACCTCCTGAACAATCAGACATTAACAGTATGAAGCGTGGAAAAAAAGCAACATGTACACTGTGTGAAAACTATTACCTGAGGTGACCTGTGCAACAGAAATGATTGTCTGGACAGACAGACTTGCAAGTGAAAACCCTAGTGGAGGACTGTGTAAGCTGCCTCCAAAAAAACAGACACTACAATGGAGGATTTCGCACAGTGCTATTGTAACAAAGGCATTTTTTATCGGCGATTTTGTCTATTTTGTGATTTGCATGAACATGTTTTCCATGTTTTTGAGGTGTGAGTGACTAAAATATGTCTTTGCTATGCTTATGATTATGAATGTTTTTAACCTCTTTGGTGCCACTTTCTCTGGCCATATTTTTATTTATGGAGCCAAATACAAGAAGTAAGACAAATACATTTTAAGGTCTTAAATTTTGGAAGTTTAATGTGAAGGCAAGGTGGAAACTGGAGTTTTGCTTCCACAAGACCACACCGAACTTGAATATTTTTGTGAGTTTTTATGCAATGCGTCCCAACAGAATGAGCTGAAGTTCAGCACCATTCTTAGCTGAGTTTGCTTGTCCTGGTCATTTTTTGCAATCTATTTTAGTTACGTTTCTTTTCATGATGAGTTTTTCTTAATATAAAATGAATTCTTCATCATATCTTCTTTTTCCTCCTCCTACTCCTCCTCCATCATTATTGATGTTCACTGACATATGGTCACTTTAGCCATGTTGTGCTATGTGTTAATGAAATCTATTTCCAGATGTACGGTCACCATGATGGTCATCACATGTCTCAGCTATAACGAAAACACACATATACAAGAACCCAAGAAAAAGCCGGGGTGAGGTATTAGGTTTAGGGATTACTAAACAAAGCCTTTAAAGCAACCTGAAATATGTTTGTGTGCTACTGATTACAGCGCATTCATTGTGCAAAATCGTACTGAATTCTCATGAGAACATGCTCAAAGGAAAACACTAAACTGAAAAGCAAGTACAAAATGCAAGACGTGTGCCTATGTTTTTTTATGATTAAAATAATGAACCAAAAACCTAGGCTGAGCTGCAATGCAAGCATCTGAGGAAACAATTTTTTAAGCCTTTATTTAGTGGCAAAACAGCAACGTGATGGCAAAGAAGGCTATGCCCTTCAACATGTGAACCATTTTTCACAGTTCTTGGGAGGTGTTCAGCAACTGGCTTGATTCCAGGTTGCAGCAGTGTTTTATTTCCAAATGCAGTGATTGGGTGCAGTGAGAGGTGATTGTACATTGTGGGCGCAACGGTCTACTGTTGTTTTGTACCAGACCACTCATGTGGGACACTGAGGGGAGGGAATGAGGAAGGAAGGTCAATTGGGACACAAACTAAACGGACAAGTGGCCACAACATTATGGCCACGTGCAAAATGTAACGAGACCCAATACAAGAGGTACAGTGGGTCCGAAAAGTATTCAGACTCCCTTAAATTTTTCACTCTTTTTTATATTGCAGCCATTTGCTAAAATCATTTAAGTCATTTTTTTCTACATTAATGTACCTACAGCACCCCATATTGACAGAAAAAAAACTGAATTATTGAAATTTTTGCAGATTTATTAAAAAAAGAAAAACTGAAATATCACACAGCCATAAGTATTCAGACCCTTTGTTCAGTATTTAGTAGAAGCACCAGTTTGAGCTAATATAGCCAGTAGTCTTTTTGGGAATGATGCAACAAGTTTTTCACACCTGGATTTTGGGGATCATCTGCCATTCCTCCTTGCAGATCCTCTCCAGTTCTGTCAGGTTGGATGGTGAACGTTGCTGGGCAGCCATTTTTAGGTCTTTCCAGAGATGCTCAATTGGGTTTAAGTCAGGGCTCTGTCTGGGCCATTCAAAAACAGTCACTGAGTTGTTCTGAAGCCACTCCTTCGGTATTGTAGCTGTGTGCTTAGGGTCATTGTCTTTTTTTAAGGTGAACCTTCGGTCCAGTCTGAGTTTCTGAGCACTCTGGAGAAGGTTTTCATCCAAGATATCCCTGTACTTGGTCGCTTTCATATTTTCTTCGATTGCAACCAGTCTCCCTGTCCCTGCAGCTGAAAAACATCCCCACAGCATGATGCTGCCACCACCATGCTTCACTGTTGGGACTGTATTGGACAGTGCCTGGTTTTCTCCACACATACCACTGAGAATTAAGGCCAAAAAGCATGGGGTTTAGCAAACCCCATGCAGGCTTTCATGTATCTTGCACCGAGGAGAGGCTTCCGTTGAGCTTCTCTTCAATAAAGCCCCGACTGGTGGAGGGCTGTGGTGACGGTCTACTTTCTAGAACTTTCTCCCATCTCCCGACTCCATCTCTGGAGCTTAGCCACACTGATCTTTGGGTTTTTCTTTACCTCTCTCACCAAGGTTCTTCTCCCCCAATTGGGCAGTTTGGCCAGACAGCCAGCTCTAGGAAGGGTTCTGATCATCCCAAACGTCTTCCATTTCAGGATTATATAGGCCACTGTGCTCTTAGGAACCTTAAGTGCAGCATACATTTCTTTGTATTCTTGGCCAGATCTGTGTCTTGCCACAATTCTGTCTCTGAGCTCTTCAGGCAGTTCCTTCGACCTCATGATTCTCATTTGCTCTGAAATGCACTGTGAGCTGTAGACAGGGGTGTGGCTTTCCTAATCAAGTCCAATCCGTATACTCAAACACAGCTGGACTCGAATGACGGCGTAGAACCATCTTAAGGATGATCAGAAGAAATGGACTGCACCCGAGTTTAATATACGAGTGTCACAGCAAAGGATCTGAATACTTGTGGCTGTGTGATATTTCAGTTTTTCTTTTTTAATAAATCAGCAAACATTTCAACAATTACGTTTTTTTCTGTCAATATGTGTACATTAATGAGGAAACAAATGAACTTAAATTATTTTAACAAATGGCTGCAATATAACAAAGAGTGAAAAATGTAAGGGGTTGTTAGCTGTCATCTTAGTCTCATAATGTCAAAATATCAACAGTATGATGAAGAGCGCTGTTTAGAATATCAATTCTAATTGAACTAGGAAATGCAATTGTCGATCCGTGGATCAAGCATAAGTGAATTTTGCCATTCAGCTCCTTGTTAGAGACTTGCAAGTTGCAAAACGATTGAACAGTTGGACATGTGCATTCAAAAGTTCAGAGAAGGTCAAATTAAGTTCACCTGTAAAAGTTCAACTGTATTTTAGGTTCCCTAAACTATTGTTGGTGGTTTATGATCTTGGTTGGATCGAGAAAGAGTAAACACATACCTCCAACAAGACCATGCACATGTTCTGTAAAACTAACGCACGCTACCACATGACACTCTTTATAAGCAGCTTTACAGGCTTGACCACCTGGTCTCTTGTGTAGAAAATGCTGATTACACATTTCTCTAAGAGCTGCAGCACAACTTGCAGTAATCACAGGATGTTCTTTCGCGTGGGGGCTCCAGAATCAGCAGCGAAAACTTCAGTGACTCGCTGAAGTTAATCATAAATCAAATGTAAATCATGTGTACCTCGGTTGAGTTTGAATGGATTGTCTCAATTGAATTTGTAATCACACGATTACCTTACCTGATAATGATGATAGGCTACTGCGTGAGCAGCTGCACAACAAACCTGCCCAATTCAGAATATTTAAATGAAATATTAAAATTAGCAGGCAGCATGATTACCTCGTGGTGGGCAAGTTTGCCTTACAATTCTGAGGTTTGGGGTTTGATCTGGGCTCTGGTCCTCCTGTGAGAAATTTAGATGTTTTTTTCAGCAGTCAAAGCACATCACCCAACATGGGTCTCGAAACCACAACCCTGAGATTAAGAGTATCCATGCTCTACCAACTGAGCTAGCCGGGTACTACAGCCAATATATTGTTCATGCTGGTTCCCCAGAGACCGGAAAGAGTGTACCCAAAGGTCACAGTGAGACGAACAAGCATCTCAGACTGGTTGACTTGACTAGTGTCGACCTCATTAAATGCTCTAGTCTGGTGTAGCAGCAAGTGACCTATGATGAACAGCAATAATGTGTTACTTTGGATTACACTTCCACAACTACCATTACCAATTACCATATTTTAAGTTAAAGCATATGTGAAAAGACGCTGACTCACTAAATCACTGTCCTCCATCCATGTAATTAGAGCAAAATCTAGTCATACTGATACTAATTGGCAAGCTATCAGCTGTCAAACAAAGTTGTGCTATTCAGACTCTCTGGCCTCTAGTTGAACCCAAACCCTGGAACTCATGTTTTGGGCTTATAGTGAAGGAAAGCTCCCGAAAATACACACACAGACACACACGTACACACACACCTACACACACTTGCACATAACACACACCCTTGGGTATCGTTAAGCCCTGCTTACCAGCTCAGTGAGTCTGGCAGGCAGCGCTGCTGATATTCTCGTTCTATTTTGGCTGCTCCCCTTCTGCATGCTCCTCCAAATCCTGCTGCTCTCCTTTCACGCATTTTATCTCCCAAGTCAGGACTTACAGTACGTATACTTCATGTGAGGAGGGTTGTGTATAGGGCCACAGGGATAACTTATTCTAAGTGCAATCCTCAGAAAGAAAGGAAAAAAAGAAGCCTGGGAATGCATGACAAGCCTCTGCATAAACCGTCAGAGACAAAGTGTTCTCATTTAGACTCTTAAGTGCAGCTTATGATGATTTTATTACAGTAAATGAAATACAGTATTCTATTTGAAATGTAGTCAAACAACATTCAGTATGGCTTCTGTAATCAGTGTTTTATTTTCAATCGAATTTCCCATCACAAAGCAATGATCAAAGATTCACAATTTATACATAGTATATTCATAGCTAATGTAGATTTTTTTTTCTTAATAATGTTTGGCAGAATTCAGAGAGCCTGATCTATGTATATTATTGTTGTCGGGCAGATTCCTTGCATATCCAAAACTTACTTTTTTATAATTAAGAACCAGGCATCTTGCCATATATTGCTATCGTATACTGTTGAGCACCAACATGCACAACAACAACTCCCCATAATCATCATTAATCACTAATTTAAGTCGCAAAAAAATAATAATAATATTAATCGCTTAACAAAACAGCCCCACTCAAATATATCTAACCTATCTATTTTCATTCATTTATGTTTAAAAACCATGCACACTTTCAATCTTGAGGCGGCACACTGCCGCAAGGCTCCCACAGAGTCAATAAGTAGAGTAAGAGTATATGACATTTGTCAGACATTTGAAGTGTCCAAAAGAGTCAATCGATTTCCTCTGCTATTTTTACCACGTTAGCTTGGTTAATTAATGGTTAATCAATTGTAAATAAATAAATAACTGACCACGAGGGGACTGACCATTAGACCATTCGATTTGTGGAAAAATATATACTAATTATAATTACAGATTTTATTATATAATTATTTACAACGAATGCATTATCTTAATGTTTGAGCATTCATAGTTTTTGTGTGGATTGGGAAAATAATTGTGACTGTTATTTGTTGAACAAAATAAAACATTTACAAAGCAAACAAGTTTCTAGTGAGCCTCAACTGAAAATAAAGCAGCAAAAAATATAATCATAAAAAACTAAATCCAGCCACATAGCTGATGGTCAAATGGGCTCAAGTTGATCCCATTAGAGATGCTTGTGACCCCATCGCTGCCTGATATTTACAATGCAGTCAAAATGGCGACTTATGCTCTTGGACCATTATGGAATGCCAAAGCTGGCACGCCGCCTTGTGTTCGTGCGACCGCTATTTGTAGAAGGCAGTGTTTGAGGTGTGATTAGACAGTCAGCAGAGGATGGTGATACATTTTTGACTAGCCCAAATGTCATGGCGGCCATGTTGCATTTACATAGCCTGCAATCCCGTCTTTCCCTATGAGCTGGACTTTTTTTTTTTTTTTTTTAAATTGATCACATCCATTTCCTCAAGACATTTACTGCTCCCCGATCCTTTGCCTTTTCCACTAGGCCCTATATAGCGCCTCACTTACCAGCCCTCTCCTCATTCATTTACTGCATCTTTTTGCCATGCTTTTTGTCGCCTCTATTTTCTCTCACCAAGCTTTTTTCAAGGTTTTTTTCCCCCACCAAATCCCAAGACATAATGGGTGTGGTGTGCTATTAACAAACTTATATTATTTATGTATGTATCGTTTTATCATAACAGATAAGTGCATGGTCATGAAGTGAATGTTGTTAATTGGCTGTGGTCTAATCTTGTATTGAGATTTGATTTTACTTGGCAGGAATGCATAAAAACAATTTCAATTTTCACCAAACTTAGGAGGCAGGAATGGACCAAGGAAGGACCAATTACATTTGTGTTTGATGGATTTGGTTAAAGGGGCAGATCCATTTTATTTCCATTTTATTAAATTGCTTGATTCACCTATTTTCTTTTCTCAGACAAGAGGGTGTGTGTTTGAAAAATAAAACAATCGGGTATATGCAGAAGTTAGGGCTATTTGAAGGTGGACAGTTTAGTGAAGATAGAAAATAAACAAAATGGCTTATAAAAGAGTGTGTTTAGCCATTTATCTCAACCTATGTAACCCTTTGTTGTATTTTTTTTAACTTGCTACCTTCAGAACTTTAAGTATCTAACAAATAAACTGCATATACACACACACATGCCAGCTCTAAAACCACAGATTTTCTCCTCCCATTAACCTACAATTCCCACATTGCTCTCATTATACACACACACATGCACACATGTACAGGGTATCCAGAGCAATCTAATCAATTGTTTGTCCAGCTTAGAGGCATTAATGAAAAGTTGGCATCTCTCTACCATAAACAGACGCCCATTTGATTTGTATTTAGTGAGCAAAAAAAGTCTGTATAAATTAAACTTACTATATAAATACATTGCGTTGACTTTGTTTGCTTACAAGCTGCACCAACAGGGCTGTTGGAATGGAAGTCAATTGCATGAAAAGATTTTTAGTGGGAGATTTGCCTTTCAGTTCTGAGGTTGGCGGGTTGAATCCGGGCTTTGGGCTTCCTTATATGGAGTTTGCATGTTCTCCTATGTGTTTTTTTTTTCCACATTCCAAAACCATAGTTCTTGGGGTAACTCATTCACTGCCATGGAAGTTTATCGTCATCGCCTGGAATCCAACCGGTCACTGTCATCAAAGTCTGTAGACGTAAAGTTTTCCAGGAGGTAGACGTGGAGGGGGGGCTGGCAAATCTCGTCTGTGAATATCAAGCTTCTAAATGACTGTAATGCCGAACAGATCCATGTACTGTGGATGGCGGGAGTGCAGCGCTTTGGATTATTTTGGGGATAAAAGATTAGGGATGACTTTCGGCTTGGCCCGTCGATTGTCAGGAAGAGCAATCCCAACATGTTGGAAGCTAGACAAGTTTAGGCACCTCACACTAGAACGGAATATGTATTTAATATTGATACCATAAACAGAGTATGTGTCTCGGTAGTTAGTAGGAACCGTGTGTGTGCCTGTGTGTGTGTGTGTGTGTGTGTGTGTGTGTGTGTTTCCTTTCTATAGTAAATAGATGGACAGATTCTAAAGTATGTTCACTCCACAGAGTTTATGTGGTTAGGTGGACAACATCATATGCACAACAACTGGAACTGGAGAGTCACAGTTGAAATTATAATACTAAAAAAAAAAAAAAAAAAAATGCAGCTAGTTTTTGGAGAGATGCTATTCTACTTCCTGATTACGGACAAAATGCCCTTAAGTACGGGAGACATTCCACTAACGAGAGGTGCAGCACTGCTTGCATGCCCCTTTCACTCTAACATCTCTACTTGCATGCCTGTATTTTTGTGGTGTGCAACACGCACACAAAAAAAACATACAGCAGAGTGTAAATTCAGTTTCCCCTTGAGGGATTACAATCAGTACAAAGTAATTTTTTTCTAAAACTGTGAAAGCAAGAACTGCATTGAGTTTTAGGTGATAAATTCTACGGTACCCGTACTCAGCAGATTTTTCTCACCGATTGCTTTTCGTGGACTATGACTTTTTTTCTAATATTATCACGAATGTGTTTAGTGGACAACATAAAAATTGTGAACATGTTTTAGTATAGCAGTCTAGCGCTCAAGAGGATATGTTAAATATACTGTGTTGAATAGTGAAAAAAAAAAAAAAAAAACTGCCTCAACGAATTTTCAAATGTGACAAAACATTGAACATTCAACAGTCAATAATCCATACTCATGACTTTAATTAGGCAATGTACATCAATATCCTGTTTACAGCTCATGTCAGTCACATGCCAATATCAGTCACATAATAATGCCAAACAAAATTTGGCATTATTATTTTTGCAGACACAGACTTGTATTGGATATCAGTAGATTGTGCAAGCATACCTAATGTTAGTGTAGAATATTTTCTTCTTAAACAGCTCAAACCCGATAGGGATTAACATCATTAACGCACCCTTATTTAATCTCTATATGAGCTGTTTTTCCTTCCCCTCAGGGTTGATTTGAATGTTGTTGATAAGAAGAGCCCATAAAGAACTGGATAGTGTGTGTTGATGTGTGCAAGGAAAAGGACCATTAGAAGTTCCCCAGGGAGTAAGCACATACCGTATTTGCCTTTGAATCACCACCCAAGGGAAGCAATCATGCACAAATGTACACGGGCTTTTATGTGTGCGAGAGAGAAAAAACAAATAATTAAAAAAAATAAGTGTTGAGGTGAGGAGTTTCTGAACAGACGAACAGCTGTCACACTGACATTAAAACAATTCTGCATGTGCAACTCAATTAAATTTGTTTATGTTTATCCATTGAAGATAGGCCATTCGCATACTGCATCCTTGATTGCGTCTACATACATGAAATATGGTGATGCTAATGCTTACATTAATATTATAATGAGCATGTATAGGCATGGGAAGGATGCTAGATGTATGAATGTATTTTATTGGCAGCTGACTGTTGAGCAGGGCGTGGTTTCAGCAAATTCAGATGACACGCCACTCTCTGAGAGCTCAGAGAATCGCTTGATTTTCCACAATTTTGAAGCCTCATTTTATATACTTAGCGATTTTTCTATTTATTCAAATTTAGCTGGCTTGTCTACGACACTCCTCTCTCTGGTGTGTCAAACTTACAAGACATTTGTTATTTTCACTTTATAGAGACATTAATTCATTATATTTGTCCTATTTCACTGAAAACTCAGACCCTTTCCTGTCATGTCAAGTCCATTTCGGGTTCTATAGTCATCATCACAATCACTTTGTCATCACTGGAACCCTTCTGTTGGCATTTATAAGAAAGCACAAAGTACACATGGAGGTAATCATTTCGATGCTCACTGAGCTGAAGTCGCACAGGATTTCCCGATGTCTCGTCAGGCATGATGATGGTTAGAAATTTTTTTATTCCAGAAAATGTGAGTTGTTCTAACGCTGAAATTTAAGTCTGTCTTCTAAACTAAAATGTTTGTTATCACATGGAAGAACCTACTGCCTGCATTTCCTCCTATTGCTATCTTTTATTTGATTTTTTTTTCTATATTTTTCTCTTTTTTTTGTATGCAGCGTGCATACAACAGCCAATTTTCATAATGATTGCAGTATAGTTCGAATGAGGGGAAGCCAAAGAGAGTGGAACATTTTCAATCTGCGTAGCCATGGAAGGTGTGATAATAGGGTTGCATAAATTGGACTTGTTTGGCAAGGAAAACATCTGAACAGGAAAGCGAGCAATAGGCATTACACCACGTGCATTCCTACTTACGCACATAATATAAACTCTTTAACAGGCAAACATGCTGGGTAAGGTCATGTCAAGAGCCTCCAGAGTCCCAAACACTGCAATTTGCCACAGTTGGGGATTTACTTTGGTCCTGTACTCAGTCTGCCTTTTTCACGAGACCCGTATTAGCCCATAATAAATAAACTGATTCACCATGCCATTGTATAGGTACTACAGCCACTATAGCAATATAATATCCTATAATAATTGGCCATAATATAAGATTCAGCACATTGCCACCTCTCTTCATTTGCATTTGAGATGCTCTCTTTAATGTTTTATATGTGACATATAGTTGACCTAACAGTTTTAGTATTTGAACATCTTAAATTGCTGTTGTAAAGATGAACTTCTACAGAAATCAAACACCTCGGCAAAGATGTTTGAAGGCATTTTATCTGGGTTTGAGCGAAAATAGCAACAGGTAAACACAGATGCATGCAAGACTGAATTGTGCCAAATAGAATTTACTCATAGCTGTGGAGGAGGTAGTGGTACGCTTCCAGTTCTAAGGAGGACATTTATATATACTTCTGCTTGCCTGCACAGATGGTTTCATGACTGTAGTGTGTCTGCCAGGAGAGAGCTGGCACAGCTGGTGGATGCTGCTGAGGATCTCTAATAACAGCTTCAATATGGAACGGCCCGGTGCTCACAGTTGAATCAATAAAAAATTAAACCTGTTGTGCTCTGCAGGTCATCAATCATGCTAATATTTTACAGGGAAATGATGCTTGTATATAGGTCAAACAAAGAAATCTGTTTTTTTTTAGTATACGAATTTCACATGTTGTCAAGCCTTTTGGATAAGACCCTTTAAACATCAAATGCCTGATATGTAAACCTTCATCTTCAAGGTTTTCATGAGTATGCAGTGATTTGTTGTTTGGAATGTATTTATTTATGTGCAGGATGATATGAAAATATCAAGCATTGAAAAAAATAGGTGGGGCATGGGTTATGTTTATAATTTAGCCATGGCAGAAGTTTGTGCGCTAACTCAATGCAGGTTTTGCATAATCCATGCATGATCTTTGTTACAGTAGCCTACTGTAGCCTATTTTCGTTTTTACTTTTGTTATGTTTTTCCTTGGCATTGATCTTCATTGAGTCACTGATGGTGTGTGTGGTACACTCGCCTGACTGGTGCAGGCAGTGTGGGTTCAGTTCCCACTCCGTGACGGTGTGAATGTGAGTGTGAATGGTTGTCCGTGTCTATATGTGCCCTGTGACTGTCTGGCGACCAGTTCAGGGTGTAGTCCGCCTTTCGCCTGAAGTCAGCTGGGATAGGCTCCAGGATAAGCGGTGTTGAAAATGCATGGATGATCTTCATTGTTTGACCAAATGTGTTTTAAGTGTAGGATTACACAAAAACTGATTTTACTGAAACTTTATGGAGTGGTGTTTGTGCCAAGCAAAAAACAATGAAATTTTACTGCATATTCAAATTAAAATACAAGTAGGGGAATTTATTTGGAACAATGGAACGTTTCCCGCCATCCCACAATGTAAATGGTCCAGGTTCTATCTATCCATCCATTTTCTGAGCCACTTATCATCACAAGGGTCGCGGGAGTGCTGGAGCCTATATCAGCTATCATCGGGCAGGAGCCAGGGTACACCCTGAACTGGTTGCCAGCCAATCGCAGGGCACATATAAACAAACAACCCTTTGCACCACGGGGAATTTAGAGTCATCAATTAACCTACCTTTGGTATGTGGGAGGAAACTGGAGTGCCCAGAGAAAACGCACGCAGGCACGGGGAGAACATGCAAACTCCGGATTGAACCCTGGACCTCAGAACTGTGAGGCAGATACTCTAACCAGTCAACCACCGTGCCGCTGGTCCAGTTTAGTCTTTTTTATTTTTACATTTGACATAATTCTCTGTGTTTTAGCCTTGGCGGAGGCCTATGTGCAAATTTCTGTGGAAAATTGCAATACACACAATGCATGAATCGCATAAAAAGATTAATACTTTTTAATTTTGTCTTTGCATTTTATAGCAACAGTTTTTCCTTGGCAAATACATTTAGCCTCTGTTTACCAAAGCTGGAAAGTGCAAAGGAGCAATGTATTGTTTTGATTAGCATTTCTTGGTTTGTTTGCAGGATGTTGGAAAAACTGCACCAATGTCCATAAAAGTTTTTAGAAAATTATTATTTTCTCTTTCTTATAATCACAAGCAGAATGGAACCATTACCCTTGCCCAGACTATACAAATGGTAGAGTCTAATTCCTTTGTTCTTAAGAATGAAAGTAGCCTACCAACTAAAATACCGGCGGACAAACTACGGTTCTCCACAATATACAGTACTGTGCTAAATTCTTAGCTCACCAGTAGCTTTGTTTTTATAATGATCCTTTTTCACAGCAGTCTTTAGGACTTGTAAAACATTCAAAAATAGGACACAGCAGGTTCACACAAGTGAATACAAAAACAATGTCCACAAAACTTTGTAGAGGAAGGGTGCATGAGGGAAGAACCAATTAGATTTCAAAAACCAATTAAATGTCAATCCATTTTGGTGATAATTAGGATAAGGGTGCATTATTTCTTGTACCATGTGGGTCAGTGTGGTACCATGGGAACCTTCCAATTCCCAGAATTATATTGGCACACCCTGTCTTATCTTCATCCTCCATTAACCAGAAAATAGGCTCTAAAAACAACAACAACCAAAAAAGAACATTCATTTAAATGTATTTTCTGCCAAATACATCCATCCATTTTCTTCCGCTTAGCCGAGGTCGGGTCGTGGGGTCAGTACCTTTCGCAGGGAACCCCAGACTTCCCTCTACCTGGCCACTTCGTCCAGCTCTTCCGGGGGGATCCTGAGGTGTTCCCAGGCCAGCCGGGAGACATAGTCTCTCCAGTGTGTCCTGGGTCGTCCCCGGGGTCTCCTCCCGGTGGGACGTGCCCGGAACACCTCAGCAGGGAGCCGTCCAGGAGCCATCCTAATCAGATGCCCCCCATCCCAGAGTTATCAAATCAATATATTTGTTGTTTATTTTGACCGGTGCAGGACAGAAAACCCTCTTTTGGATATGTATATGGCTCTTCAATGAGTTAATGTTTTATTTCTCAATCTTAGGAGATTTTCACTGAACTACTATTCTTTTTATTGAGTCACAGTAGGTTGCCTGAAGGCCAACTTGGTAATCATTTCCCTTTTTCCATATCCCAACAAACATTATCTTTCCCATACTTAATATTAAATGAAGCCACTTGAGATGCGGAGCATTTTGTACTTAAAAAGCTGATGTTACAACACTGGCTAGTCTGATCAGTTCATATCATTTACCTATCAGGGGGAGTGGCAGCACAGCTGGTGACGCTGCAGTTGTGCTGCAAGAACAGCTTGCACTCAGACATACAGGACATCAATGAAAAGAGACATAAAAGACCTAATGGCTGGAGGTTTCTCTCATTTGCAGGGAGACAGTGTGGCCCCAACATGCTCAAATTACTGATTTATGTCTAGGATTTACACTTTAATCTCTCAAACATGGCATAAATTGTTTGGTCTCAAAATGTACCATATGCAAGTTGTAAAAAAGACAAGTTACAAAAGTTTCCCCCAAAAAACTAGAATTAACTAACCTAAATCTTCCCTCTGCAGGGATTTGTTGTCTCTATGTGAATAATTATTGTGTAAAAGAGGTTACATTCCAATTTACCATCGAGCTTTCCCTTTATAAATAAATAAAAACTGAACATGCACACAGATACAAGCAGGGTTTTAACAAGGTGATTTATGTTTGCGTGTTTGCTGTTGTTATTTTGTGTGTGTGCGTGCATGCATGCGTGCGTGTGTGTAAATAGAAAATGGACCAGCTTATTTTAATCTTGCTTTATGGTAGTTGGGAAGTGCATTTCTGCATAAAGTACATTGTGCAGATGACAAAGACAGTGATGCATCCATTAAAACCCTTATTTGTAAAACAATGTGGAAAATAATTTGGTATTAACTTGTCACAATGTCATTGGAAAAGAAAAGGGATTAAATGACACTGACAATTCGCATAGCAGCTTCTGTTTTGCAATGTAACAAAAAGCATGCCGCAACCAATCTTCCATGTTGCTTAAAAACTGAATCCTCCCTGAAATGTTGGACATGTGACATTCAATCATAACCAATGTATTTCAATCACAAAATATTACACATATATATATATATATATATATATATATATATATATATATATATATATATATATGTGTAATATTTTGATGATTTTGTGGTGGAAAATCGTATGGAATGCTACAGCCGTTGTGGGTTAATCGACACGACTGCAGTGCTATTAAGAATGTGCTCTTTGTTTGGCGGGCTCACGGTTTGATCCCACCGACTGCCCTTGTTGAAAATCAAATTCATCTAAAATCTAATTCCCTAACTCCCCAACTGTTTGACAGTTGCTAATTGATTTGGTGTGTCACTTCACTACTATGTTGGGTGAATGAAGTTATATTTAATGCAGTGGATGTAACACCCACGTTAATAAAAATAAATGTGTTTTAATCTAATGTAGGCGGCACGATGGACGACTGGTTAGAGCATCAGCCTCACAGTTCTGAGGACCGGGGTTCAATCCCCGGCCCCGCCTGTGTGGAGTTTGCATGTTCTCCCCGTGCCTGCGTGGGTTTTCTCCGGGCACTCCGGTTTCCTCCCACATCCCAAAAACATGCATTAATTGGAGACTCTAAATTGCCCGTAGGTGTGAATGTGAGTGTGAATGGTTGTTTGTTTGTATGTGCCCTGCGATTGGCTGGCAACCAGTTCAGGGTGTACCCCGCCTCCTGCCCGATGATAGCTGGGATAGGCTCCAGCACGCCCGCGACCCTAGCGAGGAGAAGCGGCTCAGAAAATGGATGGATGGATGGATGGATAATCTAATGTAAACGGAGGTGAAAGGTGGATGCATCTGCACTAATGGAAAAGGTATTGAGAGGCAATACTTGAGCTGGGACAGATTGAACACGTGATTGGTCTTGGATCGAAAGACTGAAGAAAAATCTGCACAGATGGAATAAGAGACGGGCCAAGCTGAAATGGAGATGGAGTAAAAGACTAATGGTAACTGGTTAGAGGACTAGAAAGGAAACACACAGGCTGGAAGGGAGATTTGTTGTTGTTTGTTGTTGTTGGGATGGACAGATGAAAGATTGGTAGCACAACATACCACAATATGCAGCTATATAACAAAACTGGACAAGAGAATGGTTAGACTTAACTGTGGAATAGAAATTATGTTTGGACCGAACGTGAGACCGGGTAGAGTAAAAAGGAGGTTGGATGGAAGACTCGACTGCTACACTTCATGTGCTAACACAAATTGGAGCAAAATTTGGGGTTACTTGGAGAGATGGAAGAAGAGAGAGGTTTTATACACTTGAAAGGATGATAAAACTCAAGTCAACACAATGAGATTAACGACTATTTTAGAACAATGAATAGCATCAACTGCATTGAGAAAAGTACAGAAGTAGTAATTCCAAGTATGAGACTGCTGGATAGCACACTGTGGCAGGAAAGGAATCAATAGGTTGGTACAGAAGGAGCAAGGCAGGCTAATGACAACAGATGAAACCAATGACTGAGCCAACAGGGACTGAGCTAAAACATAAACCCAAGGGAAGCATAAAAACAACAATTAAAATGCCAAAGTAAATCAAAAATCCAGATGGGACAGTGACAGATGCTTTCTTTTTTTTACATATGCTTGCTACCGCCATTTATCCTTTATATTGCAATTGTATATAATATTACTATAATCGCATTCCGTTTCATTGCCTGCAGCGTGGGCTAATTGCAAAGGAAATGAACTCATGCTCAGTACAACCCCATTAATAATGCAGGCAGATATAATATATACCAGGACACAACCTGTATTTGATGAAATTACTTCAGTGGCCGACTGTAACTGTAACAAATGGATCACATTACCTCCGAAGTCTGCTCCCCTCATCTCATCCCCCGAATACAGTGCACCAGCAAACACGAGCAGCGGGAAATTAAAACTTCAAAAGGGTAAATTCAGGAAGCGACAGAAAAACAAAGACGAAAACCTCCCTTCTGTAGTATGATCCCCCGTGGCGGCCAGATCAAGTTAGTTCCACCCCTTTGACAGCTTCGTTAAGTTTATATTGTGTTGGGTTTCATATATCTTTGTATAACGCAGTCTGATCGTGTTTATCGTATGTGCTTTTTTTTCCAGTATTACAGTACTACAGGTCAGTATTTACCTATGCCTACACAAGTAGAGTGCTTCCATCGCTGTATGTACTCTTTTATATCTAGAGTTATAGTGTCTTATTCTCAGGTGTGTGTGTGTGTGTGTTCCTAAATTTGACAGCCACATGCTTCTATCCCATTGATGCTACTCTCTCCTGCCAAGTGCATTGAGAAATGTCACCAAAGGCTCACAGAAGGCTCCCTGTCGTTAACAATGGCATTCTCATCTCCATAATCCTGCCATTCCGAAAGAGAGGAGAGCAGAGTGAAAGAGTGTGTCAGACAGGAGGGGGGGAAATGCAAAAGTGGGAGAGATTGAGAGAAGGAAGAGCCGTAAAGAGTATCGGCGGATGCAGAGGTGAAGACGAGCAGCACAGGAAATGCGGAGAAACGTGGTGCACAGGAGCAGGAAGCATGAGATGGATGAGACAAAGTGTGCGAGTGAAATTAGGAGGTGAAGAGAAGCAAAGTGTGACAAAAGGAAAAAGTCTTGGACTTGTTTTTATGGACAATTTGGCCAATGCAGTCCATTAGGTACACCATCCATCTCGGTGATCCTTTGGAACAGATTATATATTAAAACTGTTCCAACCTTTAACGTGTACATTATAATTGGGACACAATTAATAAAAACCTGTAGAACTCCATGTTGTAAAGACCACTGTGATTTACTTTTGTCATTTACATTTTGAAGCAATTGAGGCTTCCGCGATGAAGATCATTCACACGCATTCAAGTATTGTAAGAATTGTAAGAGAGCTTCTATATTGAATGTTGTCACCATTTCGTCTACGTTTATGATACCCCTTTCTCAGTGACTCACTGCCCCAATATACTCTCATGACAATTTGACTTATGACAATGAATCATTAACTATATACTTGGTTTAAATTTATTGTAGTTTCTAACAACATGAGCATCACAGAACCTGCGCGTGACCACCAAAAACTCAATTAACGGAGACATTATTATTGTAAGCATATTGCTTGTATAGACAGTTGAGTCTGTGGAGTGGCTGCCCACAAACCCATCAAATGTGAAAATTACAAAACCAATTATTTTTTTAATGAGCAACAGAACTGTCTGTTTAACCAAACTTTCAGCTTTTGCTTCAATGTCGTCAGGCTAATTGAAATAATACTGCCCTCATCCTTTGGGTATTTTGGCCAAATTATGTCTCCGACTTTTTTAAATATTTTATTTTCGCAAAAAAATTTCATAATGTGTCTCCGTAAATGATAAGTCAATTAGACATATCTGGATAATTACAAACACTTAAAACACACAATCTCTTCAGTGGGACCTCTATCCTGTAATGTGTAACCCAGAGGTCACTTTGAAGTATTTTAGAGTTTGTGACAAATATCCCTCAAGAGTCACACAAAAAACTGGCATTTGAACTGCCGTTGTGTGAGACTTTTTCTGTTTCCATTATTTCTTCCATCAATCCACTTTTATACCACTTCTCCTCATTAGCGTCGCAGATGAGCTGCAGCCTCTCCCATCTGACTTTCGTCAAGAGCCAGGGTATACTTTGATACTTTTGCGAGTCAATCCCTGGCCCCTTATAGAGAAACAATCACCCACACTCACATTCATACCTGTATATGGACATTTTTGTTGTTGTAGAGTCAGTATGTTTTGGAAATGTGGGAGGAAGTCGGAGTGCCTGGAGAAAACCCACATAAGCAGGGGAGAACATTCAAGTTCTGAGCAGAGATTCAAACCCAAAACCTCTCAGCTGTGAGGCAGACGTGCTAACCACTCATCTCGGTGTGCCCCATTATTTCTCCTTTTTTTCAAAATACAAACAATTCAAAGGTCAACCAGGAACCTGAATGAACTGTATTCGGGCCTTAGAGGTATCAGTTTATTTCAGTACTTACTGTATATAATATTTGTCGACTTTCACTTCTTTTTAACTCTCCTTTTCCACATCTTGACCCCAGAGGATTTTGGATGGAGGATTTTGCAGCAAACCTTTATCAGCATGTTTTTTGGGGAGGTTTTTTTTGTGCTTTGATTTTTTTAGATGTACTGTTGGAACTGAGCCAGAGGTGGAGGTTTCAGTATGTGATTGGGCCAAACCCATGCCTGAGAAAGCCCATGAGGTGATGTTGCTGGTTTCAACAAAATATATTTGACCGACAAGGAAAATGCCCATTCAGGGAAATAATTGGGGGGAAATGATAGAAGGGGAATGGGTACACGGGAAAATAGCTGTGGGGGTCAAAGAGATTAAAAAAGGTGGAGAGGTGGAAAAAAGAGGAAATGAGCCAGACCTTAATGATGACAGTCAGACAGACCATAAAAATCAGTACATAGAGAATTCTTTGAGAAAGATGGAAGAGAAGTTATGGACAAAAATATTATAAACAAACAGCTTTATGAGGGTTTTGCCTGTGCACTCGTCAAGCTGTGAAAATAGGATAGCAATGAAAAACACACACACACACACAACAGGAACTCGTGGTGCACAGGAAGTGTGATGTCTGTTGACCCAAATATAAACAAAGGGCAACCCCCCCCCCCCACACACACACACACACGCACACACACGCACAAACACACACACACACTGTAACCCCAAGGCAACTTGACAAAGCTCCTACTTAATGTTATAGTCAGCTACAATTGATTAGGACTTCTCAGAAACACTTTTCCAAATGTAACGATTATATATATATATATATAAACACACACACATATAATGCTGTCTGTGTCACCGCAGCAGAAGTGTTTTTGATGCCTTAGTCATCTGTTAAAATGCAACATGAAGATTCCCCTGACAGGGTGTCAGTAGACTTCTGCACAAGGCTCCTGATCCTTGTGAAAGGCGATGGGAGTGTGGAGGAAGATAAAGCGAGAGAAACTAAGACTGTAGTGAGGAAAGTAAAAAGTCCAACCTTTCAGATGTCATTAAATAGCTGCAGGCATAAAGTGGGAGTGATGAGATTACTGGAGACTTTAGAGGGTGTTGATAGGATGTTATGGAACACGTATGTTCCCGCAGACATTTCCCCTCTACTATAGAGGTTCTGTTTGCATCAGTATTTGTTTTTTTGTAAGCAGTTTACATTCAGAGGCTCTAAGACAGTTGAGACTTTCAAAATTCTAACCCACACATACACATAACACATACATAACACAACTACAGACAGTGTAGGATCGCTAGTAGCTGCAGTACTGTGATTAAAGAAAAATAAATCACAGACGAGAATGCATTGCGATAATTTATATTTACTGACAGTGGTCCACTCATGTACAGAATTTACACAGAACAGCAAGCACATCAACATTACATCTGTTATACTGCAAGTGACTATATTTGCCAGTCTCAATGTTTAATGAAATATGAACACAAAATGTCCACAAACATTTTTTGTTGTGAAAGATTATGTGATATAACCTGGCATTTTGATTGGTCATAAAGTCTACGCTATTCCGACATAGATTATGTGTTATCACCCTATTTGCTGATGGTCGGCAACTCGTGAAAATTATTGAGCCTTTACATCCACTCTGTGGCAGAATTGTCCTCTTTTTTTCAGCCATGAAAAAAAAAACACGAGGCCCCTTGTTATTTGCTCTTGGGGAGTATTTAATATGGTCTACAAATATAACTTCTGGCACAAATTTAAGTGTCAAATATTTCAATCAAGTCTTGAATCAAGAACATTGTTGATTTAGTGGAAAAATGTTCGATAAATAGATGATTAAAAGAATAGAGCCTTTGGCCGGTCTCAGGTGAGGTTTTAACAGTTGTCAACAGTATTGGCACGGTTGCTAAGAGTCTTATTAATGATGAATTAGCCTTTTAACACCATAAAGTTGGATAAACTAACACAAATTGGCATCCGAAGCACAGTTCATGATTGCGGAAAGGGGTCTTCGGTACCAACTGTGTTGCCAAAAATCCGCCACTTATTGGGATAAAATATTTGAACTCGATTTATAACATCAGTTTTAAATGACATTTTTAGATACTTATTCATCAACAGTAACAATAATAATAGTGATACCTTTGCAAATTGTGGCAATCAAAATTAAGCCTCATCATCTTCTAAAAGGCAGATTGGCACGAATAGGCGACAACTGCAGTTGAAAGAACAGACCTGTCTTCTTGTAAAGAACAGCCACATGCTAATAAGTAGGAACACACAATTTCTGAGATCCACCACTGTTGTCTCCGAGAAAAGAAAACCCCCAAAAAAGTGTTGTTTGCACTGTTTGTTTGTTGATTGCAAAAATTGTTTGCACCCACTAGCCCTGCGACTTCACACCTTGTAGAGCAATGACACATGGGCTTAGGACTAACCTTTCATACAGTAAATGTAACGTTGATGAAGGTCCTGATGAAGATATATATTCAACAAGTTGCTATTTCTGTAGCTCTCATTATCCTGCCTACACACATCTGGTTGTAAACACAAGCCAGATCAGGATTAACTGTAACCACACTGTGATGAGCTGAGCTAAACTGACCTTTACCACTTAATGAAAATGTAGCTTTGTGGCACCCAATATTTGAGGAGAAACTGCAGAAATGCAGCATACTGTCCTGCACGACCTATCCTCTTCTCAGTCCACTGTCACACATACTGTATGCTACTGTCTTTGGCATTCAAACAATGTTTAGTACTTTGAGGTCAAACTGGGCGGCACGGTGGACGACTGGTTAGCGCGTCTGCCTCACAGTTCTGAGGACCTGGGTTCAATCCCCGGCCCCCCCTGTGTGGACTTTGCATGTTCTCCCCGTGCCTGCGTGGGTTTTCCCCGGGCACTCCGGTTTCCTCCCACATCCCAAAAACATGCATGGTAGGTTAATTGAAGACTCTAAATTGCCCGTAGGTGTGAATGTGAGTGCAAATGGTTGTTTGTTTGTATGTGCCCTGCGATTGGCTGGCAACCAGTTCAGGATGTACCCCTCCTCCTGCCTGATGATAGCTGGGATAGGCTCCAGCACGCCCGCGACCCTAGTGAGGAGAAGCGGCTCAGAAAATGGATGGATGGCTGGAGGTCAAACTGTGCTATTTGACTGGCCCACAATTACTTTCTCCAAAGGAGACACACACACATCATTACATTTTTAGTATCTCTTTCCTTTTATTTGATCCAAGTAGCATCAGTCACAAATTGCTATGTAATGGATTGACTAACTATGTGTACCCTGCCTCTCGAACAAATATGTTGGGCGAGATAGATTCCAACACACTGGTAACCCTGAACAGCATAGGAAATGCATGGCGGGAATGTGACAAAACTAAGAGCTCAGAGGTGATTTGCTATTATGATTGCAAGGTGAAGCCCCCTTGCTTACAGTTGAAGATTGCCGGAGGATAATATGCAATGTAGAGATGACATTTGTCTCCACATCCTGTGGTATGGTTAAACTTGAACAAATGTGCTTTGGTAAAACAAATAACCAATCAGAGAGTTCTCTTGTTGCCGCAGACTCTACCCCCCACTGCTTGATAGAGATGTCTCAGCGAGACGCCCCCTCCTCATCCTTCTCGCTACTGCTCGCCCTTGTCAAAAGCGTCTCTGGGTGTTCAGTGCTTATCCGTGCCCCCTTGTCAATCTGTCTTTCTCCTGCCTTTAATCTCCTAATTTTCCAATTTTCCCATGTTTTATTTCTCTGCGGTAAACAGAATCGGTTCCCTCGTTCAAACAGTAATTCCATCACCTCTCTCTCTCTCTCTCTCTCTCTCTCTCTCTCTCTCTCTCTGTCTCTCTCTCTCTCTCTCTCTCTCTCTCTCTCTCTCTCTCTCTCGGTCTACATCCTTTTCGTCACCCTCATTCTCCCTCAGCCTTCTCATCTTTCCTCCCCCTGCAAACCCCCACCAACCCCCGCCTGCATCTTACTCTGTCCTACTTTCCACAGCCTGCGTTATGAATTATGTGCAACTAGCTTGCTCCATGAAAGAATCATCTCGGCCGGTGAATAATAGATGCTGAGGTGAATAGAAGTGTAGGTTACAAACTGCGTTTACCCTCACTGCCTTATCGACTGTCTTATCAATTTCACCGAAACATCTGGCTGTTTCATTTTATCAAGCGCAACTCTGATAAAAACAGGTGGCTGAATCAGCAATAGAGAGGTCTACTGGAATGTACTATTTCTCAGTATTTCATTGACCTGATCGTGCACAATACTGACAGATGATTCCAGCCGATTGTGGACAAATTTGTAATATATTATTTTTACATTAGTTTTCTTAACTCCATCCTCTGCAACTCGATCTCATAAGCAACACAACAGCAAATGTAGCACTATAAATGTATTGCAACTATGGTTATTTATTTCTTTTTGCTGTAATGCAGTAATGTAACACATCGGTCATGCATTTCGGTTACACTCTCTAGTCTGTATTATTTGTTACAATGTACCTTAACCCCCAAACTCATCTCAGGGGAGCAATGCCATATGTGCACCTCATCACTCTGACAACTCTCTCCTGCATGTGTGTGGTCTGGTTCTTTGTGTGGTGTAAAGTCAAGTCGGGTCTATATTGAACAATTTTGGCCATCTCAGGTGAAAGTTGTGCAATTGTGGGAAAAAATTTATTATTGTAGCTCAAAAAACAGAGGTCGTACATCTCACAGTGAGACTGTCACAAATATGTAAGTTGTAACAATCTGTGCAACCCATGAGGAGAAAAAACAGATAAGAACATACGTGTCAGAAATTTAGAGAATGACATCTTGAGAAATCATCTCACAGTGAGTCTGGTGCCACTACAGTCCATGTCATGGACAGACAGATAGATTGGTTGCGCAACCAATAGGAGCACGCCATGAAAGTCAAACGAATTGTTTGTAGATCTCCGAGACAAGATGTTCAGAACTGGCCGACGGTCTAAACTGAGGGATTAGTGGAGAAGGGTCTTAGTCAGGCAGGTGAACAAGAACCCAATGTTCATTGTGCCAGGGTGCTTCTCTGTTCCAGAAGGACAACCATTATTGCAGCGATCCATCTATCAGGCCTGTATTGTAGAGTGGCCAGATGGAAGCCATTCCTTAGTAAAAGGCACATGGCAGTTCACCTGGAGTCTGCCTAAAAGCACCTGAAGGACCCTCTGAGAGACAAAACTGTCTGGTGTGATGAGACAAAGATTGAACTGCTTGGTGTGAATACCAGAAATTAGGTTTGGAGTACAGTACATCCTCAACTGGTCATCAGTCACTCGCAGGGCACATATAAACAAACAACCATTAACACATTTACACTTATGTTCCAATTAGAGTCTTCAATTAACATAATAAGCATGGTTTTGGAATGAGAGAGGAAGCTGAGCATCAAGAGAAAACCCACACAAGCACAAGAGACAACAACTCCACACAGGAGGTCCCAAGTCATTTCGAACATAGAGACTTTTGACTATAAGGCAGATGGGCTAACCACTACACACTGTACTGCCCACTCTTAATTTGAATCTTTTATTTGAATGTAGACATGCAACAATATATATTTTTTTTATTTGGCAGCACAATATTTAAATGATGAATAGAGGCTGTTGATTAAAGTCAGTCCTGGTGGCTGAGATGCAAATGTATTGGCAAGTCTGACTGCAGTTGGCAATTTACCTTATGTAAAATAAGCAAATTAATATGCAGCACTAATGTGAGTGGATCATTCAATATTATCCAAAATTTGTAGCTGTGGATACCCGATGTGAAATTAAGTGTTTATTGCAGTATTCTGTGTGAAAAGTACATTATCATTGTTACGACACAAGGCTCAGGTTCCAACTACGGTGACAGCAATATACAACAACTTGGCTTGGAAAAGGTTTTCATCGAGTCGACCTCATGGATACATTACCAAATTATTCAACAAAGTAGTCAAGCTGTAAGAACACAAGAAAAATGAAACATCATGTGCTGCTGCGTCCACATTGTCCTGGCAAGGAAGGAAGGAGAAAGAGCCAGTGGTAGTGAATTGTGTGGTAATTATAGATCAAGAGGACGGTAATTCTACTGCGCCTCTATCCCTACAGGATGGGTGAATAGAGGAAAGGAGAAGAGCGAGAGGATGGAAAGACTTTTGTGAGACGTGAGACTGTGGGAGGGGAACAGAATGCAAGCTTGACAAGTGTCTGGAGGAAACAAAAAAAAGCGCAAAGGGTTCAGCTCATAAGGAGAAAAGAAACAACTACAAACTGAAAAATAATATTTGAGACATAAATGGTGGTCACTTGATTACGTTGTTATGTATGATTGTTTTTTACGATTTTTCTCACAAATTGTGCAATCCAAAAAAACTGATATACAAAGCAGTCTATTTTACAGCAACAGTGTGGAGTCCTGCAGCACCAATGTGATAAAATCCTGTACTGGGGGGGGGGAAAAACCAAAAAAAACAACTCTTTTTTGTGTAGCCACGGTATTATTATTTTTTTTAAATAAAATTAATAGTTTAAAAAATGCTTGCTACGATTCATCCATTGTCTTTTACTGCTTATCCTTACTCGGGTCACGGGCTGCTAGGCGTTGCTAGAACATGCAAACTCCACACAGGTTTGGCCGGGATTTGAACCCTAGTCCTGTGAGGCAGACGTGCTAACCAGTCGTCCACCGTGCCGGCTGCTAAATACTAATTAAAGTACATTTTTGAAGATTTAAAAAAAGTCTGATTTCTGATTAGGCGGCACGGTGGTCGACTTGTTAGCACACCTGCCTCACAGTTCTGAGTACCCACGTAGAAATCCGGCCTCGTGTGTCTTCTCCCCGTGCCTGCGTGGGTTTTCTCCGGGTACTCTGGTTTCCTCCCACATCCCAAAAACATGCATATGCTAGGTTAATTGAAGACTCTAAATTGCCCGTAGGTATGAATGTGAGTGAGAATGGTTGTTTGTTTATATGTGCCCTGCGATTGGCCGACGACCAGTTCAGGGCCTACCCCTCCTCTCGCCCGAAGACAGCTGGGATAGGCTCGAGAACGCCCGTGACCCTAGTGAGGACAAGCGGTACAGAAAATGAATGAATGAATGAATGAATGATTTCTGTTTAGAAGTGGCACTTTAGCACTTCTCATGCAAGCTATTAGAAGTGCTGACTTACACACAGTGGTGACTCTGGTGACATTACATTACATTATTGTGAAATTTTGTAATAAATCCCACATTCTTGTAGGTCGTATTGCACATTGCCCTTTGAAGATACACATTTTAAAAAAGGGTCTAAAATCACATTTTCCTGTTATGTAGCCTTCCTTAAAGTGCCTGTAAAGTTAACATGAGTCATAAATTTGACACACCACAGAGAAGAGTGTTGTTAACAAGCTGGCCAAATTTGAGTACCTCTAGATGAAATCAGGCTTAAAAATGAGGAAAACATTCTCTCAGCTCTCGGATGCTGTGGGCGTGTCCGCTGAAAACATGCCCTGCTAAACTTTCAACTGTCAATCAAATACTTTCATACATTTAACATATGTCTACAAATCCCTATATGTTTGAGCCACGAAAATATATCGACTTAAAGCCTCTAGTGGCTGAAATATACCCCACTGGTTCATCGTGGAGCTTTTCCATGCCGCGATAAGGGCCAATAGCCACCAGCTAGCTTGAGGACTAACAGGCTTCCTGACACCGTGAACTGGCAGCGGTCTCGTCTGATTCATCACCACCTCGCTTGGCTTTTGTGTCGGTGTGGAATTACTACATAACAATGACACTTCAGGTAAAATTAGCCGTTTATTGACCACAGAGGCACACGTTAGTGCTAGTTAGAAACCATACAATGCTTTACGTACAACAAAGTATTACGTGGCCTAAGTAACACAAAATACATAACCCTTTGGAATTAAAATAGCGAGCGAAGCTAGCAAGCTAACTGTATGCTGTAGAGGTAGAAATGGGCCACTTAATTATAACAAAGTTACTCGCAATTGTGCCGGATAGCAACTGATGGAATGAAGGTTCTCAGTTCTTATATACAGTAATGTAGGAGGGGTGACTAATGCTGGACGCCCAAGTGGACCACTGGGAGCCATTTTAGCCACCCCCCAAAAATCTGGAAAATTGAAATGGTGAAAAACAGTTTAACTCTATGAATCCACAATTGAGTGTCACACATTTCTTTGTCTTTGCATGTTTACAACAATTATTTTCAAACATTATTTATGTATTTCGAAACAAATTTCTGAATTCACTTTAAATGGTTGGTGCGCCACCATTTTCCCTTATAAAATGCAGCTGCATTCAAAGCATTATCATTCTCTCTCTTGAATAGAATGCACTCATTTGTTTTAATCACCTAACTTTGTTTTCAGTTGTTACCTGTCTGGACTTCTTCCATTGCAATAGGTTATAAATAGATTTTATCCAGGACCATCACTCACCAGCATATAATTAAGTAAACATTGTTAATGGGCTTTAAACCTTTGTGTAGCTTGTCCACAAGCAGGTGCTCTGCCTCAACTCATAGAGAAACGCTTGGCTGAGCAAGACAGATTGTTGACAGTTTCACTTCATTGAGTATGACTTCATGCTCCGCATTAGATTCATTTCACTTAACTAAGTTGTGACCTCTGCAGTATGACAAATGCATTTGGTATTGCAGTCAAAAGATACAATATGCACATGCACACATAATTCAGTTTCCTTCATAATACTGAGGTCTATCGAAGTTCAACAATGACTCAAATCCATACACAAGATTAAAAAACAGTTGTACAATGCCCCTATCCCCTTCTGCCTCCCAGTACATCCCTTCCTTGAGAGCAACCTGTATATGATTAGATGCAAAACATTGAAATACACTTACTTAGATCTGACTTCCTGTACCATTTTCTCTAGCGTTTAAAGGATACTCAACTACAGTATATTCACATCCATGTAGTCAAAAATCATATAGACCCCACATATAATGAGGTGAGAAAAATCTAGTGCATGCATTGCTTACTGATCTTATAGTGTGAAGTATAGTCATGATGCCCAACACAGCACACTACACGTTTAATATCTCCACCAACAATTGTGACTATCCTCCTCCAAACCAGGTATCTGTTGTAGTACCAAGATTGACCTATCAGATGCAGCATAGTGCCACAGGGCATCCAGAGTCCAGGGAAATACAAAGAAAAAGAAATAGTAGTAGCAGAAAAAGAGGAAGTAGATGCGGCTAAGCTAAGTGTTTGCTCACTTGGTAGCTACATTGCAGTTGCAAAACTTTCTCCTTGCCATTTTTATCATAGTGAATGACGTGGAAGACACGGTACACAAACACTCAACTCAATCAATGTCCGGCAATAGCAAGAGCTTCATTTCACAGTAAGGTCACTTAGTCTTTGGCTTGGCTGTGTTGATCACCTACATAAGGATCTGCGATTGTAAATATTATGATTGTTAGGCTGACTCTTTTCTAAATTGATCAAATAGGAAACCTCAATCTTAACAAATAGGTAATCACTCAAGATAATCTCTTAGAGGCATTTGATAATCTGGCATTTCCAAATTCAACCCAATTATCGGTACCGGTATGTGTGTCTTAAATGTTTTGCGGTGAAGTTGATGGTTTGAATGTATAAGAAATAACCAACTAGCTTGTGCAAGGAGAGATCAGTTAAAGAGATGGATAGACTCATATGTCATGATAAAATAGGATAGGATTAACATGAACTAACATATTTTAGGAAATGGAATGTCACCGGCACTTGTTTGGGATCTGTCTTTGATATCTTTATGAGAGTTTAAGACAACAATGAAACCAGACGAACTAACACACAAGTACTGTTGTTGTTGTTTTGCCTGTTGTCTCACTAATGACATTTCATTAATAGCTCGAGTGCAAACCAGAAGTTCTCGCTTGGGATGTCAAACAGTTCTGTACCAACACTTCTCTTTTGTTTGACTGGTCAAAGCATCAGCTCTAATCCAATGACTTCATTAAATGATAAAGAAAGGCTTTAATGAACGTAGCCATAGGTTTTGACATACTGCAGTAGAAAAAGAAAGAAAGACAACTTGAGAAAGAGGATGTGATACGAATTACGAAGAAGCACTGAGGCCCTTTTTAGAGCAGCACTTATCGTTTTCGTGTACACTATGAAAACGGTTGCCTTTGAAAATGAAAGCATGCGTGATTACGTCACAGCTAAAACAACAATGAGAAACCACAGAGCTGCTGTGACACTCTGCTCCTACGACCAGCAAAGTTGCATTACTTTTAAATTTCTTGAAGGATATTCCAAAGGTGAGTTTGAATAAGACGCACAATGACAATCAGTCAGTGTGCTTACGTGTAGTGTTTCCTAACAAAATCACATTGCATGGTACAATGCATGTGTTTTCAGTTGTTTTTGCAGGTGTTTGTGAACATGGATAGTCGTATGTGAAACTTTTTAAAACATAAGGGAATTTTTTTTTACTTTTATTACTAGCTTACTGTTGTGAAAAGTAACCTTAATTCATTGTAACTCAAAGATAATTTACATACTTTATTTGAAAGTTCATTAGATTTTACAAATTAGTTGAATGTTCCACACGCCACACCATGATATCATACTCTCAAAGGAATATCCTGGTTCAGACTGTACTGTTTTTGAAGAGTTGGTGCAACATATTTTTTACTTAACAAAGGCAGACTCACTGTAAAAAGACAGACATTCGCTGCAGCAGCATTTCTGTCCTTGTGGACGCTACAGGCGAGCAAGCTGCAGCAGTTCAGCAAGGAAGCCGTCACGCAAACATCAAGAAGAAAGAACACGTTTAAAGAATATTTTTTTATAACAAGCCACTCTTTTGTTAAAATACATTAGCAGAATTTCTTAGTGTAATCATGAAACGTTGAAATGTTGCAGTTTGGGGGAGGGGGGGAGGGGGGGGTGTTTCTTAGATGAACGCAACTGCAAAAATAATGTACAAAAGTGCTTTGAATTTTTGGCAAGGTACAGCATTTATGCATGGCAGTTGGCCATGGCAGGACTAGCCATTGGCATGATATAACGATTAATTGATCGCAGACGTTTTTGCGCTTTGGCTTGTGCAATTTGATTTCTGCAGGGGTTGTTAAGAGTCACACTGAGCTCACGTAGGTCCATTTACTGAAAAGACATCTAGCTGTGTAACATAGTTCTTAATGTGGAATTTCCAATTGAATTCGCATGAGAAAAGCATAGAGATGCCTTTTTAGCAATGTTGCTCACAGCAAAGGTGAATCTAGGTTCAAACCTAGAGGGCTTCTCCAAGTATTCTGGCTTCCTCCCACACAAGGGCCCTGTAGGCAAATCTGAATTGTATTTTTAACCACCTAATGGGAGTGTAGTGGTTTGGCAAGAAATCTGTTTTCTCTCCCCAAAACTCAGTGGCATTGGCAACATGCAACCTTGGTTGCGGAGGTTCAGAAATTCATATGTGATGTATGCATGGCAGTGTATCTTATTTAATATTTTACTCGCATTGCATTCGTGACAAGAAAACATTCCGGTTTTGTGCAGTTGTCATTGTCAGACGAAGTTATAAGATTGCGTTATGAAACTGTCGCTAAATTCATCAGCTCTGGCTCCTTTTTTGTCTGAACACAGCGCTTACATAAAAGACTGCAAACGTCAGTCCACGCTTGATGTCTCCTCAGCCAGACCATGAAATACTTCAGTAGTCTGGATCTAAAACGATAACACATGCATTAATAGAAGTCCAATTCTCATTGTCATGACTAATTAGTAAAGTTTGACACTGCTGTTACAGGGTGCAGAGCTTCAAACTTGAATGAGAAATAGTACTAATTTTGTGAGTCAGAAAAGTCTGGAAAAAAATGTAAATTCATATACACACATAAATATGTATATTGCACAATACAGTCTGTGACAGTGTTGAGAATACTGTTAAACACAAAACACCAAATGACACAAATAGCCACAAATGGATTTTTTTGAGTTCAACATAACTAATAAAGATTCTCAAATTAATAATTAAATGTGTATCAACGGTAAATTGGCCATTTGAGTTTGAGGCCATTATTAAACTAAATGACAAATGGAAATGAGGTCTGACACTTCAGTCTTAATGACTTAATGTACTGCATAAAGATTATATATTATTCATTAGTCCAGGAGGAGTTTTTCTAAAGGTATATATAGTGGTGCCTAGAGATACGAGTTTACTTCGTTCTGTGACCATGCTTGTCACTCATATCACTTGTATCTCAAAGCATCTTTCCCCATTAAAATGAATGGTAATGCCATCAACAAGCCTTGTATAAATGGTCACTCATTGTCTTTAACTGTATGATTCAAAGGCATGATGACCACCAATTTATTAACCTTGTAATGTTAATTTACATTTACGTACATTTGGAACATATACACACCCATGTCTACCAAAACAACACAAATATTTACAATAAAAAAGACCCACTGTAAATCTAAACTACTTCAAAAGCATCAAGAATTATCTTAAGCCAGTCCAACATTGCGTGATTCATTTGGCCAATGGCGCCAACTGTCGCTGCTGTCACCTTGCCCGTTGCAGCTCTCTTTGTATTGTCCGGCAACAGCGAAATATCACTACAGTTACCATCGCGCCACGTTGTTTGTGGTTCAATTAAATGATACAGTATATGTGACGTTTCAAAATATTATTTCCCAATATGAATGTCAGCAGCTGCAGGGTTTTGTTGCAGCGAGTATGGTACAGTTGGTGTGCAGGAGTCAGTCGCCTGGAAGCTATCCCAGCTGACTTTTGATGAGAGACGGGATGCACCCCAGACTGGAGGAAACCAAATACTATAATATATATAGTGTAATAGTGATAATACACTGTATAATATAAATACTGCAATAAATATATTATAGATAATCATTATTGCTTATTTCTATTTTGCCACTCCCTGGTGTTGTGGAGTTATTTACGTGCAGTTTTGGCGTCGGTACATCCGGGTTGTTTCACGTGTTAAATGAATATAAACTCAGCCATATTGGATAATAAAAATAATACATTTTTAAATCCCATAGAGACATTAAATCAGAAGTGGACATTTGGACCTGCAGTGTAAATCCAGCCGTAGAGTTTGAAATTTGTCACTATCACTTGGTGCACCAACAAACAAGCTTGCAGTTCCCACTCCCACTCAACACTCACAAAACCTCATGTGGGAAATCACACATTTACTCTCTCATTCATTTTTCTGGGACTCTAGGATATATAATAAAGGTCTTAAAGTTCAAGACAGGCTATAAAAGGACAAAATTTTCATTAAACATATCCGCACTAATGATGGGCGTGAAAGAGATGGGTTGATTTTCTGGATGACAGCTGGCCTGAGGTAACTCTTGCGGCCGCCATGTTTGCGTGCAAACTTCCACTTAGTGTTAGTGTTCACAGCAGTGTAAACACACAGGCCGGGGCAGGCCTCAGTGCGTGTATTAATGTGCGACTCACAGCGAGTGTCTGTTTGGTTGGGTGTATGCATATGCTCATATTTTATTGACGCGCACTCCTCGGAGGGTGGCTAAAGCTGGCACGGCGTGTGCCTTCAGAGAGCTGTGTGTTTTGGTTGAGGGGAACTGTAGCAATCACACACAGATAAAAACATCACAATACTCAGAGCAAGGATACCTCAACACAGGAAGAGAAGAAGGAGAGAAGATGGGGTGCTAGAGATGGTACACACACGTGCTTGAATGTACATGCCTGCTCTTATAGGAAGCTGTACTTTTGCATACAACCATTTCCTAATCAAACATGCTCTTACCCAACGGGGAGGTCGAACATGTGTGCAAATATATACTTTATTGCCTGAGTATTACAAAATAAACAAGTTTCACCCCCACCTCCGGTTCATCTCCAATCTCTGCTTCAACATCTGTGATAGCAGCTGGGGGCAGATTCCACCCTGAAATAGCTGCCTAATATAATTACAGATAATAGTATTATATGTCACACGAGTGTATTTGCATACTGGATGAATAAATTATCCCGCACCCATTATTTTTCATAACCCTCATCCATATTCCATTGCCACCTTCGTCCATCCCTTTAACTTTATTAACTTCTGTCCGTTATATTTCTCCTCTTCTTCCTACATTTATTGTACTTCTCTTTCCCTTCAGAGTGAATCTAGAAAGGTCTATCATCTCGTTATTGTTTGTCAACATAGTCATCTTCATCTGACTTGCGTGCATGAATGCGCTCAAAGCTGTAATCAGCCAGACACAACATGCCAGGGAATGACTTTACATGATGGAAAGTGCAGGTGTGGTTTGAGAGTATGTCATTGTGTGTGTGTGTGTGTGTGTGTGTGTGTGTGCGTGTGCATCTGTCCTTGTCAACTTAATCTAATGACTCTCACAAGGATTGGAGAACAGCTTTTCACATCTTTTTTTTATGCCAGCATGACAACCGGAACAGAGTTGAAAGAAGGAGCGACATGACATTTGAGACACTTGGCGAATATGTTTATGTTTTAGATGAGGTGATGCCTCATTTAAGAATTGAAAGGAACAATATTTAAGAAAAACACCTTGATAACTTACACTGTTACACTCCACATAGGGTTTTTACAGTGACTTGTTACTGCACCCTTATGCGGATCAGTAGCAAATTTAAAAAGTTCTTTCTTGGCCCGTATCGCAAGTTTCTATCCCAACTTGCTTTGGGCGAGTGGCAGGGTACACCCTGGACTGGTTGCCGGCAAGGCGCAGTTTTGTAACAATTGTTTCAGTAATTATTGCACATTCTTTCTAAAACACCAACAAATACGGAACCAAAATCAGCCGTGTTACGTCAAAGCATAGACGACAGAAGTCATGAATTTTAACCCTAAAATTGCTCGACTTGACTCAATGTCATTGACAGCCAGAAATAAAGTCAGAAATGTTGGTCTGATCATGGGCTCAGACCTGTATTTTAACCCCACTTAAAGGTGTCAGTAAGTCTCCTTATTATCGTCTCATGAATCAAAGATCTGTCTGAACAAGACACACACACAATTTTTAGTCTGAAAAAAAATTAAATAAATCGTTGATCGTTGCTGGTTCAGAATGCTGCTGCTCGAGTTCTTACTGGCACCAGGAAACTGGACCACATCACTGGTCCTAAAATCCCGACACTATCTTCCTGTGAGTCAAAGAATAGATTTTGCTCTGCAAAACTTCGAATAGTGTTGGATATAAATGCTCAATAAATTGCCTTACCTCAGACAAGCAATCAAATATCAGCTTTACCTGACAAGCCATTCACATAAAAAAAATACATAAATAAAAAATAAATAAAAAAATCAATTTGTACCCAATGAAGTGCAAGTTGCCTGAAGTTTTGTTGTGAAGGGAACAGGTCCTCCTATGAGACACTAAAGTGCAAGTAGATCTGGTGATGTAAGTGCATGCCATTCTTAACTCAGATTGAATTGTTTGTGAGTGGACAAAGAAGAGCAGCCAAGAACAGAAAAGCTGAAATAACATTATCTATTATTGATGAAACAGCAGCTCGGTCCATGTTGAAATATTTTTTTAGGTTTTGTTCGTACAGTATTGTTTGTCTCATGGTTGATGCTTGGCTGCCAAGACACATATGACACTGTTGGCAACACAATTTAAACACACACACACACACACTCCGCTAAGGCTGTCCTTTGTCACCAATTCTGTTCATGAATTTTATGGTCAGAATTTCTATCCACAACTGAGGCATTGAGGGGGTCCGGTTTGGTAGCCTCAATATTTTGTCTCTGCTTTTTGCAGAAGATGTAGTTCAGATGGTTTAATCAAGCCTCAATCTCCAACATTTGCTGGAAAATTTTGCAGTCGCGTGTGAAGCGGCTGGGATGAGAATCACCACCTCCAAATCTGAGTCCATGATCCTCAGTTGGAAAAGGGTGGAGTGCCATCTCAAGGATAAGTAAGAGATCCTGCCCCAAGTGGAGGAGTTCAAGTATCTTGGGTCTTGTTAAGAGTGAGGGAAAAATGGAGTGGGAAATCGAGAGGCGTATTGATGCAGCATCGGCAGTGATGCGGATGCTGCATTGGTCTTGTGGTGAAGAATTTTGATTTACGAGTCTATCTAATCTACGTTCCCACGCTCACCTATGGTCACAAGCTGTGGGTCGTGACCGAAAGAACAAGATCGCGGATACAAGAAATGAGTTTCCTGCACAGGGTGTCCAGGCTCCCCCTTAGAGATGGGGTAAGAAGCTTGATCATCCGGTCATCGGTCATCAGAGTAGCTGCTGCGATCCATCGCCGTACCGTGACTTTTTTTTCAGATCCGGCGACTGTTTGGGGAAGCCGACAGCTTTAAGAAATCTTAGCTTAGACCAAAACAAGCAATACTGTCACTTGCTTTACATTAATCTAAAATGGAAAAAAAAAAATCTAATTAACCTTAGAAAACTAGTGCTATATTTGAATAAGCTCCTGAAGTATGCAGATGACACCACTGTCATCGGCCTCATCAAGGACGGTGACGAGTCTGCATATCGACAGGAAGCGGAGCGGCTGGAGCTGTGGTGCGGGCGACACAACCTGGAGCTGAACACGCTCAAGACGGTAGAGATGATCGTGGACTTCAGGAGGCATCCTTCGCCACAGCTGCCCCTCACGTTGTCCAGCTGCCTTGTGTCAACCGTCGAGACCTTCAAGTTCCTGGGAATTACAATCTCTCAGGACCTGAAGTGGGCGAACAACATCAACTCCGTCCTCAAAAAGGCCCAGCAGAGGATGTACTTCCTGCGGCTTCTGAGAAAGCACGGCCTGCCACCGGAGCTGCTGAGACAGTTCTACACAGCGGTCATCGAATCGGTCCTGTGTTCTTCCATCACAGTCTGGTTTGGTGCTGCTACAAAAAAGGACAAACTCCGACTGCAACGGACAATCAAAACTGCTGAAAGGATTGTCGGTACCCCCCTACCCACCATTGAGGACTTGCACGCTGCCAGAACTAAGACAAGGGCGTGCAAAATCCTCTCGGACCGTCTGCACCCCGGTCACCAGCTCTTCCAGCTCCTTCCCTCAGGTAGGCGCTACCGATCAACGCAAACTAGAACTAGTAGACATTCCAACAGCTTCTTCCCTCTTGCGATCAACTTCTTAAACACCTAACCTATAATTCCATTACAACAAGCTGGCAATTTTTTGACTTGAGTTCGTTGTCACATTTCTGTGGGGCCAATTATTTATTACTTGTGCACTCACTGTAGTTGTCTCGCCATGCTGCACTATTTGCATATACTGGCCACTCATGCCAGAGTAGCATCTGCTCCATTTGCACACTGATTGAGGAGTATCTGTAACATTTGCACAACCGACATTGTCCCAGATGATCGCACTACTCGTCACTTTAAACCGCATACACTCCTTGAAGTCTCAGCGCCCTTTGCACAATGGTCATTGCACCGGACTATTGCAATATTAGTCGTTCGAACTGCTCTAAGTGCTAGAGGACTCTGCATCTTTTTGCACAATTGTTTTTTGTCAATGTCTTTATGTCCCCAAAGTGTTCTGTAAATTGACTGTTTGTTGTACTAGAGCGGCTCCAACTACCGGAGACAAATTCCTTGTGTGTTTTGGACATACTTGGCAAATAAAGATGATTCTGATTCTGATTCTGATATATGTTATAATGATGGGTGGTTACAGTGCACATTGCCTATCATAGATTGCTCTCTCGAAAATGGTTGCATAGCCTTAGCTAGCATACTGTACACAGTGCACCACAGATGAAAAGCGTCTTCGAAATGGCCGGCCCAGGTGTCCTGATCAACACTGGTATCCACTAACATTTGGAAGGAGTGGTGTGGGTGAGGATTCTTTCCTGGCAGGCGGAGCCCACACTGCATAGACATGTCCGGAATAGTTGCTAGATTAATCTAAAATTGTTTCCCTAGAGGGGACCTCATTTTCGATCCCCAGACAGCAAGAGGTACCCATGAAAGAAAACAGATCTGTCTCCAAAACGTGATGAATACACACACACACACACACACACACACACTGCCCCTTCAGTCCCCACCAAATTTGCTAACGTCGCCATCGACACATTTCACCGTATGCCCTGCCATCTGTGCATATTTTCTCCTTCCTTTGTTTCATTCTTTTTTTCCCCTCTCCCTACCCACTTTTTATTTCATCTCCTCTCCCCTCTTCCCCTCTTCCTCGAGCCTTGTTCCCACATTTCCACCCATCTGAAGCGAGCATGAACTTCCTCCACATTGTTCTCGGTCCCAGGTGAGTCCTCCTTATGTGAGCTTGCCGATTGCCTTGGAACTTTCCCTTTCCTTTCCTTTTGAAGGCCTTCTGTGTCTCTGTGGGAAAATGTTAATTGCTTCTGGACACCAATCCATGTTCATTAAACGGTTCCGTTCACTGTAACAGATGCTTATTCAACGAGAAAGATTTGTTGAGTGTTGCTTGTTCTTTGTCAGTAAGAAGCCTGTCAATAAGACTGTTTGTTCACAAATTGGTAAATATGTTTGATTATGAAGTACTTTTCCTCGTGTTTAAATAATGAAGCCAGCATGAATCAGTAGTGAGGAGACACAGTGGAAAGCTGCAACCAGTAAACACTAAAAAAACAGTACGAGTATGTCCTTTGACCTGTAGCGTGCAGTGCATTTGGTACCTGGGCCTTCAGTAGGTTGCTTTCCCATTTTAATCCACTTCTTATAGAACGCATAAATACGATACAAAAACACAATAGAAATGTATGCTGCTGTCATTATTAATGTCCTCATACCCATAGGGCTGAATTCTGTGTCCCTTCAATTCCAATTCTTTGCAATCCCTGTGTCCAATTCCATTGTCCATTACCTAAGACGTAATTATCTGCTATCTCCAACAGAATTGAAAGATAGAGGAAAAGATGTGGACACCTCACATCCAATGAAGAGTATATTAATAGGTAGTTATGAAAAGTATTTTCTTTCTGGTCCACGTATCCTCCAGAGCTCACCTGGTCTAATATTGCGCTACCCAGATACACAAAGAGGTGAGCAGTGAGGTCTGACTTGCAAGTGCAGCTTGCAAGCACAAATAAAGTATCATCTTTAAGATCTATAAAGATCTTGTCTTGATAATAACACAATTTTGGAAATAAGAACAAAAAGTTCAGCCTTGGTTTTATCAGTCCATAACACATTTTCCCCACATGGTTGTGAGAGATTGGCCACAATTCAAAAAGGTACACTATGTTTGCCACAAACAACACTGCTCATCTCCACCCCAAAAGCACACTAAAGTGAAGTTTGGTGGTGGCACCAGTATCATGCTTTGGGGCTGTTTTTGGAATTGGGGCCTAAGTCAAGGTGAGGAGAATTGTAAGCAGTTCAAATATAACAGTCAGTTTTAGCACACAACCTTCTTCTGCCGGAAAGCAAAACAAAAAAATGTTAGGAAAAGTCTACTAGAACTACTAGAATTTCTTTTGGGTAAATCAGAGGCATTGGGAATGGTGGTAACTCCCATTTATCATTAGTTTGAATATGATTGGCTAACTAAACAACTATATCCCAGTTATAAGAAGGTGTGCACATTATTTCAAGTCGTTATATATATAAAATATATGGTGGGAAAAGTTTTGAAATTATTTATGATTTTTTTTTTTTTTTAAATATCCCAAAAACTTAGATCTACGCTCCAAATTCTGCAATTAAAATTGCCTCTTATTTTTCACCACTGTAAAGGGAGTATAGCAACGGTACTGCAAATTTTAGCAGTGTGTAACTTTGATCTGCAAAATACCGTGCGACTCAAAATGTTTCTTATATTTAAGAATGTATATTAAATTTCAATAATTAGGATTACAAGGACCCTTCCATGCTGGGACAGATGAAACCCAAAAATAAACAATTCATTTCAACTGACTTTGCTTGAAAACCCCAAAACCATTTGTAAAATTAGACCATTGATCATCCAGCACATTTAAGTGAGTGCATGAAATATGCAGCAGTGCACTGCAGCACATACACTACCCAGCGAATGAGGAAACAGTAAGAACCATAAAGAAATCCTATGGGAATGTGATAAGCAAACAGACAACATTCAGTACAATACACAGCAGACTGTATACTGCACAGGGAACCATTAAACATATGCACAAAGGGCGCGTCATTGTCCATGTCACTTGTCAAAAGTTGAGCCACTGGCCTCCTTTAACCAGGATATACTAATTAGATTACACTAATTGTGGAGGTCTTGTGAGATTAATGACAGTGTAATGCTTTTATATTCATAGCTGAATGTGTCATATCAGTGTACATTTTAGTCACTTTTATTTGATGCTAAAAATACACGTACAGTGATTTATATTAATTTACTTGGGGAAGGGTGGGACTCATAATTGTAAAAGTCTCATGTTACTTGTGTCAAGTGGTATTTTAAGAGCTGGAGAGGTTAGAAGATTGGCCAAGAAAATATTAACTTGAGTTTCAAGGTGACATAAGAGGGTATTTTATGATGAAATGAATTTTGGACCCTGTGAACCTAAAAAAATGCTCTGTTTGCTTGAGGGGCAGCACTGTGGCGGACTCGTTAAAACATCTGCATCACAGTTCTGATGTCCGGAGTTTGGGTCTGGCCTCCAGCCTTCCTGTGTGGAATTTGCAAATTCTCCCTGTGCGTGCGTGGGTTTTCTCTTTTCCTCTCACATTCTAAAACAGGAACGTTACATTCAATGAACTCTTCATTGTCCATAGGTATGAATATGAAGGTGAATAATTGCTTGTCTCAATGTGCCCTGCTATTTGGCTGGCGACCAGTTCAGGGTGTACCCCACCTTTTGCCCAAAGGTAGCTGGGGTAGGCTCATAAAATGGATGGATGGAGACTTGGGCAAGATTAAACTGATAATTTTAAAAGACTCATGTCACTTGTGTCAAGTGGGCTCTTAAGGCCTGGAAAGGTTATAGGATTTATGATGAGAATGTTGACTTTTTTACTTAATTTCCTTAATTACAGGGTGACAGAAGAGGTTTTGGAACATCTTATTAATCCAGTAAATTTAAAAGAAAAAGAAAAAAAAAGAAATAGTGCCGCTCGAGTGAAACTGTCCAGTTGAAACATGTGCAACTAGCTCCCCCACCTGGTTAGAAGAATTTCTGAATTAATCGTATTTATGACCCACATAAAAAATGATAGCACCCACCAGGCTATTTTATTGTTGCTGCTTGTTATTTAGTCGTACGGAGAGTTCATTACCAGTGAAGCTATTCGGTGAAGAGGCTGACATAAAGTTCACTGACAATTTTATGATTTAGACCATTGACCTTTAATTGTGCTGCTGCCATTGGAGGCGTGAAAATGATGTGATTTAATGGGCGCCGCTCACAAACATAACAAGGTATGCAAAACAGAATCCATTTGTATGCAAGTATTATGACACTGACATTTTGTCCCTAATTATAAGCACAGTTATGACAACAGTGGGTACACCTTCTCCTTCTCTTCTTCTTCTTTTGCAATCAATTTCCCCTTTAAAAATGTTATCATTATTATTTGTGATTGACAAAGTGTTCATTTAACAGTATGTTTATATTGTGGTTCTAGATTTCTGAGGGAGGTGTTTCTAAATAATTTGGTAACCCTAACCACCTTCACAGAATGTGGCATAAACATGTTTTAAATGGTCTTATACCTCCGCATTGCTTAAGTACATTTACATTTCCCAATTACCTGCCATTTCTTTTTTCCTGAAATGTCATTTGACGTCAGTGCAAAACAACTGACATTCCAAATACTCTATTGACCACTGGATGTCAGAAGCATCCAATCCATGAAGCGTACTGGTAGCACAAACACTGGTATGCATCAGGTATGCCTATCCGCCTTAGTTATCATTCATGACACCTAATTTCTATTTATTGAAAATTCACATAAAAGTTTGCATTTATGACTTCTTTGGTTTGACTCAGAAAAAGCACATAGCTATTTGTTGTGCTTGAGACAACGTGCAAAGGCAAATTGACATGTCAAAGTACTGTACTGCAATCAGAGGCACAAAAATGAGAAGCCTACTTTGTTTAAAAAAAAAAAGTGGTATGTAGAAAATAATGTATGTACTCTAACAAGTGGAGCAAGGCACTGCCCTGGTAAAGTTGTGGGTGGTATTGTGTTTGGCGATGCATAACCTACATGCGCCCCACACACAAATATTGTATGCCTATGAAGTGTCATTCAGTTGTTTGGTGGAGAAGCGATTCCTGAACTTTTTGAAATTGTGTAGAAAAATGCACTGTATCCTTTAATATACACTGTGTATCTTAATGTACATTTTTTTTCTTGCTCCTAAAAATATAAATTTCTTTGGACAATTAAATTTTTACAGATATATTTTAATAAAAAAATATGCACACGTTATCTAAAATCTTTGCATGCTCAATACGGTTCCCCTAAATTTCCCCTTCTTCACATATGTACACCTATATCATGTACTGTATCATTTCTTCCGATGTTATACTGTAGCCTATATATAATGTATTATTGCATAATCACAATACTGTGCTATAATTGGTGTCTGTAAAATAATGCAACAAGTTACTCTGTGAGTCCCACCCCTGATTTAATGAATATTTAATTTAAAAAATGAAGCAGTTAAACTCTGAATGTTTGCTCATTGTGCTTTCTTTAGAAGGTTAACTATCATCAATTACCTCACTGATCAATTGACTCTTGAAGTAATCACAAGAAGTTCATCTTACGAGGAAACATACTTAGCTTGATTATCTGTGCCACTCTGCTATGTTAATAGAAAGAAAAAAAAGAACACGTCCTTTTGCATCCTCGTGTACGGGGCCAAAGTCATGCTGGAACAGAAAACCATATATTGAGCAGAGCGGCTTGGTACCCCTCGCATACGCATCAAGACACACATATTACAAAATGCTTTGTATGCTTCTGCAGTGCTGTTTATGACTCATGACCGGTAATTACATTTCTACCGACTTGTTTATATTACAACTGCTTTTTCTGTCCCTACAATTACAATGTGTCACAACATGTGCTCATGTCAGCCGAGCTAATTGTTTCAATGATTCAGGTCTAATCTTAATTTTTTTTTAAATGTATTTATTTATTTATATATTTTTTGTCTGCCCTGTTCAACTGCATGGCCTGGCAGAATTGTGGATCTGTATGCCTTTCTGCTGTAACAGTTTTGCTGTGCGACAGGGGAGTTTGAAACACTCCCTCTGCTTATTTTAATTTTTCTTTCATTATTCTGATGTTTATTGCAAATGCAGCCGGACAGCAAAGGGTTTTAGGGGACAGACAGAGGGAGAGAGTGGACAAGGGGACTAGGGGTGAAAACCACAGCAGAACAATACGGAGAACGTCTAGATATTTGAACACAAGTAACATTACAACAGTCATTTGTAGATTGGGGAGGACATGCAATAACTAACCAAGACTACAAGATAAGAGAGGACAGAAAGGGCAGGACAGGATGACGGAAAATGAGCAAGACAGTGCTATTGACGAGTGGTGCGGTGGGATTCTTTTTTTGTGTGTGTCTAAACACCTGTAAGAACCAAGTTAGTATAACCTCTGTTGTAGTTTGTGATCACAGCACAAGTAATTAAAGCCTATAGTGTGTCGATCAAACTTATTAGTGACTAAACACCATATCACATGAATATTAGTCAACTGGTGTAAGGAGTTGCTGAGCCGGCACATCGAGGAAGGGTGAGATCCCCCCCCCCCCCCCCCCATCCACAAGGGAGGGGGGGGGGGTGAGCCCGTCCAGCAGGGAACCCAACCAGGGTGACGCCACCGACCCTCCAGGACCCAGGGAGGTCCTGAGCCCGAGCGAAGCGCCCCGACCAATCCCAAAGTGGGGGTGACCCCCACCCCTCCGCAGCCCAACAACTAGAGGATGGGTGGCGCAGGCCCCAGGAGTTAAGCCAAGAGAAATGTGAAAACGAAGCACCCACCATATTACTATGGTTATCAGGTCCCCGACTGGCAACCATTATCCCTGAACCGTGATTGTGTGGTGGGGTGTAGTGCATTAAAATTTGAGAAACTGGTGGGGGTGAGGTGAGACGGTCACAGGGCAATACTGACCCGCAACAGTCACCCCCATCCAAGCCAACGAGCACCCCAAGGATGTGCGATTGTATCTAGTGCATTAAAATACGTGTCCTCCCCAGCCTGACCCTGCCCTCCCCCCACAGAGAAATGGGAGGGACCCCCCCCCCCCCCCCCCCACCCAAAACTAACCATAGCCCAGTGACCAGAACAAGGCCAGAAGGCGGGCCCAACCGAGGCGGGAGGCACTGACACCCACCATGAGCCCCAAGTCAGGCAGGGACACCCCACAGCCTGAGGAAGAGAAGGGCGACGACCACAGTGGCGCACCCCGGGGAGAGGGAAGAGGAGGGCACAGGCCTGGGACGCAGCAGCACGGCCCCCAAGCCCCACCCGGAGACCAGGACGAGACCCTCGGAGTGGGGCCAACGGGCACCACCCCGGCACTCGGGAACGGAGAGCAGCCCCAGGATTGGCATCCCCCAGAAGGGCAACACGGACACAACCATACCCAAGAGGAGGAAGGGGGCGGGGCAGTATCCTCAGAGGCCAACCTTGCAAATCCAGAAGGATAGGGGTTAAAATGCATGCAAGTGACCCTATGGCGTGCTTTAAATTAATGACATTCTTATGCGTGTGTGTGTGTGGGTTTGTCTGGTGGAATTTTTAATATTGTGGTAGAATGTTGTCTAGATAGAAATGACATTTAAACATAGGTAATTGGCATTTACATTTACACTAAGCAGGCTGGAAAAAGAAAAGTACTAAACATAACCGATATGCAGTACTATTCAAATTATATGTGCCAATGCTTCTCCATGTTCTCCTTCTGGGATGTTTTCACTCTTTTAGACATAGTGCAGTTCAGAGCAAAATAGACTGTGATGTCACTTAAATTTGGGAATTAAAATCAAATTGCCAGTCGCACGAAAGGTGGGATGTTACGTAACCAAAACACCTGAGATGTTAGCAGAACTGATGAGAGTTTAGGTCAGCAAGTATCAAGCGATTAACTGTGCTTGTTCTGCATTTTTTTATTTTGGAGGTTGTGGGGTGGGGGGTGGGGGTCTTTTTGAACAAACAACGTGATGTTCATAAAAGAGGGTGAGAAGAGACGAACAAGAATATACACCAACTACTAACCTTAGCCTTTAACTGGCTTGCTGCAATACATTGTCACTTGTTACCATGGACTGCTTCACTGATTATACATTTTCCAGTATGAGTTGTTTTATAGTGTGTGTGCGTGTTTGTGCATGTCTGTGTGTGTGTGCGTGTGTGCTTTTGTGCTGCAGTGTAATGTTCTTTTTCCGTCCTGACTACAGCAGGTTATCCGCGGGAATGGCTAACATAGTGATATACACTTGTGACATTTAAGACTTTTAATAAGCGCTACTCATTCGTCATAAAATATTCTCTTTTTGTCTCTTTAACATCTAACCTTGGTTGTCCCTCTGATGAGATTAGTTGTAATCCTATCCAACCTAGTCACCCCTAAAGAGAACCTCAACATCTTCATCTCCATCACCTCCATCTCTATCTCCAGTCATCTCTTCAGGGTCACTGTCTTTAAGCCATATTTCACAGCTGGCTACAACACTGTCTTTCCCTTCATCTGAACAGGGACATAACACACCTGACTCTTGCATCTGCCCGTTCCTGCTTGGATCAGTCTCAAACACAGGCCTGTCATGGTCAGTGTTTTGGTTTGGGTTGGGTTTAGTTTTGTTCCATGTTTTCCTGTGTTCCATGTATGTCGTGTGCTCATTAGGTTGTCGTGTCCACCTGTTCTCATCTACTTTGTGTCGACCAATCAGCTCTCTCCAGCCACTCGTGTCTTGTCCAGGTGTTCCTCGTTGTCTCGTCAATTTGTTGGTATTTAGTTACCTGGTTTCTTTCAGTTCTTGTCAGTTCATTGTCGTTGTCACATGTCTTTGCCATGTCACAGTCGCCAGTTGTCTTTATCATTGTGATTAAATATTATTTTGAGACTCCCGCACTCCTGCCTTGCCTCCCTGCTTCCCTGTAATTGGGTCCACCATGTTCTTGCCTTGCGTTCCTCGCCTTCGCCCTAACCACGTACGTGACAAGGCCATGAATATAAAATAATCAAATGAAAAATAGTAAAGTACAGCAGTAACTGAGCATCTCTTTTTGTGCCGAGCAAGGACGTTTTGGAAGTTAAATGCATACCATTCATATACTCGAATGCCATAAACCCATTGTAAACCAAGGAGTCCCTACAGTGACACATTCTCATGTTGTTAGATAATTGTTCAGTTTGATGGTAATATGTCACAAAGTAAGGCCAAAAACAACAACATGAGGATAAAGACAGACTGAATTACTGTGGAAAAATCAGTAATAAAATTAAACAGGAGCTCTGCAATTATACTCAGATTGCTTTTGCTGTGTAGCCCAGGCAATTCAGGCATTTCGGAAAGTGATTTTCTGATAACTACATGCAATATTGTTATTTATTTTGAAAATATGTAACCAAATAAAAATTGCTTTTCTGGCACAAATGACTAAACATTTTGCTTTAACTAGAACATAACTGTACAGTACATGTGCATGTTTGTGTATGTATAAATATCATGTCTGCATATACATATATATGCATATACATGTCTGTATGCTCTTTAAATCAACCCCTTATGCTCTGCTTCCCAGTCCAAATGTCAATCCATTGCTGAGGGTTTTTTTCTCCCATGAGGCAATTACTCACAGTCTACTACTTTTGTTTATTATTTGTGTGTTTATGTGTGTGTGTGTGCGTGCATGTGTGTGTATAATGTGTCCATTATCGTGAGACAGAGTGAGACTTTTTTTTTTTTTGCATGTCTGCATGCTTACAATCTTAAGGTATTGACCGAAGACAATTTGTTCAAATAAAGCCAAGAAATTACTCCAGTCTTCTAGGGCTTCTACGAAACTCATGAATGCACATGGTAAAAAATGATGAAAATATACCACCTTATTCTCAGAAAATAAAGGCTTTAATCTCGAAAATATACCACACGAGGACTTTTTCTTAGACACTTTTTTTTCAAAATCTGAACTATACGTACAACTTTGTTCTTGTATCACTACAAATTTTATTTTGAATATATAGATTTGATAGCCTTTAAAATTTGTTACCTTTTATTTTTAGCTGTATGAGAAAATGTAAAATCTCCTCTAACCAACTCCCAATACAGTTGAAAATCTTGCAAAAATGAATATACTTCTCTGATGATGTCAGTTCAATCTCAGCACTATTATTTTTGTAAAATCAAGTTTAGTTTTGGAAAAAAAAATATTTGTACATGACATGAAACAGAGCTAAGAATGCAGTATTTGGATTTACATATGAAATAAAGTGACAATACAGACCCCGAGCAGGATAAGTGGTAGAAAATACATCAATGAATAACAGTCTTGCTTGTTTCCATTGCATTTATCGTCTTAGAATATTGGAAGACAATTCATTTTTTTTCTATAGCGTATGTCCTCATTAGGGTCAAGGGTAAGCTGGAACCTATCCCAGCCGATTTTGCTGTGGGATGTACAGACAAACAACTATTCACTCCTGTTTTCACAGCTATCAACAATTTTGTCTTCAATTGCTTTTGAGAGACAGGTAAAATGAAAATATTGTTTATACAGCATGTAAAATAGTATCCCAAATCACAGAACTAAACTAAAATGTTTATTGGTTTGTATGTTATATTTGAACAGTTAAAAAACAGAATTTTTGCCAATAATGTACAGCAATTGAAAACAATGCAACTGAACAAAGACTGGTGATTAAAAGAAGGGCATTTTCACATTGAAAGCCTGAGGGGGAAAAAACAAACAAGTAGCTGACTGACCTAAATGAAGTGTACAGTTTGCAAAAAGAAAGTAACCTCATAAAGGAAATTGTTGGTAATTGAAATCAGTGATTTACAGAGAATTGATTCTCCTTGAACCAGAAAGGAGGGATCTGTGCACATCACATACAGTATATAACCGTGTTTGTGAAACAGTGACCCATTGTGAGATCTCTCAGGGTTATCCAAAAACACATTAGCATGTATAAATAATAAAACATACAAAGTCACAGCTTCAAATGCCCAGTTCTCAAAAGTCCACATCACCTACAACCCACAAGAGTGGTGACCCAAATAAGAAAATCTATTATTTGGTATTTTTGAAGGCAGGCTGGTGCCTGTGTTGGTCCAGTGTGCATCAGCAAAAGCTACTTTTGCTGTATTTGTTAAAGTGTCTCACTTTCAAGAATCAAATTACAGTGATTGCAAACTAACAATTTTCCTGGTGGAACAGGGAGTTCATTATTCATCATCCAGATGGTTACAGGCCGAGCAGCGCACCGTGCTCTCACTCTCTCTCTCCCTCTCTGCCAGCCTTTCAAGCCATTATGTGATTAGCTCGGGATCGAGCTGATGACCGTTTGACTGAGAGAAGCATCTAATGACCCCTCATTTAGAGTAGTGAGCCACACTCAAGCGGGCGCAAGTCTGCAAGGTAATGCCCACGTGCGCTCGCTGAAACATGCTAGCTGTTGAAAAGTACGCTCACGCAGACAGGTTCAGTCGAACGACACTCCTCCCGTTGGGTTCTCTCCATGATTTATGAAAATACTGTGTAGACCCTTTCAAAGTGACGGCAACGATAATTAAATACAAGGGCTGAAACAACATCCCCCCCCCCCCCCCCTCTCTATGAGGAGGCCGCAAAGACTGTTAGAATAAAGCAAGTGAGAGTTACAAATGACAGATTGTAGTGAGCACAACTTATATAGTTTGATATATTGAAACTGATTTCTAAATGGCAAAGTTACGTTGTGTATTAACACATTGCCTTGGCACATGCCCTTTGCCTGTAAATGTAATTGTACCATTCATCTCAAACTACTCTACTACTAATAGAATGATGAGAGTTAGGAAAAGTAATATCTTTGACAACTGTGAACTGTATATGTATGTAATTTCTGGTTTCAATCAATAAAGCAGTGCAGATAGAGTTGGCAAAATGTGCTCCCTGCTTCAGGTTCTGTACATCACACATTATAGTCACTTATGTACACAAGGTAGCGAAGCGCAAGTGTGCTGGTGAAGGTACGTTTATTCGAGTTCGCACTTGCGGCAAGGCTGTAGGATCATGGTGATATGTTTTTTTTTAGTGATTTGTTTCGTAGCGGCACGGTAGTACTCCGGTTTCCTCCCACATCCCAAAAACATGCAGGGTAGGTTAATTAAAGACTCTAAATTGCCCGTAGGTGTGAATGGTTGTTTGTTTATATGTACCCTGCGATTGGCTGGGCACCAGTTCAGGGTGTACCCTGCCTCTCGCCCGAAGATAGCTGGGCTCCAGCACGCCCGCGACCCTAGTGAGGATAAGCGGAATGGAAGATGTAAGATTTGTTTCGTTTAGTTGCAATGTAGAACTTTCTTTTGTTTAAAAAAAAGTCATTTTCACCCAAGCCAATACTAGAGCAGATGGCACAACGCTAATTAAGCCTATCAGCTGTATTTTGTGCCTACCGGAGATGTTCCCGCACTCTGCGCTTACTGGCACATCGAAAATGGCATAGCAGAAATTACGGACTGGAAATGACGCCTCGCAATGGTCAAAGCGCGACCCCTTGTCTCCCCTTTGTAAAAAAAGCCAACAGCAGAAAATAATCATACAATAAGTACCTCTTCCGAAGAATCCATCTTATTGCCCGCTGGCTGTCCTTTAAAATAGAATAAAAATGTTGTGGAATCACACGGTGGGAAGGCAGGGGCTAAGTAAGCATAGCCTACGTCATATCAAAGTGATGGCTATGTTGATCTAATGCCGAATTCCAGCCTAGAGGCCAACAGAAACTATGCACCACTGCAGCTATAAAACAGTTTTAATGTGGTTAGTTGTAGTTAGTGTTTAGTTAGTGTTTTAACCTAGACCCCCAGCTTTGTTTGCTAAGGTGCAGAATGCAAGGCAAGCAAATGTGCATGTGTTACAAAAAAAAGAAAACTATTTAAAGACATTTGTGATTTTTTTTTGTTGACATAATGTCTGTGTCTTTTAAAGGCTATATTTTATTGTATCAATTTGTCAATTAGACCAGTGAACATGATCCCAGTCGATTTATATTACATCAAACCATTTAGTGACCTGAAAATTAGGGTCATTGCCAAACATGCCGCTCATCATTCAAAATAATGTTGTGTTTGCACAGACTCATTAAAGTAACAAGAGAGCATAATAGAGCCACTGGATCCAGTAATGGGGTCAGCTGGCGTGGTCAGCCATAGCTGGTAAACCTCCGTGTGCAGAATGTGGTCAACGGTGACCTTGCTCTTGTATTTATGGTCCTATAGACCAATGATTCCCAACCAGGGTGCTGTGGCATTTATTCATAACACGTATTATTGATTAGATACAAATACTGTATATTGTTGTTCATCAATGCCAGTAATGTATAGTGATAGGCAGAAAAATTATATGATCTTCCATTAGATGGCAGAAGGTACAATAAAGCTGCGTCTCCACCAGTCGCCATTCATACAGCAGAATAAATCATAGCTTCCTGTGAGTACATATTTGAAAAAAATTGAGAATGAAAAAAACAGATGTATGATGATGAACCTTTTGTTTGCCTCCATCTTTGTCTTCCATTAGCTGATATTGCTATGTTGCCAAACATCGGTCGCGAAAGAGTATAAAGCCTGTTTCAAAGTCCCAAATAGTCACCAAACATATTGCTTTGACGTCATCCCAATACTGCTCACAGTGTCTATGAGGCATGTTTGCATCATATATAGGGATTGTTATGAGATGCTGTGATGTATTAACCAGCTTTATAGTCCTCAATTCTTCTTTTGGTTGTTTAACTCATTCATTGCCAGCCTTCAAGGTTAACATGGATATTTGACTTCTGAAGACGTCAGTGGCAGTGAATGTGTTATATAGTGCACAGGAAAAGACGCAGCTGATTACGGAAATGGCAGTGCAGCAATTAGACCACTGCAGATCTCAGCAGAGCACAAAGTAATGAAAGCAATGATCAGAAAATCAATGAAGCTCAATCACAATGATCTCAGTAAAGGGTTTTATAAGGTCACTTTTTCTGAAATTAATAAAAAGCAAAGAATGAAATAACCCTGGTACCCTGTTTTTTTAACAGTCGAGTGACTTAGAAAGAATCATCCCTGCAGTGCTCACCATGAATTGCTCGCAATCGATCACAACCCAATTTTATTTTACTAATTTGACAGAACAATTCAATGAAATTAGTCAGCACGCAATTTTTGGAAATATCAGTTGCAAAATGAAATATTTTTGAAATGTAGTTCCTACACAGACACACCGGAATATGCAAAATATTGAATTAGCATATTCCAAAGTGTGTGTGGGCGGCACGGTGGACGATTGGTTAGAGCGTCAGCCTCACAGTTCTGAGGACCCGGGTTCAATCCCCGGCCCCGCCTGTGTGGAGTTTGCATGTTCTCCCCGTGCCTGCGTGGGTTTTCTCCGGGCACATCCCAAAAACATGCATTAATTGGGGACTCGAAATTGCCCGTAGGTGTGAATGTGAGGGCGAATGGCTGTTTGTTTGTATGTGCCCTGCGATTGGCTGGCAACCAGTTCAAGGTGTACCCCGCCTCCTGCCCGATGATAGCTGGGATAGGCTCCAGCACGCCCACGACCCTAGTCAGGAGAAGCGGCTCATAAAATGGATGGGTGGATGGATGGAAATGTGTGTGTGTGTGTGTGTTAGTCAGCTGGGTTTGGTTTAATTTGCGTGTCCGTCCTTTTAATCATATGCTTGTGGTCAGGCATGTCATAATGTATGTCAGCACAAATATATTATGTAGATTTATGTCACACATTTCTCTCTGTGTGTGTTTTCTGGTCACTAAAGTAGGACATGGTTTTGATGTCTCCCAGTGAATGTTTTGAGGCATGCTCACAGTAAGTAAACACAGTATACTAATGTGTTACCAGTGTGTTCGAAATTAACTTTTACGCAACAGTAGCTGCTGAAAACTGGCAACTTTGCCTTTCACTGATTCAGTATAGAACCAATCAGGGAATGATACAGTTTACACACATTTGTAAAGAAAGGCTCATTGGTTGAAAGTAGCAAAATATTCTTCACCCTTTACGATAGCCTTTTGATGGAAATGGACCCCTGTGTGTAGTTTCACCCTTTTGGTACTCTACCTTTGCGTTTAGTACCTCATGAAAGTGTTGCAAAAAGTGGTGTGGTACAGATCAGTGTTCGTTAAAAGGTTGTGCAGTGAACTGAACTGTATTGCTCGGTGGAAACAGTGAAGTTATCACCTTGAAACTTGGATTGAGGAGTTGTTTCTATTCTATGGAATGTGAAATTAGCGGTTGGATTCGCAACAGTGTTTCTCTTGAATCCCACCTTTCAGCAGCATTTTTTTGTCCGACTAATATTTGTGGAAGGAACTCAAATGTCATCAGTTTATCTGTGCACGATTGGTCCCCGCCCTCCAGTACTGCTATACAGAGTGTCATTCCGCCTCAAAAAAGCTATTAAGCCATTGCTAAAAGGCTAACCAAAAAATGTCACTTCTTGATCAAAATGTCATACGCTATAACAAAGAGTGGAGGGGGAAAGCCACATTTTCTTGCGGTCCCTTACTTGAACATTAATGATTACACCATAAAGCTCTCATAAAAGGAAAAACGTGGAAGTATGTGCGTCTAAAGTGTGGAAATAAAAAAGTCTATCTTTGATGAACAGCCCTAGAAGGCAGAAGGCAGCACTAACAGCTGCTCGTATATCATCCCGCCTCAGCGTTCGTGCTTTGATTCTGTAACATCAGTGTCCGTTAGCAAGCCACCAGCCGAAGAACCCGAAAGACAAAACGGTCAGCTCCCACTGCCAGACAAACCCTCTCCCCCCCACAACCCCGCAAGGTGAAGCAGTTAAGTGAGCAGATAAGATAGCTGAAAGGCTGATAGAATGACTGCTGTGCAGCCTGACAGAAATGTAGTCAGTCAGTCAGCACAAGAACCAAACAGGCAGGTGATGACTCTTTCGATTCTAGGAATGTCATTTTGAGCTGAGCAACGCTGACATCTCACCGTCATTAGAAGAAGCAGCCTCAACAGGAGATGTTTTAAAAAAGAGAATTTAAAGGGGAGTTTGCAGTTTTCAGGAAAAAAAATCACTGTCATATTTGTTAAAACTGTCAGTATAAACCTGACAGTCGTACATTAGTAAAATGATTTGTCAAAAAAATAAAAATAAAAATCATCCCTGTCTGGCCCCATCTTGTTCCTCTAATTTGATTTTTTTTTTTTTAAAACACCCGCTTGAGGAAGAACAACCAATTAGAGACAGAAGGCTTCACCAACAAGGTGTCAATCATTTTCTGCGCGCTCACAGTCGCACTTCGGCACCCTCCCGGTGATCTGTTAGCTTGGGCTTCAGGATAAAAAAAAAAAAAAATTAACCTCTGTTGGAATATCTACCTCTGGAAAACAAAAAAATGTCCCATCCCAAGTTTGCTAAAAGCAAGCAAAAAGAAGCAGAGCAAGAGACCTCAGACAGCGGAGAGGATTCAGAAGTGATGCAGGATAAGCATCATTTCTGCTAAACAAGTAAGTTTATCACCTTTTTTATTTGTAATTCATTGTACCTTTCAAAAAATAAAACTTCAAACCAATGACATTTCGTGTTATATTTACACTATTACGAATAAGTAATTCTACCAATGTGGCAGCCTTGGCTAACGTCACCTTGTTTACAGTGCTAACGCTAGCTTAGCGCTGCTAGCACTAATATTTTCTTGAAGGTGAAAAGCGTTCTCTGTGACGATTTATCACGACTATGCACCTTCATAATCACATGCCATTATTAATGGCCATATATGAGAATCATACTTATGCACATCTGACTCGGAGGTGGGGGGATTATTACAGTGAGGCCACATTCAAATCTTGCTAGCGGTTTTAAAATTGCAAACTCTCCCTTTAAAAGAACTACAGGAAGTTTCTTGAATTGTCAAAAAGAATGCCAGAACATATGATTGTTTTTACCTCGGTTTCTCTTATGAACAAATCATCAAATCTGTTTTATTATTAATTTTAGTATTGAGGACTGAGGTGAAATTACTATTGTTTAAAATTGTCAAGACACAAGTAATACAATGCGTTTTGTGATGAGCAAGACTTGAACAGATTTCTCTTTCAAGTATTAAATGTGTTTATTTGTCATTCCAATACAAACACGTCCAAGCTTGGAATAAAAATAGTTAAATGAGGGCCCAGTAACAGCTGCGATAAATAATAAAATTGGCATAATTCTTAGCAAAAATAATGCACTAGGAGGAATACTGCGCCATAGGTAATGTACGTAAAACAACAATAAAAATGCAGTAGTCACATTCATCGGTGTTTTGTACTTCGAGTGATGTGTTATGTGCAGTTGTGTAAAAAGTTATGATGTAGTTGGGTGCCGTTTAATATAAAATACTACACAAACTCTGTGGAAACGGATGCTAGTTTGGCTGTGCAAGTATATGTTAGAGAAACCTCACTCCTCAGAATGCTTACTGACTTAAAGAAAGACAAACAAACAAAAAACATTTTCTTTTTTTTTTATTGCCACCATTTCATGAATTCCAACTATGGAGAGCCAATAAGCTTACACAGAAATGGAAGTGTCAAGAGTTCATATTATTTCCTTTTCTGTTATCTACTTCCTTGGAATAGTTTTAATGGAAGCATGAGTGGTTGTCTCGGGCTCTAATGGGAATTTTGACCAAAAGCCGAGACAAGCCAATGGGAACGTTACATGCCGATATCGCCTGTGCCCGAAACAATCAATTTAGTAAGTATTTACATTCACTAAGGCAGGCTGGAGCATAATTTCCCTGTCGCTCTCTTTTATATTTAAAACGTGAAATTACAGACTTTTATTTTATTCACATCTATTTTAGCCAGAGGGACATTGAACAAATTCCTACTTTGTATTTTTCCTGATTCCATTTTAATGCAACATCCAGTGTAATTATATAAAACTGCTGCATGCCCAGGATTTTTTTCCTTCTTCTTAAAAATACATTTTTGTTTTCAGCTAACAAATACAGTATGCGAAATTGGCTCAATATATCTCTTTGTTCAAAGTTTGACATACATACCAACATTCTCTTCACACAGAAGCCAGATGATAAGTACACACTTTTGAGAAGGTCTCACAGTATTAATCTACAATGCAGCTGAAGTCTTATTGCTATTTACAGCAAGTCAAAGAAAAACCATATGCCCAGGGTTAATCCTTTGTGTTTCACAGAACTAAGGTCTTGGGAGATTTGATGAGGTTTTTGGGTGATATACTGATATATATATTTCGTGTGAATTATGTGTATTTTTCTCTTCTTTTCTTACACATTTCTTGTTGTATGATTTCCAACGTTAAAGGTTCCACAGGAATTTCAACATATCATATATTCACATGCGGTGGTTGTCCTAGAAAGAAGTTGCAACTAGTTGTTTGAGAGAGGTGGGTCTGCACCCTGGCTACTGTTGAGGTGCCCCTGAGCAGCTCTGACATCTTTCCTTGCCAGCCTGCGGGTGTGGGCTGTATGGTGTGTAGAAGAAAAAATATGCAGGAGAGGAGAAATACAAGACTGCTTCAAATTTGTACAATGCATAAAAAAAGTCCTGCAAATTCTGCTACTTTCCAGAGGTTCATCAAAACCATACTGCGTGTGCATGCTTTTGTCTGCCAGATTGTAATTAAGAAATTTAAAATAGTTATTACAGTTGCTGTTAGTGTATTCAAGTTCATTAATGTTTTATTTATTATTATTATTTGCGTGGACCAAAACTAACCAAGAAACTATGACCTCTTCAGCACAGTCTCTTAAGGCTCATTAAGTCACTTTGCATTACAACGCAACTGGAGGAGTTGACAGTTTGGAAACTGTTGAAGGGGTCACGACCTTGTCACAGCGTTGTGACAACTTCAGCTGGCGGCCTGAGGCACCTGTGGGAATGTGATAGGGACTGTTGGGATAGTTAGTGCTCCTGCATGCGTCATATTCTCCTAGGGAGGCTCCAGTCTGTCAGGTGAAAATAAGAAATTGTCTCTTCATGTGGATCAGAGGAGACATAGCTTATTAAAACCTCCCTGGAACAAAAGGGTAAGCATTGAAAATGAAAAGAAGTGCCAGTTGGAGGACACTTCTGCATTTACACATAATATACTGTACATGTACACTTCCTTCTAGAAGTATTCGAACAGAGAGGGTCATTCAGTTAGTTTTGCTGTAGACTGAAAACATTTGGTCGCTGATGTATTGTGGTTCACCTCCTGACTTCTGTGCGGGCAGTGCGGGTTCATGGTGGAAGTGTGAATGGTGGTCTGTCTCTCTATAGGAGGACTTGAGATTGATTGGCAACTAGTCCAGGGTGAAGTCCCCAGGGACACGCTCCAGCTCTCCACAACCTCGAACAGGAAAAGATGGCTGGCTGGATGGAAACCTTTTTTGCTCTGACATCAAAATATGCTGCCACTTGCCAGGCAGGATTCATATAGGGCTCAATCAGCACACCCACTAGGCACTTGACAAGTGGCACACTCACAAATTCTCACTTCTTTCCTGAGTCTAGCCTCCACTATTCTTTCCCATAACTTCATTGTGTGGCTCATTCACATTAGTCATCAATAGTTCCCACAACTTTGCACATCGCCCTTGTTCTTACAAATAGGCTCTATTACACTTTTCCTCCATTCCTCAGGCATCTTCTCACCCTCTCGATTTCTCTCTTCAGCCACCGCTCCTAGACGCTTTCATACCTCTACCTGCTGCACATCCTTCTCATTTCTCTCTCTGTCTAGCTAACCTGGATAGACCTTTCGCTCCTTCTTTACCATCCGACCTGGCATACATGTTGTCATATGCCTCTTGTTTGTACTTTGCCACATCCACCTTTGCCCGATGTCGCATCTCCTTGTATTCTTGTCTCCTCTCCTCAGTCCTCCCAGTGTCCCATTTCTTCTTCGCTAACCTCTTTTCTTGTATGCCTTCCTGTAGTTCAAGGTTCCAACACCAAGTCTCCTTCTCCCATTTCCGACCAGAAGATACACCGAGTACTCTCCTGCCTGTCTCTCTGTTCACCTTGGCTTTAGTGGTCCAATCTTCTGGAAGCTCCTCCTACACTCTTCCTTTCTTAGCTTCTACTACATGTTTCTCTGCTCTGCTTTTGTCTTCTTTATCTTCCTTACCACCACCAGGGTCATTAATAGTTAATGAAAGTTAATAGTTAATATTAAAACACTGCTCTGTATGAAATATAAAACAGAAGATGTCAACAGCTCAATTTGCTGATTGTGTTTGCTGTATAATATGATGCAGTGACTGACAATTTTAAATACCACTGCCAAAATAAATTGACATGTAGTTTGTTCAAGGTATAATGAAGCGCTGCCACACTATATATAACAACAAAAAGTTCTGGCTGTGTCAGACTGAAACCTCTTTGGGGAAAAGTACTGTTGTTGCCTCATGTGCACCATCAACAGAAGTAAAAAAAAGTGGAAAAGGCAAAAGTGACTTTTTTCTCCTCTCGAGCTTTGCTCTGCTCACTTGGACCAAGTGAGATGTCACTTTGATGACTAGCTACATAGGAGCATGTGATGTTTTTTGTTTTTTTGGGGGGCTTGGAATAAACTTCAAACCCCCATCCAAAGGACTGTCCGTTGACATCCTGGGAAAAAGTGGTGACATCATTTTCTAGAAGTGTATTTTCCAGTGATTTTAGAAGGATACATGGTCTGATTTTGATAATTTTTGCATTATTAATTGTTCCTTAAAAGTCACAACTGAGCTTCATAATGAGTCACAATGGTGAAAGTCACGTTCTCAAGACAACAACGACCCATTAAGCAACATTCAGCAATTCCACAAGAATTAAATCGGCAATAAAACGGAAGCTTCAGCACTTTATTATGTGGCACAATAAAACAGAAATAAATACAAATGCATTACTGTGCTACTGAATTCATTACTTCTTTTTAGTTTATTACTTTTTGTGAGAACATGCTATTCCAAGTCCTACGAGGAGTCACAACAGCGTGGAGATTTACATTTGTGCCTGAACAAAATATTTTCCCCATTTGAGGTGTGGCTGCCTTTTTCCACTACATAGTGCACTACACAACCAACCAGCATTCATATTTTCAATCATCTGGTTTAATTAGGCATTCGTTTTTAGTGGCACTGGACACATGCATGAGAAGTTGGAATTGCATTTGTCATTGTTATGTTTGAAGCTTACTCCTTTGGCCTGATATCTTGACCTCCCCTTCATTTGTTTTCCTTTCTTCCTAATTTTCTTATCAGAAATTCACACATGACTCCTCAAGTAAAATATCTTATTCACACTCGCCTTGAACATCCTGGCTTTTCATTTTCTCACTCTGCCTGAAATACACTTGTTTAAGTTGTCCCGTTTGGTTTGGAACTCTGACAAGCTCTTTTGAGTGCTGTTACCACCATGTCCTACCAGGAATTCTCAAAAACACGGACAGGCTTAGTGAGACCAAACAGTATAAGCCCACATGCACACAAACGTATGAACACACAGAATAAATCTTGGGATTTCACAGATAGTGGGTTACAGAGCTCATCTGCCTACATGCAAATATGCACATACTGCAGTAATTTGGACAAAGCAAGCATTAGCAAAAAAAAAAAAATGTTTATACACAAACACTTCACATCTTAGAGTGAATTTAGCTGCATCTTGATTTGTGTATTTGAACAACAGCCAATTTGGCCCGCCCGCTAAATTGGATTTCAAATTGTCAGAGGCAGTCCCAATCATATGGCCTTATCCATGACAGTGCAGATATTTTTACTCAGCTCTTGTAGGATGAGTCACAATCTCCTCTAATGGAATGACTTAATCGCTTTCAAGAGCCACTTTAAAGCTCCATTATGCATTTTCTTTTAATATTAAAAGTAAATCTAATGACATTCTGTATGGTGCTGATGGTGAGAGAAGAGTAGTCACCTTGTACTCGGCACCTCCATGTTGTTTGAAGCATTACGGCTGGGATGGTCTACATTTCAACACTTTAAAGAGTGGTTCTTTACATTTATTTTTTTCTTACAAAATAGAAAACACATTTTTACAGTGTATTCAGTTTTTAACAATTCAAAATGACCATTTATATTATATAGTATTCATATGAGTTGATGTATTTCATATGAAGTGTTTCAGAGAAGTCCCAGGACTAGTGTGACAAAAGATATATTTCAAACCCAAACTACAAGTTTACTTTGTTCATTGCGCGGGAAGAGGAGAGAGCTGTGGCAGGACAACCTGCGGCTGCTACATCCTGACAGCTTCCCTGCTCACAATTACCAGAGCATCTGACACTTCCTGCCCGAGAAGAATATCGTCACGCTGGAGTAACCTCCTTGCTCTGTATGTTTTTTTTGTACATTTTTTATTTATTTATTTTTTTACCTCTTTTCCTGAGTTCAAGGGGGTCATCACGGGGAGCCGTTTTGAAGATACTGTATAATGGAGACATTGTCAAGGTGACCTTGATGACGGAGCTTCCAAAAGTTCATGAAAGTGTGGCAGAGGATACTGTGGAAGTGCATTCAGCTTTAGGGGGATTACTTTGAAGGGGAAAACTTGTAGTTTGTATTTTGAAATATATCTTTTTCGAGACTAGTCCTGGAACCTTTGTGACATACCTCATATCTAACACAGTCCACATTACATCCATTTCTGCTGGTGGCAGTTAAAATCAGTACAGTATTGCTTCAAAAAACATCCTGACACCTCATTATTTTGATAGCGTTACAGTACACCTTGCTGCAGAAGCGCATAATTATCAAGTGCAACAGCAACTCTTTGGTCTAAACCAGTATTTTTATTTTATTGTTTTTAATTGTAAAGTCAAAAATGATACGGGTGTTATTATCAAATACTTCAACGATTTTAGACTCCAATGCACCGATAAAATGATTTTTTCTTTTTTTGAGTCACTGTTTTGAGTCAGTGACTTTAAACTTAATTTACCCATCTTCTCACTTAATTATGTGATTGTTTTTACTCTCATCTTGTCTGAGAATTTTCTAGGAAATGGTCGTACTGACCATTATTGAATATCAAGACGCAAGTACAGTAGAAACTGCCTTAATGCTTCCAAGCAATATGGCTGATATTCTATCGTACTAAAATAACTGAATATTCAGAAAAACAGACACAGGGTGCTTATTTGTTATTTTAGGGCACATATTTAAGCATTATATATTATATTTAGTAAGGAGTTTTAAATTAAATGTTTAATCCCACTTAGCCTTCACAGTTCCATTTTAATAATCAAGCGAAAAACACGGTAAAAATCATTTGCATATGCATTAAATCCCAATGTGATTAGGCAGCATTTGTATTGTGTGATGGAACTCATGCATTCAAAAATCTATTAGACTGACTCCAATTACCTCAGAACGCTGCCACTAGGATTTTGCTTAGAAACCAAAGTTTCCGCCATATCACTCCTTCAACCTTGAGATGTAGTTAAAAAAAAAAATTAAGAGCACACTCAATGGTCAAGCTCCTCCATACTTGGTGATTTCCTGTCATTTTACTGTACTGTTAGGTCATTCCGGTAACCAGACCTTTTTATTACTCTACTGTCCCTCACACAACATTACAAACTAAAGGTGATATAGCCTTGCCGTTCCTTGCCCCCAATTGTGGAGTGCATTTCCATTTAACCTAAGCGCTGCCTGTTCCGTAGATATTTTTAAAAAGCAGGTAAAAACATTTTTTAAACAATATTCCAGAAGGACTTCCTTTGTTTTGATTTTTTTCTTATATGTATTATTGTCTGTGACTAATGTTAACCATCTAAAGAACTTTGTGAGTGCTCTCTGTGAGAAGTGCTATCAAAATAAAATGTGCTTACTTGCCGTAATTATATTCAAACCAATAATGCTATCTACTTTATGTTATACATGCTCTCTAATTTGTATGGTGGCACTATGAGTTCCTCAGTTGCATATGTGAACACATGTATGGAGATTCAGTATACTGTAAAGCAACAGCAAATCTAGATTATTGTGTCGATTTTTACTATTATACATTTATACTTTGTGTTTTCAATTAAAGAAGTAATCGTAGGGGAACCGAATTTCACCCTTCACACTAGAATGTACCACGCTAGCAGAGTCATCACACCAGTTTGTTTTGACCAAATCAAACCTTACAAATATGAACACATGCTTATTATACATGTAAACATAGCCACTGATCATGTCGTGGAAGAAATCCAGCTCAGACACCGTATGTTTGACTCATTACTCATCCCTCATTACCATAGCGATAAGGTTACTAAAGATGCATGCTCTTGTGCGCATGTCACTCAGCCTTATCTAAAATACATAAATGGGTAAAATGAAAAGGCACAGGTGAATCATAGCTTCTGAAGAAAAGCCAGATCCTGAATTAAAATCCCGTTTCAGCTTTTAGTATGCCGAACACATTGTGGATCACTATCCAACGGCGTTGGCAGCCTCACTCCCTCCCTTCCTCACACTCGGCCTTTGATGCCAGCTGAGTGCAAGAAAGAGATGGGACATGAAGACATAGAGGAAGGGGGGTTGGGGATCGATGCAGATGTTAAGTGCAGAGTAAAGTCGACATGATGTGTGGAAACTGTTTCTTAAGTTTTCTTCCTGCAGGCTGAAATGGATCAAGAGAACTTGCTTGGAAAGGCAAAATTGGTGCATTACTTAGCAGATGAGAATGAGGGACTCATTGCACTAAAGATCTGGCCTTTTGAGGCGATTTGGTTTTTTATCTTATATCAAACTGAAAGTGGGATTATTGAACAAGGACAGATGCTTATTTCATATTTGAAATAAGTGATGAAAATCTTATTTTTTTCCCCCACTTGATTTTAGAAAAGATTTAGTTATAGCACAACCCATTGAATAAAACTAGTTTAAAATAAAGAGGCAGTGAGGAAAGTCCCAGTGCATGCTGGTGATACTTGATTGTCCACAAATCATTCAGCAGTTTCTAAATTTTACTCAGCAATATTCAGCTCTCCTCATATGCCACTCTAATGTAACATGGAGCAATCTGGACAATTGGACCACATTATCTCCACTAAAGGAATTTGTGTGTGTTGTATGGTTGTTTGTTTGTATGTACCCCGCTTCCTGCCCGATGATAGGCTCCAGCACGCGCGTGACCCTAGTGAGGAGAAGCGGCTCAGAAAATGAATGGATGGATTTTGTGTGTCAGTTGAATAACACAAACACTTTTTGGGACACATTTGGAATTGGCAGCAACAAAAATGTGTACAGTATTTGAAGTGTGTGTCCTGGTTCAAGATTACAATTCAGGCATTACAGTAAGTGATTTTCTTTATACTGTTCACCATCCTGTTTTTGTGAGTGATATGTCATGTAAATTGTAGACAGGTTCACTTATCTTGACAGCAGTATTTACTCTTCTAACTGTGCCCTTGAAACAGTGGCAGAGCGACATGTGCAGCCATACAATGCAGCAATGCTCAGGGAATGGCAACGCCCCCAAACAAATGCTACCTGACACGGTTATCTACTGCTTAAGGGCATGATCTGTAAAACATCTGTTAATTTACACCCCCTAATTAAGTCAAATCAGGAGCGATGTACTCGTTCAGAGAGAATAAGAACAGCAACATTGATGCACAACCATACTCTAATAAGAAACATATGAATGTGTCAATCCTAATCACAGTGCTTCTGAGCAACAACAAAGTTTTTTTTTTTCCCCAACCCTGCACTCTCTTTGACTGCTGTGGACTCTCCCTCCTGAGTCCATTCTCGCTGAAACTGAGCAGCTGGTTGCAAGCCCAACTTGGCTGCTACATATGATGTGTGGTCTGTTTGGATTCCTTTTCACAGTTTTTCCATCTTTTTTCCATCAAGAGCTGTGCCCTCATCGAGCAGACACTCTCAGGAGGTCTGATTGCCAGGGCCAGAGGGACAGGCTAGTTGCACTGCTAGCTTTATGATGTGGAAACAAATGTTAATGTATGTTAGGATAATCTATACGAGCAAAACGGCACTCAATTTTATTTATATAGCACCAATTCACAACATCAGTTATCTCAAGGCATTACACACACACACACACACACACACACATTTATTAGAAAAAACCTACTGAACCCCACATGAGGAAACACTTGACGATAGAATTGTTCAATTTCTGCTGTTTTATTGAATTATTAACTGAGTCTTTATTTTTCAGAGGGATTGGTGAGGAAAATGATAGGTAAAATGAGTTAGAGATAAATTAGAAGATAACTTTTGGAAGTCTGATATCATCTGAACTTATCATCCGCCACAACAATCATAACTTTACACTATATTATGATAGTGTAATCACAGACTGTTAATGACAACAGCATATGCCCTTGTCATCTCATACTGACTGAACACGTTTGCATGATGAAGCTGCAGGCAGACACCGTCTGCCACATGTGTGTGCCTCCGTGTGTGTATGTTGTAACGTCCCGTCGGCTGACAGTCAGAAAGAATAAGATTACATGAGGCCTGTAGTCATGTTGTCTGATGTGACTGATACACTGACTGACAAATGACAGCATTCATTCATTTTTTCATCTTCTGTTCCGCTTGTCCTCACTCTGGTTGCGGGTGTGCTGGAGCCTATCCCAGCTGACTCTGGGCGAGAGGCGGGGTACACCCTGGACTGGTCGCCACCCAATCGCAGGGCACATATAAACAAACAACCATTCACACTCACATTCACACCTACGGGCAATTTAGAGTTGAACCTACCATGCATGTTTTTGGGATGTGGGAGGAAACCGGAGTACCCTGAGAAAACCCACTCAGGCACGGGGAGAACATGCAAACTCCACACAGGCGAGGCCAGATTTGAACCCGAGTCCTCATAACTGTGAGGCAGACGTGCTAACCAGTATCCCACCGTGCCCAAATTACAGCAAATCATCCATCCATCCATCCATTTTCTGAGCCACTTCTCCTCACTAGGGTCGCGGGCGTGCTGGAGCCTATCCCAGCTGTCATCGGGCAGGAGGTGGGGTACACCCTGAACTGGTTGCCAGCCAATCGCAGTACAGCAAATCAATCAAATTTAAAACAATTCTTTAGTTTTTACACATTTTCACTGACTTCAAGGTGACATGTTTTGTTGGCTAAATACCATAGTAAGCCTATAGACTTCTGTCAAGTGTATGATATTTCTTTCCATAAAAATGTAAAATAATAGTTGACTGAGCGGAAAATGTGATTCTGAAGCATCGTTCATGCAGTCAGACTGGATCTTCCTGCACCAGAGTGGAAACAACATCTGCCCAAGTCCGACATTTTGCAGAGTTCACTGTTAATTTAGCAATAAATGAAACTAGAATACCATTCATAACAAGTCAACAAACAACAGTGTGTCTATCATTGGAACATAATTGTTTCTGATTCTACTGCAAGCTTGACAACACATTGTTCTAAGAACTTGGACATGATTTCACATTCAGATTTGACTTTTGATGACTGGCAAAAATATACAAAATTACATAAAATACCAACTGCGGGAAATAATTGCTAGCTACACTGTTAATTTGATTGGAAATTACAATGATCAAGAAAAATATAAATGAATTATAATTTTACTTTTTTCTGCATAAAATGTTTTGAATACTCCATGTAAGGTCCAAGAATCAAATACAAACAATCCGGTTGTATTTTTTCCCACTTATGAACAGGTTGGCAATGGCAGAGACCTGTGCTCAACTGAGTGTCAAACTAATTCGGTTGTTGTTGTGTGAGTCTCGTCTGGGTCTTCTACCAGACTCCCTTAGGAAGAGTATGCTGCACAGTGCTTTGGGATTTGGAAAATAATGTATTTTGTTTCTTTAGAAATACTGTTTCACAAGAGATTGTCAATTAAGCACTTGTAATCACAATGTTGTTTAGTCAGCTATCGTGTAAAAAAACTAAAATATACATTGTACAGTATATAAACTATTCAAGCATTCGGGCAGTGCGGTTCGGGACTCGAGTCTGAGCTCCAGCCTTCCAATATGGCGTTTGAATCCTCTCCCTGCGCTTTTGTGAGTTTTCTCCAGGTCCACAGGCTTCCTCTCAAATTCCAAAACATGCATGTTAGTTTCATTGTGTTCATGTAAGTGTTGAATGGTTGTTTGTATTTACGTGTTCTGTCATCTGCGAGCCTAATGAGCATAAGATGTTTAAAAAAAAAAATTGATGGATTCATTTCCTAAAGGGCTTATCCTGTCTGTCAAGGTTTGCTGGGAGCTGGAGCCTATTTCAGCTGACCTGAGGCGAAAGGCAGACGACCCACTGGACTGGTCGTCAGTCCACCGCAGGGCACATAGAGACAGACACACATTTACACTGACATTCATACGGTCACTGAGTTGGAACGGAACTCACACTGCCTGTAAGTCAGGCAAGTGAACCACTAAACTGTCAATCACATATATAAAATATCCATCCATTTTCTATATTACTTGTCCTCATGGAGCCGATCCATTTGGGCAAGAGGTGGGGTACACCCTGGACTAGTCACCAGCCAACCGCAGGGCACATATAGACAAACAAGCCTTCACACTCACATTCACACTTCAGAACAATTTAAAGTCTGAACTGAACCTAACATACGTGTACATGTTTTTAGAATGTAGGCAGAAGCTGGAGTACCTGGGGAAAACCCATGAATCCACAAGAGGACATACAAATTCCAGAATGGCCAAGTCAAGATTCAAACCGGAAACCTCTGAACTGTGAGGCAGACGTGCTAGCCAGTGTTCCACCGTGTTGCATTTATATAAAATATTGACTGTATATTCAGTATCAAATGAAGTAATAATACAACTATTAAATGGTACTTTTGGTTGCTATGGAATATTTCCCCATTTTCTGAAAGGCAGGTAACATCGGCATTAATCTGCTGGCTACCATACGCAATAGTTTTCCTGACTAGATGCTCGAGTTACCACTCTTGTACTGTGACCATATTGAAAGACTTTGAATTTGCTGCAGTTTAGATTTTTGTTTTAGATGTTTTTTTAGCAGAGCTGGTTGTGTACATGCGACAGATGACTGTGTTTTGATGACATTAGGCTGTTTCCAGTCAGTTAATGTTGCACTCACATTGGTAGATATCTGATGTGATCGGAGACTATCCACTTCCGCGTTTTTCGTTTCATGTGGCCATGACCAATAACCAACCATCTAGTAAATCTATCCTTAAAGTCAAAATACATTATTTGCCTTTTTATACGAGCACGTCTTTATTGACATGCTCTCCCACCCGGAAGCAGCATCTCAAATAGTTTTAAATAGTGTTGTGAGTCATAAAGGTCCTTGAGCTTTAGTCAGAGTTACCAGCAGAGAATATTGCCTCAATCCACGCAAAGTGTTAGAGGTAAATAAATAAATAAAATAAATAAATACATACATACAAAAATACATACTGCCTACCAGATGAGGACGAATCTGCAAAAAAGCAGACTGAGTCCACAGAGTTGGCCTGTGCCTCTGTGAGATTATGGAGAGTGCAGATTATGTAAGGAAGGAAATCACATTAACACCTGACCTATTGTGGCAAACCCTGCTGATGCTGCAGGTAAGAGCAAGCAAGCAAGAGAGTGATGAAGGCAGAGAGCAAAAGAGAAGCTTTTACATGAAGACTGATTACCAGAAAGTGAAGGAGACACAACCAATATGAAGATGCAGAAAAGGTGAGGCTATACCCAATAAGAGTTTATCAAACTAAACACAGGGCTCTATCATTACATTCTCAAATGTTTGTCCTCTTACATAAACAACAATACATTCTTTGTTGGGTGGAAGAAACAGATGTTTAAAAAAAACTAAACATTGAATTTATGAAATGTACTGTACCTATTGTGTCTTTTTTCACAATGTAAAACCGTTCCCAGGTGTTTTACAAACATGTCTGTGGCATGCTTGCATCAAAAAAGCCAAAGGATCAAGAATCAATGACATATATGATCTTCAAATTTATTGCTATGGTGAAATTGGCTCGTATTATGGGCGGATCTGTCCAATGCAATGCACCAGCCCTCATCCTGCCCCACATACTTCTTTTGTCAGAATGACAACCAGTGGTCAGAGCATTGAGATCAATTAGAAGCTCCAAAATTGTATTGCTAAATAGATGATGTCACAATAATTTTTGTTTCTGGTATTTCAAAAACCCTGCAGAAAAGATCAGAAACGGATTGCAGTCATTATTTTGCATAGCAATGGGAGTTAGACTCGGCCATTCAGACACGTTATTGCGGAATGCAAAATCAGCTGCCGGAATTCATGTCAGGTTTGATAAATCACATTGAGAGTGCTCATTTAATCGGTCTGGGTGTGAGCTGACTCCATTAATGGGATCAGAATGAGAATCAGAATCAGAATCAGAATCATCTTTATTTGCCAAGTATGTCCAAAAAAACACACAAGGAATTTGTCTCCTGTAGGTGGAGCCGCTCTAGTACGACAACAGACAGTCAATTGACAGGGAACACGTTTGAGACATAAAGACATTGACAAAAACAGTCAATCAGCAATAAAGGGTTGCTAGTTATCTGGTAATTCCGGTGCAAATTATTTATTTATTTTTTGACAATTGTGCAAAAAGATGCAGAGTCCTCTAGCTCCTCAGTCAGTGTGCAAGTGGTGCAGATGCTACTCTGGCATGAGTGGCCAGTATTGGTCAACAATAGATATGCAAATAGTGCAGCGTGGCGAGACTACTACAGTGAGTGCACGAGTAATATATAATTGGACTGACAGAAATGTGACAACAAACTCAAGACAAAAAAAAAAATTGGCAGCATGATGCAATGGAATTGTAGGTTAGCTGTTTAAGAAGTTGATTGCAAGAGGGAAAAAGCTGTTGGACTGTATGCTAGTTCTCGTTTGCATTGATCGGTAGCGCCTACCTGAGGGGAGGAGCTGGAAGAGCCCGTGAGTTCTGGCAGCGTGCAATTCCTCAAGGGTGGGTAGGGGGGTACCAACAATCTTTTCAGCAGTTTTGATTGTTCCGTTGCAGTCGGAGTTTGTCCTTTTTTGTGGCAGCACCAAACCAGACTGTGATGGAAGAACACAGGACTGATTCGATGACCGCTGTGTAGAACTGCCTCAGCAGCCCTCGTGGCAGGCCGTGCTTTCTCAGAAGCCGCAGGAAATACATCCTCTGCTGGGCCTTTTTGAGGAGGGAGTTGATGTTGATCGCCCACTTCGGGTCGTGAGAGACTGTAATTCCCAGGAACTTGAAGGTCTCGACGGTTGACACAAGGCAGCTGGACAGCGTGATGGTAACTGTAATGCGTAACTATGTAAAACGTCCCTCCAGGGCCATGGACAGCTCTCCATCAACTAAAGCGGTTCGTCTCTTATGGAGGGTGGATTGTCACCCTGTAGAACAAAAAAATCAAACCTGTGAAAGGAGGGCCATAGACTCTCCCTTTCACCAAAAAAGACCACAACAGTTTATCAGCAAAAGAGGTGGCACCTCTGCAACCCAACGACTGTGAAGGTGGACGAAAGCTGCAGCAGTCCCTTAAACCCCATTCATCTGGGCTCTCCAGCCATTGTACCTGATTTAGTGGCTGTCAATATCGTGGGTTTTTCGGGGTGCAACAAGATCTCTACATTAATCAAAGTCACGCACAGGCGTCTTGAAAAAGATAACCTTGGAATTAACTATAAAGCATCGTCCTCAACTCAAGGGATAGCCAAGATGACCTAAAGATGCTAAATCTGCCCACGCAATTCATCTCAGGTTTGATAATTCAAGTCACGTGTGCTAAATTAATTTGTTTGCATTTACTTCTCCCAGAAGGTGCAAAATCAACTGCGCTGCAACTTTGCCCGTTTGGAAGACGCAAATCTGTCTGCGCCCGGTTTGTCAGATCAGGCTTTTGTTCTGTATAGCAGCTATTCTTTCCAACTATCCTTACATTCATACACAGACCACTGACTTATAGTGGAAGAGAAACCAGGATTCGAGCTATAATCTGACCTCTGTCGAGGTCTGTAATATTCTAGGCATGTGTGCAATGTGAGTTTACTGCCTTTATGGAAGCTGAGTCTCATCAACTGATTAAGACTGAAGAAAGTAAACTACAGGTGTGAAAGCACCCTGGGTGTCTACGTAAATATGGTTGTGTATAGGTTTATGTTTGCTGTTGGTCCGCTTTCCTCATGTGGGCTGCGCCAGTCGACTTTGCATTCCCTTGCGTTCTCCCATGTGTGCCTTATTGTGTCACTAGTCTAGTTCATTGATGTCTGCTGGTTCAATGTTACCATTTTACATTTTAAAGTGTAATCCAGTTAAATTGGGTACACACATACCCATTTGTAACATCTTAACTGATTTTAAAATATGAGCGACCCATCTGTGTGTTTGGACCTCGTTTTATTTACAACTCTTATCATTCTCTTTATTTTGTCAAATAAATGTAGTTACCATTCATATGGAGGCCTCCTCTCCTCTTTTAACTAAACCAGCCCCTTGCTGAATGGATATATGCGTGACTTTTCGCTCTTGGGATATTAGATAATCTTCTATCTTGTTTAAATTTTGTGCGTCCTTGTGGATCAGGCTAATTGAGAGAAGCATGTGCGCATGTGTATGCATGTGTGCTTATCTATATGGTTTTGCACATCGAGTGTGTTGTTAAGCCCCCAGAGGAAGCAGACAAAATAACTCCCAAAATGATAAGCGACAATGACCTCCCTCCTGTCCTCCCAGGCTCTTTAACCTTCATGCCTGCTATGCTGTGCACTCGACAGTGGTTTTGCACTCTCACATCTGTGCTGCAAAGGCTCCAGGTAAAAAGAAAATTGTGTGTGGTATGTCATAATATATTTTGGATGATTTTCACTCAGTCAAGAGGATTTTTAAAAAATGTAGTATGAATGTGCTGCATCCACTTCCTTTTAAATGTGTTGAAATTGACCTCAATTATTCACCAGCAAGTGCATTAGAGTACATTTATACATTTTAAGTTATGAAAATATCCATTATCCTTCATTTGTAATTGTGTTTTCTGTTAACCTCACATAGCTGACATCTGATATATTTTTGAAGAAATTTCATTTCGATCTCTACGGTGAGGTGGCTTTTAATACTAATCCTTACAATGCTCAATTGTGCTCCATCTCTTCCCAACAGTACATGACAAGGTTGTTGATGAATCATATAAGACAAAACACCATGATACAGTACATTACAAAGATTTTTTTCCCCAGCAAGTTGGCAATTCTGTGCCAAATAGTTACAGAATATGCAAAGCACTATACCAAAATACCATGACAGAATACAGCACTTGTAATATCTGTACAAACAAGAAATACCAGAGTTTCTCTGTCTTTGTGTTTTAGTTTTCCTGCACTCACAGTGATATTATTATTATGATTATTATTATTATTATTATAAATAATGCAGGCCAATAAAACTAAACAGGTCTTTCAGGTCGTTAGTCTTTACTAACTTTAGCTGTAGTCGGTACATTTAGCTAACTGAAGTTTTCCCCCGATTCCACATAACAGCCAAGTGCACTCACAACTTTGGACTTTGCAGATTCTGTGCTGTTCTCCAAAGGAAAGCAGTCGCTCCCCTGTCTCAAAGAATATTTTTTAGGCTGAAAATTCAATTCTCTTCCCTTCACCTGTCAAGATCTTTAACTTGTGGTGCCGTGATCCAGCAGGTATCACGGCAGAGGCCATCTTGAAGTGTCCTTGAACAGCAAGCTATACCACAGTATTGTTCCCGAAGCTCTGGTGACACAATGCATGTCTGTGGCTTGCCATACCGCAATGAACTATTTAGGATGTTGACAGCATATTCGCCGCATTGACCTAACTACAGGAATAGCAATGAAAGCAGCCTTGCTACTATTGTAACCTTTTGGAGGTTTAGAAGAATGGTAATTACCACGGCCTTGACTGTTTAGGTCAGCATCTTGGCAGAGAAAATTAATCAATAAAGTTATGCCATCGTGAGTGTAAATTTTTGAAGTGTCTCACACTTAGTGCTGATGCTGCGCTAATAACCAATACAAACATTGTAAATCCACAGAGGACAGAGAGAGTTTTTTTGCAAGCATGTGGTGACCACCATAAAAAGATACATTTATTGTTTAACAGCACAAAATTAAAAAAAATCATCATGATTTGCTTGTGTTTATGTTGAATTAGGGTTAGTTGTGTTTATTATGTGTGTATAGTCATTTCACATGGTCTCTACAGTCATGCCTTCCCGTTTCATTCGAAAACCTCCTTTCTAACCCTTGTGTCTTTCCCAGCTGTCCCTCATCAAATTGTATTTCTTGTGTTAAAATAATTTTGGTTTACTCAGTTCTTGTCAGATCCTTGCCTTGTAGTTTATATGTCTACTGTCAATAATGGATGCAAAAATTATTTTATAAAAAATAATTTGGGACTGGGATCAAGTGATCTTATTCACTAGAGTCATTTGAGTCATCCCACAGATGAAGTACAGGATTGACAAGCGGAGTGGTACAATGTCTGCAGAGATAGCACTGGTTGCCGAACGGCCAAAAAGCAAAGCTCCCAATATACCGATTTAGATTTTTACTGAGTGGTAACTGAAAAGATAAGGTTGTGGATGCAAGTGGTGTAAATGACGGGTCTCTGGGATAATACTTGAGCCCATTATACACTGTATGATTTTTGGCTGTCTCAAACACAATCATGCGACTAATCAGCAAATGTACATCTCATAATGAGAGAGGAGCCAAGACAGACTGTGACAGGTATCAAGATTTTATCAGAAACTTCAGAGAAATCATCTCACTGTCTCTGCCTCTGACTGATGCGGTATGGCTAGACCATGTTGTGCAGTCTGCCTTGATTTTGTCTTATCGGACTGGTAAAATCATAGAATAGCATTTTGAGATACAACAGGAAGAGGATCTTGGTCATTTGGGAGGGCTATTGCTCCTCCGTGGTGAGACTAACCAGTTGCGGTGGCTGTGGCATACCTGTATACACATAGTTCAGATTCCTCTTGGACTAGTCCCTATGGATGTGTTGCAGTCAAACTGTGAGGAGGGAGACACGGAGAAACTATGTCTCACTGCTCGCCTGGAAATGCTTTTATTATCGCTAGTGGAACTGGAAGACGAAGAAGTCTGGTGACCCTTGCTTGGATTGAAAAAGCCATATGCCTGAGATATGGTCAATGTAGTGATATTTATAGAACATGTAAATGGTTTAGCACAGTTCTGCATTTAAGATGCATGAATGTATCTTAGTGTCTGCTCTCCCTCTGCTATAATGTTATATTTGAACATCCAAATGCTAATCTGATTGATATGAACCCATTTATACTAATCCTAGCAATCCAGCAAGAGTAAAGCCATTAGTAGGGAAAAACATTGCAAGCCCATCAAATCTGCTGTTACTATGTCAGCCTCCACATAACTGAAGCCCTCTGGTGTCACATGACAGACTTATGTCACCTCCTGGGAATGTGATGCCAGTTAGTAACTATATTCTGTGATTTGGGGGTGAGTAAACACCTTCTAGGGATACATATATTTACAAAGGTGTATGGCTCATCATTTCATCACCCACATACTCCAGCAATTTTCAACACAATACCCTGAGAGAAGAAAACTTTTGTCTTTGGCACCAGATGACATTAATTTATCCTCCATATAACGGTGGCCGACTTGTTAGAGCGTCAACCTCACAGTTCTGAGTAGCGGGGTTCAATCCCTGGCCCCGCCTGTGTGGAGTTTGCATGTTCTCCCCGAGCCTGCGTGGGTTTTCTCCGGGTTTTCTTCCTTTCACATCCCAAAAACATGCATGGTAGGTTAATTGACAACTCTAAATTGCCCGTAGGTGTGAATGTGAATGCGAATGGTTGTTTGTTTGTATGTGCCCTGAGATTGGCTGGCAACCAGTTCAGGGTGTACCCCGCCTACTGCCCGATGATAGTTGGGATAGACTCCGGCACGCCCGTGACCCTAGTGAGGAGAAGCGTCTCAGAAAATGGATGGACGGATGGATGGATAATGTTGATCACAAGCAAGTTTCTTGATGGACCCTCAAGACTAGTTTTGTAACTGGCATAAAAATACGATGCAACGTGTGGTGTCACTCTGCGTGAAGGCGGGTTACACCCGGTGTTTGTTATTTCGTGGACCAGTGGATCTAAAACAAGGATGTCTGCGCTGCTTTGAGTGCGATCAGAGCCGATTTCAATCCTGTCCTATCAAAGCCGACTTTTATCCTGTCCAATTAAAGCGGCTCCTCTCATTCCCTTTAAATGCAGCCCCCTAGGAGCACACTGCCGCTCCTTCACATGACAGAAGATGAAGCTGTTTTGCTCGAGTCTGGGAGAAAAGCACATTTGTATGGAACTGCAAGCAGACCTCCACGGGCGGACATATCCAAATTGGATGAAACGCACAAATTGCCTGTTACCTGTAGTTTGGATTTTCCATTTGCACATAAAATCGGAACTGCAAAAAAACGAGTCGTTATCCTTTTTTTTTTTTTTTTCATTTTGGTTTTGGGAACCAATATTGATAAAACAACCCATTATTTAGTTGTTGTTTTTTTATTTCAGCTTTGTTTTGAAAAATATAATTAACAAATGATACACAGATCGTGGCAGAAGGAAGCTAAAATTGTGCTGATTTAAAAATAAATACTTTAACTGGCAACTTGGAATCAAACAAACATTTTCCAATGGCAGAACAACCATTCAACAACCACAGCAGGGCGGTTGTAAACACAGTATCTGTGCAAATATATATATAACTAATCTCCTTCTAATAATGGAACTGTCAATTTTTACCTTCATAAATAATGTCACTTGGCTGTGTCTCTGGTGGTAGGTTCCAGCGTTTAGTTGATGTCACGTACCAGCATCTTTCACCAGAATGGCTCTTATATTCGTTGACATTGTGCGACAAAGACACAAAGCAAACAAATGGCTTTCCCTCTCTGATTATGCATGAAGTTGAATACCTTTGAACGAAAAAAGCAGTGTAAAGTGAGGGAAAGTGGAATGTAAATGAGAGATGAAAAGAATGGGAACAGGAGTGCAAAGAGAAAACCAAACGGCGAAAGAGGTATTAAGTGAAAGAGAGAGAAAGTTCTTGGCTGAGCTCGGCCCAAGAAAACATGCTGTCACGTTGTATCACCATGACAGACAGCAGACCGGCCACTTGGGAGTTCTAAAATGACACACATGAACACACACACAAACAAGCACAAACACACAAAATATAAAGACACCTGAGCATGCCATGCAATCACATACAGACATGCAACGCCTGAAAAACACCTGCATTTTCATTATACTTATGCCTATACACATACACACACTTGCTATCTAAGCTAACATTTCCACTGCTTTTTCCCAGATCACTGTCCTAGATGTGACGGGGTTAAAGTTGACCCACTAAATTGCCACCTTTCAAGGCAGTAACAGCGACGCAATTCTGCCAGTGTGTAAACAGGGTGTGAAGTTTTTCACCCGAGACTCATGCCCACGTCGCTTTGTGTTGCTGATGAGCTAACCTCACTATGCATCTGATTATCTGAATGCACAAAGTCGCAACCGTTGTATGAGCGTACAACTTCGTACACAGCGATGTGAGCAAAGAGTTCTTTCTAAAAGTGATATGTATAAATCGTGGCTGTACCTGTATTGAGTCAGATGTGCCAATTTGCTGTAAAGACACAGGTCCTGGAATTAGTCAGCCCCAGACACGCAACATTTTGAGGATACAAACAGTAAACAGCGTGAGAATACATTTTCATATAGAAACGAAAGGCAACCTTAGTTACTGCCAGACTAATTGTTTTTTTATTTGATTGGTTTATATTTATGGCCTCAAAGTGTTTTTTTCATACAAATATTTTTGTCCTGCTCTGTTTTGTTTCATGTTTTTCTGTGTCCCACACACGTCTTGTACGTTAGGTTTTCCTTTCCACCTGTTCTCGTTAACCCAGTTCCTTGTGTCTGCCAATAAGTTCCATCCAGCCACTCGTTTTGTCCAGGTGCTACTCGTTGTCTCCATCAGTTTGCTTGTATTTTGTTCCCTGCTTTCTTTCAGTCTGTGTCAGTGCATTGTTGCCTCGCCTCCTTGCTTCCTGCATTTTGGTCTACCTTTTTGCTACCAATGCCACAAAAATCTGCAAACCCTGACATAGGCTGAAAATTTAATGTAATTATGACTTCACTACTGAGTTAAGGTATGTTAGTGCAGTGATTCCTAACCTGTTTGCCTTGGCACATTTTTGTGCCGTGAGAGATCATCAGGTGTCACACAGTAAATTATCAAATTTCATTTAATTGGTCCGAAAATGATTGCAGTGAACCATCGCAAATTCATAGATTTATGGGGGGCACCTATTCTCTGTTGTTTGCTAAATATCTTTGCTATGTCCTATTTTCAAGTATTGCTTAAATGGCAACTGGTGGAATCTTGGTGTGGTTGTTAATTTTAATTCAGTAATGATGTTTTTTCACTTGTTTGATATGTTGGTGGTCCTTGAATTAACTTTGTGCACAGTCAAAACAGAAGTTGAAAGTATGTTTCTGCTTCAGTTCCGATGCAGCTACTTATAGCCTGTGTAGTCTACATTGCTGTTACAATTTGCCTGTATTCCGTAACATTTATTATTGTATGTAAATGCACAAATGTATGTTTTGTTAACTTAAAACCATTTGCGTTTGCCTATGTGAAAGTTGAGTCAGTTTGTGCTGATGTGTTCTTTAGGATAGATCGTATGCTAGCTAGTCTCATACATCATTTATGTAACATGAGTTCATGATTGTGTAGATGCTAGAAGCATGGCGTTGATGCTTTATGATCCTCCCCATTCTACACTAAGTGCTAAGCTATATTGTGGCATCTTTACCTGATCACAAACTCCTTTTTGCACGTGGTGTTAGTTATTTGTGGACTTTTGCTATGCGCAGCTGGGCTCGTTTGCTATCCTATCTTTGTTCATTTATCTATGCCAGTGATATATAGTGACGGCCAGAACAATTAAATGCTCTTACTGTCACGGACGGCAATAAATACACCACATTCAGATGCTTTCCAAAAAAATTTGAATATCATGGAAAGGTTTATTTATTTCCATAATTCCATTCAAAAGGTTAAACTTTCATAAATTATAGATTCAGGCCCCACAATTTAAACAATTTCAAATATTTATTTGTTTATTTTTACATAGTTTGGGCTTCCAGCTCATAAAACCCACAAAATCAGGAATTCAAAAATTTTGAATACTGTGAAGAAATGACCCCAAATTTTGCAGGCCATAAATGTTTTAAACTGAGTGTAACAAAATCCTCTACTAAACTCAAAGCACCTGAACAGGTTTCCCCAGGTATCATTAACTGCTTCAGTTTGGTTCAATATGGGGAAGACTGCAGACATGACAAATGGCCAGAAGACCATCATTGATACCCGCCATAGGATGGGTAAGCCACAAAAGTTCATAGCTAAGGAGGCTGGCTGTTCACAGAATGGGCCAAGGAGAGGAAGGACTGTACTGTGGTCCAAGGTCCTCTTTTACAAGTGAAGTAAAATGTGCCTTTCATTTGGGAATCCAGGTCCAAGGGTTTGGAGGAAGATGGGTGAAGAACAGAACCCAAGCTGCTTTAGGTCCAGTGTGACATATCCACAGTCAGTCATGATTTGGGGTGTAAGGTCCAGTGCAGGTGTTGGTAAAGTATGCTTTATTAAATCCAAAGTCACCGCAACAGTCTACCAGAATGTTTTAGAAAACTTCATGATTCCTTTTGCTGAGGATCTGTATGGAGATGCAAATTTCATCTTCCTGCAGGACTTGGCCCCTGCCCATACCGCCAGAAGCACCAAAACCTGGTTTGACTGGCCAGCCAATTCACTGGATCTAAACCCCATTGAGAATCTATGTGGTATTATCAAGAGGAAAATGAGGGGAACCAGACCCAAAAACAAAGAAGAACTGACAGCACGCATCAAGGAAATCTGGGCTTCCATAACTCCCAGGCAACGCCACAGGCTGATTGCCTCAATGCCACTTTTCCATATATTTTTTTTTAGAAAGGGTCTGTACTGTAATCGACATGCATGACTTCTACGGTTAAAGGCACAAATGCCAAAGGAGTAAATAATATCCATCCATCCATTTTCTTCTGCTTATCCGAGGTCGGGTCGCGGGGGCATTAGCTTTAGCAGGGATCCCCAGACTTCCCTCTCCACAGCCACTTGCTCCAGCTCTTCCGAGGGGATCCCGAGGCGTTCCCAGGCAAGCCGAGAGACGTAGTCTCTCCAGCGTATCCTGGGTCGTCCCCGGGGTCTCCTCCCGGTGGTTAATTAAAATATGCCCATGAGATCAGATACAGTCGCCATCATTTGTCTGATCGTTCATGATGACAGATAGAGCTTGCGCTCGCTCCTCTGTGTGGTGTGATCCCATGTGAGTCATGTATGTGCACGTACACACCATCTGTTGCCCTCTCTTTAGTTCTGATGACATGTTCCAGTTTGCCCTAGAGGAAACCTGCAGCCAGACAGTGTTATCACAGATCTGTGTGTGTGTGTGTGTGTGTGTGTGTCTTGCGGAAAACTTTTAGCCTAATCAAGTAATTTAAAGGCCTCATGAGAACGTTGGTGGAATGAGATTCTGATCACTTGTTGGGAGGTGATGAGAATTGTATATCAAATTAATGGATACACATGGTCATTCCACCTACAATAAGTGAAAATGTAAGACAATATGGAGTTTGTCCATCCAGCTAAGAGAACATTTGTGAGGGCAGATGTCACAGATGATCACTTCAGAGATGTCAAAAGTGCTGGTATTAAGTACTTAAAGTACTGATTGTTGTGCAAAAAACAACTCTGGTAAAAGTAAATGCACTGTAGCCACTCCCTTAAGTAAAAGAGCAGTAAGCCAAACATAGCTAATTTCAGGTGTGTTTTTTTTTTTTTTTTTTATGATTGGGGTAAAACTAGATTATCCCAAGACATATCGCGCAAAACAAGATTACACAGTGTCATTTATGCCATACTGCAGAGCACTTCTGGCACAACTCAATTTGCTGGTATTTCAGTTTTCCATCTTATCATATTTCTCTATTTTGAGAAAGTAAGTGAGATGCAGATATATTCATTAAATCTTCACTGATGGTGTAGTGGTACACTCGTCTGACTTTGGTGCAGGCAGCGTGGGTTCAGTTCCCACTCAGTGACGGTGTAAATGTGAGTGCGAATGATTGTCCGTGTCTATGTGTTCGGGTTGTAGTCCACCTTTCGCCCAAAGTCAACAGCGCCCCGTGACCCTAACCAGGATAAGCAGTGTTGAAAATGGATGGATATTCATTAAATCGATATATTGTCACTGCAGATACCAATTCACCAACAATATTAACATCAGCAAAGTCTCTGGTTGTATTTTTCTTTCACAAAGAACACCTGTTCCATACTGTAATTGGATTTGTCCCCATTGACACCCTCTAACAGTGTCCCCTGTGTGCTTCGTAGAAATCTAGAGTGTCAGACAATCAACTTTGGTAGACTAAACAAGCAGCTGTCTGTCTTTCTCTCTTATTCTCCCCATCATCTTGCCATGTTGTGTTGGTGCTCTTACATAGACCAAAACAGAGCAAGCATCATCCATCCTTTTCTAGTGGCTCTCTGTAGCTTTCTTTAGCAGCCTAACTGTAGAATATAGCGACTGAGGAGAAGATGATTACCGCCCCATTGCTCCAATGAGCAGTTCAATGAGCCCACCACAGCACTCGTAAACTTTTATTTCATTCCTTGCGCAAATGAGAAAATGTGGCCAGTTAAAGTTGCAATGAGAATGCATTACAAAACCCAGTTGGGTATTGAAAAGACTGAAGGTGAGGGTGGTGAATGAATTAACTTTTTCTTTAATAATTAAACTGTTAACATCCAGGTACACACACAGTTTCCGATCTGTTGGGACAGAACGGTTTTGTTCATGTTTTTGATTATTAAAACTATGAAATAATTGGCACGTGTCAGTCAGGCCACTATTTGAATGGCAAACTGGGGCTGATCGCACTGTGCCCCGGAGCAAGTAAGACACAGGGATGGGATGGTCCAATACCACTTTTATTTATGACCGACTTATTTTAGTGTAACTTTAATAAACCACTCTTACTTCTCTTTACTCACCCAGCTGCACCTCGGCTTTGTGACGATAGTGTGGCTAGTTCGGCCAGAGCTGATCAGCACAGCGCCAAGAGGACGACGGGACTCTAAACTCGGTGCTTAACGAACAGCTTGCACGGCGGCCGTCGCCCGATTAAAGCATAAATTTACAGTGGGCTATAAATGTTGTCACCCGTGTTTACCTTAAAGTACCTCCACACTGCTGACATAGCTCCTATCTGGAATGTGTACTGTATCTCAGGCTGGTTAAGTGGTATTGATGTGTAGTATCGCCACATTCAAGTATGAGTACTTTACAGACGTACATCAGTGCTGATACTGGTATCATTATCCGTGCATCCCTAACTTGTACTCATTGATTTCATGGTTGAATTATCCATCCATCCATTTTCAACACCGCTTATCCTGGTTAGGGTTGCGGGACACTGGAGCCTATCCCAGCTGACTTCGGGCGAAAGGCGGACTACACCCTGAACAGGTCGCCAGTCAGTCACAGGGCACATTCGCATACACATTCACACCGTCACTGAGTGGGAACTGAACCCACGCTGCCCGCACCAAAGTCAGGGGAGTGTACCACTACACCATCAGTGACTCTATGGTTGAATCACTTCTCATTATTAAATTTATATAATATAATGGAGAGAAAGACAAACATGTCTTCTGGTAAAGCATTGTGCACAACATTGGCTTTTCAAAGCAAGACTTGTTCTGTTACATAAAAGCAGCTCTGTTATGTTGCTCTTTTGCAGTTCTTCAAGGGTAGTTTTATTCACCCTTCTCTCAATAATCGTAATGGCAAGTGACATTTTTAGAAAACCATTTTTCCAAACAATTTAGGAAATCAAGACAGTGCACATTGGAAATCTAAAGTAAAAGCCACTTGATGTTACATTGAGCACTCACCATCATTCGTTTAACTTAAAATGAGAACAAAATCAACAAATAACATGGAAGAAGAGATGTGAATAACAATGTTATTTATTGTTTCATAAGCAATAGGCAGTTTTGTTTTAGAAATTTACAATAACATACAATTGATGACAATAACAGAATGGAATGAAATGGAATGAAACCTTATACCCAATTTGAATCAAATGGTTTCTCACAAAAAGATCCTCAGGGGCTGCATTCCTGATTACTATTTTATGACCAGGGTTAGACACCAAGGCTCTAATTGCAAAATGGGTTATTGCACTTTTGGTTTCTTTGTGAGGAATGGATGACTGAGGTGACAAATTGGAATCTGGGTGTTCTCGTTTGCAATGTATAAGCTCACTGAGAGCAGAGAGAAAAAAAATGCATAGATTTATACGGGGGTAGTGGGATAGAAGCGTTATTAGGATTCCCACATTGTTTCCAGGCAGGACACGACCGGCTCCAATATTACTGGCTCCAGGACACACGTTGCTGCACTATGATCGACTGCTGTATCCCGGTAGAAGATGCCCTACTGCTTCCAGACGGGAAAAGAAGGATGTGATTTAAGTGTCACATTAGGTCGGAGGCGAGGAGGTGCGGGCGGGCGGAAGGACCCGAGGGGGTGGCTTGGGGGCCAACCCCGGAGGCTCCGGCGACCGACCCACTAATCCTAACCCACCCTAACCCTAACCTTAACCCATCCTAAACTGCCCCAACCCTAGCCCTAAACCTAACCATAACAAACTTCGTCGTTTTTATTTCGTACAAATGTGATACATGTTTGGGATGGTCATCTCATTACATCTGTGTAGCCTGCCTACCGCAACGCAGGAGCCAATCATGTTGCAGCGGGGCGTGTCCTGCCTAGAAACTGTGGGAATCCTAATAATGAGGGATAGACAGATGAGTCGTTGAATGGATGGATCAAGAGCTGGATTGATACATGGTGGATGAATGGATGGATGGATTTCTGGTAACATAATGATTGGAAGTTTAACTAATGCACTGGTAGTTCAGCACATAGATGGGTGATTTACTTGTGAGTAATTCAATAGATAGTTGATTCAAATGGTGGGTTTTTCTATGAATGGAGGGACTGAAGAGAGTGTACTTAATGGATTTTTTTGTGGCAGTTCAGGAATGGAGGCACTAATTGTTGGGTGAGTGTTTGGATTGATTGAGTAATATGTGCTTAGATATTTTATTATTGTTTGTTGTTTTTTTTGTTTTTTTTTCAGAAGGATGATAAATAGATGGAAAGATGGAGCAATGGATGAATGATGGTTGTGTGGGGAGCTTGATGAAAAGATACACCGACAGCTGAGGTGGTCAATGAGTTACTAAAATGTGTACTTGATTTAGCGACTGAATGGATGTTCGATCGGTATGCAGTTTGGCTGACTAGATGAATAGATTTAGGGGTGTCCCATGAATGACTGGGTAATAACTGATTGATGAGTAGTTTGGAGGTATTTGTGGGGATTGTTCAATGAATCAATGATTGATGTATGAATGTTTTACAAGGGTGAATTTGTGGGTAGTTCAAAGGGTGGCAGGGTGGGTGGCTCCATTAATGAATGGATAGTGGGAATGTATGAATGCATGGGCGGGTGGATGAATGATTGGTGCATTGGTAGTTTAATGGATGGTGGGTAGCTCAAAGAATGGATGGATGAATTTTTTGCTTGTTCAGTGAATAAATGAGTGGTGGGTAGAACAATGAGTTAATGAACTTTTTGGCTTTTAGGTAGTTTTGTGAATAAATGATGAGTGGATGTTCAATTGGTAATCAATTTGACACAATGGATGGCTGGATTTGTAGGTAGTCCAATGGATGACTGGACCAGAATGGACTGCTGTGTAGTTTGGATTGATTTGTCGGTAGTTCAACAAATAAATGAATGACGAGTGGGTGCTTAACACAGATGGATTTGTGGGTATTTCTTTGAATGTCTGCCTAGTTGATGAGTGCGTGGTTTCATGAAGGATGAAGACAAATGCCACAGAAAAGTTTCACATCATGCAGTATATTTTGGGGAATATTTCTGAGAAAGGCTGACACAGCCTGCTGGTGATAGAGGAATGTTGGAATGGGGATTCCAAAAAGGAAACCGTGTATGTGATCATTTCAGGTCAGCTATCTACCCGGCCAGTAATCCCCTGCCTTGACAAAACAAAAAATAGGAAAATCCTGAGAAATGAAGTATGTGCTGACTCCGTGGCTCATTGAAATACGAGACTCCACAATGTCATTGGACCAGCTGACATGGCAGTGGTGCAGCCCATTAATTTTAACTATTTATATGTACGTAGCAGTACCATACAACACTGTTGGAGAATTCCTGGTGTTTGTGTATCTAATGGTAAACTAATCCCAAGACACACAAAATGGCATTACATGATGGCCTGAGCGAAAGTGCCTCCTGGATTCAACGTGTTCAGGTCACGTATTTTCATTTGTCAAATATCTTCCACTCAGCAGGAGAAGAATGAGCTGAAGGTTTGATCCTAATCCTGAGCTTTGTGATTTGGTTGCTGTGATGATAATCAGCTGGCCATACTCTCCTGAAATTGGATAACAATTTAAGTATCACTTTCTGAGAACCCCAGCATGCTTTACATTAATATATATATTTATATACACACACACTTGACTTCCGTTCCACGTCACAGTCACCCACACAACACACAACAGGATTGAAAATATTTAATGTTTAATGTACAATTGTCGGCCGCATACAGTATGTTTTTGATTTGTTTTCATGGGACAAAAATAAAAACAAAACAAAAAAACTTAACACACCTCAAGCCACAAGATAACTGGACAATTTTTAGATTCAGGATCGCTGTGTCTTCAGATAATCATGCCTCTGCTCGCTTTGGTCAGAAGCAGTGAAGAAGCATCTTTGTGTGTTCCAGGCTTTACATGACACAACTAGGCCTGAGAAAAGAACACAGAATTGGGTATTTTAGAACTCTCACTTGTCATTCCACAGTCAATTAGTGTAACTTCAGCCATAAAACAGGGGAGAAACTGGAAGTATACCTATGAACTTAGACATTTCACATCATTTAATTTCTGTAGTTACATATTTTAATATTTGTAATCTCTCAAAATGGCACCGAACGTTTCCCTGATATAGATAAAATGTTTTGAAAAATGTTATGCAATATGTTGCACACTGCTAAAGTACGAGTGATACAGCTAAGTAGCATAACGCTAACGTCAGCAAGAGATGAGACCACGGGCCCGTGTCAATATAAGCATTTTCTGTTCCCTCCTAGATACATCAGATACACATGAGCTGGTGTAACAAGTGAGTCACTTTGTGTATCGCTGATGTTTGGAGAAGCAATTGCCTACAAGGTGCACATGATGATGGTAAGTTGTTGTCTGACTTATATGTGACATATTTCCAACTGTTTTGGGTCATTCAACTTTGGAGGCTTTGTTGTAGTCAACACTGAATACTCACATTGACAAACTACATCTTAATTCACTTAACATTTAAATGAAAAAAAAAATTAGGAATAGTGATTGAACTTGGATTTGTATGTAAATGCAATTAAAGAAACAACTATGAAAATTGTAAATACCTTGTACCTTCAAATTATTTGCAAATAAATACAAACCTGCTTAATCATCCTCCAGAAAAAACTGTACATTTTTTGGGTGTCAATTTGATCTTCGGTTGTCACCTTGCAGTAGACTGATCGCTTGGATGAATATTTCATTTTCTGTTTGTCTATCTGAGTTAACATTTTCTGCAAAGACAGCAAAACAAAATGTTGAAATGTAAATTTGTATTCACAAGGAAAACCTAATTGCTCCTGAGTGGACTGCATCAGTACAAATTGATTTTCTCAAAGTATCACTCTGAATTAAAAGAGCGGAAAATCTAAAAGTGTTTGTTTTACATAACAGTTGTCAGTCACAAAACACTGAGAAGGCAGAAAGTCATTTTAAAGTTACGGGTGCAAAGCAAACCAATTAGATGGATTAAGCAATTAAAACTGCATGTTTACTCATGACTCGACTGTTTCAGGGCTTCCATGGAAACCAGAGTTGTCCAAATAGTTGTGCAGGCTCATAATTTATAGCTAATCTGCAAAAACACATACACTTAACTCCATTTGACTTTCACAGATTCTAAAAAGCATGTGAATAAAGCATGTCAGATGAGGTGTGGCTGATGTCACTTTATTTATGGGGCATGGAACTCAAATAGATGATTATTGAACTATCCAAGAACTCAGCGACCCGTCTTCTTTCATATAAAAGAACCCTTCGTGGAAAGATCTCTGTGTGCGATACTGCTCTGCTGACCCATGCTGTGATCAAATGTGCAGATGTGCATCCCGTAAGCGCTTTGACCTTGAGGTTTATCCTTATGTGCGCCTTCAAGTTTCCTCTGGTCATGAGCCCTGACAATGGGGAGCGAAATGAGCCATGGAAGAATTAGGATGGCAGGTGTAAAGGTCAACAGAGTCATGATAAAGCAAGAGGACTCACAGAGAGATGGAAGACCTGGGACTCAGCGGTCTGAGCCAAGACAAGCAAACCATTATAGGAAACAGTGGAACCTATAAACTGGAATTTTGGCTGCTCAATGTCACTTGTTCCGAAGGTTAGTGTCAAGTGTTTCCTTTTTACGTTTTACTGTGTTCTTATTCAGAACACTTATATAAGTGTTAGAAAAGGGGACACACAAATGAGGTGGTTATCCAAGCATTACAGCCTTGTCATACGCATTCCAGCTAGAGTTGAATATTGTTTTATTAGTTTATTTTAATTATAACAGTGGTTATTTTATTTTGTGATTTTTTTTTCTGTTTGTTTATTGTTTTCTTGCTGACATTTTCCTATGGGAATATTGTTTCAAAATACAAATAAATAGGCTGTCAAGCAGAGTCCCAAAATCAGTTTGTGTTCTGCCACAGAGGTGCCACTGTAGACCATGTATAGGATGCAGGGAGAGGGTGGACAAGTGGGAGAAACCGTATAAGATCTGACAGGTGAGAAAAAGGCCAGAAGATTAGACAAACGCATGTCAGAAACGTATTCAGACAAGGATAAAAAGATAAAGAGGGCTACATACAATGGGGTGAGATTAAAATGAGTGATGACAGGATTAAAATGGGTGACCGCTACACCAAAGACAGACAGGGGGGGGGGGGGGGGGGGAAACAGGAAGTTTTAAAGGATTAACAGGGAAAACAAAGAGAAAGGCAGTGAATAGATAACAGTGACACACATTTTGACACTTTTTGTTCCCTGTTTTAAATTCTGTCGTCGCTCATCCACTAAGTCTCTTTCTTTTACACCATTTTTACATCCATCCTTCACTATTCCTCTTCCTCCTAGAATTATCTCTCGACCTCTTCGGCTGCTTGTTTGTCTCCTTCCCAATTTAAGTAATACCTGTGACACTCAGTGTTCTGTAGATGCTCATAAAATGTGCATTCTCATCGCCTTCAATATTTGCAGAAATCGTCGATCCCGTTCTTTCTGCTTGGTCTTCCTCTCTTCGTAAACCTGCTCCAGATGGTCTTAAACCACTAACGCCAGTGCCAGCAACGTTTGGTTGCATCCCTCAGCGGCCAGGAGAACGGCTGCCCGTAGGCCGGTTTTGACAGTCAGACATAAAACTCTTCCACCAGCAACAACTGTCAAATCTGGCTGGTAGCCAGCAACTCTGTCTTATTCCAGGTATTGGTGGCATTACTAAGGCTAGATATCCAGTACATTAGGAGTAGGGATGCACCGATACTGCTTTTTTCAGACCGAGTAAGAGTGCAAGTATTTACATTTGAGTAGTCGCCGATGTCGAGTACTGATACTTGATAGCGTCTTGCAACTGTGATGAGAATGTTTCATTTTAATCCAATATTGTTCAAAACCACAACATTTTGACATATGTTTCACTCAAATATAACACTTTTTAAAGACTTGTCATGACAACATCGCAGCACTGACAGAATAAATCCCATATTACAAAACAAAATGCATCATTACAACTCTGATCATATGGTAAATGTTAACTAAAGCATTCCATTACAAAAGTAAATTCCCCTAATAATCTGTTTTAATAATACTGTACAGAAAGAAATAAACACAGTTACTTTCTTTTACAAAGTGTACCTCAATGCAGCTCATGCAGCCATCATCTGTCTGCGAGTGTGAACAAGAATGGCGGCTGCACTAAAAAGCAAATTAGCATTACTGGTAATTACAAGACAAAAGGTTGAAAAATAACACAGAGATGCATGGAGTTACCTACAACACAGTTTTATCTGCATAACACACGAACAACTGTAGTTTGATGGGGAAAAATTAAAAATGCTAGTTTTATCTGAGTCCGTGTTGTCTGATGGCAGCTGGTATAATTCTAGGATTTGACAGACGTCCTGATGCTGTTTTTTTTACCCGACACCCTCTTTCCTGACAACTGATGACTTTTGAGTCTGATACCTGAAGCTGTTATTCCACAAATTTGACAGACGTGTTCCTGAGACTTGTTGCTTTTTTTTTTTTCTAATGTCTGACACCTGACTCTTGACACCTGTGGCTGTCCTAGAATGTACGCTGTAATTGTACTACCAATTGATGCTTGCATGACTGATGATTGGATACATTTCATGCGTATCGAGAATTTCAGAAGTTGAATGTCATAAAAGTTCATCACACCGTTGAAGCAAAGTTATGATGCTGAAACTGTTACAGTATGAGCCTTTTTTTCCTCAATTGAAGAAGAACATGCTGAAATCGTGTCTAAGTTGTGACGTTTTCTATGTGTGTCTTTATCTTTTCGGCACAAAAAAATTTATATGGTAAATGATATGGGAAGCAATTTGCCTAAATCTTCACAAACAACTGCAACGTATGAACAGTTGAGTCGTGGCTCTCAGTCAGTCCATTGTGGATGTATGTGCTTTGAAATATTTAGCTTTGGATTATTTCTCGTGGAGTGTACTGGGATATAAAACAACACTTTTCGACTTTGTAAAGGTCTATGTGTCTGTGCATCCAGTTTACGGACGATCTTCTTTAATGGATTTCAGGATCTGGTTCTCACTGCGCCTAAGAGCTCCCCCTGTTTGGCTTCAGAGATTGCATTAGGTGTAGCGGTTTGATGGTCTGATCAGTGCCTGCAGCAGGACTTATTGCGTGACATAACTTCTCACTCTCCCTGCCAGACATGACAACCTATTTGACTTTGATGTCCTTGGTGTGCACCTATTCTACCTCACCTGATGCCCAAAAAGTCACCAACTGGCTGCTCTGTAAATTTGATACATACTGTTGACTCTTATTTGATTGACAATTAAAAAACAAACAAAAAAACAGTTTACCTCTTGCAAATCTGTCACAGTTTAACTTTTGAGGCTGCTCATTAGGTTAATTGTGACTTTTTGACATATAAATTAGCCTTCCCAAAATATACTGTAGAGCAGGGGTGTGCAAACTTTTTCTTCCAAGCACAACATACCGAAAAATCCATCCATTTCCAACACCGCTTATCCTGGTTAGGGTCGGAGGGCACTGGAGCCTATCCCAGCTGACTTCGGGCGAAAGGCGGACTACACCCTGAACTGGTCGCCAGTCAGTCGCAGGGCACATATAGACACGGAGAACCATTCGCACTCACTTTCACACCATCATTGAGTGGGAACTGAACCCACGCTGCCTGCACCAAAGTCAGGCGAGTGTACCACTACACCATCAGTGACTCTACCGAAAAATCGAAAGATGCAAAAAGCCATTTTGACCTTCTTTACCTTTAATTTATTTGCCATTCTTAAACCAATCCATCATTGTAAGTAAAGAAATGCAAAGCAATTCTATAGTTTGTTTTAAAATAAATATATATTTATGAAAAAAAACAGCTCGGTGATGATAAAGCAAAAAAATTAAGAATTTCTCTGAGCTTTTAGGTGGCCAGCGGCCCTGTATCCCACTAGCGGTGGAGGTTTATGGTATGTGCGCTATGTTCAGCCGCACAGGGTGGCATATCCAGTTAGGGCGCCTCAGGGGGGTCTCGCACAGGGCGCCATTCAAGCTAGGAACGTTCAGAACCCAAACATGAGCAATCTGGACTAAAATGACTTTGACACGTAGTAGAATGTGAAGCAAACAATTTCAATTTCGGAGCGCATTTTACCGAATGATGTGCGAATTGGAGAAAACAAGGATATGAGGAATAAGAACAAATTTCTCATTCTCTTCTTGCCTTGTCACCCAGAGTAGAAAGTAAGTTGTACAATGTAGGTAAACGAGACAGGCCGTGTCAATTGTTATAGACTGTGTTGTTCTAATGACTATTGTCACAGTAGTCATCTTAACACTGTAAAAAAGAAAATAGCAAGGCAGTTTGAAAATACAAAAACAATTTGCATAAAACGTTTGTGGTGGATAACCCTAGGAAAAAGCAAAAATTACATTCATTATGGAATAATTTCGGTGGCCACCTGTCAGAATCAAATTCGCTGAACCATTATGTAGCTTGGTAACTAATTAACACAGAACAAAACAGAATCATTTTTTGCTAAATTAACTGTTAACAGTTTCGCTTTGGCAGAGGTCTGCACTCCCAGGCAAGCATGTTCATAACAGCTCAAAGTTTATACTTTTAACGTAAGTATTCTTCTTCTCTTTGGCTGTTGAACTTTCAAACTAAGGCCGGCCGACATCGCCCCCTGGATATCCGGCTGGGTACGTCCTGGTCTCAGATTTTTTTTGGGGTCCCACTCTGTGTCACAACTTTACTCTGAGAAAAACACACACACACACACACACACACGCACACACACTGGAAGAGCATGAAGAAGAACAGAGCTAAAGTTGGAACCCCAACCAAAAGTCCAAACTGCTTTTATTTTCTAATTTACGGAGAAGCAAAAGTCTGTTAAAAAGCCAATATTAAACTTATTTATAGCTGTAGGGATTTAGGTTATAAATACAGTAAACAAATGTAATAATGTAGGCAATAAACCAAACGTTCTTTCCAGAAGAGTAAGCTTTTGTCCGCACGGTATATCGAATTCTCGTCTATTCTCTGACACCAATGGGGGTGGAAAGTTAGTAGAGGGTTAAAACCTCCTCGCAATGAGAGCCAACCCACCGCGCTCTGGTGCCGGCACCGGTGTCAGTATTTGACGTGGACTCGAACCTGTCAGCACGCGCGCTGCAAAGTGGAAAATGTGTTTTTTGGGTTGTTTTTTGATGTACACATTTGAATACCTGTTGAAGCTCCTGCGCTTTGGATGATCATGGGGATTTTTTTCTTTCTGTGCCACCAAGTCAAAAGAGGGCTTCCACTCTTTTGGGAATGTGTTTATGAATGCGCAGTGCACATATTTTGTCTTCCTATCCTCCTCTTTCTCCTGCGTGTTCATCCTCGCGTCTAATATGTGAAGATGTTATTTGATGGCACAACCCGTTCACTCGCCTTAAGGCTCGAATGATGTAAAATCTTTTGAGATGAAAAACGACACTTTGGGTCATATTTGCTTGCCTGCGCGGGGCTCCTGCTTGTTGTTCGAGTCTGTGGAGGAACGTGCAACTTTGCCGGGAGCCGGATCCGGGGCTGCCGTCGGTCTGAGCTGCTCAGGAGGGCCACACTCCGGGGCCCAGGAGGGGAACCGCAGGAGCGACCGGACCGGGCATCCGGTTAAACTACTGCGGATTGGAGATGCTGAAGATGGGGCTGATGATGATGATGCTGAATGGTACCGCATCCTTACTGTGTTTACTCCAGTGCGTGGTCGTCTTTTTCCCGGCGTGCTCTCACTCGCACCCACAGCCGTGCCAGGTTTTAAAGCGCATCGGGCACACGGTTCGGGTGGGAGTTCTGCACGTGCATCCTCGCTTCCTCCCCGACGCCGGCAGCCCCGCGGGGGGTCCACCGGAGACCAGAGATGGGCGAGCGCAGGTGGACAAAAGTGCCGGAAGCCTCCGGAGTAGAAGTTCTGCTCCCAGCCAGCGGGGTGGAAGTAGGGGGAAAATTCACGCACGGCAGCGGGAAGAGAAGGCGTCGTGGGATGGTCGAACATTCGCCCCCAGAGAGTCGGCGCTCCTCGCGGTAGAGGCTGTGAACCGAGCCGGGATTCTTCCCTTCAATTTGTCCCTGGAGCTCGTCGTGGCGGTCGGCTCGGGACTCGGCGAGCTGCCCGCCTTCTCCTTCTCCTCCCCGGGCAGCCCCGAGGACGAGGACCCGCTGTCCTTTGTGGAGAGCGTGTGTCACACGGTGGTCGTGCAGGGGGTCTCCGCCATGGTGGCATTCCCACGAAACCGTGACGAGTTTGTCAAGTTGGAATTTGTATCTCAAGCTCTTCGGGTGCCGGTGGTCAGCATTCTTCCGAGAGAGTTTAAGCGCCAAAGTGAGGTAACAACAACAAAAGAATAAATGATTAAAATCAATAAATAAATACTGTACTTGTTAACGTTGCTGCCATTATTTAACATGTTTGCCAAACTGAATCATCCAAGAGGAAAAATAATCCAGATCAGATCACATTTATCGACATCACCAAATGACTCCCCTGGGTGCTTGGCCCTTAATCTACACAGCAAAACATTATAAATCTGCCTTTATATTCACAATACATTAGTTCAGGTAAATACTGCACGGAATGTTACAGGATCTATGTTATTTCAGATTGCAGTGATCAGAATTAAACTGGACGGCACGGTCATGGATAGCACATCGGCCGCACAGAGGTTGAGGGTTTGAATCTGGGCTCTGGCCTTCCTGTGTGGTGTTTGCATGTTATCTTCGTGCTTGCATTTCTGCATGGTGTCCACCTTCCTTCTACATTCCAAAAACACGCACGTTAGGTTCACTGACGATTAAATGGTGCATCGGTGTGAATGTGAGCGTGGGTGATTGTTTGTATACACTGAACAGTATGAAGAAGGCACACAATTGCTCATGGTTCATGTACACATGTAGCAACTACAAGTAGAGGAGGGAGGGTTCTCTCTGTTTCCAAAAATGATTGAAGGTGATCACCCAACAGCCAATGATTCCACTGTTGTACTATTATAAGGCTGCCAAGTCTGTGGAAGATGAATACATGCCCACAGACACACATTGTGCACCCTGTAATGTAGCCTCACAATTGTCTTTCATCTCAGTATTGATCTGGTACCTTTCTTCTCAGGCATGTGTTTAGGGCTGAAGCAATTTGTTGATTTTTGTACATTAGAAACATATTGCATTTATTATGGGCAATGATTAACCATGTTATTCGTTTTTTTTTTTTTAATGTGTGTATTTTTTTAGTATAGGGAAACAAATTGCACAGTCCACCAACTGGAAGTTTCTGTATGCAATTATTCACCTGTACTTGTGATATTTCATCTGAGACTATTAATCACATTGCTAGATGATTATTTGTTAGTGTTATGTATGTATAAATATGAACCCAGGATAAGATTACAGTAGTGCCTTGAGATACAAGTGACCCGATTTATGAGATTTTCGAGCTGTCGATCGGCCGATTTTTTTGTTTTTATTTTTTTACTTGCGAGCATTAACTTGAGATACGAACGCTGAATGGCAGGTGACTCAGCTCACTTCATAAAAAGTGTTGGTTCTACTTTTGTGCAAAACTGCCACTTTTCTTGGAATTGTTCCTGCATGCTGTTTGTGGGAATTTCTGTCCATTCATCAAGAAGAAAATTTGTGAGGTCATCGGTCATTGATGTTGTTATTTGGAGGACTATCCATCCATCCATTTTCTGAGCCGCTTCTCCTCACTAGGGTCGCGGGCGTGCTGGAGCCTATCCTAGCTGTCATCGGGCAGGAGGCGGGGTACACCCTGAACTGGTTGCCAGCCAATCGCAAGGCACATACAAACAAACAACCATTCGCAATTTAGAGTCTCCAATTAATGCACGTTTTTGGGATGTGGGAGGAAACCGGAGTGCCGGGAGAAAACCCACGCAGGCACGGGGAGAACATGCAAACGCCAAACAGGCAGGGCTGGGGATTGAACCCGGGTCCTCAGAACTGTGAGGCTGACGCTCTAAGATGGATATCAGGATATTTGACTGAATAATTGCTCCAAATGACTGTTCTCTATTTTACCTAAATGACTGCAGAGTTTGAAGACTTGAGTTGTTTGAAAATAGTGGCATGCCATTAAAATAGCCACTTTCTCACATATTGTTTAACATCTTCAGTTTGGCAAACCTCTCGTGGATAAATGGGAATATTATCTCCTTATCTAGAGACTAATAAAACTATTACAATTATGATTAGGTTATCTTTGTCTAATGGGAGAATGGGGAAAAGACTGAATTTGAAGCATCGTCACTGTTGTTTTAGAAGAAAATGCTGTCACTTTAATTACCTCCAAGTTGAACTTCATGTTGAATGCACTTGTCAGATTCTCACCCAAGAGGTGAAAGTCGTTAAATGTGTAGACACATTAACTAAATCTATACACAGTATAACTTAATCACTTAATTGATACCTTAGCGCAGAGTATCTGCCATCCTCACTTCGACACACATGCACACACATACGTACAAGCACACACCTACATACGCATGCAGTGGATGAAGGCCTATGGGACTATTATTCAGGAAATATTTTATTTTATTTTCCACTTCTACACTTTAGACAAGAAAGCATAAAGTGGATGGCTATAGTAACAGGCAGATGATGGGTGCATGGATACATAGGTGGATGGACACAGGCACAATGGGTGAATTGATGAATGAACGCTGGATGGATGGACCGAAACTGGATGGATGGATATATGGACAGACACTGGTTTAAACAGAAGTATTGATGGTGGGATCAATGGGTGGCAGCAGAGGGTTTATGATAGGTGAATCTTGCCAGTGTCTGAATGATCAATGGACAGTATATGTTGAGACTGATCAGTGTATTGGAAAAACTGTTCACGGAAATATATGGCTGGATGGACACTAGATGGTTGGATGGATGATGGCTTGATAACTGATGGATCATGGCGAGATAGTTGATGGATGTTCGACTCAACGGACAGCAGATACATAAATGGATAGGTGGACTATGGCCAGGGAATGGATGATGATGGACAGATGATGATGGATAAGACGGGTAGGATGTTACCTGCATTGATTGTTGGACAGTATATCGGTGGCTGGATGATGAATAGAAGGATAGATGGATGGACACTATATTGGTGGATGCTTAATAAATGGATTGGTGGGTGGATAAACAGTAGCTTGGTAGATGGCTAATAGCTGGATAGTGGATGGACGAATGGCTTCCTAGATGTTAGCTCTATGGACAGTAGCTATGTGGATGGATGGTAGATGGGTGATGGATAGACACTGGATGGCTGGATGGATCAACAGAACCTGGTTTAAGAGATAGATGGATGATGCATGGGTGAATGGATGAGGACTGGACATTGGATGGATGAACTGATGGGTGTAGGGGAGTTGGCCAGCGTAAGGTTGATGGATAGACAGTTGAAGTGAAAATGATCAAAGGATAATACTGTTAAAAGATGGGTGGATGGGTGATGGCTGGACAGTGGCTGGATGGTAGGGTCAATGGGCAGCTGTTTAATGGATAGAGGTTGTACTGCCAGTGAATGGATGATGATGAACAGTGGATTCATGAATTGGGTAGGAGGGTACATGCATGAATTGTTGGAATGCTGATGGGTGGCATGATGATGGATGCGCGGTAGATGGCTGAATGGATGATGATGCAAGCCTGGTAGATGGCGGATGGATGAATTTGTCCCTGGGTAATATATTGATGGACAGTCGGGAAATGCATAGAGGATAGGCGGATGACGGACAGATTGATGGATGTAAATTAAATGGTTGGATGGGAGATGGCTGGATGACAGTAGAAGGGTGGACAGATTTTGAATGGATGAATTGGTGGATAGATGATGAGTCGACCTACAGTAGATGGGTAGATGAATGATGCTTAGATGGACTATCAATGAATAACGGATGAATGACAGTAGATGGTATGAGGAATAATGGGTAGAAAATTGTTGATAGATGGACCTGGTAGGATTGATGGACAGAAAGAGGAATGGGTAAATATCAGATAGATGATAAATGGATAATGGATGAACAGTGGAAAGATGTCTTAATAGATGAATGGGAGATGAAAAATTGGTTAAATGGATGATGCCTGGATTGTGGAAGGATACAATGCATGGACGAGTAATGCAGATGTACAAAGTTACAGTTTCTTACGCTACTGATTCAGTATAAGTTGCAAGGACATTTTTGAAATCTTTTGGTTTTGGGAGAAAGTAATAAAGTAAACTCAGGAGGAAGAATTGACCTACCTCTTCAGTATTTGGGGTTTTGTGTTGTGTAGGAACAGCATAAATGAAACAGAGAAAGAGAATAAAACCAGGAAATAGTAGCTGGCACAAGAAAGACATCTAGCTCATACTGAAATACATCAATTCCTTTCAGTTGTCAATCTTTTATAAAATGACAGAAAGCCAGCTGACTCATAACTTAAGCATGGTCTTAGGCCAGCATAAAAATGCAGTTTAACATTAAGCCAAACGCAGGAGACAGAATGTGTGATGCAAAACGTTAAAATGGAAGTCCCCCTAGAGAAGTTCATCTGTCTCATCACTTCACCGTTTTAAACGTAGGAACTTTTTAGAAGGAAAAAAACATTTGCTTTTACACTTTTCATGCAGCAAACGTTAAGAAACCAATCAAGCATGAAGACACCAAGTTTAATCATTTCTGACACTTTCAGCAGCTAATCATCTAATGTGGGGACAATCACTCCAAATAATTAGGTTTTTTTTTTGTCAGCTGGCTTCTGGTAATAACAGTTCCTGCAGTCAGGCAATGTATGCAATGTTGCTCTCACATCACTTCACATCTTATGGATGCACTACGTGTGTGGATTGATGGAAGATAGCTCAGTGACAACATAGTTGGAATTTTTAGTTGGAACGGGTATATGGACTGCAGAGCTTTTCTTCCTCTCCCCATCTTATTTTCTTGACGTCAACACATTTTATAACTCACAGTACAATGAGGGCTGAATTGGGACCCTGAATATTTAGGGAAGAGGATATGAATTGTACTGTTATTTGTTTATCTTAAAACATTGTTTTCCCAATTAGGAAACAGCTTATTTAATCGCTGTAGCTCGTTCTTATATTGGCACAGTCATCCATCTCCATATGTTCAGAAAGCAGATGAAGAATCATTACATGCATATAAAGTGAGTAATGTGATTAAAAGCTTTGGGTGGCTCTGATAGATTTTTGATTCACAGGTTGTGTAAAGACGATTAACACTACGGTACATCGAGCACGAGTGAAATCTTGGAAATAAACAATTTTCTACCCAAAATTACTGGGTATGTTCCAAGACATTTTTTATCAGGTAAAAAAAATATTAATAAAAGACAGAATAAAATAAATGTACAAAATATTTATTATATTATGACTTGACAGTGGTACACAATGAATATGATCTGTGGAAAAAATCCACCATCTCTGGCCCCATCTTGTGTCTCTGATTTGATATACAAGAAACAGCCACGCCCGATGATAAACAAACAAGTTAGATTTTTTTCGAGGCTGCAACGGTGTGTACACGATAAGACAAATAATTGATACCTCATAAGTCTCACCTTCTGTCTGTTGGTTGTCATAATGACTGTTCTAAAAAAATGACAAAAGTGATTTTTTTTTGTGTAAATTGCATACTTTCCCTTCAATAAACAATTAGCAGATATACAGGATGTGAACAATATTTCCAAATATCCTCCCTTTTTTTATTTTTATTTTTTTGCTTTGCCTTAAATACATTTAGTGTAACTTGTGATGTGAGTAATGATATTCATGGGAGCACGTAAGTGGAGGTTGAAATCCATTCTCTTCCCCTCTGTGTCTGGTCTCAAGGAACACATTGAATTCAAAGAGAGAAAGTAATTCCAATGCTGGATTCATAACCCATTTTTTATTTCCTCTTCCACTTCGGTCCATCTGTTTTTGATGCCTCATCCTCCACCCATCGCTAGCTATCCCATCTTCCATACTGTAACGTTCCCCCTTTACTCTCCATATTTTCCCTTTATCTAATTCAGTTTCATTTCCTCCTATGTTTCTCACAAGCCTCCCCAATGTCTCTCCCATCTTCTTGCCCTCTATGAAATCCAAATGACCCCTTGCAACATTTTATCTGCCTCATTACCATTTGTTTATCACTGTTGTCATCTTAAAGTTGTCATTTGCATTCCTTGCATTCATTCCTCATCTTTCCATCAATTTTCCTAATCTCTTAAAAAACTCCTCTCTCCCTGCAATTATCCACTTCCCCCCTTTTTTTTCCATAAAAACTCACCTTTACCTCACATGCCCCTCCGATAACACATTGCTATACCGTATATGACTGTTATATTTTCCTCCGCCTGTTAGTTCATCTCGATTTACATCCCTCTCTTTGAACAGAATCCTGTTCATTTCCAAATGGCCATGCGGACAGTGGAAGCCCCAGCACCCCATCTCCTCTACTCCCTTTTGATGATGAATGGCTGGTGGGACATAAGTGTGTTGCTCTGCCAGAAATGGGACATAAGTGAATTTATTTTCCTCATCAAAAATAACACCCGTTTCCACCTGGGCACTCTTGTCAACCTGACAGCTTCAACCTCCGCACTGCCTTCATCTTCTTTACCAAACTCAGGAGGCACATTAAGTGTTTCGACAGGAGCAGGGCTGCCATCATCAACATTTTCCCACCATTTGTCTTCATCTCCTTCGGCCTCCTCCGCCAAAACGGACCATCAGCAAGCTCTCATGCAGCAGTTGGAGGCCCTGAGAGAGCCTTCATCCACAGTTGGAGTGGTGACATTCGGGTGCGAGATTCGCGAGGTGCGTCGCCTGTGGGCGATGGTTACGAGGATGACGCTTCCAGAATTCCACTGGATCTTGGGGGATGGCCAGAATGTGGCTGAGTTGAGAACAGAGGGATTACCCCTTGGACTATTGGCTCACGGGGTCATGGCATCCCCCTCTCTGGATCAATATGTCCAAGACGCATTGGAGCTGGTGACACGGGCGATTGGAAGTGCAGCCCAAGAGAATCCTGCCCTGGCGCTCATTCCTGGAACTACAAATTGTATGGATGTACAGCAGAGCAACGCAAGCTCAGGGGAATACTTGACAAGGTAAGGGATTATTCCTGTCCTGATTTTTTTTATCTTCGTCCTCACTTCCATGAAATCTAATTTAAAGATCATGGATAGTAAAGAATGAAAAGGTGTGAAAAATATGGTAAGTGAGTTCCAGCCATGCTGTTTGAATGGCAAATTTTCTTCCACGTAAAATCCCAGGTATTTGTAGACAGAAATGTTCTCGTTTAGTATAAAAATCATAGTACAAAGTGCAAGTGAATTATTTTCTGAATAACCATAAAGACAGCTGGCAAATGTTCTATGGCACTTGCTAAGTTGCTAATGATGACGCTGAACAATACGAAACCATGTCATCCGCATACAAATTGTACATTTAGATAAATAGTAAATAAAATGTGACCCATTATGGACCCCTGGGGGTGACCATTTTAAATAGACAAGGGGTTTGAACACTATCTACCAGAACCCTTTGTGTTTTTCCACTCAAGTAGTTACCAAACTATTTGACCACTTTTGAACCCATTCCAATATCCTGCAGCATGTTGTTCTTCAGGCCAGTTGAAACTGAATTAATGACACCTCTGCTGCTTGCGGCCAAGTAGTGCACTCCATTTTGCCTCAATAGCTTCAAGAAATGGTTTGTCACAATCAATTAATAGTTTATCAAATATTATGCCGTTCATTTGTAGTTATAATTGCTCATATCTATTCACCTTTCCGGGGATGTTGGTTGAGCCACTTGTTTCTTGGCAGAATTTGTGAAGTACACTTACGGTATGTGCCCCGGAGCTCAAACGCAACATTTGACTGCCATACACACTAGGCTGTTTGAATGCTAAACTCGAGCTGACAATGTGTGCATCTGGACGGAGAGCTGGCAGGAACAGGAATTTATGAAAATGGCTCCCTAAACCAGCCCTTTAAGGATTATGCAACAACTTTATTTATGTAGAGTAAGTTAGCAATTGAATCACTGCTCATGGTTAAATATAAAATATGTATAAGGAAGAGTGAGAAACAGAGCCATGAAGTCTTCCACATTTAATGTAGAATCACCACTGGTTTGAAGTTTAACTCTATTTTTTTCAGTATACATTATATTCTAGCAGCATGGTTGCCGATTGGTTAGAGTGTCAGCCTCACAGTTCTGAGGACTGGGGTTCAATCCCCGGCCCCGCCTGTGTGGAGTTTGCATGTTCTCCCTGTGCCTGTGTGGGTTTTCTCCGGGCACTCCGGTTTCCTCCCACATCCCAAAAACATGCATGCATTGGAGACTCTAAATTGCCCGTAGGTGTGAATGTGAGTGCCAATGGTTGTTTGTTTGTATGTGCCCTGCGATTGGCTGCCAACCAGTTCAGCGTGTACCCCGCCTCCTGGCCGATGATAGCTGGGATAGGCTCCAGCGACCAAGAAACAAGTGGCTCAACCAACATGCCCGGAAAGGTGAATAGTGAGGAGAAGCGGCTCAGAAAATGGATGGATGGATGATATTCTACTTAATATGAAATAGGAAAAAGATGTTTAAACCTGCAAAAACCTATTGATATGTTGTTTAACAAGAAATTCAAAGAAGAGGTGTCGAGAAAAGCAGAACATACCATTGATTAATGTTCCTCTATTAAGTACTGTAGCTATGTCGTTTCCACTCACTAGACTCGATCACATTCTATGTTGCTATTCAGCGCTTGGTATGTATACTGTAGCCGCACTGGGTTGTTTAGACCTTTTTTAACTGCTTGCTTTTGTTGGAAGAAGACCCTGATGATGGCTGAGGGGAACCATTATACTCTGGGGCAAGAGCTGTTCAATGGAGCCCCCCCAAAAAAAGCCTAATACATTAGCCTTGGCTGTCACAGTGTTTAGTTTTAGTGGCAGGTGGACACAAATACGATGAAACTTCAATTCGAGCACAGTCCAAGATGCAGCTGCTGATGTTGCTCATATTTTACTGTGCAGTCAAAACTTTTCCCATGTAAGTGCCATTTCTGGCTGTAGGGTCATCATCATGCATTTCTTCCTTGCCATCATCTCTAGTAGCCTTTTGTGGTGGTATCACAAATAAAACTAAAAGCCGAACGAAAATCAAATTACAGCACTAGTGGATAGCATGACTGCCCCACAGTTCTGAGGTTTCGGGTCCGAATCTCAACTCCAGCCTTTGTGTGTGGAATGTGCATGTTCTACCTGCGCTTTGTGAATGTGATTTTTTTTTTTTTTGTCTCTTGACCAAAGTCCGTTGGGATAGACTCCAGTTCACCCGCAACCCTAATAAGGACAATGGCTGTAAAAAAAAAAAAAAAAAAAAAAAAAAAAAAATGGATGGATCAAATACACTCTCAAACTAGACCCCACCATGGTTGAACTAAAGTGATTTGTGTTTTTTTGTCCTTCTGTGTGTTGGCACTTTTTGGTTCAAGTAAGATGATGTCAGACAAAGGGTATTAGACAAAATTTCCTAGATCAACTTTGGACAAAATCAGCAATCAAATAAGCAAGTAATTGATTTTTAAATACTGTGCTCATTTCTGTTATAATGTCTTGAACTCCTATTTCCATTTCAGTGTTGCATTGAGCAAAAAAATGGTGCTTGGAGTAGGAGTGCACTCAATTTTACCTCATTTGCTTTCAAATGTAAATGGGACTGTACAACACTTTTGATCCTGGGCCATTGGGAGTTACTCAATTGTGCCACAAAAGGCACAAACCAACCAAAGAAGAAAGAACCAAAGAACATTTTTTTGTGACACTCAATGAAGGACATACATCATTTCCATTACAATTAAAAAGAAAGTAGTAGAGATATAACATTGTGACACAGAGCTTTTCTAAATGTGTCACATTTATATTATCATCTATCTTTTAACTCATACAAATCTGCAAAGCCTCGCTCCTGCCCTTGGATGTTCCACATTAGAACATACTTTAAAAATACAGCAACTGCATAAATTTGTCAAAGCATCGGGTGGTAATCCGCACCACTCAACTTCATATCACTTTGATGAGAAGGTGAAGTGAACAAGTTGCTGCATTACAATTACAGTTTGCCTTTCCTGCTGAGATTCACCTCAAAACAACTGAATCAGCAGAGTGATCATCTCAGGGGGGGGGGGGGGGAAAGGCCGGGGAATTAGGCTTGTATTAACATTACTTTGGTTGTAGCAGCCTGTGAATTATTGATTAGTCTCTCTTTGATTTACATAGCACGAGACAAAGAACAGGAAAGTTAAGTTGAGCCCTGTCCGGAATGCCACCTGAGGAGTTAATATTGCCCCCAAGCCATTTTACAGTGGTGCGCAAGAGGATTTAATACTACAACAATAACAACAACAACTACTACTACTACTACTACTACTACTATTACTAAACTAGGCTACTACTACTATTTTATTGACGGAATGGCTCCTTGCAATGAAATAATGATTTATGAGTTAGAAAGCCACCGATGGTGTAGTGGTACATTTGCCTGACTTCTGTCCAGGCACTGTGAGTTCAGTTCCCACTCAGTGAATGTGACATTAATTACTTGTCCGTCTCGATATGTGCAGTGTGACTGACTGGTGACCAGACCAGGGCGTAGTCAGCTGGGCTCCAACTCACCTTTGACCCTGAACACCATAAATAGTATAGAAATTGGATGGATTTAGAAATTAAGATTATGTAAAATGGCTCAGAGATCCCCTCCATTTTAATAGTTTATTTTAAAACATATAAGCCCTTGCCAATTTCCTCCAGAAGTGTCAATATTAGACAACATAGTGTAGTAGTCATATGTCTACACAGTGTTTAATATGTAGACCACACACATGCAGGCATGCAAGGAGGAATGTCAAAGTGATGGGGTCCAAGAATGGTGACTGCCTAGGGTGTCGGACCATGACCCCGCTGTTTCAAAGCCCAAGTCCTCACAGATGAGCTCCTGCCACCCCATGATGGGGAACATATCTCTGCCCTGACTAAAATTAGCAGGGGTTCCCTCTGCAAGTTGTGTTTTGACATTTGGAGTGTCTAAATACCTTGAATACATTAAGTATGCTTGTTTTCTCAGAAAAAAGAGTCAAGATTATGTTGTCATTTCTCTCACTCTTGCAGTGGGGGGACTTTTCTTTCTACAAGATGGCGTCAAGGTATCAGATGTTCCAGAGGGTGGGTGAGGTGACCCGAAGGGAACTGTTGAGACTGCACTCATGTTGAAAAGAGATAGTGTGTGACAGATGAGCAGCAAAGGGCTTTGGCTGCTCTCAAGCTAGATACATAAAAAAAGCAGAAAAATGGAGGATAAATAATATATTGAAACTGAAAGCAACAATGAACGGGCCCTAGCGCCCCCTTCTTAATGGTGAATCTTTGAAATGATCAACAAACTTTGACGCCACCATGCTTTGCCCACATTAGCACCGCCTGGCGCTCGGGCCCTAATAAGCACCAATATGCAAATGCGCAGTTTTCTCCGGGCACTCCGGTTTCCACCCACATCCCAAAAACATGTATGGTAGGTTAATTGAAGACTCTAAATTGCCCGTAGGTGTGAATGTGAGTGCGAATGGCTGTTAGTTTACATGTGCCCTGCGATTGGCTGGCAACCGGTTCAGGGTGTACCCCGCCTCCTGCCCGATGATAGCTGGGATAGGCTCCAGCACTCCCGCAAACCTTGTGAGGATAAGCGGCTCAGAAAATGGATGGATGGATGGATGCTAATGTGTAGTCACAAGATGAACAGAATGAATGAAAACACAATTGAGATTAATGGACCACCACTTTAGGTGTGACTGATGATATCTGATCACTTCCTTTATTAGTGCCACGTCCTGGAAATAATACAGCTAAATTGTGCCTGCAATATTTTCCCTTATGATGAGATACAAAAAGACTAATGTAGTAGAAGGAAGGTGGAAAGTCACAGTTCAAATCACAGCCACCATAAATAATGCAAGATGATGTGTGTGGATTAAAAGTAGGAAGTGTAGATACTAACTAGATGATAGAACTAAAACACTTGATAAGAGCTCTGATAAGCACGAGTCAATCAATTAATAAGCCTGGTTGTATAAGAGGGAGATGAGATAAGAGAAAGATACAGTTCGTGATTATGTTGATTCTCTGGTAATTAGATATACAATTTGTCTTGCATTTGCCTGGACAACAGGGGAGTAAGAGTGGTTTTGAGGACACGTTTATACTCTTGTTGTATCGAGCCTTGCTGCTGCTGCAGAGTTTATTACATACTCTCAGTAGTATATCACATAGTATGTCATCAATGATGCAATCACAACAACTAGTGGCTGTTTTTTTAAATTTTATTTTGTTCTTATTTATTACTTGTACTACAGTCTTTCCTTCATGGGCTTTGAGCAGCAAGTGTTATAAAGTCTTCAAAGAGAAGCCACTTTATATTTCCTTCTATTACCTCTCTGATCTGATGGCTGAGCACCAAGTGCTGCATCATTGGACGTTAATTCATTTGGTCCTGTGGGAAGATTCTTTCAAGGCACATCACTTAGCATTATGATGAGGAAAAATAGCTCGAAAGGGACACTGTATACTACCAGCAGCAAAGGCAAAGACTCATTTTAGCGCCGCCAGTCCTAAAATGTACATTTATTATCCCAAGATTAATTCAGTGTGTGTGTGTACGTGTGTGTGTGTGCGTGCGTGTGTGTGTATATATCTATCTATCTTCCGTTGTTGATAGTTTCACTACCATGAATGTGTATGTGGATGTTTACAAACTCGAGTTGGTGTTTTGTGTTGACGTCTATTTGTTATGTTTTGAAAAAATTCCCCTTTGTTTCCCTGTGGGACAAGTTATGTTGTCGTTTGTCATTTTCAATGTTTGAAATAAACACATAAAGTCAAAATTACAAAACATTCACACTTCTGAAGAAATGTGATTAAATGTAGCTTTCCTTTTTGAAAGTTAACCATTCATAACAGTATCATTAGTCGATTTTAACATTTTAAAACATTCAATTCAATTAGTAAATGTATAGCAAACGTTTGTCTCGTTTAATATGAAAGTGGCCATTTATAGATAATGTGTATGTTCTTTGCTAAATAATGTAGACATCTTTCACAAGCAAGGGACTGTCCAACCATTTTCTTATCAGGATTAATGACATTTATCATATACTTTTGTTTTCCAGGCCTTGATGATAAACTAGATGTATTATTTAATAACAAAAAAATATATGCCCCAAGAATTTCTATTGAGTAGCAGAGTCGTTCCAGATATGTTTGGATCCTCCCAGTAGCTCGGCGTACATACTTTATGTTTACTCTATTGTTGACACATATTCAATACCTACATGGTTTGTAATTTTTTTCCAAAAATGTGCTTTGGTTTCTTTTTGAACGAGTAGCATTTTAAACGCGGAGCCAACTTTCTCAATTGTAGATTACTGGAATACCAAGCTACATGGTAAATAGTAAAATATTGACCAAAAAAGTCATGTAATGTTCAAATTTAAAAAAACAAACAAAAAAAAAAAAAAACAGTTTTTCCACCATTTGTTTCACTCAAATTTCTAAATGTGTTTTTAACAGCTGACAATGTTTCTTCTTCACTGAAGAACACAAGATGAATTGTATTTGCATGGTAAGGAACTTTACAAATGACAGTAAACAAAATGCTTCAGTATTACATATAGCTTCTAAATATAGCTTAACACCTTACCAATGATTTTAATTAATTTATTTTGGTTAAAGGGGATGTTAACAGTGATGAATTAAACATTTATGAATGTGATTGATTTGTGCTTTAGGTTGTAGGAAGAAGCTGTGTCAAATGCATTATTCATAAATTTGATTTACATTTACACAGCATGTTTAAGACATGTGAGGCAGGGTTAATTTAGAATCAATGTTACAGTCAAAATGCCAAACAACTCTTTGGACATTAAAGCTTTTCCTTAAAGTTTCATTTGTTGGTTCTTTTAACAATTTTAAATGATCATTTTTTATCCACATGCTTATTGCCAATGTAATTCCCTCCCACCTAAATACAAAATAAGTAACTCTATACTGTATATGTTTTGCAAATTACAAACTGGAACAACCTAAAAACATTTTCATGCTTTTAAGACCCAACAAAATGTTGAAAAAGAATGCGATATTGATCATAGCAATATTAGTTGCTCATCCCGTCTTTTTGACAAGCGACGTCAGACGACACGTGAAATTATGTCCTTTTCAAAAGAGGTGCAGTGCCGCCTGAGGGATCGAAGGTCACGGGCATCCAATGTTGGTTTTCGGCCTTGCCACTTACATGCAGTGATTTCTCCAGATTCTCTGAACCTTTTGATGATATGATGGACCGTAGATGATGAAATCCCTAAATTCCTTGCAATTGTACGTTGATGAACATTGTCCTTAAACTGTTGGACTATTTTCTCACGCACTTGTTCACAAAGAGGTGAACCTCGCCCCATCTTTGCTTGTCAATGACTGAGCAATTCAGGGAAGCTCCTTTTATACCCAATCATGGCACCCACCTGTTCCCAATTAGCCTGTTCACCTGTGGGATGTTCCAATCAAGTGTTTGATGAGCATTCCTCAACTTTCTCAGTCTTTTTTGCCACCTGTCCCAGCTTTTTTGGAACGTGTTGCAGCCATAAAATTCTAAGTTAATGATTATTTGCTAAAAACAATAAAATTGATCAGTTTGCACATTAAATATCTTTGTAGTATATTCAATTAAATATAGGTTGAACATGATTTGCAAATCATTGCATTCATCATTGCAAGGTTATCAGTTTTTGTTGTTTCCACCTAACGAAGATATAGTGATCATTTCCCAGGTGTTTAGCACCCTCAATGTGCCAGCTAGCTGAGTTACAAAGATAGAAAATCCTACATAAACCTGTGAGTTGGATTGAACAAGCCTGTGTAAGTAAAACACTTTCCTGTTTGCTCTTGGGGTGTGAGATTGTTTTAAAGCCACCATAAAAGCAGCTGCTCTTCCTTCCTTGTATATCTTCTGGCATCAAGAACACAGAGCTGACATGGTAACCAATGAGGTCGTGATGGTGAGAAACAGATTTCATTCACCCCGCTGTCACTCGCCAGTTTACAATACCAGCTTCGCTGCTCCGCTGCCATCAGTCTTCCATTTATGAATCACACAGGAAATAATAAAAAATGTCATTTTTATGTGGCGTGTAGGAGCCGTTGACGGCGACGACCCTGAAAGGAAAGTTACACTTTATTGTTACTTGCGAACTTCGGAGTTGAGTTGTGTTTAAAGGGCAAAGCATCCCTTAGTGATAAAACCAGCTTCCATGCTAATGAGTGAAGTGAAGCAAAATAATATATTCACACTAAAATTCCATGAGTGCACCATTTACACACAAAATATATCTGGTTTATGACATGGAACACCACCAAATGTTTGGATTTGATTATAAGCTGCTTTAATGTGAATAACCAGAAACAGGAACGTTAATCCAATCATACTACATAATTTTAGTCAGATGAAGTCATTTTAATTCGTGTCTGTTCTAAAAATCTATAATACATTTCCACAGTAAAAGAGGAAATTTACATTTCCATACAACAACTTAATATATCTAATAACCGGGTTTAATTGAATTCTTGATTACTTCCTTTATTAGTTTACACATTAGTTGTTGCTTTTTAACACACATGTCCACTTTTTAGGACCAACAAAAAGCAAGACTTTAAAATTGTCCAAAATGTACTTATTTTAGTCGTCACGTATCCTTTCCCTATACTGTGACTGGAATTTTAAATGTACCTGTGTCCTGCATGGTCTAACTGTGGCCTTATTATCCAGCTTTTCAGTCATAGTTCATGCCTTCATTGGATATGCAAAATGTCTTATAAAAGCACCACAAAATGGTTGTGATCTCATACAGTATACTGTACTGACTCTATTTGACAAAGTCCACTCTCTCTAAAGAAGAAGATTTAGAGAGATTGTGGCATCTGTAATGATAAATATGGGACCCTTTGATTATTGTGAGTGAAGTCAAAGCCTCGCCCACCTCGTCCCACCCCAACCAACACCCACTCCTCAGTCGTCGCCGCTCACTGTTCTTGCATGAGAACCAGTGGCCCATCAGGTTCCACAAAACAAAAGTTTGGGGGAAATCGGCATGGACGCTCATCACATTTGTCAGCCAGACTCTTGATCGTTGGAGCCATTTTTTGTATGTCACATTGCGTGTTGGAGTCGTGCAAGACAGCGACATCAGGACGGGCGTCGGAGATGAAAGAGACAACCGTGAGAGGCCATCTTCCAAAGTCATGACAGTGCATTGCAGACAAAGTCTACCAACTCAGCTCCTTTCCATTCTCATAGTCTGCAAGTCGACACTGTCTAGATACACTGTATCAACAATTAAACCACACTAAAACTTGAGCGGTATCAAGGATAACACAGATTTTTAATTTGCAATATCAAAGTGATGCATGTTCACATTGTGAGCATTTACAACACGACTTGAAACGTGAGTCATTTAGGGGCAAAATTGAGGCCGCAATTCATATTGATGAATGTATAAAAAAAATTGTCATAGGGATTGAGGGTTGATAAAACTGTTTATTTATTAACATCCCTCCTAAAAATGTTACTTGTGCTTTCATCCATTTATCTGAGAAAACAGTGTGGAGATATTTTAGTTACCTACATCAGATATGGTTAGAGTAGCCCAAAATTGTTCTCCAGAGTAGTAGAGTACTGTTATATCAGACAAATATGACTCAAATAAAAATAAAAAGTAGTCCTCCAACACGGTGGATGACTGGTTAGAGCGTCAGCCTCACAGTTCTGAGAACCGGGGTTCAATCCCCGGCCCGTCTGTGTGGAGTTTGCATGTTCTCCCCGTGCCTGCGTGGGTTTTCTCCGGGCATTCCGGTTTCCTCCCACATCCCAAAAACATGCATTAATTGGAGACTCTAAATTGCCCGTAGGCATGACTGTGAGTGCGAATGGTTGTTTGTTTCTATGTGCCCTGCGATTGGCTGGCCACCAGTTCGGGGTGTACCCCGCCTCCTGCCCGATGACAGCTGGGATAGGCTCCAGCACGACCGCGACCCTAGTGAGGAGAAGCGGCTCAGAAAATGGATGGATGGATAGTCCTCCAAATAATCCAGTGAAAAAAATTAAGTACTGGTAACTAGTGAGTGACTTCTAAACATTTTTTTAAAGTCAGAGTATGGGTGTCATGTAGACAAAAATATGAAGGAGGCATGTGCAAATTAGTTTGTTTCACAAGAATATCAATTTAACTAAACCGATAATAAATTTAATATTCATAATATAAAATAAATCTAGGAAAAGTCAGCCACAACAAATGGTCTTAAGTTAACTTTCTTTGTTTACACACATGGAACAGCACAATAAACTCTCAAGAATGGGATATAGAATAGAGATTTAAAAACAGCAAGGAGGCAACTCAGTGCATGACATAGATGTTCTTTTTTGTAGTCTGTAAAGTAAACAAATTGAATATGAGGCCAGGGGTGTTGTGCCTCTTCTGACTGAGTCGCACGCCGTTGTTTCCTCCTTTGTTTCTGTCATGCTTCATGTAACTGAGTCACTTTAAAAACTTTGCTTCTGTGTGGGGCTGCGGAGACGTTGTTTTTGGTCATGTAACTGCCTGTTAAATTACCAAATGTGTTGGTTGGTAAAATGGAGTCAAACATCACTAGTGATTAAATTGGATTGGTGAACAAAAGTCGAGGCATGAGCCCCTATGAGAAGCCAAAACAAATACATATTACAAAAGCAATAACAGATTGAATTGAATGTAGCTCAGTGTAATGGAATAAAGGTCAAGTTTCTTCTAAACAGAAATACTCAAGTTAGTAAAGGTTTGAAAAAAATAGCCCGCCTACACCTGTTTGGCTTATCCACACGAAATTGGGTGGACCCCTGCCCCAAATTTAAATAAAAACCTTTGACAAACTCCTATTAGGGTATTCTGTTGCCCACATAAGCCTCAATCGGAAACTGCCTGTTCCCCTTTTCAAAGAAGCTCTCCAAACAAGTTACTGTTTTTACTCGTAGGCTTACTTTTTTCTTTCAACACATGAGCAAGATGAGCGCTTTGGCAGAGGCACAGGCGGATGCACCTGATTTTCTTTAATGAAACTTCTTTTAGAATCTGATGATCAGTAAAATATTTTTTGTTCAATCATTCTGTGCGGCCCGGTACCAAATGGCCAGCGGTCCAGTACTGCTCCGCTGCCCAGTGGTTGGAGACCCCTGCTTTACATCATTAACTCCTGATGGGTGCATTGTAGAGGTGTGAACCGGCATTTATATATCAGATGACTGCATTTCTTCTCACCTCCATCACGACAAGTGCCGAGAGGTGTTTGTGCTTATAAGTGCTCATGTGCACGCTTTGTATGTTTAGGTGAAATCCTCATATTTAACTGAGGGAGTTTCTGTGTGGGTTTGGGCAAGCAGGGAATTGACTTCATTGTTATGTCCACTGATGTGATGGAAAACATGACTCTGCGCGTGTGTGTTAGTGTGCGTGTCTGCTCTAGTTCCTGACACTACCGGACAGCCAGTGGCATGGCTCACTGAGAGGAATGGCGTGATCATGGGGCCATGCTCTGTCCTCTGCTGTAACACTCACTTTCACACAAATACACACACACACACACACACACACAAACACGCTGAGACCATCAAGACCGCACACCTCTTCTCTGTAGTAGAACACTGGCATTTCAATAAAAAAAATAGCAGAGCAACAATCACTTAGGTCGGAAGCATACCAGGAAAACTACAGTACAGTACTGTCTCAGTCAGGTGTGCTTTTTAATTCCATTTTTTCTCCTGAAAGCAAGAATATGAATCACACAAACATGATCATTTATAATAACATAATAAAATTTAAAATACCAAGCAGATGCAGCAGTGTAGATTAAAACAATTGTTGATGTCACATCACGTTTTCCTCCCAGCCACTTGTTGCTAGGTAAAGTTCATATAGCGCTCAATCATATGCCTCATTGGCTGTTTGAATGGGTTGATGGAGGCTTGCCCCTAAACATAGACCCTATGGAAATTAGCTCAGAAACAACATTGTAAGGCTTGTGGAAAGGTTTATTTAAACCCGTTTACTTGACCATCACTGCTCTGTATTACATAGCAAAATAGAAAGAAAGGAGTGCATCATTAAACATTTTAACTTATTAATTGCCATAATATTTTCCCCATAACAATGAATCGATTGTCTAAAAGTAATCTACGAAGTGAGGCAGTTTTTGAACCAGATCCTATCAACAGTTTGTTTTTAGCTAATTTTAATTGAAAGAATATAATGCACTTTTAACTTCAACTGACAAACCTTCTACGACCTGAAACATAGTTAATCTCAAGTCATCGTTCAATTATTGCCTTGTGATCTTTTCACATTGTCCTCATGAGTGGGTTGATTTTCACGCTGTTGCAACGAAGTGACACATGTCTACAAGGCTGAAAGTAACACGCTTAAGGTAAACACAGATAAGAAGCTGCTTTCACACTGGTCAATGGCCATCCAAGCTTGCTTTAAACCGCCGTCTTATTATTATCTATCTATTGATGCTAGATAGGGTGTTAAATTTTACCACCAGAGGCGTAATAGAGGTGGAATGCCGCCAGTTCGTAGGTAGAGAGTGGAGATTCTCATCCATGACTGCCTTATGTCCCCATGTGTTGAAAGCAAATGACACTGCTGTGTTTTTGTTGCCACAAATCTAGTTGTATCAATGTGAGCTGAGTTTATGTGTATTTCACCCATGGCAATGTCCTGCTTTAGGGACTTCTGTCTGAAATAGACAGGCAAATAATTCCTGGCTCTACTCTTACTCCTCTGAAACACCAATTTATTGGGATGTCAGTGTTAAATTGTCTTGTGTCTGTTGCTGATGCTGTTGAGAACGCTCCATCTATTTTTATACTGCTTATCCTGTTCACTGTCACATGGAAGGTGAAGCTGAAGAATTGGTGAGGCACAACCAGGCCAGATTACCAGTCGAGGGGCTCACAACTTGTGTTTCAGGGTTGAGATTCCATTGTACAAGCACAGGAGTCAAATGGTTAGCACCTGTTGCTTCTAGGTGGAGAATGCATGTTCTTTACAATCTTGCTGATTTTTTCTGAGCACTCTGGTTTCCTCCTATAGTCCCAAACAAAAATTAACATTTATGTTTATTGAAGACTATAATATGCCCACGTGTGAATGTAATTATGAATGGTGTGTATTGTTGTCTGGCAAATGGTCCAAGCTCTACCCAGATTTTTGCCGAAAATCAACTTGATCCTGAACAGACTAAGCCATAGACATAGAATGAATTCAACTTCTAAAAAAAAATTATATTGTACAGTTTAGTTTAGTATAGACTTGGGTTGTTTGGTTTAATATTGTACATTGTAACCCTCGTCAAAGTTTATCTTCCTGCGATTTATTCATGTTTCTGTTTCATCCCCTTCAGATTTATTTCCAACACATCCTTTGAGGGCCAGAGCGGCTTTATATCCAGAGAACGTCAGAGCCAAAATGTCATCTCGGAGGCCCATCAATACATCTGGTCCCTCCAGCTAGACCCTCTGGGCCAGCCAACCTGGACCAGACTAGGACGATGGCGGAGGGGGAAAGTTCTTATGGATCACGGGGCCTGGACGAGCCGCCAGGCCTCTGGAGGGGGAGGCGACTGGCGCAGACCCACGAGGCTGCATTTACGGGTGGTGACGCTGGTGGAGCACCCGTTTGTATTCACCCGGGATGTGGATGGAGATGGGCTGTGTCCTGCTGGCCAGTTGTGCCTCAACCCACTCACCAATGACTCATCGGTTTTACAGAGTTTTTTCCAAAATCTTGCAGGACCAAATGGATCTGTCCCCACAGACTCTAAGAAATGCTGCTATGGTTACTGTATTGACTTGCTGGAGAAGCTGGCAGAGGATATGGGATTCACCTTTGACCTCTACATTGTTGGAGATGGGAAGTATGGAGGCTTTAAGAATGGTCGCTGGACGGGATTGGTGGGTGACCTCCTTAGTGGTGCTGCTCACCTAGCTGTGACGTCTTTTAGCATTAATTCAGCAAGAAGCCAAGTCATTGATTTCACCTCACCCTTCTTCTCCACCAGCCTGGGAATTCTGGTGAGTTCTCTCCTTTTAATTGCTCACATTTTTCCATTCCTGTTATTTCTCATTGCTATTAGACGTTGTTCAATCCTCTGTCATTGACCTCACCTCAGCCCACTCTGATCACGATGCTGCTGGTCAGTGTCTAAGGCACAGTCTTGTTACTGCAAGCCTTACATTATTCAATTTTAATACAATCGTCCATATGAGGTTTGACTGGTCACCTTATTACTACAATTATTTTACTTGACCTCAGTCGCTAACAAAAGGGGCTGTGATTACTCTATATTCTCTTCCTTTTTTTTTTACAAGCTCTTCACAGAAAGGTTCTCTCTTGTCTTACCCTCTTCTGGCATACTTGGAAGAAATTGTTTATGCACAAGCATGTCATAATTAATGTGATAGCTCCAGTTATTAATGATAATCACCACCTTTCATAACAGAAGAGAAGTACGTGGGAATCCAGTTTGAATGGCTTGGTGTGAATATGCCATAAAATGTATTTTTGACCTTGTTTATTTTACAGTTCAATATGTGTGTTTAGGTTCGCACCCGTGACACCGCAGCACCTATTGGGGCCTTCATGTGGCCTCTCCACTGGTCAATGTGGCTTGGCATCTTTGTCTCTCTCCACGTTACCGCAATCTTCCTCACCCTGTATGAATGGCACAGCCCGTTTGGTATGACGCCACGCGGACGCAACCGAGACCGGGTCTTCTCCTTCTCCTCAGCTCTGAACGTGTGCTACGCTATTCTTTTTGGGAGAACCGTAGCCATCAAGCCTCCAAAGTGCTGGACGGGCCGTCTGCTGATGAACCTTTGGGCCATTTTTTGTCTCTTCTGCCTGTCCACCTACACGGCTAATCTGGCGGCAGTCATGGTTGGTGAGAAGACCTATGAGCAGCTGTCAGGGATCCATGACCCGAAGGTATCAGTCACATTAAACTGTCAGACAGGTTGAGTGACGTGTCATTATTGGTGTATTGGCACACTGGCCTGAGTTCCATGCAGGCAGCATGGCTTCAGTTCCCACTCAGTGAGCATGTGAATGTGAGTGTGAATGCATGTCTGTCTCCATATGTGCCCTGCGATTGGCTGGTGACCAGTCCAGGGTGTAGTCTGCTTTTTTGGCTTAAGTGATGGGTTGAAGTTTCTCGCAACCAACAACAAGATTAATGGTATAGAAAATGGAATGATGTTTAATTGCATCAACAACAAAACAGTTTTTAGTGTCTCTTGCTGCAATTTAGCACTGAAATACTTTGCCCTCTACGTTTTCTAAGGTATGGTTTGCTTAAATAATGTTTTGTTTTGCACTGCCATTCTGGTCAACCCAGTACACATCCACTGCTGTCCCACAGATTAAGATTTTTGTCAAATGTAAAATTGACTGGGGCAATGTTCATATGATTCTGAATCTGTCTTAGACTTGTGTTTTTTTATTGTAATTCTAATAATTTCCATCAAAATACATATCTATAATGTGTTTTTTTTAATAGGACAAGGTGACTATATAAGGTGTTCATAAAAGATTTTTTTTTTTAATGATTTAAAATATTTAGTTGAGGTTGTTTTACCTGCATGGAATAAATCCGCGATAATAACTTTCTGCCCAACGCCTCGCTAAGTTTGTTTTTCTTCCTTGCAGCTGCTCTCAACCTGTCAGCCAAAATCCAATCATCTTTTTTTTCACCCCTAATTCTTTTTGGGGCGGTGTTGAAATGTTTACCAACTTTGTAATGCTCCATGCTGCACACCGCAGCACTTTCTTCTCTTTATGCGGCAGTGTGTAGTTTTGCTTTACAGATGTCATGTCTGCCCTGCAATTTGACTTGTGGTAAAGACACATTGTGGTATGGGTAATAGAACATTTAATTCCAGCACCTGAATCTTGATTTAAAAAAAAAAAAAAAAGAAAAAAGAGGTGTCTATTTCAGGTGTGCTGCTTGTTTTTTATTTTCCAATATTGATAGTTATCCTGTTACATTACGCACCGACATGTGGCGGTCAATGCATTGTTTTTTTTTTTCCGGTACTAATTGAGTGTTTGAAAAGAGAATCCTCACGATCTCAACCACCAAACATGGCGGACCAACAAATATTGATCACGTGGTCCAAAAACTATCTATAGTGGTATCTCTTAGAATGGAGCCCACTATTTGAGTAAATATGGTAAAACAAATTCAACAGTGACTCACCGTGTTCTAAAAAAATCGCAAAACTAGACTTTTTGACGTTGGATAAACCATTTATTTACTAATAATTTAGAAAGTGTTGCGTAACTGTAGAAAATTAATAGACTGAATTGGGTGGGGTGGGTTCATATTAAAGCTTAAACATCTCCTCAATGTTTCTTGCAGTTGCACCATCCCTCTCAGGGATTCCGATTCGCCACAGTGAGAGAAAGCAGCGCTGAGGATTACGTCAAAAAGAGTTTTCCCGAGATGCACGAGTACATGCGGCGATACAACGTCCCAGCAACACCGGATGGCATACACAATCTCAAGTAATTCAATTTTTTACATACTAGCACTAATACCACTCGGGCATGTTATTCATGTATGCAAAGGTAATATTCACCCAGTCATGATCCGGCATCTTTCTAAGGAGATGGTTTATTGTCTTTGGAAATATCACATAAATGTCAAGTGATTTGGAATGAAAAGAAGACAAAAAAAAAAAACAATGCTGCTGTCATTTTCGACTGCGAGTCTGCCTTCACTTCACATACAGCTCCCATCTCTGTCTTCTTCGGCACACCAAGCACTGTCATCCTAAACTGCTTCGACATTCCACCGGCGTCCTCACTGAGCAAAGCAAAAATAAAGTGAGAAATGGCAGCTTGGATACAAACAGAGGTTGGAGAGAACACAATTTAAATGGATGAAACAAGTTGTTGTTTTTTTCAGCTGAGCCTCTAAAATGCTGATTAGAAGGTTCAAGGAAAATGTCAACATTAGGAAATTACAGCTCGGGAGCCAGAAATGTGTAACTCAGAGATTCACACCCCAAAGGACTAGACATTCTTATCAGTCACATTAATACGACAACAATAATAATATTGCCATGTTGCTGAGTGTTTGCCAAATGAATGGCATTGTAGACATAATTCTGTACTGATAGGGGTAGCAGAAATGCAAAAACAATTGACCTTGTTTCGTCTTAATAACAGAAGCTACATATACTAACTGTGTCTAATTTGCGGTGGTATAGCCGGAGCATCATCAACTGTCATACAGTAGGCACACCAGTTTGGAGGACATATTAGAATGGCAGCCCTGATGTTATCACCTCCACCAGGATTGAAATTTTCATGCCTCAACTCGCTGATGATGAATACCAAACAAAAGCAATTTCAACCACAGGTTTTTCTTATTAACCTGCCTGTCAGCATCAAGATGCAAAGACGTTACAGCAATCAACTTCAGAGATGTAGTATGAATAGAACTGCTCCCTCCCGCATTGTATTAAATGAATCAAGGCCACAGAAATGTCTATACAATTCAAATCTGTAGGAAGGGACTGACTTTTTATGTGTGGGGTGAGTTTAAAAGATTGTTAACACAATAAAAATGTTTATATTTGAAAACCTGTAAAGCATTTAGGCAGTTTATAATTATATAGTATAGTTACTTATGTCTGATTAGCATGAATAATCCATTTTACATGACAAAATTCTTATTTTCAATAAAATAATACATTTTCAATAAAATAATGTATTTCGACTATAAATAAAGGCTCCTACAGATCGATGAATTTACAATTCAAACTGAAAATGACAAGTTAACCAATTCAACTCTTATGTTTAGTGTTGTTGTTGTTTTTTAAATGTAAAATAGATCTTTTGGAACTTATTTTAATGCATACTTTTTCCTCCACTTCCCCAACAAAATATAAAACAACACAGTGAAAGAGTTTACTTTAAAATGACGGTGGGAGAACCTGGTATTTACTGTATTTTGTGACCTTGTGTTTGAAGGGCCGATCCCCAGAAACTTGATGCGTTCATCATGGATAAAGCTCTGCTGGACTATGAGGTCTCAATTGATGCAGACTGCAAGACACTGACTGTTGGCAAACCATTTGCTATAGAAGGTAAGAGAATATGAAAATAGCTAGGATTTTATTAAATAAATGTTTAGCTTTGATGTGACAACAAATCAATTGTGGTAATTCCAGAACAGAACTTTTGAAGTTTTTCCCCCCCATCCATCCATTTTCTGAGCCGCTTCTCCCCACTCCGCGGTCGTGCTGGAGCATATCCCAGCAATCATCGGGCAGGAGGCGGGGTACACCCTGAACTGGTTGGGTTTCCCCCCCCAATTATCAATTTCAATCCATCAATTTTTCAAAGGTGCTGTCACATGAAAGTATAGAAGGTAGCCCTAATATCAATGAGCCAGCATTTAACAGTGTTAATTTTCTGGCTTTCAAAGGCTTAAAGTCCACACAGTGTTTTGTTAATCTCAGGCCCATTTAGAAAGCATCATTCATCCGCAGTGAAAACGTCCCCATGGTGACTAACGTCCATTACAGGCCTCGATAGTCCCACATACCATCGCTGCTTTTAATTACTTAATACTGCCTCCATGTCAAATCTGTTCAAATCACCTTGCGTTTAGTTTAGTACTTTGATAATTTGCTGTTATTGATATTTGCAGCTAATTAGGTTGTTGACTTTGGAGTCGGACGACACAAGTTGGAGACCTTGTACGGATAAAAAAACGTTTTGTTTAAAAAAAAAAAAAAAAGAGCAACTAGTTATTGGGGAGATGCTAGTGTGCTTTCTGGCTACCGATGAGATGGCTTTGAGCAAGGCATCATTGCTAACACCCCAGCTACACTGTGGGGCAGCACTCTTTGCGCACTACCTTTCTCCTCACATGCCCCCATATCTGTGATCTACTTCTGTGTGTGGTGTGCAACCCAAAGTATACATAAGAGTGTTAGTTCAATTTACCCTTGAGGGACACCAGTGAGTATATTAAATAGTCACAATCACCAAGGAAAACTGACTCGATTGTACTTGCCAAGAGATGGCAAAACAAACATAAAGCTAGGAATGTAAAAGTGTGGAGACCTCTGTCTATTTCACTATAAATAGTAAATGATGATGAAAATGATCACTGTTATTCATATCATTGATAATGCTTGATTGGCAAAACATCATTATATAATCACAATGTGTGCCTTGCGATTGGCTGACAACCACTCCAGGGAGTACCACGCCTCTCATCCAAAGTCAGCCAAGGTAGTTTCCAGCTCACTCACGACTCTAATGAGGACAAGAAGTATAGAAATGGATGGATGGCTTATATAAAGCCAAATCAATAAAAATGAAAGGAAATGTTCCCCCAAAAACATTTGTGTGTATGTGTGTGCCCATCGACAGGATACGGGATTGGGCTCCCTCAGAACTCTCCCCTCACCTCCAACCTCTCCGAGCTTGTTAGTCAGTACAAGTCGGATGGCTTCATGGACATGCTGCATGACAAATGGTACAAGGTGGTGCCATGTGGGAAGCGCAGCTTTGCTGTGACTGAGGTAAGAACACAGCCACCTTAACCTTGGGTGTTGTTGTTGGCAGCTTCACTATTAAAGCGTGTTGATGTCGTGTTGATCTTTGTGTCATGTTTTTCGTTTTTTTTTTGTGCGCGTGTGGTTTGTGTTCTTTTATTTACTGGCCGTACTGTCGACTCACCCCACAGAGTACGAGACTGTGAGTCATTTTTTGTCTTTGTGTACTATATCTCCATTGGTTAACACTGTGACCTGCCGAAATGATAAGCAGAACACCAAATTGCTTTTCTTAATTTGGAATTTCTGCTGAGCTCTTTTTGATAAGAGCTACAGTATGTTCCTGTGTGAAGAAGTCATTTCCCTTTTCAGAAAACTAGCAACTCAATCTGAAACAATCAACCAATGCTTAGCTTCCTAATGCACATTTAATGTTTAATTAGGAGGTGTTTGGGGGATGGCTATCAAGATCATTAACTGTTGGCTTTTACTCCTAATTCCTTCCTAATTGCTGAATTCTTTAATTTGCCTCAAGGCTATAATAAGGTATATCTATTAATTTATCTATTGAACTTACTCCAGGGGGTGAAAGAAGAGGGCACTCAACAGTCTCTCTAGAAATGTATCCAGGAAATGAGACTATGTCAGCCTTTTGTTTTTGTCTAGTGGGTAATAAATGTGTGTCACTTTCATTCAGTCTTTTATATATGGCAACAGTTAAAAAAAAAAAAAAAAACATCTGCCATGTCAAGCTTGTTCAAGAGGCACCAAGGAAATATGTGAACTCCATCGACCACTTCACCTTACGTGTGGACATAACATTCGGGACTTAACGTACGTATAAAGATAGTATAAAGATGTCGCTACTAGTGTAAAAGTTAATGCTAAATGAAGATTCCTGATTACAGCCATATACCATCCTCAAATAATGGCTTCCTCTTAAACGAATGAACACCTCACACTCTCCTCAGGAAAAAGGTGGTGCCACTACGTATGTGAAATCATCTTTAATATGGCAATGTTTTCAGCTGAACAGTGTGTTAGTGGTTAGCACATCTGCCTCACAGATACGAGGTTCCTTGTTCGAATCTCAGCTCATGCCCTCCTAATTGTGGAGTTTGCATGTTCATTATCAAAATAGCAAAACAACATGCAACTGAACAAAGATGATATAGCTAGAAAAACGGCTTGGTTAAAAATCATGCTTTTCGTTTTCAACAAAACAACCTATAAGAACTGTGGTTAAAAAACAAAACAAATAATGCATTCAATAAAACATACAACAACAAAAATATACATGGTCTCACAGGTGTGCTGCAAGCGTAAACCTGAATCGACATAACTTCGCCGTAGCGTTTTTCTGCTACATTTGGGCTGTTCAGACAGGTTTCCCTATTGTGATCTTAAGCTTAGCTTAGTTTTGCTTCCAAATGCACTGCATTATTGATACAAATCAAGAATACAAGGTCATACAAAGAGAAACTGCTAATGTGACGCAGTTTTGCATCCCATTTCCATTGTGACCCATAAATCGCAATTCAACATTGAACAATCAAAGGGTAACAACACGACTAGCGCCACTCATACACAATTTGTACAAATTATGTATTATGTAATTTTTATAAATGAAGGCTTCTTCTCAAAATATATAGTTTCTGCAAAATGCCTGCACTTGAGTGAATAAACTTGCCCGGCCATTATTTGAGGAACTGCAGTTTACTGCTAATGTGTTTCAGAGAGCAAGAAGAAATAAATAATACAGCCTAATCAAGAGCCAAGGTTTTTATAGCATACTTATTGTGTTATCATTTAGGCATAACTAATTTAAAATGATCAAAGATAAGCCTTATCACCTTCTGCTATGATAAATTAAACCGGAAGTTGAGTTCCATTCTTGTTCGATTGTTAGTTTCTTAGACTGTTATTCTCTCATCACAATAAGAGCTTCAGTTTATATTGATGGCCATTCAAGGTCATTTTGTTGTAAAAAATGTCCACGACCAACCACCATGTGTACAATAACTTGTAATTCAAAGTCTGCCCCCTGACCCTCCAGCTGCTAACCAAACTGTATGTCCATTACTTTGGTCTGTCCTTAGCAGTCAAACAGCACTCTGAGATCCATCAAGTACTATTGTCACTGAGAGGTTGGTCCTTTTCACTGCCAGCTGTGATTTGGGATCTCGTAAAGTGTCTCCTTGCTCAGATTGGGCTATACAACCTTACTATGCCTTCAAAATGTCGATTCAGGACTTGTAACATATTTCTGTTCACAAAGGGTCCATATTAGCTTTCAACGTCGTGTGCCAATGTTTCGCCACGGTAGTATCATAATACAGTAAAGTGTGACAATAAATACTGCACTTAGGAGGAAAATTATCAACTTGCACCACCAAAACGTTACTTGGCTTTTTTTTATTATTATTTTATTATTATTATTTTTTTTTTATTATTATTATTTTTTTTTATTCAAAATAAAACCATGTGTAATTGGACTAAAATTTATACTGTATAATCCAATTTAAAAAACGAAATACGAAATAAATTCTAAATATTTTGTAAACATACACTATATATTTTATGTATATTTTACCTCTGCTATGCTAAAAGTGCATAGGCGTGAACTGTATTGTTTCCCACTCTTGGTGAGTTTCTTTGTTAATTTAATTATCCATCTATCCATCCATTTTTATAGCGCTTGTCATCATTAGGTTCATGGTGAGCTGTAGCCTATCCGAGCTAAATTGGGCCAAGAGGTGGGATACACTGTGGACTAGTTACCAGCCAATCGCAAACGTTAATATTATTCTTTCATTGGAATTAAAAAAAAATCTTACTTTATAAATTTGTAATTACCTATAGAATCAGTTGCTGAAAACATGTCACATACTATGTATCATTATAGTTTTATATAATTGCATAAGATACACAGTTAGCTAGAATAACCTCTGAAAATTATTGTTGTTGTGTGCATATCAAGTTAACGAATATGAGATATTACCATACAGGTTAAAAATACACACCTGAGCTGTAAACTGTTGTAAACCTTTGCAAAATTATAACCAACAATCACACACCACACTTATTGATCTTTGAAATTCTTTTGGCTTGGAAAATCATAAGTCAGTTGCAGTTTTTAGAGTATCATAACACTTTGCTTGTCAGTGTTCCTCTCAGGTTTTAAAATTGTATTCTATTGTTGATATAGTCCAATAATATATTCTTATTTCCACAAAACTCAACATTGTATTGATAATATATTGAAATGATCCTAATTTGTTCTTTATTGTATGATTTACGCTGTCAATCCAGGCTAGATTTAGTGTCAGTCATCAGCTCATAATGTTTATATCCAAAGTTGGGAAAATATTAAAATAAAGTAACAGCGAGTGACTCTTGTATTAAGTGTTGCGAGTCTTGACAATAGAAGTAAGCTATTTCCCATGGCAGTTTTTTTTACAGATGGTGTCAGTTGTTGCAGACATTCAAGTTGCTGTATGGTTCATTTTGTTTTGTCGCATCATGGCCCGTACTATGATGACTGCAGGCATTTAGCTCGATGCCATTCAATTTTACGCTCTTAACCTGTCAGAAGCAGAGCACGCAGATCACGGATGATGGCACGCCATGCAGTGGGCTGTGAAATATGTAGTATACAGTACATTGTAAAATTAAAATCTTGCAAAAAAATTATGATTTAACCAACATTACTCATGTTTCAGTGCAAATGAACCCTTATTGCCTTGACATTCCCATCATTTTCAGCAGCTTTACAAGCTGCTGTCAAAGTGAACATAAAAAAGCATAAGCAGAGATTCATCTGACACAGGCAGTAATATGATGACCCTGCTGCCACATTTTAGACATGCTCAGCATTTTCAAAGCAATTATTCTAACAAATGGCTGCCAAATTATCAAAAGCAACCTATTCTGCTAAAAAAGATGACAAAATTGGTAGATCACCTTTCATGATGAGGCCAAGCTCTATGCAACATGAGAGATTGGTCACATTTGAAGAACGATTCATTCACAACTAATAGATTAGTCAATACCACATCTTCAGCGAGCTGAAGAAGCATCATCACCACCTAGCTTTACAGATGCCAAAATCGAATTTCACTCAGTGCACGTAAAATGGGACTTCACAGAGAAATCTGAACAGGTGCAAAGAACTGTATCAGTAAGCCAAGTAATATGTGCATGTGAATATACTGAGTAAAACGTAAAAACGCTAAAATGTTTACTCAGACTTAATTTGAATAACGAGTGACGAGCCCCACAAAAACAGCGAAAAACAAAGACATACTCATTGGAAGCTCGCCTTAGATACACTTAATGTATAAAATCTCCACCAGGCAGAGGAGTGACATTGATAAGGAGGTTGGGGATGCACATCCTACCTAAGTTGGTGCATCTCCCGATGTCTGACCTGGTTTCACTATGGCCAGATGTTAGGGGGGACAATGACCTGACATGGCCTGAAGCATATGGCTGGCAATAGATAAAGTATATTCAATTGGTTTTAATTGGTGAGTTATGATGAATGTAAATACATAAAGATTTGTTTTCCTTGTTTCAGCTTTTCATGAGTATAGAGCAGTGGAAGCTCTAAAGTCATTCTGCTGGATTCTGTTGGATTTTCCCTTAGAAGGTTATAGAAATACAAATAATCAATCCTGTCATATAAATGTATAGAAATACAAATAATCATGCCAGAGTCAGTTGTTGTGTTGTTACTTTTATCATCATAAATCATGACTGTAAAGTGTTTGAAGAAACATTTTAGTGAAGATAAGCGGTACGGAAAATGAATGAATGAATTTTGACATTGTTCCCATCCCCGAGCCGTTGCCTTAACATGGTGGAAGTGTCCGTGTCCCACTGATCCGAGGAGCGAAATTATCTGGGTTAATATGCTTTATGCCCCGGGCAGTGTCACAAGCAAACAGGTCCGAGGTGAAGGACCAGACTAAGGACCAGTTTTTGGGCTTGGACTCTCTTCCACTCCGGAGTTGCTCCCCCTGAAATGTCCCAAGTAGGTGTGAGCCTATATGTTGATGTGGACGAGAGGGTCACCTCCCACCACTTTGGGTACGGGCATGGGTCCTGAATGTTGTTTGTGCCTATACACCAAAAAGCAGCTCAGAGCACCAGCCCTTTTTGGAGTTCTTGAAGGGTTTGCTGGAGAGTACTCGCATTAGGGAATCCCTCCTTCTGCTGGGGGGCAATGCTCACGTAGGCAATGATAGTGAGACCTGTAAGGGTGTGTTTCGGAGGAACAATCCCCCCCATCCAGAACCCGAGCGGTGTTCTGTTATTGGTTTTCTGTGCTCATCATGGATTGTCCATATCAAACACAATGTTTAAATAAAAGGGTGTCCGTATATGCACTTGGAATCGGGACACAATAGGCCGCAGCTTAATGATCAACACTGTTATCCTGTGAACGCTTGTCTTGGACACTCAGGTGAAGAGAGGGGCGGAGCGGTCAACCGATCACCACCTGGTGGTGTGTTGGCTCCGATGGTGGGGATGGATGCCGGTCTGACCTGGCAGACCCAAACATATTTTGAGGGTCTGCTGGCAACATCTGGCAGAGTCAGCCGTATGTAATTACGACCTACAACAGAACTTTGACTACATACTAAGGGAGTCAATCCTAGAACCAACTCTTGCAATAGGTTGAGAAGTCAGGTCAGGTCAGTGACTTGACTTGACTTGACTAACATTGTTATCGTAAACAAACGAATGACAAACATGCTTGTTTCCCTTTGTTTAAGCGGGCCCTTTTGGAATAATGCATAAAAGCCACAAAAAGCCAAAGGTTTCACACAATATGCTGAGATCTTGTTTTGTCTCCAGAAAATGTTGTTTAAATTTGGAATTGTACAACCAGATGGGCATTTGACTTTTCACAGCTCAGCAGTTAAAAAAATAATTTTTTGGGGGGTTGCCATCTCTTTAACACAAACATTTCTTTCAATTTGCTTGGACAATGAAACCATGTTCTGCTTCAGTGTTCAGTCCATAGACTTCACATTGAAATGATTGAATTAAGGTTTTTTTTTTGTTTATTTTGTCATAAAGTCAATTTTGGTCAGTTAAATGGTAGAGACTGCCACCTGAATGTGACTTGCACGCAGGGTTGCACAGTTGATTTTGGAACAATGACCTTGTCTCCATTCATTGGTAATAAGAGATGCAGATTTTTTTTTTATTTTATTTTGGCTAGTTAGTAATTATAGACACCATTTAAAAGCTATTCGTTGCATATGTTAAAAGAGATTTCTTTTTTCCTAAATGGTTTAAAAAAAAAAGTGGTTTACAAAGAATGGATCGTCGTCTTTCTTCTTTAAACATAAATTTTGGTGTTTCTCTGTTTCTCTAACCAGACCTTACAGATGGGTATTAAGCATTTCTCCGGGCTCTTTGTGATGCTGTGTGTGGGTGTGGCCTTATCTCTGCTGACCACCATTGCAGAACACATCGTGTACAAGCTGGTGATCCCGAGGGTCAAAGAGCCTCGCTTCAAATATTGGCTGCACACCAGCCAGGTACTCAACACACACGCTGTACAGTCCAAATGATGCTTTCTTATTACACACTGAAAATTTAGTAGGATATTCTATAAAAGGTAAGCACCATATATTTTGTTTAGAAATTGACTTATTTTGAAACATGATGTCCTTTCAAAAGAATATGTCTTGCCCCAATATATTTTATAAAGATCGCATACATACTGAATTAAAATCAATAGTAATTGGGCGTATTTTCTAGCTCACTGGTAAAAAAACAAACAAAAAACACTTTTTCAAGTAACTTTAAATGCTGCATATTTTCTATTAATTACAGTAAATATCACTTGAACAATGCCCCCTAAATGTCTTTGAGGTCGAAATGTGTTACAGTTTATGTCGCTTGTTCTCCAGAGATTACACCGAGCCCTGAACTCTGTCTTTACCGATGACAAGCTGCAGACTGTCACCAAGCCCGAGAAGAGGTACCGTACAGAAACATTTTATGTGGAAATGTTGAGAAGGAAGAGAATTCTATCATTGCCGAAAACAAAGATGTTTTAAAAAGGAATTCACTTTCCTAAATCCTTCAGGATTGGATCAGTCAGATATTAGGCTGAGAATAAGTGACACCAATTAACATCCAAGTTGGAGTTAAGGGACCCATTTTAATGGGGAAGTAAATAGACTGATCAGTCGGTTGGAAGGTAATTATCTGCAATTAAATTGAGGTAATAATCAAGTTGTCATGTTGACATCACAAAATATTGTTTAGATGTGTCTTTTGTTCTGGTGAACTATTCCTTCGACCAAGTGCAAAGGCAAAAGGTTTTGTTTTCAGCCCCATTGGTTGATTTGCGGGTTTGTTTAGCTACATTACTTGAGTTGAACGCACCAATCATCTGTTGCGTGTATTTTCTCCTAATGTTAATTTAGCTTTTGGTGTGAATAGAGTTTGCTTATTTCATAATCCCCCTTGAGACTTGGCAGATATAATTTTTTCATATAATTTTATCGAATGACTTTTTGGGGTGTCACTGATGGTGTAGTGGTGCACACGCCTGACTTTGGTGCGGGCAGCGTGGGATCAGTTCCCACTCAGTGACGGTGTGAATGTGAGTGCGAATGGTTGTCCGTGTCTATATGTGCCCTGCGACTGACTGGCGACCAGTTCAGGGTGTAGTCCGCCTTTCGCCCAAAGTCAGCTGGGATAGGCTCCAGCGCCCCGCGACCCTAACCAGGATAAGCGGTGTTGACAATGGATGGATGGATGGACTTTTTGGGGTAGCAAACTGTGCAAAATTAATTTGTTTATGCAGCAGCGAAGGAAAACTGTACATTGTCACACGGTATAGAAAGGCACGCTCAGTTGCTGACGTACTTACTGTTTCACTTGATTGTTTTATATTTATGGCCTAGAAGTGTTTTTCATACAAATATTTACTGTCCTGTAAGTCTTCGTGACTTTAGGGTTGTGTTAGACTATAGACTGCGTTCTGATTAGCACACAAAACGAACCCCGTCACAAACCGAAGACCACCTTTACGTAGATCTATAAATGCTTCTTTTAACCTGTTCTTTGCCTGAATCCTTTGTGTTACAATTTAGACCTCATTCTTTTCACCTTGGCGGAGGTGCACGCTCTACAAACTTATTTAGAGTAGTTTAAGAAAAAGTCATGATTCCATCACGGCAGCCGCTGTTGCTGTCTGACTCAGAATGGGTCAATTTCCTCATGAGTCAGTATGACTGGAGATTATCAAATAAGCATGATTCATGTCCTACACTAGTCGCTATATGCTTAGAAGAGAAGGTGAAAGTATCCATTGAGCTTTTGCTGAGCAAGAGTTCTGTTTTGTTCTTTTCCTAAAAAAAAAAAAGAAAAATGCTTTTGTGCTGCTGTTTCAAATTTGTCCTGGCTTAGCCCTACAAGAAGAGAGGACACTCCAAATCACGAAGAATGTCTGAGTAATGAGGATAGATTACTCTGCCTGTGGAGTTCAGTTCATTCATTCATGCCTTTCTGCACTGTGCCCTTTCAGTTGAAATTATAACTGTCAACCTGTCAGTGTGTTGCAGGAATAATGTGCCTCTGTATTTTGCTAAAACTAGAGCGAATAAAAATGAAAGATTTTTCAATTAGATCACTAAGCTTTTAGGATATAAATACTATCAGCTTACAACCTTTGTTGAGAAAATATTATTAAGAACTTTGTGCCATAAAAGCTTTAAGCAATAACAGTCAGAGGACTGATGCTGATCAGCATTATCAAATAAGAAGGTATTATGAAACAAAAGAAGATTTTGGGTGAAAAAAATGTATTGACTTTTTCAAACAAAATATCTTTCCCTCTTTTTTTTAACTGCACTAACAAGGATGAATCAGAGCCCACAAGTTCGACAAGCTGTCTATCACTATTATAAAGTCACTGATGCACAATTTCAACTCTGGGCTGGAATATTTTTACAATGACGTCGTGTAGCTTGAGAAAAGGCATTTTTTTAAATGCACGTGAAAATAATATTGCCAAATGTATAATGTTACAGTTTTGAACTAGTAAATGGATGAATAATATGAGAAGGGACTGTTATTTTCAAATTGTTTTTCTTTTTTTATGTATTGTTCAAATATTTCACTCTTCACTGGGCTTGCCTTACATTTAGAAATTGACATGAGATTTTTGGATTTTACATTTGAAGATGTCATTTTGTACAAAACCTGTCCAAGAATGACTGATGTGCTGGTGCATCTCAATGAATTTGAATCTTGTGGAAGATGTATCTCAGTAGTTCAATTCAAAAAGTGAAACTCATATATTGTATATGAGATTAAATACACAGAGTGAAAAGAGTGTTTTTATTTTTTATTATTGGGTGTTTATACCTTACTGCTAACAAAAACCTAAAATCACCACTTCGTGAGATTCCAATATGACATAACAATCAAAATAATGTTCAATGTAAAAATCAGCCTTCTGAAAAATATTTGAACTGAACTATACTATATATAAATATACTATATACATAAATATAAATATTACAAATATTGACCATCCATCCATTTTCCGTACCGTTTATCTTCACTCGGGTCGTGGGCATGCTGGAGACTATCCCAGCTGACTCTGGGCAAGAGGCGGTGTACACTCTGAACTGGTCGCCAGCCAATCGCAGCGCACACAGCCATTCACACTCATATTCACATCTATGGGCAATACAGTCTTCAATTAACCTACCTCGCATGTTTTTTAGCTGTGGGAGGAAACCGGAGGATCCGGAGAAAACCCACACAGGCATGGGGAGAACATGCAAACTCCACACAGGGGAGGACAGATTTGTACCCGGTCTCCAGAAATGTGAGGCGGATGTGCTAACCAGTCGGCCACCGTGCCGCCATTGGAAATGTTATTTGTTTAATGAATCTGTATTTAAAAAAAATTAGGTTCACCTTTTCAATTGAATAACTGAAATACAATGTTTTAATTGATTGTGAAGCACTCGTCGTCACTCATATGAGCTTTTTTATATTCGAGGTAGGCAGTCACCGGTGATCATGCTAACAAAACCTTTATTAGGGTTTGGTTTCAATATAAATGGGGCGGGGTGAGCAGTGGCTCATTTGCATGACACAGGAACGCCCACTAAAAACAGGCTCATCAGGTAAAAAATAGGGGATGTAAACTGTGCTGTAATTCTTGACCCTAGTATAGTTTAACACAATCATGTCACAAACATGTTATAAAAACACCTGGTAACAGGCTCCGGGCATCCTGTTGCATAGCATATTAAAACACAGAGCACCACCATATATTTGTTTTACTTTGTTAAACCAATTGTAAGTCCATTGTAAAGAGACAAGTGTGTAAAAGTAAATTAATATAAATCCACATATAGCAGCATTGTTGCAAGTGCAGTCTGAAAATGCTGAACAAGCCCAATTCATCTTGATTTTGGATCAAGATCGCAAGATGGTGAGGATGGAAGTGACTTAGATGAAGATGAGTCACTGTTGTGTCAGAGGCTACAGCAGTTTCAGTCACAAAGGATGTTCAACCAGCTGAGGTTTGTGTCTCAGTCACACTTAAAGCTGTCAGGCCTGGTAAGACCTTCTGTGCTGGCCTAAAATTTGCCCTCTCTTCAAAATTATTTTATTTTTTTCAGTTGTAGTTTTCAATGTATGTTATCTTCACAGATTTTTCTCTGTATATCCTTTTCTCTGCCCTGAGGCCTTGGCAAGAGTATGCCATAATGACGCAACAATAAGATTTTATTTTTAATGGGTCACCATAAACTGTTTATGTGTGTTAGATAATAATTTCTTGATATTGATCCCCAAAGGAAAATTATCTAGTGTGCTTTTTGGAGAGATCTCAGTGTAAGAGTGGGTGTTATATATTATAATGTATAATAATAACAGTATTGACATCAGGCCTAAGTAAAAAAACAATGGTTTTGACAGCTGTATAAATTATGTCGGTTTATTGATTCATAAAATTTGAAATCACTGCATCCCTGGCTGCAGGCCTCCAATAATCAATACATGGACCATAGACTAAAGATGTTTAAACTCATTCACTGCCAGCCTTCCCAGTTAACATGGATATTTGACTTCTAAAGTCGTCAATGGCAGTGAATGAATGCAATGAAAGTGGTACCTTACATTTCCTTCTGTTTGTATCTCCAGGTGCAATGAAGGAAACAACCAGTCGACATCCTGGAATCCCGCAGAGTCCTCTCTGTGTACCAGACGTAGGGTTCTTCCAAACGAGGCGCACAATGACTTGGAGCGCCCGTCCCGGGATCTTCCTCTACCACCACAAGCTTCTGCTCATTCTCTTCACCATTCTCTCCCTCTACTGGATAAACACCTTCCAATCATGACCACCCCTAACGGTCGCTCCAACCTATTAGGCCGCTTGTATCCTCAAGGACTGGGGCAAGGGCAGGGGAGCGCCACACCGGGCATGACCCCAGGACAGTGTCTGGGTTTGGGTGTGGGGGACTGTGACCCCGGGCTCGGTGTGGGTCGGAGTCCACTGGTGCAAGAGCTGTCAGAACTGGAAAGTCAAATCTCTGTGATCAAACAGCAGCTGCAGTCAGCCATGATGAGGAAGAGAGAGCTTGAAAAGTACCAGTCAGAAAACCCACTAGCAAACCAGACTGCACCTAGTCAAGCTACTGTGCACCAGTCTAACCAGTTTTCACAGGATGCACAATCCCACCAACAGACTAACCAACACCAAAACTCCAAAATGTTTTAGAACTCCAAAAGTTCTAAAATATTTCCCCAATTTGTCCAGGGAAAACCTCCTACATGTGGTGGTCCTGGAAGAGGATAAACTCCTGATGGATGAAAATCATTCATTGATGAACGATGTTTTAAGGCTCAGGAGAAGCCTTGAACGCTGGACTGAAACGTTCTATTAGGGTCATATCCTGTGACCAATCCCAAAAGAATCAGTCAATCATTTCCTGATATGTGAAATGCATTTGGCAGGAAATACTGGACATTGTATCAAGCACCAAGTCAGTCCTTCCTTGCTTGTTGCAGTTTGTGGTGAGCTGGGAAAACCATTCCCTCACTACCTCTTCGCCACCTCCCACCGCTCATTGCCTTCATTTTCTTTCATCCCTTCCCCACTGCTTCTCTCTCTCACGCCTTCCCCTTTAAGCCTTGCCTCTTCAAGGGAACAGATTTGCTTTGCAGTGATGATAAGCCTGATCCCAGATATGAAGACCCATAGGTATTTAAGCCTGCTGGGCCAAAATTACCTGAGTCTTATGTTACGGCTCAAGAGTTGACGACCTGGGCTTGAACCCAGCCATTAAGTCTTGGCATCCCTTATATCTTGATGAAACCTTGTCTTTTGGGATCCAGAGAAATTCATCATGTTTACCAATGATTTCTGAGCTTTATAAATCTGTTAGTTTGACGTAGGTCTTTTATTTTGTGGTAATCATGTTGTAAGTTTATTTGTTAACCTGAATGAAGTTTGGGAAGACCTCAGCATTTATGAAGAACTTTCATGGTAAAAAAGAAGCTCATTACATGGAACCACATCAAGCTTTTTGTGCATTGTAAGTTGAATATTACATGTGACACACAGACCATCATTCCACTCCTGACACTTCTTTTTATATATCTTGACCATTCACAATTGATATAGTCCCTCTGTGATAAAACGTGTTTTTCTTACATTTGCTGTTCAAGTTTTGACTTCTGCCATTAAAGACTGACCTCTCTCGTTTGCACTTATAATAATTACAAAATAATTTCCGTAATCTTCAGATTAAACAGATCAACATTTGCACTGTTGACATTGACCTTAGCAGCACCGGCTTTAAGCGGATGCAAGTTTGCCAGTTCTTATAATATTTATTTGTGAGGATTGATTTCTTTCTTTCACGTGACAATGATATTGGCTACAGCTACACATGCTTTCCCATCTTAAAAAAAACAACAACACTCCATTATAGGTTAAAACAACGCCGACGGCTACATAACCAACCCCATCACCGCTTCCTACCTTGAACCAACATTTGGTTGTTGCACTAACCCTGACTTATATTGCTTGGAGAGAACAATATGGACAAGGAGGCAGGCAGTCTCTGAAAAGCCAAGGACTGTGACACACACAAAGGGGTTCTTAATTTTTGTCAGTGTGTGCAGGGTAAGCGCAAGCTGTGACCATTGAAATTAATACCTGACATAGCAGAAGGGCAAGCGCCCTGACAACAATCTTGTATCTGAACAGTGTTAAACTTGTGTTGTTAGCAAACAACACCTTGTCTTTATTTTCCTTGTGTACCAATGTAGCACGGCGGGATGCAACGCTTTCCTTTTCAATCGACGTTCCTCAGACAGGGGATTAGAAGGAGATTGGCTTAAACCTGACACTTTGTTTTGTTTTTAGTTAAGTCATTCTGTCAAGATCTTATCAACTTTAGTGACATATACGTCAGCACAAAGCAGCACTCTTTCTCGCTCTGTCTGTCAGATTCACAAAGATAGCTGGCTGCTTTGTCTTTCAACGTCTTGTTCCTCTCTGCAACATGCCATTATGTCCAACTCTCTTAGCACTTCCCCACCCCAGGCTGTAAATTGGTCAACGCATTCGCACTATACGTTCCTCCTGCCAATATTCCCTCTGTCTACCATTCACTTGCATCAAGCCAGCAATCTCTGCGCCATTGGATCAGTGCAGCCAATAGAAACTCTCCCCTTTTAAGTAGCCTAACGCACCATCACATTTTTTTTCTTTCATATGCATCACAAAACAGCCCTGAGTTGCAAGGGGTTTGCCTGTTTTTAAAACACTAATAATAATAAAATGAATACACCGCACAGTGCAATAGTGGTCATCTTAGCTCAGGACGTGGAGTTTGTATGTTGTCCCCATGCTTGTGTGGGTTTTCTCCAGGTGCTCTGGCTTCTTCCAAAAACTTGTTATTTCTAGCCAAAATATACCTGTTCAACAAATACAATGTATTTTAACTCACAAATTTGGGTTTAAACAATTTATTAGACCAACATCCAATCTAAGGTTTTGGTCACAGCAGCACCGGTCATCACAAAAAAAAAACATGTTTTATACAGTATATCTGTAATCGTAATAATCTAGGATGCAGAAGCTCTTTAATTATTAAATAACACGCACACACACACAAGAGAACATGTTGCTACCGACTATTTAATTTGAGAACATACTGAGAATAAAAATAAATGCAGCATTTTAAATTAAAACAGTTCTTTTCAAACATATCATAAAATACAATTATAATCACAATGTTAAAGAGTAGAATTAAAATAATGAATATTTATAAAACATCTTGACTTCTCTCTTCATGCTGGGTGTTTTCTTCCAATAGGAAATGGAGTCACAACATTGCATCACAATCCACTGGTGGGTGGGGGAGGGATACCTCAAGGAGGAAAGGTAAAGTAATTATTAGCCTGGTGCACAATTTTTAAAATGGCTAGCCAGGCCTTATAGCAAGCCATTTATTCCCCAAAAACTTGTCTTGTTTCTACAGTATAAAGAGTAGGATTTGATTTTGGAGTGGTCTGGCACAGGCTAGCCCAGCAGTACCTCTCTGAAAAGAAACTCCTACGAAAAAAACAATGAATCCGGATACACATACAGTAGATTGTACAGTAGTTGGAGCTGAACATCCAAGGTGTCCCAAAAAAAGTGACATCATTTGAAATATGAATGTCTGTCTAACGACATGTCGTAGGCCACCGAATCTGTATTTTACCTGTACCATCAGCGGTAGGCGGGCTTCTTCTCAAAAGAATCACTGAATTGAATACAAATAAAATAAATAACTTACAGTACATTTTTTACTCTTCAAGTACTGTACAACAAACAGTTCAGTTGTATTTAACTTTTAAGTACAATACATTTTGCATTTAATCTTTAACTATTTTTTAAAATATTTAATTACAAGTTTTATTTAACTCTAATGTGCAATACCTTTTTTAACTGTATCTTTATTCAAGCAGTTTTTTTAAATTTTACTATATTTAAGCTCATTGTAAATGGTCAAACTTTATATGGTTACAGTGGCTTAGAATAATAAATATACTTTTAAGGAATAAAACCTCTCTCTCATTTTTGATGAACACTTAGTCCGATTACGTTATCATATTTTAATGTTGGTCATTATGGTTGTAGTTTGAGAGATAAGTTTTTTTTCTTTTTTAAATAAGTCTGAGAAACACTAGGCAAATAAAATTACATGGGCTTCATGTTAAAAAAATTAAAGATTTACTTATGAAAGTTCCAACAACATATTCAAATGGATATAGATTTTATAGCCAATTGTGGATACTTTTTTTATCCTCGGGGTATTTATGACAAAAGGATGTAAAATGAGACATCTGGGAGCTAATTATAAATAAAATGCATAAAATGTCTCATTCAAACTTAGTTTTTAAACATCTCATTCAAATTTTAGATAATTTGATGGAGAATTGGTTAGGTTGTTAGACTATGAAATGATATCAAATTGTTGGGGACCCTGTGCATGGTCATACATGTTGCTGATAATACAGCGTGAATGTGTCTGACTGATACCAAAACATATTGATGTTTACAGCAGGCAAACAGGTCCAAAAGGATCGTAATAGTACAGATTAACAAAAATCTTTACAAAATTCGAGCTGACGTGGTCAATTCATATACAGCCATAACAAAAAAAAAAAGAAGGATTCTATCTTTTTTTTCTGTACAAATGACAAACATCACAGAATGACAACATCAACATTGCTAGTTTTCCATTGCACATTTTCAGACTGAGGGGGACGGGACAGGACGTGGTGAACGGAGGGAAGTCACCTGACAGGATGAGATGCAACACAAAGGTGTGCAGGCGGACCACTGTCAGGGTAGGTTAAACAGCAATCGCTCATACAAAATGTGCAAAACACCATCCTCGAACTAAAAAACAGAACACCTTGGAGGAACATAAATGCCCCATGTTGCAATGAGTTATTATGAAGAAAATCTGTGCTTGAGTTTGTTTTTGTAATACGGATGCCCATTACAAACATGGTGGATTTCGTCCCCCGGAGGTGAACTAGACAGATATATCAGTGTTTGATTTTGGTAAGCAATCGAAGCCACGTGACATGCGTCCTTGTCATTGTGTCTGGAAGTGCTGCGGAGACGCAAACGTGACCCGGTGCTGCCCCCTTAGTCATGTGACCTCCGTCATTGATGCCGAGTGGTTCTGAAAATGGATGTGGTAGCGGGAGGGTAAAGAGGGATGAGGACGGAGAAAGATTATAGGGAGAAGAAAAGGAATTGGGAGAAGTGTGGAAAAGGGGAAAGGGCGGGGGCGTGGTGAATGGAAAGAGGAAAACATCGTCAAGAGAGTGTCAGGAAAGCTCCAGCTGAGCTTCTGTTAGTGTTTCATTAGGGAGACGAGGACAAGGTACATGCAAACACTCATGCCTGTGCTTTGTTGATGAGTCATTTGTAAAGAAAGAAAAAAAAGCACTCTCTGTTTAAAAGAAAAAAAATCCACACTTAATGATGAGAAATTGCAGTGCATTTCAGTGAAATCTGTATCCAGAAAGAGCCTGAAAGCCTTGAGGGAATTCTGCCAATTATTGAAAACAATACATTGAGGTTGTACCTGTGCACTAAGAGTCTCCAGTGGACTCTCGACGCGAGGGAAAGTCATCAGGGGGAGACCGCGGTAATCTTCACTCTTCTGTTTGGTTATTGCACCGTGGACACATTTGAAGTTGTTCACCACGCACACACCCTGTAGTGTTGGGACAAACACAAGACCAATTGTATTAATATTTTTCATGGCTATATTTTCAGATTATTTGTAAGCAAATAGCCACACTTCCACCATTTTAGTGCAGTTCAATTTGGTATGATGATTGTATTGCTTGCTTACTTTTGTTTTCCTTTTTTTACATTGCTCTCCAGTGATTGGTGTATAAAAAATTGCTGACTGTCTTCTGTGTTCGAATGGAAATATTTTTTGTGGGAAAAGTGAGGTTCACAGAGACGCCTGTAAGTTGGTAGCCTACACTAACTTTCTTTCATAACGTGGACTGTGCAACAAGGGGAAAGAAAATTCTGCAACCCCTTTATGCGAAGGAGCTCTTCTGACATATGTTCATTAGAAAATAATATTTTTTTATGATTATTATTACTAGTAGTAGGAGTAGTAGTAGTAGTAGGATTTATCTTGTCATGTAGTATATTTTGTAACAGAAGATTCTTGTCTCAGAGTATGAAGCAGGAAGATTCATAAATTACACACCACCTTTGCTCCTACATAAGATCTGAAAATGGATGTGTGATATAAGATCTGAAAATGAATGTTTGACTACGTCTAAAGAAGTTACTCACATAAAAACAAATACTTTATAAACCCACACAGGCTGGCGGTGTGAATCCAAACACTGTGTGTTTATATTAATCATGACGGTCACTATTTGCTTATGACACATTGTATCTGATCCTGCAACAAACCTCATATTAGGTAAACCATCTAAACAGTGTCTTGTTTTAAACCTCTCCAATAAAGTGAGGGAGAATCGTATTTCCAATTTTGTTTTTCCTGCCATCCAGGCTCAGCTGGATTGCTTATTGGGCAGCAGCATGGAAAATGGAATTTACAATCCCAAGACATTTTGTGCAGACGAGAAGATAAAACATGTCGTCTGCATAGTGACGAACCTGAATCGGTACAGGATCCTCCAAATCTTTGTCTATTACACCAACAAAGGGGCTCAACTACGAACCATCAGACCTCAAACAACTCGGCAGTCAAACATCCTCGAATTTTCCCCAAAATTAAGGAAGAAAACAAACAAAACCTGAGTACATTGGAAAATTGGAGAAAGATGAGACAATGTGGCTCTGTATGAGCTGAACTCCCTCACTCCCTTGTCTTCCAGTCCATCCATCTCTCCATTTTTAAATGCTTTTCCTGTTTGGGGTCACTGGTGAGCTGCAGTCGATTCCAATTGGGGTGTGCCACCAGTCTTCAACACTTCCTTTTGTTTGAAATAATGAATTTTGCCATGATGGAGCTTGGATGAAGGCCGTCTCCTCTCTTGCCTCCAAGTCGATGAGCCCAGTGTAAGGAGAGGTTATTTATTGCATCTCTCAACAATTTTACATTGCGTGTGGAGGAATTATCGATATGGTTGGCTTGAGATCTTCCTCTGAGATCCTCTGTTTGCACTGAAAAAGATAAGATTGTCCCTCAGGCTGCACAACTGGATGTCCAGAATAGCATCCTTATGCACGTATTCATCATAACCTCAGAGAGGGACTTGACTGAGACTCGACGAGGTTTTCATTTCCAGCCGGAAGCAAGAAAATCTCTTAATGGCTGAACCATAGCGCCTTGCGTAGCGATTGAAAGTATTTTCGAGGACCTTAACCAGAGCAAGTTGCGTGTCAAAACTGGGCAGTTTTTTTGTTTTTTTTGTCAGTGGACTTCAGAATGTCACCACAGTTCCTGTTGTGTGTCAAAGCAACAGTTGGGGAGTGCTCCCAGCGTCTTTTATTTGGGGAATTCATTGGTGTCCTATACTTCTCCATGAAGGGTGTAACTTTTAGCTATATAATCGAGAAGACTTTTCAGCATCTCCTTGTCCAGCTTTGTTTGTTTTTCTTTTTTTTTTGTTTATCTTTGTTTATCTTTGGTGTCCTTGTTGGGCTTTGACTCTGGGCCTCTACCCAAATTCCCAAAAACATCTGTGTTAGGTTAGTTGAATGCTCCAACTTGTCCATAACTTTGATGGAAGTCTAAGGTTGATTTAGTAACTTAGCTACGAGTGGGGGACGCCATGTTGGCGCTCGCACTGAGACTTTGACACACTTAATGAGCTCTCACTCAGTCAGTAAACACATTTACTTAACGCCTGAAGGGAGTTGCTGTTTGACGGGATGACTCCATTCACACGTCTGCTGTGAGAGCACGGCTTGCACCGTGGATTCCCCCTTAAGACGCCATCCATCAACCTTCATATTTCATGAAAAGACAAGTGATGAGAGACATCAGAACCAATGGTCCCACGTGGAGAGGAAATTCAGCTCTCCTCAGTTCAAGGTATGCAGTTAATAAGATGGAAATAAGCACACTGAGATGACGATTGACTTTTTTGTTACCACATTCGCCTGGAGGTCACTGTCTCAGTGTATGTGATTTTTCATAAATCAATCAATCTGATTACCAACCTTTAAAATCTTGATCTTGGCTTCTCCTTTCCCAAGGACAATCAGCCCCATCTTCAACTTCATCTTTGTACATATCTTGGCTCAGGCACTCCAGTTTGCATGTTGTTCCTGTGTTTGCATTGTCTTTCTTTGGGTACTACTAACATTCTGAAAACATGCATGTTGGGTTAACTGAATTCTGTGTAGGTTAACTGAATGCAGTGTAGGTTAACTGAATGTGGGTTTCGGTTAACTGAATGTGAGTGTGTTGGCAACCAGTCAAGGGTCACCAACACTGAGCTCTAGTAGACTCCAGCTCTTAATGAGGACATGAGCTATAGAAAATGTATGGATTGTTTTGTAATTTTCCTCCAAAGACATGTGCAAGAATTTCCATGAAAATTCATTTGAAATGTGACTTTGTGTGACACAAGGAAAAGGTATATAATGGTCCTGTGTCGGCTAGTTCTATCTATCTATCTATCTATCTATCTATCTATCTATCTATCTATCTATCTATCTATCTATCTATCTATCTATCTATCTATCTATCTATCTGTCTGTCTGTCTGTCTGTCTGTCTGTGTCTATCTATCTATCTATCTGTCTGTCTGTGTCTATCTATCTATCTATCTATCTATCTATCTATCTATCTATCTATCTATCTATCTATCTATTTTACAGAGTGCAGTTGTGCAGATGCTTTGGTAAGTACATTCCAATGGATTAATAGTTTGAACATTTTCATCATGTCTGGAAAAAAGACCAGAAATTGGACAAGGAAGCCCCCATCCCTTTCTTTGTCTCCTAAGCAATGAGTTGGACATCAACAGTTAAAAAATCTTTGTGATTAACTTGAAGTGGAGACTGACAGCAGCCTTTGCAAGCTCCCCATGAGGGAAATCAGCCTTGCTGACAGACGGACGAACAAACAGACGGATGCGGGTTAAAACCTTGGCAGAAGGAACAATGCAATCCCCTGATTAAAATGATGTTCTGTGCCAGTAGGGCTCCTGTTCCACTACAGTGTCAGTCTTCCCGCTGTCTTCTCCCTCTTCCCTTCTCTTCTCTTCCCTTCTCTTTCGTACTCCCTCCTGCAGTGACACTTGAGGACCGAGCGATTACACCTAATGAAGCCCATGGAATAAATTATTTTTTTGATTTTGTGGGGATTCCCTTCAACTCCCTTCTTTGTCAGCAGGTACACAACCTTTTAACCTAAATCGACTGTAATCTGCCTTGTGTTCAAAACATAGATGTTAAAAACAAAGTTCAAACCTGAGAAACAGCTTGGTAAGCTTTGTGCTCTGAAATAATAATTTCATTAGTCATTCAGGTGCATACCTAACAAAGGCTACATATGATTAAAAAAAGAAAAATGAAAATAAATAAGTCACGATCAGAATCTCTTCTGATATCTCTAATTTCCATTGTTCTTACCAGAAAAACGGCAACCGCTGATCCCAGTATGAATCCAGCCACAACGTCTGAACAGTGGTTTCGGTACTCTGAGACCCGGTTGAGTCCGGTGAGGAAGGCTGAACAGAGAGTGCCCAGACATAGTACAGGCTTCGCCAAGCGACTGGACTTGGTCTTAATGGTACTGGTGATGTACATCTGGAAAAGAAGGAATGTGTTGTTTAGACTACAGTTTTACCCTATGTGCTCTATTTGCGTAGATGGTGCAACTGCTGCGGAGTGCAAAAATTGACATATCTTGATTTTCGTGCAAGCGGAAGTCTCACTGCACGTGTTTACCAATTTGCCAGACCGTTGTGCACCAAGATGGGTGTTTCGGCGCAGCGAGTGTGTGCCCTTGGAGATGTGCCCGGCAGCGTGAGAATTTGGTGGCCGAGGGTCGGTCTAAACTTATTTCAGTTTCCAGCTTATTCTGTATTTAATTAGGGTACCCACTCACTTTGTCTCTCACCACATTGGCCAAGATCCATGTCAGTGCACGGATCATTGCGATTATGCACCGTCTTCTTCCACACAGAGATGTCTCCATGTGAGACTGTGAGTGCACCACATTTGATAAGAGCAGCCACTTTGAGTGGATAGGATTGAAGTCAGCAGCCAGCTGTGATCACGTCCCTCTTTTAAATTGCGGTTGCGTTTGTCCACGAAATTACCAACTCAAACGTGCCTCCGCGCAATGTTACGGCATGCGCCGCGCCGGATTTATACCAGTCACGAAAAGAGAGCCCTTTATCTCTTATCTAGACAGTTCCATTTAGAACAACTGTGAGGGGAGTTCAATATTTTACCATCTTGACAGCAGAGATTGTTTCGAGGAAAATTGTTTGGGAGGAATGAGCAACACTGGCGTCCTTTGAGCGCAATAACCTTGTAAGCGAGACCAAGAAATTATAACTATGAAATGAAACTGTACTCTATACATTTTGTTTGAAACCCTACCGCGACGACCAGAGGTTCGGACCACATTTGGTCCACACCTGTGTTCAATTATTGTGTTTACACTCTACTCAAGCTACCACACCAGGGGGGGAAATGAACTAGAGTGCACATGTGAAGGTACCCTTTTACAGTATATAACATTAGGCCATGTCCAGACTGAAAGAGATATTTTCAAAACTGTACAGTATATGTTTCAATGAATGTTGGCAATGACAAGACACAAGTTCACATTTACCATGAATGGCCATTTAAAAAATATGTAAATTCATGTTGAATCCAAGGCTCTGTTCAGACCAGCTCTTATTTAAACATATTGCACATATAGGAATGGGGTTTATAGAATTCCGACAAATGGGTTTTCATTTGGACAGTTTTTTTTAAATCTCCTTTGTGTGATACCATTGATGTTTTTCTTTTTTTACACATATACCCCTTAGCAAGGAAAATATGCTTTAAAAAAATGCCTTTATGAACAATGTTGACCAAGGCCACAAGTTTGTTAGATTTAATGTGATATGGTTTGTTATTTCTAAAAGTCTACTGCTTAATTCACATTTCCATATGTGACCAAAGCCATGTTTTGGAGTGGGACACTTTTTCAAAAGTACCCATAACAACAAACACCTGTGAGGATTATTGTTTCTGTTTATTAAACACATGGGCATGCACACACACACAAGCACATACACACACACACACACAGAGAGGCGCACACACACACACACAAACACAGACACACACACAGACACACACATAAACAAATAGATGTTCTCAGAAAAATACCATGCTTGTGTTCCAATGAACAATTTGGGAGGGCAAAAACAGGACACGAAATGGCTGCTCCCCGAAAAATACTTAAGTGGGGGCATATAAAACTGACAGCAGCCACTATTATCTAATATATTGGATTAGATTGGATTATAATATTAGGAACTTCTCTTCCTGCGATGCTATGCAGTATTATACAATGATAAAAATGAAAAAATAGCTCTTTTTTAGTGTCAACCAAAACTGTACATTCTATACTCTATTTCTTTTATTAATAATACTGTAATTTAAAAAATCTATATTATTTAATACAATTTAAATACATTAGGACATACATTTTTAATATAGCACTTGTAATGATTTCATCAGATTGTGCAGATATAACTAATGAAGTATAAATTTTCATAATGTACAGTGCATTGCTGGTATGGTTCAATAACATATTGCATTTTAATCCCTGATAATAACAGAATAATGTAAAATATTTTGTAAAGATTACCAGACACATGAAATGTGTATGTCAAATTCATTCTCTAATTCTATTTTAACTCCTCTATTTAAAATTTATTTGCATATAAATACACTGTATGATGATAAAGACTTTTTTTTGTTTATTAACAAAAAATTTAATGTGACTAATATTTTATTGTATATTGGTGCCTTGAGATATGAGTTGAACTCAGTCCGTGACCATGCTCGTTATTGAAAACACTCATATCGCTTGTCATCTTTCCCCCATTAAAATGAATGGATATGCCATCCAGCATCCCCAAAAAAATCCAACAAAAAATGTTTGTAATGTTTCCTGATAAGAAAGAGCACTCTATAATACTGTACTTAAAAAAAACACATACAGTAATGACATCGATAAATAGTAATGGAGAGCTTTTGCCACATTGTTTGCTTCAATTCATTAGACATTGTGCTACTTCTTCTGATGTGTGTGCCTTGGCCACCTGTAGGCAATAAAATACAGGCATACCGATATACAGTACTGTACATGGAGACGGTCTGAGCTCCTCAGTAAGCCGCCGTAATATTATTCGTTCGCAGAGGATAAAGAATAGATCCCTGTGAGTATCGCTGTATTATTGTCTTTATGTGTTGCTTCTCCATCTGTGTTCAAATGTCTGTTGCTTCACGGTTTGTAACACCGCAACATTGATACGATTCCTTAGCCTGTCTATGGCGTTTCCCATGCATTAGGAATAAGCTAGTGGACTTTCACGGTAAGTTATGTGGTTGAGCTAAATACACAATGTGTAATTCTCTCTGCCATTAAACAGTTTGAAGCCTCTTTTTTTGAAGAATTGCTTACTAGCTGACAAATTGCTGCTTGTTCTGAAGTGAGTTGAGTTCACTTCCACCATAAAGTGGTAAAATCTCAAACTTTTGCTCTCAAGTCAAAGCACAAAATTGGCCGAACGACAGCTCGAATTTCGAAAAACTCTTAAGTCAAGTCACTCGTATTTCAATGTACTGCTGTTTATTACATAATAAAGTATCATAAAAGGTTTATATGCGTAAAATTAAATGTTTGTAATGCAGTACTTTAGAACTTTCATCATCATTGAACAGTCAGTATTTAAAATGGCCACAATGACATGATAGTAAATAATAATACAAAATGTCTCACCGTTAGGTAAACAGCAGAGTAAACGCTCAGGGAGGCGTCTTTGGACGGAAACGAGCGGCGGGCGTTCCCGACAATGATGGGGTTTCCGGTGCAGATGTTGCTGTTGGTGATAAATTGATGGTTCAAACGGCACTCGGTGCCGGTGTAGTTGGGTTTGCACACTGATAGAAAGTAGGGCGAGAGACCACCCGTGACCACCTGGCCCGCATTGACGAAGATGTCTGTGGCAAACAGGCCAAATGCAAACACACCTGCAGACACACAAAGAATAACAATGTGAATGGTCAGATGATAGAACCCTGAAATGCTGCAGAAAAGCACTGCACAGCATTATGTAATGATAGTGAATGTGAGAGTTGACATTTAGTGTGAAATTGAGCTATGTGCTCTGTGCTTCGGCCAAAATCATCATTTACACTGTAGAAACCACCACTATTTCAACACCTTTACTTAATTAAAAGTAATAACCGAGATGATATACACTCAAATAAATGGAGTTTACACCACTGGCCGTGGTACAGTGATGTAACAGAAAGCCTGTGGCCTACTGATGAGAGCTTTTTCATATGCAGTTATTACACACTGGATGAGCGTGTAAATAAATGCTTATTAGTTTACCGCTAATGAAAACTAAACAACTGTGTCATATTCTCAATAAAGCCTTCAACTGGCAATGTAAGCGCCTATAATTATTAAGTTTGCAGCTATGTAGCACATAGTATGCTGCCATTCATCATAAGGGCATAAAACTGTTATTGTGGCATTTTAAAACCGTGGAATAGTTTAACATTGATAAGCTAAAACAGTGATTCTCAAAGTGTGGTGCTAGTACCACTAGTGGGGTCCGCGTACCACTAGTGGTACTAGCACCACTTAAATCACTGTCTATGTACAGTTCAGTTTTAATAATTTTTTAAGCACAAAACATACAATGCATTTAATCTTTAACAACAGTTTGTTTTTTAACTTTTATTCCACTAAATTTTTAATTTAACTTTTATGTCAATACATTGTAACTGAATCATTTTCAAGTACAGTTTTTTTCCCCTATATTTAGGCCCAGTGTTATGATCAAGCTGTGCATAATGTTACAGCGGCGCTTACAATAACTACACACTATCAGTCAAAGGTTTTGAAACACACTCCCATGCTATTGAATGGAGACGTGTCACCAAAGGTTTGACTGTTGCACTGAGGAATAAAACCTCAGTCTTGTTTTTGATAAACACTTGGGCCTACTTCTGAACTGTATTTTAATGTTTATCAATGATGGTGGTACTTGGAGAGTTGAGTATTTTTTTTAGGTGGTACTGAGACAAACAGGGTGAAACTCGTGAGGTGTGAGCAATAAAAAGATGGATAAAAATACACTAGCGAGAACAGAATTAACATGTTTAAATGGGTATAAAACTATAGATTTAGTTCTGTTCTTGTACATGTTCTGTTTTTGGTGTGTATGCGAACAAATTAAACTGGTAGGGAAGGACAGTGGACAACAACAAACCAAATCATGCCTAATATGCATATTTGCGTCGACATCTTCAGCCCAGTGAATCAGACCAGCGTCTGCATTGATTTCACTGTGAAATATGACTAATGATTGTCTGGCTTGCTTAGCCATGAAATGACTGTGCTTTGTATTCTCATCTGCTGTGGGGAAGTTGTGGTGATGCAGAGGGATGGCTGCAGGGGTGAGACCATGTATGAGGAACAAACTGAAGGCCTTTTGTGCATCAATGTTTCTATGAATTAAAGGTTTGGATGGGAAAAGATACAGTAGATATATTGAATAGTTTTTCAAATGCGTGTTGTCATTTACAGTATAAATTCACAATTTGTAAAAACATTCTGTAATTGGTCCCTCTAAGTTTCTTACAGAAGAGAATGAATTGAACGAAAGTGCTGTTTGCGCAAAACTATACAGTACAGTATATGCTGTATAGTTGTGACATTATATAAATGGAAATTGTTTTTTTATAGAGCCCATTTTATTTAAATAGGATATGTAATGTGTGGAACATAAAGCTACGATAAGATAGGATATCCTTTAATGATGGGGGATTCAGGTGTTTCAGCAGTATAGGGCAGTAAAGCAGCACACAGCAGATTGTTTACGAAATAAAAATAATAGTAAAACTAAGAATACAAATACAATACAAAATAAACTATTTTATACAACGACTTTTTCAAAGACTAGTGGCATGTGATTTTTTTTTTCCATATTAAACAGCAAGACAAAGTAAGTTTTGAAATCTAAGATACAGAGCACAAATGACATAAAAGTGTCAGAATTAAGAATTTTTTTATGTTCCCCATATATTTTATTATACTATATATCTATTAATTTCTTCTATTTCATATTCCTTTTGGTACACTTTTTTTTACAGAAACAACATCAGCAAAACCAGCAAGGGGAGAAATTGAATAGAAATAATTGGAAAGTTACACAGCATATAGAGGTACAAATGAGTCGATCGTAAAGGGAATCAACTCTCAAGTTAAAAAAAACAACAACAAAAACCAAACGGCAAGTCAGAATTTTCAATGTACTTTTTTATTCTGTTGAGAATAAAATATATATTATATAGTATTATATATTATTTATTTAGTTTCCCGCTGGCATCTCTTGCATCACATCCGTCACTTTATCGACTGGCCATGTGCCACAAGGGAGAAATGACCCATATTGTCATGTATCATGTTACACAAAGGTCATGGAGATGTTATTTGCTTTGTCACTGTGCTTATTGGAATATTGTTTGACTAATATTACTTACAAAAACATTTTTTAGAGGACTCTGAAAATAGAGTCAGAATATTTTAAAACGCATGTACTTTGTAAATGATTTAGTAGACAATTTAGTGTGACAAACAAGCTATAAATTATATAAATAGTTTTTGCCTCATAATAAATATGTAAATAGTGCCACAAAAGAACAGCTACAGAAAGTATTCATTACTGGCAACTATTGATTGAATTGTATGATTACGATGTATAATCAATCAGTTTGACTTCTACAAGGCGTATTCCTCTGACCCCAGCATCTTAAACATGAATTGTGATTGTGAATATATAAGGCAGGGTGTACAAACAACCTCCTTACCTATGAAGCGTATGACACGACGAATAAGAGGGTTGAGGTAACAACAGTCGCCAGTTACGATTGTCTTCTCCTGGGCCAAGAGAGATTCCCTTGTCGATTTCATGGCGTACATGGACACTTCGCCGACAAAAATCTAGAAACGCACACAGAAAAGAGACGCCTTATAATGTAGAGGAGAGATAAAATTGAAGTCGTGTGTGGTACACAACTACTGTTTCTTTATGTCGTCTTTGCTCGGCTCTATTACATTGGTGACATTTCATTACCTATGATGGAAAAACTGCTGGACACACAAAATGAAATTCCTACAGTGAGGCAGGCTGCAGTGTGTGTGTGTTCATAACAGAATTTGCTCTGACCCTCACAATGGCCTTCATAAAGGTTTTCTCTTGAACACAACCTCCTCCAAGCAACTTTGTCCACATTTTAGTTAGCAGTATTATAAAGATAAAAACACTACCATATTCTTACTGATTTTTACACAGTTGCAGACAGCACTGGATGTTCATTTGAGGAATTTTATTATTTTATTGTACAAATGCGTGTGGGCCAACCACAACACTAATTTTGACAAAGGCTAACTTTCAGTGATACTCATTGTGGTTCTGAATGTTGTTGACGGCTTTGGACAGATTTAGATCCTGTCTAGATCATCACTACAGTAATAATGAAGGAGACAAAATCTTCAAATGGATGATGCCTGACAACTCATATACAGCTATGAAATGCATCATGACAAAAATATAGCCTCTAATAGTCTTACATATCCTGAATACTCCGAAAAGGCATTCATGCTAAATACAGAAATGTGTGCCTGAACAAATTTTGCATGGCATACAGGATTAGACGTTATGAATCGTCACATTTTTCCACACACTTTCCCTGACTGGAAACAAAAAGAGCAGGTCCATGTGTCTTAATAACACTGACAGAGTAATTAATGGAAGCGCAGCATCGCAATACCCTTGAAGGTTCATAAAACGCATCACCTGTGACATTAAAATGACAGATTGCAACTGCCCACCATATTCTTTTTGTGCATATCGCCTTATTCACACAGTAAGTGCGACATGTCGACATCCCTGGAGGAAAGGCACAACTGATGAATGTTGCCTTTCCCTTCCATCATAAGGTGCTGCCAAAGTAAATCATTTGTGGCCACCAAACAAATCAACTAAATAGGTTTTAGGTAACAGAATGTTAATCGGGATTTTGTTCATCAGTCCTACCCAAGTACCACCCATCTATCATCCTTCCATTATCTTTACTGTTGAAATCCAGAAAGCTGGATTTAAAAACAAACAAAAAAACAAAATGGAATGCAATTCAAAATATTGTATGAGTAACATCATTTCAGCATCTGCTGATGCAACCAATCAATTCCGTGCTATATTTGATTTCTTGCACGGCAGCATTTTTGCTTACTCTCGCCATCTCTAGCAATATAGTGCCCAAACTGTGAAACAAATATATTTCCCTTCAAGGAAGAAACAAATAACTGAAAACATAAATCAGTTTTGGGCTCATTAAGGCTCATTTTTCTCATTTTACAGAGTGATCTTTTAGAAATTAATCTTTACATCTTCGGTCAACACCATTTCATCACAAAGACCACTTTGTTGTCTAGCATGAGCTCGTCATTTGTACCATCACTTCCCAAAGCTCTTAATGGACTGCTCAAAAAATACACTTCCCTAATTTATCTGGCGTGTGATTCATACTCACATCGGTACTAATGTTGAACAGGACAGCAATTTCAACCTGTTTGGTTATGATTTTTCCCGAATGGAATACCTCTAAGAAACAACTGTAACTTTGTCATATATAAATTGAAAATGTAGCAGGCTTTTATGTAAAAAAGAAAAAAAAAAGTAATTCACTGGGCTCCAAGGTGAGCTTGAGCCTATCCCAGCTGACTTTGGGCAAGAGGTGAGGAACTGTACACCCTGGACTGCCAAACGCAGCTGCCTCATCAGCCATTCGCAGGGCACCAATCAACTAACAAGCATTCAAACTCGCATTGATCCCTATGGACAATTTGGAATATCCGATTAGCCTACTACATGTTTTTGGAATGTGGGAGGAATTTGGAGTACCGCAGAAAACTTTGAAGTGGAAAACTTGTATTTTGTAGGTTGAATTTCAAACTCTCCAACATGGTGAACGACTGGTTAGAGCGTCTGCCTCACATTTCTGAGGACCGGCGTTCAAATCCCGGCCCCGCCTGTGTGGAGTTTGCATGTCCTCCCCATGCCTGCGTGGGTTTTCTGCGGGTACTCCGGTTTCCTCCCACATCCCAAAAACATGTGTGGTAAGTTGATTGAAGACTCTAAATTGCCCCTAGGTGTGAATGGTTGTTTGGTTAAATGTGCCCTGCGATTGGCTGGCAACCAGTTCAGGGTGTACCCCACTTCCTGTCCGATGGTAGCTGGGTTCCAGCACTCCCGTGACCCTTGTGAGGATAAGCGGCTTGGAAAATGGATGGATTTCAAACTCATATCTTTGACACCAGTCTTGAAACTTTTCTGATACACCACATATGTTTTATGAAAATTATATTTCTTAATCCTAAACAAAATTGAAAATGCTGGCAAATCACATCTTTGACAGATTTTTATTCCATCCATACTAGGGCTAGGGAAAAAAATAAATAACTATATATAATATAACTAATAAGTCAACTTCAAAAACTGGTCCGAAGCTCCGCCGCGAGCAAAAAAAAAAAAAAAAAAAAGTTCCATCCGGAACCATGTTTGCGCTGCCGGAACCAATGTTTCACATGGACATTTATTAAAGACGGAGGCAGTGTTGGGCCACTGAGAAACTTTTCCAAAAATGACAGAGGCCTGTCTGTCAGCAATTTTTAAGACACTATTAGATGTGTAATGTACTATAACATGATGTATGAGTGAGCTGAAATGTAATTAGCGTATTTTTCTTTTACCTAAAATAGTAATCGCTAGCGCGCTAATGCTAATCACGAATGCTAATCGTTTAGGAAAGGCTGACTTTGTTGTCTCAAATTCTGTACAGATTTTATAGCATACACTCATTACCAATATATACGGTTTTACGATAGAAATCCAGAATAAGATTAAAATGCATGTTAGAAGTAAAAAAAAAAATTTCAAAAATGGAGAGTGCGGCGATTACTCGAGTACTCGATGAAATATCTATCGGATACTCGATTCTAAAAAGATTCGATTGTGACAGCCCTAATCCATGCATCAACTTTCTGAACCACTTATCCACACTAGTTCAATTCAAAAAGTGAAACTCATATTATATAGATTCATACGTAAAAATGAATTCATCTATCCATTTTCCATACCGTTTGTCCTTACTAGGGTCACGGGGGTGCTCTGGGCAAGAGGCGGGGGACGCCCTGAACTGGTCGCCAGCCATTCGCACGGCACATACTGTATGTGCAGATGTGCTGACCAGTTGGCCAAGATTGAAATATTTAATTATTTTTTTTTTTAATAATTGTGATGATTAGATATTACAGCTAACAAAAATTTAATCCAAATTGTTTTTTATGTAAAAAAAATTAGGCAGGAGCCTGGTGAAAAATTATTTGCCATTTGTTTAGTGACTGTATAATATGAGTTTCACTCAACTACTGAAAATAAATGGACTTTTCTACCAGATTTTAATTCACCTGTAAATATCGAGCTTGTCCAGCCGTGACACGCATTTCTATATATTTGTACTTAAGGTTGTCTGTGATTTCCAACCAAATTCTTGTGACAACATGGTGGGGCTTCTACCCGCAGACAAGAGGCAGTGGAGCACACTCTGTATAAATTGTCATCATTAATTCTGATTGGTTTATGACGCGTGAGGAGAGGAGTGATGTGCAGAGTCAACTATAACGCCTCACAAAGCACTCTCAGAGGGCACAATTAAGAAGTGAAGAAAATACACGTGTGTACAAGGTAAAACAGGGGAAGTGATGAGTAGTGTTAAACCAAACTCGAGGAGCTGACGCAGCACTCCTCATGGGGCTAAAGTGTGATCAGGGACAAGCAGCTAAAAGGATTTATATAATGTTATAAATAGGTTTATTTAAATATTTACACGGAAAATGAAATTAGGGGTACAGGAAAAAACTAATCCAATCCCTTCAGAGAAAAATGCGAAACATAACATGATTAGACAGCTGATTTGAGGCATCCTATCAGTGTGCAAGCCTGTCAGTAATGTGCACACACATGCACTCTTCACTAATCAGCTGGAAATAACATTCTCTGGCACATATCCTGGCCAATCAAAGCGCTCCTCTGGATTTGTGGTATGTGACACAGAGGACTGATAAGGCACACTAATTAGCCACAGTGACAAATTGCATGCAGCAGAATTTGATTTGTGTATTTGATAACAAATAACAATAAATTACCATACATGCGTCGTACAATTTTCTACATGACAAAGAGTAATTATTTGATCAGTCAATGTCACCTTGAGATAAATGACGGTATTTTGATGACCACTTGGGAAAATGTAAAGATTTCAAAATGTTTTTAAATTCTTTAATACATCGTTCATTTACCCTTTGGGAGAGAGGCGGGGTACACCTTGAGCTGGTCGCCAGGCAACTGCTGGGCACATAAACAAACTCACAATCAAACCTACGAATAATTCACAGTCTTTAATTAACCTAAGAAGCATGCTTTTGGAATGTAGGAGGAAGCCAGAGTACCCGCAGAAAACCCACACGAACATGGTGACAACATGCAAACACCACACAGGAAGGAAGCCCCAAAGTCAGAACTGTCAGGCTGATAAACTAACCACTGCTCACTGTGTTGTGTGGGAGAAGTAACCGGAAGAAAACCCACGGAAACATGAGGAAAACTTATGCACACAAAAACTGGAGTCGAGATTTGAAATGCAAAAGGTCCATTGAGTGTTAGAGAACCATGCATGGAAAAACACTGACACCTGGTGGCAGACCCTAGCCGCTTCTTTTCAGGCATTTGAAGCATGTGGGACATTGGTTTAGTCCTGAAATATCATGAAATTGAATGAGGCTGTTTATGAGGAGTTTCTGCACTTCAAATACTTTTTTTTTTGGGGGGGGGGGGGGCTCACGTCCGGTCACGGAAAGCAATAAAAACATAATTTCATTCTCACTTCATCTGATAAACGTGTAAGTGTGACTAACTGCATCCGGATTGCATTAAAACCAAAGTTTAACACGGCGTAACTGTCTGTAGCGTGCAAGCAGAGTGCGACAAAAGAGGCAGTAAAGATGACAACAAGTTCCCGATTAGAGCAATTTGAGCATTAACTTGTATCCACAACAATAACGGTCGTTCAGGCTTTCTGACATGTCTTTCAGAGGTTAGCGTTAGTTACAAGACGTTAACCTGTAATTACAGTAGTGCCGTCATCATACGTGATGTCAGCGTGAATCAAGCTGATATCAACTAGCATCAAAAGACTGACGCAGCATGAATGTTTTGGCCTTTTTCTGGCACTTTTCTTTTTTCTTTCTTTTTTTAATTAATTTCATTTAATTTTTCTTTATTTTTTTTAATTATTATTTTTTATCAGAAAGAACAACATCAATTGATACAAGTACATTTGTCCAGGGTTTCAGTGCCATAGTAGTAGATGATGGACAGTAGTCATGTGGACTGCAGGAGAAGTGTTGGTTCTGTTAAGTGATGTTCAGCACTGTTACTGGTTTTATTTTGGTAGGTTGCTATTTTCAGTTTTGTTCTTTTCCCTGTTTGCGTGATAGGAAGGACTTTGATTTGGATCTTCTGTGACTAGTGCTGCGCATTTTAGTCCGTCTGTTTGACAAGATGGAGGAGTTAAGTGAAGCTGAAGACTGCGAATCCGAAGAGTGTTTATTTTGTGTTTGTGTGACAATTTTAAAAACTGAGATCTGTGGCATACATTACCTTATTTTGTCCTAAATGGTTCTTATCAGATTAATATACACTGGTTAACTTCTTCTTATGCGGTACTTGTATGGTAAATTGGCATGTTAAAATGTTACTAAAAACATTGTGTGAAGATTTAATAAAGGTTATATAACGGCAACAGAGTCGATTAGAAAAAAGTTTCAATTTAAATTCATGGTAGTTATCTGAAGGACTGCTCCAACTTATTGTGTTTAGTGTTATCGATTAACCGTCCATTTTCTAAAGTCTTCGTCCTCATTAGGATTGCAGGTGAGCTCCAATTTTATCAAACATTACTTATAATGTATGTGCTGCATTTCCACAACTGGCACAATTCTTTTTATGCAATATGGAGTGTATAGTGCACCCTGGACCGGTCACCAGTTAAACGCGGGACAATCATTAGCATCTGTGGACAATTAAGAGTCTTCAATTAACCCCAACGTCGTTATTTTACGGCCCACGTGGCACATCCGGCCATTTTGGTGTCCCCGTCAAAATAAATTCAAACAAGTATTTATTGTGTGCGCGCAATATAAGTTTATTGATTTTATTTTGAAAAGCCGGATTGTCCGCATGTGCTAACTACTGGCGGCAACAAGTGATGCAGCTAGCTAGCACTTGCACACCGGCTAGCCCAGAAAAATGTCAGCTCGCCTTAAGAAAAAAATAAAAGTTGATACGGAATGCCGTGTTTTCAACAAGACATGGACTGCGAAATATTTATTTACTGAAGTCCAAGATAAAACCGTGTGCTTAGTTTGTGGCATATGTAGCTGTGTTCAAGGACTATAATCGGAATCGCCGTTACGTCACCAAACGTGAGGAAAAATACAAGAATTGGACTGACAGCAGGCAAAGGAGTCCAAAGCGTTGCAAGCCAAGCTGAAAACAAGACTGGCGGACTTAAAAAAAATAAATAATAATAAGTTTGCACATCCAGAGAAGCAGCTGTGAAGACAAGTTATTGGTACGTCATATGTCACAAAATCTTTCAAAATAGCAAATATTATCTTTTTCTCCGACGGAGAGTTTATTGCACTGTAGTTGAAGACTTTGCAGTTAAATACTGATCTTAGATTTTAAGGCACTTGTTCAAGCGCACCACAGACTGGATTTTCCCCCAGTGAATGTGAAAATGCTCGAAAACGTTAAAACCACTTATTGCCTTTTTGCAAACCTGATTTCTCTTACTAAATATTAGGCACATGTTTTGGAAACGTTTTCTGTAAACTTTAAAACCACCCGTTGCATTTTGTTTTTTCGTATAATGTTGATCACTTTAATATTCTGCAAAACACCTTTCAGTATTTCTGAAGATTAAAAACATTTAAATAAAGTAAAACATTGATGCAATTGTTGTTGTTTTGAACTGCATAGTCTATTGTATTTAAATTATTTATATTTCATTTATAAATGCAAATATTTAGACAATAGCCATATGGTTCAGATTAGAAGTAGCAGTTAATCAAAATACATACTCTTACTTTTTTTCCCCACAGCAAAGAGAAAATATTAAGAAGGAGAAATTTTTGTTTGTAAGCCCTCTGTCACAGTTCATATTTTTCACCTCCATGCATACGAGCTTAGTAAGAACAGGCAAGGCCGGAGCCAAGCTGTAAACCCTGAACCTCAGAAGTGTGAAGCTGACTTGTTATCCACTACTACACCGTGCACACCTTTTTTTATGATAAAAATCTGTTGACTTTTATGTGATGAATCACTAGAAAGTATGATTCTCCTGGTACGGCAACTTGTAGTACATGTGACAATATGTCATCTTGAAGCTCAAATCTCAGTCAGGCACTGTAAATAGAGCACTCACTCATATTGAGGTTTGTTCCTCACAGTGCTGTTTTGAGTTATGACATTATTAATGTTATTTTATTTTATTTTATTATTTTTTTTTTTAAATCTCAAAGATGCTTACGACTATACTACCCTCAGAATGCCCGATCTTGTTTGAGCAGGTTGCCTGGTCAGTAGGCCATTTGGGAATCCCAATTGTAAGCCTTTACGTAGTTTGCTCTCAACTGACAGCAAAGGGCACCGTTTCATCCACTGACCGCCTACTTTTTTGGCAGATTTTAAAACAAAAATAAAGGTACACTTTATGTTTTCAAATACAATATATACTGATATCATTTTTTCAGCTTTGTATCCCTTAGTTGAGGGGCTTTAACAGGTCTAGCTTTTAAAGCAAACCAAGCAAATGTAACATAATGTCATGTCAACATAAATACACATTACTTGTTCAAAGTGCATTACATTAAGGTTATAAAGTCACAGTAAGTTAAGTCTTTTCTTTGTGCCACTCATTTTTGTATCCCTAAACATAGAGCAATTTGTGAGCTGCCAAAAAGCTCAAATTTTGTCTCCTCTGTGCAAAGGACGTTCTCCCAGAAGATCCATTCATCTGTCCATTTTCCGTACTTCCGCTTATCCTCACTAGGGTGTATGCTGGCGGCAATCTCAGCTGACTCTGGGCGAGAGGCAGAGTACACACTGAATTGGTTGTGTATTAATTTTGGCAAATTAGTCTTGTCAGTTTCATATAATTTTAATGACCATTGTTGGTTTTTCTTTCATTAATGGAAGGGTACCAACAATTTTGTGTACTTGTTGCATACAGTATCTGCAGTGCGCACAAGCCGAGGAACATGACTAAGCTGCATAAAAGCATACACAATATCAAAGCTGTACAAATGCAAAAAGGCTCACACTCACTCACTCGCAGGCACACAAAACTAGTTAACAAATGTTTTTTGACAAACACTATACAGCTGCATGTTTCCAATCAGAATCAGAATCATCTTTATTTGCCAAGTATGTCCAAAACACACAAGGAATTTGTCTCCGGTAGTTGGAGCCGCTCTAGTACAACAGACAGTCAATTTACAGAACACTTTGGGGACATAAAGACATTGACAAAAAACAATTGTGCAAAAAGATGCAGCGTCCTCTAGCACTTAGAGCAGTTCGAACGAGTAATATTGCAATAGTCCGGTGCAATGACCAATGGACCATTGACCATTGTGCAAATGTGTACCTGCCTATATCAGATGTGTAAGTGCTATCGAAAATGGATGGATAAAGTCAAGTGGAAAACCAAATAGCACCTAGCACTGAGCAAAAAGTTTTAGTCAATGAAGCGGTTTTACTCACAATAGCGGTTGGAGCAGCGGTAACCACACAATACAAGATTAGTGGGGGCACAAAGCTGGCCTCCTCCGTCCCGGGGTACGGCTTCATCAGCTCCGCGTCGTTGCAGAAGAAGCCCTGCACGTGCACGCTGAAAAGGTCTGTCCACTCCATGTAGTAAGCCAGCAAGACTGTGCCGGACATGATGACGAGCTGGAAGAAGAACATGTTGGATTTAGGAGTCATTCATAATTCCAATTTAAAAAGTAAATTTCCTCAAAACAGGATCCATCTCTTTCCTCTCCACGACTGTGCTTGTCTAGCATCTTTTAACGACATACAACACGCACATAAAGATCTCTCTCTCTCTCTCTCTCTCGTAGGCTCACTCAACACCACCATCTCTCATCCTCCGACACCCCCTCATCCTTTTTATCCCTCCAATGTGAAGCTTTTGTCTCTGCTCTTTTACCCCACTCTTTCCAGAAGGAGCTGCAGGCGTGTTATCTTCTTTTTATAAAGTATGGTATATTTAGTCTGTGATGACGAATCAAGGCTACAATGCAAAATGTAAGGCGTCTCGAAGCGTTTTTAAATGGCTCAGTGAAAATCTTTTGCATTTGTATCATTCACTCACTAATGCACCAAGATTGCAGGCAACCTACTGGGAATCTGTGGTGGTTGTGTAGCACTTTTTCCACAATTGCTAAATCACTATTATGGAAACCACCTCCCATTTACTCAAAACCTGAAACACAAATCCAAAAATTTTAACTAAAAGCAAAACCCCAAACTTTTCTATCACAATCAAACTATTACCTCAAAACCAGTTATCCTGTGTTCAAAACCAAACAATGCGGTCAGATATTACACACAGCAAGTAATACGTATATCATCATTATCATAATCTACAAGTATCTTATACATGAGCATTCGTTAGACGCGACAAAATAAAAGGATGACAATGAGAAAAGCAGAATAAAGAGTCTAATTCAATGTGAGCGTTTTCTCTGTGGTCAGCATCATCAGGACAATCAGAAAAGAGAACAGGTAATTGTTTCTTGTTGTACATTTGACATTCAGAATACTATACAGTAAGTACTGTGATGTTAATTACAGTACCATTTGTATTTGCCAGGTAATTGTTTCTTGTTGTACATTTGACATTCAGAATACAGTACTGTAAGTACTGTGATGCTCGTTACAGTAGATTTGTATTTGCTGTATGTGTCTTAAGTGCATTTTCCTCTTTGTAGATATGATGTGAATGAAGTTCTCTGACCAGACCCCACACAAAGATAACATGTTGTTGGCTGTAATGTGCTTTATTTATTTAATTATGTATTTATTTATGTATTAGCTGCTTGTAGATAGATATCAGTTTGACTATGATATTGTTTTGCTAAATGCATTCACAATGCACATTTTCTGCTAACTAGATACCTTGGATGCTGTGTCGTGAATTATTCTACTGTATGTAGTGTCAAATGATTGCTCTGTGGTGAATGTATTTCAACTTGCTACAGATTGTTTGGATTTGAACACACTTAACTGATTTTGAGGTGATAGTTTGAGTTGTGACAGAAAAGTCAGGGGTTTTGTGAATGCAGTTAGAAGATTGGGATTTGTGTAAAAGCGGGTCGCAACTTGGTAACAATAGAAAAATGAGTCCCATGGTGACAGCAATCGAAAACCAATGTTTTAATAGGTACAGTATATGATAGGGTTTCCATAACAAAAAGAAGACACATATACTGTAGCTAAAATATAAAATGGATGTCAGATTATAGGTTTACCTGTGGTAATTTGTCGTCTTTGTGCAATAATCATAATTCAAAGTTATATCGCTTTCATTTAGCATGTCAAATAACTGTAGTACCACTTAGTAACACTTGATGTCACTAAATGACTTCTGCAGGATAACTTCAGCTTCAACAAGAAGACAGATCAAATTTCGTTTCATGGTGGCCTTAATTTTACACAGCACAAGATGCTTAATACATTTTCAACTTGCTTTTAATGCTTTTATCAATCATATAGGAGCCCTAATTAGATGAAACATTAAATAATGTAACTATTTCATTTGATCATATACATTACAACTACCCTAACTGAGTCTTCGCTAGTCATGTGAATATCTAGTTACTATTACGTTTTTTGTTGTTTTAGAGTGTCCGCTTTGGCTCACATACATTAAAAAATGACTGCTATATAAAAGGAGTCTGTGTACTTTCCAAATTAATACTACATCTGCAATGGAACCAGAATCCCTTCTCAAGAGTAGTTAGTTAAATTCATATTCCTCTTTCATAGGATTTACAGCATATCATGTTGTGTGAACCAGACTGGACAAAATGACCAGCAGGGTGCAGAATGACAACACAAGGAAGCATGATACTTTGGCAAATATACTCCTCCTCCAGATGGCCATGTTGATACAGTGTGTGTGCTTGTGTGCATCACATTCTGAAATTAACATTTCTGCTTCTTTTTTGGTTTGTTAGTTTTTGGGGGGTATTTCTACCAAAAAGTGTACTTTACTATCATATGCCATTGCGAGCACTTTATGGTACCCATCCAGGCATTAATTTTCTGTTGGTCTTGTCCTCATTAGTATTGTAGGTGAGCCTATCCCAGCTGAATTTGGGCGAGTGCAGGGTGACCCCTGGACTGTTCACCAGCCAATCGCGAGGCACATAAAACTAAACAACCATTCACATCCACATGTATGGACAATTTAGAGTCTTCAATTAACTTCAATTATTTTTATTATTTATTTTTTTCAACAAAGATTGTAGCATGATTACTCTGTAATATGAAAGTGGAACAAAAATAGCTGAAGCTTATGTTGTCACCTCAAAGAGTTTGGGTCGTGTGATACCATATGAGATCACTTGTAGATGTAATGTCATGTTACCCAGCCAATGCCTAAAACCAGCTTGAAGTTTAGATCAATGACACTCAGGCATGTTTAATATCATTAGCGTGATTGCATTTACTCTTGACCTTCCACCAAATTACATATGCAAATAGACCACAACATTCCCAAGGCATGATTACAACATTATTTAGTTTTTTTTTTTTTTTTTTTTTTAACTAATCATTTCCACTTGCTGCAGTGGTTACTCTGTGTTGGGTCATGCTGAGAAGGGCCCTACTGGGCGTGAGTGTAGCCTGGACAAAGCACCAGAAAGTGCAGACACAGAGACAGACACATACACCCCAACGGGGCAATTTAGAGTTAACCTATTTAGCATGTTTTGGGTCAGTGAAGGGAAGCTGGAGTGGCCCAATGCATGTACAAAGACGCGCGAACTGCACGTTGAATAACCAACTACTCAGTGGTACAGTCGTCTACAGGTACCTGTATGCGGCAGACTTGATGTCATGTGGGCTCATATGGCTTATTTATGTGACACTTTTATACCTGAACACGGGTCGTTGTTTTGTGAAATGTGTTGGCTCCATTCTGTGCGCTGCTCTCCTGCCAGCGTCATGCTACCTCAACTGTGAGAAGGGCAGACTGATGGCACTGTCGCTCATAAATGGAAGGTACAAAGTTACTGCAGCAAGGCATTATACCAGCCTACCTTGAAGGGCAAACTTGACAGAGTACATTGGTGCAGTCGTTTGCGTGCACTTGTTTATGGGTATATCATCACTCTAGCAGGGGATAGGTTCTATAAACACTACACAAAGAGGAGAGGTTTTTTTGTTTGTTAGCAGGATTAAAAGAGTAATTATTATGCTTTTTTTCTCAATAGAAAACAGTTCTGTGCTGCTGTAATGTTTGTGGTTGTGTTTTTTGTCAAAATAACACAAAGATTAAAAACATTTTTACAATAGGAAACTTTGCAAACCCTATTTCTTGTCCCGTCGATATTAGTTAATTTTTAGAAGCTGGCCTTGTTTCATGCAAATGAGTAACTGTAAACCCTGTCCGAAATAGTGCGAGGCAAATCGTCAGTCTGGCTTTTTTGGGTGGAATCCTGGTATTAAGACTAATGCAAGGGAGGTAAGCGAACAGATGAAGATAATCAAATATTTTTGTCCTGTGGAGGCAGTGCTTTATACAAACACTGCATGTATGGGGCGCATAGACACATCACCAAACATAAATACTGTTGTTTGTCTGGACTTGTATCAGGTGTCTCAGCAGCAGAGGCTTTGACGGTTTTAGGATCAATACCACTTTTTTTTTTTTTTTCATGTGGTCAGTGAATGGTTTCTTTGGAGCCCCATGTGGGCGATAGCATCACGAAGTTCTGACGAGAGTACAGAACAATCTTAGGGAGGCGATTGTCAGGCATCTGTAAAACATGGCTAAACCATAGAAGTTGGCGTTCAAATAGAATGGCTTTGATGCTTGACAGTCTCAAGAGGCAGTGGAACCGAATCTTTAATTAACCTCATATGTGTGGCTTTGGGAATTTGGGGAGAAGCCGGAGACAACCCACACAAGCATGTGGAGAGCACGCAAGAAGACTCCCTCAGAGCCGACAAAGGTGTGCCTGCTGATTTTAGGATTGTCAAATGCAATCAGCAGGATAAATGCATGACCTGCTTTAGAACCAACACTAGTGGATGAAAGCAAAGACAAAATAGGCGCTCGTTGATTTAAATAATTTATCAGCTCTAATGCATTTTCAGTCCTGACTGAGAGAAATGCGACATGCGTGCAATCAAATTAAATCGGGTTGTGCTAGAACATTCCTATTCAGTCAGTATATTGTGAAAAATAGTATTATATTCATCTGTGTGTGTTTTTTTTTTAAATTTAGTAATTTATTTTTTTGTTACTCTAGGTGCTCTAAGTCAAACCAACTGGATATTTAAAAAATAATCATCTCAAATGTTGTGTATGTACAGGTGAACAGCAGAAACACTAAACAGAAGATAGTTTTCTCTCCAAAACCCCGTATACAATCAAACCAGTTGCTTGAGCATTGATTAATACCATTTACAAAAAAAAAAATATTTCATAAGTTAGTCCACAAATGAAAGTCAGTGATTTATTTATTTATTTATTCATTTATTACAGTCCCCTGGGTAGAAGAAGTCACATTGCATGAGCTCAGCCAAGAGGGAGTCAGGTGTCCCTGAGAATAACTTGTTTGAAAAAGAAAAAGAAATAAAATGGAGAACATGATGTCTTACCATCATCGAGGCTGCATGCATGTTGGCAACGTTTACTGAGGGTGATCTTTAGCCAAGAGGTTGGCTCCATGACAAGGTGCTGCTGCTATTTCTGGGACTTTGTTAGGCCTCTGTAATATTGAACGCAGAACTTACATTTCGAAGCTGATTGTTGGGTAAATTGATGAAAGCCTGAGACCCTTTGTATTATATTAAGTCTGTTCTTGGGATAATTTTGAAGAATTCTGGATAGAAAGCATCCATCCATCTATCCATCTTCCATTTAGCATTTGTCCTCTGTTTGGTCGTAGGTGAGCTTTCAAGCAGGAATTGCACAATACAATATTACAATGATACATTGTAAACAATAACTATAGTATCTTGATACAGCATTCAGCAAAATAAAAAAGACAGAATGCCAATAATAAATTAATTCAATAGTTGAATATAGAAATACACTTGTCTCCCATATTACTATATAATATAGTCCAAGAATCGTTTACCATTTTGAGTACGTATTGGTTTATGTTCATTGGTCGTAGTTATTTTTATTTTTGTATTTGTTTTAATACACATGAACGGGTTATTGGGAACTGCAAGTCTAAATTGTTTCTGTCAGCTTGTAACAACTGCAAAATATGGAAAAATAGCATGTTTTAAGAAAAATAATGTTTACCTTGAAATAAAAAAAAATGCACTCTTGAAAGGAGCGGCGAATGGTGGATTATAAAAACACCCATTGTAATAAAATGTTTTCATTGGTTGTTTTGATACCTAGAGTGTTGACAGTGTTGTGTTGTTGGCAAATAGGGAGACCCTCATTTTAAAAAGCCTCAATGTGTAATTGCACATGCTTAGTTTTTATCGGGCAGTGGCAATAGTGACATAGTACCATAAGAGATATCGATATAGTAGTTGCCACGATAAATATATTTTATCGTTTCCACAGTTTCAATCTAAATTCTATTATTGCATAACCACAGCCAGAGGGAAGTTCAGCATTCATCTGCTTCACTTTTCCGCGGTACAACTGCTCCTTTAATTAATTTACTCTCTCTTCCTTTCACCTCACATCATTACACCTTACTCATCCTCCTTATCTTCTTCCATCCCACCTCCCTTTTGGTGCGTATTCTCGTTTCTCGTTATAATTTGTGTGCCTCTTTCATCTTATTATTTTTCAGGTAAAAGGTAATGTCAAAAGTCCGCAATGAACAAGCACTTGAGGTTCAAGAAAGGAAGGAAGTGACAAATGGCCATAAGCTGTCAACACTGCCTCTAGGGCAAAACTTCAAAGGCCAGCTGCTCCACTCTGGATGGGGTTTTTGTATTGGTTATGTGATAAAAATAAAAAACATCCCAATGCGTCGACGTGTTTGTGACAGGCCGCTGGAGTGAGAAAAATAACAGCATGCAGCAAAATCCATCATCTATCCATCAGCTATCTACAGAAGAAGAGACATGCCTACTCAAGATCCAGCCCATTAGTCGTCTTGTAACGAAAGCTGGGCTTTAACCCCCCCCCCAATATACTTGGAGGCCAATGCTTGAAGTATATGGGGCGGGATGACGGCTGACTGGTTTTTGAAGCCAGCTCCTAAAATGTCTTTAAAGAAAAATACTTTATAAAGTACAATGAGCTTTATATTGCAATTAATCGTTAGTGCCCCCACTATATTGCATATTTCTATGGGTTTTTACAGTACAGTATAAAGGCAAGTCTGAATTTAGAGTCGCGTGCCTTCAGTCGAGGACGACGACGGTGCTGTCACATGCCGGGCGGCACTCATCTGATGTAGATGCAGCATAAGTGAGAGCAAGAAGGAGATTCAGAAAAGGTCCCCAACTCAACTGCTGTAGTGGTCGTTGTTCCCAAAGAGCAGCGAGAATACATAAATGTGAGTATTGTTGAATGCGGCTCCCTGTGCATTAAAGTCGTTTTATTGAAGGTTTAACTGTATAATTATCATAACATTTATGCCAATCTCTGTTCTGCATTATGCATTTAGCTTGCGAACCTTCATACGGAGAAAGTATATGGATTGGTTAAACATTTTGGTGTTTAATTCTATTTTGTTTTGTGTGGGGTTTTTACAGTGAACTTCGACTGGGACTGACAGCTTGAAACAAGTCCGCTTTGTCTTATTTGGAGAACTATAATTCTTGATCCTAAGAGATAGTTTGACCAAAGCTTATTAGAGACATGTTACTAAAATACCCTGGAGCTGTTACAGATGGTGAAAATATGTGTCTCTCCATTAAAGAATATGATTTTAAAAAAGGTTATGTTGGTGCATGTTTTGTTTTAGGTTATATTGGTGCATGTTTTTATATTGGTGCATGTTTTACAAGCACTACTGGTTCCCATTTTCTAAAGCGTCTGTCTGTTTGACTGAATGTTTGTATTTATTTCAGTGTCAACAGTGAATAATTTGGAGTTTTTGGCAGGCTTTCCCACCTACGTTATGTTAATCTGGGGATGTTGTCATCAATAAAATTAACAGTCACTTATTGACCCACTCTTGTTGTTAAATACCCTAATTAAACTAATTGCCTAGCCGTGATTAGCGATGTCCAAATGAATGCTACACACTGGGTTCAAGCCAAGACACTTGAAAGCTGTGGAATGAGCAACATGCTGTACAGTGAAGTCAAGCTGTGAATCAGACGACAGAACATTTTTTAGAGGCAACACTGCTTAAAATGTGTCTGTGGTCACTTCTAATGTCAATGCAAGCTGCAGAGCAATATCAAACATGGTTTGACTCAATCTGTCTGTGTTGTCACTGTCTGCAATGGCATTTAAAAAACAGCATCCCTGTCGTCACAGCGTATATCATCTTTTAGCACTACACCTGCAGAATTATCAAAGGCAGTGCAGTTGAGTTTAGGTACCTTGTAGTCTTTCAAGACAATGCTTAGACCTGACTAATCTCTTTATTATGGAGCTACAATTTATGGTAGTGCGCTTCAGAGCTAATTATTGAATTTAATGAAAAAATAACTAGCTGAATAGGTGCAGATGGACTTTTATCATATTTTTTGAAAGACACAAAGCTTTACTTTGTGTTCAACAAATACAACCAATTTGTACTGAGCAATTTATATCTCAGAAAAATATACAATAAATGTATGTCAGTTACTTTATAATTGTGTGTTGACTACCTAAATAGGCCTACATACAGTATAATTTTTTATCGGTTTCATACAGCTAAAACAGCCTGGGGTCATTCTGACCAACAAAGAATATGTTTTATGTTTAATATACATAATTTGATACAATAAGGAAAACTCATTGAGCATTAAAAAAAATTTTTTAATTTCTTTGGCACAACAAAAATGTTCATGGGTCTCATAATCAAATATTAGTTTTTCTGGAAAGAATTTTGTAAGGTGTTGAAGAAAATGGAATTAGCAGAAAAATAAATATATATGATAAGAGACAAACACATGATGATTCTATGCATGTTTAAGCGCAAACACAATGGATGAGTTTGGTGTGGAAGAACCCTCACCTCAACCCTAGCACTCACCTTTAGGACAGACTGCAACAAATATTGTGACCCAGCAGGTTTTGCCACCAACATATTTTCTCATAAATTCATTTCAGCAGACGTTATTATTGGGACCTGATTTGTCAAACAACTTCTATGGTACAGTATCAAACAACTTGTCATTTCCTCACAGGGATGTAACCGTATATGTATTACCCCACGTTTCTGCATACGAAACAGTCGGTAAGGGACAGGGAATGTAGCTGCTTCACGCTCTGTAAACAAATACAGTGCAGCTCAGCCTCTAGCTAACAGACATCCTACAAATATGTCAAACTTGTTGACTAATTTGAAATGGCGACATGCGGTTGTGACTATGTAAAGAAGTGAACGTGGTGCAAACACTACTTCCAGGGCAATTGGACACTCTCCAGGGCCGGTGTGTGTGTGATTTGTTTTTGTTTTGTAGAATAATAATTTGAACGGTTCAAAGTGTGACTGTTACATCCTTCATTTTCTTAGAAGAAGACAAACTATTGATGGTGCATTTCATAAAAACAAAACATTTAAGCTGTACATCCATCCATCCATCCATGCATCCATTCTTTACATCGCGTATCCTGTTTAGGGTAATGGGAAGCTGGAGCCCAGCTGACTTCATGTGAAAGGCGGACTACACCCGGTTTTGGTTTGCTCGTCAATCAGAGGACTCGTATAGAGAAAGAAGCCCATTCACACTCATTATTGTCATTAAGTGTAACTTGTAGTTAGTAAATGTTATGAAAATAACAACCAAAGCACTATAAAATTAAGGCAAAATATATGGATTACTGGTCACAGGTTACAAGATAAAATATTGTAGAAAAAGCTACAACCATAAAATAGTAGACATACAGAACAGATAAAACCACAACAAATTTAAACTCATTATTCAGGAAATTCAGTGTGGGAAAAATAAAGTATTCCGGGCAAAATAGTTACACAGTGACATATACATTTTTGCATGTTATTTGCTGTCTGGGGGATGAAAAGAGATGCAGAACTGTCATGTGATTCTTACATAAGTGCATGAGGCTGCCCTGATTGCAAGGTGGAGATCTGCAAATAAGGAGAGAAATTAAAATTGTGTGTATTTTAATATTAATTAATTTAATATTACATATCATGTCGCGTGTCAGGAGGGAAGACTGTCCAAAAGTGAGAGGTCAGTCGAGAAGCATGAGGTTAAATGGTGATACCAAACTATCGTAATACCTAACCAATTTACGGAGGATTTCTCTCTAACTATTTTTGGGTAATGGGGGGGCTAGAGAAAAAAGCAGAGAGTTGTGTGGGTGCCCTGAGACATCCCTCTGATTTAAGACCCTCTGCTAACAAGGTAATTAAATATGGAGGATGGCACACACATGCTGCTTTACACTCATCCCAACACTTCATGCTCCACTTATCCATTTCAAATTTACTAGACAAGGTCATTTTGCTAATGGGTGAATATCTCTCTCATGCACACAAAATCTCATGTGCATCCTCTGAGCCAAGATAAGAATCCATTCACATTCAGTGTGTACATTTTCATGGTCTGTGCACACATCGCACTTCTCACAACTTATCACCTCTACAAAGATGAAACACGGGATGATGGAGTAGCTGCGCAGGATGTGGTTGGACGCCATCTTGGCTCCCGTCAGGAGACCTCTCCTCTCAGGTTTCACGACTCCTCACTCTGTAAAAGACATCACGTCAATCCTAATCTTATAAGAAAGTCAGACACTCGTCAGTAAATTCAGTTGTTGCTTGGTTGGCGTAGTGCATCAGCCTTGATTTTGCCTCGCTAGAATAGTAAAAAGGTTTCTTTATTACAGATTTCAAAGACTTCTGATAGTTAAATAACCAATCAGGGATTTCTTTCTGTTAGATGGATGCCAATACAGTTTTGAAGTAATGGTGGGACTCAAATGAGTTAATCCCAATTAATTGCATTTTAATAGAATAAAAGTATTTGATGCAATAAAATATGTTCTTCAAATTAAATACATTTTAGTTGCTGAATACAGGGTTTAGCAAATTTAATAGCCCAATACTCAATGGGAGGTTTACTTAAATGTAACTTTGACCTTTACATTAATGGTTTCATGGCATTTTGACCCTTGCCCTCTACTTCCTATATTTCCTATGGGGGGAAAAAAACAGTTTAAAAATCAGAAAAATCAGTGTCCTTGAATTTATTGAGTTGGATATTAGTATCCACAGCCTATGTGAAGCATCCAAATTATTTTTGATCTGCTATTTTGGGCATTGTACAATATATTGCTAGTGAGATGGATATATATATATATATATATATATATATATATATATATATATATATATATATAGCCTACAATTACTGTAAAGTCAGCAGACCCGATAGCCTGATGTTTCCAAAAGCTTAATTTGGGAATCAAAAATGTTAAACTGGTTTAGAATTAGAATCACACATCTGCTGATCTACAGACTCCATGGTTGAGATGTTATAACGAAAACGATAGCTAGGTAGGAAGCTGACTGAGACCCGTGCTGTTGCTGGACTCTCAAATATAGGGGAAACTAGTTGAGGTGTGTGTTTATATAACGTGTTTCATAAATCATTCACCACAATCAGAATGACAAGGAGAAGAGTTTGCAGACACAATGTAGTTACTAAATAGGCTAACAGTAGCCTAGGTTCTGCTTTCTTTCTTCTACTGCTACTCTTTCTTCTTTGTATTTTCTGAAAGTTTTGATGCCATGCCTCATACTCTCATATCAGTCTTGGTACTATAACAGACATCAGAAAAGGAGAGGAGACTCGTGATGTCGGTGGAAAAATTATGTGTGTGTTGTGCTGGATTGTTCATCTCGAGTACACCACACACTATAAATCTGTGTAGATTCTCAGTCATCCAGGTCATGTTAATCCGCAAACGTTGAATTAACGCAACTGGACTATTCTTGTTCAACAAACAAGAACAGTCCAGTTGCCTTGGTTCAAGCTTTGTTGACACACACTACAAGAACACAAATAATTTTCTTCCTGGTGGTTTGTAGTTCATTTTCAAAATCAGTATGTGTGTAACTGGCTTCAGAGGCACATTATTGTGTCAATTTCATGTAATATGATAGCTACGAAGCAAAATTTAAGGTGACCTTGAAACATCATAAGAGGCCTAACAAACATCTGTGCGTTCACATTCGAGCTGCTTCTCCTTGGCCTCAATGGCACAAAAGAACAAACAGAGCAGCTCAAATGTCCTTTCGACCGAACTAATTTCCTTCTGGGGACTCTCAAGAGCTGCCCGGACAGCTGGAAGATTTCGTCTCGCAACCGTGCCTTAGTTGACCCGGGGGTCATCCACTTGGGTCTTAATTTTACACTGAGGAAAAAAACTAATTTTGTCAGTGAATGTACATGTGCAAGAACAATATACATAATCACTGCAAACCAAACTAATGTGTAGACACAGAAATTGGAATAACGTTTACTTGTCAGTTAATCTACGCATTCGCTACGACATCATGTGGAGTCTTGATTTCGTTTATTCATGTAATATGCAATTGTAAATCAGTCTGACCGACACAATAGTTCGGCATGTTATGTTACTTCGATATGAATTACAGTATGTACTGTATAAGCTCAAATGTGGGACCTGAATAATAAAGAGCAGGAACCAAGTCACTCTGTGATTAGCTCGCGACCAGTCCAGGGTATACCCCGCCTCTCAACCAAAGTTAGCTGAGATTTTAGTTGAGAGGATACTAATGGCAGTAAGAAAACAGACCATTGCAGCAAAGCTGAGACTTTTGGCATAGAGTTAGCATGTTTATTTTCATTATTCATTGCTGTGTACTGTATACTCAAAGCTTCCAATGACAAAGCCATGGCAAACATGCTCCAATAAACCAGTGATATTTATGTCGCCCGTATGGTATCAGCTCAGCATACTTGGAAACCAGGCTGAACAGGTACTACAAATAGTACTTTGTAATGGTAATCCATTTTTTTGCCAGTAAAAAAGTGGAAATATCAAGGACAGTTGAGGTATTGTGCAGTGGAAACAGAGGCATTGGTAAAGTATATACTGTACATCTTCCAAGGCTTCTATAGTGCTTTTCCTCATTCGGGTTGCGGGTGAACTGGAGCTATCCCAGCTGACTTTGTGTGAGAGGAGCGTTATACTGACTAGTTGCCAGCCATCACAGGGCACATATACAGTTGATAAATAACTATTCACACTTACATTCATACCTATGAAAAAGTTAGTATTCAATTAAGTTAACATGAATGTTTTCTGAATGTGGGAGTAAGCCGCGGGACCCGCAGAAAACCTGGGCAAACCTCTCAACTGTGAGGCAGACATGTTCACCACTAGGGTACCACGCTTCTCACTGCTAAGGCTTCTATATATTTATTAGCTACAGTATGATGAGTATTACGTATTTGTTCTTTTTTTACTGTTTTGTTTAGTAAGTGCTGAGATAGTTTGGCTGTGTGCAATCATTTCTGCCATAACTGCAGTTTATGAATTGCTTTTTGAAAATACAGAGCTACTATCTTTATCATTTTTGCAAACACAGCAGAAAACATAACTCACTGGTAGAAATAGCAGTATGTGGAGAATAACAAAATTACCAATTAGATTGCAGCATAAACTGAAAAGTGTCAACCCAGCATTGTTTCATTTAAATCCTGCAGCCAAAGGAATTATGTAATCACTCTTAGTTCCCTGTCAGATATTTTTTTATTCTTGGTATGAGCTTCTTTTTAGGGCATGAGGTTTGTTGTTAACCTACTTAGAAAGGAAAGTATGAGTGAAGAGTTCCTACTTCTGTTTTAGTTTTCTTGACGGCTACAGTCGTGTTTGGCTGAAAATATAACGTACAGTATAATCAACTTAAATGTTACTTCTTGCCTTAATAAAGAACCAAAATTGTAAAAGAGCCTTTCATTGCGTCGTTGAACACTATTTAGTCACAGTTCTGCAAACAATAGAAAACACGCAACTGCAACTCCCCTCCCAAATTGAGTCATTAGAGGCAGGCGAGACAGTGATGATGATGAGGCTTAATCAGTCCCTAAGTGCTTGTCCCATCTCATTGCAACACTAAACCCAGGAACATCACGCTGACATTGGATGGCGGCATCCTGATCGTCACTCTCACATCTGTCTCGATGCCTTGTTCGGCAAGACAAAGCGTCATGGACACAAACATCTGCTGATGTCAGTGTACCAAACACCAGCAGCTACAAAACATCTGCCCACGTCACACTTATTCTCACACCTATACAACTAGCTCGGCAGATTTGAAACATCACCTTATTATGTGTGTAAACAAGGCGTCATTTCAGTTTTAATGTGGCATCAGTGCAGAGCTTGTTTCCTGATCAAGAGTGCTTCAGCTGTAACCAAGCGATCATTTTCTTTCAGTTCACTAAAACAGCAAGCATTCGCCTCAAATGACATGTAAATTGAATTGCACTCTGCAAATTCTTGGAAAATGCTGCTGCTAGACATTCATTGGATCCGCCTCAACGCACTTCAACAGTGTAATCGGCCTCTAGTGGCTCAGTGTCTGTTCGCATTATGGCAGGTAGCAAGTTGAGTAGGAGTGCCTCTCGTGCTTTGGGAAAAGTCTTCTTAACCTACTTCAAATGCACCCGAATGCTTCATTTTGCCCCCTCTATTCATTTGAATTTCTTATTAAAGTATTCATTAAAATATTAATGTCCTTTGTCAAATTGACTTTACAGTTGAAAAACAAGCAGCGTTTTTGGGCAATTTTGTTACCAAGTATATATACAGTATATTCAATGTTGGGAAAAGGTTATTAACTTAAGAGAAAAAAATGCCATCACCCAAACTTAAAATTGGTTTAAAGTGATAAAAGTCTTATGAATTTGGCAGACCACAGAGAAGAATGTTGTTAACAAGCCTGCCAAATTTGAAGGAGTAAAAAACTAAATAATACATGAAATGAGGCTCCAAAATCATACAAAATAGAGACCTGAAATGGTGAAAAAGAGTAACGACATATCTCAACCATTCAGTACTAAACTGTTCTCAGTCTTTACACGTTTTTAGCACTTCAAACATATTTATCACATTTAAAAGCAAATCAGTGAAATCCCTTTTCAGGGTCTTTAAGGTAGAAGCTGTTTTCATGTTTTCTATTGTTTGACATTTGTGTTTCACGTGTCGTTTTTGAGAGCTTAGTCATGCAGTACAAGTGATCTGAAAGTCAAGTTTCAAAAAAACTTCCAAAAAAAAAACATAATAACATGCAAAACAATAACTAAATGAATAAAGCATAACACAGTTATAAATTGTGGCGTAGCTCTGTGATCAGAACTGGACAACTTCATTAATTCGGGAGCGTTTAGTTGGATGTCGCAGACAATTCCACCCACACAATGGACTTTTGCGACAACTGTGAGCTCCCATTTATCGCCCCCTCCTCTGCAATAGATGTAAATCTACAATACAGAGAGACCAGAACAAAGTCGAGCTTATTAAAACACACTTAAACACATTCCAAACACATATAATGGATAAAATGTATAGAAAATACTGTAGGTATTTTAGTGTCTGCCATGTGTGCATGTGCCTTTTAGAGGTGGGGCCTGGTAGGGTGTCGGTGAGTCTGTTTCTGAGATACTGGGTGAGAGCTGTGGTTTACAGCAGCTTCTGCATGAATGTGTTCACTGTGTTTTACTCCTGTTATTGTCCCGACCTTCAAATAATGAAAAGTACATTGGCGACTGTGGCCCTCTTTTCCCCACACGTGAGTGCATTACAGTAAGTAATGAAAAAAAAAAAAGTATCGTTCGTGATATAGCAGGGGGTCTGTAGTGTAAATCCTAGGCTATTGTTACATCAAATGATGTTTTGTTTAGTTTTTTTCCAATGCCAATTTAACAGTTGAACAGTATGCTTTGACTGGAGGCTGTGTGACAAATTACAAAAATCAGGGAACTTGTGGTGAGGGTGAGCTAATCATGAGGGAGTTTACACTAAATCCAATAACATATTACACACGAGAGGAGTCTTCAGGCTATGATAAGGTCACAGTGTGGCACAGTCGCACTTGACTGTAGTGAGTATTGTCATATTTCTTCTACCCTTCATCTAACCTTCAGGACATCACAAGGATTAAAATCACGAGCCCCTTTTCTCCAAATCGTCGGAGCTGAAAGGTGATCAGACAGTCGTCCCGGAAGCGAGCTCATCAAACCAGAAGCCTACAGGCCCTGTCACGTTTTATCAGCTTCGTCCTCTACGCTCAGCCAAGCTGTGACGACTTTGTCATAACGTCGCTGCCTCCCCGTGAGAGAGGCAAGAACTGGCTGTAAAATATTGAGTGCGAAAATTATCGAATTCAACATCTCGACTCCTGCTGACATCTTCTCCCGATGAAGATAAACTGCCACAAAGCTGGCTGTTGTTTCTTTGAAAGATGCCTCCACCTCTTTTAAAAGAGACATATTATGCATTTGTTTCACGATTTAAAACAATTCTCAGATGGCTTAATAACATTTTTGTGACATGCTCTTGTCAAAATACCCCAATGATCAAAAATTATACCTCAGTTTGCGCAGCCAATTTCTTGTCTTGCTCAAGCTCATCATTTGATTGGACAGCCCTGCATCATGCAAATTAGCCAGTCCTCATCCAGTCCCACATATTGCAGGACCTATAGCATGTACAGATTCCGTAACCATGATGACTATCGCCTGAGGTAAAGGTGGTGGAACATAGCACCCTGACTGGGAACAAATGTGACAGCGACCTGCAAAGTTGACGTGAGCCCCCACAAAGATAGCATGTATTCTATTTTCCCTCATGAAGGCAGCACTTCATTACCAAGTTGTTGAATAACAGTGTATGTGGCAGCAGAGAGTTTACCAAACAAGACTTTCATCAAGCAATCAAGAAAGCGACGCTTACTGGCTATTTTCATTTATTTGACATGCACATCACAAAAACATTGGAGAAACCAGATGCGTTAAGCATTTTAGCAAAAGTGCTAATTCTCGAAAATTGTCCACAGGGGGACAATTTTAACAAGGTAGATAAAACACAGTCAAATGCATTAGTCTGTATTAAAAATTAATGTCATAGTAAGTAGTTTCAATATTAAACATAAATATTAAACTGTTCAATGCTGTCCAGCAGTGGTGTCGCTAGGCCTATTTTAGGTTGGCTCCAGCTTACCATTGCATTTGGATGAATGGGTGATGGAGAAAATTTGTATATTTATCCAAGCGTGGCAAATTTATTAAGGAACTGTGATTAAATCAGTCTCTCATCCAAGCATGAAAAAACTCTGCTGACACACAGGAAGGAAGCAAACATAAAAGACACAGGGATTTGTCCTATAGCAAGTGTCCTAGGACCTCACTGTGGGCCAAGCATAGTACTGCACATCAATTGAGGACATAAAGTGCAGCCCTCTGGAGGGCACAAGCCAGTGCGAACTGTAGGCCGGTCCCAAGCCCGGATAAATGCAAACGGTTGTGTCAGGAAGGGCTTCCAGCTTAAAAATCTGCCAAACAAATATGAGCGTTCATCCAAAGAATTCCATAGCGGATCGGTCGTAGCCCGGGTTAACAACGTCTTCCACCGGCGCCGATAACCTACAGGGTGCCGGTGGTAATTCAGCTACTGTCGGTCGAAGACGAAGGAAGCGGAAAGTGGGTTTTTAGGGAGAAAGAGAAGAGGAAAGCACAGAGCCCAGAACTGAAGGTGGGGACTTTAAATGTTGGGACTATGACAGGAAAAGCTCAGGAGTTGGTTGACATGATGATTAGGAGAAATATTTATATTTGTGTGTCGAGGAGAGCAGGTGGAAAGACAGTGAGACTAGAAGTTTAGGAGCAGGGTTCAAATTATTTTACCATGTTGTAGATGGGAAGAGAAATGAAGTAGGGGTTATTTTAAAGGAAGAGTTAGCTAAGAATGTCTTGGGGGTGAAAAGAGTATCAGATCGAGTGATGAGGCTGAAACTTGAAATTGTCCCAAAAAAATAAAAAAAATAACATTGTCCCGGCATTACCATATTACTAGCAACCTTTTATTGCTCAGCAACTGTTTTTCTCAATGTCTTTCTGTTGTCGTACTAGAGCAGCTCCAACTACTGGAGACAAATTCCTTGTGTGTGTTTTTTTTGGACATACTAGGCAAAATAAAGATGATTCTGATTCTGATGGTGGTGTTATGCTTGTAGTGGGGAGGGAGATTAAGAAGACGAAAGCAGAGCAGAGAACCATGTGGTGGAAGCGAGAAAGGAGTTGTGTTCATTGTTGTGCGGCTTTTCAAGAAGAGGTGAGACAGGCTCTCGGTGGACAGGAGGGGCTCCCAGAAGACTGGACCACGACAACCAAGGTGATGAGATAGAAAGGAGAGTACTTGGTGTATCTTCTGGTAGGAAAGGGGAGAAGGAGACTTGGTGGTGGAACCTCAAAGTACAGGAAATCATACAAGGGAAGAGGTTAGCGAAGACGAAGTGGCCAAAGGCCAAACCAAAGGCATTTGATGATATGTATGCCAGGTTGGGCACTAAAGAAGGAGAAAATTATCTATACAGTTTGGCCATACAGAGTGATAGAGATGGGAAGGATGTGCAGCAGGATAGGGTGATTAAGGATAGAGATGGAAATGTGTTGACCGGTGCCAGTTGTGTGCTGTATAGATGGAAAGAATAGTTTGAGGAATTGATGAATGAAGAAAATGAGAGAGAAGGAAGAGTAGAAGAGGCAAGTGTGGTGGACCAGGAAGTAGCAATGATTAGTAAGGGGGAAGTTAGATAGGCACTGAAGAGGATGAAAAATCGAAAGGCAGTTGGTCCTGATGACATACATTTGGAGGTATGGAAGATCTAGGAGAGCTAGACTTTTTGACCAGGTTGTTTAACAGAATTCTAGCAGTTGAGAAGATTCCTGATGAATGGAGGAAATGTGTGGTGGTGCCCATTTTTAAGAACAAGGGTGATGTGCAGAGCCGTGGGAACTATAGAGGAATAAAGTTGATGAGCCATGCAATGAAGTTATGGGAAAGAGTAGTGGAGGCTAGACTCAGGACAAGAAGTGAGTATTTGCGAGCAACAATATGGTTTCATGCTTAGAAAGAGTACCACACATGCATTATTATTAATTTCATTCATTTTCCGTACCGCTTATCCTCACAAAGGTCGTGGGTGTGCTGGAGCCAATCCCAGCTATCTTTGGGCGAGAGGCGGGGTACACCCTGGACTGGTCGCGAGCTAATCCCAGGGAACATACAAATAAACAACCATTCACACTCACATTCACACCTACTGGCAATTTAGAGTCTTCAGTTAACCTACCATGCATGTTTTGGGGATGTGGGAGAAACCAGAATACCCAGAGATAACCCACGCAGGCACAGGGAGCGCATGCAAACTCCACATAGGCGAGGCCAAATTTGGACCCGGGTCCTCAGAAATGTGAGGCAGATGTGCTAACCAGTCGTCCACTGTGCCGCCTGCATTATTATATGATTATATTATTATTATTATCATTATTATTATTATTATTATATTGATGGAGAAGTACAGAGAAGGCCAGAAGGAGCTACATTTGCTACTTTGTAGCTCTAGAGAAAGCCTAAGTCAACAGTCCAGAGCAATGTTTAGTGTGCTAAGGAAGTAAATAAACGGGTCCAAGCAGGTTGGAACGGGTGGCGGAAGGTGTCAGGTGTGTTATGTGACAGAAGAGTCTCTGCTAGGATGATGGGCAAAGTTTATAAGACAGTGGTGAGGCCAGCCATGATAGATGGATTTGAGACAGCGGCTCTGAAGAGACAACAGGAAGCAGAGCTGGAGGTGGCAGAAATGAAGATGTGGAGGTTCTCTGTAGGAGTGACCAGGTTGAATAAAATTAGAAATTCGCTCATCAGAGGGACGGCCAAGGTTAGATGTTTTGAAGACAAAGTTAGAGAGAGCAGACTTCAGTGGTTTGGACACGTCCAGAGGAGCGAGAGTGAGTATAGTAGAAGTAGAAGGGTGATGAGGATTGAGCTGCTAGGCAAGAGAGCTCAAGGAAGACCAAAGAGAAGGTTGATGGATGTCATGAGGGAAGAGATGAGGACACTTTATGTTGGAGAGGAGGATGCAGGAGATAACCATCCGTCCATTTTCTGTGCCGCTTATCCTCACTAGGGTCTCGGGCGTGCTGGAGCCTATCCCAGCTATCTACGGGCGAGAGGCGGGGTACTCTCTGAACTGGTCGCCAGCCATTCGCAGGAGACATATAAACAAACATTCACACTCACATTAACACCTCCAATCTAGAGTCTTCAATCAACCTACCACGCATGTTTTTGGGATGTGGGAGGAAACCGGAGTACCTGGAGAGAACCCACACAGGCACGGGGAGAGCATGCAAACTCAACACAGGCAGTGTTGGGATTTGAACCCCGGTCCTCAGAACTGTGAGGCAGATTTGCGTCCACCGTGCCGCCACACATAGTATTGTATCTTTTTAAAATCCACTGAAAAACATCCAAACATCCATTTTCTGTACCGTTTTATCCTCACAAGGGTCGCGGGCGTGCTGGAGCCTATCCCAGCTATCTTCGGGCGAGAGGCGGGGTACACCCTGAACTGGTCGCTAGTCAATTCGTCTTATATTTAGCTGTTTGTGAAATTTGTGCTCACGTGATACGTTCAGTCATATCCTCCCCATCTCCTGAGGGCTAAGCCCTCCCTTCTCCATAAAACCTTGTGATGCCCCTGCTGTCCAGACTGGATTTTTTGAGGTCCCTAATAAAGACTGATCTCCAACCTCAACTCACTGGGAAAATAATTCCAAAGGCTGGCTCCTTTAGAGCAGGAATTCCCAACCTGGGTATCGTTGCATAATAGAATGCTGTGAGAGATCATCATGGGCACCATGGGAAATTGTCCAATTTCACTTAAATCGTCAGAAAATTATGATTTATTAAATACAAATGTATCTTTGGTCATCTATGAAATTAAATTAAAAAGTAAAAAGTACATTTTTGTTTGGTGGTGTGCAGTTACAGTAGATTTCACTCATGTAAAATGGGTGCCATAGCTGAACAAAGCTTGGGAAACACTGCTTTAAAATAGAAATTGGTCCAAAAGAAGTTTTAAATATTGGATGAATGCAGTCCCCTCGACAGATCCTCAAGTGGCCGGTCTGACAGACTTTTGATGTCTGAGAACAATGATGACACAGAATTATTCAGACATTAAAAAACCTAGTTTGTATAGACTACACTATCATTTACAATGGTTTAAAAAAATATATTATTATTTTTTTTTTTTTGAATACTTTCGAAGCGATGCCATCTTATTGCTTTCTTGTCCATTACCGTCATGGTGTGTTTGTTAGCTAACACTAATCCTTGCATCCAACAAAACTTAGCTCAGCTCTGCCTACCTGTTGACTGGGATGTAATGTTTTACCCTGTGCGCCCAGAATGAATGCAGCCTGCGCAAAGCCACCATGGGCTAATTTAACCATACAATTTTTGGATGCTAAAAATAGTGTGACAAAGGGTATTTATTCTGGAGGCTATAGATTCAATGTGAAATAATTATACGGGAGATAAATATCCACAAGTTCTTTTGCATTCCTCATTTGCACTTCACACACTCTAGTGCCGACAGAACTGTCCCATGGTTGCCTCTCTTGCCAATGGAGCATCTTTGCTGCTATAAATAGTATGTTTCATTCCTCCCCTGGGCTTTTCTGAGGCTGATTCATGTTTGAGCATTTTGCTTTTTCTCACGCCATGAGGCAAAAAAAGAAAACTTTGCTTACTAACATACCTCCTTTAAAAAAAATCACTGCGACTTCTGTTAAAGGACATATGTTGAGGATTTCAGGTACAGTGGTACTTTTGAGTTCAAATGCCCCCAAAGTTCAAAGATATTTGAGTTAGAAGCATCTTCATATGTGACAGCACCATATCACAAGTGCTTCCAGCAGTATTGTTCGTTTGGCGCGCTTGTAAGCATGTCTGCCTCACAGTTCTGAGCTTTTGGGTTTCAGATCTCAACTCAGGCCTTCCTGTGTGGAGTTTGCATGTTCTCCCCATGATTTTCTGCACATGCACCAGCTTCCTGCCACATCCCCAAAACATGCCTGTTACGTCATTTCAAGACTATAAATAACTTATCGGTGTGAATGTGAGTGGTTGTTTGTCTATCAGCACCCTGTGATGGGTTGGCATATTTTTGTCATTCACGGATTCCCTTGGCAAGCGTATTTCAGCATTTTCAGTGGTTTCTTCAGGGTTGTGTGAACGGGTATTTGACCACGTTGTCTTCTGTAAGTGAAAACGCAAAGAAACAAACCTGTTTAAGTATTTTTTGTATCACTAGAGGAAAGAAGCCCTCATTCATTCTACCATCAGTGTTAGTTATGTGTCTGTGTGTGTAAGACACACTGTAAAGTGCTTTGAGTTCCATTTAAGAATACATGAATGCAGCACAAAAAAATACATCGCAACACTGAGTCTAACAGGGGCAGTAAAGTGGCTGTTAATAATATTGCCCACACTCTAAGGCAGGAATTAAGGAAAACAGACCACCCTAAGGTCCATTAGCTTTAAGTGATAAATACAATCATTTAACATTCAAAATTAGGATCAGATATGGCTTTTACATTGGATTGTATTCAGACTAAAATTTTGTGGCATGTGAAGTCAAATAAATCAGAAGGGGGTTGTGCTGCATACACTGGTAAACAGCTGCAGGTAGGTTTGCATAATGTAGAAAATAAAATGAAAATGGGGAAAAATGCATTTCCTCAAGCACTCAAACTCCTGTGATTTATGTCTTTCCTCAGTGGGAGCGCAGATTATTCACAAGCTGCCCTGGAACTTCTATCAAGAAGATCAATCAAACTCTCAGCTAGTTGTCAGCTCATCAACAACAGAACCACCGTTGCACACGAATGCCTGGAAGAGATAAAGACTTATATCCTCTCCAATAGATGGACTTGATTAACCCCTTGGCAGTAGTCCAGTTATTGGATATTAGACAAAGTACTTACTTACTTACTTACTTACTTACTTACTTACTTACTTAAGTAAAACAAAAAGAGAACAATGCAATTAATAGGTGACAATATGTACAATTTATTCACATTGGACAAAATAATTGGGACAGCGCTGGAGTCTTACTACTAGATGTGTCTTCCAGTTCTATTTTATCTTCTTACATTCTTGTTCTCTCAACACCTTGTTAGATCTAGTCTTTTCTTTTGGAATAAGTGTTGCAAAGAAAAAGCAAAACTCTCGCTGAAGTCTGGTGAGATATGCTGATATCACAGGGGACACATTTTGGGAATAACCATTCTGAAAAAGCAAAACACAAAGAATGATCACTGCTGACTGAGCTGAGAAAGCTATATCTGATCTAATCACTATTCTATTGCTACACTGGGTGTGGATTGTTAAAACGGTGCAGTTAACATGTGTTCCTTCTCAAGTAGCTGCAGTTGTTGTTACCATTCCTCCATTAATTTCCAATAGTGCTTGTCTTTATTAGGCTCATATCACATGTTTTGGGAATCTTGGAGGAAGCCAGAGTACCCAGAAAAAAACTTCTCAAGCATAGGGAGAATATGTAAACCCTCCCTACACAGGTGGATAAGATTCAAACCCAGAACTGTGAGGCGACTGTGCTAACCACAATACTCCATGCCTAAATTGTTGTTACAAAGGTTCAAAATTAATTTAATTTCCATATCTGCTCTGCTCTTGTGTGCTGTCACAATAGCGTTCAAAGTCTTTGTATTCAATGACATTCTGATTAATTGTATAGATTAGTCGGCCGAGGCTGTTAAGCTTAGGTTTTTAGGTTTCAGCATGAACTATCCACAGAATTAGCGTCAAATCAATCAAGCCAAATACAATCTGGTCTACCAACTACACTATTCCGAATGTGTTCTTCCTTTCCCTCTAAAAAAAACAACTAAAGTTGTAGATGATGTATGGGGAGAGGAAAGACTCATTCTCCACGAGCAGTTCTTATCTCACCTTAGGGCCTATCAATCCCCTCAGGGATCACTGACAGATCTGTTATCCAATCAGGAAAACACCACTGGCCAAATCACACTGCCAACCACCACACGCACATGTAGAGGTAATCAAATACCTGCTATCACTAAATCATTTGTGCGCGTGTGTGTGTAATGTGTGTGTGATCAATAACCAGCCTGACGTCAGAAGCCCCTGCGTCCTGCAGTCTCAGTACAATGTGTGTGTCAGGTGTTTTAAGCCACACAATCTACAGTCTTCTCATGAGAAACACAGAGCAATTTCACTAATGACTTTTTACATTGTTCATCCAGTGCATCCTTAAAATAAATGACAAATATGCCAGCCTCAAACAAGCAGCAGATAAAATGCACACAGCGGGCTACATATATAACACACTCTATGTATTGAACAACTGATAACGAAGTTTTGTCCCAGGCATGAAACAGACTCTAGTGGGTGATCCCAGAGATCATTATAATCCATAATTAAACGACTTGTTTAAAATGTGATTTACCGGCCATCCATCCATTATCATTATCTCTCCAACAGGAGAAATTAACAGGAGGTTCACTGTTGAATAACATGGGAAACTCTGCAGATGTCTTTTTTATGTTATTTTATTTTTTTGCACTGCATGTTAAAGAATGCAAACGGCGATTAAAATCTCAGTTTACTCTTGATGTTGGCGAAATTATCAATGATAATCATTATAAAATCATAATAAAATAAGTAATTTTATAATGAAACAAAACAAAGAAATGGGTGTTTTATATATATATATATATATATATATATATATATATATATATATATATATATATATACATACATACACACACACACACACACACCCTATTTATGAACAAAAAACAAAAAATGTTGGCATTTCAATTCTGTTATTACTATTTACAACCTAACAAAAAAAAAATCACCATAAAACAAAAGTTGGTCTTGGTGACAGGCTCACCTGATGCCCAACCACCTGCCATCCGTCTGATGAAATATAACCTTTGCCAAGTGCACACAATTCACAAATCTACACGCAAATAAATAAATAGCATGTAAAAATCCATCCATCCATTTTCTATAACGCTTGTGCGGATTACGATCGCAGGTGAGCTGAATTCTACCAGAGGTGAATTTGGGCAAGAGGCGGGCGGGCTAGACCCTGGACTAGTCGCCAGTCCGCAGGGCACAGAGACAAACAACCAATTCACATCTCTTGGCAATTTACAGTTTTAGAGTCATCAATTAACCCCTGAAGCATTTTATGGGGTGTGTGTGGAAGGAGAAAAGCCATATAAGCATGGGATGAATGTTCAAATGACACATACAGTATAGAAATGCTCTAATGGGGGATTCAAACCCAGATCTCATGACTATGAGGCAGACGTGTTAACCCATATTACACTGTGCTGCCGCATGGAAAAATATCGTGGGAAAATGTAAGATTAAATGCTAATGGAAACACGCATGGAGTTACAACTAATGTCAGTTTTAGCTGGTGTGCAAGGTACTTCAAAATGTGCATCACTTGACCAACATAAAGTACTATACAATGTGTTGACTTACAAGGTTACAAGTATTACAGTTGGTCCTCAGTTTGTGAACGTAGTGGCATACAACGTTTCAAGAAGCGCAATGAACTGTTACCGCCACACCTACTATTTTAACTTGTTGATGTAAATGGATGGCCTTGAAGGGTTTTTCATGTACTGTATTTATGACTTTGCTATTTACTAGTATTTTGATTTACGTACAAATTCGCGTAACGTCTCCATCTCTCCATCACCCCCTATAATCTGGTGAGCAATCTTGTTTCTTTGCGAATAAATTGGCAAATCATGCTACTATTTGATTTCATTTACTGACTTTAAGGGATGTATATATTGATTTCCACAGGCACATTTTGCAGCGATTCAATATTAAAACACACATTTGCTCCGCACTTTCACTGGTTATTTAATTTAGTACACATGCAGAATCAAATGAAATCATCTGATACAAAGCTCCTTTTTAAAATGATGCCTTTACAAAAATAGCAAGAATGTCACGCCACAAAGAACCGACGACTAGATGTCTCTGAAATATTATCCCATGGTTTAAAGAGTTTCAGGAGTGATTTTTTTTCCTTCTTCTCCTTTATCTGCTCAGGTCCAACTATCATAAATTCTAAACCTGTTCCTGTCTGTGGCATAAATATGCATTACAATTTTTCAATCTCAGCTACATTTGTTGGATCTGGTGGGTCAAGCAGACTGGAACCATGTAAACTGAACATAAATTCCTCAATCTACTAAATCTGCACCAAAATTGAAAGGGTTCCTGCCTAGCTCGTCTCAAAAGGCTTTAAGATCGGTTAAATAGGTTTTGTGTAATCCTGTTGACCAACCATCCAACCTAATCAATAGAATAGAATAGAATCAAAGCAACACCTCTCACCTCACATTAATTGCATTCGCTACCGATAATTACGCTCCCATTAACAGCTGATGGCTGGTAACAGCGAGCTGCTCGACGGTAGGTACAATCAGTGTCCGACTAATGATGGTTCGTATTACATTATATATTCTAAATGAGAGTATCTATGATTCACACTGTCAAAAAAGAAAAAGTAACAAATGTCTAATAGGACAGTAGTAATTGGTATTTGCAAAGTGACAGCGTACACCCTCTTCACCTGGAAGAAATACATTTTTAAGGGTAATGTTATCAGAGGAAACATTTTGAAAGGGGCACCATCAATTTCTCACAGATTTTCGCAGGGGTTCACTGTACTTTTTGTCTCCACATTATACAACTTCGTTCTTATGAATCTTTAAAATATATTTTAGCTTTAAAACATTTATTCTTATAAATGATGACTTCAATTGCTTAGTAGTTGTTGTTTTATCCAGTACCACCTAGAAAAATACTTAACCCTCCAAATCCCACTATAATAACCAACATTAAAACGCAGTACCACAGTAGGCCTAACGGTTCATCAAGGGAAGGACAGAGGTTTTATTCTTAGAAGGTATATTTTATGTTATTGTAAGCCACTGTAAAATTATGCAATTTGAAATTACTATTGTGGTTAAATATACTAAAAATTAAAAAACTACACTTAATTATGCAATTAAAATTGCATATAAAAGTTGGATAACAATTGTACCTCAATAAATGTTTGAAAATAAACAGCTGTTAAAGATTAAATGCAAATGTTTTGACCTTAAAAGTTAAATACAACTGAACTGTAATTCGGCAGTGATTCTTTCATGTACCACTGCCTTAGTGTAGTTATTTATTTATTTATGGGGCGGGGGCTTCAGGATGGTCCTAGTACTCATTTGTAATCGGCAACCTTTTATGCTCATTTAAAGGAAAATGCTGGCAGAGCACATTGCTAAAACATACATTTGCATCATCTCCTGAATACAGAAGGTGCACATGTGCATCAGAGAGATACAATCAAGAGGATGGCGTTCCCCAACGTTCGAATGAGCTCTTTTTAAAGAGCAACCCAAATGCAAGTGCACTTATAGCTGTGAAGATGCCAAAGAGGGCGATGCCCTGAATTAATTGCAAGGTTACAGCTCCTGGATTCATCTTAACAAGCGTGAGATTTCAGCCTTTGAGTGATCCGAGAGGCATCAACTGCGCCTTGAGTCCACAAAGGGGGAGTGGGAGGGGGAGGGTGGGGGGTTCCGAGGGGGGGGGGGGGGGGGTCAGCCTCCAGTGTTGGGGGGGGGGGGGGAGGCACATTATATTCATTTAGCAGCATTTGTCGTGCAAGAAAAGCGACAAATGTGGACCGAATACGCGTGGGATACGCGCATACTAGGAAAATGTAGGGCGTGTTGTGGGGCGCGCATCCACGACCACTGTTGCTGCTGGAGAGACAGGTGTCGCCCCCCTTGAATACCAACACGATCGTAAACTCATTCAAACCCTTATCATTATAATTATTATTTTTAACACCGTCTTTTCTGGTGTTGAAAGCGTTTTCATTGCAACCAAACGAGCCCCTCGCGTTTGAAGCCCCAACTTGCCTGCCTCGGCATCACACAATAGCGCCACACCAACCCCTCGGTGTTTGTGTGTGTGTGTGTGTGTGTGTGCGCGTGTTCCCCCCCCCCCCCCCCCCCCCCGCCACCGCGCGGCGGCCACGACATCACGCAGACGCGCACGCTTACCGCGATGGGATGGAGCAATATTCCGGAAAAAAGGCGAATCCATGAAAGACGAGGAAGGCGTGAAGAGCGCTTCTATACTCCCACTAGTCCAACTCCTACTATTCCACGGGCTGCTCTGCGTGGATGTGAGGGGCATCACGCGGCGTGGATGAGGACGGATGCTGTGCTTTGTCGGAGGGCGGGGACAAGACGCACAGTGGGCTCCAGTGGAGCGTGCTTAACCCGCTGGAGGGACCTTGTGTTCCGTGCAAGTGGGCTGTCTAGTCCGTCTATTCACAGCCAGGCTGCCCTTTACAACCCCACGAATATTACTTGTTTTTATTCCATTGGGGTTTGTCCAATGCTTAGCCATATTCATGTGGATTTACACAATGGATGAGCGAAATTCTGAAGAATAATCAGAAACACTGCAGATTTCCCCAAAATAACATGCAGACTAAATTGATGACATGAATATTAATGGTAGGCTATGCAGAGCCCAAAACTATCACAATTAAGTTTGTTGCCAGTGCTTTATGGACAGCGCGGTTCCAATGTCCGTGGTACATTTGTCACAGAGCTCAACAAATACGTTATCAAACATCAGTGTCTGAAAGATGTTTTATGTTGAAATCGGATGCCTATGTACCCATGTCAAAATGTAACAAAAAACAAAAAAGCTTCTTCAGAAAGAGGAAAAGACCAAAGGTTGAGACAGGAGATGAAGAGACAATATCAGACTACCTTGCTTCTGTTTCCAATAGCCTATCTTTGAGAGTTAAAATCTAGGTTGACTTTGCACATTCTCCCCATGCTTGCATGCCAGGGACGTGCACAGATCCACCCAAAGTGGTGCCCAGGCTTTTGCCTTTTTGGTCCAGCACCTGCCCTTTTGCCAAGGAATATTCTCCTGTCGACAAGTATCTTTAGATGGCGGCAAATGTTGCCCAACTTGCTGACATTGTCACCAGCATTTTTTTTAATTTTTTGTTGTTGTTGTTGTTGTTGTTTTTTTATAAAAGAAACGATCCCTACCAGTCCACTTCATTAAGTACAACCAGTCAATTTGGCATAAATGATCATTGTTATTGTTGCAAAGGCATATATTAATTGAACAACGTATTTATTAGTCTGGTTGTCGTTTACAGTGGAACTGAACTGCATCATAATGAGTGCTTGTTATATTAAAAGGACCACATTATTGAAAAAAAAAAAACGACTTTTTAATTGTTTGTATACAAACACTGTAGTTGGGTCTCTGGAGTGCCGACCCATCCATCAAGCATGAAATTAAACAAACAAGTAAATCTTTTGTTATCTGCCTATTTCTTAAAATGTGCCCGAGAGCGAGCCGTTATGAATTTCCAGCCCACTGCTACATAACAGTCGGGCTAATTTATATCATACCAGGCCCCTCAGAGAGCCTGTGAATTAGAAGCTTGTTTAGATCTGCCACTTTCCAGCCATCCGGACTGCACTGTTTGAAGCAGTATCATGCAGACCCAATACATTTTTTTTGTTGGATGCACAGATTAGCTAAAAGTGTTAGATTCTGATAAGCAGCATTGAATTGATTGGATGGTCAAGTTTTCGACGTGCAGCAGTAACCATCCAGTATGGTGATTATGGATATTGATATACATGTTTATCCCATAATAGGAAATTTAAAAAAATCTTACGTGATTAGCACTGAAATAAGGTTGTCAGCACTGCGGTGGGACAGATACATGGAATACTGTGATGCACGTTGACGTTACAAGAAGCAAGTGAAGAAAACATTGGTGTGTTCAGTGATCTAGATTCTAGATGGCACGCTACATTACACTCTGTCCTCTGTCTACCCCTCTTCAGTCTTCTTTTCCTGCCCAGCTCACTTCGCTGAGGCCTCCCGTCATATAAACTAAACAGTGCAGAAACATTTTGAGATTGATGTAAAATCATTCAGAATTATTTGCAAACGTTTTGACGGCACCCTCAGAAGAAGCAATTTATTATATTTATTCCATTGGATACAAGCATTATTCCTTCTGTGTAAGTGCAGAGAATTTGTGCAAGATAGCTTGAAGACTGAGGCATTTGTGTCCAAATAACTCAGCAGGTATTAAGAAGAATACATTTAAATCTCATCATATGATTTCTTCAGTTGCAATGCAGCTGACTCTTTGTATTTTTCTCCTATTCCTTTAATAAAAAAACAAAGGTCATCTGCACTCACGTGGGGGTTTGAGATACTTGTTTAGAATAGAAAGGTCATATGGGTGTTGTACAAATACAGTAGATGACTGAGTCACAAGTATGTAAACTCGGTACATTGGTGACACAGAGGAGCAATTCGGTGCTTGTTTGGCCCATTAGCTTTGTCTAATGCATCAGCACAATCATGTTTAGAGCGCTTAGACAAATTCAGCATTCATATCAAGTGCAAACTCTGTGAATATGGTTTTGTTTGTTCTTTATATTAGGTGGAAAACATGCCAAAAAAATGGGTGAACACTTAGCAAAAACAGCCTCTAATATAAAAGTACAATCTAACCTAAAAAATTGAGTCCCTAAAGTCAAACTGTACAATTTTAACAAAACTTTAACACTGAAAAAAGCATGCATTTAAAGTTGCACAAAACTTTAGAGTTTTCAGTTAGAATAGTTGTCATGCATGACGATAAATTTTCAGTTCAAGTGAGCCTCACTCTTAACTCTGTGTGTTTGGCTTTGTGTTTTTTTCTGTCACACTTATTCCAGCCCTCAACAAGGGCTGTTAAGATTCAATGAAAAATAAAGAATGAAAGTTGCACGAAATAACTCAACTCTGGTGAAAAGTTGGATGATTCCAGCGTCATTTGTATGCATTCTAAGTTAAAGTGTTTCGCTATTTCTGTTTTTACAGTCTTATAAGAATGTTTAAAAAAAATTGATGAATGAAGCTCATTTATGACTCACCTTAACGTTACACCCACATCATTCGTGAGTGTTCTTATGCGGGAATGACTTGTTCTTTCATACTTATCTTCAATGTTAAAAGGGTCACTTAAAAAACTTGCACCGTTCAAGCCTATGGGAAAAATATGTATACAGCAACAGTTAGTAAAAGCCCGATTATCAGATGTCTCTAGAAGATTATCCTGAGTCCTTCTGTGTGATGTGCCAAGGGTGATTTTCTTTTTTTCCTCAAAAAACGGTTAGAGCCAAAAACCATATAAGATAAGGATGATCGCAGGTCAATGTGTGTGGTGTGTGTGTGGTCAATGGAATGATAGCCAATGTGTGTACCCTATACAGAAAGTATTTTACGCAGTAGCACTACTGTACAGTGATTGCCCAGTAGGACTACCACTACTAGTGAAGAACACATTGCACATTGTATAAACTGTATTTACAGTATATCTGCATTTTGACAAATTACTCCATGATGTGCATGCACCACTTCAGGAGCTGTTGCATTATCAGAAGCTCTGGAGACTACACACGATACTGTAGTGTACTCACACATGGAAATATCAGCTTACACCTCATCTTGGAGTTTGTCATGCCATACACTGGAAGCTTGGCATTAGTCTTTTAATCTGCTAACAAAGCTTCCCTCAGACTCAACAGCCTCGTGTAGAGTTTCTGTAATATGATGACTAGCATATCAAAACACAGAGAGAGTGGGCAGAGTTGAATGGACGCGAACGGTGCATTAATAATCTGATCTGTTGTATTTGTAAATGTGTTCGCCTCAGAAAGAAACAATAACTTCACAAAGAATGGACGATTCGTAAAAATACAGGAAAAGAGAACTAAACAGCTTCTTGCGTCCATGAGCGTCGGTAGCCATCTAGTAAAAGTTAGCTTCGCGGCAAAATTTACACTTGGTCTGGCTGTCAGTCTGGCGAGCAGTCAATACGACAGCGCTGCCCATTGACACCACTTCTAGGCGACACACAGTAAGTTAACGACAATTCCCAAATGGCTGTTCGACCTTCCCTCCGTATCCGTTATGTATCTATGTATGTGAATGAAATAAATACATTTAACATTAATGCTGACAGCTCATTTATCAAATTAATTGACAAAGAAAACATAGGGCGTTTACACTGTAATTATAGTTAGTTTTAGTTCGTTTTGCAAACATAAAATGTCGTTTTAGTTAGTTGTTTTTCAAAAAACATTCTCATTTTTATTTTCCTTCAAGAAAATGTTTTTCAATTTTAATTTTAGGTATTTTGTACATTTTCCTTTACTCTAATAACCTTGCGCTGGTCCAATTTATTTGAATTATTGTGCCTTATCCCTGTAGAAATAAACAATTCAAATAAATAAATACACAGAAATCTGATGCGGTCGTTTTGCCAGCCTTATGCATTAATTGTCTTCCCCCCCCCCATTCAATCGACAAACCACATAGATGTCAGACTTAAACCAGGTCACAGACTAATTTTCACCTGTTATTCATAAAACAGTAAAAAAAAAAAAAAAAAAAAGTTTTTGATGCAAGGGAACCTTTAACCAATATTGCTATTGCAATTTAGGATGTGATTTTTTTATTTATTTTTTTAGGGGCAAGTTTGTTATGTTCAGCATTATTCACAAAACACAAGAAATAAATCATTCTATAGCATGACCAGCACGACATTGGATATATTCAACATATAAACACCTCCTTGCTTTATGTTAGGCCTAAATCTTACAATGTATTGATATGAATAGCATACTGTATCTTTCTTTCAATATTAAATTGTAAAATGAAAAACCTTCAACCACAGTAGAATATTGACTGATTGAAAAACGCAGCGCCTTGTAAACATGTAATGTCACATTCTTGCCAGCAGCAGTAGCACTGCTGTCAGTGTCAACTGAGCATGAAGTTGAGAGTGACACAAGTGATGCTTTTCATCACCAAGGTTTGAAAATTAAAGCAATTCAATGGTAAACTATATTGATTATCATTCTCATAACTTCTAGTAAAAGCGTTGCGAAGATTTACTTTTTAGATAACAACTATCAAGGACTTTAGCTCAGGAAATATGAGATTATTTTTTATAATTCACACTTTTTAGTTGATAGACAATATTTAAAATTTTGGGTGGCACACCTCTATCTGCCGTGCTTGCTCACATGTCACGTTGTTTTTGTAAATTTATTATTGCATCCTTTGTCATTTGATAATTGAATTCCATTACATTACGATATCAGTTTGAATTTGATCAATATATCTGCCCTGCGATTGGCTACCAACCAGTCCAGGGTGTACCCAACTACTTGTCCAAAGTCAACTGGGACCCGTGACCCCAATGAAGATATGTGGTCTACAAAATGGATGGATGGAAGGATAAACTAAGCTCAATAGAGTTTTTGGACTGAGATGAACAAAATTCCTGCATAAAGTACTGTATACAACATGGTGTAAATGTTTACATTTTTGTTATTTTTGGGTGAAATAATTCAATAATATATATATAAGGTCTTTCTGTACACTGTTTGATTAGGTTTTTGAATAGTTTACTTAAGATGAGCTCCGATCCACAGGCGCAGTTACACAATACTGGAACTGTTGCACAGCACAGTGTTCATCTGGGCTTTGTGCGTGGTCTCATTATTGGAGAAGCGTATTGATCAGACAGTGTTTGGTTTCTCAGAGGCTCCTAAGCTTGTGAGCACCCCATTTCCATGGCGACGGAACAGACTGCCCGTGACGTGCCGGCCTTGGCTGTGATCAGCGTTCCTGGAGAGACTTGTAAATGCTTATTCAAACAAATAACACACACACACACACACACACATAAAAACAATACATATCGTGCATGTACTGTAATTGCATGACATGACAGTAGCAGTAATTTGCGTTTAAAAGTGTGCATTATTTAATCAGCAGACATGTTTTACTACAAATAAGCATGTCTCATCATGCTTACGCTGTAGTGTTTTTTTTTGGTGTTATTTCCTTAGTGTACGTCTGCAGGAAAATGACTGCGTACCGTTGCTCTCTCATGGTATATTTAGTATTGTAATGCCAAAATCAGACTAATTTATTTGCTATTTTTCTTTACGCATCGTTTTCAAGCCTTTCATCTCCGTCACCTATGCTCCAACTACATTTTCCTTCATTTGTATCCTTAATATGGCTCCATGTACTGTCTTCAGGCGGCATGGTGGATGACTGGTTCGAGCGTCTGCCTCACAGTTCTGAGGACCGCGGTTCAATCCCCGGCCCCGCCTGTGTGGAGTTTGCATGTTTTCCCCGTGCCTGCGTGGTTTTTCTCCGGGCACTCTGGTTTCCTCCCACATCCCAAAAACATGCATGCTCGGTTAATTGAAGACTCTAAATTGCCCGTAGGTGTGAATGTGAGTGTGAATGGTTGTTTGTTTGTAGGTGCCCTGCGATTGGCTGGCAAGCAGTTCAGGGTGCACCCCGCCTCCTGCCTGATAATAGCTGGGATAGGCTCCAGCACGCCCGCGACCCTAGTGAGGAGAAGCGGCTCAGAAAATGGATGGATGGATGGATGGATGGACTGTCTTCATAGTACTGATCACAGACTGTTGAACCGGTTTCCCTTCGATCTATTTTGCAGAGAAACAACAGCATTCCATTTAGCATTGGCTCGGAATTGACTCTTCGAATGATGTACCCTCTTGAGTTACAGTCACAACTGCTTTGCATTCCTTTTGAACAATGCCCATAGACCGGTTCTGCTCATTATCGGCTTCCTCTCTTGATGCTTTATACTCCTGCCAACTACTTCCAATGCAATTAACTGACTTCCCTTGCCATCTCCTGTCCATTCAGTCGAGCTGTTGCAAATCTGCCATCGCTCTACCATCTTCTCCGTCCCAAAATGTCTCATGAGATCCACAATGTTAAACTGCAGAGCTAATGACTTAGTTGGCAACAGGTGATTGACTATCAGATGAATGGTTTGTCCACAGGCCTTGGTGGGAATATTGTCTGTTGCTGTTATATATGAAGATTACATTTTAATCAATGTAACATTAGATGATATTCAGTTTTATCAAAATGAAATCTATTCACAAGTCAGGTTTTCAGTTACCGTATTTTCACAACCATAGGACGCACCGTATTAAAAGGCACAGTCTCAGTTACGGGGTCTATTTCTGTATTTAACACATACATAAGGTGCACCGCATTATTGGGCACAGGCATGGTAAAACATACGCTAGCTTAAAACATACGGTAGCATGCATGCACGTTAAAACAATGTTTTTAAAAAGACAGCGGGAGCAAAACTGAGTTTGGTTGTACTTTATTGAAGTATTTAACAATGTACTCACGTTATTTTTTGATCAACCCTCATTCACAAATCCATCTAAGTCCTCATCTTCTGTATCCGAGTTGAACAGCTGGGCAAGTTCTCCATCAAACATGCCGGGTTGCCTCTCGTCATTGTCTGAATCAGTCTCGTTGCCGTGCGGCTCCTCAGAAATGATGCCGGCTTTTACAAAAGCTCGAACAACAGTGCAAGCAGACATGTTAGACCAAGCATCAACAATCCATTCACAAATTGTGGTGTAACTCGCCCGGCGCTGCCTCCTAGTCTTAGTAAAACTGTTCGCCATCTGTCATCCATCGCTTCCATGCCGCTCGCAGCTTCACTTTAAACGCCCTGTTTACACGCATGTCCAGCGGTTGGAGTTCCTTAGTCAAGACTCCCGGAATTGTGACTTGAGACGCTTCTCCCGGCTGTTCTTTGCTAATTAATCCATTGCTCGAGTTGGTCTTCCAACTCGGGCCACCTCGCTTTGTTTCCGCGTTTTGTTTTTCTTTTTTTCCGTGGAAACACAGCTTCGTCTTCCTGATTGGCGAAGCTCGTTTTCCTGCTTCCTCGAGTTGGTCTTCCAACTCGGGCCACCTCGCCTTGTTTCCGCGTTTTGTTTTTCTTTTTTTTCCGTGGAAACAGAGCTTCGTCTTCTTGACTTGGCGAAGCTCGTTTTCTTGCTTCCTCCACTTGCGAACCATGGATTCGTTGATCTTGAATTCTCTCGGGGCTGCTCGATTCCCATGTTCCTCCGCGTCAGCTTGCAGTTTAAACTGTGCTTCGTAAGCGTGTCTCTTCTAGGTGCCATTTTCGGTGTTCCTTAGCCAAACCGATGTTGTTTTGCACAATGCACACCCCGGCACTATATACCTACTGGGGACGTGGCTTTAGCGTCCTCCTTCACGCACCCTTCGCCTATCTTCAGCTCACACACCAGCGCGAAGATCACATGCAATAAGATCACATGCAGATGTAAGCAGCGTGTCGGCAGGAAATGCTTAAAAAAAAAAAAAAGTCAAGCAGAGCGCTCATCACATAACATTTGTAGATGTTGGAACACACATAAGCCGCGCCGCATTATAAGGCGCCCCGTCCATATTGGAGAAAATTTAAGTATTTTAAGTGCGCCTTATGGTCCTGAAAATACGGTACTGTTCTGAGGTAAATTCACAAATTATGGGGGGAAAAAAAATCCCTTCACAGTTTACATTTATTGTGGGAGTCATGCTGATCTGCTGCTATAAATAACTGGGCTGCATGGTTGTCAGAGCAACCAACAAACTGATGATGCCAGGGGTGGGAATGCTCAGCTCCTTCAGAAAAGCACCTTCAGTTAAGGGACGGGCAGTGACAAAAGGAGGAATGTGAAGACATAAAAGAGAGGTGGCGAAAGCAAGGGAAGCCATAAAACAACTCAAAGAATCCATCACAGATTCCCTTAAATCCCAAAGTGTGATCACGAGGCCTAATGGGGCCAGTGACTTACTGGAGTCTTGTGAAACGCTAAGACATTTTTTTCCTTAGCCCAGATTTAAACTTCTTTTTTGAGGGAATATCTTGTGGTTCAACATAAAATTTACAGTTTTTGTAGATAGCCGATGCTTTCTGAGGACAGGGGAAAAAAGCAGAGTTTCTGGGGTGTTTTTCTGCCAGCAACCTTGGAGGATGGTTCAGCATTGATTGGTTTTCCAGCATCTTCACAAGGTCTTTTGCTTTTGTTCTTGGCAGTAATCCCTTTAAAATAGTTTTTACTCTGTGTTATGTCTTGATTGAAAACATCGAATAGGTGCCAGTCGGTAAAGTATGTGAGTCAAATAGCCTACTGTTTGAGCTGTCATAAAGTGTCCGGTAACTGGATTGGAACTGCACAACGGCCCATGTGTTATTTTAATCTATACATTATCCAAATCGGGCCTGTTCTTAAAAGAAGACTATATAGTTCAGGAAAACAGAGACAATTCTCAAATTCACACTTTTTAGTTGATGATAAACAATATTCTAAATCAAATCTACAGTAGCTACATGGCTGTGGCTAGTATCACCCCATAACTGGGTTTTTCTTGTGGCCACAAATGACCAAATACGGCCCCTGTACATATATTAAACATTATTTCAAGGTGCTTATTGTGTATTGTTGCTCACAACTTGAACGAAATACAAAAACTAAGACATTTGCGAGCACTTGATGTTGGAGAGCAGGCGTCTTCCTGGTACCAGCGCGGAGTAATCTTATTTTTGATTGGCTGATGCGAGCTATTCCCAACAGTATAATCCAATCCGCTGAGGCTTTATAGTTCGACTTTTGAGAAGTCATTTTGAGAACACATTAACTATAACAGACTTGTCTCACGCATGAGCCCATCCACTCTAATTGCTGCATATTGTACAAGGATGTAAAGACTCATAACTAAGATCTTATTACTGTTTTTGAGTAGGCTGCATGTTTCACCTTTCCCACCTCATACTCAACTTCTTTTGCACTCAAGAAATTAAATAACATCCTCTGAAGAATCTGAAGCCCTATGTTTAGGTTTCCATAAATATTCATTATACATTCATCCTTTATATCTTCCTCTGTTGTATTACTGAACTAATTTTAATGTGCAAATCATTATACAGTTTTTTTTGTTTTTTTTTATAGCAACAACATTGAAAGTTAATTTAAGAATGCGCAGTGGCAAAAAGCAAAGCCTTGGCCAAGACATTAATTAATGTTGTTCAGTTCAACTTCAGGAGTTTTTGTTAAAACAAGAAAAACAAACGCCCAACTGAACATTTGTTTAGGCTATAGGTAGATATTTTTAATGAAGTGTAAGCACGCATTGCCACACAGAAAAGGGGGTGTGTCACACAGCATGACAGACACAATCAGCCAACCATCCATCCATTGTTTATACCGTTTGTCGTCATTAAAGTCACGGTTGAGCTTTAGCCTATCTACACTGACTATGTGCGAGAGGAAAGGTACACCCTGGAGCAGTCGCCAGTCAATCGCAGAGTACATACAGACAGGCAACCATTCACACATTCACACCTAAGGACAATTTAGAGTCTTCAATATTTTTAGAATGTGGGAGGAAGGCAGAGTATGACAATCAATATACAGTAAATTGAAAAATGGAAAATAATGTCACAATGCCGACACGCATAGGTTGCCAGTATTTGGTGAGGTCATCCTGCTTTATGAATAAGATCACATGCAATAAGATCACATGCAGATGACACACTGAGATGGTTTGATGTCCTATTTACCTGGAAGCATAATGATTTCACAGTCACTTTACAGCTCAAAACAGCAGCTCAACACAACCTACATATTATTAGTCACAGCTATCCGATGTTGTCTTTGAAAATAAAACGTTGTCCATGATCATCCAGAATGTAATTTGTGATTGTGAATTTTTATCATTAAGCTAATCTTTTCCAAAATTGGGACAGAAATCAGGTTTTTGTAAGCATACTACGGGGGCATTTTGAATACCAAAACAACTCCATGTAATTTTTTTGTATATACTGTACATGGCTCACTTTAACAATTTCTCTGTTAATTGCATCAGTGCATTCATTAAAAGTGTAAGCGGATCAAGTCGAGTGAATAAAACAAAAAATATAAAAGATGAGCTGTATCAACTATTTTTCCTTAACAAAGATAATAATGCTAATATTTGATTGACACTCTCAGAAAGTTATTCGAAAAATGTTAGGTGTGGTTGTAGTTTGCGGTGGTGTAGAACTGTACTGCATCATAATGAGAGTTTGTTTATTTATTTTTTTACCTCAACTGGTTCCATTTAGAGGGTGGAACGGTGGACGACTGGTTAGCACAACTGCCTCACAGGTTAAAATCCGGCCTCGCCTGTGTGGAGTTTGTTCTCTCCGTGCCTGTGCGAGTTTTCTCTTTTCTCTTTCCTCCCCCATTCCAAAAACATGCGTAGTAGGTTCATTGACAACTCTAACTGGCCTATAGGTGTGCGAGTGTGAATGATTATTAGTCTATATGTGCCCTGTGATTGGCTGGTGACCAGTTCAGGGTGTACCCCACCTCTCGCCCGAAGTCAGCTGAGATAGGGGCCAGCATACCCGTGACCCTAGTGTGGGTAAGGGGTACGAAAAATGGATGGCTGGATGGATGGATGGATAATTGCATTAGAGCTGGGATGGGCAACTGTTGGCCCACAGTGGTTGATACATTTTTGAAAATTCTAAAAATGTTTCCTCTACCATACCTGATCAGTTTTAAGTTGTCATAACACAGTTCACTGCGAGATGGCAGACATCAGAGAAGGAGAATAGGAAGCAGATTATATTCTCAGTAAATTTAAAGGAAAGTGTATGTACCAAAAAAAAACAAAGAAACACAGTATGTGGTTATTTTCTGGGTGCTTTAAACCCTTTGTTGTTGAAGTGTTGATATTTTATACATGCATTGGAGCATGATATATATTAAGATACTATGATGTACACTGGTTCATGCACATTTTTTTGTCCTTGTTTAAAATGGCATTTTTGTCATGCATCTGGTTAGGAAGTGGATGTGAAATGATACTACACTTGTATTTGATACCTCTATATTGCGCAAGTGGCCATAATGTTGTGGCTGGTCAGTCTGTATTGTTTATGTTCACAGGATTGTCCAATATAAATGATGTCAAAGTTGTGTTGATGAGATATCTTTGACCTTTCAAGCACGAATCAGGCACACAACTTGTAAAATGCAAGCTGTAGAGTCCTTTTATGAACAGGATTTATCATTTTTCTCTGCTAGCATGAGTTTCTTACAAGGATTTTACATTTGCATTTACATTTGTGCCTGTGCTGTGTTCACTGACCTATAAAAGTGCTGTGAGGGAGGAGAGTAGACAAAATCAGAGACTGAGAGCGGAGAGATCTGAGAGGACGCTTGTGGAGAGAGAAGCAGAAAGAAGCAAACACGGCTGTCATTTTTTATTATTCATTTTCTACACATGTGAATCTACATGATTTATCATTGAGGCCACCATATATCTGCTTGATACCAAAATAAATTACTTTTTCCTTACATTACTGTTTTCAATCAAATCATATAGGTTTACACTTGCAAATATAAGTCCACATGAAACTTCTATTTGTATCAGTCTCTGTTTGACACTTCACTGCCTTGAGGACTCTCTCGCTCACTCTGTTTGTATGTGTGTGTGTTGAGTCACGTTGCCTCCATAAGCATTTAGCCCTCCGAGTCGCGAGTGGCGTTGAATGTTGCCTCCACCTTAATCGCTGATTTAATCACACAAATAAGCTGCCACGCTCACCTTTTTCTCTTATGTCCCATGCAAACAAAATCCGAGAGGGCACTCGCAGGCCTGCATATGAATTTGGGATTATTTGGGGCACTTTCTAATATGCACATTTGGGTACCTTTAACTCGTACGTGTCCTGGTAATGTGCAATAAACCTGCATTTTGAGCACTGACCTGTTATAGAGGCCTATCTTCAAGACAAAGGCATAGAATCCTGTCTTTGAAAACTGCTGCGGTAAGAAAGTATAACTACCAAATACATACTACAAAAACATACAACAGTAAAATTTAAATCCTCAAGTTCTGACAGCAAAATGCTTTAATTGTAGTTGCCATAGCAACCATTGAAAACCCTCCCCTGGTGACATGACCCCATTCAGGTGTCTCGGGCTTCTTTCTTATTGACAACATCTGTTCCTACGAAGGCTGTGTTGTTCTCCATCAGGATGAGGGTCAATCATCTCTGCACGGATCCAGTGTCATGAAAATATAGGATCTGGGGGGTAAAATTAGACCATAAAGTAAGGCTGACTTGGCTCCTCTGTGCTTTTCTTTTGTGCTTGTCTAATTCATTCTCTGCTGCTCCGTCATCTTGATGTTTCCTTAAGCCTACCTCTCTGAACATCTCCTGGTTTCTGCGTTGCCATCATTATTCCATCTCTGGGCCTACTCATCTCCTCGCTGCACCTTTCCCCCTTCAACTGCTCCATAATCTAACCTCTCCTTTAACCCTTCCTCTGTAATTTCTCACACTCATTTTAACATGAACAACCCCCAACCCTTACCGATCAGTCCTGCCCTCCTTCACTCTTTCGCATCCCAGGAATGACCTACTCCCTTTTCTCCCTGTGCTCGTGTCGAGCTTTATGTCAGTATTAGTGTCTCTGCACACAGGGCTCGGATATGCTACATGTCAAGGGGTATGGCTGTTGTATGAGGGTGATAGTGGAAGGCAGATGGAGGCAATAGGTCGGAAGTGGCATCTGTCTAGGCGTGGTCTATGGAGAAGAAGAGGTTGGGGTAAACGGTGTGAGATAAAAATTCCAGATCACACTATTGCTGAAAATGTAGAAACAAACATTTGAAGCATTTAAATGGTGCATGCCGGTTATTGCCCAGTGCGACGGAATGTAGTAAGACATAGGTTGAACACCTCTCTTCAGTGGGCATAATGAATAAAATTGGTTTTGCCTTTTCTTTGATTTATTTTTTTATTTTTTTGTAATTCAAAATGACAATTCAAGTTCATCCATCCATCCATTTTCTGACCCGCTTCTCCTCACAAGGGTCGCGGGCGTGCTGGAGCCTATCCCAGCTATCATCGGGCAGGAGGCGGGGTACACCCTCAACTGGTTGCTAGCCAATCGCAGGGCACATACAAGCAAATAACCATTCGCACACACATTCACACCTAAGGGCAATTTAGAGTTGTCAATTAACCTACCACGCATGTTTTTTTGAGATGTGGGAGGAAACCGGAGTGCCTGGAGAAAACCCACGCAGGCACGGGGAGAACATGCAAACTCCACACAGGCGGGGCCAGGGATTGAACCCCGGTCCTCAGAACTGTGAGGCAGACGCTCTAACCAGTCATCCACTGTGCCGCCACAATTCAAGTTGACAATAATAAAAATAACAACACAATCTAGACCAGAAAATGAACTGTTTATTATTTATATGAAGACACACAACCCACAATATATGGATGGTCATTTTCTAGTAACAGTGGCCTTTTCACTTGTATGACACTTACTGTAATAATGACATTCTGTCAACATAATGAGCTAACAAAAATATCCCTCAAAGTGGGTAAAATTAGGGGAATAGGGTTCATGGGGGTTCCTGTATTTGCAGATGGGAACGCCCAGTTCTTACCGGACCGCCTGTTTAGGTTAGCTCATCAAAAACGGTTTAGTTTTTAAATTCCGTTCACATGGTCAGTGATAAAGAGTTCATGTACTATAATGAGTTCATTTTTCACTGTTCACTGTTCATTTGCGCGAAAAGTTACAAATTGACAAGTACTTAGCGAAAGGAAGGGGGAAATATGATACAACACCATTAGGCAGAAAGCTATAACGCCGTAGCTGATAGGATTATACTTGCAAAAATAGCAAGCGTCAACCAATCACAAATAAGATTACTCTGCGCTGGTAATAAGCGCTCCATTAGCAAGTGCTCGAAAACGGCTATGTTTTTATGGTTCATTCATGTGGTGAGCTGTAATATGCAATAAGCATCTCAAAATAACTCTTAATAAACAGTTAGATAATCATTGGCCATGTTCGGATTATATACACAAACCTGTTGCAGAATAGTTTTGGAATGACGTGGGAGTGGATTGAAAGTAAATGGTTGTATTTAAAGTAGAATGTCAGCAAAGGGAGACAGACACACAGTCACACCATTGTGTCAGAGGGGATTTGCAAACAGGACGAGAGAGCGGAAAGTGCTGACTAAATTATGGAGAGAGACTGAGATGAATTAAGGAATAGTAGAAGGGGGGGTACACATCTCGGCAGCGTATCCAGAAACGGGAGGGGGGGGGGGGGGGGGACACACATTCCCAAGCAAAGCAACAGTATTATTGACCCTTGTAGTTCTCTCCAAGTTTATTGAAGGAGTGCTGTTAAACAGCAGCATGAACTACATTGGCAGGTTGTTGTCAGACTGCAATACCGTGTTGTGTTGTCATGTTCTTGTTTTTACGGTGACAAATGGAATCCATGCAGTCTCTCAGTTTAATATCAGTCCCCCTACTGAACTATGTGTACGCTATAGGATTGACTGGCGACCAGTTCAAGGTGTAGTCTGCATTTCAAGTGCGCTAGGATAAGCATTTTACAACAATTATTTGTTTAACATAAGATGCTTTTTTAAGTAACAGTGACATAATTTGATATTGGCTCACCGGTTTTTCACACATCCTTTTTCGCTTGATATTTTCAAATGGTCAGCAAGTCGGTTTGCTTTGTTAGCTCCGAACATTGATCAATAATCTTTACACTCTGCAATTCTGCAGTCTTGACCACAAACCTTTACTTAATAAGGTTACTATTGGCTGGCCTTCAGCAGCAATTGGTAATATCTTCAAATCATAAGAGACATGATTAACTTGTGGTATGCATACACACACACACACTCGTATGCACACATTAAACCAGACTGCATTCAAACTAACATGCACACACAATGTCCCTGGGGAATCGTATCAATGTCATTAAGAGTGGTCCAGGCAAATCAGAGTGCTTAGTTTAAAAAAAGAAAAAGACTGTAACAATGACCCTTATGTGGAGAAAGCCCACATCACCCCAACTCACGAATGTGTTTGTTTTCTTTGTCTCTGAGTGTGTGTGTGTGTGTGTGCGTGTGTGTGTACGTGCGCTCGCTGCTCTCCATTTTAATGGCAATTCCGATAGAGCCTTTCCCATCTCCTCATCACCATGGCAACCAAGCGGGTAAGTGGCCACGTTTGTCCCGGGGGCCTTGGCCTTCTTTAATGTGCCACAGCTACACATGGGCGCACACACACACACACACTTGAACACATTCCAGGATACACATATTTACCCACACTAGACCTGCAGAAATCCCAATTATTGATCTATTCTATTACAAAATAAGCATTTATCGTCACACACGCGACCTCATACTGTATGCACTCACACCCCCTGCAACCTTTGTAAACAGAGCTCTCCCTAAAATGATTCAAGACTTCCCCTCCTCCAAACCAGTGCTTGGGATTTCTGAGTCAGTCGCTTCAAGGGCCTTCCCAGCTATTTTGTCCTTATCAGGAATCCCTTCTATGCCACATTTATGCATGCCTAATTGAGCTTTTGGCATGTTTGTGTATGTGTCTGTCCGATTCGACCAGAAGAGCAATATTGGCCCAGAATTAAATATTAAAACTAGTCTATGTAATGTGGATTTCTATAGATGCAGAAAAGCATTTGGACCGTCACGATGACTAATCAGAATTTGCTTTTATTCTGACTTCACCTTATCTCACCTCAAACACAACAGAACAAAAAAAGGAGCTTTTCCCAGCTGGGAAAGGGGTTTGAATAAGGACATCATATTAAAAAAAATAAAATAAAATTACTGATGTTTTCCTGCCCAAAACAAAATGGCGCTAAATGATTTCATTTGTTTCAATGACTTTGCACTGATAAGAGGAAAGTCATCATGCTTTATCTTCTCACAAATTCTGCCCGGGATGTTGGTGAATTTTTCATCAGCACATATTTGCTCAGCTGAAGTGGGTCGCACAGCTTCACTGCTTGTTGGATGGTTGAATCTGTCGCGATAAATGGCTTTGTTGAGGACAAAGCTCCACACTGGAATGCCACGGACAAGCTGTTATTTTATAATTGAATTTGTCTTGCTGTTGGTCAGTAAACTGCCACGTGCAAGTTTATTGGCTGTTTCACTGTGAAGAATCAGGCTGTTCATAAACCTAAAGTGGCAGCACAATAGACTAGTTGTTAGCAGGTCAAAGTCACCCTAAATGAGGATGAGCCCTTTAGAAAATGGATGGAGGCATATACTCAAAGCTTTGCAGCATCTGAAACTATTGCTCACATTCCATGTTTTTTCCTCATTAATTCTTAAACTGCAGTCGAAGGGACTTTTCACACAGCCACAAAAATCTTTTATAAATTGCTCAATTCAACTTACTGTGATGCAAATGAAAACATGGGAAACCTGATCGATCCCTAAATACAAGTAAAAAGATAAAATTGCATCTTATATATTGTATTCACATTAAAAGGAAACTATGAAGCTATTGTATACAGTCATCTTGGTTTAAGAATACCAAAAAGCAAGGTAAAGTCAATTAGTGGATGAACTCAAATTAAGGTTATATTTAATGTCATATGTATCACATTACTCCTTATCATTGAAACATATTATTTATTGTGTCATTAGATGGCAATAGATTTGAATAACTATACAATAGCTATGGTAGTTTGCTTTATTCTTTACTCTTGCATGGACCTGAAATTCGGAAAGACAGTGCCCTCTAACGGTGTTCTTCTGATGGTGAATGCTGGTTTAATATGTAGTGCACTGTATTTACAGTTTGTATATAAACGTTTTTTTTTTTTAATGATTAAGGATTGATTCTCAAATTAAAACTTATTTTCATAATCCTAATCTTAAATACTACCAGAGAGTGATTGTCTGAAAGTGAAAACTGTATTTTATTTTTCTTGACTGGTTGATAACATATGACACTTTAGCTTTGTCTTTTACCTAAAGGAAAGTGATGTTGAGGAGATATTATAATTGAGTAGTCAACGAATGATTTGTCAGCAGCTGTTTAAAAAAAAAAAAGGAAAACAAATCTCAGCAGAAATGTGCCCTTTAAAAAAAAACAAAAATGTGTCATTACAATGGACATAAAAAGACAATGTTGTGTCTTTCCTGTAGCTTAAGGGTTCCACTTGCACCATCTCCTTGCCTTTGATTTCTCGCTGGTGCAGTAGTGTGTGGCAGCATCACCAGATGTGATCCTGTTCTTATCACAAATCTCATGGTCAGGTGTTTCACTCAGGCATCTGCACATGTAATTTGTGGAGATAGAGAAAAAGATGGGAGATAAGACACAGCTGGTGGGACCCTTGTCTATAAAACAGTCTTATTGGATTTTATGCCATGGACTATAATATGCTGTGGTCCTTTCTGCAAAAAGGCTCCATTTTGGCAGTACTCTGTTGCTCTGTTTATACGATAAAGGAAGGAATACATCTTAATGGAGTGTTCATGTTCAGTAATATAAAGTAACCAAAAATACAACAACAAAAAGTGTTATTTAATTCAAGGATTATTAACTCAGTAAAAAAAAAAACACATACATTTATCTAAGCAACAAAGTTACCTTATACCATTGACGTGTGTCAATATAATGCATTGTCCTGAATGTACATTTGAGGCAGTTTATGTTGTGGATGTCATTCGAGTGTGCCGATGTAGGCTACCTAATATTTTGACTGCTGTCAAAATTCAAGTTGAAGTTGTGTGATACCATACACACTATGGAACAGGGGTCACCATCATGGTGCCCACTGGCACCAGATCGCCCTCAAGGGCCACATGAGTCGGTTAGTGATGGGACATTGTGATTCTCTAGGAATGTTGCAGAAGTGATCATTTGAAAATGTAAACATTGGCGGAGATGGATAGAAAAAAAGTTGCATATTTATCTGTTTCCTGTCTTGTTAAATCATTGTTGATAATTATTGTGAGAACTCAAAAACATGCGCAATGTCCTCACAAAGAAGAATATCATTCATGATTGATAATATCTAATAATTAAGGGGAATTCGAGCTTTTTTTAAATTTTATTTCGAAAGTGTGCATCAAACTGGTAGCCCTTATTAACCAGTACCCAAGTAGCTCGTATTTTTAAAAAGGTTTATCACGTTCTAATAGCGCCCACTATTCCACAAGAGGGCAGTGTTCTTCAAAAGAACCACTAGCAATATTATTATTATTAATCAGTGTATTTGCTGGACTGTGTTCACTAATGTGTATTTTTGCTGTCAAATTACAAACAAAAATACAATGAAGATTCATTTCTTTTAAATGCATTACTTGTTGCTCTGGTACAATTAAGTAACATAATAAGCAATATATCAATCATTCCATGAATAAAACTGCAGTGTCTGGCTGGCTGTCTGTGTGCATAAAAAGCTGAGTGCCTGCATGTGTACTATCCATGTAAGGTCAGTACCTCAACTTGAGGAGCGGCCTTGGGATAACTGGCATGAGAAACATGAAGTCCACATGAATGAGAGCCATGGAGGGCACAGAGAAGAGCCACATAAGACAAGAAGAAGAAAGTGCTTCGACAGGACTTCATATGGAGTGTGTGTCAGTCAAGAATGGGAAACATTTTGGCTCACAAGAACCTACGATGAGGCTTTGATTAAAACTTCTCTGTGGGGAAATGGGGAAGCTTTATCTAAATAAAATGAGAATTTGACTGCTGACTACTTGGAATTTTTTGCCAAAGATTATATTTGTACTCATTCACTCTGCAATTTCAAATGATCTGCTAAAATAATGCTGCTGCTACATGACTGGCGTATTAAGCCGCTACACAATCAAAATGTAAACAGTTCTTATTACAGCACTTGAATAACTAGTCATTCATTCCAGTGTAAAAATACAATGAACACAATGTCAATACCGTTGCGCAATCGAAGAAGCACACTGTCCCAGATGCACCCTTTAGGTCCTGTGGTTGCTGTCCCACTGAAAGGGGGGCAGAAATTGGTACATTGTGCATGCATTGTTTTGGCGCCTTTCACAACTATTGACAATGGAATTGGAAGCAAATGTGTATCGTATTGAACTGATTTGGGGCTTTGCGTTTAAATTACATATTTACCAAAATCTTCAAACTACTCTCAGCAGGATGCAGTGTAGTTCAACTCCACTGTAAACTACAACCGCAACAATGAACCTAAAGGCAGAATATTTTACTTGCACTGTATTTGATCTCATTAGACTGTGCAAGTGTACACAATACTGTGGCCAGTAAGTGTCTCTACACATTGTTGTTCATATTCACCACATTGTGTTTATAACCCCCAAAAATTGCCAGTGGTGTAAGTTTTTTTTATTATTATTATTATTATTTTTTTTTTAACCTTACTCCACTGGAGGCACGTTCACACATAGCCACTAGGTGGTGCTCAAGCACCTGCCCTTTTTGGCCTGGTTGAAAGAAGCGCCCTTTTTGCTTCAGCCACTATTTTTCTTCACTCATCAATATATTTTTTTTTTTTTTTTTTTTTAATAAATGTCTGGTATCCAGTGTGAATGTCCACTCAAGTTATGGCGGGGAATCTTTTTTTTTTTTGAGAATGGATTACATCTAAAGATGATTTCATGCAGTTTAAGTAATCAAAATGAAATGTAACGAAACAAATTAAATAAACAAATACATGATAACTGAAGCATTCTCTTTGTGATGTGCACTCATGTCGGGAGCATCGGACATTTTTGCTACTAACAACACAGTAGCACCAAGTCTGGAGCAGGCTGTAAATCCTCTGCAGATTATGTGTGTCCATTTTCAAATTGGCTACATCTGGCAGAACTGGTCATACTCTTGTAGCTTTAAATGTTTCCTGTTGCCTAAAGATGTCCATGTGCTGTCTGCTGCTCATGCTGGATTTACTGTGGAGTTCATCTGGATGGCTGTTTTATTAATCTGCAGGTAATCATGTAGAATTAGTCTTAGTATACAACATCTCTTATGTTAGTACACTTTTGAAATCAGGGCGTTGACCAACAGAGGAGTATTTTCTGCACATCCTGCATATTTTGACATACGAGTGACCCTGCTAATGCTTTCTGTCTCATACACACACGCGCACACACAATGCTCCCCTCCATCCCTTCTAGAGCCGGATGATGCAGGGATGCAGGAGCTGCGGCAGCTTCTCCGGCTCATAGCGTGACAAACATTCACCAAAAAGACAAGAAGAAGGAGTTGGAGAAGAGAAGGAAGGGGAGGAGGAGAAGAAGAAGAAGAAAGACAACCCTGTCAAAAAGGACGGCGGCAGCAGGATAAGTGGAGAGGGAGGAATGGAGAAGAAAAGAAGACCAGAGGGTGTTGCAGCCATAATGTCGGACACACCGTTGCAGCGGAATGGCACGGTGACAGTACGGTGAGTAGACACTTCAGCGTTCATCTCTATCAATCGTTTCCCTCCGTTTCTCCTCTCCCTGCATGTACTCCTCCATCTCTCGCCCTTCCATTTGACAGGGGTTGTCATGGGAACCAGTGCCCTGTCATGGTGAGGCTGCTGCTCAGTCATGACTGGAGAGGGGACACGCGGAACACACTGTACACTCCTTCCTTGCTTGGCCTCATGCACACTCACACTCCCTTTGCAGAGCACTGTGCAATCAGCAAAGTGTTACATATTATCTGTCGCCATCTTCCATCAGATCTGTCATGTATTTGTCCTCCTTTTTGTGGATATTTCTATCCACACCTTTAACACCATAATACAGTGCAGTGCAGTGAGTGTGATGGAGGATGTGTGTAATGTTGCATGTTCAGCATTGACGATGTGCAGGCTGCAGTCTCAGTCCAACCTCCTTGTGTCAGCACAGACAAGCCATGTTGCAGACCCTTTCATTCAATGCGTTTCTACGTGTTTTACTGTTAGTGTATGTATCTTTCTTACCATAACCATAACCAAAAGGCAGACAATTGCCAAGATTTCCATGGATGCCCAAATGTCTCATAAAAACTGATTGACGCTTCTTTCCCCAATTTCAAACAATTATTATTTTTTTGTGTTAACTCACGTGATTTAAAACTAGATCTTAGCCCTATTATGATCTTTTTGAGTGCTCCCCCTCCTTTCTAATGCAAGGGACTATTCTATCTGCTGACTGTGCATATGCAGACATGATTCAGAAACGGTACTGCAACAAACGTTGGCATTGTGAGGAAAATGAAGAAGAGTTATCCTCGAGAAGAGGAGAAGGCAAGAGTGAAACAAACCATTTTATCAAAACTACCAAAGGTTTCAACCTTTTTCACGGTGACATTGAATGTATGTAACCAACAAAAGCAAGAGCCACACATTCTTGCCAGTTGCAGTAGCACTGCTGTCAGTGTCAGCCGAGGAGAATTCAATGAAGAATTGACACGAGAGAAGCTTTTCATCACGAAGATGTGAGTATTAAAGCCATCAAAATTGTAAGCAATATTAAATGTTGATTCATGTTCTTATCAATTACAGTTGAACATTGAGATGATTCACTTGTTAGATAAGAATACCCAGGAAGGATTTTAAGGACTATATAGTTCATGAAATATTCAAAATCTTTGGAATACACAGATGTGGACGGCCCCATGACTTGGTTTGCTTGCTTGCTGTATGACCCTGTCGACAGAAGTAGTGTACCATGATCGTGTTGATAAAAGATAATTAGAATGTTTCATTTGTGGTCATTATCGCAATATGGGAGATTACAATTTATTGCCATTTGTGCCTTTGAACAAACAAATACGCCCTTCTCCAAAACTTTTCAGGAAATCCAAAGAAAAGAAAAAAACAAATAGAGTTTCCAAACACCGCTTTGTTAAAGTTGGTATTATAAAACCCCAATTCCAGAGAAGTTGGGACGTTATATTTAATGTTCAAACTGATAACATTTATTGTTTTTAGCAAATAATCATTAACTTAGAATTTTATGGCTGCAACACGTTCCAAAAAAGCTGGGACAGGTGGCAAAAAAGACTGAGAAAGTTGAGGAATGCTCATCAAACACCTGTTTGAACATCCCACAGGTGAACAGGCTGATTGGGAACAGGTGGGTGCCATGATTGGGTATAAAATGAGCTTTCCTGAATGGCTCAGTCATTCACAAGCGAAGATGGGGCGAGGTTCACCTCTTTGTGAAGAAGTGCATGAGAAAATAGTCGAACAGTTTAAGGACAATGTTCCTCAATGTACAATTGCAAGGAATTTAGGGATTTCATAATTTTTTTTCATGGACGCCCCTGCTTATTTCAGCAAGACAATGCCAAACCAAATTCTGCACGTGTTACAACAGCGTGGCTTCGTAGTAAAAGAGTGCGGGTACCTGTCTCCCATTGAAAATGTGTGGCGCATTATGAAGCGTAAAATATGACAACGGAGACCCCGGACTGTTGAACAGCCTTAAAATATTAAGGGATTGCATGAAATGTTGTAGAGGCAGTAGGGAATGGGCCTTGGATGAACCAGATCCCATTATGAGATAATTAATTTCTCAATAAATAATGCATAATACAATTTTGGTGCTGATCCAACTCATGTTTGTTTAGCATTGAAGGAGGTCCACACTCTCATCCGTGCTTTTCAAGTTCCATCTGTGCATTATATATCATCCTGCAGAGTGATAGCATATAGTCTGTCATGTCGTCAAGAAAAATGATGAATGAGTTTTTCTAAGGTATCAGAGACAAAGTACATATAGAAAATACATTTAACAATCAGAAGTATACCGACCAACGCCCAGGACCTAAAATTAACCTCTGTCAGCAGTTCTTTCAAACATGCATCCCTTCAGCTTTACATACCAGTATAAGGTTACTATTTTTTGACAAGCAACTTGATTGTAAGAGTGTCAATGTCGCTTTAAGAGACAGGTGCATTGTGGGTTGTTTGTACCATAAATGTTTTTAAGCTAACAGGCTAATCATGGTGGTAATACTGTCCCTTCAGAGTGTTAGACAGTCTTAGAAAATGACACACACCAAGTTAAATGTATTAAAATTATCAAATTTGTTGCGTCACTATGAATAAAAAACAAGAAATATGTTATAAGTAGGACACTATAGTGTCAGAAATAGTCCTTTATCTGGTGGTTATATTTGCCCCATCTTCATTAGGCATTTATGCGGTGAGTCTTGTTTTTCCACTTCCATGTGTTAGTTCATTTATTGTGCCTTTTTGGCTCAATTGACAAGAGTTTTGGAAATGATTTTTAAAAAAAATACACGTCTGAATTTCCATCCATCCATCCATTTTCTGAGCCGCTTCTCCTCACTAGGGTTGCGGGGGTGCTGGAGCCTATCCCAACTGTCATCGGGCAGGAGGCGGGGTACACCCTGAACTGGTTGCCAGCCAATCGCAGGGCACATACAAACAAACAACCATTCGCACTCACAGTCATGCCTACGGGCAATTTAGAGTCTCCAATTCATGCATGTTTTTGGGATGTGGGAGGAAACCGGAGAGCCCAGAGAAAACCCACGCAGGCACGGGGAGAACATGCAAACTCCACACAGGCGGGGCCGGGGATTTAACCCGAGTCCTCAGAACTGTGATGCTGACGCTCTAACCAGTCACCCACCGTGCCGCCCATCCGAATTTACACCTTCAATTCATCCAGCTGAGGCTAAAATTAGGTGTTGAGATTGAGAAGACAAGCAGCCACAGTGATGCTGTAGTAAAACGAGGAGTGGGTGCACTGTATCATGCTATTACTGGACATATTCATGTCTGCCAGTACAGAATCAAAAGTCAAATATATATATTTTTTTATCTTTTGCCACAATTTTCAAATACAATATTCAGCTTCTGCAGAGGGGCTTGTGCCACTTTCACGTCGCCTGTCCATTATTGTTGTTATTTTTCAAATATTTGTGTTTTGTGAATAAGTAAAAATAAACATAAAAAACACTAAATGGGGACTTATAGGCTTTTTTTGTGGGAACTTTAGCCAATTAGTTGGATGCTAAGTGATTTCCTGGGCAGACTGACCATATGTGTTGAAAAGCAAGAACCAACAGCAAGTTGCAGGGACGTATGAATCAGATCAGAGCTTTTCCAGAGTATCAGAGGTTAATTTTACATTGAAATCAATATTCTGACCTTGATGCGAAGAGTCCATTTTACAGCCTCCGTGGAGTTCTGGTGGCTCACTATCAGATTCTTTCAGCCCTGATCTGCACAATTGAGAGCAGCCAGTTTGCGAGCCAGCAATTACACAAAACATCAAATAAATGCTTCCAGATTTGTTTAAACGTTTTGATTGTGTTCCAATATACTATGCAAGCAGAGAAGATGACATCCAGGCGGTGTCACATGTAAACAAGTAGACATCACTGATGTATAAGATATGCATGAGAACAAGCTCTGGCAGTCCCATTAGCAGAAAAATAGCTTCTTGAGGTTAAGCATTCACTCAGACTCATGCAAGATTTTCCAATTTACTTTATTTGTGGATATTTACAAAGTCCCCCTTCCTCCATCACACTGTGTATGTTGTTATTTTCCTGTGTGTGTGTGTGTGTGTGTGTGTGTGTGTGTGTGTGTGTGTGTGTGTGTGTTATCCTGCTTGTAGTTCCACATCTGGAGGCCATTACGGGATTGAGGGTGGGCGGAGCTGGGCTGACTCTGCAGTGAAGTCATTGTGTTGTCGTGGCGATGCAGACGAACAATGATGCCGTTGTCTTTGGAGGTGGGCAACTATGAAACTGACGCCAGAATAGCGTTGGTCGGGGAAGCTGGCAGAATTTTAGGAGGTGAAGAAGAAGGGTGCATGACTGTATCAGGCCAGAACAATGCGGTCTGAGAAATTGAAAAGGTTGTGATAAATAGAAGAAGCATGTGAAGAACGACAGCGTGCGCAGGCCAATGTGGACTCGTGGTGTGATTGGTGTTAATCCAGGTCGTAGAGAAAAGAAAGACTCATGTCTCTGACTGGTGTGCGTTCTCAAGGCAGACAGCTGTACAGTACAACTCATTCTGGTTATGAGACACTGACAGTCTGCATGTGCATGTCTTAGTAGGGATACACTTTCATTTTACTACCACCAACAGTGAGATGCAGAACTTGATACAATCACATTGTAAAGCTGATAAAGTGAACATGTTGGAGAAACTAGAAATTACAATGAAGGTAAGAGACGTACAGGCCAAATGCCCCAAAACAGCAACAGGTTTTTGCATCATAGTATAACTTGTCAAATGCCAATCTCCAAATAAAATGTATAATGCATCCATAGGCATAACATTAACACAATATGATAGGAAAGTGAAATGCAGGAGCAAAATAAAAATAATAAGAAAAGTACTTAACAGTATTTCATGGCTCTAGTCGACACCATGGCTTATATGAATCTGAATTAAAACAAGATCTTGAATAAATAAATGTCATACCTCAAATATTTGGCTCCTTTTTTAATCTCCAAGTAAAAACAAAAAAAACAGGTGATGGCACGAGGTGAATGTAATGACCTTTACTGTGATATCTGACATCACCACGTGTCGTCTTTACCACATGACAATCAGAATCAGAATCATCTTTGCCAAGTGTGTCCAAAAAACACACAAGCAATTTGTCTCCGGAAGTTGGAGCCGCTCAAGTACGACAGACAACATACAGTCAATTGACAGAGAACACTTTTGAGACATAATGACATTGAGAAAAACAGTCACTGAGCAATAAAGGGTTGCTTGTTATCTGGTAATGCCGGTACAATTTATGTATTTTTAAAAATGTATTTATTTATTTTTTGACAACTGTGCAAAAAGATGCAGAGCCCTCTAGCACTTAGAGCAGTTTGAATGACTAATATAGCAATAATGACTATTGTGCAAAGGGCGGCGAGACTTTCTGGAGTGTATGCAGTTTAAAGTGACTAGTAGCGCGATAATCTGGGACAATGTTGATTGTGCAAATGTTGCAGATACTCCTCAGTCAGTGTCCAAGTAGGGCAGATGCTACTCTGGCATGAGTGGCCAGAATTGGTCAACAACAGATAAGCAAATAGTGGACCGTGGCGAGACTACTACAGTGAGTGCACGAGTATGTATAATAATATAATTATAATATATAATTATATATAATAATATAATTGGCCCGACAGAAATGTGACAAAGAACTCAACAAACTTATACTGATGTAAACGCCCCAGGCAGCAGATATGGTATTTGTGAAAGTGAAGTTACAGTGGAATTCATGGTTCTGCTGAATGGAAAAGGTGCTGAAGATTTCAACAATAACCTGAAAAGAATCGGAGTTTGGAAAATGTTGGAACGTTAGCAGGGAGTTAAAATACATAATGTAAAAAAAAAATCTAAATACAGCACCCCCCTCCCCCCAACCCAATAAACAGGTTGCCTCTAATAGAGCGCCTAGTAATCGCTGCAGTTAAGCAAATATAAGGCTTTGGCCACTATGTGAGGAATAGCTTTACTTTGTGACTGTCATCGCCATTCACCCTTAACCTTTTCATTGACACAATGATGTGGTGATCAGGTAAATGGTCTTGTCTTTCACTGGTCAGATTCGAATGTCTTCATCAGCTTTCAAATACAATTGTGCCTTAAAATAGCACTCTATTTTACTTTATTAAAAAAAAGTAGTAACATGATTACATTTTATGTAAATAATTAAACAGTTTGGGTATCATGACTAATTCATTGAGGCTCCTTTTGTTGTGCTGCTTGATAGAAAGTCAGTTGATTTGAGTTCACTAGAAATCAGCAGAAGTTACGGCAGCTCAAATCGAAAAATAAAAACCCCGCAAGTAGGGTCTATCGTATCTCAAGTCACCACTGCATCTCTAAATTTCCTAATCCCAAACTGCACTGAGAGAAAATTTTTCATTTATTGGTCCATAGCAGCAGCCAGGTAACAGGACAATGACTGTCCAGCTGCAGTCACGTTTTGTGTTGTTATTCTCGCTGAGTAACCCGAAGTCTGTTATGTCTGAGCGTGTTTGCATCTACAGTGTAGGTGTTTGTGTGTGTTACATGCTTCTGTATTCCCTACTGAGTCATACGAGCCCTGCTGCTGTTTTTTTTCCCCTTATAAGGAGGTTAGCCTCTGGAAGGAGGCGGAGAGAGAGGGTAGAAAAAGAAAGTGATAGAAAACAAATGTTTGGGAGGAGACAGGTATAGGCAGCAAGGAGGGAACCTCTGTGAAGGAGGAAGTAGAAAAAGTATACAATGAAGGATAGCTGAAATAAAAAAAATAAAGAGTTGTAGAACGAGGCAGGGGTGTATCTAATTAAAAGACAAGCAAGGAATAAAGATAACATAACTTTAAACACAAGTCGGTGCTCACCAAAACTTTGAATGGAAAAAATAACACTGTAACTTGCAATTGATAAACATAGTGTAGGAAATTGGGGGAATTCAATACAATTCACCCAATTCCGTTTCAATATCGTCCACCATTATTTAATTTTTTTAACCATTGCCCTTATACTGATGTAAATATAATAAAAATAATAATAATAATGTGTGTACTATATGACTGAATATCCAGAAATAGAAGCTGAAGATTCTGCTGTAAAATGTTGTGTTTGGGCAGCATCACCGCCTACTCACATGAAATAGATTAAAAATCTAAAACAAAAGAAACACTCTTGGCTAAGAGCTGAATATTGAGGTCGAGTGATGTTTATTGGTAATGTTTTACCTGGATAAAATGACGCTTCAACCAGCAAACATTTCAATCAGTACACTTTTTAATCTAAGAAGATGATGACGATAACAAATGATTGTAATGGTTCGAGATTTCAGGTCAAGGAAATTTTTTTTTCACAATGTAAAGTTTAACCAAAACTGTGATCTTACCACAGAGCTAATCTGAATTATGACGTAATCTAATTTATCAGTAAGGTTTAGTTTTCTGAGGTTAAATGACATCACTTACGCCTTTCATGCTAATACAAGCCTGTCTGGCACTTGGATTTACTGACTAAGCCATTCACCTAGGAATCACAGACTAGCTTTGGAGGGCACATAATGATGATGTCACCTTGATGTTACTACTGATGAGGGTGTTGCATCTGGAAATGGTTGTGCATGTTGTCTTGGAGAACAAGGAACCATGAAATTTGTATGATTCATGACAGCGTAAGAAAGTACCAGCAATGAGTTGGTTGGCTGATCATTCATCGATGACCCTGCTCTATCGATCTGTCACTGAATTACAACGATGGCGACTTGTTGCAAAAAACAACAACAACACACAAATAGCAAGTTCCTCTTTTGATGGTTACGAGTGAGATACACTGACTTGAAATTAATGTCCATATTTTTCAATGTAGAGTCTAAAAATTTTTTTTAAATGGAATGGAATCAATCCGTTAATGCTTGTTGAGATAAGGTCTCTCACGATATAACAGCTTACAGCAGTTCAAACTCAACAACTGAACAAAGTTTTGTGAAACTGTCGGCCGATATTTTTCCTCAAAATGTTGGTCGAGCTCTGGTTTGGATGATTTAAGCGTATTTGACCTCAGAGGTTGCACTGTAATTATTTAAAATTCTCATTTTTTTTTTTACCTCAGTCTTGGCATGCTGAATACTTCCTTTACTCACAGCACACAGAAACAGGAGGGTTTTGTGTTTCGTCTTTCCAGTGTTGTGAGCCAAGAGTATTGCCAAGAGATGGCAACCAGATTGATGAGGTTGTATATTTTGCTTCCTCTCCGACAAGACCCTTCTGTCAAAACCATTCAAATAACCAGAATCAGAAAATATACCATGCAAACCAGAACGAAGATTTTGGATGAAAAATGTGCGGTGGATGATGCTTTACATGCCAAACGATGGGAGCAACTGATCTATTGGTCCAGTATGGGCTTAGACAGAAAGTAAACGTAAACCTTTTCCCAATATCTCTTTAGCCTTATTGCTTGTCCCTCTCCCTGTGGTCTCACTCCATCCCTCACGCTGTCTCTTCCCTCCCTCTCCCTCAGCTGCTCCTCCCAGCTGTTTAATCACACATGGCTCTTGCCTAAAAAAGAGAGAAGGAGGGAAGCAGGGGGCGAATGGGAGGAGAGACGGCGGGCCAAAAGAAAGAGTGGCTGATCGCGTCAGAGAGTGGCAGACTCGTGGCCAGTGAATGAAAGATCTTTGGTAGCTGTCTCCTGCCTGTTGGATTATTCCTGACGAAGGACCTCATCCTGATACCTCTCCTGCCCACTCTGCTCAACCCCCTGACCCTCCATTAGAGTCTCTGACATATAGGACCCCAGCTCTCCCAAAGTCTCACCTCTCATTCTCCTTTCACCCTCCCCACCTCCCCGCTCCCCTGCTTTCCCCTCTCAGGATGTCGTGTGAGGAGGCTCAGCTCCACAAAGAGAGGCTGCAGGCCTTGGCGGTAAGTCAAAGTGTCTTCAAACTGTCTCCACTCACCTTTTTGTTTTGCCTTGGTCATCTGTCTGTTTGCCTGTGATTGGCTCAAATTCATAGACTGATGGATAGATGAGTCACTTTTCATCTACTTGTGTGTTATTCACTTTGCCATCTATGGAGCGCCTTTGAAGTCCTACAGCCTCTTTCACTAGCCTGTGTCTCATCGACCACAACATTCATTCACGTTTCATCTGCTTCAATTTGATGCAATTATTCATTCCACAGAACGGATAAATATGTGTGTGCGTGTGTGTTTAAAGTAGTCGAGATGGTAACTGTGGTAAACATAGAATTAAGTGAGCAATATTTAGTAGTAGATTCTATCAAAAGCTACATGTTGTCACTGTCAAATGACAACCTTATTAGTATGTCAGGTTGGAAGGTTTTATAGGTGCAAGAACAGTTTTACAACTAAGTATTTGATATTAATTGTCGATGATCTTATCAGACATCAATGTATGGTGTACATGTACATTCATGATTTTATGTTTAAACAGGCTGGAATGGCTGTGTCCAAAAGGGAAAATATCTGAAATATGTGGCCTCCAATGACTAATGGATACATATAATGACACATTTCCATGATGTTATCATAGTAATGAATTTTACATAGGAATTTGGTGTCACCTGATTCTGATATGTAGCATCAAACACAAATGATTCAGTAAAAATATACCAACGTTGTCAGTGCTTGATTTATTAACACAAATTAATGCAAAATATTTATTGTCTTGAGTGGGGAAGGTGCGGTCTGAAGCGGAAGTATGTTTATTATCATTATTATTATTTTTTTTTTATGACAGGTTTGTCAGCCAATGGAAGTAGTTGTTGAAAACATGGCATTGTAAAGCATGTTTTAGTTGTTTAGATACATTCTTTGAATTGGACACGTAGGACACCATTAAAAATCTTATGATGATAAAAAGGCAACATTTTGAAAATAAATGAAGTTGACTAATGAGGCTCGCTGCACAACGAGAAAATAAAGCAAAGGCAAAATGGTAAGCCTGGGGTCTGATATCATGGCTTTCTATATCATGGCTTCTGTTTTGGAAGTGCTGCTCTATTCGTCTTGTCTTTTTCTGTGTGTTTATCGGGGGAGACCGAATGTGGTTACTGCACAGTTTTTTTAAATTGCTTGATGGTGATGAACTAAAGGTTTTTACTAACGACATGTTGTGCGATCAAGGTCTCTGGGGAAGTGTTGGGTTATCTGCTGATAGGACTTCAGAGCAACAGTCAGACCTGGGTTCGCTGCCTGTGACTAAATTTGGCGCCAGCAATAACCAAAGCATACCACACACGCTCAAGGGGCAGAGGAACACACACATTCCCATAGCACACAAGTGAGGGGAGCAGCAGCAACAGCTGCAGCAGATGGAGGAACTATTTTAGCCACAATGAAACATGGCAGCCATACCAGGCCTCATTTATGTCCAAGAGCTTGGTACATTAAGAAACCAAGTGGAAAGCTCCCATTGGTGGAAAAGAGGTGGACAATTCTTGTAGTTTTATACTTTGGGGTGATGCACATGGTCAAGAAAAACAAAACATTTTTGCAAAGCATGCAGATTATGGTGCCAGCTGTTGTAAACTTTCCCCTACAAAGAAATGTGCCATGTAGTCATCGTAGAAATATCCTATTTGAGGTTCTCCTTGAGGTTCCAAAAGCTGTGATGTAAAGAACATTGCCCTTAGATGCGAGTAATTCATTTGAGCCAGTCTGTCTTGTCTCCCAAAGACAATAAAAGCACTAATGGCTCCCAAGCAAACCCACCAGAGGGTTACTTTTACACTGCTGACAATTCTCTGAAGTCACTAAGCACTCTCTCTGTTAGTGTAAAGCATTGCAGGTCCAATGCAGATACAGGAGCCAATCAAGAGGCAGAGGAAAGATAATATTAATAAACGGCAAGCATGCCCAAATGCATACTGGAATTTGAGAAATGTTTAAAACAGTATCTGTGCATTGAACTCTCACCTAATACGTTATTTTTCTATCTTTTTAAAATAATCTACTTTTGTTTGACTAAGCATCAGAGCACCCGCAAATGGAGCTTTACAGTGTGAGCGCTCTACAGCTGATGAGCCAATAATCGCATCAATAATTCATAGTCCAAAATGTAATTATCGTTCACATCATTGTCTGTTTTCGTCACTTCTTTAGCCAGCTGGAAGACTTAACTCGATTCAGAGCCAAGCGCAGACACCAATCACCTCTATTAAGCTTCCTATCACACATGCTGTATATCAATCTGTCTCTGTCTGAATGTGTCAAATGGTAGAGAAAAGTTGTCCCTCATCATAGATTCATCCATTTACTCGCGTTTATCCTGTTGAGGGTCTCAAGTGAGCTAGAGCCTATCCTAGCTGACTTCGGGCTAGTGACCGTGTAAACCCTGGACTGGTTGTCAGTCAGTCACAGGGCACACAGACAAGCAACTAGTCAAACTCACATTAACGCCGACAGACAATGGCGTACTGAGAGAACACCCCCACAAGCATGGGGAGAACACAGGAAGACCCAGGCCAAGAGTCGAACTAGTGTGAGGCAAATGCGCTCGCCACATGTATCACTGTGCTGCCAGGCCCTTGTCATATTTCATCCATTTAAATAGAAAGCCTATGTGAGGTAGCAGACAGCTGCAAGCATAATGTACATGGACCACAGAGGGTACCTCATGTAGGGTAACTCATGAATAAAGCAGTGAACTAATGGTAGATTTTATTCTCCCAGATTCATAAGAATTATGACATAACTGTCATCGCTATTATGTCATTGCAGGACTTCCAAGGGGGCCATCTGAAAAAGTTAGTGCTTCAAATTTCATGCTCCAGGATAGTGCTAGAAAGTTGAATACAACTGTAAAGAATGAGAAAAGCTGACTTCCTTAGCTTTAGGGGTTCCACTCCATGTCTCACAAGCTTTGATAATTAATACCATTTTGGAAAAGGGTTTGACATTGTAGCTCCCTGCAATTGGCTGGTCTTGCCCCCAGTCCGCTGCAATGGGCTCCAGCTCACCTGCAACCCTTATTAGAACAAGCACTATAGCAAATGGTTGGATCTAGTGTGTGGGTGTCTGTTTTATTCCCTTCAAAAATATATTTAAAAAAACTAAAAATATGTAAGAGTTTTTTAAATAAGAAATAATTGTGCATTTTTTTCCAAAATTCAAACCAATTCAAAGATGTCTTAATAATATTGCTGTGATCATTTATCAAAATCCCCCAAGGATCAAAGATTTCAGCACACTTTTGACCTTTTTATTCAGAGCACTGCTGAAATCACCCTGTCTTAAGGAGGAATTTCTGTCTCATTCAAATGAGACACTGATCACACATCTGCTGGAGGGTGTGCCAAGCTGAGTACGGCTTTAATCACCATGACGACTAGGGGTGGTGCTAACGAATGGCTAATTGGTCTCGTTACAGAAAAACTCAATTTCCATAATATGCCCCTTTTAAAGACCACGGAACCAATTTGTGCGGAACAATGCCAGAGATTTAGGCATGCACTATTTGGATAATGCAGACATGCACTCAATGCAAAGATGTCAGAATTAGAGCATTGCACACAAACCGTGTCCCAAGCAGTTGGGGGTCACGCCTTGTCCACAAAATGCAAATTCTGAATTGACCGAATCCCCAAGCCTGCATAGTTATATGATTATTTAAATAACTTTATTTCGTAGACATGTTACACATTGTAAAAACAAAACAAAACAAAAAAACATAAACCCAAATTGTATCTAAGCTAAGGTTGGTAAACGAATCAAACATTATATCAGGGCCATATTGAGACCATTATTCATTCAGCACAGCAATTTTCTGTTTCTTCATCAGTCTGTTGGCTGTCAAATACACAAACAGGGATTCCTACTGTCTGATTGTGATTACAGCCTATCAGATGCCAGTGGTGCCAGTTTCTGTGGTTACTAATTGGTCAGATTAAGTTGATGTCATGCTTTTAAATTCAGGCCTGTAATTGGCATTGTCCTAACATGCAATTACACTAGTTAGGGAGTAGAGTCTGGTCAGGGTTTCCTAAAGAACTGATTACATGTGTGGCTCAGTATATGTTTGCATGTGAGGGTGTGTCTTTGTGTGTGTGGGTGGACGCGTGGTTTGAAAATCAACCAATGAATGACGAATGCAACGGCTTTTTAATTAGCCATTTCCCATGGCACAAATAGCGGCCTGGGAGGTTACACTGCAAATCCATGTCAAACGTGTGAACACACTGGTCATGCTGCTGTTTCTGGGACATGTTTACACAGATGACCTCAGCACTTTGGACTTTAAGTTGCCCTCAAACACGCCACAATCGTTTTTCCAACGTGTGTGTGTGTGTGTGTGTGTGTGTGTGTGTGTGTGTGTTGGGGAGAAGACATCTGCAGGCACTGACCACGAGACAGAAACTGTGGCAGATCAAAGTTTTAGATAAAGTACCCGACCTCTTTAAGACTCATATTTGCAATCTTGTAAAAGTAATGATGTTTTAACTGCTAAAGCCCCCTGTTCAACCACAGATTGCTCCCAGTCTGACTAAGTAGTGATCGTAACGGATGCTGGACACTTTCTGGATCCACTTAGTGAGGGTCTTACAGCGGGAAGTGAGTGGGACGGGGTGAGAAGGAGGGGGCTGCAATAACTAGACATTGGCATGTGCTGAGATTCGTGACTGCTGTGCAGTGGAAGGGCGGGAGGAATGGATTGCGTCAAAAGTAATAAATGGAGAGAGGGGTTATGCTGTCAGCAGCACTGTGCAGTTTACCTAATAACGGATCGACAATTTTCTCCTCTCTATAAGTTACTTGACCGTTAACTCATTCACTGCCAGCCATTTTCAAAGCAGAGTTCCACAAACTGCCAGCGATTTTAGAGCATTTAGACTGACCCACTGAATGTTCTGTGACAATATAAGCACTGAACCTACCAAAAGAAAGAGTAGACCCTCTCTTGTCACCAGAAAAAAGGTTGTTTTCCATTCTTTCGTAATCATCAGTACAACATGAGTTAGTTTCACCAAAAAGACAAGATTATGACCTGAAGACGGAGAAAACAAGCTTTTTGTGAAAAGTAATGTCAAGTATACTGCAAAGTATAAAACCAAAAAAAAGCAAGATTAAGAGGGTTTTGATGGCAAAATAATAATTTCCAGATATACAATTAAGCAGTGCACCTTGAGTGACACTGACTCACTCAATATGAGTCTTTCGAACTGCTCTAAGTGCTAGAGGACTGCATCGTTTTGCACAATTGTCAAAAAATGTTTTACCGACATTACCAGATAACTAGCAACCCTTTGTTGCTCAGTGACTGTTTTTTGTCAATGTCTTTATGTCTCAAAAGTGTTCTCTGTCAATTGACTGTCTGTTGTCATACTAGAGCGGCTCCAACTACCGGAGACAAATTCTTTGTGTGTTTTTGGACATACTTGACAAATAAAGATGATACTGATTCTGATTCTGCATGACTCAAGTTTAACTTTTTACATGCCGTTCGACATCCACTCAATGAACTGTGTCATCTTTTCTTACGATCGGGGCACACGCTTTCTGCTACTACCACTACACATATTCCATTTATATCATCACACATATACAGTACATACTCTGTTCGAGAGACTGATGCCTAAACTTGTCCGACTTCCAACATGTTGTCATTTCTCTTCCTCATAATTAACGTGACAAGCCGATATTCACTACCTTATTTGTTACTTCTACTCAAAAGCTGTGCTTATCTTAAATCAAAGCAATACAATGCTGACATCTACCAGCGTCTGTTTGTCTTTAGGTATTTACAAGCTAGAATTTCACAGAAAACCTGTGCGAGACCCTCTTCCACCCCTGCCCGTTGAAAAATGAACTTGACAAAAATATTCGTTTGTGGCAGTGAACATTTGGATATCAGTCCACAGCAGTGATTGAGTTAATGTACTGTTCAATATATTTTTTTAATAAAAAAATGTCAAAATGTGACGACATTAGGTTACTCATATGATCCAAGTATGATCAAAATTATCTGCCTTCACAAAGATGACGATGCTCAGGTTTGATTTTTTAAAAATCTGCGTAATTAATTTGAGTATTTTTTTTTTTACAGTTTGTGCTATAATACTAAAAGGTATTTCACATATTGTTTTTAAATAAGGTGTTTCAATATGGTGAAGCACAGATGCAGCAAATACAGATATGTTAAAAAAGAAAAACATTTAAATACAAACACGTAGTGTGTTACTGGAGTACAGTGGGCCCCCGCTTACTCCGCAGATTCACCTGTCACCATATTTGTTTGGGTTTTTTTTTTTTCTTCAAAATTTTGAAAAAGTCAAACGCACATTAACGCCACATTTTTTTCCCATTTCTTTTCGTTTTTAAAAAAGGCTTAGTGGTGGTTTATCCTTGCTTGTTGAAGAATTTTTGGGGTTTAAAAAAATGGGAGGGGGGGGTGTGGGGGAGTGGAATATTTCCTTTTATCAATTATCTGCAGGTTTTCACTATTCGCAGTCCGTCCCGGTCCCTATACCCCGCGAATAGCAGGGGTCCACTGTATTCAATATCATGAAATAAATACTCTACATAAGCATGAATGAATTTTCCTTGGTTCACATTATGCAAAAATTTGCTGTATTTCCTAATGCTGTCAGGCGCTGACCCACAATGTATTCTGTGACACGTGTATCCCATTGTTTGAAAGTGCATTAACATGGGATCATGTTGATTCGATCTGGTGAGCCAAAAAGGCAAAAATGACCAGTAGAATCTCTTCTGCCTTGTAAATTGAAAATAGTATATAGGAAAACATCACAAAGGCAGAGCTAAAATAATTATGATACATCACCAAGATTATTGCGTAACTGTCCATCCACAGTATAGTTTAAGGTCATATTGAATTGATGTCGTCAATAGGCGGTTTGACCTTTGATTATCTGGCAAAGTCGAACAGCTATCTGAACAGATTGGATCTTTTAGTCGTAACAGAGGAAACATGGTAATGGGACGCTCGTTTTATGGGCAGTCTATGAATGTGTGTGGGGGTGCGCCTGCTTGGGGCAAAGTCACTGCATACGGTACAGGCAATGGAGATGGGGTGGGAGGGTAGGTTTTTTTTGGTATGAGGGGGTCTCGGGCACGACAGGCATTACATGCCATCCAAAATTAGCAGCAGCTGTTTTGGACCGACTGAATGGTCATGTCTGTGAATGAGATTGGACATCATTTAAATGACACAGGAGAGAGTGGAATGCTGAAAGAATGAGCCGAGCTGTTTTAAAGTGATTTCCATGACATTTGATCTTCACCCAAAGTAGAGTATTACAACAAAGTGAAATGACCCTTAACTGTTTGTAAATATTGCTCAAAATGTTAGCAATTAGTACGCCTGATACGCCACTACAACTTAATTATGCACCGTCAAGATGGCAGCCCCCATGTGTTTGTAAGCCCATCCATCTCAGATCTTGCAATATGTACCGGTACCTATCGAATGTTTTAAGGGTTGGTTATAATGGGTATGGTTTACCGTTTTTTTATATAAACAGATAAGTTTCAACTGGTTAAAACAATTTAGCAGTCCCAGTTGACAATGCACTAAAGATTTGACTTGATTTCACTTTCGTGTTTTCTGGTTTCTGTTAGGGGTTGGAGGACTTTTTTCAGGAAATTGAAGATGTGCACAGTTTGTACACATTTGCCATCCCAGCATGGACATGATGAGTGTAGACGACACCTGCTGCTATTGCATGACAATGGCATGCAAGGTATTTCAGTCATGTCTCAGATTTGCATTTCCTGACACCATTTGCTGAGAAGCTACTCAGTTTGCCTTCATTTAGGTTACTTAACAAAGTTGCTATATGTGAGAGAATAGAATCATGAGCTTGCAGGTACAATGTTTTCCATAAAGGTCCACTTCGGGCTCTGCACTCTGTGGCATTTGGCTGAATGGAAGATGATCTTCGTCAGGGAGATGTTTCTTTTGGGCGTGTTGGAATGTTCAGCATGTGAAGCATCCGTGTTGTACCCCTCGTCTCTTTAAGATGAGGGAAGCATCAGCAGATCTTTGTGTAACTTCTGTACCTCATTTTGACCATGGAGTGATGTTATACTTGGTTTGTGAGTGGTATCCAGCATATTCATAGTTTGGGTTCACATTGAAATTACTCCATGTTAACCTTTGGTTTGCTTGAGGACCTTCTAAAGTCGAACACAATCCATATGGAGATATTGGTCGACGTTTGATTTGTTCAGATTTTGTTCATAGCGTATACTTAGCTGGACTCTCACTAAATCCATAACCTTTGGTGTTTTCTTCTTATCTTACAATATTCTTCCCCATCTCTCGCTTGATGGGTCATCCATTGTGATATGCTGCCGTATGCCAAGGCGTTTTTGCACTGCCTTACAAAATTATAAGCGCAGGGAAATTACTGTAGGCACTTTACTTGGCAACACTTAAATGATTATTGACTGTTGTATCATCAATATATGAATGAGACATTTAATTCCCTTCCATGGCTTAATAAACTATCATTATATGAATGATGGTGTTAAAGAGCCAGCCTTGTAAAAGCTCTTTCAAGAGAACATATCAAAAATTGACTTTTTAATTGGTCGTATACACATGTTGGGGTCTCTGGAATGCCTGGAGTTTGAAATTAAACATTCAAGTACATTTTTTGAGCTGCCTGTCAGAAAATGTATGCCATGCTTGCTTGTACCTGGGTAATCATCCACCATATATATATTTTTTTTTGGCAACAGCCAGATTAAAGTAAGCAAAGCAAATATTACATGGTAGGAGTCATTTTCACAGACAACCACAGTAAAAACCCCAACAAAAAAACTGTTTCAAATACAGTGTAAAATCCTGCTGTATATGTGACTTTTGAACTGGTTTTGAAGTCTCCACTCTCCTTTTCTTGATTACTGAGATGAATTGAAGTTGCATTAACATTCCCTTGAAGAAATTACATTTTATAATTTTTCTTTTTTTTTTTTTTTTTTTTTTTTTTTTTATATAAATTGAAGTGTGTCACCAGTACTTGAACAAGTGATTATCTGTGTATTAGGGTCCAGCTGCAAGCAAACTTTGGTCAACCACTCAGTGAGTCAGATTGTGGGTAGCTATTAATGTGTCTTCAAGAATGTCAACATATTTTCCCGAGGAGGAGGATGGTGTGCTCTCTGGAGGAAACTACTGTGAACGTTATGAATTCAATCTAAGCTTTAAAACACAAATCATATCATACTATTTGTATGTATATTCAAAATAATACATTGTTTCATGAGTCCAGAGATTACCACAGATGAAGATAACCATTCAAATAGTTCAGATGAGTCTCCCAACAACCTTCCCCCCACACACAGTAGAAGTGCTACTGCTATTTTTGCTACCAGCATAACCACAAAGTAGATTTCCCCGCCACTTGGATGTGTCTCTGTGTGTGTGTGTGTGTGTGTGTGTGTGTGTTTGTGTGTTTGGTGCAGATTTTGTTGCATTGTACTGTAGCCAATGTATACGCAGTGTCAACTTTTCCTACAAGACTACCCTCCTGTGCCCCCACCCCCGCATACCCTCTCTTGCACTTACTTCCATTCCATTACATCATGGCCTATTCTCCCAGCAAACCTGATAAAGCCAAGTTGTTTTCACTCTTTTCACTGATTTGTTCCATCTGTTCAGTCTTGCAACAGACGGCGACACAAAAGCAGCCCATGTCCATCACGATTCTGTTGACAAAAGGGCAAGCGAGGGCAAAAGAGCAAAAATGTAGTATGTCAGTGGAGTAACAAAACGTTCAATTTAGGTGCAAAATGAAAGGGTGGGAACAGCAGACTCAGCACTAAATGGTTTCGTACAAGCATCTACTCTGGTCTCTTTGCCAGATATCATTGTGGAGTTACAGTTGTGCCTGAATAGTTTGGATTTTACTCTTATTTTTGTGTGTAATCTGTTGTTTCCTCATTATTATTGTACACCAAGCTTTGGTTCTTCTTCTATTAAAAAAAAAAAAAAAAAGAAAAAAGTGTTTCTCTCTATTCGTTCTAGTTTCATTGCTAAAACCCCCAGAAATGTATCAGAGAAAAAGGGTCCAATGTTCATATGCATTTTCACAAACAGGAAGTGTGTGCGTGTGAGAGACATCCACAGAATCCCACGCAGGGCTATGCTGTCTTGTTTACATTCCCATGTATTTTTGTCGACAACTACTTCACATTGCCTCTGTCTACTCCGTTTTGGGTTTTTTCCCCATTTTTCTTTTTTTGTCCTCGCCCCCCATTCATGTCCACTTCAGTTAAGCACCTTTCTCCCCAGTTCAAGGTTGACCTCTATTTTGTCTCTTTAGAGAACTGAAGTGGCTTATTCCTGTTGAGATAACAGGTGAATCCTTAGCCCTCTCAGTCCTTGATAGTGTTTGACCTCCAACTGCACTAATATTTCCTTCCTTCCTGTAATATTTTCCCCACTAGTCTTTAGAATGGGAAGTTCGCTAATTTGCTATCATTGTTTCCCTTTGGTATATTGTTTAAACCACTGGTTGGAGCTGTGGCAATTACTGCACAAACAATTCCGGCAGCAAAGGTCTGAGGTCTGGGGTTTGAATCCAAATCCTGTCCTGTCCTGTGTTGGGTTCGCATGTTCTCTCAGTGCTTGTGTAGGTTTTCTTTGGGCTTCCTCCCACATTTCAAAAGATGCTTCTTAGGTTAATTGAAGGATCTAAATTGTTCTTGTGTGAATGTGAGTGTGAATAGTTGTTTGTCTTTATTTGTGATTAACTAGTGACCAGTTCAAGGTGTACCCCACCTCTCGCCCAAAGTCAGCTGGGAGAGGCTCCAGCTCACCTGCGACCATAGTGAGGATAAGCGGTATAGATGATAAATGGTTGGATATAACAATTGTAGGTGTTTAACAATCTCTCTTTTGTGTTACGCAGGAAAAGCGAAAACGTCAAGCTGAGATTGAAGACAAGAGAATTCAACTTGATGATTTGGTTTTACAGCTACAACATCTCAAGGTTGGTGTGTGTGTGTTTTTTTTTTTTTTTTTTTTTTTTTTAAACAGCAAGTCTTCAGTGCCACCTAACACAACTGTGTCCAAGGGCTGGGTGTAAAAGTCAAAGCAAATCTCAATGTGTGGTATCTTGGTATTAAATTGTTTTAAGGATCAGTATATCACATGCACATTGTGCAAGCACAAAATAAATTACTACCATGGGCTGGCGGAAAAACTTTGATTCATCATTCCAAAGTGCCTTTTAACTGTGGGAACAAGATGGCTAATAGGTTATTAGTGTTAATAATAGAGCCACAGGGAGCAATTTAATTTGAGCTCCTGAACATTTCACCCAGTGTCAAGTCCCTTGACTTCACAAACATGATCGGAAATTCAAATAACTCGAGAAACAAATCACATAGAGACATCTTAATCATGTGATGTGTTGTCAATGTCAACCTTAACACCATTACTACTTATAGTACTCTTTGTAGAATTTATATTAATTCATGATATCATAAACTGGACATAGGGATCAGACTCCCCCTCTGTGAATTGATTGTAAATGCTCCCAGAGATATGCGTGGGAAAATGTCCGTGGGTTCTTGTTTCGCTATAAATATCTAGCCAGTGGAAATAAAATACATTCCTTTCTCTAATGAAAGGCCTTTAAACACTTGAATGAATGAAAAGGTCCTTTATTAAGTACATTTCAATCCTGACTACTGGTGTTTTCCAGCTATAAACACCCACTTATGGAAACATTGACAAAGGACTGCTGATTAAAGCCATGCACACCTTAGTTTTTCTGGCCATTAAAGTATTGTGCTCAATGCAGTGGAGTCCTTCATGCTGATACCAAGCAATGTGCTCTCATAAGAACTTAGTAGGATGTTGGATGAAATGTTAAGGACAATGTTAAGTTCATAACTACTATTTTCCAGCAACATGAGCTCTATGCATAAGCATAAAACCCTCACAGGGAGATCCCAAGACGGTGCCTACCACAACACACTTCACAATGTTTTACCATTGCATAAATAATTTAAAAGCATTGAGGAATGTCTCCCTATTACTGCTTGAAAAGCATAGCTTTTTCAGGTTACACAAAATATGTTGGTTTTCAACAAATTCTGTTGCTTGTTTTTCCAGGTCAAAGTGTTTTTCACATCTGGTTCACTGTTGTGCTCTCAAATAGTTTATACAGTGTGAAGCTACTTTATTGCATGTATGTGTGTTTCACGAATAGTGTTTCTTTGATCCTTCCGTTGCTTTGTATTAAAGTTCTTACTTCTTCCACACTGACAGAGGAGGCAGGTCATGTAGTTACAGGTATTCCTCTGTCACTCTAGCAATATGTTATCAGTTTGATGATCCTAGAAATAGTCGGACCCGATACTACTGCTGCTTAGTACCACTCTGCCAACATCAACACAGGTGTAGCTGCAAGATTTAAGAATGGTCAGTCTGCTACGTGAGTTTAAAAAGGTGAGGCCGAAAGGAACCTGCTATTTTTCTCTCATTATGATTACATCTGTGCTTTATGTAAAGGAATAGGTTGTGCCAGTACAATTATCTGTTTCAATCATCCATCCATTCATTTACTGTACCGCTTATCCTCACTCGGGTCGCGGGCGTGCTGGAGCCTCTCCCAGCTCGAGAGGCGGGCTACACCCTGAACTGGTCGCCAACCAATCGCAGGGCACATAGAAACAAACAACCATTCACTCTCAGATTCACACCTACGGGGAATTTAGAGTCTTAAATCAACCTGTTTTTGAGATGTGGGAGGAAACTGGAGTACCCGGAGAAAACCCACACAGGCAATTGATGAAATAATCAATAGTGTTGTGACTGCAGAATCTGCACTATTGGACAACTTGCTTTATTGAGTGCAACACCTCCCTGGAGTCAGCACACTGCTATGTTTACTTTTCAGCATGCACCACCAGTCGACTTGATGTAATCAGCATCTGGTCACACAGTCCCATTAAATGACTGTTACGTCTGAGTGCCACGCGGTCAAGCAGCATGAAGTAGGCTTTGTAGTATGCCCTCCAGGGTCCTGGTGCCCTGAGAGAGGAAAAGGAGACTAGAACTCAGTGATTTGATAAGGACAGCCGGGCCTCTCAGATTGGATGCATTGGTCTGCAAACAAATTAAACATCATAGTGAATTTAAAGTCAAATATTCCCTGTACCTCGGTGTATTTTTTCCTTTTGTATTTAACCTACTACTAGTTAAAACGTTTTAAGGTTTATTTTACTTTATTTTAATAGGTTGTTTTTTTTAAGCCTGTCAGAATCAGAATCATCTTTATTTTGCCAAGTATGTAAAAACAGGTGGCACGGTGGACGACTGGTTCGCGCGTCAGCCTCACAGTTCTGAGGACCCGGGTTCAATCCCCGGCCCCGCCTGTGTGGAGTTGATGATTTGATGAAAACTAAATTGATGGCGAGTCAGAGATTTATGTTTGACAAGTGTTTAACAGCACAGCATTGACATTCACACCTACGGGCAATTTAGAGTTGTCAGTTAACCTACCACGCATGTTTTTGAGATGTGGGAGGAAACCGGAGTTCCCGGAGAAAACCCACGCAGGCACGGGGAGAACATGCAAACTCCACACAGGCGGGGCCGGGGATTAAACCCCGCTCCTCAGAACTGTGAGGCAGACGCTCTAACCAGTCGTCCAATAATTTTCCATTGCTCCATTATTATATATTATTTCCATTGTTGTCATCTGTCCTTTGTTTTGTTTTTATTGGATCCTGAACATGAAGAGTGAATTATAAAATGAATGCATGGATGTTATTCAGTGGGAACAGAATTGGTGAATGAAAGTGGGGCATTGCGAGAACATACAGACCGAAAGATAATTTTCATAATAATGTTATTTCTGGGACGTCAAAGCAGTTTGAACCATGGTTTATTGATCTCAGCTGAAGTTTACTAAAGACAACCGAGCCATGTTCTCCCTGAAGTCAAGCTGATTAGGATCTCTATATTTTGCAACATTGTCACCTGAGATGTGTCTGTTTGCAGTCCAAAGCCATGCGGGAACGATGGCTCCTCCAGGGAATGCCAGGGGAACAAGAGGGGGCACGGCGGAAACAGCTGGAACTGGACGAGGAGCAAGGGAAGATGCTGGAAGACATGATACAGAGGTATTGTTGTTTGTCGTATTCCTGGATCTTTCAGTACTTTGAACATTTTACGTTTATTTGTTCAATTGGATCAGGCAGAGAGGCAGAACCAATGCAAATCGAAGAGTGATGAGAATAAGTTAATTATGTAGTCTTTCATTTTCAAATGGATTCTGTGTCAGTCCGTCTTCTGTCCAATCCTCATTTCAGCAGCCAAGGTCAAATCTGCCCACCCAATGACTCAGAATGACTCAATCACATTTTTTTGGTTTCTCTTCATACAGCCGTGCATCAACTCTTAACAATCGGGCTACGTGCGACACTTTGATTACATCAGTCGTATTTGAAGTGTCAACCGGGGTCTTAAAATAGAGCTCTAATTTTGTAATACTACATGTGGCACATCACAAATATTCTCTTGTCTGCAGTCACTAAAATTCACACCAAAGTATGAACACTGTAAGTGTAGAAAATAGCTCCTGGGTATTTTAGTAACAGCCACATGAGCTGACTGACAAAAAAACAAGCGAGCAAGAGCTCGCTCATAATGCCAGAACAGCTGCATCATGCCAGAGAGATAGGTGAAAGTGGGATGTACAGTAATTGACAATGCAGGGAGATGTTGTGAACATTGAACGAAGGGGAGAAAATTATGTGATTCTGTGCGCACTTCCTACATTTGTGTCTTGGGGAGGAGTTTCCTGATTCCCTTCAACCATTATGTGACTTATTTCCAGATGAAGTCGGTGCATGAGCTCACTGGTGCTATGAATGAAGTGCCAGCTTTTGTCATCATTACATTTGACTCTAGTCGGCATGAAGTGTTGTCCTCTGGCAAGATGTGGACACGACCACACTTTATCCTTTATCTGACAGTCATTAGTAGACAGTCAGATGTGACCGAAACCGCCTGAACTTTCGTGCAGTGTGTGGGGCTTGACATGAAAGAGGCTGTGTTAGCCACCGTCTACTGTAGCTTATCATCAATGCTGAAATAACGGAAACGTCACGAGGCCACATACTCCAGGATAACATGGGCGCTAAAAGGTAAACAGCAGTAGTGAATGGTGAAAGCACTGTGGGGCAGATTGTCACTTCATTTAGCTGAATAGTCTTGTTGTCTGATACGTTTTGTTTCTCACTGAGGAGATATTGAACTTTGGGGTTTGTTTTTTGTTTCACTTTGCTACACTCCTGTGTGTTTAGGATCTGCATTCACTCGTTTTTATGAAAGAGTGCTGTTTTCAAATTTATATGGTGTCGCAAGGGGGCTGTCGATGTAGCAGTCCAAACTTGTACAAACAAGTTTGGAAGGCTTTTGTAACATATGAATGAGGGTGCATAAAGTCAACATTTTCTTCATGTAGCATCAAACAAACTTATGGGGAACATGAAAACCCACATGATAAGCTTTACATAAATAGCTATCTTAGGACATATGTAACCAATAGCTAGTTACTAATCTCAGGAACCCTTTTAGCTGCATTGACCAATGTCCCATGATGCTTTGTAGCAGTATCTCTGGTTGGGACACAAGAGTATTTTCACAATTAAGGCACAAAGAGTTTTTGTTTCCAATGCATAACCACAGTTATGATAAAAAACAGGACGCATGTTGCCAGATTCTGCTAGAAAGGTGATCCCAGCGGACACCATGGAAGCTGTTGTGATTACGCCTAAAATTTATGATCCCAAAATAACCTATAACCTCAGCAACCACTACAGATTGGACATAGTGGTGTGAGGGATTGAGTGCATGAGATAAGGTATGACCACTGACACCTCCTTCCCCTTATAAACGTTTCCAAGTTTGGCTCCACTGTTTTCTTAGTACATACACAGAAGCCCAGGAGGCATCCTTTCCCCATCTTCTTTTTACAACTGTTAAACTTGTAACATGTGCGCCACTGGACACTTTAATGATAGAAAGTAACCAAGACAAAGCCAAAGCTCTTTTATGGGCTCTCGTGTCTTGTCACGACCTGCTGAGCACATAAGTAAGAAAAGTGTTAAGGTGTCACAGAGTTTAAAACAAATTTATAAAAGAAAGAAAGGAAGAAGCCGCCAACCAAATCTTCAAAACACCATTATGAGCAAGAAACGATAAGACGGGGAAAACAACATCTTTGTGTGATTATATTACTAAAACTGGAAATAACATAAAGCTGGAGGAACAGCATGTTCTTTGTGCTATACACTTATGGAAATCCCTATATATAAGATTTTTGGGTCATAAACCAAACTTTAGAAGCATACAAAGCGTCAGAGTGGTGAAGAAAGAGGAGGCATTGTGTGCAGCAGAGGACGCTCACACTGCCTGAAGGATAAACACTGTGTGAGCTGTGGGAGTTTTACAAATATCCCTATCATTACATGGCCGTGCTAAGTAAACAAGAGAGAGAGGAATACAGCGTAAAAGGCCCTTTCACAATGTGGCACTGACCTGACGTGTACCCATACTGTGCTACTTTTGGACTGGTGCTATATATTTCACGTTACACAGACATATTTAGCCACCATTATAGAGGAGCAGAACGGTTTACGTTCCCATGCAAATGGTGGATACTTTGTATTTCTCGCCTATTTGATTTGAGATATGCTATGACATTGCACAAAACATATCCAATGCAAGAGCTTTACAGTATCAAATATTCTGCCTTTACCAAGGTCCTCATCATGTTTGGTTTTGATTGATGCTGTCAGAAAGGTATTGTTTTAAATTTTTTGTTGTAGTTGTAGTTTGCAGTGGTGTAGAAATGTACTGCATCATACTAAAAGCTGTTCCTAATGTTTTACTATGTTGGGTAACTAACTGAGGTATCAAAAATATTAAACACTGGTCTCATGAAGCTGCATTATGATGCAGTGTAGTGAGGATTTTCCCTGTTTGTTATCTGTCAATCAAATGTTTCAACCAATCCAGCTATTTAAAGAGACATGGAAAGACGGATATTTTATTTTATCTGACCATACAGTCAGTCATTTAACAGACTAAAGAACCATTAACTTAGCCCAAAGCATGCCAGACGAGACAAATTGGAACTCTGGGATATACTGTGTATGTTTGGCAGAAACAAACTATACTTTCTGCAGAAAATAACACTGAAATGCCTGTTCCACATTGCATAAGGCTTTGAAAATAATCGTCTTTTGCCTCAGTGTGAAGCATTGGTGTTTAGATCATTTCTTTGTATGGTTACCTCTTCCAAGAACATAACATTTCGGAACTGAGATTGTCCACCGTTAAAACTTTGCTCCATGTAGGCTAAGAACTGTAGATTTATGATGTGGTAAGGACTTGTTAACTGCTTCCAAATGTAAATGTTTTTGGGGTGGGGGAACTGCATTTTATTTTCTCGTGTAACACGGGACAGGAAAAAACTTTTAACTAAACATAGCAGAAAGGAAAGCAAACAGTAGATGCCAACATTGGACTATAAAGTGGTACTTCAGTGTCCTCTTCATCAGGTGCAGCTACACTATATAGACAGTTGGACTGTACAGCAGTAAAATAAGCTTTATTAACACTTAGATTTGAAAAGATAATAACAGATGCATTCATTTAACATTATTAATGTAGTTTGCCATGCTGTCAAGCTCTAAATTGCATATCACCTCTCTTTGGGCAAGTACAAGATACACCCTAGACTGGTCGCCAGCCAGTCACAGGGCACATAGAAACAAATAACCATTCACACTGATATTCACACCTGTTGGCAATTTGTTTTTTAATGAATCCAACATGCACTTTCTTTAAATGTGTACCTGACGACAAACATGGGAAGAACATGGAAAGTCCACAGACTCCACACAGGAAGGCTGTTAATCAAACTTGAGCATTATTGCATTTATGAATGTGTGTGTATACGCTTATATCAACTCTCATTAGTGGAACTGTGCCTTATGTACGAAATGAAACCAATCAGTTTGCCTCAAGTACAGAGCAATGAAAATGTTTCTCCATCACTACCAGTTGCTTAAATAAAACCCAAATGACATTTTTTATTGAGTGCTCTCCGGTTTCCGGTGCTTTCATCTGTGCACGCCCTCCAGGTTGACATTACAGCTGTGTAATTTGGACAAACTGATGTTCTCATTTCGAGTACGTTAGAAAACCAGTGCAGACCAAATGCATAACGTCAAGTCAAGCTCCAGCTCACCCATGACCCCAATGAGGACAAGTGGTATCGGAAATGGATGGATAGATGGACTATCTGATGAACCACGGCAGAGAGATGAAATGAGAGAAAATGATAAACTTAAATTTAAGATATATTCATGAAAGGAAAATACATTTGAGACTTTTGCAAGAGCATAGAAGTAATAATGTTTTTCACCGGTAAAACGCTTGGGAAAATGGTGGCTCGCTGGCACCGCCCGCTGAGGCTTACCTCAACCAATATGATCTTTCCAGCAGCTCAAGAGAAGAAGCACACCCAGAAGGAAAGTTCACATACTAGCACACATGAATTACTGTGTAAAAATACTCACTTCTTTACCGTGTGGTTAGATCATCTTCTTCCTCCATAGCATCAGTCGTTTGGATCGCCTCTGAATCTCCAACGCATGTGGGCATATGCACACAGTCCACCACCACACCATAAAATCAGATATGAACTCCTGCCTGTCCTGTATGATGTGGAAAGCCGGGCGTATCTATGGCAACTGGCCTGCGGTTGGCTGACAGGGTGGGACAGTGACATTGACACTGGGTTTTCTTTTAGCATTGCTGCTGCCAGACGTATACATGCATTAACAAATTTTAGAAACTCATCAGTCTTTAATGGACAGTGATCTAGTATTGCAAAAAATATATATATTAAAGTCAACAATCTCACCACTTCTTTTTCTACATACTGTAAATGTAGCATGAATCTTATCTTTTTGAGGTGACTAATATGAGAAAGGATGTAGCCAGACCATGGAGGAGCCATGACACAATCATGCAGTACAGTATAACAATGTACAAAATTTCATTACTCTTGTTTGCTGCCAGCGTTGGTCGTGTTTCTGGTTGGATCACTAGAGGGTGCCAGTCACATGTAATACTGTATGTACTGTATGTGCTGAGCCTTGCATAGTTAAAAATCATAGAGGGGTCCATTACATTTGACAAACTGCGAGATGGAGGCGTGTAGCTTTTTATTTTTACACTTTATTATTGGCAACTTGAGGCTCAGCAACCAAGCAGTAATTTCCAACCAGGGTACTGTCTGGGGGGCCGGGCGAGGGGGGGTGGCTGAATCACAAGAAGTGATGCAATATCACTTAATTTGTATGAAAATTATTATTTGATAATTGCAAATCATACATTTGTGCATCTATCTATGTCATCGACGTAAAGTGACAGGCAGAACAATTAAATGCTTTTCCATTAGATGGCAGAAGGTACAATAAACCTGTTTCCATTCATACAGCAGTGTATCAGCTTTGTGTTCATTTAAACAGATCCAGGTTTCACACTGACTAAATTGGAACAAGATCCTCATTATTCACTATTTAAGGAAATACCTTACATCTACATTGAAAGATGAGAATAGCACCTGGAAGAGCAGAGACCCCTGCTGAGACGAGCGGGTTGAACCGATAAGTCAACTTGTCGAAGAGAAAACATAACTCCTTGGGTTAAATAAGGAAACGAGATAAAGAGGACCAAGGACAAATGGCTCAAGTGCCTGAAGTGGCTATGGTCCTGCTGTAGTTGGAAAGATTTGTATGCTGCTCATTATCCTTGTTTGGGGTTCCAAGGTTGGCTAGTTGCTATCAGCAAGTTTATAGTTCCACCATCCAACGTAATTGGGTTTTCAACCAATGTCTCACTGCAGTGAATCTACTGATAAGAAGACTTCTACTCCTTTTTTAATTGATCTGGAATACCAAATTTCTGAATATCCTGTCTATTAAATTTGTCACAAACAGAAATGTGGTTGATTGACTGCTAACCCATCACCCTGATGGGATGACCACTGTTTATTTTGTAAAACTGTGGCATGTACAACAGTTTAGTGCGATGAGCTGACAGTCTTCTTTCTTCACACATAATTATGGCACACACATTCCTTGCATCCCAGAGGAGTGTACTAAAATGTTGTACAGTGCTGGCAGGCTTTGAGGAAGCAACCGTGGTTCTCCTCCCTGACCACTTCCTACTATTGTTGTTACATTCATCTCATAATGTCCTTGTGTGTGTGTCCCTTACATGTCACCGTCTTAGAATTGATGAGGACTGAACTGTGGATGGTTGTGGTATCATGATGTGTCCTAAATGTAATCCCAAATTGTCACTTTTCAAGATTTTGGCATACTTTAAATGCTGCAACATGCATTAGAACCTCTAAGGTCAAGCACAAATCAGTTCTGGGATGCCATCTATTCCTTTGTAAATCTTTTTCCCCAAGAGAAAATAGTGGAAAGCACACCTCCAAAGTCAAAGACAATCTGCCTCACAGTCGAGAGGCTCCTGGTTTGATCGACTCTTGGCTTGTTTGTGCTCCCTGTGTTTGCATTGCTTTTCTCATTGCACATGCATGTTCGCTCATGTAAATTGTAATGCTTTGTTTCGGACTGGTAGTCACTGATGGTGTCGTGGTGAATTCTGTGCAGGTAGTGTGGCTTCAGTTCCCACTCCGTGACAGTATGAATATGTGTGTGAATGGATGTATGTCTCTAAATGTGCCCCGTGATTGACTGGTGACCAGTCCAGAGCGTAGAAATATAAACAATTAGTTCCAGGGTTTAAACTGTCAATTTAGTTACTCTATGGAATAAGTGTTGCAAAAAAATACAGAAAAAGTTAATCATATGGTTCCCACATGAGATATGATCAAATATTGTGTGAGGTCATCCATGACATCGACAAAAGAAAAAAAATCTTAGGAACAAGCAATAAACACACCCAGAATTGAATCCTTTGATTCTTTTTTTTAAATAAGGTCATGTGGCTACGATGACGTGCCATGTGTGTGACGGCAGTTCAATGTTTTACTATGTGTATTTTGAAGCATATTTATTCGACTTGGGAGGTTTTAATATATGTGAAATGACCTTCCCAAAATTTAAACTGGGGCTTAAGCTTGGAAAGACAGCTAATAGGATTAGTACTGCAGGATGTTTTGGATGGATCATGTTATTGTTGAGCCTTCATAATGGATTATTTAACATCTCACTCAGGATAAACTGCTTTGAGCCTTTACAACAAGATATGTTTCTACTATAACCAGCTGCAGCCATTATCTGGCTCAGCATTGGTACTTTGCATCAAATTAGGCTGTCTTGCTGAACAAGTTCAATAAATGTCATGTTGCCATAGAAGCAAACAGTCAGGCATAACTGTTCTGGTTTGGATTGACATCCAAACGTTTACGCATACAGAAAAATTGAAGGATGTAAGGGGCTACTGACATTACTTACCTTTCATTTACTTAACTAATCAAATGTCGACATAGGTAAAGATAATAATAGTAGTAGTAGTAGTAGCAGCCAGGGGCATCGCACCCGATGAAAGGTTTCAACACCCACACTTTTAACGCTACTCTCCACAAGGACGAAATTAACGGCATAAATTCAATGCATCGAACAGTATGCCGAGGCTTGTCTTACTCAATAATATGTGATTGGTGGAAAACAAGCAAATGAGAGATGGGAATGAACTTATTCTCTTCTTCTGTCTTGTCACCCAGTGTAGAAATTAGGTAGTACAATTCAGGCATGCCGACATTGTATAACACGTGACGAACATTTTTCCAGATGTCCCTACCGCACATTCCAACTGCATCTTTTAACGCCACATCCTCAATCAGAAACAGAAACTAAAAAAAAAAAAAAATGTTGACAATGAACTCAGGTCCAAGCCACTATTGCAGGCAATTATAATTATAATTGACATGGTTGACTCTCATTGGAATATAATGTAGAGCCAAATCCTACTATCACACTAACCTGTTTTCAATTGTGTTGAGTTGTCTTTGGACTGTCAGACTTTAGCAGCCGCAGGATGCAGGTCAAAAGCAGCAAACCTCTCCAATATCGACTAACGTGTTTTATGTGTGTGTTTGCAGGCTGGAATCTGAAATTAGCACACTTGAGAATGAAGAATCTCAGATCTCGGCTAAAGAGCAGGTTTTACGGGAACGACTGAAGGAGACTGAACGCTCTATAGAAGACCTGCAGAAGGTACAAAATATGAACCTGGCAAAAAAACCTGTGTAGTTACATGACAAGTTGCAAAGTAATGCTTCCGGAGACATAATTAATGCACCTCAATACAGATGATACTGAATTGTTGTCTTGTTCAATTGAAATTGAACACAATAGAGCACAACATTAGGTACAATTATGCAATCTTAACGACATCCAGTCCAAGAGTTGTGGCCAAAATGCTCCCTTTGGAAAATTAATACCTCCAAAGTCAAACACAATCTGTCCCAGCAATCTTGTCGACCTCTGATTTGTTTGTACTTTGAAGCCTTAACAAGTTTAAATAATAGTAATAGATTGAACATAACGGTAAATGGAAATAATCCATTCTAGGATCAAACAGTTGCCATCATAAAACCTTTAGTTCAGATATTTTAAAGTAACATTATTAACAGTCATACAAGTGTTTAAAAAAGTCAATGACTGTTAATATTAAGACATAGTAACACTCAACTTAAACTTGAGCGAATAATGACAAAGGCTTAATGCCGAGGTGAGTCGTGTTGGCGAGCCACCTCACACTGCCAATTCCATCACTTCAAACAAAAAATTTTTGCTTGCGGTGCTCTCCTAAATTTTCTGTGGGGAAAACCATCAGTGCTACCTAAAGTGCCAGACCCTCTTTTAAGGTGGTCTTCACCACTTTTCACCTGTTGCCAACAGCGATCCCAGACTGTTAAGTGACACGGAATCACGTGTAACATGCTCACCAACATTGTGTGCAATCTGTTAACGTGCACACACAATTTAGCGCCCGCCATGTGGGATAGTAGTAAATAAGGCCCTATAAACTGTAAAACACTCCATCTTAACGTTGTGTCGTCGATGTTGACGTCTTACTGCTTTTAATGAGTCCCCTTACTAATTACTTCCAAAGTATATTCTGCTTCTCGTCTTCATTCATTCATCTCTTCACGGCCCTCACTGATGCTGTTCCTTTCAAATGTAAGAATGAAAGTTTTGTGTGACTTTATAGAGGCATAAATATATAGCAAACAAGTTGATGAAAATAATTAAATCACCAGGAATGATGAGGTTATTGTTTGTTTTTCAGAGTCTGATGGCCCATGATGGAGGTACAATCGATGTGACACACGCATACACACACACACGCACACACCGTCTAACTGTCCTTGTCTCACGTCTGTGTCCACAGCAACTGTAGCACCCCAGAGATTCAAGTGCTTATGCAGCAAAACTTTCTGTGTGTGTGTGTGTGTGTGTGTGTGTCTGTCTCACTGCTTTGTGTGTGTGTGTGTGTTTGTGTGTTTTTGCATGTGCGTGTGATGGGAAGAACAAAGCAGCAGGGGCTTACAGAGCTTTTTGGAGAATAGTTGGGGGGATAAAGCCAGCGACTGCTGGCTGCATAGTCATGGCCTTGTGTGAGTGTGAGCGTCAATAGTCTTGCTGAGCATGGTGTGTGTGTGCGCGTGTGTGTGTGTGTGTTTGCGCGCGCGTGTGTGCGTGTGCGCGTGTGTGTGTGTTTTAGAGGTAGTGTGCAGAGTTAGTATGTCTGTGTGCTCTGTCCGTGGCAATCAGTGTGTGTGTTTGAAGGTTCATGGGCACGCTCTGGCCCGAATCGCTCCTGCCTCAGCGAGATTATTATCTAAACAAACACACACTGATACATGCACACACATTTGGAAACAACAATGACACCTTTGGGAAGAACAACTAAACAACTATCCTTTTAATGTCTTTGTGCATATAATGTGTATTGTGTGCGTGCGCGCGTGTGTGAAAGTGAATGGTTCATTTCATCACTTTGTATTTATTTGTGTACCCAATGTGTGTGTGTGTGTGTGTGTGTGTGTGTGCGCGCGCGTGTGCGTGCGTGTGTCATTTTCTGCATCCAACATTACTTTCGTACTGACCTCCCTCCACCCCCCCTCTCCCCTTTGCTCGTGCTCAGTAGAGGCCACCGGCTGCACGTCCGCTTCTCTCTCGGACGGCGCAGAGCTCGATCCCGAACAACTCATCCTGGCCACGCCGTGCCGGACCAGCCCACCTGCGCCTGGGGATAAGGCAGCGCCAAGACCCGGTAAGAATGGAGATGATGACAAGGGCGAGGGAGAGGAGAGGAGGAGAAAAGGAGGGGTTCGGTGAGCGAGGATGAAAGGGCATCAAGGGTTTGGGACGAGGCCAAGTTGGATTAGACGCACACAGAGCACAAAGACATAGAAAGGTTAATACTTCAGTGTACATGCTTAATTAACATCAGACATCAATATATGCTAAATAAAACATTGGAACAGCATAGACATTGAAATACATGCTCAGTAGGTGACACATTTTTTACATTAAAATGTTTACTAGTGGCTACTTTTCATTCATATTTTAGGTGGAGTAGAAATTGCAAGATAGGACACTTTTTCTTGAAATTTGTCCGAAAATAATACATAAACCTGTATGAGAAAATTCAAGCATATGCTGGAGGTGGGTATCCATTAGGGTACTGGTCCAAATTAAACAAAGTTTTGAATTCATGGGTGGTGTGTGTTCCTTGTAGTTATAAGATGAGGGGGGGAAAAAACTTTAAATTTAAATTCATAAATGGAATGTGTCCTAAGCTGTTGTTTAGTTATTTAGCTTACAAGTCTGTTTAATTATATTATCTGATGCTGACTGTGCCAGGTCGGCATTGCAAATAAGAATCTATTCTCAACTGCCTTATCTGGTTAAATGAGTAAAAATAAATGACCCCCAAAAATTTTTTAGCATTTGTTGTAGCAGGATAAATATTTGCAGAATCATAAAATATGAATGGTAAAAATTGACAAATAACAGGAATAACAGTGCAACCTGAAGCTGACTGATTAAAATGATTGAATTGTTTGATAAAAGTACATTAGATGGACAACTGTCTTGGGGCACACCTTTTAATTCAGGAGCGGTGTGGAACAAATCTATGCTCCCAACAGTTAGGGAAATTACATTTCTCTTCCACCATGACTGGTGCCCAAGTGCACAAAGTAAGTCCATGAAAGCATATGCTTCAATGCGGAATAATTTGGGAGCCCTGACCTCAACCCCATCAAACAAACTGAGATTGTGAGTCAACATCGCTGACCAGTGATCTCACAAATATTTTTCTCGAGGAATTGGGTAGCCACTCCATATTTTCTTCCATTTTCACCTCTTGTAGCTGTAATGCCAGGTGTCCCAAAAACATATTAAAACGTATTTTATATCAACCGTACTGCTTGACGTGAGCACAATTAAAATAAAGGCATCTTCTACACAAGGTTTAATGATATCCAATACAAGAGCTGTATCAAATATTGTGCCTTTCCATCTTATATTTTGGTTGTTACATGAGAGAGTAAAATATTTAAAGTGGGTTGCACGCTTGCCCATTTTTAACATCTTAACGGATTTTTAAAATGTGAGACCCTACGCATGATGAGGAAAAATCAGTATGTGCTTAATACTCTTCTAGTGTTTGGCATACTTGACCAAAACAGCACCCCACACGTAACAATACAGTATCTCCATGAAAGTTGTAGTACCAGGACCGACCTGTGAGAGGCAGCATGGTGCCACCAGACATCCAGACTGCTGGAAAATACAACGAAGAAGAAATAGAGGCTAGGCTAACTGTTAGCTTATCTGGTAACTACATTGCAGTCATTTTTATTGTGGGGAATAACTTTGGAGACATGTCATACAAACTCTCAACACAACCAGTTGCTCTTCTATTTATGGAGTCCGGCAACAGCACAAGCTTCAGGTCACTTCCTAATCGGCTAGCGTTCCACTTAACGTCACAATCACATCGTCGGTGGATCGGCTGAACTCTGTGTTGACCACACACATAAGGATTTGCGCTCCTATATTGCACAGGGGGCGGCGCGGTGGACGACTGGTTAGCACATCTGCCTCACACTTCTGAGAACCTAAGCTCAAATCTGGCCTCGCCTGTGTTCTCTCTGAGACTGAGTGGGTTTTCTCTGGGTACTCCGGTTTCCTCCCACATCCCAAAAACATACATGGTAGGTTAATTGAAGACTCTAAATTGCCCTTAGGTGTGAATGTGACTGAGAATAGTTGTTTGTTTATATGTGCCTTGCGATTGGCTGGCGATCAGTTCAGGCTACACTTTCATTCCAATATGACAGGGGTACATATGACTGCATATATGTAGAATTGTGCTCATAAGTTTACATACCTAGGCAGAATTTGTGAAATACTGTTTTTTGTTTTTAAATATGACTGATGACTGAACAACAACTGTCATTAATTTCTGTGTTATGTTTTGTTTAATGATAATCCATCCATCCATTTTCTGAGTCGCTTCTCGTCACTAGGGTCGCGGGCGTGCTGGAGCCTGTCCAGCTATCATCAGGCAGGAAGCGGGGTACACCCTGAACTGGTTGCCAGCCAATCACAGGCCACATTGAAAACAAACAACCATTCGCACTCACATTCACATTCACACCTAGGGACAATTTAGAGTTGTCAATTAACCTACCATGCATGTTTTGGGGATGTGGGAGCAAACCGGTGTGCCCGGAGAAAACCCACGCAGGCACGGGGAGAACATGCAAACTCCACACAGGCGGGGCCGGGGATTGAACCCCGGTCCTCAGAACTGTGAGGCAGACGCTCTAACCAGTCGCCCACCGTGCCGCTGTTTAATGATAATGTTTTGTTTTATGATAATGCTTTTCTGAAATGCTTTTAATTTGAATTCCATTTAAATAAAATGAAATGTGTTTTGCCTGGTCTTTCATGTTTTCGTAAAATAATTGTACACATCTTAAAAATTCTGCCTGGGTAATCAAACATATTAGCACAACTGTGTGTTTTCACATTTACTAAAAAGTAGGGCTGTGAATTTCAAAATAAGAGAGAGGAAATAAAAACAAAGTATTATAAGTGTATAAGAATAATTATTTGAAAAAAGTAACAAAATACAGATAATACTTCATGTTATGATCATATGGGTAGAAGCAAAATCATGCATTGTAAAAAGGCATTATACATAGGTAGAAGGGTTTTCCAGAATTTTGAGGTCAACTTTGGGGGTGCGCATTACACATGAGAAATTACGGTAAACAAATTAATTAATTAGATTAATACTTCTCTGACAGTGTCAATCAAAACAGAAAATTATTATCTTTGTAAAAGTAAAATATTTCATGCTCTTTTTCATACGTATTGCCGCATATGAAGTTGGGGCCTACAGTTCTACAGGCTAAGCTTTGTAATACTGTGATTGTCTTGAAGGTTTTTGTCCCCAACTTCACGCTTCACTCCTTCCACCTTCTCTACCCCCTCACTCTTCCTTCACACCCCACTCCCTTCTGCATTACCCCCTCTCCCTTTGTAACAGCAATGTTTGCCATGGAGATCAACGTGGAGCATGACCCTCAGACTGGCGAGCAGCGCATCCTGTCAGCGAGCCGTGTGAGCCCCTCAGAAGCGGGGTTGCGCGGCGTCAAGGTCTACGACGACGGCAGGAAAGTGGTCTACGAAGTCACTTCCTCCGGGGGCGTGTCCACGACTTCGCTAGAGAACGGGTGGAGCTCCTCGCAAGTCGACCAGCTAATCCAGAGAGCAGCTAGACCTGGTGAAGGGGGAGATCGTAGGGGGGGTCAGGTGTTGGTTACCCCGGCTGCCCCGCAGGCCTACTTCTTGCCAGCAGCTGCGGACGATCTGTCCCCACCATCCTGCGCCCCGCCATCCATCCCGTCGAGCCCGCCTGCCCAGGTCACGCTGCAGAGGGAGACTCGGCTAGGCATGATGCCACCATCCTCGGGTCCCATCATGACGCAGCCTGGCCCTTCAGCCAGCCCAGGACCAGAGCTTAGCTCCGTGCCCCAAACCAGCGCTGAACACCCAGTCACCATGGTGTTCCTGGGCTACCAGGACCTGGAAGACACGAGCGAGAGCCAACGGCTGCTCGGCTTTGACGGCGCCGTCAAGGCCGAGGTGGTGCTGATCGATGAAGACGACGAGAAGTCCCTGCGGGAGAAGACGGTTACCGACTTGTCCATTATCGACGGCACGGCGGCCGACCTCGTGTCGGGTCGACCGGTCACGTCTGAGGCCGTCAGCACAGAACTCTCATCCGATGGCCGCGAGCCAAACAGCGCCGCCTCGCCCCCGCCAAATCCCGACGCCAACAAAGCCCCGCCTCCTGGTCTCACCCCTGCCACAGGTACAGACAAGAGGAAATGCTGCAAGTGCTGCATAGTCATGTGACTGAATCTTCTGCTTCCTTTTTATTATTATTCACAACACCCCTCTTTTCCCTCTGTCTTTGGATGGTTACTAACTGAAGCCCCTTCTCCTCTGGACTCTGAACGGCTGCCACACTCACGACCGCACGCGCACACTCATCGTTTGACTTTACTCTGTTATGCCTTCATTCAGCCGTGCATTTCTGCTTTTTTTTCTTCCTTTGTGCCAACACCGTGGTTCTAACCTCCTGACAGTTTAGTTCAACAAATTCAAACCAATCAGCAGGAACTCATCTGTAATAATTCTGCTACACTCGTGGCAAAGAAAGACAGAGCGCTGGAGAAACATCCGTGTTTGTTTGGCAAGCACGGATAGAAACGGCTATTCTCACCTAGATTTCACAGTCACTGTGTTTCCAAGCAGACATTATGGAACCACACAATCACCTTCAGTAAAAACGGTCATAAAACACTTAAAAAATAATAATACAATCATCTATCAATTGTTTTTCCTACTCTGTCTCGTTAATTCCATACACACAAAGACAGACACAATTTAAAGAAACAAGTGTTGGAGTGTGGAGAAGGTGTGTGTCTTAGCAGGGAAGATGGGGAGGGTCCTTGTTGCCTTGGTTTCTTCATGTGCCTCTTTTATTCTTCGACCTGAATAGTCATAACAAATAACTGAACATTAAGATTTTCTATTAATTACTCTTTTATTTAGTTTATTTTTACCAGAACATGTTTTTGTTTTGGAAAAAAATTCAGATAATTTTTAGGATTGTTCTTTCAATGCAAAAGTGAGCTTTAACATCGTCGTCATCGGTTCTTGTTTTGTCCATCAACTCAGGCTATTCCACCGATGAAGTCATTTCCTCATATTCAGTCACTTCCTAACTCAGCAGCCAATAAGAAGCCATGAAACACATTGGGGAATTGTGCAGCCATTTCTCTCTGTTTATCTAAAATCACAAATTCACGAGCACATTGGACACACCACCAGTGACAACAAATAGCGTGCACACAAAGATTAATATAAATTGCCAACCACCAGTATGGTAGTGTAGTGCTTAGCGGGTCTCCATCACAGTCAAGAGATTTGAGATTTGTTTAGCAGAAACATGCGTGTTGTAAGTGAAGGCTCTACATTTTTCATATGTGTGAATGTGAGTTTGAATGGTTGTAGGGCTGGGGGAGGGGGGTCGAATAACTCTGCTAAGTCGACTTAAAAAATGTCGACACAAAATGTATGCCTCGAAGCTCTGCCGGGACAAAAAGAAAAGAGAGAGAATCCATGTTTCACACAAACATTTATTACAGACGGACGCAGTGTTGTACATAAACTTTGCCAAAAACAACAAAGGAACGGCTGTAAGTTATTTTTAAGACACTGTTAGATGTATAATGTAAATATAACATGAAAAGTATGTTAGCTGAAGGTAGTTTTTTTTTTTTTTTTTTACCGAAAATGGTAATCACTAGCGCGCTGATGCTAATCGCTACTGCTAACTGTTTAGCATATAGCATTTTGCTGTCTCAAATTCTGTACACCAAATTTCTACCATGCACTCAGTACCAACATATGCAGTTTAAAGATGGACTTCCATCCCTCATAAATGACAGTAAAATGCATATTAGTAGTAAAAAAAAAAAAAAATTGTATTAGTGGGGGGTGAATCGATTCTCAAAACATTCGCTATCGACAGCCCTAGTTGTTTGTCCTGTGATTGACCGGCGACCAATCCAGGATGTACCCAGCTACGTGCCCAAAGTCAGCTAGGATAGGCTCCAGTTTCCCGCAATCCTAATGAGGACAAGCAGTATAGAAAATGGATGGATAGCCAAGCCGCCGGAATTGTGACAGACAATTTTCAAGGTAATTCACATTGTCTGTCACAAATAGTGGCTAATAGATGGCGAGCACCAATTCATTGGTGGGGGCTTCGTCAACCTGAATAAAAACCGCAACTTACACATGCACCTATCAGGTATGATATTAGATAGGGGGACTAGGTGGCTTCACTTAGCTTTACTATGTATCTAATACATAGATACCGTGTGTTTCGGTTGACATATTCACCATAACACAGACTGCCTGTACAGAAGACATGGCATCTGTAAAGCTGTGTTTTAAGAGTGCGGAGGATCGCAGCTTGGAACATGCCAGGGCAAATATTTCAACAAAGCTGACGGGAATTATCATTATATATATAAATAAAATACATATAAAATTACATTATTATTATGCAATTATATAAATGCATTCGTACAAATAAAGGTCTAATTCCCCAAAGAATGCCTTACCCATAACAGAGGCTTGGTACCCTCTGCAGTAAGAAAATAAAAACCTTTGTCACTATGTGAGGATGTGCGTTACAGGCAGTTTAAGGTTCGAACTAATCAAATCCACAAAATATATTGAGTGGTGCTTTTATGGCTTAGGTGTGTAATAGTCATGTACCCTTGCCACCTTTAATAATAATTCAATACATCATATCATCTTGGAACAAAACAATTAAGATTAAAGAGTTTAAAATGTGACCAAACAAAAATCAAAGCTATTTCTTCTCTAAATGGTCCTGGTAAAACCAAATAATAGTTTGCCTTAAAATAAACATGCTTTATTTAGTGCGATTGGCCACTGCTGCTGAGTGACCGGCCAATAGCACGCCTTGCGTCGGGATTCTTGTGTAGGTAAAAAAAAATGTAAATACTGTAGGCTCTATATCCAATCCAGCAATTTATTTTTCACATCTATAATACACGAGATACACTATTATAGACATTTTTATTGTCCAATGATGCAATATGACAAGATATTTCTATGTTTTCATTCTCCTTCGGTACTTATTCTCGCATTTAAAACACACCCAACTTTTGTTTTGCTCCCTTTGACATCACAGCCCCATGACTTCTAATTCCTTCTGCAGATGTGTCACGCTGACTCCCGAAGGCATGCGATTATGTTAAAAACAGTTTACAGAGGCAGGATCCTAACTATCTCAATAGATGTGCATGGTTGCCCATTAACTGCATGCTAAGCATGTGTTTAATTTCCCTCCCACGCAGACCACCAACATTTTTAGATTAGATATTCTGGCAACCATTGGGAATGCAATTCAGGGGTAGAAGCTGTTGTCATTAGAGTAGAATAAATGGTTGAAATTCCTGCGATTGGCTGGTGTAGCCCACCTCTTGCCCAAAGTCAGCTGGGATAGACTCCAGCTCACACTCGACCTTAATGAGGACAAGTACAATAGAAAATAGATCGATGGGTTGAAGTTTGAAGTTAATTTGAATGGTTGTGATTGTGCTACCTGATGGTAAAACATTAATTGCAGCAAGCACAATAGATTTGTGTTCCCTTCTTCAGTATCACAGCATATTCAAAGTTTGCCTTCTGAAACGGTGCAGACTATGCAGAGATTTATCATCAAGAAGCATCAACGAAAGGAAATACAATCACCATTTCCAAAATAGTTAGGGTGCAAAAAAAATGGAGAAAGTTGATGATGAGCAGTTTGCGTGTCTGGGTTTGCTAGTGTGTTGTAAAAGTTTGGTCCTCTTTCAGCTCCACTTGAGTGGCACTCTGTGAAGTACTACTTTAACGCTCTAGGAGGCGCCCTTTCATCCCCTCTGCCTGCCCTTATGGTTTATGGACTGTTTATTAAAAAAGAGCCATTTTCTATTGTTCACATCGCTCTTTCTCTATGGTTCTTCAGTCTCACTATCACATCCTCCCCTATCTTTCACCATTTGTATCCTCTCACTATCTTTGGACAAATAAAGCTGAGTTTCTCCAGTTCAGCCCCTGCTGTCTCTTGCTTGTTGTTCCTTCCATCTGTCTCTCTTTTTAACATTCACCATTGGCTGCTGTCAGAAAAGGAGCACAAGCTCTCCTCACTGCACCCCGAGCTCATCCGATAATACCCGCTGCCACTAACAAGTGCACTGTCTCTGGCCATGACACGAAAGGCACACCTAAGTAGGCCTATTGGGGCAACACTGAAAAGAAAAACAATTACAAGAAGAAAGAAGCAACATTTCTGAGAAAAGGAAGTATTTTTCAAGAAAAAAAACCCTACTCTTTATCCTCATAGAATACTGTACGTGTAACATTACATATTTCTTTTTTTAACAAAATTACAATATTCTCTTTTTCAGGGATACACATTTGATATAGATAATGCAAAAGCAGTAAAACAACAATGCACTGCACTGCATCATGGTGAGAAGTGTTACTTTTTCTCATAAGGGCAACAGTTGTCAGCATGAGGTTAACTACAATTATACTAAATCAACACCTCTCTTGTTAATGTAAAAATCACCTATCTTTTCAATGGCTGTATTTTTTTTATATACCTTTCCATAGTAGTGTGCCTAATGTTGTGGCCTGTGATTGAGCACCTTGCTTCACTTTAAGTTCAGTGTGTTCAAAAGTCTCACATGCCATATATGATTAAGTTAACTAATGTTAAAGCCAAACGTGGTACAAAGGTTCAGTATTACTGTAAAATGCAGTGTACGTAAAATGATACATATAATACAACTTATTTTTTTATGTATAAATTATACAACTAGAAACCAATTACAACGATGTCAATACACCTGCAGTGGGAGCCCTTTTGATTATTAGGCAGCCTTTTATTTTGTATTCACAGTACATTATGCAATAAAAGACAACCAGAGACCTTTTACTAGCTTACTGTAAACTGTACGAAACATGAGATGGTAGGTAAGTAACAAGGAAGAGGACTTTGGCGGAAGAGAGCTTTTGTATTTGCATGCAGAGGAAGCAAGATGAAGTATTTATTTTGTAATCTCAATCAGTAATAATTCAGATTAAACTGGTGACAACCAGATCCAGGCCACACACACATTCTATTCCTGGTTGTGTGATAATAAACACTGATCAGATTATCTTGGGGCAATGACAACGTAACATAAAGGATATGACTGTTTCTACATCATCACATGATGTTTGGCATGTTTAATGCATGTAGCTACAGAACCAAAGTTAGTGTACTTCTCGAGGCCACATCTGCTTTAATGAAAGCACATGAAAGAAAATTATGTTAGGGAATTAGGATTGTTAAAACGAAGTCATTTTGACACACGACTTACTTTCTCTAACAGGGTAGATATTCACGTATTAAGTTCTTATTCGGTACAGGTGCACCCACATTCTGAATAACAATCAAGCAAGCCCAATTTTTCTCTCTGGAAGATACTCCAACCTTGACAGAACCAAAACCTTTGATAGGAGTGCCTCAATTCTCCTTTGTTATTTAGGTTTGCATTTAAAATGGTACCTCAGAGTACTTCACGGTGATGTCACTCACTGCCCTTGGTATGTAGGAAAGCAGATATAAATAGATAGATAGATAGATAGATAGATAGATAATTTGTCACATTTACAAATCTAAATTATTAGTTTTCTTCAAATTTGAAATTTTAAGCATTGTGATAAATGATGATTGAAGAGAAGATTACAGAAAAGTGCTCTTTTTATATTTTCTGTACATATTTACAAATGTATATATATTTTTTCATCACAGACTATGGCGTTCTCGGGACAACAACGAATGGACATCCAGCCGTGATGCCGAGCAGAACTCCTTACACTGCCATGGTGAGTGTATGTTTGTCTGTGTGTAATAATGAAACCCTTCACTCGTTTATCTGTAGTTTTAACTACAGACAAACAGAATGGCGTATCTGCTTCAAGTCAGGGAACATGCAAAATTATTTACTCGGTAATTCCCTACTTTACATATTGTCAGTGCTTGTTTTTCCGAGTAATGGTTTAGTGTTGAAAAAAAAGTTTTAAGTCAGATAAACACCGCTGTAAGACCTTCACTTTATGTGGCTTAACACAGGTATTGAATTCCCTAAGGAATTGCATAATGCTGGTTCCTTTTATTGGTTCTGTGACATTTGTGCATTTGGTTATGTCACACATTTATCCAGCTACTTTTTGCCTGGCAGAATTCGTAGGGCTCCTTCATAACAGACCCATTGGCCAATGAAAGTATTGGCTTATGCCAGCCATGCTCACTGTTGTTTGAATTAACTTATAGGGGAAAACATAAACATACACAAACAACATAAGTGATGAAAAGATAGCTTCGTAATTTGTGTTGGACACTGGAAAACTTTGAAACGCTATCCTGAGCAGATGTTTACCCATCCGCGAAGACACCATTCCCTAATTTAACCATATCCCACCCTATAACGCAAGCACCCATGAAGATTCAATTCTGTTTTCACTCATGGAGGCAGCACTTCAGTACCAAGCAACCAAATTAAACTTTTAATATTTACAAATTAAATATATGTAGGTGTAAACACCTACATATATATATATATATATATATATATATATATATATATATATATATATATATATATTATAGCCCAGAAGTGTTTTTCATTAAAAAAAAGAAAATTCCTGTAAATACGAATTTATTACTGCATTAGCGTAGGTTAGTGATTACTGCATTAGCGTAGTGACTGACTATGATATGTTCTGACTTAGGTATAAATTTGGGGTATGTGGCCGCCAGTGGAGCGGAACTCTATTTTAAGCCAATGACGTCCGGTACAGTGGACCCCTGCAAATTCGCGATTCGGTTCCTTTAAAAATTAAACTTCAAACCCCCACCCCTTACACTGGTGGTCCCCAACCATCGGACCATGGACCGGGACTGTTACTGGTCTGTGGGACATTTGGTACCAGGCCGCAGAGACAGACTGGACAAAAATAGTTTATTGGTCATCAGAGTGTAAAGGAAATGTTATCCTGAAAACCAAGCATCCAGCTGTGCCTCTAAACATATTCAAAGTGACCCAAATTATATTCTCACCTATTCTCAATATTGAACTAAAGTAAATTGAGGGCCCAATGACTGGATTTGCCTCGGGCCCCCGAATGACTAGCTACACCCCTGTCCAGAACTCGTTGTGCAACTGAATAAATGAAACGAAGGTCCTAAACAGAGGCAACCTGATCCGCTCAGGGTCAGCCCCCATTGTGTTCGCCGCCCGCTGGCACGCTGATTGTTTCTAGAAGGACTCCGAACACACTCCCGCCAACTGCATTCATTATTCAGCACACGTGCCGAGAGAGAGAGAGAGAGAGAGAGAGAGAGAGAGAGAGAGAGAGAGAGAGAGAGTGAGGATGGGAGGGAGGGGGGTGAGCGAGCAGGAGAAGACAACAGCCCAATGCTCAAAACTGGCGCGTGCCATTGACTGTTAATGCTGGACAGAGAGCACAAAATCCCGGACCGGAGGAGTAAACACTTTTCTATCACGTTTTAGCGCATTAGTGAAGCAAAACAAGACAAAGGAGAAAGAAGAAGTCACAGCCAGTAGGTAAGTTTTACATCTGTCATTGAATCCCGGTCATTGTTTGCCTCTTATGTGTCCTACCGTCCAATTGAATGCCACCAAAGCCTGGACTATAGCTATACTACAGTGAAAGTGCTTAAATATAAACATGAGAAGATATTAATAAATAGTGCTAGACTATTAACTGAAAAACGGGTGTATATATCAAACAGAAGAAGCCTACAATAACATTGATTGGCTTCAAAGGGTGAAGGGCACTGGAAACTGCAGCTGTTGAAAGCAGGAGGAGGGCAGTGGGGCAATAGAAGCCTCACTGCAGTCTCTTCCTCAGTCTTTGTGCTCCTTTTTTTTTTTCATATGAGCCTAACGTTAAAATATGAAAAATCAGGCATTTTCCTCTTTGTGTGTGTGTGTTGCATTAAACAAAATAATCTGCCAATTTTTCATTTTTGATTCCTAATTGAAAATGAACAATTGATTCACGAATTGCCTACAGTACTCCTCCGCCACATCACTTTAACCTACATTCGGAATGACCTTAACCCACTTTTCAAATTGCACTGAATAGACACAGTTACAGACTAGTCGTGTCCGCATGTGACAGGGCGTCTTTTATGTGTGCAATCCAGTATCATCATGCCGGATGTATTTGTTGCATATTCATATCATCTGGGTTTGCATTGAGAAGTATTGTATGTCCAGTACCTGTTTATTATCATGGTGGTAAGCACCTCTGCCTCACAGTTCTAGGGTTCCGGGTTCAAATCTCGGATTCGGCATTCCTGTGTAGAGTTTGCTTGTTCGCACCGTGTTTGCTTGAGTTTTCTCCAGGTACACACCGAAAACATGCATGGTAGATTAATTGAACGCTAGAAAATGTCCTCAGGTGTGAATGATGGTTTGTCTATATGTGGCCTGTGATTGACTGGCTACTAGTTGAAGTTGTACACCACCTCTTGCCCAAAGTCATCTGGGAAAGGCTCCAGCTCACCACAACACTAATAAGGACAAGCACTATAGACAGTGGATGGATGGAAATTTTTCAGTGATGTAGTGAATGCACTGCATTAAACTGAGCGCTCTTTCTAATATATCGTGTACCTAAATAAGACAACTAAGGCTAATAAGTGCTCATAGTGGCAAAAATAACCCTGCAAAATGCTGAGTTGACCTCTCGATTATTATTATGAATTTGACTCTGCTGTGTAGCTTTCCGCATGATATTGACTTTTAAAAAAACAACAGTAATATTACACCATTACTGGACTAAGCATGTTTGTGAAAATGTTTAAAATTCATATACACGCAACAGGGCAAGCAAGCAATAGTTAGTATCAAAATAAATGTTAATTTGGAAATCCGTCAATGCTGCACAGTTGTTCTTTTGCTGTCTCTTTCTTGTAGCAAAGAGTCCAATATTCTGGAAGCACAAGCGGTTTGGGTAATTAATAGCACACCCATCACAAACAATAAAAGCATTTTGTTCCTTAAATGGATGTTTGAATGCATTCATATTAAAATATATATATACATATAGGTACAATAACAGGAAACTAGTCAGGCTCGGTCCTCTATAATATGATAAGGAGTAACCTCCACAAACTCATTATCCCAAAGACAATGGTGCAATGGTGATAACGGTGCCTCCATAGTTTGTAGGTCGGTCTGTCAAAGTATTTTAAGTGAAACTGGTCTGTGGCACAAGAAAGGTTGAGGACCACTGGCGTAAATAACGTGGGGCTACCATGTTTAAATCGTCGCAACAAGCAGCATATCATGCACTGTCTTAAAAAAGAAGCTTCTTTCAATGACAATACTGGATTAGTCTTTGTACCTTTCCAGAGGCTTGCAAGTACTTAATATACTTGGTATCCATAAGGTAGCACCCAAGTGACAAGCCATTGTACCCTTAAAGTTACAATGGTTTTGTGTTTTGAGGGTAGCTTCAAGTAAATTTCCCTTTCCACCCCTCTCTGCACCACCAAGTGAAAGAACACAGACAGCAGCAAAAATGTAATCAATGTTGTCTTCTTCCTTCCAAACCTCTCCCTCTTCCCAGAAAGATTCACACCGACATAATCATAGGTTCGACAACAGCTGTTTGGTTGATAGGGCTGAAGGTCAGGGGGCGAAACAGGGTTCTGAAGGGGAACGGATGAGAGGGGGGCGGACATAATGACAATAACATGTAAAGCTCCAAGGAGAAATAAAGGGCGGTCGTGGTGCGAGAAGGGTGTCGTCGCAGCAGTGAACTGCAAGGCGGGTGAGGGAAATAGGAGGGTCGGGGTGCGTGCTGTGGAGTATGCAAGAAGGAAGTCTGATCAGCCTCACACAGCTTCAAGTGTTGTTGACATTAACAGCTCGCTGGCCTTTCAATGGCCCATCTGTTGATGTGCCGCCACTGGCCGCCTTCCAGGAAGGAATTGCATTCACAGTTTTAAGGGCATTGATGTTGCTTGATTGATATGCTTTGTGTTGGATTTTTACTATAACTCGACTCGGATGAGCTTGGCTCACAAAGTTAGTCAGCCGATCACAAGTTGAGAACATGAATAGGAGAAGAAAAAAATGGCTTACCAGAAAGCATGTGAGAACCCCTCAGGCAAAACAGAAGCTTGAACATTATTTTCTGAGTGTTTTTGTTTTGTGTGTTTGAAAGAGCTGCTATTTTAAGTAGATCCTCAAAAAGTCATTGTCACGCTGTGTTCATTTTTATATATTTTTTTCTGTGGATATATATATTTTGCCCAGCTAGTTCCTGTTCCAGGCTCTTGTCACATCATGGTAACAAAGATGTCATATCGTGTCAGAGATCAAGAGGAACCACAGCAATCATCATCTGTCAAATTTTCAGGCAATTTACATTTCACAGTCTTGATTTTGTCAAACTAAACAACAATGTTCACACTCACTAGCCACTTTATTAGGTAGACTTGCATTACCCAAAAAGATCTAATAAAGACAAGCCTGTCCTGGATTTGCAAACTGTAGTTTAGTGGCTCAAGGTTGCTATAAACTTCTTAGATACGACATTCAATGTGTCAATTTCTGACTGCATTCTTTTCATATGTCGTAAAGTATTAGGTCTTGAAACGCAGTTGTTAAAGCTCACTGAACTAAAGTCTAGCAAGATTTTATTGGCATCTCAAAGTGAGGAAGTGCGTAACAAAGGTTTGAAGTGTATTTTTTTTCAGAGAATTCAGGTTAAATTCTGAATTGTATGACTTCAGAGCCATTGAAATGAAAACATTACACTGTAATGATAACATTTAATGATGTGGATTAGAAACACCTCCGTCATAGGCTTTTTTATTTTTTATACAATATGAAAAGTCCAAAATGTTTAATACTGTCAACTTGAAATGCAAACAAATCTTGAAATACATCTCTAATTATCAAAAGAAAATCCTGCACTTTTATTTACCCCAAATATAGAGGAATGAAAATCACACACACAAAAATGTATATCCATTATCTTGCAGTCATGGAAAATTGTATTTGAGTTTATGGATAACCTTCATCTTGAACCACATTTTAGGACCAGAAAGACTTTTTATTATGCTACTAAGCTTATCGACTTGGAAACAACAGTGAAAGTCTAAATGAAGCATGTAACAAGGTCATAAGTTTTGCATTCCATCGCATAATGGTATTTTGTCCACTGTTTTGGTATTTATGATCCATTGAGGCAAAGAACAAGAGAGATGCAGGAAATCAAACAATGCAAGCTGAACACGTGATTGCCACCATTACACAATGCCCGCCACCCGCTATTGTCCACAGCATCCACCTGCTATTGGTGTGCTGTGCTGCACAATTCATTGATTTAACACAAAGCAAAGTGCAAACACAAGCATGCATGACATTGAACAAGCCAGAAAGAAAATACTGTACAGTGGAAGAGGATATAATTGCAAATATTTACAGATTTTTGCTTTTTTATATCACTGCGCTCAAATCTCATCCGTAAACAATAGCAAACTTGAGTCTGACCTTTGACCTTTTGTTTTTGATGGTCATGTTTTCAAACATTACGTGGAATATGGCAGGTTGTGGCTTAATAAAATGTGTCCCACTCAGTCCTCAGTGGGGCTGACACTATAAAAAAAAAATTTGTATTGATTATCCTATAGATGTTTCCTATTGCGTCGACCAATTTTTGCCGTCAATTTAGCCGAGTTAGCTGATTTTTTTTTTTTTTAATTATTATTATTTATTTTTTTTCACAGTCCTAGCAGCTTTTACTTAAAATGCTGACAGTTGGGGTTTTTTTACTGGTGAAGTGAAAAAATCTTGAAGATTTTGCTTTCTTGTGAGTCATTGAATTAACATTTTCTTGTAGAAACACTGTTTCTGAGAACTGCTGCACATTTATCAAGAAAAACATTAAGCTACTGTTTTTTTGAACAGCCCATTATTCCATTTCTGCAGTTTTTCTAAATCCATTTGGACATCTGGAAATAAAAGTTATCATTGAGATTTTGAGCTTTACGTTTTTCTAAACACATTGCTTTTATTCTATACACAGCTGTAAATGTTGTATGTGAGTTTCCCACACGGGTCAGCTACATGTTAGGATTTATACTTGGGTTGAGGTTAAAAATAGGTCAGGCAACAGGGTCATAGGGTTAAGTATCAGCAGGTTGTCACTGTAATATGACCTCATCTGTGGTGTCATATAAGCAATAGATACAGTATATACAGTATACCCGGTACATACAATAGACACACTGGTTCAGCAATTTGAGGGTTGCTTTTGAAAATAAATCTTGTATTTTCTTCCAGAATATTCTCTCGAAAGTAAACAATGTCTAGTCTCTGTGAATGCAGCGGGCAGATGGAAGGACAATTCTATTTAAATAAAACAGGAATACCATAAATCTGCGGCTCAGACATGCTGGCTCGCAAACTGTTTTCTTCCTGTGTGAAGCCTCCTTCCTCTATCTAAATTTTGCAGGCTTATGAGCTAGTTTCCTGAAATAGACAGGTGATTAGCACAGTACTGCTCTCAGTGTATGCCACAGCAAAGTGATTTAATACAGTGAGCTAGCACTGGGAAGAAGTTTGAGTGTTAAACATGTTTTCCTGGGACTAAAAAAACGTCAAACAGTATGGATAGATTGGGATTGGGAGGTCCTTTCTAGAATCAGATCAAATGTATTTCCTGTCGAAGAAGAGCACTTTGTGGATGGATGCTAAGGTCAGATTCCAGTTTCAAATGTCAGCAATCAAATATCTGCATTGTTGTGAGCTTTCATTTCGCTCTTGGCGTTACTTAAAACTAAAATACTCAAAGAGTTGTCTGCACGACATTGGTTGTAACTAAAAACAGCTACAAACTGACTGATCTGACGTCAAAAAACGACACCATTACCGTTTTCACGTCAACACTGAAAATGGTATTCTCGGTAATACACATGTATGTTATTTGTTTATAATAGTTAAAATTTACTAGCCCACCACCCATTGTAATGTTTATGCCAAAGCTGCCCTACATCAGCATTGGTAAAAAAAAAATTAAAAAATAAACAAATAAATAAATAAAAAAGTTTCTCAAATACCTAATACACAAGCATTTAAATGTTCTTTAACTGAAAAAAAAAATAATTTAAAATATAATTGTGTTCTTATCCGTGAAATTTCAAACTGAAAAAAACTGAAAAAAATCATATAGCATGTTCATATTCAAGATATCAAATTGTATTTATATACCTAGTTATATAATTACTTTTAACGGTGAATGTTATTGGTGCTTAATTCTTGACTTCTCAGAGTAGTAGTTAGCCGGCTCAAATTTATGTGGGGCAGAAAAAGGTAACTTCAATTTGAAATTTCTCCTTCCTTTTCAAAACGTCAGCTCACTGAAATTGAAAGTGTCTGCATTTCAGAACTTCATGATGCTGGATGGGCTCTGAGAAAAAAAACAAAAAAATTGTGGTGATGAGCTTATTAATTTTTTAACCACTGTGTGTCATAGCCAAAACAACTAAGGTGAAACATGCTGATTTTGCAGCACTTGAGCTTATAATGCCTCTCCAATTAAGTGTACTATGACTTACTAATAAGTCAAATTCTAGACTTACAAACGAAAGGTTATTGATCATTAGTTTCTTTGAAAGTTTGTGAACTTTCCATAAATACAGGACAAACTTAACAAGTAGTTTCTGTGCAACTGTTCACTAAAACTAAGACTACATCATGAATTACAGTACACAAATCTTATATTATTTTCTGTGGTGTCTGAAATGTTCGCATTGACCACCTTGTCAGTAGTGGTAAGAGTAGCCTGTGGTGTGTTTTGGAAGGTGCATTAAGCTGTCTAAACATAGACGCTATCCTGTTGTCACTGATCTACTCTTGCAGCATCAAGTAGTTCATTTAAGACTAGGCTGATGTCAAGCAGCTAATTAGAGCTTAATGATTGCTACCAGTAGAATCAACATTGGTGATTGGGTTAAAGTGGCTGTCTGTGTTCGCCTTACTTATTTATCTAAAGCAGTGAAAAGGCAGTGATGTGCTATTACAAATTTGGAAATAACTGGGCACCAAGCAAAATTTATTTCATTTAACACCCTACTCTCCAGGCCTTGATTTGAGTTTTTTGCCACCAGTATTTAGCCCACAAGCCTACCTCCTAACCTGGTAGCCTCAGTGTATGTTTTCTGCACTTAGAATCAAGAGGGAAAAATGTTGTGGTAATAGTTTATGGACAAAATGTGCAACTTCCCAGAATCCCCGGAAGTTAGTAATCATTTGTGGTTCTTACTTTTCTATAGTGGGGAATTTCTGCATAGAACAAGTCAGTGAGATGTTTTGTTGGATACTAATCAGCAGAGATGGAAATCACCAAGTAACTTATGACATTATACTATTACGATGCTTTACCCAAACTCAATCAATCATGATACACAATATATTGGAAACAAAAACCTGGCTGATAACAACAAACAAATGAAAACATACGCTTGTGAACCATGCTGTAAAGCAAGGCTGTTAAAATTGTAGTTATGGTTTCCCTCAGATGGTCCTTATGACTATGAAAGCATATTCAGTAAATGTATAATCGCCTCATCATATTATTATATACACAAATAACTGATGGGTAACTAGCTTTGAAATCCAAAGTTAATGAAAATAGCTTGTTCAACTATTCCGTTTATTCTAGAAAAGGGGGTTGGTAACAAAAAAATGCTTGAAATATCTCAATATTAATTAAAATTGCAAATTGTCTTCACTTTTGAAGACAATTTGCAAATTTGGGACAGATTTTAACAACAAATATAGAGTAGACGCTCATAATTTGTTTTTAGTGGGACACATAAAATCAGATCTGGTACTCGGGCCTTGAGTTTGACAGCAACATGCATGCACTTAAATGTAATAATAATACCTTAAGTGCTGCCAGTGGAGGTATTCTATGAACAGTAGAATGTAATGATAAACGATTTTTTTAGTTGTTGTTTTTTTTAGTATTGACGATGCATGCTGTTTTCCGTTGGACAGTGGCATTATCGATTACATGTGTTGGTGTATTGATGCTGTACCCTAACCCGTCAATGGCCAGTATACTAATTATTGCCTATTAAGGAAGTTTCAAACACCAGTTTTGCTGTCATTCTTGAACCAGTGTACATTAATGCACATCCTAATTTCATAAATAATACAGACACAGTGTCACAGTGCAGGCTCGCAATGTTTGTTCCCAAGATAAATTATTATTTTCGCAGAGACATCTGGTCTCCAGCTGCAAAATGCATAGTCGACAATAATTCTGCTCAGGTCCAAGACATAATTTATATTATATGGCTGGTCCGAGTTATCGTAGACTGTGCTGTGTCCCAGTTATTCCTACACTTGTGTTCGGTGGGCGGGTCATTACTCTGGATCTCTGTCCAGTGACTATGTGACTACAGAACTCTCTGCTTGAAAAGAGCTCTGCATCTCTTCAAGTGTTCAAATGGAGCATTAGTATTCAGCATGGAGAGTCTCACTCTATGCCTGCATGTTGGAGCCTTTATTGTTGTTTCTTCTGGGGGGTGTCTGGGTTGTGTTGTAAAAGAGAGAGAGGAAAAAAAACACAGTACGCCATGAGTTCAAACATGCAGTACATTTCTCTGTCACACAACTGAAAAATCCAACCTAACTTATTTGTAGTCTGGTTTTGTAACCTCCGGCAGTGGCTAGCTGAAATTACTTTCATTGTTATTCTTTTGGAGTGCTGCAATATGCATGGAGCTCAGTCAGACGGATGTACAATAGACACGCTGGTTCCTCTTATTGTATATTAATACTCCCCTGAGGTCTGTGTGGGATGCCACTGTTTCATCAAACCACAGTGTTTAATGTATGTGTCACCAACCATTTAATTTTCCATGCTTCTGTCAAGATTAACTCAAGTTTTATCTACAATGATTAATATTCTTCTAGGTGAACGTCAGTGTGAACCGTCACACTCTAATATTTTATTGGAAATTTGTGGAAGCTGTTTTTGGTACCTAAGGGGTGGGAAATATTTTTTCACTTCCAGGTATCCCAATACATTTGTCCAGATAATGTATACAGTAGGTGCATTTCATAACTCTAATAATGAGTTTTTTCTTTGTGGTTTATTTTGGGGTGACCTGATAAATTTGAGCCTGACAGCGCATTGTTTCTGTATGTTGTGATGTAGCGCAGGTGGCCTTTTGTTTTTGGTTGCAATTCCGATGTTAGGGGGCCATATCCGTGGATACAAGTTAGCACAGGTTTCCTGTTTAGAGTACATGTGATCTGGAATAGGCTTTAATCCAATCTATGCTAAACCTTGAATAGCTTTTATTGTCCTTGTCATCCAACAAAAAAATATTCTTCTATTCAAACACTTGAAGTCTGACTGCAATTTATAGTTTGAAACTGGCCTTGTATTGCCCGTGAATAATACAGCTCATAATATATAAACAGTATATTTGAATCTAGTTCTACTTGCCCCTTTAAACGATTACTGGAAAAATGTGATAGGGAAGAAAGATTTGATTGCCAAAGGGACAGATGAGAACTCGAAAAGAACCCGACCAGCTTGTAAATGAACTGAGGTATCAAATTCAAGTCTCACCACTTAAAGGGAAAAAAAACTTGCAGTTGCTGAAATGTTAAAGCAGTCAGTTGGTGTGTTTCTGATCAATCATGACCAACTTCCTTGACACAAGACTGCTTGGGGCGATGCTCTGTATTGACCCGTTAGCCCTGACCCAGTTGCACAAACACACACATGATACTTATTGTAATATTTTATCCTCACTTAAGGCAGTATATTTGGTGTTTTGCGAGGCTAAGGATATTGGTAATTGCTGTTGTACATTCAAGGAAAGTGTTTCCATGTTGATCTAAGGCTTGTGAGCAGCAGAGAAAGTTAACTGTGACTCTATATCTCTGGTTTCCCTTTCTGGGATCCTGTTACCAAACACACACAACACAAACACACATGGACTTGTGTAGGGAGCGTTGCCTATACAAATGTGACTCATATCCGTGTTTAACCCCTTGATTTTATACACCATGTTAAAGCCTCATGGAAAAACCCTGATTATTAAATACTTTCCCACATAACTCTCCTCCCGTCCTGCCTTAAAGCTTAAATTAAAGTTTAGAAGCTCTAAGAGAATGATGAGGCACCAGGGTGTATTTCATTAGACTTTTAATAAAGGGCGACTACGGAAAACATACAGCATCCTTCTAAATGTCATATGGGACTGAGTCAACAGGCCTAAAGTGACGATGACAGAATGAAATATAATTACCTTCTTATCATCTCCTCCACCTTTCTTCACTCATCATCTGTTAATCAGCAGAAAGTGGGAGGGGCTGGCTTTTAGACAGGAAGGGAGAAGTGGGCAGCAATAGGATGGATGGATGGATGTTTGCTGGGCCATCTGCACAGAAGGCATCTTTGTGCGTGAGGGCATATGGAGAAGTGAGCGTGCACATACGCACGCACACACACACATGCGTGTGCGCTATGACATCACAGCTCAGTGAGCGTCCAGCAGGAATGCTGCTGAGAGAGGAGAGGCTTTGTGGAGGAGAGGAAAGAGATGGGAGGGGAGGAAAAGGAGGGGGGGAAGAGGAGGAAAAGGCTTGGCCAGGGAAAAGTCTGGCACTCCCACAATCTGAAGCAGGAATGAAACAAGGCTGGAGCAAGCAGAGCTGAGAAGGATTACACATTATTGAAACTAGTGGAAGGAAGTCTTTTAAAACTGAAAGGCACCTTTTGAAGATTAATGGCTTAAGAGTCACCGAGACAGACGTGCTGTTGAGGCTTGTGAAAACTATAGGTGAGTAAAGCCATATTAAAATATTCCAATTGTGTGTGCAGTAGATGTGATAAAGACATGGATATTGTATTTAGAGAGGATGTGCCGAGTATTAAAAAGAAAGAGAGAAAAAGGTCTTAATGTGCGTGTTTGTGATTGTGACTTGCGTGCGTCACAGTATAGGAGCATCATAAGAGTTTCCAGATGTGTTTGGGATGGTGACAGCCAGGGCGAGAACCAGCATTTAGACTAACAGCTGACACACACACACTGTCCATGTGTGTCTTTATTTGGCCTGTGATTCCTTTCCACTCAATTGTATAACACAATATTCCTCCATAACTTCCTCTGCTGAGCTGTACCCAAACCAAAACGTCTTCTGATAACTGCATAACTTACTGCAGTTAACAGTAAGTTATTTAAGTGTATGCGTTTGACTTATTTATAATTCCTTTATTCCTGCATTCTTACGCTCATGCAAAAGGACTGTTTTCACCTTTAACTTTGCAGGCAGCATACAGTGTCCTTCATCATATTCATTAGTGTTGGAGCTTTGAGCTAGCTAGAGTATGTCTGGAATGTCAGCTCACCTCATGGAGACACAAATACACATGGACACACACTTGCTGTGCACTGACACACGCACACACACACACAAACACACGCACACACACACACACACATACTACCCCCAATCCATTATGTTTTTGCTCAGGTTTGTGTGGCATAATTGCATAAGAGACATCCCTGTCGTATTCTTTTCCTCAGGCAGTAACAGGATATCCTCCCTCTTCTGCTTAGTCCTGTTTGATGGATACACACTCCTCCTACACACAAATTCCAAAAGTATACAGGTGGTCAACCACAACAAGATAAAAGACTTTATGTGCATACAAGTGGCAGCTGATGCTCATTTTCAGTAATAAAATTAACGATGTAAAATCATTTGACCTGACGCTATGCAAGAGAGTGAGGGAGGGCGGGTCAAAGACACTTCTTGAGAAATAGTTCAAAGTTGTGTCAATGTATGGTTTTATACTTCTCAAAGCACTCAGTTTATGCCAAAGGTTTCCATCATTACAGCGTGTCGGTCAACTCTTGGGTGTGGTTGCACCTCAGTTCTGACTGCCCATTATGTGCTTTAACGCTATGGAGCATAGAAGGAAAAACAGACCAAGGAAACACAGGAACATTTGTTCCCATTACACGTCATAAAAATCTAGTAAATATAACTCTCTATACACAGGAGTGACCTCAGTAATGCCACTATGCTTGAAGGATGTTGCAGATTTAATTGGCTTTCTGTACATTTGGCACAACCAAATTCAACATAATTGCTCCTTTGTTGTGTGTGTTCACATTTAAAATACTGCTGATAGTTTTGCACAGTTCTCAATTTTGCATTTGTGCATCGTTAACATACACTGACTGTGTGACTTTTGTACAACCCCAATTCCAATGAAGTTGGGACGTTGTCCATCCATCCATCCATTTTCTGAACCGCTTCTCCTCACGAGGGTCGCGGGCGTGCTGCAGCCTATCCCAGCTATCATCAGGCAGGAGGCGGGGTACACCCTGAACTGGTTGCCAGCCAATTGGAGGGCACATACAAACAAACAACCATTCGCACTCACATTCACACCTACGGGCAATTTAGTCTTCAATTCATGCATGTTTTTGGGATGTGGGAGGAAACCGGAGTGCCCGGAGAAAACCCACGCAGGCACGGGGAGAACATGCAAACTCCACACAGGCGGGGCCAGGGATTGAACCCGGCTCCTCAGAACTGTGAGGCAGACGCTCTAACCAGTCGGCCACCGTGCCACCTTGGGACGTTGTGTTAAACGTAAATAAAAACAGAATACAATGATTTGCAAATCATGTTCAACATATATTTAATTGAATACACTACAAAGACAAGATATTAATGTTCAAACTGATAAACTGTATTGTTTTTAGTAAATAATCATTAACTTAGAATGTTATGGCAGCAACACGTTCCAAAAAAGCTGGGACAGGTGGCAAAAAAGACTGAGAAAGTTGAGGAATGCTCATCAAACACCTGTTTGGAACATCCCACAGGTGAACAGGCTAATTGGGAACAGGTGGGTGCCATGATTGGGTATAAAAGGAGCTTCCCTGAATTGCTCAGTCATTCACAAGAAAAGATGGGGCGAGGTTCACCTCTTTGTGAACGAGTGTGTGAGAAAATAGTCGAACAGTTTAAGGACAATGTTCCTCAACGTACAATTGCAAGGAATTTAGGGATTTCATCATGTACGGTCTATAATATCATCAAAAGGTTCAGATAATCTGAAGAAATCACTGCATGTAAGCGGCAAGGCCGAAAACCAACGTTGAATGCCCGTGGTACTGCATCAAAAACCGAAATCAATGTGTAAAGGATATCACTACATGGGCTCAGGAACACTTCAGAAAACCAATGTCAGTAAATACAGTTCGGCGCTACATCCGTAAGTGGAACTTGAAACTCTACTATGCAAAGCAAAAGCCATTTATTAACAACACCCAGAAACGCCGCCGGCTTCTCTGGGCCCGAGGTCATCTAAGATGGATGGATGAAAAGTGGAAAAGTGTTCTGTGGTCCGACGAGTCCACATTTCAAATTGTTTTTGGAAATTGTGGACGTCGTGTCCTCCGGGCCAAAGAGGAAAAGAACCATCCGGACTGTTATGGACGCAAAGTTCAAAAGCCAGCATCTGTGATGGTATGGGGCTGTGTTAGTGCCAATGGCATGGGTAACTTGCACATCTGTGAAGGCACCATTAATGGTGAAAGGTACATACAGGTTTTGGAGAAACATATGCTGCCATCCAAGCAACGTCTTTTTCATGGACGCCCCTGCTTATATCAGCAAGAAAATTCCAAACCACATTCTGCACGTGTTACAACAGCGTGGCTTCGTAGTAAAAGAGTGCGCATACTAGACTGGCCTGCCTGCAGTCCAGACCTGTCTCCCATTGAAAAGGTGCGGCACATTATGAAGCGTAAAATACGACAACGGAGAACCCGGACTGTTGAACAGCTGAAGCTGTACATCAAGCAAGAATGTGAAAGAATTCCACCTACAAAGCTTCAACAATTAGTGTCCTCAGTTCCCAAACGTTTGTTGAATGTTGTTAAAAGAAAAGGTGATGTAACACAGTGGTAAACATGACCCTGTCCCAGCTTTTTTGGAACGTGTTGCAGCCATAAAATTCTAAGTTAATGATTATTTTCTAAAAACAATAAAGTTGAAACATTAAATATCTTGTCTTTGTGGTGTATTCAATTAAATATAGGTTGAACACGATTTGAAAATCATTGTATTCTGTTTTTATTTATGTTTAAGACAACATCCCAACTTCATTGGAATTGGGGTTGTAACAAATATTATTTTGGTATTCCATTGCACTTCATTAACAGTATGAAACTTCTAATGACTGAGCAAAATAGGTCACCAAGATGTCCTGAGGGATTAATTTGTCCTCAGAAGATATGAGAACAAGAAGAAACTTACAGGAGAGTGTTGTTAACTGTATGACAGAGAAATCTTTTTGTGGAAAGGCAGTGTTAATAATCCACCATGTGACTGCACTGTTTCCTTAATAATCCTAGCAAAAAGGAAGGAAGGAGAAGAATGAGCTCAGCAGGAGAGCGGAAAAGAGCCAAAAAACAGAAAGGGTTTAAAAAAAAAAAATGTGGGTATTCCATTGCACAACAGTTCCTTAAAGGCAATACTGCACCTCCCTGCACCTCCCTTTTAAAGGGATTTTCCTTTTATCTTATAAGATTTTCTTGAATTGTGCTTCCATTGCTTTAAAAGAGTTTTCAATTTTCAGTTCAAGCACAACATTGGAAATTTGGTTCCTCCCCAGTACTCAAACATTCACTCAAACGTTGAAGAGCACAATATTTTTGGTTATCAAAATAACATTGAAATTCAAATTGAAATAAATATTTGGTGATAAATCACACAAAATACCTGCTTGACCACTTCATACATGGTCTCATAAAACTCCAGTATACTCTTGACAGTCAGTGACTACAAAAACAAGAATCTATGCTGGACTTGTTTTGGGTCCAAAACCAAAGTTTGGAAACAAGTACTCTTAACAAATCCAATATGTGTGAATGATGTGTCTGTTAACATGACACAGCAAATATCATCATTTGAACACAACTTTTAAGTGCAACAGGGAATTTCAATCCAACAGTGACCCAGTTCACTGAAGTGATGGTAATTAAAGCAGTCCATCCAGCCATCCATTCTCAACACCGCTTATCCTGTTCAGGGTCGCGGGGCGCTGGAGTCTATCTCAGCTGACTTCGGGCAAAAGGCGGACTACACTCTGAACTGGTCGCCAGTCAGTCGCACGGCACATATAGACAAGGACAACCATCCACACTCACATTCACACCGTCACTGAGTGGGAACTGAACCCACGCTGCCCACTACGAAGTCAGGCGAGTGTACCACTACACCATCAGTGACCATTAAAGTTGCGTACACACACAAGACCGACAAGCTTTCTTGTGAAAGTCAACATCCTAAAAATCGATTGTAAAGATACAGGGCTGTAAAACAAGAAAGCCAACAGAGCTTTTTGTTTGTGGCTTGTGGTGAATGAAAAGGGACCACCGTTGGGCTTCTGTGAGGTCTGGAATGTGTTGAGTACAAAACCGTAGGGTCACCAGATTTATCACTGTTTGTCCTTAACAGGAAAACCGAATTAATGGATCAATTAGTCCCTTAAATGTTAATATGACATGAAGAACATAATTTTACAATTTCCTTAAGTTGCTCTTCCCTTGAGTGTTCATTTGGGTGTTGTCTACAGAATGTATGAATGTATGTGGATTTGAATTATAATGCTTGCTTGTCAACTTGGTTAATTCCGATATTTGTTGTGAGGTAATAAAGGCACAATGTCTGCATAATGCAGTACGTGACATTCTATTTAACGATTGTTTCAGTAAATAACCGCCATTAGTTATTTTCAAATTAATATATTTTCACAAATTGTTGCCATTTGTTGTCATGACACATAATATAGTATACCATTAAAATTTAGCAGGACTGATAACTACTACACTCAAAATGATGTGACCTTAAGTTATTAGTTTTGCAAAAACAGTCAAATTAAATGTAGGGACTCATTTCTAGGCACTATTTATTGAACATGCATACAAAGGTTGTCACAAAATGATCATTGTGAAAACTCTTCACTTTTTGGGATGGGTTTTTCTGGTTTGTCCTACATCAACTGCTAGGTCCTGGCTCCACTCAGTGATTGAACTAAGCATATATACCATATGTATCACTGCAATGCAGACACACTAATGCGAGTGATGTCTATTGTCTATGTAGTTAAAATCAAACCTTAATAACCCTGACCTCTCACAATTAACCTCAACAGGCTTAGAAAATAAGGATTATTTTGACTTAGAATCTGCAGCTTTTGATTTTACTTTTTTACATTTCACAGAAATCGTGGCATGCACCCGAGGATGTCAGTGGCACACTACCTAAGGAGCGAGCCTTGAAGAGTGTCACTTTCCAGGAATCAGTCAGCATCATCACTGACGGTCCGCTAATCATGGAGGTGGAGAGCCAACAGATCCAGCATGGCTGCCTCAGCAGATCCAGTGTGCAAGGCCACAGTGCAGTCGAGCTGAAGGTAGAGACATCCGACAGCGATGTAGAGCAGGTATGCAGAATCTTACAAGATGGGCATGCATTTATGTATGTATGGCTGTACCCTTAAGGTTAGGGTCCATCTAATGTTGATCTTATAAAATAATGAGTGGAAAAGCAAAGCATGTTCTCAAAGCATGTTCTCAGAATAAAAAAATGCTTTTGTTTAAACAAATTGTGCATCTGTGACAGAAATTGTACAGCTGAGATTTTTCTAGTGGTGCGGGGGACGGGGGCGGGGGGGGGGGGGGGGGGGGGGGGGGGGTGACGTTTAAACATTACAAACTCAGCTAACCCGTAGTTTTGTTTTTCACAACAGTCATTTTGACATAGCAAAACTAAAAAACTGTACAACAGCAAGTAGGAGTCTCACAAATGTTTTCTTTTTTTTTTTAATTGCAAGGTTTACCTAATGTACGGTCTTTGGAGTTTAGACACTTGATAAGCATGACTATTGTACTTGTTTTTATGAATTAGTTTCTCTAACTTGATAACTTTACTTTCCTTACTCCATACACTGCACATATATTTGTTTACATACATACATATAAAAAGTCTACATACCCCTGTTCAGATACCAACTTTGAATGATGTAAGAAGAATTTTGTCAAAGATCAATTATTTAAAAACTTATTGCAGCTTTAATTTGACTTCTATCTTGTAAAACTCGATTTGTGTTTTTGGGGAGGAGTCTTATGAATGTGGCATCAAGATGCCAATATTTGCTAAATTTGGGGGGAAAAGAAAAAAAAAAGTTCAGTTCTTAGTAATGTTACTGTTCTGTCATATTTTCTCCACTTGGACTGTCTTCACTGTGTTTTATGGTATATTTAATGCCTTGGAATTTCTTTTGTTCACTTTTCACTTCCCCTCTAAGAGATTTCAGGAATCTTTTTTCACTTCAGTTGTCACATTAATGGTGGAAACTTTTGAAATCATTTATCTTGGTCTCATTTTGTTATATCACACAAATGATGTTTGGACTTTTTATATCCACTGTGTGTGTGTGTGTGTGTGTGTGTGTGTATATATATATATATATATATATATATATATATATATTCTGAAAACTAAATGTTATCTTACAACAATGCATGTGAGGCATTGAATAGTTGTGTGAATGTAATGTACAACTTTAGTTGAAACAATGAAACACTGCAGTACATTTAAAAAAAAAATAACATTTATCTATGAGATTTTGTGTGTGACCACTTATGTTACAAGCTTTTTATCACATTCTAAAACTGCCTATTTTCACACCTTCTTCAAAGGAAAGCTCACATTTAGCAGCTATCACAATCACAATTGTTTGCATACTCCAGTTTCATATTACTACTAGTTGCACAGAAATATAACATGAATGTCATGATTTGACATTTTGGTCTCAATGTCCTTTTCCCTTTTCCTTTGTCACCAAGCACCTTTTCCAGGCTCTAAAGAATTACTCTACTCAACCGGAACCATTTGATTATTGTCCTGTCGTATTTCGATGAATTCTTTCTTTAGGTCCCCCCACATTGTCTCGTTGAAGACCAGATCATATGTGTCCTCCGATAACGTATCACTGTCACTTTCATCAATGTCATCACACAATGAAACACTTCGTGATGTGTTGTCAGATATTGTATCACTTGAGGAAAATGCATCACATAGGCCCATGGAAATTGTATCACTGTAGTTCACCATAAACCTACAACCTACTTGAAACGGATTGTTTACTTGCTGCTGTGTTTCGCCATTGAGTGAGATTCCCCCATCATTTTCCCTGACAATGTTGGTCCTCAGACGCTTTTCCCAAAAGCTGCTATATCCTGTTTCTTGTGGTTTACCAAGCAGATTGGCCTCAGTGTCTTTCTTTTTACTCTCCGTTTGGACCGCATTGGTCAAATATTCCACCTGGTCCCAGAGAATCTTGTTCTCATTCCCCTCCGACTTCAGCTTGGCAGACAAGTCTGCTAATTTTTGTCCTTGACTTTTTATTTGTTCCTTTGCCATTTTGAGCTGAGCTGTCAGGTCTTTAACTTGATTCTCCAATGTTTTCTTTCCTTCCTCACTGAAAACACCGAGGATCTTCTGCTTGGCCGAGTTATACCTGCCACAGGCCAATTCCCTCACTCGCGACAACATTTTGTGTTGCGCTCACATTAAGGTTTGGAATTGAATTGTTGTATTGTTGTAAAGTGTCTAAATAGAACTAATTTTTGATCCGTCAGCCATTACTACAAAAGTACTAAAAAAATTAAAATTAAATTTAAATTTTTTTTTAAAAGGAAATGTGCATAGAGAGCTGTGATGTCATCATGCAAAGGACATTCCAAACCTTTGTGAAGTCACTTTCATCACCATGACAACCTGTAGCTGATTTAGAGGGATTCTGGCCTCTGTGGTGCCAAATACATTTGTTAATGATAAAAATATATTATTGAGCTTAATCTGCAAATACATGATATTTCAAAAATTGTATCCATAACAACAACTTCGCTTTATCCATAAAAAAAACAATATATCCCTTTATCACAAACTGTTCATCCAAGTTTTAATCACTCGACCAGACCAGAACCATCTGTTTATCGTCTTGCCGCATTTCAGTGACTTCTTTTTGTAATTCAGCCCACAAGCATTTCTCCTTGAAAAACAGATGTGTGTCCACAAAAAACATATTGCTTGATGACACAAAAAACCTGGATTCTGTTTGGATCGGTTTTCTCTTGAGGCTGTTGAAGCATGTTTTCGCTGTCTTCTTTAGGAATCCTCTGATGCTTTTTAATAAAACTCCCTGTTTCCTGTAATTTGGGGGGCAGTCTAGCCTCATTCTCCTTTTTACTTCCAGCTTTTACCTCATTGGTCAAATATTCCACCTGGTCCCAGAGAATCTTGTTCTCCTTCCCTTCTGACTTGAGCTTGGCAGACAAGTCTGCTAATTTTTGTCCTTGACTGTTTATCTGCTCGTTTGCTAACTGGAGCTGAGTATTCAGGTCCCTTACTTGATTCTTCAGGGTGTTTTTCTCAAAGAAAACATTGAGTAGCTTCTGCTTTGTCAGGTGGTATCTGCCAAATGCTGACTCCCTCATTCGCGACAGCATGTTGAATTGATCAAGAAGGCTTTTGCCAGGTGAAATGTTTGAAATGAATGTACTACATACAAATTACTGAAATACTGGAAGAGCTGTGAGCTCCTTCCACAAAGGGAAGACATTATTTTAAGTTCCAATCCTTTGTGAAGTCAGTACTTCACAGCCCCATAGTTTTACAATTACAGTGGCAATCCCATTAACAGAGATAATTGATACTCATGCCCAAATACTACCATTTCCATCAATCTCACTTGTTTATAACATTGTACCGATAGACTTTTTGGTTCACCTTCAAAACTTGAGTGAACCACATAGTGGGGCAGCTCATTGAGAAAGATAAAGCTGATCAGACATCTACAATAATTTTCCACCAACCACATTTCTAGTCTGGCATCAGCTCTTACTTTGTAACAAGACACATACTTTAATATTGTAAAACACAAAACAGGGTTTAATTACGGTACTTCTAATTTGTACCTTGCGTTGATTAGCCGTGAAATACCAAAACATTTTTAAGAAATGCTGATAGTGGACCACTGGTTTTATTGTTGGTGCGCAAAATGGCATGTATGCCCTAATTTTGAGTCTAACTTTATCTACTCTCTTCTCAGGAGATCCGCTACCTGGATCAGGTGCTGGATGCAGCCTCAGACACACCCACTAATGGAAACGCCTCCCCATCTACGTGCACCAAACCAATCAGCATCGATGGAAAGTATTCGTCTGTGAGTGTGTCCAATTCATCTCCTGGTAATCACCAACCAATCATTGTGGAGGGGCAAAGACAAACCACCTTCCTACATCAGGATGAATCCACTGTAAAAACCAATGGGCATATGCCGAGGGAGGAATCGAGCCACGGCGGTGCAAAGTTTGAGCTGAGAGCGTTTCAGGAGGACAGACGGCCGGAAAAACTCTTCACTCCAGGAGAAGAGCAGGCCGTCAGAGTGACGATGAGACGAAATCCAGAAGAGGTAATTGGGTCATGTAATCAGCTATAACGGTTCACAAACCACAAGTGTGTGGAGTCTTAAACTCCAATCCATCTTGCATTTCCACTGGGACATTTGTTGTTGAGAGGAATGCAAAATGTTGCATTGCTGTGTCCTGACAGCTCATCTTCATCACAATTCAATGTTTTTTTTTTGTAAAATGTCAGATTTGTGTTCTTTTCATTCCAAGGATAAATCTTATAAACCTTATGGTAATTCAACAAACCAAACCCTACTCATTCTGTATTAGTGCAGTTGTTACAGTTGTAGGGAAAATATTTTGAAAAGTGCAATGTGATTGAATATTTGAGTACTCTTTACAACTTTTTGAATGGAAACCAAACTGAACCATCTTGCAAAATGGTCTTTTACGGAAAACAGCAGTGCCAATATAGAATTATGTAATGTATTTTGAGGCTGAAAATAATTTATGATTGTACATCCTTTGTGATCAGTATTGCAACAAGGACTCATTGATTACCTGTCCAACAGGCGCAGGAGTTGGAACGTGAGCGTCAGGAGCTGATCCGAGACCAGGCAGTGAAGAAAAACCCTGGCATTGCTCAACGTTGGTGGAACCCTCCACAGGAGGTAGTTAATTATTTCATCCTTGTTGATTATATAATATTGAACTACTCATGAATAGGATCTGGCGGCACGGTGGACGACTGGTTAGAGCGTCAGCCTCACAGTTCCGAGGACCCGGGTTCAATCCGCGGCCCCGTCTGTGTGGAGTTTGCATGTTCTCCCCGTGCCTGCGTGGGTTTTCTCCGGGCACTCTGGTTTCCTCCCACATCCCAAAAACATGCATTAATTTGAGACTCTAAATTGCCCGTAGGTGTGAATGTGAGTGCGACTGGTTGTTTGTTTGTATGTGCCCTGCGATTGGCTGGCAACCAGTTCAAGGTGTACCCCGGCTCCTGCCCGATGACAGCTGGGATAGGGTCCACACGCCCGCGACCCTCGTGAGGAGAAGCGGCTCAGAAAATGGATGGATGGATGAATAGGATTTTTTATTGATTTCTACATTTATTGAAGGTTCCTTTGGAGGAGCAGCTGGACCCTGAACAGCTTGAATCTCTCCGAAAATACCAAGAGAGAAAAACGCAGAAGCAGAATTCAACTCATACATACACACAGGTAGCAGACTGTACACACAAGCAGTAAGCACCATAGCACAAGTAGTTTCCAACTGTAAAATAATAAATGGTTTGCTGAGTAAAAAATAAAGACAACTAAATGTATGTATTTTTGAATACATGGTAAGTGTTTGTTTGCTGATTATTAAGGATTTGTTGACCTTTTGTATTTAATTCAATGGTGATTGATTTCTGACTTTAACTCTTCTCATCCCCAATGGCAGCCCCAAGTTACTGGACCTCCCACACTGGTCACCTTTGACCCAGACTTAATCAGGAAGGAAGAAATTGTGGAAAAAAAGATTGACTTCTCATCTGCCAGGAAGCAATTCCTGCAAGGTGACGTGACCAAGAATTCCATAGCTCCTCACTTATACTCTGCCAGACCCTTTTCCAAGTCCATACCCAGGGGCAACCTTGGGAGCAGCAACACTGTACCAGAAACCGGAGAGTGTCACGTGACCTGGTCTGATGAAGGTGTTGGAGGAGAATTTACCAGTGTTCGCGCTGTAATGACAAATCTGAGCGATGAAGAGGAAGGGAAGAACCAGTTCCACCAAGGCTATCACCCCGAGGAGTCTGACTCGGGATTGGAAGAGTTATCCGTCCGCTCTCATGACACGACTGTGTTTAGCTTGGATAGTGTTTCGGACAGTGGGGCCTCACTTCCCCCGACGCCACTACCACTTACCCCAGTGTTACCATCTACCCCCCAGCCCACTACGCCAGTCAACGGGCAAACCACTGGCAGTGCAGTAGAGGACGAGCTGGAATACCAGGCAGAGATCCTTGTCCAAAATGTCATCCAAAATGCTCTCTCAACAAACGGAGATAACTGGCAGTCATCTCTCCCGAATTTAGATTCTTCACAAATGAGCGGCCCTGTGTCTCCATCCTCTGCTTCAACAAGTAGCCCAGTGCCAGTATCTTCCTCCCCTCTGTCTTTTGGGGAAGCTGACCATCTGCAGACACCTGTGTCCTCCAGCACTGCTACATGTAACCCATCCCAGCAGCCAGACTGGCTGCCAGAGGTGGAGGTTGCTTTCGAAGAGAAACCTGCAGAAACACAAGATGTTCTGCAGCAGCAACAGTCATCCAGCCCAACCCCGCCATCACAACCATCTCCAACTCCTCAACTTATTTCTCCCCCACAGAGACCCAAAGAGGGAGGACCAAGGATCAAAATCCAGTCTTCTTATACTAGAGCACTTGCTTCCTCAGCCTCAGTTGCTGCTGCGGCTTCTTGTCATGTGAACACAGCAAATGTACCTCGGCCATCCACAATCTGCCGTCCCCCTTCCCCTCCAAGCCCAGAAAAGTCAGAGTACAGCTACTTCAGTAAGTACTCCGAAGCGGCTGAACTGCGTAGCACAGCAGCCGCAACAAAAGGCCCTGAGGTGGAAGTGACAAGCGGGCCATTCCGCCTTCGCTCCAAGAAACAGCGTACATTGTCCATGATCGAGGAAGAGATCCGAGCAGCTCAGCAGAGAGAGGAAGAACTGAAGAAACAGAGAGAGGCACAACCTGCAGTTATTCCTCGCATTGGTAGCACTTCCAGTAGCAGTCATGTTCCTGCACGAACAGGGATACGGAAAACTACAATATCTCCGGCAGACAAGTTGAAGAGCAACAGCCTGCCAACTAGACTCACAATGACATCAAGGACAGCACCAGGTTAGTTAACTTACTTCTTGTGTGACACCTGGTACAAAATGGTTGTCTAATATAGGGAGCGTACATCAAAGTTTATGTTAGTTTTTAAGTTTATAACTATCATACGTGGTCATTTCATTTGAGCTGATCTTATTATTGGAACAATATTGTTTAGTTGGACAATGCAAAAGGAACCAATACAAGAGCTGAATCAAAAAATGTTTTGTTCTTTTACAGTGATAGTAATGCCAAGTTGTGATTAACACTGACAGACAGGTTTTTTTTAAATATCGTGGTTGCCTCATTTAGCTACATGCTAAACAATTAGAAACAGATATTCATATGAGTGTAGTTTGATGCGAGTGTAAACTATACCCACAATATTAAAACATATTGTTAAATATATGCCAAATTAATTGAAAAGAATAGTATGATTATCTTTTTTAAAGGATCTTCCAAGGGTAGATCGGATAAGGAATGAGCTCATCAGAGTGGCAGCACAGACGTGAAGGATTGGAGAGATTGAAATGATTTGGACATGTGGAGAGAAAGGACAATCAATGGCTATATCAGTAGGATGCTGGAAATGGAGCCGCCAGGTAGGAGGCAAAGAGGAAGATCGAAGAGGATATTTATGGATATGGTGAATGAAGGTATGCAGATAATTGGAGTTAGTGCAGGAGACGCAGAGGACAGGGGGAGATGAAAGCGGGTTATTCGCTAGGGCGAACCCCAAATAGCGTTCAGCTGAAAGGTAAAGAAGAAGATGGTGCAGGTGCTCATAATGTTGAGGTAGGCAGGTGTACATGTATCATATCTTAAACGATGATAATTAATGTCCCAATTGGATGTTCAAAAGGAAGTGTACACGTGTTTGTGTGCTCTGAATTTTCTTCATCTAACCACTTAATTTTTGCGCCGCAGGAAAGATCGAGAAGGTTCGACCTGCTCCGCCAGTCTCGCCTTCGCCATCAGAAGGAGCCCTGTCTGACGCAGGCAGTGAGGACTCTGGAGGATCTCGACCCAAAAACTTCATGCAGACGCTCATGGAAGACTATGAAACGCACAAGGTGAAGAGGAGGGAGAAAATAGAGGACAACAGTGTAAGTATTCATAGCATGTATTCAATTATATTCACATGCAAAGCCAGGTGAAAATAAGGGGAGAGTTATTTTCTGTTGAAAGTTAATATTCACAGCTGTCAACTCTAGAAAATTATTCACTCTGTAATTATTTCATGTATGCCTAGTCTTCAAAATATATTTTTTGTATGTTCAGAAACATCAGGGTGTATTAGGCAACAAGCCAAATGCCATATGCACACTGGACTCTGTTGGGCTTTGTGAGGATTTGTCATTTCATTGTCGTCACTTTCATTTCCAGTCAGCATGAGTCAATATGTTTGCAAACCAAAGGACATTTTCCAACCTTGAAGCAGGAAATGAAAGTAAAAGTAGCAGACGTAGGGGATTTTTGTCCAGAGTTTTCAATAAAACTGCTGAAATCCCATTTATTAGATACTGAATGTAAAATTGTTGTTTACCATTTTTTGTCCATCGTGACATCACGTGTGTTGACTCTGTGTACTATTGCTTCCCTTCTGCTTGTCGCTCAGTATGCCCGTTTTCTGCTGGCTAATGAGGTAACCACTGAGGTACCTGATGCACACCACAAACCTGATATCACTAACTTTACTGGCAGACCTGGGACAGACTTAACTGTATCTATACAATTTAATATGTACTGTATTTGCATTGTTTAGGTCAAGATAATTTAGTACAAATTAAACATATGAATGTACTACCATGCGTTTAATGAGTGTTTTAATGCCTTAACCCCATAACCATAGCCACAAAACCAGATTATCTTCATTCTCCTCCACAAGTCTCCTCAACATGAATCACTGCAGTAAACACAGTCAGTTGTTATGAGTCATTTTTTATTAATTTGCTTTTAGTTAATATCAAGTCAATCTAAAAACAGAAATGTGTCCCAGGTCTGTGTTTGGTCTCACTGCTATCGTGTACTGGGGTGGTGATGGTGCATGTGCTTGTACTTGGATTTGTTATAACCTTTTACCCACCCCATCCCACCGAATGCACAGGAGACGATGATTAAATCAATGAATAATATCAGGAATCAGTCATCACGTGTTACCTTGTTAGTAATTTAGATCACCAATAATTTTTATACAAGTTGGTGCTTTAAGAGAGAATCTGGCAATATAAGGTTTGTACCAGCACGTGTAAGAAAAAAAACAAAACAAAATCATGATCATTTTGTAGTTAGATATACAATATAACATATTTATTAAGCCAATCTGTACTTTAATGGGGACTCTCCATTTTAGTTGAATTCTGTCATAGCCAAGAACAGAACTGTTAACAATCAATTAACCAATTAAATGCGTCTGTAATCATTACCCAACCGTTCTGAGTGTTGTCAGACCAATAATCCACCCCAAGTTTAACATGGATTCATGCACACGTTTGCCGTCCTTGATGGTCCTCTTGCATCACGTTTGTGTTGGCCTGGCACGTGTGCGTGCATGCGTGGGCAGAGGGGGCATCTGACCAAGCATGGCACACTAGAGAGGTGAGGATAAAATGTCTTGTTTTTATTGTCAAGTGCTGAGGGTGCTTTATTGTGAAGAAAAAATAAATAAAGGTTCATATCAATTAATAAGAATGTCATGTAAAATTTAATTTATTTTAATAGTTCTAATCAAAAAGTGAAGCTCATTTGTTGTAGATTCAAGACACATCTGCTTCACAGTACTGATGTTGGGGGTTTAAATTACGGGCCACGGCCTTCTTGTGTGAAGTTTACATGTTCTCCCCGTGCTTGCCCATGTTTTCTCTGAGTTCTCCGGCTTCCTCCCAGATTTCAAAACATGCATGATAGGTTCATTGAAGGCCCTAAATTGTCCTTGTGTGACTGTAGTGTGGATGGTTGTTTGTCTACATGTGCCCTGCAATTGGCTACCACGAGTGCCATGTGGTTGCTAGTGCTTCTCCAGTGAACCTACAGCTCCCTCTGTGGTTGACAGTGCATGTTGAAATCAAAGAGGCATGTGCAGTGGTGTGATGATGCCGCTAATAGGAAGCACTGAAGTTAACAACAAGTGATTTTTCTCGATGTATTTTTTTTTAACAGGTGTTGGAGGCCACTCGCATCACCAGGAGGAAAAGTGACATGGCGCTGAAGTGGGAAGCCGGTATCTATGCCAATGAAGATGGAGAAGAGGAGGAGGAGGAAGAGTGAAACTATGACGGAAAAGAGGACAGGCTGAGGAAACAGTATTTATTTTACTATTAGTGTTCTGACGATCACATGACCCTCTGGTCTGACCAATGGAGCTCAACAAGGAAGTGTATCAATTAGTGACTTTTGAACTTGGATTCTGCAGGTGTAACAGAATGGAGGTGACGCGAGTATGTGAGACAAAAGGAAGGTGATGCAAGAGACAATTTGCATTGAAGATGCAAAATTCAGAGTTGTGGATGCTAAGTATTCATAGGAGGTAACTTGAATATATACTGTAGGTTTTAGTCTGAAAGGTCGCCTGTAAGTCACTGACTCATCCACTGAATGAGTCAAAAGTTGAGTCTGGCATGTTAGTGAGGCTACACATATTCATCATCAATCAACAGGCAGGCGATGATGTTTTCCCAAGATTCCAAGCTTTCTGCATCCCTTCAGGCAGCCATGTTCCATCTTGGTCGGCGCCAACTTGAGGGCCTTCTTTGCCGTAGACCCTTGAATGCATGATGCGTATGATGATTTAATGCCCTATCCCGTATTGCCACAATTTGATTTGTCGAGAGAACAAGCAGCAACAATAGATGAAATCCTTTTTCAATAATCACTTTGGTGACTTCATCTTTGTGAGGTTTTAAATTGGAAGGAGGGAAGGTCCTAATTGTGTATCACGTGTTTCTGAGCGGGCTGTATAACAGTATAAACTGTATATATATATATATATATATATATATATATAGTCTAAAATCACTTATTGTACCATTGGTTTGTTGACAGTGTATTTTATAAGCGGTTGTTGTTGTACAACCCAAATTCCAATGAAGTTGGGACATTGTGTTAAACATAAAACAATGATTTGCAAATCACGTTCAACCTATATTTAATTGAATACACTACAAAGACAAGATATTTAATGTCCAAACTGATAAGCTTTATTGTTTTTAGCAAATAATCATTAACTTAGAATTTTATGGCTGCAACACGTTCCAAAAAAGCTGGGACAGGGTCATGTTTACGACTGTGTTACATCACCTTTTCTTTTAACACCATTCAATAAACGCTTAGGAACTGAGGACACCAATTGTCGAAGCTTTGTAGGTTGAATTCTTTCCCATTCTTGCTTGATGTACAGCTTCTGCTGTTCAACAGTCCGGGGTCTCCGTTGTCGTATTTTATGCTTCATAAATCGCCACACATATTCAACCGGAGACAGGTCTGGACTACAGGCATGCCAGTCTAGTACCCGTTCTATTTTACTACGAAGCCACACTGTTGTAACACGTGCAGAATGTGGTTTGGCATTGTTTTGCTGAAATAAGCAGGGCCGTCCATGAAAAAGACGTTGCTTGTATGGCAGCATGTTTCTCCAAAACCTGTATGTTCCTTTCGGCATACAGGTTTGCTTGTGAATGACTGAGCAATTCAGGGAAGCTCCTTTTATACCCAGCCATGGCACCCACTTGTTTCCAATTAGCCTGTTCACTTGTGGGATGTTCCAAACTGGTGTTTGGGTCACGTATGGGGAGTAGCTGGATCCAAGAGAAGGCAGAGCCAGATGTAAAATGATGAACAGTTTATTGGGGAAAGATAATGGCGGTGGTCCTCGGTGGGTTGGCAGGCGGTAGCAGGCGGCTGGCTTGGCGGCAGCAATGACGTGGATCAGGAACACGGGGGGGAAACACTGACAAAAAAGGGAATGATGAATAGAGTGACTTACATGGGGTAAAAGGGCCGTGTTACCGCTGGAAGTAACTGTAATACTTTGGCGAGGATTTCCTGGAACAGGCAGACTTATATCCCGGTGGTGATCAGGCTGATTGGAGACAGGTGCTGAAAACAGAGAGGGGAGGCGGGAGAGAGAGAGGACGCAAAGCGCCCTCCCGGCTCCAATAATGGAACTGCAGGGCCGTACATGACAGTTTGATGAGCATTCCTCAACTTGCTCAGTCTTTTTTGCCACGTATCTCAGCTTTTTTGGAACGTGTTGCAGCCATAAAATTCTAAGTTAATGATTATTTTCTAAAAACAATCAAGTTTATCAGTTTGAACATTAAATATCTTTGTCGTGTATTCAATTGAATATAGGTTGAACATGATTTGCAAATCATTGTATTTTGTTTGTATTTGTTTTTAACACAACGTCCCAACTTCATTGGAATAAGGGTTGTATTATACTGAGGTAGGACTGTGTATTTGAAAGATGCACATGTATTCCAGCGTAACTACTATACTTGCTAGCTGACCATGGTGTGATGACAGATGTTTGAAAAAAATAACTAAACTTTTTATAAAAAGTTGGGGGAGAGCCAGTTTGCCTATTTAAGAAAATTATATTCATCAATAGCTATTTTTTTCCTACCAACTCTACAACAAATAATGAAACCTACTCGACAATGATTGGATGTGGACATCTGAGATGAATGTAAAACCCAGATTCATGTTCAAAATAGCAAACAGGAGCACAAGGAATGAATCCTAATTAAGAGTCTTTATGCTTGTGTGTGTGTTTCTATACCACTTGAACTGAAAAGTAGCAGGAATATTCTACTCTTTGGTCTTTTCGCAGAATGTTTTTTTTTCTTCCGGCATGAGAATGTCAAGAGAATGGTGAGAATGGTTTTAAACCAAAGGTCAACATTTTGATCTGCTAGAGTGTCTTGTCCAAGTGTCCTTCAGCTAGACACTGACCTGTCTGCCCCTTGACTCACACGCAACTAAATCCTCACCGACAATGCAATGCAAACTCAACCTGAGGTAAAGTGTGCGCACTATGGTGAGAATTGTAGTAAACTTACACACAACAAGCCCTGATTGTATTTATGAAGATGTTCACCTATTTTCAAATTAATCATATTATTTTTTAAATCTCTTATGTCAAAGAAACCAGGAGCGCTAATAATTTAGGAAAGAAACACTCTAGTTCACAGACTCCCCATTATTGCCTTTATACACATATAATAATAATAATGTATTAAATGACAAATATTTAAATGACGTGTCCCTTCTGATGTAATTCTAATGCAATTTGACAAAGGTCCAGCCAGGACAAAGGACGAAGTTAAGCCAGCCAAATTTTGACAAATCAGTTGTTTTGAGGTTTCTTTAAAATAAAAAAAAATAAAAAAAGTGACTTTGAAGCTATTTAAAACACTTGTGGAGTTGCTGTGTGTTTTTTTTTTTTTTTTTTTTTTTTTTTTTTTAAAGAATGCACACCAGGATGAATCATTTGCATTGTATGCTAATTTCAGTGGCTTATTCAGATGCCCTCAGAGCATTAGTTGCTTCTTACGCTTCACTTTTAAAACTTTTAGCAACAGAAGCATTTTTTGGTGGACTCATTGTAGCAAAAGCCTCCCATTGTCAAACTATACAAATGTAGAGTCCTTGTCCATGTCCTTGATTTAGGTTCACACGATCTGTATTAAATGTGGTTGGAATTGCCAATGACAACATCGTTAACACGAATATGCAGCGTTTTTGTTTGAATTCTTGATGCGGGGATGATTTATTTATCTTTTGAAACGCTGGTAGCTTGCTTTTTACCCTCCAGGTCGCTGCAGTGTGTGAGACGATGCAATATTATGATCCAAATTATAACCTTTGTCCTTATGTTAACCACTCGTATGTTCATATTGTGCTCCACTTTATATAGCACTTGTACGGCTCACAGTTATACGCCTATTATACATATTATAAATATTTTCTCATTAAATATAAAACTTCACAATTTTCTGAGTGATCATTTGTGTGTGCCAGGATGTCTTAAGGCCTTTTGATTAAAACACGCATGCTGGATACATTAGCTGCTTCTCATGTGTCGATTTGGTGAAATTACTGACAATTAGCTGATTAATCAAATTTTGCATAAAAAATATATCATAAGTGACGCTTTATGAATTAGATATCTAGTGTAGTTCTTTCATGTCACTTCACTTCGCTGGGCACTTTATGAAGTACACTTCAAACCAAACAATACATTGCACTCTTTACTTGGACGCGGACTCACCCTAGAAATCCCCATTTGTTATTCGTATTGACAATAATGAATGAATAGCAGATCAGGACCGATTCGGTACTCCGTGTACTATTCCAAAATAATAGTGCAAAAAATGAAAACTCCGCTGGCACGTTTTGGTTTTCGCCGCTGCGTCTCCCAATGGAAATTTGTTATTTCTTTAAGTTTAAAATGGCTTACTTTAACCAGGATCCCTCGCCGTACCTTGGCCAAAGGTAGAAGCTTGCATCTATTTTTTTAAATGCGACGGTTGCAGCTCGTCAGAAAAAAATAGTAAGTCGTTTGTTGTGATCTGAATGTGAAAATTCTAATTCTGTGTTATTTTTTTATTTACTTTTTTGATTCATTCGTCAGTTGATTTGAGTTACCACTGACTCGTTCGTAGCGCTAGTCTTTACAATGATAATAGTTGTTAATCCACTTTATTGTGAATGCACTTTGGTGGACCACTGAGCTCTTTCTAATGTCCTGGTTACCTTGTTCAAAAGTATTGTCTTCATATTTATTAATTAATTTATTATACATGTCTAAATTGCACCTTTATTTGCTGTAGTTGGTACAGTGCGTTGTTTAATTACCGTAATACCTGTATGAAGGTATCTTTCTGGGCAATATATATATAAAAGTAATTTTATATATATATATAATTTTTGTAATTATTTTTTTAATACAGCTTTTCTCTTATGGCCAGTAAGTGTACTGTATATCAATGTGTACTTTTGGACCGCTTATCAATTTTAAACCTCTAAACGACTGATGATAATGTATCACTTGAAGCAAGTGAGGAGTCTCGCTCCTGTACCAGGATGAGGAAGTGGAACTCCCAAACGGGTTTCTCTTATACTTCCCCTTGCCGACATTGTATAACTACTTCATGCCTTCAAATTCGCCTTTTAAATCATGAACACCTATTGAACGAAGCGCGGCGATGTCGAGCTGGTGCCGGAGCGCTTTCGGGGCGGTTCGTGGAGTTGAGCCGCTCGTCGTGCTCGAGCAGCTGGGCACGTCGTTGTTCGACACCGCTTTGCTCATGGTGGTCAAGGACCGGTATGCCGACGCCACTCACCCCGGTACTGGCACTCGTGCCTCCGGGGAGGACGAGCAGCAGAAAGCCATGTCGGACTTCTACATGGTCAACAACCTCATCGCCCAGCTGACGCCCATCGTGCCCGCTCTCCTTCTCGCTAAGGCGGGCGACCGCGGCTGGAGGAGAGTCCCCGTGGTGGTGCCCTTGTGCGGGTACCTGCTGTCTAGCGTCGCCCTCCTCCAGGTGGTTCTGTTCGGGCTGCCCATCCAGGTGATGTTCGGGGCGGCGGTTTTCCTTGGGATCTCCGGCGGGTTCTGCGCTTACTGGCCCGGCGTCATGACGTTGGCCTCCCTCGGTTCCAACACGGAGAATCGCTCTCAGGTCAGAGAACTTTATTATTGGGGCTCCTCGCTTTACGACCACGTTCCGTTTCTACGAAGGCGACGTAACCCGAATTTGTACTTTGAATCTCTAAAGGTAGAGCATTCGGCTACGAGAGCGAACAACGCTTGATTTACACAATTCCAAGTCAGCTGTAAAAGTGTCATCTGGTTTACTGTCCGTGGTTTTAGAATTTAAAAAAATCAAGTGCAATCTTGCACTGCAAGATTTTCGAATATTGTGCAAGAACAACAATAAAATGCAAAAACTAATACAATCACTTTTTTAAAAATAGAGTATCAAATAATATATTAAATACATACTGCAAGTTATGTACAGAGGTGTGGGTATAGTCGCCAAAATTGTTACTCAAGTAAGAGTACTGTTACTTTTAAATAATATAATACAATATTAAAAAAATAATATATAATAATAATAATATGACGCAAATAAAAAATAAAAAGGTAGTCATCCAAATAATTGTGTAAGAGTAAGTACTAGGTGAAAAAAAAATATACTCAAGTAGCCTACAGAGTAACTGGTGAGTAACTTATGAATTATTTTATAGATAAGAACATGGACGTCAACTGAAATGAAATCACTAAAATATGAATGTGCACATTCAAATAGTCCAACAATATCACGAACAAAATGTTCAAAAAAATAATAATGTCAAATAAAATCTTTATAATCAGGGCAAATTGGAACTGGTCTTCCTCCATTGTCTTTATGCTAGTTAAACAGCACAATAGGCTCACAGAGCAGAGATGAAAAAAACAGGAACAAGGCAACTCTGCAGTGGATATAAAAAGTTTACACACCCCTGTTCAAATACCAGGTTTTAGTGATAAAGAAAGAATGAGACCAAGAGAAATCATTCCAAAACGTTTTCCCCCCACTATGCATGTGACCTATATACAACTACAAATTCCCCAAAAAAATTCAGGAGGGGAAATAAATTAACGATTGAGAATGTGGTTGCACAAGTGAGCACACCCTTGTATATTTGTTGTTAGTGCCAATTACTCACTGCCAGTCCACTCTGTCTTGTGCCATGGAAGATCTCAAATACCTCTTTATTTCATCTTCGCAATAAATTTCTTTTCGTTAATAGCTCTAGGGGCCCGCCTAGTGGTGACGACGCCCAAAGCAGGTTCTTCGTTCGCTTATGCCTTGGGATCGTTCTGAATATTTGAATGAAAAACACTTCTAGGCCATAAAAATAAAACAATCAAATGAAGAACATTAAGTATGATGGTAACTAAGCAAGCCTTCTTGGGCTGCGTGACAACTTGACAATGTATTCTTTCGCCGCTGCACAAACCAGTTTATTGTTCATAACCTCGGAACTGTGTACATTGTAAATCAAGGACCTCCTATAGGCTACAACTCCTAAGTAGATTGTTCATGAAATATTTGTGCTTTGTTTTCAAAATGGATTTAAAATACAATAACAATTTTGGGACGTCCCAGTGTATTACAATTCATTTATCTTTTAAAATCAATTCAAAGAATTGAACGTGTATTTACGTAAATGTCCAAAAGCAGTGGGGAAAGTGCACCAATTCCGCAGTAGATAAAGAATATGGCACTGCGGTTTAAGAAAATCAGAATTTTGTTGAATGTGTAGGAAGTCCTTTTAAAGTGGGCACTCACATACCAATAATGGGGCCCATTTTGAGCCTGATTTGCAGCAAAGGCCTGATTATTGGATTTCTAAAAGCTTATTCTGATGTGAAAGAGAATGACAGCCCATTAGAAAGCAACTTGAACTTCCTGAGCCAATCACAGGGCACGTACTGTATAGACAAAACACATTTACACCTGAACACTTTGAGTCTTAGGTGAACCTGATATGTGTGTTTTTGGAATGTAGGACAAAGTACCTGCAGAAAAAAACAAACACAGGGAGAACGTGCAAACGCCACACAGGAAGGCCAAGCCCATATTCTCGAAGTATGCACATTCATTGAAGACTCAAAATCGTCCACAGGTGTGAACGTACAGTAAATGGTTGTTTGTCTGTATGCAACCTGCAGTGTGCTAGCAACAAGTCCCAGGTCTTCAGGGGTAGGCCCCAGCTCACCCGCGAGCCTAAAGAGGTCAAGCGCTATAGAAAATAGATGGACGGTTATAATTACACATCACACAAACGGCATGCTTACCGAGCTTAATTCTCACGTGATTCGCTCATCTGAAGTCCCACCTGAGCCCCAAATTGTACCACTTTCTTCTAGTGTGTGGCTTACTAGTGGAGGTAACTTGTGTATGGCACAGGTAATGATGAGAGTGGAGCTGATGTACGGAGCGGCGGGCCTGCTGGGCAGTCTGCTGTCAGGTCATGTGTTCCTGCTGTACAGTTCCAGTGTTGGACACGGTACAGTCCTGCTCTATGTCTGCACGCTTCTCAACCTGCTGAGCCTCATTCACGCCACCGTGCTGCTGCAGGTCTGTGTGTATTTGTACTTTTACATAATAGACAATAACATTTGACTAATAACTATGAGAACTTCTCATAACAGCTTGGCACTATTTGTTGCTTACCTTGCTGCACTTTAATCTACTATTATTCAGTGGTGAGAAGTAACTAAATACACATACTTTGTTACTGAGTTGAATCAGTACTTCAGCTTTGACAACTGTATTTTCTACACAAGTATCTGTATTTCGACATAAATAAAATGTGAGTACTTCTGCCAGCTAATATTCGACTCTTCTCACTGTGTGAAGGTAAGGCAAGCATCAAGTGAGCCCGATGAGAGCAGCCCCCTCCTCCCTCACTCCTCCAACAGTGTCCCCGCGGAGACGTCTTCAAGGAAGAGCACCGTGAACATGGTTCTGCTCTTCTCCGCTGCTATCTTGTACGGCTCATCCGTGGGCGGAGCCGTTGAGATCCTGGGCATCTTCGTGATAAAAGAGCCGCTCCAATGGAACGCTGCCCAGGTGACGTGTTTGTCTTGGGATGTCACATTTGAGTTCTGTTTCCGCCAAGCGGTACTGTTTGCTTTGCCATGATTTTGTTTGTTCCATATCAAAAGTTGTGAGGATCCCCTAAAGGCTACAACCTGAGCTGAGTCAACAGCAAGTATGCCTACGTCCCCATGATGACGAAGGGTGGAGTTAAGGGATTGAACAGGCCAGACTGCTTCTTCTACTTGCGAGAGAGGAAAAGAGCGCCTGTAAAGACGTTAAAAAAGTTCACTCATGGAGGGAGCGGTTCATACATTACACTGTATGTTTGTGTCTGCGAATCTTGGACACATAACCAAACACACGCATCAACAACTTCACTGAGCAGTTGATTATGTGCCGAGCAGGGGTGTCGCATCCGTGGAGCTCAAATCAAGCGCTAATCCCTGTCATTTTATATAGTGGGCTATATATAAAAAATATTGTCGGATTCCAAAGCTATTGCGATATACATGTATTCCCAGTGGAAATGTTAAGTAAATGAAAGGTCTTCAATTTAAGTGATCTTAAATAGTCTTATGTTTGGCCTCATTTAGAATTGAATTCCCAGCTGTCACCATCCTGCCTAAATGGAAACAAAATCCCAATTAAGATTTACTGGTCCAAATCGTACCACGGTGAACTGAAGTGTATCTCTTGGTGGAAATGTACCCATGTGTGTAACATACGAGATTGCTCCTGCAGGTGGGTTATGGGAATGCAGCAGGCTTTGTGGTCTTCCTTACCAGTTTCCTTGGCGCCGTTGCTTTTCGCCGCTGCGTGAGCGATGTGGCGCTCATCCTGATCGGCATGCTTTCGTTCGCCTCTGGAATCTACTTCATGTCCTTCGTCACTGCATCTTACATGTTCTACCTCGGTAAGCTGTCATATTTTTCCACTACAGTTGTCCCTTGCTATTGCAGTTCATTTTATGCAGGTTCGCAGATTATTTTCTGTTTGGCGGGATTTTGTGGTAATTATTTTTACACATGGACTGTTACTGCAGAGCAAAAAACACAAGCCAGGAGGAAAGAGTGATTTAAAGACAGAGAATTTCCAAAGAATGGGATCATTTCAGACGTATTAAAAGACGCAACACTCATATTTATCATCATCATATTTAATGTTTCATTGTTGTAGATAATGTAATGATTTACTTCTCGCATCCTTTTTACAATTAGTACTTTGTCTTTTGTCTTTGTGTCTCCCTTCTCCCTTCTAGAAACTTTGTTCTGTTCAACTGATCAAGTCTGATTCTCAATAAACCTCAATTATAATACCACAGCAGAAGCTTAAAAACTCCACTGTGACACAGTAAAACTGTTCCGGCATGAAAGGGATACAGATTTTCCATTCTGCTTGACCTAACAGCCGAACAGGACCCAAAAAAACAAAAACAAAAAAAACACCAAACATAATGTTGACTTTCTCCACAGCTCGCGCACTCAGCCTTTTTGGTCTCATCCCTCTGCCTACGATCAGATCACTACTCTCACAGCAGGTTCCATCATCTCTGTTTGGTGAGGAACAAACTAGTTTACGATTCAAACTCCCCAGAAAGTGTGTAGACAAGGCCTAGTGTACTTCAGCGCCCCCATTGTGTTTGTTCTTATTACCATCAGGCATCACTCTGACCGCCCTCCAGCTGGCCCTGAGGCTTCCAGCCCTGGCGTACATCCCTGCCTTCACTAAACTCTACCAGAGAACACTAGACTGGTTCCCAGGCTTCGTCTTCACGATCTCGAGCATAATGGCCGTTCTGGGAATGATACCCATCAGGTGTTTTTCACATCATCTGACCGTATTGTACATATATTTGTATTTCAATACAGTATATTGTTTAAGTACCAGTTCTAGTTGAACCAGGAAATGTATTGGTCCATTCATGGATCAAACACCTGCCATAAATTTTGTCGTTCAGCTACTTGTTATAGAACAACAAGTTGTGAAAAAAAGTAGTGAAACATTGAACAATGGATGTGTATTTAAAAGTTTAAAGAAGGTCAAATTGAGTTCACTAGTAGAGGTTCCAGTACATTTTAGGGTCATCCTGAAATCTCACCCAAAAGCCAAATTTCATGAAGTTTTTGTGAGCAGCGTATATGATGATAGGTATTTAAAAATAATTATTTTCCTCCCTGCAGTGTCGTGGGATGCAGGTGGTCTCGGCACAAACGTTCCCAAGAGACAGAGGCGACGACCGAGACGCGCCATGCGGACAAGGACAACTAAAAAACACGTCCGAAAAAGATATAATCACGAGCACTGCAGAAAAGGAAGTGGAGGAAATGAGCAGGTGTGTGTTTATGTAAGCAATCAGATAGCATGCAGTCTTTCAGAATAATGAATGTGTGGACAGAGAAATGATGACAACACAGATTGGAGACGTTTAATAACTCTAAAGCTGTGGCCAAACTGGCATTACTTATAATTTATACATTATCTTTACATGACCATTAGTATTTTTATTTAAATTTCAATGAATGAAAAGCTGTTTTTAAAAAAATTACATTTCAACTACAATTAAAAAAAAAAAAAATCTGCGCAGATAAATATCAAATCAATTTATTTTAATATTGGTCCAATATATTCCAAAATAATTTGAGGTAAAGATAATTGCATCAAAACAACATCAATATACAGGCTTTATATTTATATGTAATTACAAGATGTTCAAGTGTACAAAATGGACCGAAAGTAAAATGTAAACATCAGGGAGCAAAAGGCAGAAAATAACTGAAGTCATAAGCACTTAGCTTTTTGAAAAATAAACATTAACATCCATCCATTTTCTGAGCCGCTTCTCCTCACTAGGGTCGCGGGCGTGCTGGAGCCTATCCCAGCTATCATCGGGCAGGAGGCGGGGTACACCCTGAACCGGTCGCCAGCCAATCGCAGGGAACATACAAACAAACAACCATTCGCACGCACAGTCACACCTACGGGCAATTTAGAGTCTTCAATTAATGTGATCATATTATTCCTGTGATGTAATGAAGGAAATTATGAGGACATTAGGACTTGGTCATTTTTCTAAAGATTTGTAGATTCAAACAAACATCTCTTCGTACAGAATAGGTGTTGGCAGTCATCTTGTCTTCATTTAGGGTTTCAACATTCTGCATTATCAAAATACAAAGGAAAATTGCCACCAGGATTTTAACTTTTGGCAACTCAAAGACATTTTTTAGAAAAGAAAAGAAGCAAGTAGGAGGAATAGTGTATCGTGCAGCAATAAATCAGCAGGCAAACTAACATTAAGCTACGACAAAAATAGAAGAGATGCTGTTGAGGTTCAAATTAGCATCTCTGATTCAAACAACAACAAAGTCAATTCTTTCAGTACATTAGCTTAATATTATTGTTGAGAATGTTTCATCCCTTCTATAATGGTTACATTTTCACATTAAATGGATCAACCGACAACTTCTCGGCTGTACATTTGGGATACATTACACAAAACAAAAATACTCTACTTAAATGAAACAGTTTTTAATCATTTCTTTTTAAATATTAGCAACTGCTACATTCAGTCAAAAGTATCAACAGATCGAGAGCTCATTTTAGTCTGCGCCTCTGCTGAAACAGTTCGATTTCAGGAGGCCTTGTGGTGCTTCTTCAGCAAATGTATGCTCTTAATTAGATTTCAACCAAAATACAGCAGAACATTTGCTTAGAAGGCAAGCCAACTGGCGACCAGGCACATCCCCAAGCTGTAGCCATCTTGAAATCCGATTACAACAGTACTGAAATTACAATTCCCTCATACTTCTTGTGCTTTTTAAGTTCATATGTAAGAGACCAGGCATTGTCTTTTACTATCAGGACTATGCAGATGCACTCAAAATTAGTCATACATTAATATCCCCATTGAAATCATATTTATTTGCAACGGTAGCAGACTTCAACAAAACAAGAATAATTTAAATAGCTCAAGACAGCTAAAATTACTAGCGGCAATTGTTTATTTGAAAGTGCCCTTCTATTGAAAGCAAATAAATGTAATTTACAATAGTGGTTGAATCACTTTGTGTAACTAACGATCGCTGTATCAAAACAATCTGGACTTACAAACATAATACTCATTTTTGAATGACACTGTCAAATTATTTAGAACTGAACTGAGAGGTCATTTGCACTGTAAACAAGGTAATAATAACTACAAAATAAAAGCAAATGACTGGAAAGAGGCAGCAGAGATTTGCAAGATAAAATGGATAAACCCTTGTTTACCACTAGATGTCATCCAATACGCTGTTATAATCCTTATTTTGATCCAATAGAGTTTTTTTTTTTATTCATACTGCTCCAAGCCATCTATCAAGTGTGAGGTCTCCAACATTAGATAGGTGGACATTTTCCTTAAAGCAAGATCATTTAAGAAACATTTAAAGATAAGAAGAAGATGCCACCAGCTAAAGTTGCAGTACCGTTTCTCTTTTCAAAATATTTCCCTTGAGCCACAGCGGAGGTGACGAGCTAGAAAACATGTTCTAATTAGTGAGAGTGATTTCGTGGCAAACTAATCGAAAGAGAGATCGATCCAATGGAGCTCAGCCTTCAAATGGGACACCTTAGCTGCTCACTGTCTGTCTGGCTGAAGGACGTGAATCAAATAGGAATCAGAACAGCTAATGCGCTCGTCTGAGGCCGTAATGCAAAGCTGCCGCAGCATTTCCAGGGCCGTGTTGTGAAACGAAGACACCGCGGCAAGTTTCAGCTTTCTGCAAATGGATTTTTAAAGTGATCCGACATAAGTGGAAGGACAAAAAAATTTGAGAACCTTTGGAAAACAATCTTTAACAGGTAATTGAGGGGGAATTAGTTTGTGGCTCTATCTACAGGTTGCTGACTGGAATCCGACTGACAATATCTGACCAAGGGGGGGGAAAAAAAATAAAAAATAAAAAATTAAAAAAAAAAAAAAAAAAAAAGTACCCTTGTCTCAAACTGTAAATAGGATGAGGAAAAAATGAAACACGTTCCTTTAGCACGTGGTTAAATAAGCAGCATTGGCAACTGTTAACGGGTGATATGAAGTAGAAAAAGAGCGGTGACAAAAAGATAGGTCACTGCTGGTCACATACACGTACTGTACGCTGCATTCACTGTCTCCTGGAAAGGTCCGATAATGACAGTCGACTCGGGAGAACGGGGACACGGTCCTACAGTTGGGGGCCAAAGGCCCGCTTGGTTCTTGGCGTGAAAATGTGTGTGATGGACGAGAGCCAACAGGCCAGCGTGACCAGACGCTTCAGTCCGTCTCGCTCGTTTGATCCTCAGTCTGTTTGTCCTGCAGGACACTTAGGAGTGACTCCCACGCTGCTTGGCACTGCAACGGAGAGGAAACAACGCTTTTGAGTGTGACAAAGATAAATTAAAATAAAGCAAGAAATGAGAGAACTGGTTAGAGCGTCAGCCTCACAGTTCTGAGGACCCGGGTTCAATCCCCGGCCCCGCCTTTGTGGAGTTTGCATGTTCTCCCTGTGCCTGCGTGGGTTTTCTCCGGGCACTCCGGTTTCCTCCCACATCCCAAAAACATGCATTAATTGGAGACTCTAAATTGCCCGTAGGTGTGACTGTGAGTGCGAATGGTTGTTTGTTTGTATGTGCCCTGCGATTGGCTGGCAACCAGTTCAGGGTGTACCCCGCCTCCTGTCCGATGATAGCTGGGATAGGCTCCAGCACGCCCGCGACCCTAGTGAGGAGAAGCGGCTCAGAAAATGGATGGATGTCTAGATAATGAAACATATGGTCATTTTTCTGGGTTTTATGCATTGCAATACGAAAGTGAACGAAAATATAAATGTTTTTTAAGGCTGGGTTTACACTATTTGAGGAAATACAATAAATCTTCCATCCATCCATTTTCTGTACAGCTTCTCCTCACTAGGGTCGCGGGTGTGCTGGAGCCTATCCCAGTTATCTTCAGGCGAGACAGTTCAGGGTACACCCTGAACTGTCGCCAGCCAATCGCAGGGCACATGTGAACAAACAACCATTCGCACTCACATTCACACCTACGGGCAATTTAGAGTCAATTAACCTTCGATGCATGTTTTTGGGATATGGGAGGAAAAAAATTATCTGAATTATCACTTGAACCCTGCGGTGTATATAATATATCCAGTCTTAACACATTCACTGCCATTGACAGCTTTAGAAGTCAAATATCCATGTTAACTGGGAAGGGAAGGGAATAGTTGTAAAAAATGGGGAAGTTGGTAAATTACCCTATATTATGTGAGCACCCTTCACATACCAGTACCAACAGTATTGACAACACAATACCCGTTCCCATGAATCTTCCAAAAACAAACAAAGGGGCTATAATATGCATGTCTGGCCAGTAGTTGTAACGTATTAGTATATGTAATTTATATACACTGTATTAAGTAATTGGCCTTCACAGGATGCAGGTGATGTGTAGTAAATGTACACTTTGCTGAAGAAGTATTCTAAGCACAAACACTGCAACAAAACTGTTGTTTTAGCCTCACTGCTTTCATTCTGTAAATAGAAAAAAAAAAGAAAAAATTAAATAGATGTAATTTCAGGCTCCAAACCGGTCCCGTCTAACAAACTAATGGCCATAATCATAAGATTTACAGTTAAAAATACTCTTGTGTAATTGGCGCCTTAAATTCGGGTACTCACCACCCAAAAATTCGAACTGATAAACAAGAAGTCTAGCCACTTCTTTCTTATGTCTCATCTCGCTGTTCTGTGTTAACAGCATGGAATTTCACAGCTTGCGAGGTACTATCAATCATATCAGAGGCAGAACACAGCTTGTGTGGAATGAAAATAGTGGAAATCCACAACCAAGTGACGTTTTACATCACTTAACCCTCCATGTTGTACTGAAAGCAATTGTCACTCTCTGACAAGGCTTTTTTTTACATCACACCAGAGAATCACAGCCACATTGATCAATTGTGGATTTATCAACGCTTAAACCACTAAAAAAAATGACAAAATTGTAGGAGGACCCTGTTATTAACAAAAAAAAAAAAAAATGAACAGTATATGTGCTCTGTGCTCAGTTAGGGGCTACGCGGTGTACCTTCTCATAGTAATTGATGTTTTTGTCGGCCATGCCGCTGAGAAGCTGCTTGAAGTCGTGTCGCTTGTTGCTCTGCCAGCGCTCCCAGTCGGCCTTTAAGTCGGCGTTGAAACATTCCACCTTGTCCTGGCACCGCTCCACCTCGGGTGGCATCTAGCGGGACACACAAAAGGACTACTGCTACAGGGTCCTAAATGCTACAGCGTAAAGGACAAAAGCCACTTTTTGCCGTTACCGCAGATAAATACTAACTCGCTCTTGCAAAACGACAGTAGACCCGGCCACAAAGGTGGGCGCTAGCAACAAGCAGAACTAAAATGATGCTTACAGGCGTTCTGTCCTCCTGTTTGCGTAGCACGGCGGCTTCCAGGCGTCCCTCGTACTCCGCCTGACTCTGGTCACGCTTCTTCAAAACATTCTGCAAATTCAGTAGCTGTTGATGTAGCTACAAGGCCTTAAATTGTATGTATATGACACAAATTCCTTAGTGATGAATGCCGTAAATCTGTGAAACCTCTTCAGTTAAAGCTGTAAGGCCCGCCGCACACCTAGCGATGCGGCCGAATGCGACAGTGCGTGGGGTTCTGCAAATAGTTTTCACGGCTGACCGACCAACTAATTTTGCTGCGACTGGAAATTTTAATTGCAATGTTGCAAATGTATCGGCCAATCAAAAATGCCATGTCGTATCACATGAGCTTTTCACAATAAAAAATACACCAGCCGCCTGCCGCCAAACCATTCCAATACAGACTAGTATATGGTGTTTTACAATAATATTTCAATTGTATTTATAATTTCATATATACCTGTGGCTAAAAAGCAAAGCATGTCACCGAAATGCATTAGTGCTCTCAATGGATGAAGCAATCATTGCCAACAGATTCTAAAATATTCACAAACTCTTATTTCTCTCCCATTTTCTCGCTTTGTATTACTCAAATAAAACTACAGCGGCCAGGACAATTCACTTCTTCCGACAATTGTGTCATGTTTCTTGTGGTTCAATGTAAAATAACAGAACAGTATGTGGAGGTTTAAAAACGTTTCCACGTAGGAACAACAGGGGTCGCCGTTTTTCAATTGCAGCAAGTTGGTATGTGTGTGAGAGTGTTTGCCAGGTGTGCGGATGTGGGTTGCCCACTGTAATTAGTTAATTTGTTTGCGACTGGCCAGTTCAGTCATGTTCGGCCGCGTCGCTCGGTGTGCGGTGGGCCTTACTCCCAACTGTGGTGTAAGGTGATTGAGAAAATGGTTCCCATCAGTCTCACCTTCATGGACTCGATGTAGAGCATATACTCTCTAAGAACAGGCAGGAAGTCCTGGCCCATGTTCTCACACTGGTCGTCCATCGCCCCGCAACACGTCGAAATGGAGCTCGCCAACCCCTCCAGGGGGCGCTGCAGCTCCTCTTCCGAGCCCGTCCAACTGGAGTACACAGTGCCGTACTCCCGCAGCTCAGCTAAGTACTCTAGTGAGAGGGAGAGGAGAACATAAAGAGTCTAATCATCTGTTTACTGCAGAGTTAAACATCATTAGTTGGTGACGATGAGCATTGTATGTGGAGGATGATGAGGTCCAAAGGTTGTAAACCGAAGAGCTGACTACTGTTTAAAACAAGACAAATAACAGGAAAAGGTTGTGTTATCTCTGTGTCGCTTCCTGTTTCACAACATCAAATGTGCATAAAGATGAAGCTATGACAATCTGACTTCCTCACTCCAGCCACTGACAGCACAGCTAATCTTGCTTACAGCTACATCTTAATAAATTGGACTATACTGTATTTAATGTAATATACCAAAATAAATTGTGCAACAGAAGCCTGCAGATGACTATAGATGTGATTTACTGTATTATTTAGACATTATTTTCAGTTCCCTTACCTTTAGTTCAGTGTGGTATGTATTGCTTTTCCACTGCCAAGTATTGTAAAGCATAACAAAAACCTGTATCATCAAACTTTATGTACCCCAATGTTGGGGTACCAACTGTACCACCTGATATAGGGCAATAACCCTATGAAGTGCCTTGCATTGCCTTCACCCTTTCCTCCCATGTGGGGTCGCTGACATTTTAAAAATGTACCCTCTCATGGATGCATTTGGATTTCAGAAGTACACCGAATTGTGGAGACCCAAGCCTGATGAGCATTTACTGCTCCAAACTATATGACGGTAAGCCGAAAAGAGTGAGATCACTTGATGGAAACGTGACTTTTGATGATCAGTCGCCAGCATCAGTCTGTCACCTGACTGCTCTTTGAGGATCCTCTGAGCGATGCGGTCGATGGTGCCCAGTTTCTGGCTGAAAGTGTCCAGGTACTCTCCCATGGCGCAGAACTCGGGCGGCCGCCCCCTCAGCTTGTAGCCTCCGGCCACATGCTTCACCGACTCGCCCACCTTGGTGAGCAGTGCCAGACCCTGACGCTTGTTCAGGTCCTGCAGATGCACAAGTTCAGAAATTCCCAGTTATCATCGGCCACATTCACCAAAGTGTTTGATTAAGAATTTAGTCCATTTTTAATCAACCGGTTTGAATAATGTCTCCTTCTCAACAAGTTAAGCGCTGTCATCATTATGTTGAATGAATCTGATATCTGCTTTCATTCAGTTGCATTGCCTTTCGTAGTTTATCACACTTTATACATCCTGACCCGTGAGGGATGTTGCCATAGCGCCAATGTGACCTAAATTGAAGGTGAGCATGTGATACGAGAATGGAAGATTGTCTGGACGGACTTGATAGAGGACCACTTTATAGCATTCAGAGAGAGGCTATTTGTCTACTCGTGATAAGAAAGTAAACAGAATTTATTCGGGATTTGTATCTTTACTTTTTTTTTTTTTTTTTCTTGCATCAGCAGGTCTACTTTGTGTTTCACTGTAAAATTTGTATTAGGGTCGTTAAATGGCTGATGTCGGCAAAACAGTTTTTGTAGGATTAAAATGCTTCCCGCCCTCTAGTTGTCTCACCTTAGCTGACAGAAAAGCGTTGAGATGTGTGTTGAAAGAGAGGACTGGGTGGTCCGCAACTCGCTTCAAGAACTTGTCCAGCGCCTTCATGCGCGTTTCGACAAACTCTTCCGAAAAACGATCCACTACGCCCTTCATCACGAACTTCTCTGGCAGGGGCTGAAAGAAGAGGGTGAACGAAATTGTTTCGTATGCGACAAGCAGTGTGGTTGTCGTGGTCACTTACCGGGATGAGATGGGTGGGCTGGCTGTCCTCCAGTTTGATCCTCAGCCAATCGAAGTCTTGGTAGCGTCGTCGCACGCAGTATTCCGGCAGGTCGAACTCGATCCGCGTTGTCTTGACAGAACATATACACAAGGTTTGCATTGTTAACAGGGTGATTTCTACATTTACATTTTTAAGAGTTGCGTTGATACTGAGAGCTTAATCATACGGTACAGTGGGTGTAGAGAGTGAAACTAGGATTCTTCTGGTGATGGGCAGTTTTTTTTTTTGCACCAAAAAAGCTTTTTTTCTTTTAATGGAATTAAGGCCAAAAAGCCCAAACCCTTCTTTTGACCTGAACCAGAACATATTTTCCCCTGTTTTTAAACTAAATAAGGTCTGAGCTTAGTCCTAAAGCCCACTGAAAACCTGTGTCAACCTGAAGACGAACGACTACACAAGATTTCTTTATTTTTCAATTGTGAAATTGCATAATAGTTATATAAAGTATTACATTGTTTAAAGAAACAAAACCAGTAATCTGGCTTCGTCGCAAATTCTTTTGCCCTGTTACATTCTGAATATTGCTTAATTACTCTCTCTACTTTGTATATTTTTTGTGAGTGACTCCAACTACCCGAGACAAATTCCTTGTGTGTTTTAACATACTTGTCCAATAAAGAGGACTCTGAATCTGAGAACAAAAACATGCATGTTAGGTTAATTGAAGATTGTAAAAAATTGTCAGGAGGTGTGAATGGTTGTCTGCCTATATGTGCCCTGCAACTGACTGGCAACCAGTCCAGGGTGTAGCCCACCGATCACCTCATGTCAGCTGGGATTGGCTCCAGCTATTATTATTAGCTGTCGGCAAGTGTGACAGAAAATGGATAGAATTTTTTTAAAGGTTTTTATTTTATTTACATTTAACTATTAGCCTACTTTACATACATGTAAAAGTTATTTTTAACAGGGTTGTGTTCACTTCCCTTCATGGAAATACATGACAGGTCACTGTTAAAAGACCTTGCATATTCTCTCTTAATTAACACAATGCCTTCATATTTGACTATGATATTTGGATAAGGCCTTTCGACCTGAGCACTCGGGTGCACTTAGCAACAGTCGTCATGACGCCACCAGGTGGCTCCTGGCAGTGTCTCCCCCTGACTCTCTTTCCTTCATTACAAGATGGAAGTGGCCTGCATGGCAATCGCGCTCTCAAAGTCACCACGAAGAGGAAGCGAATACAAGCAGAGTGTCAGTGCGGCAAATCAAAGTGAATTTATCCCTGGATCGTTTTGCATTAGGACTGAAGGGAAGAGCGCTTTCCCCAAAATGGAATTAATGAGTTCTGTCAGCCAAGAGAACTGCATTAGTTGACCACATTCTGTTCCCACGCGATCTGTTTATGTAGTCATGATGATCTAGCTTTCCTGTTTATCGCTTAGATGTGTCTTGATGTTCAAATATTATTCTTAAATAAATGTGACGAATGAAAAAGGCTGACAATGATCCAAAAGCGCTCACAAAATCACTTATTAAAAAAGCCCAGCAGGAATCTCCTTATTTAGTGAGACCATTTAAATATTTTGGTCAGACTTACGTTCATTAGATATTGGTGTAAATTTTTTACTATCTTTAATACATAAAAATACAATGATAAATATAATTTAAAAACACATTTGTTGGTATATATTTATTTAGATGTAGTATGTTTTCTACAATAATATATCTTTTTAGATTTTAGTCATGTTTTTACTTTTGTATTCGAACCCTCAAAACAGTGGCTGAACAAGTTTGAGGAAAAGATGGTCCGATACTCTATCAGTACCCCAGAACAGGCGGAAAACAAAGCTAAACTCTCAAAAAGATGACTCAAATTTGATTTAAAACCATTTTGATGGCAAGAAATCGGCCCCTTGAACTGTATAACTCCATTTCCATTATTTCTTCTGGGCAACATTGATTCAAATGCAAACAAATTGAGAAAATGGAACAAATCAAAAAATATGCAGCTCGCTGGAGGCCATAGTGTGTTCCACTACATATGCTTAAATAGGATGCATCCTCAGTCTACCCTGCGATCGACTGGCGACTTGTCCAGGGTGCAACCCCCCCCCCCGTTAAACCTGGGATAGACTATCTCACCCGCAACCCTAATGAGGACACTTGCTACAGAAAATGGATGGATAGATGTTATGCACATAACAACAGCCGTAACCAGACCTTGGTGGACACTCTGTAGGTGATGTAGGTCTCCATGGTTGAGACGTGCTTCTTTGGGTCATCCACCGTTACAAACAGGTCACGCGTTTCGGTGGAGCCATAGCGGTCCTGGGGGTCTGACTCGATGTCGTCCAGCTGCAGCCTGTTGAACAGCGACGATGCCGAGGCGGGACTTGGCGTGTCCACTGGCGTGCCATTGGACAGCCCTGCCTCCTGAAGGGACACATTTTAAAATAAATAAATAAATACAATCAAGACGAGGAAGTGCAAACAAAGAGGTGATAGATTGAAGCAGTTGTTTGTCGCTGTGAATGAGGCTCTTGTTGAGGTCGTGGCTGTGTGCTTGCACCACCCATCATGTGACACTATATCTGCATAGACTGATCTGAATGATGGACGATGCGACAGGAATGGACCAAGCATTTGCACTGTACACTGAAAACAGGATCCATTTTGTACCAAAAGATAACAACCGCTGTTGTATTTGTGTGTTTGTTTAATTGGGACTGAAAGGTAAACCTCTTTGACAGGTACAGTACCTCATTGTACGAGACATTCTTGCTTACTACTTTCTTTAAGGCTGGATTTACACTGCATGGTTGAAGTGACACAATTCCAATTTTTGACTCTCAAGTGGCTCAATTTCACACTCCTTCCATCTGGCAGATGCTGCAGGAGCATCCCAGCCACAACAAGACTAAAAACCAGCTTCTACCCCCAGGCCAACAGACTCTTTAACAAAGAACATAGAATCTAGAGCTATTTTTGAAGCCCACTGTAATCCTGATCATACTTGAATGTCTACACTATACTGTGCAATATCTTTGCAACCTGTAAGACTTGAATACATACATCTTTTTACAATAAAGTACATGCACATTTTTGCATTGGCTAAACACCTACCAAACTTGAATAAAGTCTTTTTTAAATTCTCTTTTTAAATTGTTCTTATTTACATTGCCTAGGCCTACCTTTCATATATCACATTTATAATTTTCTTTTTATCTTCTTTGTTTAGGTGAAGGGGAAGAATTTCATTGCTCAGTGTAAATAAACATCTCAAATTTGGATATGCGTCAATGCCAGTGTAAATCAGATATCTTTTGATCGTAATCGGGCCTCTTCCAGTGTAGATGAAAATCAGATGCGTATCAGCTATCTGCCGAGGCGAGTGCAGCGTAAATGCACAGATCGGCGATACCCCGTCAATGCGAGCTTGACATTATCATCATGATGATTCCGACTGTTTGAAACCTTTGGGGAAACGATTTTAAAATCAGGAGGTTGACTTCAGAGTTTCCACCATGTTGGTCTCATGTTTTGAAAAAAAGTGCAATCCGTGTCCGCTCTCTCCCACGCCATCACATGCGCTCGCTCTCCTTCCCCTCTCAGCGCCAGTCCGAGTTCGGTCTTGGTTGTGCGTGCTTTTTCTACACCGCGGTGCAAAGCCTAACTTGTAATCACAGCTCACATAATTGCATTGGGTTGCATCATTGCATCGCAGTGAATGACAAGCACGAAAGTCACTCATTGCAAAAGGAGTCACGTTCACAATATGATCCTGATCTGGGTTTCATTCTTCACAAAGACTGACAGATGTGTGAATGTCCCTCCCATATTGTGATACTGTATTGGAATTTGATTTGGTCACTGATGGTGCAGGGGCACACTCGCCTCACTTTGGTGCAAGCAGTGTGGGTTCACACATACAATTAGTCTGAATGATTGTCTATGTGTGCCCTTACTGATGACCAGTCCAGGGTTTCGTCCACCTTTCAGCCTGAAGTCAGCTGAAGTAGGCTCCAGCTCCGCGTGACCCAAAACAGGATAAGCACTATCCAAAATGGATGGATGACCTTTTGCACCATTGAATATATGCTTGTCTCGTGTGACTGTGACCCAGTACTTAAATAACAGTAACCTTATACTACAGCCTGACTGAAAAATATAATTAAATATTACAACTTTTTCACTCTCTTGTTCTTGCAAGGGTCTTGATCACTACAAATCGCCTTTGGTGTCCTCATCAGAATCACTCACTCATCATGAAAATGTAACAGAATAATGAAACTGTCATCCTATAAGTGGCCATATATAGTCAAATGAGTACAATGAGTTTCTTTGGCAGCTGTGGCTTACTTGGTAGAGTGGGTCGTCCTGACCGAAGGGTCGACGGTTTGAATGCCGGTTCCGACTGTCTGCATGTCGAAGTGTCCTTGGGCAAGACACTGAACCCAGTGGGCCTGGCAGCGACTTGCATGGCAGCAGCCGCCCATTGGTGTGTGAATGGGTGAATGTGAGGCTTTGTAAAGTGCTTTGGGCACTGTGATGGTGTAGATTAAGCGCAATACAAGTGCAGTCCATTGGCTAATTTCTTAAAGTCCACGTCCTTCATTTTATACAATTTTGTATTGCGTGCATGTGGTTTTGGCATGTCCTCCACACTGCTCTGCTAACTGCAGTATGTAGTATATACACTACATGTGTAATAAGTGGTTAAATGATACTTTTTTAAAAAAAAAATCCCATTGTTTTATCGTCCACAAGTTATTTGATGAACTGAATCATTTTGATCATGTCTATTCCATTTTCAATCATATTGAACATTTTGCATGTGTCCCTGAATTTGCTGCCCATGCTGTCATAATGATGTTTTCATTGCCATTAAGACCAGCATTATATATTCCTCTGGCTGAAACAGTGGATAGTGAAGAGTGAATATTTACACTTGATTATGTGCGTAGGTGGATGTTGTCAAGCTTTTAACATGTCCACTCTGTCATAGTGAAATTTCAATTGATATTAAAAACCTTTCAGAGATTTGAAATACATTCGTTAAAATTAAAAAGCGTACACAGAGAGCTTTCTAAGTGAAAGTCCACCATGTAGCCACTGGCTGTTTGTCGGCAGGAGTCACTCAATGAAATCGACGCTTGGTCGAGTAACTTGAAGAGCGATCGAACCGCCCTATTCTGAGTTTCACTGCGTTCACGTTATTTTCCTTTCCAAGATGCACCAATACTCATGACGTACAACACATTTCCCAGTTCATCCACAATTGTGAAATTTACACACGCTACAAATCTCAAAGAACATTTGCCAAAATTTACAGTTGACAATCGGGCCTGGTCTGGTTGCTTGTAATATTAATCCGACCGACCACAATATTTTGTAGCGTATTTGTAGCGGTTCCAATTAATTTCATGAATTGTATGTACATTGCCTGCTAACAGTTAATTTATGAATTTATTTATTTAACATCAACATAATACAATGAATATGAAGTTCGATGGAAATTATCTGCTTTTGGTGAAATGGTCAAGACTCAAAGGCACCTTATGGTGGTGCCGATTTAGTACCTCACACATACACAAATCGCTTGATTTTGCAGTGAATGCTAATGTTTTGTAAAAAAAAAATTAAAAAAAACATGGGCTGATGAATCTGTTATTTAAAATTGTGGTTAAAGTTATTGCGCTGTTGGCTTTAGTAAAAGCTCGTCTTCGTCTCCTAAACTGATTTATTAGTTTCTGAGTAGAATGTAACACATTTATAAAGACTGAACAGAGACTGTTGTTTGTTTTACTTCCCAATAATTGGTTGGTATTCCGAATCGATCAGTTTAAAAATCTTCCGCGCAGTCAGTACAAACAACAGGTTAGGGGGAAAAAAACATTCCCGCTGCTCGTTTTTGTTTTTTTTCTGGGTTTTTTTTTTTAGCACCGAGCACGGTTTGGGTAAAGCCGGGGTCCAGCCTACCTTGTCGCCCCCAGCGGTGACGCTGACATCTTGCCCGGGGGACAGGGGCTCGACGGCGGCGGACAGCGGATGGAGAATGTCCGCGATGTGCTTCTGTCCCGAGCTGGCCAGGCCTCGCTGGGCGCCGTCGCTCATCGTGCGGCAGGCGCGGGGCTCGCCTGGAAGTCGAGGCTAACGGTTGTCCAGTGTACGGCTGCTACTGGCGTCTGCACCTACAGGCGAAAAGATTTTCTGTTCGTCTGCTTGTAAGGAACGGAGATCCGGAGCCGCTATCATCGTCAGCTGACCCCGACGGCGCAGCTGCGGAGGTTAAAACTGCCAAAACCCGGAAGTAAACATCGCGTCTGGCAACGAAGCGTTTAACAACTAACAAACCGAACACTTAACATTTATCAATGTGCAATAAAGACAATTGTGCCGTCAAGAGGTATTTATGCACATTAAAACGTAAGCATAACTGCATGGTCGTAATGAAAATGTCTTAAAATCATTGTGACTTATTTTAATGTACATTACTTTTATAGTATTAGTGTTTTATAATATATGTGATATAAATGTATTATTATTATTATTTGATGTAAAATGTTCCGTATTTTGATAAGGCATTACCACAGACACCTAACTGCGGCGTCCTGAGATCACCCTGCACAGTTTACGATCGTTAGTCAGACACAACGAGGAACGCCGGCCGGACAGGGGTGAAACTACCACGTAAATCCGACGGTATATGTTTTTGTATTTGTATTTTTCTCAGTTTTATCGTCGACGACATGGCTGCTAATCCTTCAGGACCAGGTACGTTGACTATTTTCGCCGGCACTACGACAAAATGACTCTTTACCGCGATAGTTCTTTGTCGGGACTTTGCCTGCCTCGGAGGCGTAGTGTTACTATCTTGACATGTATTCTCTTTGTACTGATAAACTAATTAAAACATTGAAGCCGGCAGCAAAATAATCGGAGAAATTTTGAACGCTAACGTTTTGCACAACAACTAAATTTTTCGTGCATTATTGACATTACTTGGCTAATCAGCGTACACGTGTGGTTCATTATGATATCAAAAGGTCTTCTGTGATATTTGCCAGTTTTTATTTTATTTATACATTTGCAAATTCTGTATGTACCCATTTTGTTAAATAAGACATTATGCCTTTTTGTCACAATTTAAAACACTTCCCTTTGTGCCTTTTGTCAAGATACCTCAAAGATCACGATTTACATTACAGTAAGAATCCACTTTAAACACCGTGGTTGAAATCACTCTGTTTTGAGGGGGCGGTCCTGGCTCGTGCAAATGGGCAACAACTCACCCCAATCTCTTGACAGCAAGTACTCCTTTTGGTAATCTGACGACAAGTGGCCGCTTAGTTGACCTTTTTACTTTGACGTAGTGTTTTAGACGGCCGCTTAAAAGTGAAGGATTTTAGCTGTCAAGCCACGGGCGGGGAAATTTGGTTTGAGGGCGCTATTACCTAAAAAAAAAAAAAAATTATTAAAATAAAATTATATCACAATTCGGTTTTTTTGTTTGTTTGTTTTTTAAAGAAATATAATTATTATATTGGCACATTGAGTAAAGGGAAGTAATTGATGGTTTAATAAAGGATCACGACAGTTATGCTGTCACAATTTCACTGTATAATTTGTGGTAATATCAAAAGCAGTCTTGTATTTCTTTTTACTCGCTTTAATTTGTAGTTAAGACACAGAGGTAACATGATATCGGTATACTTGTTTCCACCAGACGCTCCAATTCCTTTTACATGGAGCCACCTAGTGTTCAGATTGAGACACCACATAATTTATATGCCTCCAGTCGAGTTACAGGCTATTTATTCTGACAGAAGAAGGGACCTTTTATTAAGACACCTGAACACTGTTTTAAATAATGGGGGAAAAATAGCATAATGTGCTGTCTCCTTTCAGTGAAAATGTCATTACAACTACGTACACTTTCTTCATCTGTCTATTTTAAAGTGCTGGTATAATAATCTGTTTCTGCATGCTGTGAATAATTGCAGATATTGTAAATATCCTGTGTATAATCAGTGTGTTTTATGAAATAGCCTTGCGGTGCTCTCTCTGTATTAGGGATGCTCGTTGGTGCTAATTTTGCCATTCTTGTTTGTGTCTTTTTACACGACGCAGTCTTCCCGAACAAGGCCAGAGTACAAATCCTGGCCGAGCTGGAGAAAGAGAGGAAACGGTTAATGCAGAATCAGTCCATCAGCACTCCAGGAGCCAGGTAGCAGGAGATCTCACCACCAAAGTCACAATCATGGAGCTTTTACTACAGTATTTAGGACTTGAAGCCAATCAAGAAATGTGTACTGGTAGAATAGCATCTTGAGTTTTCAATAATGAAATGTAGGGATGTTCATTAACACTTTTTTTTTTTTTTTTTAAGACCGATATCAGTACAAGTATTCACTCTTGAGTACTCACCGGTACAGATTTCCGGTACCACTAGTATTTTTAATACAGTTTTAATTAACACAATGACTGATGATTGCGAACAAAGATCTGTTTCTTTCTTTCTGACGCACATGATGAATTCGCCGACGTTTCAAACTGCCGCAATTTAGTGCTAACTACTGGCGAGAAGAACTTATTCAATGTCAAAGTTTTGGGGACCTTAAATATCGGTGGCTGGTATCGACAGCCTTCATGAGAACCCGATGCAGTACCTTGAAATAAGGGCAGCATAGGCTCAATGCTGATACCTGTTATTGGTACTATTACCTGCCCATATGTAATGAAATAAGAACACACAGATAAAAGATTTAATTTCCAATATTGACAATGATGGTAATAAATTCATATTACAATCATATTATTTTGACACTGTCAGGGATTTTGATCATTTAGCAATAGGTTAGTAGTGTAGAAGTGTACTGCATCATACGGAGTTTCATACTGTGCCCGTGTCGTGAAATAAGGTAACCATAAAAACTGCAATACAGCTACATATATTATCATCATGTGGTGTGAGACGGCACCAGTCGTAGTTCATTGCACTAGGATTGACAGGTAAGATGTCAAGTAAAATGGGCCCATAACAAAAAATATAATGTTTGAATATTAGTTAACTGCGCGCGATTGGCTGGCAACCCATCCAGGGTGTATACCTCTCGCCAAAAGTCAGCTGCGAAAGGCTCCAGCAAAAAAAAAAAAAAAAATCTTTCAAGATAAGATATAAACATAATGGCTTTGTTCATCACTGTTTCCACATTTACATCAGTTGGGGTCATACAGTATATGATAATAAACTGAAGTAACTATCCATCTATCAGACTGTCTTCCATTTATTCCACAGCATTTCAATATCCCGTCACAACATGAAGGACTTCCGGGATAGTGCAGAGCAGCAGCACATTGTTGCCCAGCAGAAAGCAGCCTTGCAGGTAAAGCATTATGTTAGGAAGCTTTTGTGTAGAATGTTGAAAACGCTGGATGTAGTCTGCAGTTTTCTTCACTGTCTTTTCCCGCAGCACGCGCACACACACTCGTCAGGCTTCTTCATCACTCAGGACTCGTCATTCGGTAACCTCATCCTCCCTGTGCTGCCACGCCTGGAGCCCGAGTCGTGACCCTTTCACACGTGTGCAGAAAAGCTCACGTCTCACTTCCAAGTTTCACCTTTGGGCTCTGTCATATGTGGACACCTATTTATCCTTGCAACAATCTCAGGGGAGTTGGAATGCATTTCAGTTATTTATAAGGAAGAAAAAAAATCTTCCTCAACACGTGTAACACTGGGATTTTGTGCTGTATACTGTGTATGCATATATGTGACGTCTGTCATGGCACTAATCACATCATCTTTAAATATGGGGCTCATTTCTTCCATCTCAAGTGAATTGTTTATAATGCTGTTTCAAACATTAAAAAGCAATCTGGTGTATGCGGTCAAGTGCAGTGAGGAATGCCCAGGTACATAGAGTACATTGGTGAAATCAAGCAACCACTGAGCAGGCAAATGGCACAACACAAACAGGTCAAGACTCAGCTGTGTGCCTGGACCTCCTAGAGATGCAGCACTCTTTTGAGGACAACTATGCATGTTCTGGACAGGGAGGACAGTTTGAAAGAGGAGTGAGAGATCTATGTGAAGACCATCCCAAAACAGAGGAGGAGCTTACTACACCACTTATCTCCCACTTAGAATCTCGTTCTTTCATCCATTCCACACAAACTCCATAATTCTGCCCCCAACAAATAACACAAAAACGTGGCCTGCTTGGCTGTGAAGCGGCTCCACTACCACTTTCCAACTGAGTGGAATATTAGTGAGGGAGTTTCCACCTAATGACCTAATGGCCTCTCTGCCAGGCATTCTAACGGTCCCAATTTTTGCATTCCAAAAGAATTTTACAGCTCGTTGTTTGGGGCGTGGCTCTAACTTGGAGCATAAATAGTTGAGTTTCTCCACACCAACTCAGGCTAGGTTGTCGTAACGACGCCTTGTTGCATGAACAGATGCCTTCTAAGACAACCAGAACAGTCCCGTTGCGATCGATTCAAGTCCCTGTGAATGAAATGGCCTGGATGAATGAGAATATTCACAGGCAACTCTCTGAAAGGGCTTTTTAAAAAAAAAAAATCAGCTTTTTTTAGCTTATAAAGTGGGAATTACATTTGCGTTTATTTTGTCTAACTGCCTTGCACCTGGGTAGCCAACACAATATTTCTTTGGACCTGCTTTATGGAGCATAGAGCATATTCCATCCAAATGTCTTCTTTTGTGTGAAACAGGAAGTGAGGCAAAATGGACTGACTATTGTAGTTTTGAACCAGTAGGAACAGTGTCATTGAAGACCATGGTGTGTGGATTGTGGCCACAAGAGGTCAGCAGTGCACTGATCATGCACATAACGTTCTGAATCACTTGGTAAGGACTTCTGTCTTGGAGTAACCAGAAATTGTACTCAAGTAAGAGTACTGTTACTTTAGCATGAGATGAGTCAAAACGTAAAAAAGTAATCTTCCAAATAATTAAGTACTCACTGAAAAAAATAAAATAACTACCCAAGTACTGAGTAACTGTTGAGTAGCATATGATACATCTGGTTTATCATTTTAAATTTTCAAATGGACAAAAATCTAAGAATGTGCAACTTAAGATATTGCCCAACAAAATCACTTTAACTAAAACAATAATGAACATTAATAAAAATAATTAAGGCACATTTTATGCCTCGATAAATGGTCTAAAAATTTTGAAACCTTAGGCTAACCAGGCAGAGATTACATACAGATAGCCTACCTACAACGTGTTTTCTCAAGTTAGAAGTGGAGTTCTTAAAATGTTGACATTTTTTAGACAGAAACAGGGGGATAACAGAATCCCCCCAAAAAGCAATGCAAGCGCAAAAGTCGTCATCGCAAGAAAAAAACAAAATTGGCACGTTTGCGATTTAAAAAGTCTTGTTTGAATCTTTTTGGCACAAATTTGATTCCATACAGTTGCGACGTCAAAAATGAAAGCGTAAAGGAAAAAAGTAGCATTTCAGATGAAACGCAAAGGTATATTTGTTAAGCTTACAATGGCTCAAGGCAAGGAGTATGTGTGTGCAGTGCTTGGATGCGAGTTGAATTAGAATTAACATTCTAATAAAAAGTATCATATTATCGTAAGCCACTGTAAACTACAGTGGCTTACGATAATATGATACTTTTTAGGAATCAAGCTTTTTAATTTTTTTTAGTTTTTTTTATCAACACTTCGGCCGACCATGCTACTGTATTTTAATTTTTGTCTATGGTAGTACTTCGAGAGCTGTTGTTTTTTTTTTCGAGAGCTGTTGTTTTAGTACGGAAGCGTATTGCTGCCACACCAAAAAAAAAAAAAAAGTTCACTATCACGTTATAACGTGTTACGTTTCATGTTAGAACGTGATCAATTATACGTTATAACGCGAAAAATTTAATGTTAGAACATGAAAAGTAACGTGAAACTTTTCGCATTATAATATGAAATTATTCACGTTATAACGTGTAATTTATCACATTATAACGTGAACCATATCATGTTATAACATGAAACGTATCACATGATAAAGTGATAGTGAACCTTTTTTTTTGTTTGTTTGTTTTTGGTGTGACAGCAATACGTTTCCGTAGTTTTAGTAGTTGGTGTAAAAAAAATAATTAAATAAAATAAAAATAAAAAAACATTGAGGACCACGTACAGCTATGGCAAACGTAAATGACCAGTGGATGGCAGCATCGGTCACACCTCTCACTCCAACCGCCCCACCCCTTTCTCTCTCTCTCTCTCTCTCTCTTTCTCTCTTTACCCCCCCCCCCCCCACCCCCCCGCTGCTTTTACTTTCGCTGTTTTTTTCCTGTCTTTCTCTCTTTTCGTGGCAGGAGTCAGTCCTTCACCGGGCTGCTTGTTCTGGGGGACCCAGCTGGAGTATGAGAGCATCACAACACAAGTGGATCGGAGGAAGGGAGGCGAGGTGCCTGAAACAGGTTAGTGATTAACCTGAGATACTTGAAGAAGAAGAGGGAAAAAAAGTTATCCAAATCAAGAAACATTCAGATTAAGGAAAAATCAATCATTTCCAAATGAATTATTACATTTGAATGTACAGCACTGCTTTCATCGCTGAACCCCTGTGTAGTCTGTCTGTCACCTTGCAATGGTTCTACGGGTGTTCTTCATGTAGATGTTTATACTCTCCACTCTTGTACATATTATTGCTGTTTTTTCTCTAAATACAAATGATGCATGACCTTTAAAATACATTTGTGGCCCATTTTAGCACATTTCCCCTGTTTGTTGACTGTTGGTGTAGCCCCTGTATGTGTGGACATATCTGGTTACATCATATTTACTCGTTGTTTAAGCATTATTGGCATTGTTATAGTCTCCATTCTACATCCCAAATGTAGGGCAAAGATGCTTTTCAAACAGACGAGACGTACGTTCTATATTTGTCGTGCAGGTAGTAGATAGCTCTTAAGAGAGCAAAGTGCAGTGGTGCACATGAAAAGAGATTAATGGACTCCAAGCAGAGAAGGTTTCAAAAACCAAAACTGGAAAGGCTTTTCAGTTTTATAAGAGACACCTTCATAAAGTTGTCCCTGCATGACGTGTTTGAACTTGAGCTGACCTTATGTTGGTTTACTTGTGTTATGGACTTCTATCAGCAGATGTTTGGATGGGTAACCATGTGCACAACAGGAGGATGTGAAACTTTTGTGTGAGGGGGTGGAAAAGTGAACCCAGACAATCTCTGGTGAGGGCTAGCATCTCTTTGTTTTTTTGAGTGATCAACTGAGATATTTGTCAAATTTATTTTGTCTGCTTTGACCGTCATTGTGACCTGTTGAGATCATGCAAACACAAACAATGTTTACGACCATAAATAAGATGCTGGCAGTCTGAGTGCTTGGGGGGGGGGGGGGGGGGGGGATGGAGGAAAGCGGAAACGATTGTAAAATAATATTCAAAAGCTCGCAAACGGTCCCATAAAGACATAGGTGATGTCATAACCAGAAGCACGAGGTAGTAACATTTAAATGTCCTCTCAGCACAGAAATATGTTGTCAAACCGGTTTCGGTTTGCAAACCGAGGTCATGTTTCCATTGAAATGAGTTGAAATGCAACTTATCCGTTCCGGTCGCAGAACAACATTGTGTTTACCTTATTTTGATCATTGTGTAATCAAACATAAATGCTGTGCAATATAGAAAAAGGTGAAAACACAATTTCTGATGATGAGTGGGTTCGCTAGCAAAAGCGCTGTGCGGTGTCTTCGCCTTATTCGGGTACAGTAATGTTTAAGTTCAATGTGGTTACTGTTAGCCCTAAATGGACACCACCTCCCACAATGCAGTGCAGCTTTTGCGTTGCACTGTGGGATGTGGCAGCCATTTTAGGCAAAACAAAAACAAAGATACTTGAAGCACGGAGCCAGTGATGTTTATGCGACACAGGAAAAAAGCACAAAGTTCCGAGCCTTCCGCGGCTATGCCACGACTGTTCGTAAACTGAAAATAGTGCGTAAAAATATGTCTTTACAGCAAGTGTGGTTATCGTGTCCGTCTCAAAATTCTGAGGTTGCGTTTTGGAATCTCGGCACAGGGCAATTGTTCTTAATTTGCTGAGAAGTTCAATGTAATTGGCTGGTTGCAAGTGTAGGGTGGACATCGTCCCATTTCTCTCGCCAAATGTCTGCTTCCTCGCCAAATGTCTGCTTTGGGTAATCGAAACTGAATTTTCCATCGGTATGAATGTGAGTGTGAATTACTGTTTTTCTATATGTGCCCTGTGATTGGCTGGTGACAAGTCCAGTGGTAGGTCTTTTACAACAAAATGTAAATTTAAACAGTTATTTTTATTTATTATTTTCAGAGGATTTACAAGATGCCCTTAAGCAAGGCACCAAACCCCCAATGGCTTATTGATGAGCTATGACGTGCGTGTCCTTAGAAAATGTCGTTCTTAGATGCTTATGGACATCCTATGAGGCATTACCGAGTTTAGCTATCAATATAATATTCTGTTAAATAAACTTAAATGTAAAAATTATAATCAAACAAAAGGAAACAATTCAAGAATGAAACACCCAGATCACACTGAAGCACACAGTACAATTAATAAGGGTTTGCGTTTAGGTGATATAAATTCTGCCATGTTATCAGCACACAAAAAAATATATGTAAATGTATACTATTAATTTACAAGAAATAGTTGAGTGTCCCTTATCTCCTACCTGTCATGTAGGCACTAGGGTGAGAACTACTTTCTTTTAATTTGGTTTCCAACTGCAGCTCTCTGACCTGGTTTAGTCATTATCATTGTCACCATCCACAACTACATATAAGCATTAAGTAGACTTTAGTTTAATGTGAGGTAAATGGCTGACCTGGTCTTACTAGCCAGGGAGGAAGAAAAGACTTCAACCAAGCTCCCGAAAATCTATTTTCTTGCTCATGGGCCTTTGAATAGTGCACATGAATAAAATTTATAATTAGTAATAGTCGTAAAAATAAAAACATTCCCATTTGTATAATGCTTTGCATTGGTGGGTGTCTGTCGGTATTGTGTATTGTGCTCAATTAATCGCTCACTTGAAAAAATAAACCCTGCACCTTAGATGTGTTCTTGTGAAAGTGAAAAAGTAAATGTCTTCTAAATTTGACACACCGCAGAGAAGAGTGTTGTTTCCAATTCTGCCTGTTTAAATGATTTTAAAAAATCACCAAGTATAAATAATGAGGCTTCAAAACTGTGGAAAAAAAAGTCTCTGTTCTTGAATGTGTGGCGGGGCTTTTCCACGCAGCCACAACGAGGCGCTCTAAAGCGACCATGGCACCGGCAAGTCTCACTCCACAGGTTGGCTGTCAGGTCTGACTTATTTTTTTCCTCTTCATTCTTCTGTCTTTCTCTGTGTGACATGCGCGCACTTTGCCAAGTATTTCAAAAACACACAAATAATTTTTCTCCGGTCGTTGGAGCCGCTGTAGTACGACGACAGACATTCAATTGACAGTGAATACTTTTGAGACATAAAAACATAAAAACTCACTGAGCAATAAGAGGTAACCAGTAGTGTGGTAATGCCAATACATGTTTTATTTATTTTTTGGACAATTGTGCAAATGATGCAAAGTCCTCTAGCAATTTAGAGCAGTTTGAAATGACTAATAGAACAATAGTCTGGTGCAGTGACCATTTTGCAGATGGCACAGAGACTTCAAGAAATTAAGCAGTTTCAAATGACTAGTAGTGTGATAATCTGGAACAATGTCAATTGTGCAAATGGTGCAGGTACTTCTCAAGTACATGAGTGGCCAGTATTGGTCAACAACAGATAGGCAAGTCGTGCAGTGGCGAAACTACTACAGTGAGTGCATGAATAATGTATAATTGGCCCAACAGAGATATGACTACAATCTCAGGACAAACTTGGCAGCATGTTACAATGGAATTGTAAGTTAACTGTTTAGCTAACTAACCGCACGACGCAGTTGTGCCAGATAACCACTGATGTGAATGCAGTCGCTCGGTTCTTATATAGTGGGGGAGGGGGTGACTCATGCAGGGGTCCAAGTGAGTCTCTGGGCCTCGTTTCAGCCTCACCCAAAAAAATCACGAAAAATGAAATGGTGAAAAAGAGTTTAAGGCTACTGTATCTCTCCACAATTGAATAATGCATACACTACATTCCAAACATTATGCAAATTATATTATTTCTGATTTTCCTTTATAGTTGATACAAATGACAGTCAGCTTAATTTTCAAGTAATCAAACTTGAAAATATAATTTAAATGTTTTTGAATAAATCTACTAATGATAACAGTATTTTTGGGGGAAAATAAAAAAATTAAAAAGCACTGTTCCAAATTGGTATGCGCAACTGAGTTTGAAGACATTTGGCAGGTTTTAAAGAACTGAAAATAGTAATTTATTGAATTTGCTACATTCGTCATGTTTACTGAAACCAAAAGCTATTTCAGTCAAAAACATAACATGTCAAGTTACATTTTGACACAGGACACCTTATTTGTTGTAAAGTTGTAGTCACCTTTACTGTGACTGATACCACGACACACCACACACACACACACACAGCAAGTAGCATCTGTAAAACTGGAGCTGACAGTGTTAAAAGAACAGTGTTGCATTGCTGTTTGCAATGGAGTATTCCAGAGAAAAGCTGCTTCAGATTTCACCACTGACCTGAAAGAAATTTCAGGTTTTTTTTTGTTTTTGTTTACACAAGTAACTTAGAAATGCTTCCCCCAAATAGATGTTCTATTCCACTATCCATTCTCCACTATATAAGGAAATATGGCAATTACTCTAAAATGGACTAAGATAATTAGTCTGTAACACATGGCAGGACCGGACAAAAGAAACCATAAAATTAGTAAAGTACTATAGTTGTTGCCAGTCTTTCACTTGTGATAAATTTGTTTATTTTTCATATGTTCAGTTGACTTTCTAGGTGTGTCTAATTACGTGTTGTAGATATTTGATCAAACAAAAATAGCCTAATTCACCTCAGGCCCAAGCAAGCTGTGAAGTTTTCTTTGCATATAATTGGCAGAACAGGTTTAATTAAATATATTAAAATGCCACCGGGCATAATCAATACCTGTTAAGAGTGATTACCGGTAACTAGCATTGGTGTGAGGAAATCGTGCTTTGCGCTGGCTTATGATGCACACTCAGATTTGCTTTGTCTACCAGTCCGCTCGCTACAGAGGTTATTTGCTCTATAGGGTTTAGGTCTGATTGACTTTGCCCGTTTAAAATCCTTCCTGTCTTGCCTCTGAAGATGTGAACTACTTTGGTGTTTTTACAGAATCATTTTCTTAACTTGCTCTCTCAGTAAGTTTGGTTGTGTCTTTCTTTAAATTAGCAGACAAAATGTTTTTATAGACTTTGGACTTTATTTTTGCTGCTGACATTGTGTTACATCAATGAAGAGTAATGAGCTTGTAACCCCCCACACTCCCCACCCTCTGCCCCCACCCCAAAAAAAAAAGGCAGGCAAGCCCAAGCCATGACAGTACTGCCGCAAGTTTCACAGATGAGCTTGTATGTTCGGGGTCATCATGTTCACATCCTTTCCTTCACTTTGGAAAAGGTTAATCTTTGCCTCATCACTAAAATGAATTTGGTAACAGCGTCTCTTTCAAGGCTCGTCTCTGTACTTTTTGATGTCCCTGTTGGCTCTGACTGATTATTCATCTTCTTTTTCTAAGCTTCACAATTACTTGTTTGTCACCAATAGACAGCTCTGTGGTTTTTTATCTTGGTTACAATATAGGAAAAATAGGAATATATACATGTAGCCTTCACAGGCCAAGTCACTGGAATTGAGTGTAGACTATTTGGAGTTGGAATAGGACACACCTGAGCAACAAAACCACCATCCATCCATTTTCTGAGCCGCTTGTCCTCACTAGGGTCACGGGTGCGCTGGAGCCCATCCCAGCCATCATCGGGCAGGAGGCGGGGTACACCCTGAACTGGTTGCCAGCCAATCGCAGGGCACATACAAACAAACAACCATTCGCACTCACAGTCACACCTACGGGCAATTTAGAGTCTCCAATTAACGTGCATGTTTTTGGGATGTGGGAGGAAACCGGAGTGCCCGGAGAAAACCCACACAGGCACGGGGAGAACATGCAAACTCCACACAGGCGGGGCCGGGGATTGAACCCGGGTCATCAGAACTGTGAGGCTAACGTTCTAACCAGTCGCCCACCGTGCCGCCAACAAAACCACATTGCACAAAAAATAAATAAATAAATAAATATATAAAAGGTACTAACTTATTATTATTTAGTATTGTTTGGTTTTGCAACAGTGTGTGCTGAGAATTGAGAAAGCCATGTAGACTTGGACTTGCTTTACTTGATACAGTGTGTATCTGCGCCATCATTATTTTCCGGTCATTCCGAGCCCATCCAGTGTGGTGGTCTCCGTAATGTGACAAGCTCTGCACACTCAATTACCCTCTCACTTGACATTATACCGTCAGCCTTACTGCTTTATTCACGAGACATGCTCCTTTCACTGTGAGGGAGTTTCATGTTGCTGCATTCATGCATGTGTAACGCAGTAGAATATATTCGTACGTATGCACAGTAATGACTGCGTCGTGGTGAAAGCATGGAAAAATCAGCCACGCCGAACAAAAAGAGGCCTTATGAATATTCAATCACTTTTGGGAACACTTGCTTGAAAGATAAGTATTTTAAGACGAATTTATTTCACCTTTGAAATAGTTTTACCCTAAGTTGCTTGACAATGTTTGTATTGCTTGCATGACTTAGTTTTAGTTGTTGCTTTTTGGGATTTGCATAAAAGAAAGTCACTCCCTCTATTGTACAAGTGACATTTACTTTTATGATGCTACTGCCAATACAAGACAACAGAGTAAACATGATTTTGTCATTAGACGAAGACATCTTGAGATGTAAAAAATATCAAGCCTCTTCTAATGAACATGCTGAACAGTCACAAACCGGAGATCATGTCTTGAAATAATCAATGTCCGATCCTTTTAGTGTAGAAGCCTGTCTGATAGTATTGTGCAAACCCAAACATGATACTTTATTTAGGTATAAGAAAGACTTTTAGAACTATAAAAAAAATGTGTACCTCAAAATTCAGGATAATTGCTTTTCATTAACAAAATCTCTCAAATCAGAGACATTGGCTTAAAATTAGTGATGTTTTCTTTTTGTCCATTTCTGCCTCTACCAGCTTTATTAATTGTTTATCTCCGTGTATCAGACATTAGAATATCTCGAAGATTTGATATAAAGCTGAATCTAAAAATGTCCCTATATTTGTTTTCCCCAAATGTTGAAATGTATTTTAGAGCGCAGCGTGTGCATGGCAAATTAGAGCAAGTGGAGGAAAATCTGTCCGATGCCACTTTTCTGTTGCACAATGGACACGCACGTCATAGCTTGATTTTCACTACTCCTCCCGAGCCAGTCAGTAAATAAAATGTATTGCATTGATCAAGAAGTAGTCAAACAAATCTCTTTGCCAAAGAAAGCATCTAAACATGTATCTCTTTATTCACATTTTTACCTTATCAAAGAAAGTGTTTGTACTGTTTGTAACAAAATACATGAAATATTTGAGTTAGAGATTTGAGGTAGTTTCAATTAAATTACTCATAGATTATATTGGGAGTTCTTTCTAATATTTTGGTTGTCTTGTTTTAAAAGACAGGGGAGAGTTTTTCTTATATCAGCTCATTAGATGGTGCAAGTGTACCTAAAATAGTGACCAGTAAGTGTACATTGCACCAGTGCTACTGGCTGATCCCGGGCCTCGTGTCTTTCTAAAATCAGCACCGCAACACGATCAGCCTATCAGAGAGGAACAAAACCGTAATTAATGGATCACATTTTGACTGGTTTAATTTTAGCAGATGCTAAGATTATCTTCGAGATTTATAACCCAGAGAACATTCACAGAATTGCGCTTTAGAAAATCCCGTCCCTCCGGAGAACACAATCCGTTATATAGCCTCACTGGGAGGGGAGGGGGGGAAAAATCACTAGTATGACAGCTGCCAAAAATGGTCTTTAAGCTGGCTAAAGTGTCTCCAAATGCAGCCTGCTTATTCAGCTGCTTGTTACACGGGCATTAAATGTCCTGTTCGCACATCACACGCCGCATCTACAGAGCTTACGTGGGCTCACACACACACACACACACACACACACACACACACACACACACACGACCCTCCTGCACCCTCCACCCCCAGTTCGTGTGCTGCGTTTTTTATTTTAAATCTATTTTCCAAGCAGCTGTGGACCTTTGTGTCCGATAATGAATATATTCCCTGCAGATGCTCCTCTGCCACGGAATGTAATATCTGTCCTGGCCAATATGGGCCAGTTGTCCACTGAGGATTGGCCGTTTAAGCTACGTTCTTCTCTCCACCAGTAACCAATGTTCTTCCAAACAAAGCCATATTTTGTTATTGTTTTAACACACATGCCGGCCATAATCATGAGTACAAAACATTGAGTTTGGAGTCATGCCTGAATTAAGTCCTCCAATGCCAAAGTCTTGGGACACACCTTTTTGTCAACGAATTAACCAATTAGTGGTTGAATTAGGCCCGCTAGTTGCCCCAGAATCTTAATTCTTCAGTTTACTTAGACAATTGTGGGAAGTAGTTTGGATCCCATCAAACATCTTTTGGCATGAACTCCTTCTGAGTTTTGGGGTTTGAATCCGGGCTGTGGCCTTCCTGTGTAGCGTTTGCATGTCCTCCCCGCGCCTGCCTTGGTCTTCTCCAGGTACTTCGGCTTGCTCCCATATTCCCAGAACAAACATTGGAGGTTAAGTGAAGACTGTGAACCGGCCGTCGGTGTGAATGTGAGTGTCAATCGTTGAATTTCAATTATTATTGTACTGAAATAATGTCTCGTGCATAGCACATGGCCACTCATAAAGTAATTCCTTCTCAACGTGATTGATGGTAGCAATGACTGGACAAAAACAAAAACAAAAAACCACAGCAGTAAGTGTCGTACAGTAAGATCTCGTATATGTAGGTTTATACACAGTACATATCATAAATGTCATCGTGACGATTACATTGTAAAAATGCAATTTATTCGACTTGGCCTTTGGAACCGGAGTGTTCCGGTTCGAGTCCTACTGTGGACAAAATGTAAAATGGCAACTACTCTAGTTGTTGGAGAGATGCTAGTCTGCTTCCTGACTACTGTCAAGGTGCCCTTGAGCAAGGCACCGACCCCCGCACCCACAACCTTGCAAGTTGAAGAGGTGCAGCAGTGTTCGCGTGCTCCTTTAACTCTTTGCATGTGTGCGATTTGGTTCTCTGCAACACAAATAGACAGTAGAGTCTTAGTTGAATTTCCCCTTAAGGGATGATAATGAGCTTAATCAATTAATTATACTTAAATATTTGAATGGGCCCCAGGCCTCTTTGTATATGAAAAGTTGGGTCATGAGGTCAAAATGGTTAAGAACCCCTGCTTTACAGCATTCTAACTTATTTTCCAGCACATACGCACCCAAGTGGGTGCGTATGTGGACCCACTTTGCCGCACACTTAACAACTTGACTTTGCACACTTTACAACACATACACAAACTTTGAAGTAAGTATCACACACATTAAATCGCCGCCCCATTTGCATCATCAGTGCTAGCGGTATTTTGAAAGTCAATCTTTGTCACAAACAGTTAATATTGCAGAGGAATATATTGTTAAGCACGGTACCACGCAGTCTCCTTGGCAACGGGATCAGAGTCTCCTCCACATGAGGATCAGCAAATGTCTCGTGAGTACCAATGCACAGGTCAGATTTCACTCCTCATAATGTGAGCTGTGCGAAGATGATGTTGTATGTTGAAAATGTTGACACATTGTCAACTGTCTTTTCAGGGTTAGGGCTGACATTTTGAGTAGGTTGCAGCATGGGCCCAAAAAACACGCACAAAACGTCAATTTTATGTTATGTTGATATGGGATCAGTATGGACAATATTCTTAAGATTGATGCTGTACATGCAGGTAGAGACTCCTCCCATGTTTACAAATACTAACTTTTGACCTTTCGGTGAACATTTGCTGTAAATGTTATTTGTATCTCGGAAGTCATGGGATGTTGCTTGTAGCATTATCGTGCCATGTGACCATAATGTGCGGGCCCAAAAAAAAATCCTGAAGTGCTCTTGGTTGCATAGATTTGTCTTGATAAGCATCAAATGGGCATTGAATTGGAGCCACAAGCCTCTCTCTCACAATTGCAACACGCTGTTGAAAAGAAATGGGTCACGCGCCATCAAACTCTTGAGTACAGCACAGTGCACTTATACTGTTGTACTGCCACAATTTAATTTTTAATTCCCTTATTTTTATCATAAACATGACTTTTTTTTTTTTTCAAAGACGAAGGTTAAATGTTGGGAAGAACAACTCACAGTGACAGTGTCCAGAGCGGGCATGCTGTTTTTCCTCGTGTTGATTCCACCAAACCTGAAGTTGCATAACGAGTAATTGTAATTTGTCGCATTGACAGGAGTTCAATTTTGCCCTGAATAATGCAATGGTTGAACAACATTGCCATGAATCAAAGGTGCATTGTTCAGGAAATAAATGTAGTGACATCTAGTCCAATATGGGTAGAAAAAAGCTCTTGTTTAGTTCTCTCACTCATCTCCTCACCTCAATTTTGTGCCAGTCACACATAAAACAGAAATGGCGAGATGTGAAACGACACCTCCTTCTTTGGACATCCCACGAGAAATCTCACTTTCTCCTTCTCGTCATCCTCTTCCACGCACATTTTTTCGGACTTTTTTTTTTCTTTCTTTAGCACCTGATGCATGTGTAATTAGAAGGCAGTGTGATACAATGACTGATTAAAGGAGTCCAGTGATTGTCTCGAATCAAAAGTAAGTCAGAAGATAGTGGGGTATTGTCACATTATAGTAACATTATTGCTCATCTTACACCACGGTTGTCAAACTTGTTGTAGTTGTGATGTCCTTAAAGGTGAAACCACATAATTTTACAATTTCTATATGTGTACCAGAATGTCAAAAATCGGTTCAGCCTTGCACATGCCTTGATTTTAAAGTCACGGTTAGTTCAAATTGGGTACCTTAAGTGAATAAAATATTCTGTGTGGGAACCCTAATATTCACTCTGTCATGTTACACCATTTCCACTGCATTGGTTTATGATCAGTCAAGTCATGGAAGAATTGTGAGAAGCTTTAACACGCCACATAAAAATGACACCAAGGGTTGGATCTGACCTGCAGGCCTTGACTTGGACATCTGTGATTTACAATATGGAATATTATCGACAAAGTACAGCACAAATAGAGCTGAATACAAAGTAGTGTACAGTAAAATCAAGAGTAGCGAGAATACTGCGACGTATGTAGTAAGTTCCAGTTTAATAGAGTACATTACGCAGTAGTAGCCCATAAAATTAAGAAATTCAACCAATTAGGCCTTAACATAGCAAAGATGGACAAGTTCAATGACGAAAGTGACACCTTAAGGCCTAACACGTCACAGGTAGAGGAGGAGGATGATATGACGATAGAGTAAATGGTGCTCTAGCTGCAGGAAGTAGGTATTGACAGGATCACCGTCTGTCACCTATGTTGACACTCGAGTGTCATAACACCTCGCAGGGGTCATAAAAAAGACAAGGATGAAGTCGAAATAGGTATTTAAAACTGATATGACAGATGACCAAACCCTTTGCTGCTGTTATTCGAGACAGGAGAATGGAGCACAATGCCAAAACACACTTTAGGAGAACATTTTGCTTGAAATCTCTAGTGACACAAATATGGGCATGAATATATACAAACCACTTTATTTGGGGAAGGGGCACACGATCTGATTATCTTGTGCTGTGAGTGTCTGCTCCGTCTTTCCGAGCAGTTCACATTTGAGTACTTCCTCATTCTCTCTCAGAGGTGTAACCTATTTTGTCAACAGAAGACGGCATGCCAACTAAAGAGGAAACACTGACACAAAACTCGTCTGTTGGTGTAGTAGACTGAAAAAGGATTCTTTTGTCCTAGTTAGCTGTCCTGGACCCAGAAACTGGATTGGGTGAAGGTCACGCCACAAAACCATTATTTATTGATTTTTTTTGTTTTTTTAATTTTACTATAATTTAAAATAAAATTTTCCACTCTTAAAAAGGTAGAGATGAAACTCTTGTCCCATGTGCTGTGTAAGAAATGACTGTATGCCTTGATAGTAATAGTAATATAACACACTCTTCCACCTACTTTAGTTTAGATTGACTAAGAGGTACGAATTGAACAATATGTTTATTATGATTGTAGTCTGCAGTGGTGTAGAACTGCCCTCCATTACACTGACTGCTGTTTCTAATATTTTGATTATCTTATTTAGCTACATTCGAGAGTAAAAAAAATATGAATTTATACTGTTTAATTGGTGTTTGTTGTCATTGTATTACGTATACGCGCTGGTGCTGGTGTACCTAATATTACGGATCGTGAGTGTGTAAGTAGACTAATAATTCAAGTAACTGTTGTAAACCTATGTTTACAGTTGATACACCAACTCTTCTTTATTAGTTCAACCAGGAATTCCTTGTTCACTGTATAGAGCAGCTAACCTCTTATATAACCTAAATGAGAAAAAAAAAAAAAAAAAATGACATTATTTGCATTGTTTTGCAAAGACCACCTTACACAAAGATGGATTCAGATGTCTCCTCTGCGGCCTGAATCGTGATGAAGCTTATATGTATAATACATGTTACACACTGCCATTCCGTTGGTAATGTGATTAATAAATACAGTACGTATAATATCTTGGCAGGTCAGAAGCATGGGGTGAAGGGGGCTCTCCTCAGCTGACCTGAAGGCCGATGACCAGTGATGGCCACAGCATCACCTCCATTGTAAGTCCTGAATCACTTTCAAGCGATGAATACTTAAACTTGTTGTGGACTGCTGCAAGGTCCAAGGTCATCTGGGAAAACTCCTGTACCAAACTGTTAATTCATGTTATTTCATCAAGTAAAGAAAAAAAGAAAAAAAATTGCCAATGTAGGTCACGAAGATGATCGACATATTGTATGTCGAACTACAAAGTGCGAGCTCACCTGTGGTTTGTTTTGTTTTTGGCAGTTTGAAGGACGGTGTGATAAATACAGAACATCAACAACAGGAGCAAAAGCAGCAGGAGTTCCTGAGGTCACTGGAGAACATCCTGCTCACCATTGCGCTGTCCGTCATTATCATCATGACGGTGTTCGGCAACCTGCTGGTCATGGTGGCGCTATGCAAGGATCGACATCTACGGTGAGACTTTTTAGACACGAGGACACTGTTTCTCTGACAACTGATCAATTTTAACTGGTATCAAAGTAGATGTTTTTGAAAATTACACCCTTATTGTTCTGTGTAAACACTGACGATAACAGGTTCTGAACACAGAGGACAATATTCATACACAAGTAAGTGACAGAAATCCTGCCAGCGCATATGTGTTTCTCCACAAAAGGATACATTTGTTAAATATTTAAAAAATCCTTTTAGTACTCGAGCATCATTGTTTCAATAGTACCCAGAGTAAAGTGTGTAAGGGAAAAAGTTGAAGAACTTATCAACTTTTTTTTTTAAATCTATCTCGTTCTCTACAGCTTTGATAATGAAAATGTGACAAGATATAGGCAGCTTACTGGACTCTGTTAACATATCAATTTAGTAGAATTGCATATAAACATAATGCACTTCATGAAATAAAAACCATTTTTTCTTGCAATTCCTAGGAAGGTTTTACTTGCATTTTCAAACATTTACCAAATTTAACCCTTTTGTTCTTGTGAAAAAGTCCTGTTCTTGATCCTGCACCTGCCCTTTTGGCAAAGACAATTTTCCTGGCGGGAAACATTGGCCACCACCTCCCAATCGACAAATACTTTTACTAAGAGCCACCCAAGGTCGACAAAAATGTTTGGGTGCCCCTTTATGGCCATCGAGTACCTGCCCTCCTAAATCTCTGTGCACGCCCCTGAAATTAGCCACGAAAGAAATAATAGCAAAATATACTAATTTCAGCAAATCATGTCTGGTGGGTTTGTGTATATTTGAGCATGACTTTCCATTTTTCCCCCAGAATGCATCACCACAGGGGGTTGCATGTACACAAAGAGCTAACTTTACCGGAAAATAGTGCAATCTGAACAAATACAGTGTTACTATGTTTTATTTTCATTCTGACTATTTGTGTAATTTTACCATCAACCGTTGTTTGGTAACAACATGACCGGATTGTTAAATGAAATAAAATAGGGAGGCCCAGTCATTCATTTTGTATCGTTTTATTTAGTTTTGGCTAAGATAGTATGGAATAGACCATCGAAAGACAACCCCACATGTACCCATGTCAAAATTATTTTATTGAGGCCGCCTCTTACTTTATGTTCATATGTTTCTTTTTCTGAAAATGTATCGCCGTTATAGTGCGGTACACACATACTGATAATCGGGCTTAATTCGAGCTTTGTCATCAAAGTCAACAAAGGCCTGATGATATTCGTGATTATCCTAGGGTGTGGGGAGCCACGGACTCCTTGATTGAGACTTGAAATTAAATGACAGCCAATTAGGCAGCGACTTGACAGTGAACAGTTAGCGTAACATTTTCTAGTTCTTCTTCTACTACTACTTTAGTCTTCGTCTTTGTATGTTCTGTTCAGTCTGGATGTCCTGTGGCACCATGATGCCTTTCACAGGTCGGTCAGGGTAGGAGACTCGGTTTTCTGTGGCGACATTGTGATGTTTGTGGTGTGCTGGATTCGTTACATCGATTGCACAACACGCTATAAGAGAAGTAAGCACACAGTCGCCATTTTTTTTCCACGTGTGTGAGGTCTCTCACATTTTAAAGAGCATTTAAAATATGAATGTATGTCCCCAGCAACATCTAGTAATTAAGTACAAATCCACTTGAAGTCCTTTTATTTTTCTCTACCTCCTCAAATCGCAGGAAGAAAAAGACCAACTACTTCATTGTGTCACTGGCCTTTGCTGACTTGTTGGTGGCGCTGGTGGTGATGCCCTTTGCAGCCATCGAGCTGACCACCGGTGTGTGGAAATACGGCGAGATTTTCTGTCTGGTGCGAACGTCGTTGGACGTCCTGTTGACCACCGCATCCATCCTGCATCTGTGCTGCATTGCACTGGATAGGTCTGTGTGTGTGTGTTTCTGCGTGTGTGTGCGTGTGTTTGTGTTTGTGTATGAAGTAATTGAAAAAGGGTGGGCTGACATTTGTGCGTGTGTTTTAGGTATTACGCTATCTGCTGCCAGCCTCTCGTGTACAGACACAAGATGACCCCTCTCCGAGTGGCGGTGATGCTCAGTGGCTGCTGGCTCATCCCCACGTTCATTTCCTTCCTACCCATCATGCAAAGCTGGAACGCCATTGGCATCGAGGATATAGTAAGTCCTCACTCACTCGGCACGGTCACCAAGGACGAGATAATTAACTCAAAGATAGAAAGAAAAACATCGCAATCCAAGGTCAACCAAATATATAGCGCTTATATCCTCCTTAAAGAGTAAGATGTTCTTTCGGCGAGAGCAAACGGAACATAAAGCTCCACAGCCTCATATTGTGTGTTTCTAATAACATTTTCTATCCCTCCAACAATGACATGGTAATGCAGTGATCACAAAACAATTTCGTCCTCAGCAGAGGCTCACTTGCTGCGAGCAATGACAGCACTTGAGCAGACATTTTCTCCTGGTCTGCCAATGTTTTGCGGTCAGGTTATTTCAGAGCTACCTTGAAATGAGCTGCACAAATCCCAGGGGGGAGGGCAGAGATGGACTTACTCATTCAGCCACGTTTAATGAAATACACATCCCTTTGCTTTTTCCCTAAGCCACGGCCTGCTCCCAAATAACATACGTGTCAGGAACACTGAGATGAATTAGGTCAGACTCAGACCTATTGTACGTATAACGTTTGTTTGCCGTTTTTGTCTTTTGCCCTTCAATTATGCACATATGCTAAACGTGTTCATTTGATCATATAGACACAAGTGTAAGTAACTCCAAATGTTGTACTTATAGTGACAAGCACAAACTGCCATGCTATCGTGAGAAAGGAAAATGCTAGAATTCAACCTCCACAATACTGGATATGAATTGCAAAGTTACATGCCATGGAGAGGTCTGATTTAATCATACATCAGAACAACAGCCCCTCAGTACCTCGCCACACGCTGAGATTTATGGGTGGCAAAATTCTCTGTTTGGCTTGAGCGCACCTGCAGAATGTAAAAGATGTGCAGACGTTTTACCTTTACTTTCTGAGGACATGGTGTACCTCTGTTAGTCAATGACCATGTAGAAAAGATCATCACAAACCTTTTTTGGGTAAAATGCAGGGTTGCGAAACGGCGGAAAATTGCCAGTTGATTTCTGAAAGCGTTCCGGAAACACCCAGTGTTATGTTTAGCGGGGTGAAATTTTGGAAATATTCCGTGTTGGACACTTTCCAAGGGAATGAATAGGAACACATGTAAATTAAAGGAATCTATCTATCTATCGAGCCGAATATGAATTCAGTATTTAGTTTTTTCCTCGGCAAATATGCATGCTGCCATGACGTATTTGTCTAAAATGTATTTATTTATTTATTTTTGCATTAAACATCCAATTAGCATTAACGTTGAATGAAATAAACATTCCTTCTCATCACCTCTAACCAAAAAAGAGTATATAAGGTGTATGGCCTCAATAGCACTGCAGTAAATACTGAACTGTGTGCCCTGAGAATGAGGGATGTACACTGTGGGGTGGAAATTAAACTGAATTTGCATGAAATCTGATTGTTTTAGACAGGAGTAACATCTTTTGAACAATTGCAGTTAAACCTGCAAGTTAGACATTTGCCAGTTTATTCCATCTAATCCCAGGAACAGCGAATAAATTATGGCCACTTGTGAACGAGAATGATATCCAACACAAGACCTGCGTCTATTAATCTGGCTTTAAAAGGTAATCATGTAATATAAGTTTTAAAAAATTAAAATGACAATGTCCACTTTAGAGGGATACAATTAGAGAGGTAGACATTTACCAATAGGTTCATTATTGTGGTTGTACAGTTTTCAGAATCCTGCATCATGATGAGAGCTGTTTCTAAGAATTTGCTTACCTTTTTTTACATAAGGGTAAAAATATTGGACACAGCTCATTATGAAGCAAAATAAACATAACATAGGGTCAAAACTAAACATAATTAACTTTGTAAGGACAATATTTGATGCTCTTGCATCATTATATTGGGCAAGTCGTCTGAATTTTGTGGCTGGTTGGTTTATATGCCTGGGAATTTCTCTGAAATGGGTCCCACAATCCCCAGAATTGTTAAAGTACCTTGAAAGATTCTATTTCTCAGTAAAAGTTAGACCAGAAGAGTGACAATAATTTTATGGACCAAATGTGTATTTAACGTAAAATGCTGAACTGTTTATTACCTGCATTTTTTAAAATTCATAGTTACCGAATACTGATGGTTTAGTAGTTCACTCGCCTGTCTTCCGTGCAGCCTGCATGAGTTCAGTTCCCACTCACTGAGTGTACAAATGTGATTATCCTGTGATTGTCTGGCGACTAGTCCAGGGTGTAGTCTTCATTTCACCTGAAGTCAGCTGGGGTAACCTTCAGCCCCCCATGACCTAAACGGGATAAGCGATATAGAAAATGGATTGGCTCGATGGCTGGCAGTGTCCAGCCATGCATACGTTAGCGGGGGCCTTCTATACCTGGGGACTTACCTGACCTAATCCACCTCTTAATACCACATTGTTGCATTTATAGAAACCATCAACACAATATAAAAATGCAATATAACAGTATCCAACATTGCCACATATTAATCTAATAACATGACACAACATAATAAATGTGAATAAAATTCATACTCACCAGAAATGCTGAACGTATTAATGTGTGCAGATCACTGCAGATGTGTTTCTATTGTCAAAGTTAGCTGTAACAGTTTTGTGCTGATCAACAAATTGGAGGACAAAAAAAATGCTGACATTTTTGCGAGCCAGCTGGCTGGCCTTGTGACGCGAATTTGAAATCTGATTGGTCAAAGAAAGAGTCCGAGCCATTGCTTATTTATTCTAAATCAGTGGTTCTCTTTTACACCAAGAAGCACTTAAAAAAAACACTTAGCTCCCCAAGTACCATCAATATGAACGACATTAAAATGCAGTAGAGTAGTGGGCCTAAGTCTTCCTAAAAAATGAGGCAGAGGCATTATTTCTAAAACGTATATCACTGGTATCAGGCCGAAACCTCCTATGTTCAAATTTAGTCCATTTCATATTTTTTCACAAATTGGTCAGTCTCCCTGTGTGTGTTATTTTTATAAACTATTGACCAATCTTAAGTGTTAAGGAAGGCTTTCTCTCTTTGATGAGGCAATGTTAATGACTCAACAAACATGCCTTTATTTGGTTTCCTGAAAAGTAATGCTTTTGGATGTACAAATTCCGTCCAACGCCAGCGATGTGTAATATTATTGGAAGCCATTGTAACATTATGCACAGTTTGAACGTGAACGCGGCCGACTGGTAAGAGCGTCAGCCTCACAGTTCTGAGGACCTGGGTTCAATCCCCGGCCCCGACTGTGTGGAGTTTGCATGTTCTCCCCGTGCCTGCGTGGGTTTTCTCCGGGCACTCCGGTTTCCTCCCACATCCCAAAAAAAACATGCATAAATTGGAGACTCTAAATTGCCCGTAGGTGTGCATGTGAGTGCGAATGGTTGTCTGTTTGTATATGCCCTGCGATTGGCTGGCAACCAGTTCAGGGTGTACCCCGCCTCCTGCCCGATGACAGCTGGGATAGGCTCCAGCACACCCACGACCCTGGTGAGGATAAGCGGCTCAGAAAATGGATGGATGGATAACATTACCATGCACAGTTTGGAGATATAATTCAGTGATTCTTTCACGTACCACTAGAGGGAGCCAGCATACCGTTAGTGGTACTCATGCCACACTTGAAAAATTACCAGTTTGCTAGTAGATACATTTTATCGGCCCTTACTGCTGATTCTGAAGGCCCTGGGTAGATTAGATTAACATGGTAGGATGGATGGATATGCCCTTAATTCCCTGGGATAAAAGTGTAGGATTTACATGCTGAACGCCACAATATAATTTGAAGTTGTGATGACTTGAAGTGAAGATTTTCACCGTGCTTGTCCTGAATGTTATTTTCATATTTATTCCAGATAAAAGAGAGGCGGACGTCACCAGGTGGCTCCAATGACACGAGCTGCGTCTTTCTGGTCAATCGGCCGTACGCGCTCATCTGCTCCACGGTGGCCTTCTACGTTCCGCTGGCCCTTATGGTCCTGGCCTACCAACGCATCTACGTGACTGCCATGAGCCACGTGCGACAGATTGAGACCCTAAAACGTGCCGGCTCCGCTCCAGTCACCAGGACGGCGGCCCCCACAGTCACCGCGAGGTCGTCGACGTGCTCGGACTCGGAGGACCACTGCCACCTCAGGACAGCGGGGGAACTCTCCTTCCCAGAGGCGGCTCCTTTAGCCAACAGCCGCTTGCACATTGAGACAAAGGCGGCAAAGACACTTGCAGTCATAATGGGCTGTTTCTGCCTTTGCTGGGCACCGTTCTTCATCACCAATGTGGTGGACCCCTTCATCCACTACTCTGTGCCCTGGCAGCTGTGGACAGCATGGTTGTGGCTAGGCTACATTAACTCCGGCCTTAATCCATTCCTGTACGCCTTCCTGAACCGAGCTTTTCGGAGGGCCTTTCTAGTCATTCTTTGTTGTGGGGATGAGCGCTTTGTACGGCAGGGGAGCCGCTCCTACGGACCTACCCACAGAGTGTGCTCGCCAACATCCGTCAATGGGACGTCCATGGCACTGAGGTAAAGACGCCAGTTTTTGTTCATATTTGACAAATTCCGTTTGGTCGTCCACTATGGCTGACTCAACCTGTTTCATTTCCAAACCATGTCCTACTTTGGTTGCAGGGTCAAACAAATGATCTAAATCCGTGGTTCTCAAAGCGTGCTGCAAGTACCACTAGTAGTACGTGAGCTCCTGCTAGTGGTAGGCGAAAGTATCCCTGAATTAAGTGTTCATAATGTTGCAGTGGCATTAACATTTTTTTTTTTAATCCATGACACTACATTTTTTTTTAAGTGCAGTTCTGTTGTATTTAACGTTTAACTTTAAGTAACTGTTTGTTTTTATTTATTTTGGTACATTCTTTTTAATTTAACTTTTAGTCATACTTTTAGCACATTTTTTTGGCTCATTATTTGAGTATATTTATTTTTTTCTATATGTAAACCCAGAATTAAGTGGTTTATAATATATTTTTCATTTTTTAGGAATTAAACTTCGGTCTCATTTTTGAGCCTACTTAGCTACAGTGGGCGGCACGGTGGCCGACTGGTTAGAGCGTCAGGCTCACAGTTCTGAGGACCCGGGTTCAATCCCCGGCCCCGACTGTGTGGAGTTTGCATGTTCTCCCCGTGCCTGCGTGGGTTTTCTCCGGGCACTCCGGTTTCCTCCCACATCCCAAAAACATGCATAAATTGGAGACTCTAAATTGCCCGTAGGTGTGACTGTGGGTGCGAATGGTTGTTTGTTTGTATGTGCTCTGCGATTGGCTGGCGACCAGTTCAGGGTGTACCCCGCCTCCTGCCCAATGACAGCTGGGATAGGCTCCAGCATGCCCGCGACCCCAGTGAGGAGAAGCGGCTCAGAAAATGGATGGATGGATGGATGGATGGATAGCGACAGTGTTTTCATGTTAGTCATTACGGTGGTACTTTTTTTTTTTTTTTTTTTTTTTTAATCCTGATTTAAATCAAGCCCAATAAAAACAAACATTTACTTTTAAAAAAATCCAAATTCAGAGTAATTTCATTTAAATATGCGTTTTCAAACAGAATTCTGCTTTACCTCATTTGGTTCTGTTTTTGTTAGCACACAATGAGCCAGCACCCAGTGACCTAAGAGGTATGGAAGTACAAAGTAATACTTGTCTGCGACCTATAATGTGTAAAACTCAATTTAAAAATAATATTTTAGAGAAGGGAAGTAAAAATAAACAACTGAGATAATGTAGTTGCACATTTGTACACACCCTCTTATAACTGGGATGTGGCTGAGTTCAGAATTGATCAATCACATTCAAACTCATGTTAAATGGGACTCGGCGCACATGCATATGACATCATGACTGATTAACCCCAAATCAAGTTCAGATGTTCTAGTAGGCTTTATATAATATATATATATATATATATATATATATATGAGATGCTGCCACCACCATGCTTTAAATATATCATTTGGAATTATGAACAAAAAGTTCAACATTTGATTCATTGGATCAGAACACATTTTTTCTGTGTATGTGGGAGCTGTCATAGGTGCTAAACAGTCAGTAGTCGCCAGATATTTCCGCAGCTCCTTTAAGCTTGGTTGACCAGTTTTCCGCTCATCTTTTCATCATTTCATTTTAGTGTGCAGCTACTGTATGTACAAATACTGCAGATAAGTCTGACCAGTAAGATTAGCTCTGTCGCTAATGCTAACACAGTATGATAGGTGTCCAGGCTGATCCATCTCTGTTATAGACCATTAAAGTTGGGTCACCATGGCAACAAGAGTGATGCTATTCTTCCCTTTTTGTAACCCAGTGTACCTTCATATTGATTATAAAGCCCTTTCTATTATAAAATATAGATTAGCTACTCGTTAGAATATTTCAGTCTTTAGACAACATTTAGGAGAGGAAAGATTACTTTTTTCATGATAATAATGACCATAAACACTGCTCTTTTTCAGTGCAAGTTTTATGTGGCTGTTAGTGGCGGTGACTCAGTTGACAGCTGTGTTTGCGTTCCCTTCTTCAAGTGGAGAGGATGATTGAGGAGGCGAGACGCTCGCGTCTGGATTGTTTAACTTTAACACTAGCACTCGGCCGACGCGGATGAGACAAAAGGTTGGGGGTTATTTTGCCGGGCGAGTGTTTGGTTCTATCTATCTCTTCTTCCTCAGCGGTGAGCGTGTGCTGAGCCTGGCTCCTTTCTTCCACTTACCAAAGCAGACGCTGAGAGTGTGCTTAGGGTTAGAAAGCATTTGAACTTGGAGGCAGCAACTGACTGCGTACGTGTATGTGGCATATGGACAAATCGTCAAACACAAATACCCCAAACACTGTCAACAACTCCGCCAAGCATCCATGCATTCATTTTCCGTCACACAAACCGGAGTACCCCGCACTGGCACGGGGGGAACATGGAAACTCCACACAGGCGAGGCGGGATTTGACCCGGGTCCTCAGAATTGTGAGGCAGATGTCCTAACCAGTCATCCCCCGTGTTACCCTCAACCAAGCAATAAGTAAATAATAATCATGAATATGTTTTAAAAACTGGCTAAATTAACCCTTCAACATTAATTTAGAAACATTTAGTATTTATTTTCGTAAAAAAAGACTGAAAAGATTGAATATGTACGGGATACATTGCAGAACCATGCTTGTGTCTCTGTACTGTAAGTACTGTTGCTTTGTATTCATGTGTTTGATTAGTTTTGGTTGAAGAGATAACGTCAATGTAGTATAAATAATAGTAAATAGTGTATTTTGGGGTCAACGTGTGGAGGAAATGATAAGGCAAACTGTTACCTCTGAGCTCTTCTTTTAGAATGAGACACAAAACAGACTCAGATCGTGGAAAACCTCATAGTGAAGTTACTGGACGGTAACAAACTGGTATATGCTTTTCTAAAGTGGATATCCTTCTTGTAATTAGTTCCTTCTCATGACAGGAAAAGGAAACAACTCTAAATTGGCAGATCATACAGGATATCACATTGTTGTTAACATTTCTTTTTCGAAACACTAAAAGGGTCCAAGCAGTCTGCATGCATTCCTCTGCAGTACTGTGACTCGTGTTTCTGTTTAAGTCCTTGATATTCAATCACTGTTCACTGCAAAGTCTCCAAGTCAATCATTACAGCAGCACCACTGGTTATTATGTCACTCTTTATGTACAGGTTAAAGGCAACATATCGTGCCCCCCCCCCCCCCCCCCCACCTGCTCCCACACAATTTTAACAGTTCCGTTATTCTTCAGTCAAACTACGCAAAAAAGAAGAATTACAGCACACTTAATATCCACTCGTCCACTATTTTGCTTCATGCAAATTTCAAGTACACCTTTGGTTACCAGGACGACTGGTGGCAGAGCTACCGTGGGTCAATTTTGATGAAGTGGGCCTACTTAGTGTTGCCAACATAGCTTTAAGTTGTTATTATTTGTTGCTATATTTAGGTGGAGGAGCTCTTCACCGCTCCGCGTCCAAACTGCAAATGAACGGCGCGTGTGCAAAGCCTCAAGTGGATATAATTCGACCATACTACAGAGTCTGGCCGGCACTTGAAAATGGCAGTTGTAGGAGTTCCCTACTTTACTGGAAACTTGGTGTGAGTGGAAGTAAATGAGTGAGCCGCTAAGCACTTCTGCCCCACTGTGCATAGCAGCTCACTTACAGACACATTTTCAGAAATAGGCAGAGGACAAATATTTACTTAAATGTTGAACGTCACATTTGATTTGTGGGCAAGCACTCCAGGGAACCAACTATCTGTATACAAGCAATTAAATAGTCTACTTTCATAACAAGCCCACGCTAATCATTACTGGAAAACAATGTAGCAGAAGATGTGTTGGCAACACTATCTTAGATATATATATTATCATAACAAACAATTTTCTGTGCAATGTGTAAAAATTAAATCAAAGTTCGTGGCTCGTAGATTTTTTATGTAATTTAATCTTTTTTTTATTATACCAATTTATATCATATGGATGCGGTGAGGAATTGTAATCCGCTCGATCGATCAGCTTTTTTTTTAACGCCATAACATAGACTCACGTGTTGAAACGAGTTTGTAGTATTCATTCATTCAGCAGTCATATGCATCATCACGTGTTACACTCTCGGTGACCATATCGTACAACATTCCTCCATAATGTTCTCATGGTCACAAATTCCATGGGGAACCTTGATGTGATCTTTGGTCGCTGTGCCATTGCGACGCCTATACTGTATCTCACAAAAGAGAGTCCTTCCATCATATTTTATCATATTTCTTTCATGTAACAACACTTAACAAAATGACTATGTAAAGTAGTCGGTGTACAGCTTGTATAATAAGATACTTTAATGTCGCCTCAAAATAACTTAACAGACGGCCGTTAATGTCTAAACCGCTGGAGACAAAACTGAGTACACCCGGAATGGAAAATGTCCGAATTGGGCCCAATTAGCCATTTTTCTCCCCGGTGTCATGTGACGCGTTAGTGCTATAGAGATGTGAATGAGGAGCCGGTTTGTTAGATTTTGTTAGGTTATCGCTCTCACGTTCTCACACTGGTCACTGGAAGTTCAATTTGGCACCGTATGGCAAAATATTCAGTGAGAATCAGAAAAAAATTATCTTTCTCCTCATAAAGAAGTGATCTTTGGCCACTGTGCTATTGTGGCACTTATATGTACTGTACTGTATAAGGCCTAACAAGCTGTACAGCAGGTGAGGATAGTGGATGACACACTACACTAATTTGTCATCAGTCATCACACAGTTCTTGTTTTGTGGACTCTGAGTGACATACACAGTATATAAGCCACATGAAGTACTGTATGTAAAAGTTGTCACTGAAGTCACTGCAGGCGTTATGCTTACCGACAGCTCCAAAATTGAAGCATAGTATTGTTCTCGAAATATTAACGTGATTTCTTGCTATATTCTGCTTTACTGCAAGTCTTTGGCCTCAGTTGACGAGATGTGTTTATTGCCCCTGCGAAATACTTAACACGGAATTAAACTGTGTTGACATCCAACCACCTGAGTGAATGTATCAACTGATTAACATGTGGATGAGTCGTTTTAAAGTTATGCAAGCCTTTTTAACAATTCGAGTCATATTTTCCAACAGCTTTCTGCAGTTGGCGAATCCTGCTTTTAAGCATCACATCCTCTTAAACAGTATGAAACTAGCAGCATGAATCTACTTATTATTAAAATACGAGACAAAAATATACATCAGTTCAGAAAAATGCACAAATTACTGATCATATATTTTTTTGCTTTTGTGCGGGCACTTACAGATCCAGCTTTACATGTAGTCTATGTTTCAAATAGATGGTAATTGTGTATAATTTTCAACATTAAGAGTACTTAGCGCGGCTAAATTGGTTATGATAAATCCATGTAAGATCACTGCTGCTAATGGCTTTCATGTGCTTTAAATGTAGCACATTTGTTTCATAGATAATCGTAACCCAGTTAAATCTGCCCTTGAGCGCTAAGTGTTATCGCTGGATTATTAGCAACGTCTCCCGCCTTGAGAACTGAAAAGAGTGGGAATGCGTGAGCCTGAACTCCACAATGAAAGCACAGGTTCAACAAGAATGATAGGTGCACAATAAAAAGGTAATTGGAGGTTTAAACATGTAACAGTAAGCCAAAAGGCTATGATGACAGTTGGCTTCCCCGGAGTGTGTCACATTTCTGCATGGAAACATAACAAACTACAACTCAGAATGTCAAAGTTTTCCTGTAACACTAAATCTGCTTCGTGGGCTTGCATCCTGGATTTACCTTTAGCCTCGCAGTGACATCATCACCCACGTCCATGGACTTCCTGTCGGTTGTTTAGTGGTGACACTGTAGAATCCGATTCAGATCGGTAACAGATCTCTTTGCAATAAAAGAGACACAACCCTGTCATTTGTCCTCAAAATGCGCAAGTAAGGGAAAAAAAAAAAAAAAAGCCACTAACAACGTTGGCTTTATGATTCTTGTTACTTTTAACCATGTGCCTGTCGATTTCAGCACTCACATTTAAGTAAAAAGACACTTTGGTTTAAAAATGACACATTATGCATTTTTTCACAATTGTAAAAAGTTTCCAGGTGCCCTTGAGCATGAATGTGAATATGAGTCTACGAAGTTACTTAGTTACATACGGTAACATCCAGTGGACAGCAGCACATAACAGTAGAAAATGTTGTGTGGCGTAAGAATATGGCGTCGCATGATGGCACGCTAATGATGCGGGTCTAGTGAAGTGCACCGACGGCTCGTATGATACGATGACGGTTCGCAAAAAAAATAAAATAAATGAAAATAAGACAAGCCTTCAATTAGAGAGTACACGCTTGTATTTGACCATTTCCATACCACTTATCAGGAGTTGGGTCATGGTGAACTTGCAACCGTGTAACTGTGTGATGTAGAGGCGATTAACCTCTCATGTTTTTGTGAAGGACATAAAACCCACAGGCCGCTCGAGTGTAAACGTTGCAGTCAGTGATTTATTATGAGACATCCCTCTTGCTCTCTCTTGCTCAGATTTCATCATCCTTTTCGCCTTCTGTTGAAATATTTTGAAAATTTTGCGGCTATAATTAGTTGGAATGCGAGGATTTTTAAAAAATATATGTGGATTCCCTTGTTTATTTTGCAGTGTTATAATGATTACATTTTTTCCCCCCAACTACTTCAACTAATTTGGAGCGCACGAGGGGGTAGCAAATCCATCTCACAGTTCTGAGGTTGGGGGTTCGAGTTTGCATTTTTTTTCTCACTGCTTGCATAGGTTTTCTCCGTTGTCATGGCGAAGCAGCCACCATAAGTTGTCCTGTCGCAACTTTCATTCCTTCTCACGTGCTGAATAAAGCAAACACCACAGGATCTTTTTCGTAGACATGATGGTTGATCGCCTGGACCACATTGAAGGAGAAAACTAGACCAGTCATGGAACTTTTCTGACACACCTTGCGCCAGATTGATTAATCGTCTGTATACGGTGGCTTCATTCATCCATTTTCTACCGCTTATCCCGTTCAGGGTGACAGGAAAGCTGAAGTCCGATAATTTGGCAGACTACCACCGTGCACTGGTTGCCAGTCAATCACAGCGAACATAAAGAAAGACAACTATATACACCTACAGTATGGACAGTGAGTAGGAATTCATTCAGCTATGTGTACCATTATACTGCCAGTGACCTTACAGTAGTTGCCTATGGTCAATTATCGATCATTTGTTATTGGTTTACATCCATCCAGCAGGGCACAAACTAACTTTCACGCTCACTTTTACACCTATTGGCAAGCATGTTTTTGTCATTCGGGAGGAAGTCGAGTACCCTGAGAAAATGAATTAAATTAGTAATGACAAAAAAAATAGCCATGACAGCACAATAGACTTGTACCATTTCTATTATTTGTTTTATTTTATTGTTTTAGAATTGTGAGTGATGATTCAGCCGAAGTACGTATGAAGCTCTAAGAAGTCTATAAAAATGTTGAATTATTTTTTTCTACTCCCATAAGATAAACATTTTCCACTGAGGAAAACCAAGCTGAGCAGTTTCAATATGTTTGGAATGAACTTAGATGTTTCTCTGGAGTCTGATGATTAATTGGATCTAAACTATAGCCTCTGTGAACGCAACCTCAGGTCTTTTCGCCTCAGCTGACCGATGGCCCGGGAGATATGCTGCCGAGAACAACACGTAGCTCGAAAATAAATCCTTACTTCATTTCAGCCTGTTGAAACTTTGCTCGTTGCGTCACATCTCTTGCCAGGCTCCCGACGGGGGGCTCAGAGGGTTTGCGCTATCGCACTTTCCCATCGTTCGGAGAGGCGGCTAGAATTACCGACGCCGCTGCGCTGTTCGTTTCTCGCAGCTAATCTCATTAAGAACACAAGCGGGATGAGCAGGAAAAAAATGTGCGACCAATTTCAACACACGATGTTTGATGTCTGTACATTTGGAGACAAAATAAAGTCAGTCAATCGTGCAATTTTGGATTTTTGGATTTTTGTATAGTGGCATGCTAGATTATATCGGCACTGAACAAAATGATACGTTGAACTTTTACAAATCACTCTAATTTGTTATAGATAAATGTATTAGTTTATGTCAAATTATATTTGTGGTTTAGATCTTCAATTTTGATGTGATACCAAGTCAAAGTATTACTTTAGTCAAAAAAATTACATTAACCATACCTATATTGACTGTTGTCTCTTCTTATCCTTCTTTTCGTCCATCCTACCAGGAACTATAAATTAGGCCTGAACACACTTTTGCCCACTCAAAACAAAGATATTTCAACGTCTTATTTTCGTCCACAGTTTTCTTGGGCTATACTTTCTTTGCGAGGTAATGACGGACAGCAGTAATGAATCCACGATCGATCCGGTTAAAATGGTCACGTAACACTAAAAATGGTTTGTTCCCTTGTATAAGTCAGCTCTCATGTGTTTTCATGTTGCTAGACTGAACAATTCCAGTCAATCAACATGCCAGGATGTGCATGTGTGTGTGCACGTTGCCCTATTTTACTCTATCACCAGGTTCCCAAAATGTTGTAGCCTACACGCTTCAATAATGATTCATGGATTGAGACTGAAGAATGACAGAGCTCCGTTAATAATAAAAATAATAAAAGTTCATAGGTTTGAGCGTCACTGATCTCGCCAGAGCATTTTATTCAGTATTAAAGGGGTGACCTTGTTGTAACTGCTGGTGAATTTTAGACTTCATATCTCAGCTAAGACAAGTAATGGACTAGTCATTTCTGGTGCACTCTTTGGAGCTTCTATTACATTTGGAGATGAAATCTGGACTTTTGCTGGATCATTTGGTTTGTATCATTTTTGCCGTTTCTATGTTATTATTATTATTATTTTTGTACAAAATCCATGTAGCAATGGCAAAATGATTCTGTTGGATTTGAGTCTGTTTGTTTTAAAGGCAGCTGAATATTGTGTGAGTGTTTCAGTGGCCTCGACTTGGATGCCAAACATGAACTCGACCCTCTGGTGGTGTGTTTTAGTGACTTTTAAAATGTTTGGGTCCATTTCTGGAATTCACGCTTATGGCTGTATGTATCATATGTCTTTCCCTAGCAGTTGCTGCTGGCTCGTTCCCATTTGTGAAACAAACTCTTAACCTCCCTGGGTTTGTTTTGGAGCCCTTTCATTTCCATGCACATACAGTATTTTATCAATTATGCATAAGTGTAAACGCTAATGTTTCACCCTCAGGGCATCCTGCAAAATAGGTTTAAACAATATGTGATGCTCGTACTAAAGAGAAGACATGTTTTGTCATGAATAAGATTTGCCGGCTAGATTCTTGTTGAATTGAATTATCTTGTCCTGGGATCTAAATTGAAGCAAAAGGCTTCCAGTGAACTAAACATGAAGGAATGAACGATTGGACGACGGGAGATGAAATTAAAATGCTGCAGAGGCCGAACGGGGCCGCCTCTTATCCTAAATGTGATTAGCAGGTGTCACACTTCCTTTATTACTCGCTCAGTAGCGGCACACACTGCGAGCCTGCCGTTCCAAGTTCTTCCTGTTTGCTTGTTTACTTACGTGGAGGCATAGATGCCGCTCTTTTTGCCCTCGGAGTTGCCGCACTACTGAGCCTTGAGGGAACACACATTTGTCCAAATTAAATCGTTGCACATGTCTCCCATTTGACTACATAAAGGCCGCACCTCAAAATGGTGACTCCTTTTTTCACGTCATAATAACATTACAAGTGGTATTTTTATAACTGGTCATACAATGATGAGTCGGAGTAGACGTTCTAAAAATGCATTGGCACAAATATGAAGGCTTTCCTCCCTTAAACACCTTATCACTAAAAGCCTAAACATGTTTTTGCATACAGTGTGGGTTTTGGGGCAAAATGTTTTCTGCACAGCAGGTCGGCCATCTTTGTGGATAATTCTATTGCAGGATTTAGGATGAGGTAAATCACTCCATAGGTTACAAAATCAATCAGGTTGTTGAAAAATAGTCCACTTTCAAACATATATCCGCTGGTTCCCATTAAATTCTTGTCAGAACCTGTTGTAAGATTTGCTTCAGGTGTGTTAAGATTTTCAAAATCTTTTCATTACCCAATCCGACAATTGTAACAGAGCGTTTGAAGTGGAAATCTGCAACTGCAAGAGGATCTCTCAAATTCACTATATTTGAAGTTTATTCAATAAGAACAGTCAGTAGTCTTGGATTTAGATTTTGAAGATGTGGCAAATAGCTTTTAGATTGAGGTGAAAAGCAACCAATTCTTATCACAAATATCCAAAGAACCTTTCCAAGTAAAATATTTTGTGGAAAAGTTTCAAAAGGACCACATGGTCGCTTTTGTGTACAACCATGCACACAAACTAATTAAATAAGACTGGGTTCCAACAAAATGTGTTTAGGCCAGACAAGTCACGTGTAGAAAGTGTTACTACAGTACAGTAATATATATATATATATATATATATATATATATATATATATATATATATATATATATATATATATATAATATACTGTCACTGCAATTGATTATTAAATAATAAATCACGTATTTACAGAATATGAAGTGTTTGGAAGAGCTGGTCTGAAGAACTGGATAACAAAATGAAAATGACTGCTCATTTATCATGTTTCAATTCAGATATCAAATGGCATGAAGCATCTGTCCATCCTTTGTGTGGGTGTGTAATTTAAAATAACAGCAAAACACACGCACACACAAACACACACACACACACAGGTCCTTTACAAGGATTGAGCTACTTAATTGAGAGTTCCTGCTTGAAAAGAAGCAAACATGACACATAGGGGACTTTATGTCCCAGAAACCCAGAAAAAGCTCCTGAAGAGGCTGCAGGACACTCGTTTCAGTATGAACTTTGTACACACACACACACACACACACACACACACACACACGCACACACACGCACACACACGCAGTCAAGTGTGTTCTCAACAGTATGTTTGTTTTATTATTTGGTGTTTCTTAACAGCATTTGGCCGGTGGTTATTTTACCAAGATGACTCGGATAAGAAGGATTACCTGCATATTATTATGTTAATATTAACGCTCCAGACACGTTTTTGGTCCACTGGCTGTCATGTTCTTTGGCTGTTGCTGTTGTTGTCACTGTTGACACCCTGCTATTGTCGCCATAGAAGAGACAAGACTTTTATTTGAAATAATTGATATGGCTTCAACATTTTAAGAGGAGCTGATGACCGGCAATATTGTATACAGTCGTTTATTCATATACTCATACACATAAGTAATAAGATCCGACTGTGTTTATACAGTATTTGTATTCATATGGAAGTTCCTTCAATAATTTGTCTTGGGGTGGAAGCCACAATAAGCCATTTCCAGTTTTGCAGAGAAAAAAAACATTGTCATAAGCTTGGGAAAGGGAAAAAAACATTTTCTATACTATTTTCTTAGCCCACAAAATAATCACTTCACACTATGACTTGACTTTACTCACTGAATAATGACAAATGCCCGTAATCGGAATCTCCTGATACATTACAATATCTGTTCAACTGAAGAAGGGATAACTTGGAGAAACATTCTTCTTGCACGCTAGGCACACAAAAATAAAGAAAATACACTTTTAGCCCGTATTAATAGTCTGTTACCAAATGAATGTTTATTCAGGAGTCGGATAAGCTGACTTACTTTTTAGCTGATATTTTATATACATTTTATTTGATCAATTTATATTTTCACAGTTATAGAATAGAATCGATTTTGAATGCAATAGAATATGCCATTATTAGTCCCGGAATTGTGATATTCCAGTTCCAGAGTAGCAGCAAAGAAGAAGAATAATAGCAGAAATGTAAATGAAAAACATCAGGAAAAGAGTCAGAGCCCAATGTGAGCAGCAGTGTATGTGGCAACTGTACATGAATAATAAATACCAAATATGCAGATGTCAATTGCAACCATACAGGAATATAATAAGTAAGTGAATGGGGACACCAGCGGTATACAGGCCCATCTCAATAGAATATCAGAGGATTTATTTCAGTCATTCAATTCAAAAAGTAAAACTCATATATTCTATCGCTGAGGGGTTGAACGACGAAAGATATTCTGTCGTCGATCCATAATATGATGGAAGTTGAGTCAAAGTCAATTGATGGATGACGTCATTGATATTTTTTCAGCACAGTACGACAGTCCCCAACCTTTTGTGCGCCACCGACCGGTTGCACATAAAGACATACTTTGACGGACCGGCATCAAAACTAAATAAAAACAAATCATAGACAGGTTCCAAAAAATAAAGCAATTCTCTGTTTCTTTGGCTGTATTCCACCTGTTATTTGAGGATAGACTTTCCTATTTTGAAAGTGACCATCTATCGGTGTAATTTCCACATGGTTATAGCATGGTTCTGCCGTATTACCATCAGTGTGATGACACAATATCGTAGCGCCACGGACGTTGTTGCGTGTTGTAAATGTGATATGAATCAAGTTCCCGTGATCACACAGTTGTTGTCCGTGCATTACTGGACATAACATTTTGGCGACGAACAACGCTGCCCCTCTCTCACCGCCAGACCCGTGGTCCCGCTGGCATGAATATCGCGACACTAGTGGCGAGCAGAATAGCTGGCGGAGCTGACCGCTATTCTCATCCACAACCAGTTCATTTTCGTACTCGCAGAACCGCATAGATGTAAGAAGCCTGTGTCGCTTTGTTGTAGGACATTTGTTCCTCACAATTGGATGTTTTAATGCTTCACAATGTCTAATTAGATGGAAACATGGAAGGATGGATATTGAGCTGCAGTTGAATGCATGTGTTTCAGCGTTCACTCAGTTCAATTACAGTGAATGCTTGCTGCTTAGCTTTCACACTGGGATTATTTGCATTTCAATACAAAGATCAGAGCCCGAGACATCTGCGCACCGACACGTTATAGCGGCAATTTTTTTCTTCCATTTCTCATAAGGATGACCTACTTCTACCAAGCAATCCAAAACATTCCTATAAGATTTGTCAGACAATGCAGTGCTTTATATTATTAAGGTACCAGATCGTGTATCAAATCACAAAGGATACACTTTTTTGTTGTGTCTTGTTTTGCTAATGTGAGCCTTATGGTGTTTTATATTAATGCTCACTAATAAAACAACAGAGCTGAATTTGGAGGCTTTTTGTGACATGCTTTAATGAGTCATCTCATCATGGTCAATCAGTTACTAACCAGCAGCATCAAGGTAAAACTTGTGTTGTATAAATAAGTAAAGAGTGGGCTTAAGTTAAATTGTGGCGGGAGAGTGTGTAACGTTTGATTGGAATCCGTGTTTTGAGCAGCTTTGCGTCACCAATTGTAACAAGTGAAGCAATGCGTTTTGGTTGCGGTGCCAATCATTCCGTCACTGCCGGTAGAATGCGTCTCCAGATGTTTACTATCTATGAGGTGGACAAGATGAGGCCTGAACTCCCTATTGGTCTGTCCAACATATTTCTTGTATTGAGAGCTGGCCAAGTGATTCTTCTGTCTGTTCTATTTTTGGCATGTGTGCGTTTGTGTGTGTGCGTGAACAGGAAAATCTGAATAGTTACTTCTGAAAGAAGAAAATCTACTACCAAAGTGCATCATATTTACTTTACTTTGCTCCAAACTTTGCTTTGTACAGGTTCTACCTATTGTTGTAATCCCTGAATCGCGCTACATTGGATTGAAAGGGTTCTGATTTGTTGCTGCAAGACCATGCTGGTGTTTATTTACTCATTTGTTTCTTTTCAACACAGTCTCACGGTTTGATTTGTTCAAAGAATAATAATAATTCTTTTAAGCAAGACTTCCAGCTTCATGCACAGAATCAGAAGAAAACTAACGTGTCGTTTGAAAAAAGTGTTGAGATAGACGTTTCTTATTTACCAACAAAAAAAAAACAAGTGGCACCAACTGTACTGCTTGTTGGAAGTGTTACTGTAGTAAAGGTAATTACATCAAAGTAGTTTCGCCACAGAAGGTGCAGTAGTGGTTAGCTCGTCTGCCTCACAGTTTTGCACTTCTGGGTTTGAATCTTGGCCTTCATGTGTGGAGTTTGTATGCTCGGCTTGTGTTTGTGTTGCTGTTCACTGACCCCTGCCAGAAATTCCCGAAATTAATCAGTTTTTAATCTAAAGGGGAGAATGGTGTAAGAGTTTGTAATTAACCAGTTTATACCGCTTCCATCAAGCCCAGCAAACGAGATTTGAACTTGCAACTTCCCTCATAAACATTCCTGTGGGAAAACTTGTCTCATCCTCCATCCTCTTCCTCTGTGCAGCTTTCTCACTTCTGCAGCTCCAAAAGCAAGCGAGATAAGAGCGTAATTTGATTATTTAATGTCTTTGAAGTATATTAGAAGCAAATGAAAGGAACACATACACACTTCTCATATATTGTGCTTATCTTGGGCCACATGCTTTCAGTCAAATGCCTTGCAGCATTTGAGATGTATCAAAACAATCCACAAATGCTTCCACTGGGGAGACAAATTTGTGTTCCCCTCAGTGTTGATGCAAGAACAAAAAGCTGGAAGTATCAAGTCTCTGGACTCAAGCTAGTTGAAGTTCAAACAAAACTAGAAAACTAAGCACTTGCTGTTGAGGAAAAGACACATCAATGTTGGATTTCATCTTGATGATATACTCTACATAGGAGCCTCTCAAATAGCCACTATAGGACATTTACATGGAAAATAGCCTGACGCAAGAGGAGCTGTTTAGACAACACAGCTAACGAAGAAGCGAAAGCAACCAATAAACACAAATGACCAAATAAGGCAGAAAAATCTACTGTGCTTGCCCAGAGACCACCCTACCAATTTACCGGCCTACGATCAGCAAGAGTCAGACCGGAAATGAAGTCTGATGACTCGGATGAGTGTATGGGGAGTGGGAGGGGAGCGGACGCTGAAAACTGACACTCTACCTTCGCCCAATCTTTTGCATTAAAGCTACTCGGCATGTCAAACTTGGAACGAGAGTCGATGGGTGGGAAGCATCGTAGCGCCCAAAACCGGACGGGACATCAACGAATCAATTTTACTCATCATTAACTGGTTACTAATCATTCTGCTCATCTAAATATATATATATATATATATATATATATATATATATATATATATATATATATATATATATATATATATATATAAGTGTTCTAAATAGAATAATTCATTTCCATTGTTTAATTATTGTCTTATTCGAGGTGAATCGGCTTAATCATAGTGGCCCGAGCATCCTCTCTTTACCAGCCACCACTGCTATCTATCTATATATCTATCTATCTATCTATCTATCTATCTATCTATCTATCTATCTATCTATCTATCTATCTATCTATCTATCTATCTATCTATCTATCTATCTATCTATCTATCTATCTATCTATCTATCTATCTATCTATCTATCTATCTGTGTGTCTGTCTGCGTGTCTGTGTATCTGTCTGTCTGTCTTTCTAGCTAGCTCTGTCAGAATGTATACATTTTCTCTCCCTATTTTCAACATTCCCACGGAACAATTCAGTGGTTCCTTGTGACTCCGGTGTTCCGCATCTTTTTGTTTCTATTAAACCTGACAGCGAGTTTTTTTCATGACTAAAACCCCCACTGACTGCTCTTAAATTGCACAAACTAGTGGAAAAGTTCCCGTGCTAAATGTGAAAAAGCTCTCGCGCAGCTTTCTACCCCCCCCCCCCCCCCCCCCCCCACTCCCATCAGGACACTGAAGAAGCAAATTAGTAAAATAAAAGGGGGAGGGGCATAAGAGACCAATTGGCACTTAACGGTCAAACTATGTGGTCTTGTGTTTTTGCTTTTGAGTCATGGGAATTCATGGAAAAACAGCCCTTTTTAACTTTGGGAATGTTCTATGATGTGTTTACTGCTACAACATGTCATTTTGAAGATGCTCGTGGAAAAAACATCTTCACTTAAAGCCCCAACAAAGATATACAGTACACAATGCATTACACTCATCTATTCAATATGTGAAGTATGATTTTTCATTTGATACTCAAAACATCTGCTTAGGTCTTAAAGGCACAAGATGTTCGCCAAGTCTAGCCAAGAATCATACCATATATGTATGTTCACTACACTGACCTGGATCTCAACTCAACCGGAATGAATTTATGAATTTATAAACAGTTGAGTTCACCAGCAACACGCACATATGCAACACATATGAGTGAATCTAAATAGTTCCAAAGAATTAAAGCCACTTGCAATAGTTTTTTTTTAATGTTTTTTTTTTTTTTGGGCAATGCATGGATGGATGGATGGATGGATGGATGGATGGATAGATAGAAAGAAAGAAAGAAAGATTGTGCGCACTGTTGGCAACGTGTAAACCACCATAATAAAGGGTTTTGCGCTCAAGGTAATTCTGAGTAATTCTGGGAGCGCACCACAAGTGCAAAATGAAGTTTGATGTGATGGAATTGGAAGTGTAACTAAAAAAACAAAACGAACATTTTGCTGAGTTACAGAAAATAAATCTATCACTCTAATAATTTGGGGAGAGATGGCAACCACACAAACGCCATTTTTGTTTGATTTAACTTGTCCCAAGTACTTGGCATATAGATGTAAAGGTATGTACCCAATCTTGCGTTACATTGCTTTTAAAACTTGGACAGCACGCCTGAAAAAAATGCTCTGGAAGAGGCCTTGACCAATTGTCACAGACCCAAATACATGGAAATGCAGAGTTGAAAAGGAGTTCTATCACAGGTGGCATGACTCCTTCTTGTGACAGCCCTTAGAATAATTCAGAAGCTCTAAAATTGCATTGCTGAATATGCCATGATAATCTTTCTTGGCATTTCAAACATGTTTACGAGAGCTGAAAAGTTCTCCCTGCCGCCTCTCATTTTGCACCTGCCTATCAGACGCGCTGTTTAAAGATGCAAAATCAGCCTCTGCAAACCATCTCAGGTTTGTTAAATCACACTGTGCATTCTAAATGTATCTATTTGCAGAATTTAACTCCTCCCAATACGTCCAAAATGAAATGCACGGCAATGTTGCTCATTTGGAAGACTCAATCCTGGTTTTGCCGGGTCAGTAAATCACCGTCCGCGTCTGCCTGACTGTGCAACCACGTTTGTGCCCACTTTTGCTTGTTGCAAACCTTTTGTAAATTAGGCCACTATTAGGCCTTAATCAGATGGGTTGGCCTCCATCTCCCCGCGACCCTGAATGGAATAAGCTGTGCAGAAAATGGAAGGATGGATGTACGGATGTTCTTATTCAGTTATTCATTTTGCACATAGTGTTCATACTTTGTAATGTGTGCAACACTGATAATAAAACAAGAACTTTGCAAGAAAGATCCATCTATTGATATGGCAGCTTCATTCAACTAATTTAATAATCCACTGGCATAAATTTGCTGTTACCTTTGGACTTTTCCGCAGGAATCCCTCTAGAAAATAAAAGAAATATACTTATTTGAGCGTGAGAGCACACAAACCTAATGTTGATGCTAATGTTCCAGTCCCTGCTTTCATTTTTTTTCCCTAAATATGTGATTTCTGTCCAGTATTTTGGCACCATTGGGGTACAGTCACTGCTATGTTTTATTTATGAGCTCTGTTCTTGTCAAATGAGCTCATAAATGAATATTTAATCGACCTAAATGCTGCAACCGACATGTGCTAAATTGTGTTTGACTCATCTGCATGAGGTTAAGAGGCTTTATTGCTTACATGTCTAAAGCATCCTATAGAAATATTCCTGAAGACACTTGTTGGCATGTGTGGTGAGGAGAGCTCTGGCCTTACTCATTCCTTGTTGATCTGTAATCAAGCTTCCCATTTCCATGATTTGGCTTGTGAAACTAGCAGGGCGTCGTATTGTCGGACACTAAACCCTCCAACGCTTGTACTGCTGGAGGTCTCCACTTGTTGAGAGGAGGACAGAGACGAGGCGTTGTTTGGACAGCAAACACACTTCTCGTACAGAAAAAACAGAGGGGGAAAAAAGAGGAGCCCAAGTTGAAGAACATTTCTGTTTTTCTTTTCCTCGCTTGGGCTGTGTGCACGCTGTCAATCTAGCGTATTATCGCTTCATCACCGGGATTGAAGGACGTAAACTTTTGTTCTAAGATGGGAAACGATGTTTCGGTATTTCCTCAAATCAAAGCCATCCCTCTCGCACATACTAATTGAAAAGCAAATATATTTGTGTGTCTTTTTCAGATTGTCCTTCTTGCCAAATCGAAGCTACTGTGACAACCGAAGAACCATACTGTCCAACGAGCAGGAGTCCCAGGACTCCCTTGGACCTCTATGAGGAAGACTTCTCCAGTTGAAGGCTTGCTGCGATGCCAAGTTTCCTCTGTGACATCAACTGCTGTCAACTGATCTAATTGTACCGTAGTGGTCAGTGATGACATCATACCTGGATATTTAATGAGCTCATGTACGCTGGTGGACATTCCAGTTATTAAAGCAACATCTGGACGACAGGATGTAAAGGCTGCAAGGTGCTTCATTGTTTTTATATAATTTTCATAAGAGCCAACTGTGGGTCCAATTGAATTAAAGCTCAGTCTCTGCTTCATTCATCATCATTTAGTGTTTTTAATTGGCCTCAAATGATGCCACCAAGCTCCTTGTTGGAAGTATGGAAGTGTTTCCACTTTTTCAGATTGACTCTCAACATAAACGCATCAACACGCACAACATTAATTAACCTGGATCATTTCCTGCATGAATACAATAATGTTGCAGTGTTTGGTTTATTATACTGTAACAGGTCATTTTCTATTGTTTTTATTTCTTATGTCGTGAAAATATTTATGACTAGATAATAAGTTCATGTTTATTTGTGTTTATTTTGATAGCAGAAGCGTCCCTCCTGCATCAGGAAAAGGCACCACCTGCAAAAAGAAATGGATCTTAAAATAAGACGCATAATAAAATGCTGACAATTGAATCAAAATTTCATTATATCCCGCCTATCATATGTCAAAAAACAATTTTTTCATTCATTCATTACGTTCTCTTGTTCGGACTATACAACAGGCGAATTTTACCTAAATTATTTTGTTAATATACATTTTATTTACATTTATTTGATTTTTGGTATCTAGTATTGGAGGCCAGAATGTGATTTAAATACAGTAACTGAAGTATAGCACAAGTGATTTCCTATGAACAGCCATGCATCCATTTTCTACATCACTTGTCCTCATTAGGCTTGCGGATGAGCTGGAGTTTATCCCAGCGGATTTTGAATGAGAGACAGGTTACGTCTTGGACTAGTCACCAGCCAATCACAGAGCACATGTAGACAAATAAACATTAACGTTCACACCTATGAACAATTTAGAGGAAGTCTATAGGTGCTTGATGGATGGATGGATGGATGGATGGATGGATGGATGGATGAAATATGAGCTGATAAGGAAGTTATACAGAGGAAGAGGGATGGATGGATGGAACTTATGTGGCAAAATTCTGAGTAATTTTTGTGCGCCTTCACATTTAAGTGGGTCCCATTATGCAGTGACAGTTTGGCTTAAGAGGTTCTATAAAGGTAAAGCATTTAATATTTACAAAATTGCCAATACTTTATTACAAGCACATATTTACCTTTGTGTTGCTAATGTTAATGTAACTTGGTGAACTCCATTTTAGAGGTGCATTGTCTTACTTTGTACCACTAGAGGGCAGATAGGCAAAACATTAAGTCAACTTCCAGAATCTCATGAGAGCCAATGCAAATTTAAAAAATCCCCAAAAAATCTGATAATATCAAAGAGGTATTAATGTTACATTGTTTATTATTGTGCTTGCATTCAAACTGTATCAAAAAGCTGGTTCTAATATCATGACCTCCCCCTCTTGAGCAGCTACATAATAATAGTAGGATAATATATATATATATATATATATATATATATATGCCTGCGTGGGTTTTCGCCGGGCACTTCGGTTTCCTCCCACATCCCAAAAACATGCATTAATTGGGGACTCTAAATTGCCCGTAGGCATGACTGTGAGTGCGAATGGTTGTTTGTTTCTATGTGCCCTGCGATTGGCTGGCAACCAGTTCAGGGTGTACCCCGCCTCCTGCCCGATGACAGCTGGGATAGGCTCCAGCACGCCCGCGACCCTAGTGAGGAGAAGCGGCTCAGAAAATGGATGGATGGATTGATATATGTATATATATATATACACATGTTGTTTATTTGTTTTTTGAAAGGTTACATAAAAACAACAGATTTTAGCCAAAGGAGGAGTGAAGAATTGATTGTGTTGGTCTTCCTCCTGATCAAGTTGCAGAGCCTTTTCACTTTTGTTTACATTTTCTTATATTTGTCTCTGGAAGACACATGTACATAAGTGTTATAATTCAGGCATATGAAAAAAAAAGGCAAAGGCTTGGCGGAGGACTGCAACCAAGTTATTGCCATTCTTGTAATCTTTGTAACGACACGTTTTGAAAACCACTTTTTCTGGACCTCATTCTGTTTTGGTTGTTCACAGCAACTTTGTATATTAGGTTGCCCATCCTCTCTTCTTATGTATTTTGTCATATACTCTACTCTACCTTTCCCTACATGAGTGGAAACAATAGAGTAATGTAGGCTACTACAAATGGCAGACAAATGTCTTGTCTGCAACGTTCGCCGTCTATTGCTTGTGGTGGAGGTGAAAAATAAACTGACAATTTGTAAAATATTGAAGTAAATTTACTGTTTTTGCCCACATCGACAATCTCTGATATCAAGTTCTGGACGGGTTCATGTCCCTTGTGTTTTAGTCATCGCACCTCTCTTTTAAACAACATTAACAAATTAAAATGTGTCTTCAAAGGAGGAATATATTGTTCTGTGTCAGCCTGAGACATTTTATAACAAGCGGCATCATCAATCAGGCAGTCTATTTGGTGACAGCGACGCTACAATCAACAATCAGTGACAGTCTATCATTAATCAAACAGTGGAGAAATTTGTTATTTTGTGAAGCCTCCCAAAATGCTGTGCTTCCTGTCAAAAGAAATGATTTTAAGGTCCTGTTGTAACATCACTTATGTTACTAAAAGTGCATCCTCACTCTAGACCCGCGCGTGTGTGTGTGTGTGTGTGTGTGTCTGCATATTTTTCATAATCAGTTTTCCTTGAAAAGAGGTGTCTGTGGAAAGCAATTTGCTGTAGGATTGCGACTGTTTTGTGACTAAAGTCCAAAGGATTTTCTGGATGATCTTCTTTCATGTGGCGCTCAGAGGTCCCACTCACCATCAAAGCAATAAGACTGAGAGGAAAGTAGCTTGCAAGAGGTTAAATTATTCCTCATAAAATGGATTTCTTTTGAAAAAGTAAGAAAGCAAGTACAACATAATAGTACTAGACTATTGATAGACAATTGATACAGCAGAGGTCTTCTTATGGTTTTTTGTACTGTTTTACAACACAACCTTTGCTTGGTTTTGCCTAGGAAACGAAGACAAAAAAACTGCTTATTTTCCAAAGTGCTTTATCGCTTCTTATCACTAGATGTCAGTGTCAGACAGTCACCAGCGTTCCATTTTTTTTTTTTTTTCGTTTTTGTTTCTGAACATGACATGTACTGTTTGTGTCTTTTCAATTAGCTGACGGGCTAGGGAGCTAAACTGCTCGCTTCTTCTGCATGCTTCTCCATGTAGCTGAGCAGGACAGGTTAAAAAAAAAATTAAAAAATAAAAATAAATAAATCAAACTACGATAGTATTGTTTATCGGGATAGTTTAGGGGGGAAATGTATCTAAAGTTTTTATTGTGACAGGCCTACTCACAGCCACACTTAAAAAGAATTTAGAGTCTCCAAATAACGTGAAGTACGTTTTTGGAAAGTGAGAGTAAGCCGGAGTACCTGGAGAAAACCCAGAAAAGCACAGGGAGACAAACTGCAATGCAAAATCTACACAGGAAGTCCACAGCCCACATTCGAACCGCCTTGGCTTCATCAGGTTGGGAAAGATTGCACTACACTGTGAGGATGTGGCACACTGACACACACTAAACACAACCCACAGTCACATAATTTCCCACAAATTGGACTTAATTCCCATGGAACATTTTAGATTTTTATTAAATCTTGGAATTTTGTATAATGAAAGCAAATAGTGTTGGATGACTTCTGTGTAGTTGTTTCACATAGTGCAGCGTTAGAGATTACGCAACAATTGATGCCCCTCCCACCCGAATTTGTTTTAAATAATTGTTTATAGATGCCGCCGTATGGGAGTAAATCACTACTTATTTCCAAATGAAGCTCCTCAACTCACTTCAACATAAAGCCTCTTAAAAATTATCTTTTTGCTGAGCAACTTTCCTTTTGTTTTCTATCCGAGCAAGATGACATGGATGCAATTGGAGGAAAGGTTGCTCGAATTCTAAAAATGCTTAGGAAAGCATAGGTTACTCCTGACCATCCATTACAAAAGGATGTTACCCACAATCCTTTACGGCCAGGCCATCGACAAACTCTTCGCAAAGACGCTCGAGAGTACAGAAGCGAAAGAAAAGAAAACAATAATGGAGAAGAAGTGATGAATCGCGAGTAAATTACCATTATGCTACAAAACAATAATTTACCATGTTAATATGAGGCAACATGATAATTAGGATTAATAATTGAGGGGTTATATTTTCCCAAAAGACCAAAGTTCCTTGGCAATAGAATGCCAAAAGATGGTGATAAAGCAATATATTTGTATTATATTTCTTATTCTATTGCTCCGGCCTGAGCAGAAAAACAGCAAATAGGTGAGTTTTTCAGCGAATAGCAGAGGAAATATGAATTAATGAAGCTGAACTGCGAATATGTTGCGGATTCACTATATTTTCCATTCTTGCTGATTGGCGCCGGTTTTCTCGTCATTTGCACTGTGTTCTGCTGAGTCAGCAAAATGCTTTTTTGACCTTCCACTACTAATGCAGTTACCAAGATGATTAAAGCGACTCACCCCCCACACCGCCACACACACACGCACATCAGATGACAGCTGTTTTCTTTGTGAACATGATTCTACCTTTGTCACAGTTACTACTAAAACATTATTGCGCTGGCTCTCAACCTAGGCTGTTAATAAATAGGAATTGTCCGGGACGGTGTTGCAATAGTTGAGGAGCTTAACTGGTGGAACTTTTAGGGTCATCGGGGCATAACTGTGGGATTGCGAGGGTCCTTAAACGTGTCAAGCATACGTGGAATAAGCCTGTCTCTCTTTGAAGAGTCAATATTTGAACCAATATTTGCTTCCTTCTGCTTAAGCAGATCATGTTTGACACTTCTGAATCTTTTCCCCAGTTGGACGACGCTACATGTCAGATAGTATTTAAAAAAAAAAGAAAGAAAAAAAAGTCAATGAGGGAAACACCTGAATCTCAATCAGACCTGAACCCCATTAAACACAATCTGGAGGGGCTCATGAAAACTTTGAGACTCATGCTCCCGGACCATCAAAAATGATTCTTACAAGGAGATCCATTTTTTATTCGCAAAACATTTCCCAGGTGTCTTTGTTATGGTATGGGTTGGTATGGGGGCAATGATTATGTTATGTTATGCTGAACCACATTTTTTCAACAAGGCAGATAACAAAAGATTTACTTGTTTGTTTAATTCCACACTTGATAGGGTGAGCAGCCGGATAGCCAAATATATGTATACAACCAAATTATAAGTCAATTTTCAAAAATCTTATTAGCTTACTCATTAATTGCAGGTGAAATTGTTGTTTAACATCCACACAGATGCTGCACGATGGACAAGTGGTTAGCACCTCTGTGGTTTTGGGTTCGAATCCTGACCTTCTTGTGTGGCATTCCATTTCCGTTTTCTCCATGTTTGCTTGGGTTTTCTTCGGGTACTCCAGCTTTCTACCATATTTCCAAAACATACATGTAACGCTAACATTAAAATACTGCAGCGTACTAGGCCTAGGTGTTCATTAAAAATTAAGCAGAGGTTTTACACTACAAGTCAAAAGTTTTGAGACACTTCTCTATTTAATAGCATGAGAAAATATTTTTGACTGGTAGTAGCCAATTCAATATTATGCAGATTATATAGGATAATGGGGCGGGGGTCAATTAGATCATGATTTGATTGACATGAATTGCACATAGAAGATAAATTTTTAAAAAATGCACCTAAATACAGGTTTTAAAACAAACAGTTCTTAAAGATTAAATGCAAATGTATAGTACCAAAAAGTTAAATAGGACTGAACTGTACTTAGGGGATCCTGTGTACCACACTTTAAGAATGACTGATCTATACTGTATGCGTCCTGCGACTGACCAGTCCAGGGTGTTCTCCACCTTTGGCCCGAATTCAGCTGGGAAAGGCTCAAGTTCCCCGCAACCCTGAACAGGATAAGCGGCAAACACATAACACAGCAACTAAGGCTTTAAAAAGGATGCGTTTTTTAAAAAAATGTATTGCATTTCTTACCAGCTGATGTCAACAAATGTAGCAATATGTTCACTTGAGTATGCATCACCATGGCAACCATCAACTTCTGCCACCCACCCCACCCGACGCCCGTCCTCCTCCTCCTCTTCCTCCTCCTCTTCTCTCCCCTCCCCTCCCCTCCCCCTCTCGCTCTGCTCCAGACGGAAAATTGCAGGGGGTGGCTGACAGCTCCCATCATGCTTTGCAGTCGGAAGCAGGAAGAAGCCAGTGGGCAGCAGCTTAAAAGATGCTGGATGAAATAACGCCAGTGGAGGAGATGGAATGTCCTCCACATGCCATCCAACCTTCGCCTCCTCTCATGGTTAGTCTTCCTTCTTGTGACATCATATTGGCTGATGGAGCTTGTACACATGGATGCAGAAGGATTTAAAGAGACAGTCCACTGATCGTCTCCCAGGAGAAGAGACAAGTGTTGTTATTGTTGTTGTACAGTAATGGTTTAAACAATGTGACAAGATGATCCTAACATCTTGTGGCTGTTTCTCAGTGGGAGGACGTGTCCTCAATTTCACCCACAGGCAAAATAGATGATGTTCCACAGAAACTTAATCTATTTATATATGTGAGTGTCATTCATATGCATTCAGGCTGGAACATCTCCTCCCTCTGACCAACATCAGATCGCATCATCATCACCTTAAAAAGCTGTAATACATCCCCTGTGAAAGAAATATTATTAGCTTGGGAAGATGGACATAATGGTAGGGCTGATGAGCGTTCATGATAAATATCTTCACCAAGACTGTTGTGAGGAAAGGGATGACAAGATTAGCTGAAACACTGACAGTAACGCCTTTCATTGTAACATAGAATGTATTTAAAGAATACACACACACGTACGCATGCGCGCAAACTTTGACACTGCTCCAGTTTGACAAAAAAAAAAAAAAAAAAAAAACAGAAGCTCTCAGTAAAAGTCTGACTTTATCTTTATGATATATGATAGCGATGTTAGGTATGTACTGTCTTCCACTCTGTCTGTCAAAGCACTTTGTGAACCTTTTTTTTTAAAGGTGCTCTAGAAATGAAGTTATTATTAGCAAATGTAGTCATTAATGTCTAAATATTTGGATTAAGCGCTCCAAAAGTCAATTGTCATCATTTATAGTACTTCAGTGTTGTGTCCTGTTCTGTGCATTCAGCCTCTGAAGTGAATTGCACTGATGTTGTACCATTTGTAATGTGACTGATAGTTTCAGGGAAACTATAAACTGTAACTCTCAAGTGCATTTTTATATTACAACAGATGCCCTCACTTTTGTTACTCTCCATAAAAATATTGCTAAAAAAAAAAAAAAAAAAAAGATTTTTAGAAGGTCAGACACAATCATGGTTTTCAAATCCATGTAAGATAATTTTTAAAATTACAAACACATTCCTGAAAAATCACGCCGTCTCCAAATTACTACATGGTCCCTCAAAAAAGATGATACTGAATAATATATTCGCCGACCAATCACAGCATTATGACCATTGAGAGTTCTTCCGAATTGAGGTAACTAAAATATTAGATGCAGCGCTCATTATAACGCAGTATAATAATGAATGTATTGTTCAAATACTGTAATACCTCAAAACAGAACAATATCACCACGGTAAAGGCAACAATGCTGGGCAAGTAGTCCTAATGATCTGGCTGGCTGGTACATAAAGATAAACACTATACAACATGTCATAATGAGGATCATTTTACACTAATATAAGGCAATTAATAGACCAACACTTGGCAGAATGATTTGAAATGTTTGGCGTAAATCAATTAAAGATATCTGACTGATATCTTCAATTGTGTAAAAAAACAAGTGTATTGTTGATGGCATTAGATTCGTTTGTTAACGTGCTGACTGGTTGCAGCTCAGGTCAAACACGTTAACCTGCATGAAATCAATGTGTCTATGTGAGGCGCAAACAGGCCGCCAGATAAACAGCGCAGTTTGGTCAAAAATTGACTCAGGTTAACCTCATGTACAAATGTAATACTTGATGCAAATGAAGCCCCACCCACTGTAAACTGACAACCCAGTTGAAAATGTTTGCTCAGAGGGCTGCTCTTTATTCACTTTCGAGAGCAATCGCACTCACTCAGTCAACACGGACGACTTAGACGTCACATCAGACTGTGTTGTGGTTCAACTTCACCAGGTGAGTACAAGTGTGTGGGGGGAATCTAATAGCCTTTTGCAGTACCGCATTATTTAAATGTTATTAATGGCTTATAAATGTTTTATTAACATGTTATAAAGCATTGTTAAAAACAAATTGCATGCACTTGTCAAAACATTTTGTAAGAAAAGAAAAATGTTGCACATTGTAATTTATAACTGTTTAATAATTATTTACAGACACTTTATGATGTTATTGTTACAGCAAGGGAGACATATTGTTAAGTGGTACCAAAGTTTTCCCCGAATGATTGCTTGCTACAGTATTTCATATTACGGAAATATTTTGCAGTGAATGTGTGAGAAAACATTTAAAACAATTCTTCATTATTTATATGTTCCATCTTCTGAATTATTTATCAAATTTTGGATAAAAAACATTATTATTCCGGTGGGGGGAAAAAAAAATTACCTTCAGGTAAATTGCTAAACATTTAACAAAATGTTATTTTTATGTCTTCTCTTTTAAACTTAAAACGTCATAAGATATAATATTAGGGATAGACTGATTATTGGCCGGGCTGATTATCGACACCGATATTTGGTATTCTGATGCATATCCGTTTTTTTTTTTTTTTTTTTTTTTTTTTTTTTTTTTTTACAATAAGAGATCAATTTAAAACTGGGCAAACTTCAGGCAACTATTTATCTGTTTATTACATTTTCAGTTGACTTTCTAAGAGATGCTGATGACCATGAAAACTCCTTGCATTTGTATGCTTAAAGGCATTTAAACAAAGTGTTGGAGTTTGCATTGTTCAAATATTTGATGCCAATATTTTGCCTTTTACTGCAAATGAATATCACCTCCAAATATCAGTTATTGTCATCTTTGATTACCAATAATCGGTAACAAAGTTAGGCCATTGTTTTAGTGTGTGACATGGTGATCAATCTAACTGCTGCTTACAAAGGATCATCAGGGTGTTTCCTCCCATGCTCAGCCATTTATCAGGTGCTTTTTGCACTGAGTAAGAAAGCCCATGTTTGGCTGGAACCTATAAGTTTGTCGATGGAGCTTTGTCCCCAGGCTCTGTGGGAGATGTTTTTAACCTTGCTTGTGTCAGATCACAAAGCGAAATAGTCTCATAATTTGTGTCCGATTGCTTTTTTCCATATAAAGTCAAGAGAGGCTTCAGAGCAAGACGGTAATGCTTTCTTTTCACGGTCCAGTTGCCTTCTTTTACTGCTGTTGTAAGATGTGAGAGAACATAAGTAACCGTGTAAAGGAAGTGCTGAATTTTCACAATTGTCACATATATGCAGTAACATCATGAATGGGTGTTAATACCAACTGAGAAATACAGATGTTAGTAGTTTATTATTGACTACCTCAGTGGGTTATCGGCCATTAAGAGTTCTGAAACACACCGCATGATCCTGTTGAGATGAGGATGATAATGGATGACATATATTGTTTTACTGCTAGTGTCACATGGTTTCATGGTTTGCTCCTGAAACTAACAAACTTTGTGGAAACTGTGTGACAAACAATTCATGGCGAACATGTATGCAGTTACATTTTCTGTCTTTAAAGTTAATAATACTATATCTTTTCTGATCTTACCAAATGAACTATAGCTTGCAGAAAAGAGGTATCATTGCAAAAATGCTATTAGGTACAATTGAACAAGTCTCACGTAGCCAAACAAGGTACCCATAATATAAGAAAAACCTTCCACCAGTATGAATCAGAATCGGAATCACAATCAGAATCATCTTTATTTGCCAAGTATGTCCAAAAAACACAAGGAATTTGTCTGCGGTAGTTGGAGCCGGTCTAGTATGGCAACAGACAGCCAATTGACAGAGAACACTTTTGAGACATAAATGCTATGCAGTTCGACAACAGGGAAAACTACAATCACAGTGAGAGTGTGACTGTAAACTAATAATATGGCAGATAAGTGGATAATTGGCATTCATTATATGTGATCAATTTCAAATTAAAGTTTGAGATATTCTAAAATTCTTTAATATTAACCATACAAATCAACATTTTAAGGCGCAATTGTTTTATAAGTTATGTTACCATTAATAATTGACAAGAGGTTACAAAAACCACAAATATTGATAAGGTAAAACTGTCAGGTGTTTCTAAGCGTAACTAGTCAATAAGATATGAAGTGACATGACAATATATCCATAAATTATATTCCAATTAGAGTCAACAAAGTAGAGTGAACTTTGTACCACATGACTCGTGCTGTTTTTTTTTCAGCTTTTAAGATTTATTTTGACCCCAAGGTAGCAAAAAGACTTTTTGCATGGTTGATGTTGCTCATGCTTTATTTTGTTGCTTTCTCTGACACTACTTTTACAATGCACATTATGTCACATATAAGACCAGGATATAAACACCGCATGACCACATAGGCTACAAGCAAGTTTTATGAGTGCTTTTCACCAGATCCATAAAAAGCAAAGGATGCAAAAAAAAAAAAAATTATATTGGAGTATGCAGTGATTTGACTTAAAGTGACAAAGGTTTTAAATTTTTTTTTCAATAATTACCACTGGTTTGTGCCAATATGGTTCAAAATTAAGCCAGTACATTGGTGTAAGCATAATCATTGCTAGAGACAAGAGTCTTTAATGTGTTTCGTTGTAGTTATAGAGAGTACATTGAAATGCAAACAATTAGGACAAAACTTGTCTGTCTTGTTATTGTAGTCAGTTAAATTTTGGTGGACACTCAGAGCAACAGCAGACAGGATGAGGATTAAACAAATAATAAAATAGACACAATATGGTTTGTACTATAGAGTATGGTTTGCAAATTGCTTTGTTATCTTATCACAAGTGAATTTTTACCTTGGGCACTCCTCCTTAATGTTGCAATAAATTGTCACTGAAAACCTTCCAGCGGAGTGTCTATCAAGCCAGTACACGGGTGCTTTACAATTTTGAAGTTTAAAAAAAAAAAAAAAAATAATAATAATACATTTACGTATACTGTACGGTTTCTTAATAATGTGGATTTTCACCTATTGCGGCCGAGTCTGGAACGTATCCCTGGCAATAAACAGGGGTTCACTGTCTAGGAAATAAGGTGAGCAGAGTAATACAACCCCAATTCCAATGAAGTTGGAACGTTGTGTTAAACATAAATAATACATAATAATACATAATAATGATTTGCAAATCATGTTCAACCTATATTTAATTTAATACACTACAAAGACAAGATATTTAATGTTCAAACTGATAAACTTTATTATTTTTAGCAAATAATCATTAACTTGGAATTTTATGGCTGCAACACGTTCCAAAAAAGCTGAGACAGGTGGCAAAAAAGACTGAGAAAGTTGAGGAATGCTCATCAAACACCTGTCTGGAACATCTCTCAGGTGAACAGGCTAATTGGGAACAGGTGGGTGCCATGATTGGGAATAAAAGGAGCTTCCCTGAATTGCTCAGTCATTCACAAGCAAAGATGGGGCGAGGTTCACCTCTTTGTGAACAAGTGTGTGAGAAAATAGTCGAACAGTTTAAGGACAATGTTCCTCAACGTACAATTGCAAGGAATTTGGGGATTTCATCATGTACGGTCTATAATATCATCAAAAGGTTCAGAGAATCTGGAGAAATCACTGCACGTAAGCGGCAAGGCCAAAAACCAATATTGAATGCCCGTGACCTTCGATACCTCAGGCGGCACTGCATCAAAAACCGACATCGGTGTAATGTGTAAAGGATATCACCACATGGGCTCAAGAACACTTCAGAAAACTATCCATCCATCCATTTTCTGAGCCGCTTCTCCTCACTAGGGCGTGCTGGAGGCTATCCCAGCTATCAACGGGCAGGAGGCGGGGTACACCCTAAACTGGTTGCCAGCCAATCGCAGGGCACATACAAACAAACAACCAGTCGCACTCACATTCACATTCCTACGGGCAATTTAGAGTCGTCAATTAACCTAGCATGCATGTTTTTGGAATGTGGGAGGAAACCGGAGTGCCCGGAGAAAACCCACGCAGGCACGGAGAGAACATGCAAACTCTAAACAGGCGGGGCCGGGGTTCTGTGTCCGACGAGTCCACATTTCAAATTGTTTTTGGAAATTGTGTCCTCTGGGCCAAATAGGAAAAGAACCATCTGGAGTGTTATGGACGTTCAAAAGACAGCATCTGTGATGGTATGGGGCTGTGTTTGTGCCAATGGTATGGGTAACTTACACATCTGTCAAGGCACCATTAATGCTGAAACTTACATACAGGTTTTGGAGAAACATATGCTGCCATCCAAGCAACGTCTTTTTCATGGACGCCCCTGCTTATTTCAGAAAGACAATTCCAAACCACATTCTGCACGTGTTACAACAGCGTGGCTTCGTACTAAAAGAGTGCGGTACTAGACTGGCTTGCCTGCAGTTCAGACCTGTCTCCCATTGAAAATGTGTGGCACATTATGAAGCGTAAAATATGACAATGGAGATTCCGGACTGTTGAACAGCTGAAGCTGTACATCAAGCAAGAATGGGAAATAATTCCACCTACAAAGCTTCAACAATTAGTGTCCTCAGTTGCCAAACGTTTATTGAATGTTGTTAAAAGAAAAGGTGATGTAACACAGTGGTAAACTTTGACCCTGTCCCAGGTTTTTTGGAACGTGTTGCAGCCATAAAATTCTAAGTTAATGATTATTTCCTTAAAACAATAAAGTTTATCAGTTTGAACATGAAATATCTTGTCTTTGTAGTGTATTCAATTAAATATAGGTTGAACATGATTTGCAAATTACTGTATTCTGTTTTTATTTATGTTTAACACAACGTCCCAACTTCATTGGAATTGGGGTTGTAAATAAGAGAATCGGTGTCATTTGTGAGTAGAGTGATTAAGTAGCTCCACTGCCATAACATTTGATATTCACTGTCTTTGCCCCTTTCTCCCTGGTTTATTCCTAATTGATGATCTCCAAGGAGCACAGCTGACCACCCAGCCATCAACTCCACCCTTCTCTTCATCTGCCGCGCACTCTCCCCATTTGAGGCCATGGAGGAGTTCGGCAAGCTCAAAGAATACCCACCAGCTCATCCACCGTCTCTGTTGGAGCGGAGGGCTCGTCCTCCGCAGCCCACAGTTACGATCCTCAAGTCCAAGCTGAAGCAGAGCGTGAGCTGCTCTGTGCCCCGAGTACGTTCCACCTTGTATGGCCTCTTCCCTGTGCTGCACTGGCTGCCCAGGTACAAACTGCGAGAGTACGTGTGGGGGGACTCCATGTCTGGCTTGATCGTGGGAATCATATTGGTACCGCAAGCCATCGCCTACTGCCTGCTGGCTGGAGTAGAGCCCATCTATGGATTATACACGTCATTTTATGCTAACATCATCTACTTCCTCATGGGGACATCCAGACATGTTTCTGTTGGCATCTTTAGCCTGATGAGCCTCATGGTTGGACAGGTAAGCTACAGCTACATATGAGGTGTGTCACACTGGTCCTGGACTTTTTCAACCTGCTGATCTATTAGTAACAGCCTCCGCTTTTTTGCAGGTGGTCAACAGAGAAGTGTTCCTCGCTGGATTTGACCCCAACGAGGACTCTTCTGGTGCTCCAGAGTTCAACGGTTCATTCAGCATCAACCTCACAGCCAGTCAAACTCATTGTGTGGAGATATTGGGTGTGCAGTGTGGGAAGGAGTGTTACGCTATTAGCATTGCTGCTGCTCTTACGTTCCTGGCTGGTACCTACCAGGTAAAGAAACAACTTTCAAGTTTCCTAGCCTAAACATATCACAGATCGCAAGATTGAATGGGCTCCAGTTCAATCGCAACCCAAATGATGATAGGTGGCATAGAAACTGGATGGATGGATGACAAAGTAAAGTATAATATTGGAACAGAAGGCATAGCGATACTGTTATTTACTTCATTTTCCCACATCTATGTACAATGCAGTCTTTTATTTATGGAAGTATAAAGCAGGTCTCGCAATTCCCTACACAGGTTATGATGGCCGTGTTTCGGCTGGGCTTCGTCTCTGTGTACCTTTCGGCTCCCATGTTGGATGGTTTTGCCACAGGAGCCTCGTTTACTATCCTGACCGTCCAAGCCAAATACCTCTTGGGTCTGAAGATCCCGCGCCATCAGGGCTACGGCACTGTTGTTGTAACCTGGTTCAACATCTTCGCCAACATTCACAAGACCAACGTGTGTGACCTCATCACTAGTGCCATCTGTATCACAGTGTTAGGTAAATATGGACCAGAACTCTCTGGATCATCACGGAATAACGTGCAATAAGGCCATTTTAATTTGGGGGGTTTTCGGGGTCTCTATAGTGGCAGGGAAGGAGATCCAGGAACGCTACAAAAATCGTTTAAAGATCCCTCTGCCCACTGAGCTGGTCGTAGTAGCCGGAGCCACGCTGGCCAGTCATTTTGGCAATCTCAACCATCATTACAGCACCAGTGTTTCAGGACACATCCCCACAGGCTTTATGCCTCCTCAAGTGCCCAGCTTTAGTCTGATGCCAAGAGTAGCACTGGACGCCGTTCCTCTTGCTGTCATCAGGTAATTTTTAAACAAGTTAATGCTATCTTTGCTTGGTGGGAGCAGCATCTCTTCGTATGGGTTGTTAAAAAGAAATATAGCAGCTGGCTTACTGTCTCACGGGCAGCAGAATTGGCATTTATTTGCACTAAATGTCAAATTCATGATGAAATCTAATATTATAATGGTAATGCACTGGAGATCTATCCATTGTCTGTGTGTTCCTGCTATTATTCATCACATTGGTTCTTGGTGGTGGGTTGCATATTGTTTAACAATGTATTAAAATGATAACAAATCAATGCATTTTCAAATCTAACTATAATGACAATGAAGAAAAGTGAAAAGCCACAATTATGAACAAGAATTGAAGTGTTATCCCATAATTCTTTAGTTAGTTAGGTAGACATGCTGTGAAGAATCAGAAAATGACTTTTTAGTCAGGTACACATATGAACAGCAATGACAATTGCAATAATTTTATAATAAAAAATGACAAGAAATCTTTGTACGATGAGGGTGTATGTTTGTATAGATTGTTTTTTGTTTTGTTTTTTTAAATAGTGATTGGTCAACAAAAATGTATTTTCATTTCTAGCTTTGCCTTCACCGTGTCACTGTCCGAGATGTTTGCCAAGAAAAATGGCTACACAGTTCGTCCCAACCAAGAGATGTTCGCCATCGGCTGCTGTAACATCATCCCGTCCTTCTTCCATTGCTTCACCACAAGTGCAGCTTTGGCAAAAACTATGGTGAAGGACTCAACGGGCTGTGAGACACAGGTAAAGTCCATACCTAAGAAAAGCACATCAGAAGACTATAGTTTTTGTGGAAAGTAGCATTCTGAGTGTGTTTCTGTGCCCTTCTATCAGGTATCAAGTCTGATCAGCGCTTTGGTCATCCTGCTCGTCTTGCTCTTCTTCGCGCCTCTCTTCCACGCTCTCCAGAAGTGCGTCCTTGCCTGTATCATCATTGTCAGCCTTCGCGGGGCACTCAGGAAGTTCAAGGACCTCCCCGCTAAGTGGCGAGCCAGCCGCAACGACGCCGTGGTTTGGCTGGTCACTATGTCGGCCACAGCTCTGATAAGCGTCGAGCTCGGCCTCCTGATTGGCATCACCTTCTCTATGATCTGCATCATCTATAAGACCCAGAACCCTAAGGTGAGTGATAGCGATGGAACTGCATAGAGCAATTTTCTGTCCATTTGCTTCCTTCTGAGGGCATTGAATCGATCGCAACTGGTTGTCTTAGAAGACGTTTCGCCTCTCATCGGAGCATGCTTCATCAGTTCACTCACATATGGCAGATAGGACAGCTCTCGCCCGAGTGTTGGTGTGGAAACTCAAATATTTATCTCCTTAGTTAAAGGCATGCCCGAAATATGAACGGTATCAGTCTTTTGTGACGCAAAACAAGTCGTTAAAACACATTGAAGAGAGGCCCCTATTCTGTTTTGTGCCTTTAAGAATTAACCGTATAGCTTGGGAACATATTTGTACCTAGAGTATAAAGACTTGAAAGGTGTACAAACATCTATCTTTCTGTCCAGTACAGTATTACGTATGATAGTTACCTTTACGGACAAAAATAGACTCATACGGCACCCTATTCTTGCCAATCTATGCAATTTTACAGATTACCAATGAGTGAAAGATTGAAAGTCAATCTCAAAATTCCCATGTCAAAAATCAGGTCTCTCTTCTGGGCCGGGCGAACGACTCTGATCTTTATGAGGATGTGGAGGAATACCAAAACCTGGTCCCGCCAACCCGAGTGCGAGTCTTCCGCTTCCAGGCTCCTCTCTACTACGCCAACAAGGACACCTTCCTGAAAGCCCTCTACAAAGCTGTCGGGGTGACACCTTTCTTGGAGATGACCAGGAGGAAAAAGGCAGGGAAGAAGGCCAAAAAGATGTCCATGACACAGGCCCAGGCAAACGGAGACGCCAACAATGGAGATGTCGTTGTGGCACTCGTTCAAAGAGAACTGGACTTCCATGCCATCATTTTGGACTGCTCTGCCATCCCCTTCATAGACTCCACTGGCATGGCTGCCTTTAAAGGGCTGCTCACAGAGTTTGAGGAGATAGGCGTGAGAGTGGTGCTCGCCTGCTGTAACATCACGCTCATTGATACCTTGCAGAAGGGACAGTTTTTTGGGAAGGGTGGCAAAGACATGAGCAACATGCTGTTCCACACAGTCCACCATGCCGTCCTGCAGACAAGCATTCGGCAGACGGACAAGAGCTTAGAAGACTCTGACTTGTAGAACAAAAGATGAACTAAATGGGGAAAATATGTAGGCTCGTGGCAGCATGGCGGGCAGTGTTTAGCACATCTGCCACAGAGTCGAGAGTTCTTGGGTTCGAATCTCGGCACAAGCTCGAACAGGTGAAATTTCAGCCAATAACGGAGGATAGTTTCCAATAAAATGTGCAAATTTGCGGGGGAACAGTGTAGTACATGTGGGCAGCTTTGATATTGCTGTGAGGGAAGACTTGTCGTCAAAGAGCACAACCAAAAGTCCAATTAAAATTGAACTCCATAGAGCACAGCAGACCTGCACCAAGGCGGTAGCATCACATGGGTTGTCAGTGCTCAGAGTATTTGTACCCCTTAACCCATGGACGGTACCCATCACACAACTGTATGTGCATTTGAATAATTTAAGATAGGAAAAAAAATCCAAAATCAAAGCAAAACTCAGTTCATCAGTCAGTACAGATTTTATTTAATGATCACATTGTTCCCGCACGTTTCACTTTTAGGTTGGCGCATTTTCACAAAACACTTTTTTGACCCCTTTAGACCACTGTACTTGTCACTCGCACTTGGTCCAGCTGAATCAGGCGCGTTCTGAATGTCAATCAAAATATAGCTGTAAACGAATTGTTGTGATACAAGCTGAAATGACGCTTATTCCTATGACGTTTATCAAATCCCGCAACTCAGGTCAAGAATCTGTATGAGGAGGTACAAAAACAATGACCAAGATCAAAGCAAAATAAACCTGTTGGGTCATTATTCACTATCAAGCAAATGTAATGTTATTAATGTCTTATTTTGAAGTTCCACTTTTACAGTGGAGCACTTCGCTAATATACTTTTTGACCCTTCTGGGCCACCACAACTCACACTTCTTTTTTCATTTTTTTATTTTGTGGACTGGTACAAATATGTCATGTTTGTCACATTATGTCAACATATGGCAGAGGTACATCGAAGTCCACAACAAGAATGTTGTGTAGGAGCCTAAAATACAAACAAACAACCATTCGCACTCACATGCACACCTACGGGCAATTTAGAGTTGTCAATTAACCTACCATGCATGTTTTGGGGATGTGGGAGGAAACCGGAGTGCCCGGAGAAAACCCACGCAGGCACGGGGAGAACATACAAACTCCACACAGGCAGGGCCGGGGATTGAATCCGGGTCCTCAGAACTGTGAGGCAGACGCTCTAACCAGTCGTCCACCGTGCCGCCAGGTTTTGTTTATTTTTATTTATTTTTGTTTTTTACTCCAGAGAAACAACACGGCCTTGTGTTTATGGATTTAAAAAAATTGGCAGAAAAGTACTTTTCAGTGAACCATGCCAAAATGTTACAGGATGGTCATCTATGACTTTCTTCTAGCGACAATGTATTTATTACAATATTGCTCTAACGAACTATTGTAAACAAACTTGGACAGAGAGCTCATTTATGTTGTATTTCTGGAAAACATTTCTTATGCTAATATTACACATAATTCTGGTACAAAACTGCAATTATTGCCAACATTAAGTGAGAGGTGGAGGAACTTTATTTAGAATTGGAAAAAAAAAAACACTGAAATTAGTTAAAACTGTAATGTGATGTGAAATAGGTATTTTTATTTTTAATCTGAAAAAGTGGATAGTTATATTGTTTTTCCAAATTTAAAAAAACTAAATATTTCAACATTGAACCACAACAAAATGTAACTTAAGGCATCCAATGAATCAAAACACTTTTATCATATAGCATTACTCAGAACTGGCAGGAACACATTTGGCGTCATCATTATGGAAATAAAATAATTTTTTAAAATGTTACTATGCATAATTCCAATACAACCCTGAAATCAACCGTGACAACATGATGTTGAATTTGAAACCAACCTTTGAAATAAGTTGACTATTTACACAGTATATGTACTGTATGTATTTATACAGGTACATCTCAATAAATTGGAATGTCCTGGAAATGTTTATTTCAGTACTGTAATTAAATTCAAAAAGTGAACTCATATGTTGTATAGATTCATTAAACACAGGATATTCTGTTTCATAAAGACAATTCCTACTTAATTTCTGTTTAAAATCATTTTGGAATGTTTCTTATGTAATATTCCAATTTCTTAAGACGGCGAATTTGGGTTTTTTCATGAGGTATAAGATCTAATCAGCAAAATTACGAGAAATAAATATATCACTACATACAAGTGAGCAAATTGTGACATTTTCAAATCTACTGAAATTAATAAAATTTTCCAGGATTTTCTAATGTATTGAGATGCACGTTTAATTTTCTTATGGCCTGTGCGTGCACCGGATGTGCTGAGTCTGACAAGTTGACCATGAGTCAAAAAGTGGAGTATGTCACATTAATAGTGACAAAGTGATGCGTCAGATGCTCCACTCTTCCGCGACGCCATTTCCCAACATAATTAGCACTCTTACAAATTGTGAGTGACTTGTTAAACATCAATGAGTGTCAGCATCCAGCAGAATCTCATGGTCTAATTATTCAATGCAAAGTTACACATCTACTTTACATACTGTGTACCTTTGGAGAGGCCTTCATTACTTATTGTGTATATAGTGTATGCTGAGTTTTTGCCTGAACAAATATGGTTATATTTTGGTATTTAAAAAAAACAAAACATTTCAAATACAGTGCCGTGAAAAAGTATTGGCCCCCTTCTCAAATTCTTATATTTTTTGCATAGTTTCCCCACTTTAATGTTTAAAATCATCAAACACATTTAAATATAAGACAAATATAGCCCCAGTGATTTTAAAATGTTGTTTTTAAAAGTTAATTTAATGTATTAAGGAAAAAGAGTATTCAAAGTCACCTGGCCCTGTGTGAAAAAGTAATAGGGAGAGCCATTATCCTAACAAGGAGAAAACATGGAACAGTGGTGAACCTTCGCAGGAGGCTCCAAAATTGACCCTAAGACAGTGATTTCCAACCTTTATGGAGTGAAGGCACATATTTTACAATTGGAAAATCTCACGGCACACCAACAAACAAAAATGTCACAAAAAGTAGATACACAGTAATTACTGTATGTACTTCCTGCCATCTAATAGAAGAGTAATAGAAGCCATCTAATAGAAGAGTCTAATAGAATAGTCTATCACAATGCCTCACTGGCATAAATAGAGTAACAAAGATACATTATTTCTTGTAAATGAATAATTTTTTGAGCAGGTAAGTAAAATTTGATAATTTCCCACGGCACACCTGAAGATCGCTCATGGCACACTAATGTGCCACGGCACACTGGTTGGGAATCACTGCCCTAAGAGAACAGCAATGACACATCTAGGAGGCGACAAAGGAACTCAGGACAACTTCTAAAGAACTGCAGGCCTCCCTTGCCTGAGTTAAGGTCAGTGTTCACAACACAACAACAAGGAAGAGACTTGCCAAAAATGGCATCCATGGCAGAGGTCCAAGGGCGAAAATCACTGCTGACCAACAAGAACTTAAAGGCTCATATTACTTTTGCAAAAAAAAAGACTTGAGAGAATTTTATATGGACTGAGATGAAATTTTAGCTTTTTTGAAAGTGTGTGTCTTGTGCCATCTGGTGTAAATCTAGCACAGCATTTCAGAAATGGAACATCATAACAGCAGGCTGCTTTTCTCCTTCAGGACCTGGACAACTCGCTGTGATTGATGGAACCATGAATTCTGCTCTTTAACAGAAAATCCTTAAGGAGAATGTTCAGCCATCACTTTGTGACCTAAGTTTAAGTGCACTTGGGTTCTGCAGCAGGATAACGATCCAAAACACAACAGCAAGTTAAATTCAGAATGGCTTACAAAAACAAAATGAAGGTTTTGGTGAGGCCTAGTCAAAGTCCAGACTTGAATCCAACTGAAATGCAGTGGCGTGACCTTAAAAAGGCCGTTCATGCTTGAGAATCCTCCATTTTTTCTGAATTCAAACAATTCTGCAAGCAAGAGCGGGCTAAAATATCTCCACAGAGATGTGAAAGACTAATTGCCAGTTATAGAAAATGCTTGATTTCAGTTGTTGCTACTGAGGATGGCCTAACCAGTTTTTAGGTTGTTTTTTTTCCTTAATAAATACAGTCACCAATTGAAAACAGCATTTTAGTTCACTTGGGTTATATTTGGCCGATATTTACATTTGTTTGATGATTTGAAACATGGAAATGGGGGAAATATGCAAACATTTATGAATTTAAGAAGGGGGCCAATACTTTTTCACAGCTATGTATTTAGTTTTTACGTGACCAAATATGGTTACATTTTGGGTATTTTGTTTTTAAATAAAATAAAATTAAAATCACTGATCACATGCAGTATGATCTATGCGTAGGGTTAAAATGAGAAACTTTTTACTTGTGGTTCAAATTCTTAATAAGAGCACCAACGCCGCCCTCTATCGTTCACACTAGAAATGACAAGCTCAACACCCTTTGGGGGAATGTTCCGTGGCATCTTGTCTATTTACAATGTGACAGTTGGAACAGTATGACACTTGGTAACAAATAGTTCCCAGCATTCTTTATTCATTGAAAACATATTTCTTTGCACATGGGGCCTGACATTATTTAAGTTTCAGCATTTACGGTCAGTTCCAGTGCTTCGTGATACATATCATATTTGAGAAAAGCACAGACGATTGATGAAAAGTCCAAAGTAATAACGACAGAAGGCAACATCACGTCATCAAGAAACAGCCTAATGTCAGAATAAAAATTAAAAGATAAAAAGAATACGACAGTGGCCTCGTGGTGCAAAAGTCTAGTCAGTGCATGTACTGTATACGTTTGTTCTGGTACAAGGCAAATCAATGAAGTTGTGCTGTATAACAAAGACTGAGCCAAATTATAAACAACAAACATCCTTCAAGCTTCCCGGATCAAGTCAGACTGGCCCAATTCACACATTACACACACATTATAATATACTGTCATACAGAGATGGCCTACCTAATTTGTGCTGTAAAACAGGAGTAAAACAAAAGAGGCAGCTAATCACCCAATGGGCCAAAGACATGCAATCACTCCTACACAAGTATACAAAAATAGATATTTACATCATGCATAGTTTGGCTTTACAGTGGGGGGGCATGATTATTTGATCTTCTGTTGGATTTGTAGGTTTGAAGACTATACTGTATACAATATACAAGTGTGGCATATTAGTCACAAATGTATGAAAAATTACCTCCGTGCTGGAGTCTGACAACTGTGATTCTGAAAAGAGGAGTGGGCCGAAATCCCTCCTGAGCTCTGTGCAAACCTGGTGACCAACTTGCTGCTTGCCAACAAGGGTTTCTATATCAAGTACGAACTTATGTTTTGTTTGAGGATCAAATGCTTACTTTTCTCATTAAAATGCCAAATATTTTATCACATTTATATTGTGCCACCTTTCTACTTTTACTGATACAGGGCCTATTACTATAATGAATAAATACAGACAATTCATTTCCTTGTAAGTGAGAAAACTCACAAATTCAGCATGGATCATTCGTTTCCCCGAGCTTTTTCAACTATTACAAATGAAGAAAACATGCTGACAATATCAATGATGTTATTGGAAACCACAAGCAATGTAGAGGTAGCGCCCACTATTTAATTTAATCAAGTAAATGTTCTCTTTAGAGCGCCATGCAATTGTAGTGCTTTGCGACAAGTATACATTTCACATTACAATAGATATCATACGACTCCATAATCATATAAGGGAATAGAAATGGCAATGATTATTATTTTTGTAACATTTCCAGTTTGTTGGAAATATTCGATACCTAACAGCCAAATCTATGATTATTAGAGCAATGAAGTTGGTTGACTGTTGGCATCCATCACACTATCAAGTTTCCTGCTTCTAAACACAAATTGTGTCATGCTAAATAAATAACATGCTAATACCCACCCACCTACACCAAATATTTTTGAACACTTTAGGCAGCGACACGCACCGTGTCGTTGACAGTGCTTCTTTGTTCAATAAAAGGCTCCTTTTTTTTTTTTTTGGAACCTCGATTTAACAGACTAATAGGACGGGGGACGAGCGCTCGCTCTCGTAAACAACAGCCATAGATTCCATAGATAGATAGGTAAATACGTGAGCTGCATACCTAGGGTGACGCTAGGCTAATTTCCTTGCATTGCTCTTGATAAAATGTTGCCACATCCAACTTGGCTGCCACGTAGGCACATCTGTTAGCCGGATCTAGTATTCATACTGTATATCTGTTACAATAGCGGCACAAGCCAGAAATATGTGGCCCAGTCTCTGCCTATTGACTGTTCCACAACTCCAGTAAACAACAATGGCCGATTCTGGAACTAGAAACGGAGATTTGAGTGAACTGGGCACTATTTCTGGACACTATTTTCTGTCCGTTCCAGCCGATAACCGTTATATCGGAGTCAGTTAAATTGAGGTTCCACTGTACTGGCAATTGCAGTCCTCTTAATCGACTTGCTACTGACACATATTGGCTCCGGTGGACGTGCTTGTTTGTATTGACCAAATGTAAACGTTTTCAACATTAACGAAAAGCAATTGGTTTTTTCGCCTATACCCAAGTGCATTATTATGTTATTTGATCATTGTCATTGTGTCTTTTAGGGGCAGGGCTGGCTGTGCCGGAACTGCATGATGTCGACTGCGGTCTGATGCCACCAGTAAAGCATTGCAACCACCAAAACGTGCCACACCTGATGACTGGCGCCAACATAGTTCACGTGGCCTAAAAGAAAGAAAGGTATGTAAATACTCGATGTAAGCTTTTTTCGCTGTTGTGTAAAAACGGAACCAACAAGGAATGGGGCAACAAAGTTGCCCCCGGCTTTGGAGGTGGTATCTTCATACAAGATGACTCACCTTAGTAATTCTCCCTCTCCACTTCCTGAAATGCTATGTGTGCATCAATTTTCATCAACGTTAAGGCTGAGTAGACAATTATTTTTTATACTCCACTTGCATGACAGTTTGAATTTTTAGACTTCAGTATTCAACCAATTATCCTGTCGATTAATTAGATAAAAATGTATTTAGCATTATTAAACAAAATAACAAGTCCATGTGAGGTACAGGTATTATTTTTGTCCACCTGGGGTCGCCATCCTCACATTCTACTGTCGTATCTGTGACTGAGTGTGTGTGACTAGTGCATGGGTGTCGACAAAGGAGAGCGTAAAGTTGGCTGGCTGTTAAATGAGTGTTATAGAGTTGGCTGACTGTTAACTGAGTTTTAACTCCATGTGGGCAGTGACCATCGGCAACTCGCCTAGGAATGTGCTTATTATGTGTTTTTTTGTCTTACCGATCAATAATTTGATAATTTCCCACGGCACACCTGAAGATCGCTCATGGCACACTAATGTGGCACGGCACACTGGTTGGGAATCACTGCACTAAGAGAACAGCAATGACACATCTAGGAGGCAACAAAGAAACTCAGGACAACTGAGAATTTGATCAATAAAGCGATTGAAAGTGCCCCGGGGAGTGTGTCTGTCCTTGACCACTTGCAGGGATATTACAATAGGTTCTAAATAGCAATAGCAGACTATATTAAATTAGCTAACATCCGTGCGTTACCATGTGTTGGCAATCGGAGACATGCTGTTGTGGTACACATTGAAATTTTATGTTCCTTGGTAAGTGTGAAATAATACTTCTGTCTTTATGGACTCTTTCCCCCTGGCTCACCGCCATTGTGCCAACCCTATTGCACTGTACTTTTTCATTTAAACTGAGTGAATTCCACTAACATGTCCTCTTTCTCAGTGCATCGGCTGGTGAGTAGGCAGCACTTGGCGAGAGACAAAGGCGGAATGAAATGGACTCACCGGGGAAGCAGCGTTCAGGCATCTTGGTAATGTAGAACACGAAGGCAGCTGCACCGATTAGGTACATGACAATCAGGCGAGGCAGGAACATCTGCACAAATGACAAAACACAACGTCGGCAAAGCAATGTCATATTGAATAAAGTACTGAGATTCACCTGAGATTTACAGAATATGTAAAACTTTTGATTTTAGACTTCACATTTTATTGATTATCAAAGAAAGTGCAAAGCCTTTTTGGCCTTATGTCCAATTTAATTTGAAAAAGGCCATTTTCACACAGTGGCAAGTTGACCCAGCAACAACAGAAATATTAGAAATATTTTATTTATTTTGTATAGTTTTAATAGGTTATTTTTACTTCAACTTTTATGTGTAATACATTTTAATGTAATTATTTTTAAGTATTTGTTTTATTTTTCTATATCTAAGTCCAGTGGTAATGTTCAATCTATACATGAAGCTACAGTGGCTTTCAATAATATTAAGTCTACTTTTTAGGAATAAAAGCTCTGTCTTGTTTTTGATTAACATTTAGGACTACAACACTATTGTATCATAATGTTGGTCATGATGGTGGTACTTTGGAAACCACCGATCATGAGCTTTTGTTGGATGAATCTTTCCTCACCTTAACGATGTCACAGGTGAGCCCCCCATTGAGCAACACCCAGTGGCACGTCGGAACCACACCGATAACGGCTATGCCGAAGAAGATGGACACCCTTATGCACCGCCACTCAGCGGTCATGTACCGTGGGTGGAACTGGGCACCACAGACTAACAGGATCATGCACAGCACCGTCAGCGAGTAGACCTGCCGCCAAAACTGGAAAACAAAAAGATGATTAAAAACTGATTAAGTAGTGAAGTCCTGTCAGAGTTGGAGGAAATGCTGCGCGCCACATACAGCATTGCAATAGAAGGAATAATAGATGCCAGGCACGTAACAGCCCAAGATGCCGACAGAAATGCCCGCGTAGTCCAACGCCAGCCAGCGACGACTCGTCTTCTCCGATCGATGGCACAAGAACAGATGATAGCCGACGGAACACAACATGCACACCTAGAAGCAACACGTACACAAAATGGTTACAAACAGTGTGGTAATGTTACCATTCCATATTGCAGTGATTCCCAACCACTATTAGCGTACCCTGAGAGATCATCAGGTGTGCTGTAGGAAGGATCCAATTTCCATTTTTTTCCATTTTCTATTTACAACCCCAATTCCAATGAAGTTGGGATGGTGTGTTAAACATAAATAAAAAAGGAATACAATGATTTGCAAATCATCTTCGACCTATATTTAATTGAAAACACCACAAAGACAAGATATTTAATGTTCAAACTGATAAACTTTTTTGTTTACAGCAAATAATCATTAACTTGGAATTTTACGGCTGCAAAACATTCCAAAAAAGCTGGGACAGGTGGCAAAAAAGACTGAGAAAGTTGAGGAATGCTCATCAAACACCTGTTTGGAACATCCCACAGGTGAACAGGCTAATTGGGAACAGGTGGGTGCCATGATTGGGTATAAAAGGAGCTTCCCTGAATTGCTCAGTCATTCACAAGCAAAGATGGGGCGAGGTTCACCTCTTTGTGAACAAGTGTGTGAGAAAATAGTCAAACAGTTTAAGGACAATGTTCCTCAATGTACAATTGCAAGGAATTTAGGGATTTCATTATCTACGGTCCATAATATCATCAAAGGCAGCACTGCATCAAAAACCGGCATCAATGTGTCAAGGATATCACCACATGGGCTCAGGAACACTTCAGAAAACCTATGTCAGTAAATACAGTTTGGCGCTACATCCGTAAGTGCAACTTGAAACTATGCAAAGCAAAAGCCATTTATCAACAACACCCAGAAATGCCACCGGCTTCTCTGGGCCCGACCTCATCTAAGATGGACTGATGCAAAGTGGAAAAGTGTTCTGTGGTCCGACAAGTCCATATTTCAAATTGAGTTTGGAAATTGTGGACGTTGTCTAAAGAGGAAAATTGTGGACGTTGGCCAAAGAGGAAAAGAACCATCTGGACTGTTATGGACGCAAAGTTCAAAAGCCAGCATCTGTGTTGGTATGGGGCTGTGTTAGTGCCAATGGCATGGATAACTTACACATCTGTCAAGGCACCATTAATGCTGAAAGGTACATACAGGTTTTGGAGAAACATACGCTGCCATCCAAGCGACGTCTTTTTCATGGACCCCCCTGCTTATTTCAGCAAGACAATGCCAAACTACCTTCTGCACGCGTTACAACAGTGTGGTTTTCTAGTAAAAGAGTGCGGGTACGAGACTGGCCTACCTGTCTCTCATTGAAAATGTGTGGCGCATTATGAAGCATAAAATACAACAACGAAGACCCCGGACTGTTGAACAGCTGAAGCTGTACATCAAGCAAGGATGGGAAAGAATTCCACCTACAACGCTTCAACAATTAGTGTCCTCTGTTCCCAAATGTTTATTGAATGTTGTTAAAAGAAAAGGTGATGTAACACAGCGGTAAACATGACCCTATCCCAGCATTTCTGGAACGTGTTGCAGCCATAAAATTCTATTATTTGCTAAAAACAATAAAGTTTATCAGTTTGAATATTAGATATCTTGTCTTTGTAGTATATTCAATTAAATGTAGGTTGAACGTGATTTGCAAATCATTGTATTCCGTTTTTATATATGTTTAACACAACATCCCAACTTCATTGGAATTGGGGTTGTACTACAAATAATCTATCTTTGTTCATCTATCTATCCCAGCAACATATAGTGACACACAGTACAATTAAATGCCTATTAAATGCTAGATGGCCTTAGGTACAATTAACCGGTCTACTTGTTGCCATTCATACAAGCAAATAACAGCTTTGTGTTTAACTCATAGGCCCAGATTTAATCACGCAACTAAGTTTATAAGTTGTATAATTACATTGTTATACTTTTTATTGGAAAAAAATTTGGGTGGTGTGCCGTGAAAGTTTTCTAATAAAAACGATGTGCTTTGACTTAATAAAGGTTGGGAAACACTGCTTTAGTGGACACTTTATTAGGATTTTAATAGACAGTTAATTGTAGGGTCAAGTATAATCATGCTCAGTTTTAAGTGACACTGTGTGTGGCCTGCCAAAGCAAATCATGAGCGTCGACTTACTGATTTTTGCTAAAATATTAAAGCAAAGCAAGCATATATTAAAAGGTAATTTGAGCAAATTTGTTATTTCAGATGTAGCAAACTGGTAGCCCTTCTCAATGACCCCTGGTTTACGGCAACCCAACCAGTTGAGGTAAAGAGCCACCCACTACAGAGACCCAGGTCTGTTTGAGGTTTCTTCCTAAGGGGGAGTTTTTGCTTGCCTCTGTTGCCTAGTGCTTGCTCATGCGAGATTAGTTGGTTTCTTAATTTGTGAGGAGCGTGGTTCTCGGCCTAGCCCATATGTAAAGTGCCTTGAGATAAGTTCCACTGTGAATTGATGATATGAAAATAAAATTTACTTTATTTCACTTGACAACCAAACTTAGCATTATTAGCTTTTCACTTTTGTCTATCACTGAACAGGAAAAAACCGAGAGGTGCACCA